>NC_045427.1:156070959-158470959 GCF_902635505.1 Sarcophilus harrisii
GTCAGTGAGATTGAGAATGAAGGGAATTGGTCCATGGACAGAACCTTGAGATTCATTCTCAATAGAGGGGCAGAGAGAGAATATGATTATGATATAGCAAAGAAACTTTTAAAGTACAATCAGAGAGGAACATCAAGACAAAAAAATATCACGGAAGTCTAAAGAGGAGAAATTATCTAGGGGGAAAGGATATTCAACAGTGGCAAATGATAAAGAGAAGAATGACGATCAAGAGTTGAATCAATTAAATTGAATTTCATTATGCCATTAAGGCAAGGAATTATTTCATGCTTGGACCAACGATATAACATTCAGCAGAAGGCAGAAATGCTGTATCACTTTCCACATATGTAATACGTGCATTAAAATAACAGCATTACACTTATCCATGTCTTCCTCCCTCCTTTCCTTCCTTCCTTCATGCCTTCCTTCCCTTTTTCTTCTTTCCTTCCTTCTTTCCTTTATTCCTTCCTTTCCTTTTTCCTTCCTTTCTTTCTTACCTTTTTCCTTTCTTTTTTAAAGAGCTAACCTACCTGAAGACTTTTGGAACACCTTATATATTATAATTTACCCAATCCTCTCAAAATGCCTTTCAAGGAAAAGTAATACTTGTATCCTATTTATTAGTCAAAAAGAGAAAAGGGTCATTCAACTGGAAAAAAAAGGCATTTTAGGTTGTGTCTCCAAATGTCAAAAGAAATCACTAGAAATATAATAGATTAAATTGATCAAAGCAACTGGTTGTTTTGTTATAAAAATTATATTAAAAAAAAAAAGAAAGAAAAAGAAAAAGAAACCTCTTTCTCAAAAAGGTTCTGTTGTGAGCATTAATATAATATTGTTATTTCATTTTTGCACTGAGGCACTGCATGAGTGCCCTGTGTTAATGATCAATTCAGTATAAGATATAGGACAAAAGAATCAGCTTACAGATCCATAGCTACATTTGTTTTCCTAAGATTCAATAACTTAATTTCAATCAAACATAAACTTGTACAATATGCTTCATCCATTAGTAAAAATAATTTACACAGATGTCCATCATTTGTTTAATAGCATATGATTAAATAGTTACCCTATTGTCTAGTTCCGTAAAAATGTAGATGGTTATTTCAACAAACATTAGTTAACAACTATTATTAAGTCATTCTGTTGCTAAATATTGTGGAGAATACATAAATTTAAAAAAAAAAAAAAACACTACCAGAACAACTTCTACTCTTTAACTTTTTTAGGATTAGGATAGACAAATGAGAGAAAACAAATAACCATTATGGAATACAGAATACAAGAAATGGGAAAGCTAGGAATGAATGAAGTTCTATGAAAATGTGAAGAAAATTGGAAAATATGGGAAGAGGCAATCATTTCTGCCTTTAAGAATCAGAAAGACTTCTGGAAGAAGCAAAATTTGACCTGGGTCTTGAAAGAGAGATAATAGCTATAAAATATTGGAATAAAAACCCTTAAAGAATGTGAACTTGCTTTCTATCATTGCTGAGCCTGTCAAATGCTACCTCTACTCCTCATTCAGGGAAGCGTGCTCTGAATCCCTTCCTCTCACTTGATGAGCAGAAAGCAGGACTCTGTTCTTTCCATCTTTGAACTCCTAAAGTATTTTGTTGGGTTCTGCTCACATAACTACATTTGATTAGCATTCATGTATAAATAATGCTCTATCTTCTCTATTTGATTGTAAGATTCTAGAGGTACAAGGTAATCTTCTAATTCATCTTTGTCATCCCAAACACTGAGAATATTCCCCATTGCACTTCAGATTTCTCTTGCATGTTGCCTTCCTCAATTAGGTTGTAAGCTTCTTGAGAGCTTTCTTTTTTGTATTTGTATTCCCAGAGTTTAGCACACTGCTTTACACAAATTAGGGGTTTAATAAATGTTTACTAATTATTGACTATTGATCTAGGTTATTCTGGCTGCAAATCCAATAAACTGTTTCCAAAGTACCAAGAGACCATACATTTAAATCTGTACTTTCTAATTCCTTGATGACATGTACTACTACAATAAGGCACGTCAGTTAATAATGATGATAATGCATTATTCATCTCTTTTGATCATGCAAGATTTCAGGAATACAAGTCATAAACAACAAACAATACAAATGGCAATAATTCTAGATTATGTTTGTATAACAATCTCTGAACGAAAGTACCAGGAACACTAGTGCACTATTGGTGAAGTCATGAACTGATTCAACCATTTTAAGAGCAATTTGGAACTATGCCCAAAGGGCTATAAAATTGTGATACCCTTTGATACAGCAAAGTCACTACTAGGTCTGTATCAAAGAGATCGTAAAAGAAGGGAAAGAAATGAAATGTGCAAAAATATTTGTAGTAGCTCCTTTTGTGGGTGGCAAGGAGTTTGAAATTGAGTGGATGCCCATCATTTGTGGAATAGCTGAATAAGTCATGGTATATGAATGTCCTGGATTATTATCGTTCTATAAGAAATGATGAGCAGGCTGATTTCAGAAAAACCTGGAAAAACTTACAAGAACTGATGCTAAGTGAAATGGGCAGAACGAGGAGAATATTATACACAGTAACAACAAGATTGTGTGATAATCAACTATGATACTTAGTTCTTCTCAGCAATACAGTGATCCCACACAATTCCAACACACTTGGGATGGAAAATGCCTTCTACTTTCAGAGACATCAAATGGAGACTAAACAAGAATTGAAGCATACTATTTTTACCTTTTTTTTGTTTGTAGTTTTTCCTTGTGGTTTTTCTTTCACAACATGACTGATATGGAAATATGGTTTAAATGATTATTTATATATCTCTAACCCATTTCAGACTGATTGCTGACTTGGGGAGGGGGAGGTAAAGAAGAAGAAGAAGAACTCAAAACTTACAAAAATAAATGTTGAAAGCCATCTTTACATGTAAATGGGGGAAAAAATGCTATTTAAATAAAAAGGAAAAAAAAAGAAAAGAAGAAAAGTACCAGGGAAATTCTAAAAAAAATTCCTAGGAAGTCTGATAAATCCTGTCTAGAATATTCTAAGATATTCTAATAAAATAATAAACTGTTATTAACTGACCAACCAACAATCCCATCAGAATGTAAGCTCCTTTAGGGCAAGGGCCATCTTGACAGTTTATAGATCTAGGTCTTAATATAATGGAATATGTGGTAACACCTACTTTTCCCCTTTCATTTCTTTGTTTAGTAAGATTATGGCTATTAGAATTCATAAATAGAACTCTGAGGTAATTTGTATCCTTTGAATTCTCCAATAAATAAATGAAATCAATAAGCATTGATTATGCAAGGCTTTGTGCTATCAAGACTAAATTATGTTAGTATGTCAGAAATGCTATCCCCAGAGACCAAAGATATAAAAATCACTCCTCAGTGGAGAATTTGTTAAAAAATAGAATATGAATGAGAAATACAAAAGCTAAAAAGATATGGATACCTGTTACCAAAGAAGCTATACCCTCACACAGCATTCCATCTATGGAAACATCAATTTCTTTCCCATGTTCTTCCTCGCTTATGTCTCTTGGAATCCCTAATTGTTTTCAAAATTGTCTTCAAAGCTCAGTTTTAAAAAACCTTCTTTTATATTCTTTCCTGTTCCCTAAAGTTGTTTGGGGATCCCCAAACCTTCAAAATTTCCTTATATTTATTCTAGAAATACTACTATGTTTACATGCTGCTTCCTCTGATGGAATATAAGCTCCTTGAGGATCAGGACTGCTCCATTTTGGACTTTATATCAGAAAGTCTGGTCCATCCATGACAGACAAGAAATGCATTGATGTGAATGTAGTTAATTAAAGTACTTGATAATTTGTACTAATATTTCAATAATTTATCTATGGAATTTTTGAGGGAGAATTTTGGTATTATCCTGTCATAAAATAAATTAAGCCCTTTATCTTAAATTCAACCTGCATAGTGCTTAAATTAAGATCTGTGATCTCATGCCAATGTGAGAATTCAATCTCTCATCTAAATAAACATAAATTTGCATTTGTGATTAAAGGTTATAGAAGATTTTTAATGTGAAGATGCCTTCCCACTTCTTCTTAATATTTAATACTTCCTCCCAATCACCTTGCTTCAGATGTATACTCAGTGAATAAATGAACTCGCCTATGCATAATATTTAGGACTATATATCTGTTACAAAAATCACAATACATAATTGAAATAAACCCTCCTTTGTACCATTTATAGGCAAATGGGATCCATTAAAATATGTTTTGCTTCTAATTTCCAGAAGCAATCTGGAAATGCCAAATGTGGTAAATAGTACACATATTTCTTCATATAGAGAAGAAGGGGGAAAAAAGTCATGTTTATATCAAAATGCCAAAGTAAAATCTTACTCTCTGGATGGGTAGCCCAAAAGGCTAAGAAGAAAGGAAATTCCTGGCCTGTTGTCTACAGTACAGATAAGATGAACTCAAAAGAATGGTTAGACAAATACAGCAGAAGCTTACCTAAACTGACTAATCTATTAGCTAGAATAACACAGGCATTATTATTATGTTATGCTTTCTACAATGAGGCCCCTAAAGTAAAAAAAAAAAAAAAAAAATGCTAATGTTATGTGTACAGTGAGTAAGAAAGAAATTGGAAAAGATTAGCCTTTCCATAAATATTACAATATATTAACTTACTTAGACAATAACATCTGAAGCATAATTATATTCTAGAAATGAAAGGAAATAAACATAGCAAATTACAGAGTAGTAAACCCTTTAGTACATCCTAAAAAAATACTTTTGTTCACTTTACTCTAAATTATGAGGGTTTTCCTGAAGAAATATCCAATGTAAACATTCAGTGACAAAAACTCTACAATTTAATTCAATTGACCAAATATTTAATGAGTATATTCTATATCCAAGGTCTCATACTGGGAATTTGGAATACAAAAGTAGATTCAACATGGGCACTGTTCTAAAGGAGCTTACAACTTAATAAACTATGGTGTATGGTAGCCAAGACATAACCAGTTTATTGGCAAAGGCTTAAATGAATGAGATAGTCCTGGGCAAGAAGAACAGGCTTTGATCTAAGAGCACAAAGTCTGATAAGGTTTAAGGAAAGCTGAAAGAACCATTTTCCATTCCCTATCCAACAATTTCTTGGTAGGACATATGGTCACATTCTAAGGATTGAAGACTATTTATCTGGAAATTGGAGTGAACTAAAGAAGGGAGGAAGACATAAACTATATACTTTCTTGAATAGAGAAGAAGAATGGATACCATAAAAAGAAGACAGGATTAGATAATTTACAGTATTATGATAGAATCCAAATGGTCTGATAAAGAACCTCTGTGAGTATGTGATTGTTGGGAGATGGACAAAGGCTACTTGAATGCAGCACAGAAAAACTGATTGTAACTTATCTTCTGTCTGGGAAGTTGGAGTGGGATTTGTGAGTTAGCAGTGACTGGTATTGGGAATTCCATTCTCTCTTGTCTAAGTCAAGCTATGTTGAACAATAAAACTTCTGAAATATATCTCTAAAACATAGATTTCTATATCACCCAGCAATCCATGACTAGAACTCTATAGGATGTGATAGCAGGAAAACAAATGTAATATGTCTGTGGGTAATGTGAAATATAGTATATTTAGTGCTTTTCAAAAGGCAATTGAAAAGCAGGATGAAAAAAGTGCTAATTGTTCATTCTTTCATCTTTTAACTCATTGCACTATGGAAAGGTATTAAAATCCTACTTATGATCAATCAATCAGCAAGCAAATGACAATTATATTTCAGGCTAAGTGCCAGGTGATAGGGCTAAAAAGACAAAAGTGGAAGTCCTTGTCTTCAAAGAGCTTATAACTTATTAGGGTAGACAACCATGTCTACCCAATATAGATAGGTCTTGTCTATCTTATATAGATATAAGCATATACAAAATAAATGCAATGTAATTTTGGAGAGAGGGTATTAGGTACTTCAAGTAAATCACATAAAGCCTCTGATGGGAGGTGGGTTTTAATATGAACTTTGAAGGAAATTAGTGATCTAAGAGGTAGAGGTGAAGAGGGAGGATGAAGTCCAATGGAGTGTAATAGGTGAGAAATAGGTCAGATTACATAAACCCACACATTGTGTGCAGGATAGTAATGTATAATATTCCTGGAAATGTAGGTGGAGCCAGGTTGAAAAAATAGAGTAGTCTATGATTCCTGAGGTAATAGAAAACGATTGGAATTTGTTGATCAGGTCAGTGATGGGGTTATACCTGTCAAAGGGGAAAGGGCCTTTACTTGGATCACATGGGGAAAATATAAGTGTTGTTCAATTATTATTTCTTTTTCTTCTGCCAAGGCCAACATCTACTGCACTGGATTTGACAAAAAAAAAAATGTCTAGCAAGGAAATGATAGACAATGTAAGTAAAGTGGGAGTTCAAGACATCACTTAGTTGTCCTTGATTATGTCGAGTTGCCTCGCCCAGACAAATTACTTCCTCAGGTAGCAAAAGAACTGGCAGGTGTGATTGCTGATCCAACAAAGCACTTGAAGGACTGGTTGAAAATGGTGGCAATACCCCAGAATAAGCAAAGGTCAATTTTTGTCCCAATTTTCAAAACAAATGATAAAATTTCTTCAGACTACCAGTCTATGGATTTGATGCCTGTGAAAAATTTAAAATGGATCATTGAAGAAATGATTAAGGAATACTTTTTTTTTTTTAAAGTGGTGATTACAAAGCACCATCATGGATTTATAAAATAGGTAAAGCCAGAAGAGTTGTTTTTTAACAAATTTACTAAAAGACTGAATCAGGAGAATAATGTTTATATAGTTTACCTAAAATTTGTCAAAATCATTTGATAAAATATCACATTTTCTTCTTATGGAAAAGTTGGAGAAATGAGACTAGATAATAAGATCATTTACAAATTTACAAATAATTGAACAAACTCAAAGATTAAAGATTAAGTGTCAATACAACAGGGCATCTCCAAAATAGTACTCTGAGATCTGTGCTTGCCCTTGTATAGTTTAGCATTTTTATCAGTGATCTGAATAGAGGCCTAAGTGATAGGACCTATTGGTTTGGCTAGATTTTTCCTAAAAGCTGACAATATTTGGGTTCAAAAAATCAACTTCACAAATATAGAGTGGGAAAGCTATTGTTAGACAGCAGTTCATGGGAAAGAAATCTAGGAATTTTAGTAGACTGTAAGTTCATTTTTATTGTATTAATGGAGAGAAGAGGGCTAGTGGATGAAAAGTTAAAAATAACGAGATTTGTAAACTGATTGGATGTACAAATATGGGATAAAAAAGAAATGAATATATTCTTGGGGTTGCAAATCAAATGATCATGGTGCCCTCCACAGAAATAGGGAAGTTAAGGAAAGGAAAGGGTTTGGGGGAAAAATATAAGGATTTCTATTTAGGACATGGTGAATTTGAAAAACCTAAAAGACATTGAGGTGCAGATATCTAGCAATTGATGATATGAAACTGAAGTTTAAGAAAGAAATAAAGATATGTAAATTTAAGAGTCATTTGTATAGAGATAATAATTGGACCCATGGGAATAGGCATTGATGAGATCATTGAGGTTATAATGAGAAAGAACAAAAAATTGGTGGAGGTAGGGGAGAGTGGGTGGGAAATGGGTCTCTTTCAGGAATTATATGACCTTGGGCAAAACACATCTGTGGAACTAGATTACTAAATTTCTCTGTCTGTCTGTCTCTGACTCTGTCTCTGTCTGACTCACACTCTCTCTCTCTCTCTCTCTCTGTCTTCTCTCTCTCTCTCTCTCTCTCTCTCTCTCTCTCTCTATATATATATATATATATATATATATGAAGGTTGATTTCTTAGTTCTCAATAAGTTCTAAAAATTTATGATTCCCACAAATAAAATAAATAATACATCATTCTTTTCCCATAGGCTGAATGAAAGAAGTTTGCTCATTATTACTCTGTAGTTTCACTATTCAAGCAACTGGAACATTATTTTACTTAACTAATCAATCCAATCCATTTTGCACACAATTGTTAAAATGACATTCCTAAAGCACATATTTGACCATGTCATGTCATTCAAGAAATTTTAGTGGCTCCCTACAAAATAGAAATTCCTCTCATTGACATTCAAAGTTCTTTACAATCTGCTTCCAACTTATTTTCAACTTTAAATCACTTCCTCACAAATCCTACATCTAGTCAACTGGTCTGTCCATCTTTATATCTCTTCATGGGTTGCTCCCCATGACCAGAATGTTTCCCATTTTATGTCTGTTTCTTGGAATTCCTGGTGTTATTAAAGGCTCAGCTCAAATTTTATCTTCCACAGAAGGAATTTCCTGACCTGTCTTGTTGTTGTTAGTGATTCCTGGCCAAAAATTACTTTATGTTTTATATATACACATATATAAAACATAAAGTAATTTATGTATACACACATGTATATGACATATATGTATATATGCATATGTTTTGTGTGTGTTTATATATACATTTAAAATTTATTTAACTGTGTGCATGTTGTTTCCTTGATAGTAAAGCCCTTTGAAGATAGGACCTATTTCATTTTTGTCTTTGTATATCTAGTACTTGACATAATACCTTGAATGTAGACAGTTAGTACTTAATAAATGATCATCAAATTGAGTAAGAACTAGGTTTCAGGTTAAGACTTCTAATCCCAAAATCTTTACACTTCATCAATCTGAAAAGAATATGCCAGAAAATAACAGCATTTATATTCAAATTCAAAGTAGGCACTTAAAGAAAGCTTAGGCACAATAAAGGGTTTTACATCAACTTCAGGAAGTTTCATTTCTCTGTCCCTGATGATTCTTCTAAGGTAATTTATCACTGTCTTTCTCACCTCAGTTGCTCTAGTCTCTAGTCCCTTTTAAATACTCCAAGGCATTGGTAAACTGTCATGAATACCAAGATAACCTAAGGGACATTGCTACAATAAAAGCCAAGAATACTTGGGGAAATTGATCTACTATTTTCTTTAAAGTTAAGTATATTCAACCAGGCAGGAAAATGGGCTAGAGGTTTTGGAAGGCATGAAAAGGAGAATATAACAATGATAAGAGCCAAGTTAGAGCTAAGAAATGGAACGAAGGCAAGGATTTTTGAAAATAGAGAAGGCTCTCATTCAAGGATTGATATTTACATTGATTCAAAAAGGATAGTGGGTGATTTAAGGTTATTCTGCATAGTTCAAAGGAATTAAAAAAAATACTAACCCACAAAATCCAAGTCATACTATTGTTGTTGTTTTTAATCATTATCATAGCTAACATTTATATAGCTCTTACTATCTGCAAGGTATTTTGCCATTATTATTTCATTTGATACTGAAAACAACCCTGACATGTAGACACTATTATTATTCCCATTTTACAGATGAGAAAAGTGAGACAAATACAGGTTAATGTATTTGCTCGAGGCCACACAGTTAGGAAATTTCTGAGGCCAGTTTTGAATTCAGATCATCCTAACTCCAGGTCTGGCACTCTGTCTACTTAGTATTCACCTAGCTGCCCCTAATTTTGTAATTAATTTAATACGACTAAGCTAGGATATCCAGGATTAAATTAATTTTCCCTTTTATTTTATGTATTGATAAAAGATGAGTAATAAATCTAATATAAAACTATAGTCTAGTAATCTAGTATAAAAGGCAAATGTAAGATAATAGACAATTGGTGATTTTTGAAAAAGAATTCCATTCACATCAACTCAACAAGACGATATTAAACACTGATGATATAAAAGGCATAAGAGGACAAAGAAATGGCTTCAGAGTTAGAAAAGTTGGGTTCAAATCCCATGTCTAACACATGTGATCCTGGACAATTCTTTTAACCTTATAGTATCTTAGGCGGTATGGGAGAAAATTGAATCAATTTCAGAAAAAATTCTCAGCTGAATTAGAAGGAATTTCTATACTCACCCCAAACAAACAAAATCATAAGTTCAGGGGAAGGAATGGCAGGTAGTGTATAGAATGTGAGGTCTGGAGCCAAGAAAACTCACGTTCCTGAGTTCATATTCAGCCTCAGACACTAGTTATGTGACATTAGCTAAGTCACTTAACATTGTCTCATTTGCCAAATGAGCTAGAGAAGAAAATGGTATTCTAGTATTTTTGTCAAGAAAACCCCATATGGGGTCCAAAGAGTTGTTCCTGAAAATGCTGAACCACAAAAAAATATAAAAATGAAACAGTCTCTGACATCATGAAATCTAGGACACCATGCACATATAGTAAACATTTTGGTCGTGAAGGGAGAAGGGAATAAGCATTTATATAACATCTATTATGTACCAGGCACTTAAATATCTCATTTGATTCTCACAACAACAAGCAAATCATGATAATCATCTGATTTCACTATCTTCAGTTGTTTTTCTCTGTTCTTCTTCTAATCAAGAACAGATTTTAAAAAACCCATCTATACAAGTAAAGTTTAAAATCCCATTTAAAAAGGAGAGGGAAGAGCACAAACATTCATTAAGCATCTACTATGTTTGAGGCACTGTCTTTTACAAATACCTATCTGTTTGATTCTCCCAATAATCCTGTGAGGAAAGTGCTATTAACCTCATTTTACAGTTGAGGAGAATGAGCAAATACAGGTTAAGTGATCCTTTTAGAACCGCTCTGCTAGAAGTGTCTAAGGCTAGATTTGAACTCCTGACTACAAGTCACCTGTTCTCTCCATTGTATTAGCTAGCTATTTATAACTGAATACTAGGAGGACCAGGGAGGGTCTCATCAGCCCTGACAAAAGGAAAGCCAGGGATTTTAAGCCAAGAAGATGAGAGGATTCTTCAGGCTCACAAAGGTTCAGAAGTGGGAAATGGGAATGGATTGTTGGGTACTACAAAAAGCAAGTGGGCTAGTTTAATTAGAACAAAACTCCAGAGCCTAGAAACTTAGACTAATCAGAAAAGTGTGCATTGTATCCTAGAGAGCACTGGGAAGCACTGCAGTTTGTTGAGAAGGGTGACGTAGGAAGAGGCAGTGATGAAATCTGATTTATGAATACCCATTTGGCTACTATGTAAGGAATGGATCAGAGAGGGAAGAAACCTTTCTGTAATGAGGCAGCTATATTGTAGGTAGAAATAGAGTTGGGTCTGGAGTCAGTAAAATCTAAGTTTAAATTCAGCCACAGAAACTTACTAGCTGTGTGACCTTAACCTCTGTCTGCCTCAGTTTCCTCAACTATAAAGTAGAAATCATTTATATAATGTGCTATATGCACATATATATAAAGTGCTATATGCACTTAGCTGCTAGGGTGGTTGGAAGGATCAAATATATATGTATTTGTAAAGCACAGTGCCTTACAGATCATAGGTGCTTAATAAATGTTTGTTCTCCCCCACCCCCACCCCCCCTTTCCTTTGCTAATCTCTTCTTAGAGATGTTTTGTTTGGTTCTTGATTAGAATAAGAGCAGAGAGAAACAACTAAGGTTGGTAAAATCAGATGATTATCGTGGTCTACTGCAAACTTATTGGTGACTTGCCCCTCTTTTGTCTCACTGACCAAATGAGAAAACATGCTATGTCTTTATGTTTTCCTAGATCAATTTTCAGAGCTCAATCAAGTTGACACTATTTTTGAAAAATGCCTGGAGTAGGCACTTTGGTTTCCTTTTTCTCTAAAATGGTTGAAAACATAGAATAAATGAACACACTGAGTGTCAAAATAATGTTCTTCTGGGAGTACACAAAGCCAAGAAGCATCAGAAGTACCTCAGAAGCTGCGTCCCTAATTCACCCTGATGTGGCTGGAAGGCCTGGTTAATTCTGGGTCCATAAGGAATCCTGCAAACAGACTTTTGCTTTGTACTGTACATTCCATAATTCCTCAGTGCATCTTAACAAGACCTAACACTGGAGAATTGCCTTTTATTTTCAAAGCACTTCATAATCATTAATAATTAAAGGCTTACAAACTTCTTGTGAGGGAGGTCAATAACAAAACACTCATATCATGGCCGAGGAAGCGGCAAGATGAAGATGTTAAATGGCAGGGATAGAAATTAGACAAAAAGAAAGGCCATGAAAAAGGAAGCCTTTCCAGATCGTTGGGAATTGGTGGGTGCCAGTATGATGGGGCAGGTCCTAACTGGAAACAGCTGCTGAGTATCATTGTTGGATGCCCACAGAGATTAGTCACTTGGGCAGTAGCCAACCGAATATACTGTTATATGTTATTCCTCTTGCACTTTGGCCAGTGAAAAGTCCTTCTCACCTTAAGGCTGCCATTTTTCAAGTCAAGTCAACAAGCATTTATTATGTGCCAGAATGTTAAGTGCTAAAGCAAAAACAATCTCTGTTCTTGAGGAGGTCTCCCTCTAACAGAGGAAGCAAGCAAGAGGCACCACGTACAATAAAGACAGATATATCTATCTATCTATCTTTATAGATATATATATATATATACACATGCATATGCTCTATACATATATAGACACACATGTCTAAGTATATATATATATATATATATACATATATGTATTACATACACACATACAATGTTATCCTGACTCTTTCATTTACTTTCAATCTCTCCCAATCATGCTTACACTTTTTTTCTTCTCACTTGTTACTTGACCCATTATAATTCAGCCTCCCACCTTATCATTCCACCAAAACTTCTCTCCAACGCTACCAGTGACCACAAATTCAAATGCTCTTTTTTTCAATCCCCATTCTCCTTGACTCCTCTGACACTGTTAATCACTAAGTTGTTTTTTTTTTTTTTGGGGGGGGGGGGAATTTAGGGAGGTACTCTCTTTTCTCTAGTTTTTGGGAAACCATTCTGCCCTGGTTTCCTTCCTCTCTACTCTAGCAGATCTTTTGGGATCCTCCTCCAGATCACTTAACTGTAGTTGTCCCTCAGGGTTCTGTCCTGGTTCCTCTTCTTTTCTCCCTCTATATTACTTTATTTGGTGATCTCAGTAGCTTCCATGGTTTTAATTACCATCTTTATGCTGATGGTTTTCAAATATACTTTTCCTGCCTCAAACTTTTTGCTGATCTCCAACCTCACATCTCCCAAATGACTTTCAGACATCTTAAAGGTCATGTCCAGTAGACATGTTAAATTCAATATGTCCAAAACAGAACTCACTCTTCCCCTAAATGTATCCTGTCTCCTATCTCCCCATTTCTTTAGAGCTAATGCCATCCTTGCAGTCCCTCAACCTTGCAAACCTCCACGATCTCTCTCCACCTTCCTCCACACCCCCATATAGAACATGTTGCCAGAGTCTATTGATATCACTTTTGCACCACCTCTCAAATGCACCTCCTTCTCTCCTCTGACACTGCTGGCACCCTGATATAGTCCCTCATCATCTGATACATTGATTACTGTATAGTTACTAATACATCTGTCTCTAATCTTTCTCTCATTCTCACCCATTCTCCATTCAGAAACTAACATAACTTTCCTAAAATGCTAATCTGATCATGTCAACTTTCTACTCAATAAACTCCAGTGGTTTTCTATCACCTCCATGAGCAAACACAAAATCCTCAATTTTGCATTCATAGTCCTAGATGTACTTGACTCCTACCTTTCCAGTCTTTTTATATCTTACTCCCCAATGCATACTGTTCAATCTGGTGTCATTGACCCCCCAGCTATCCCAAGAACAAAACACTCCATCTCTCTGCTCTGGGCCTTCTATCTAGTTATCCCCCATTCCTGGAACATACTTCCTCCCTTTCTGCAACTACTGACTTCACACCCTTAGTTTAAGTCCTAATTAAAGTCCTACGTTCTACAGGAAAACTTACTCAATTCCACTGCCTCCCCTTTGTTAATTATTCCCTATTTATCCTGTTTATAGTTTCTTTGGGCATATTTGTTTACCTGTTGTCTCTCCCATTAGTTTATAAACTCCTTAAATCATAGGAACTTGCTTTTTGATTCTTTTTCTATCCTAGTGCTTAGCACAGTGTCTAAGTGCAGAGGGGGTACTTAACATATATTGATTGGCATACATACATATGTGTATGTGTGTATGTATGTGACTGTGTGCAGCCTATAATGGAAATAATTATGGAAGGAAGGCACTAACATTAAGGTCTGGGAAAAGATTCTGACAGGATTTGGGATTTTATCTGAGGCTTGAAGAAAGACACTTTGAGTGATTTCTTTGTCATAGTAAACATCTAGAATATCTCTTGCAATTTTGTATGAGGTCAGATTTGCTCAAATAGACATGGCTTGATTTATTCAACTAACATAAATGTTTCCCAATGGTTTATATGTGCATCAATTTTTTATACATACAAAATTATATTTTGCCATTAATTTATATTGAAATTTAATGGATTCTCTTTCTTCATTTGGGAATGATCTCAAATTGTCAATGGAGTATTAAGCTTTCAATGTAGTTTTCAGTGTCAGCCTTCTTCCCAGTCTTCCCTTCTGGCAGCATGTGTGTGTGTGTGTACTAGTCACAACTTAAAAATGTACTCCAAGAACATGAAAGTAAAGGAAGCCTGAGGCAAATATTTTTGTTAAGTGCATGATCCACTGTTTAAGGTGAATCTCTGTTCCCTAATTTATCTGTTTGGTAAATACAGACTTCTATATATAAGGTTCTTTCTCTCAAAGCAGTCTAGCCTGTTCTCCAAATAGGAGAAGGACCAGAAGAGCTTCTTTAAATGCTTGTCTCTCAGTCCAGGTCTCCCTAAAAAAGTTTCCTGGAGATTTCTCATAACCCTTCCCAAACTTCTTTTGAGTTTCTCCTTTCTGGTATGGGTTTCTAGAGGAAACATTCTGGATTAAAAATAATGTTAGCTAAGCAAAGTGGTTATTAGAGAAAAAACAAAAACCTGATAATTATTCAATAAAGCTGTGATTAAATATTCAGTACTGGGAATTTCATGTATGGAAACTTCCTCCCACTGATACAGATCACAAACATTTGTAGAAATTGTGTGAAGTACAGAGTTTAAAGTTTTCTCAGGGTCTGATAGTTATTAAAAGTCAAAGGTGAGATTAAATCTGAAAACCTTTCTTGCTTCTCTAAACTGAACACTATATCCCACAAGTATCAAACTCAGATAGAAACAGGGAATTTTAATAGATCAGGAAACCTAAGTGTGCATATTGACTTAAAAAAACCACACATTAACATTATCTATATTTCACCATATTTTTATTTCTTTTCAAAATATTTTTTCAATTGTATTTTAATCTTATATTTAATTTTTATCTTTAATTTAATCTTATATTTCATATTATATTTCAATTATATTAAAATAAGCAGCACTCCAGGAGTATTTCATGCTTCTTGCAGCCTTGGGACCATGTTTGACACCTCTACTTTTTGTCATCTAACTCTAGCAATACAATATGAATGCTCCCCCCAAAATTCCAGTCTGTTCAATGGCCTAAGTATATAAAACCCATATACAAACATTTACTTTTGAGACAATCTTATCTTGTCTGTGTTTTTTCAGGAAATTCCTAATGGAGATAGTTTATTTCTGGGTTTCAAGTCAGAAAGAACTAGGTTAAATCCTGGCTTTACCACTTACTGCTTATATTTTGGCAAGTCAGGCCTTATCTAAAAAATAATAATATAGATTTGATGTGCTCCGAGATCTTTTTTAGCTCCAAATTTAAGACCCATAAAACTAATGATTATTCGGCACTGGGGACTGCTAAATGGAAGGAAAGAGTAGTAAACCTCTAGATATCTTCATATACCTATATTTAGCTATAATTTATAGAAAGAGAGAAAAAATAGGAAGTCACCTAATTAAACTCAAAATTATCATAATTGCATTTTTATCTTTGGAACTTGTAGCTGAATGACAAGGAATAATCTTCAGATCACAAAATTAATATTTCTAATGAACTCTGCTCAGTGTCTATAAACAGGAATACTGTTTGAAATACCAACCAATAATAATGATAATATTGGTAATGGGTCTAGAAACATTAGATTTATTTGTTCAGATCTCATCTCAATAAAAGAAATTTCTCTTCTGCTATGGAAATGCACCGATAAGTACAAGATAAGTTACCAAGGAAATATGTTTCCAACCGTGTTCAGGATCCCCAGTCATGCTGAGCTGTGAGTGTGAGAAACGATTTAGCAGCCAGTTCTTCCATCTGCACTACAGAAGGCAGGCAGCCAGCATCCAGGATGATCAAAAGCCTCTGGGGAGTATGACTTACCAGCCAATGAGGAATCTATTTTGCTGCTCGGTATTTTGTCGATTGATTTTTTAAACTGAGAATTGCCAAAGCAGCAGCCTACTTGCCAATACTTTTATCTCTGCCAATTCATTTTAACAGCACAACCTAACCATCAGGAAAGGCAATGACCATCCAAAGGTAGATGAAAATGGGCGGAAAATCCTAAACAAACATTGCTTCAGCACATGTGAAATATCCTAATAATTATAAGTGGTTTCTCAAATGCTTAAAAAAAAAAGAAAGAAACCTTTTGGGTGTGATCAGTTGTAACGATTCTTTTGTAGTTCTTAACTAGAGATTTTCTTTCTTCATTACAGCATTTTTTCATGCCAGTGACAAGAGATAAAATGGATTTCTTTAAAGAAGCCAATAAACCCAGTTGTGGATATTAACAAGCCCGCAGTGCAGATTGGAAGATTCATAATGTGGAGAATACACAATTCCACCAATTCCAAAGGGCATTAACTAAATTGTGAGCATCCTGCCTGTAAACAACAGAAAAAATAGTATCATATTTTCAAAGGACCGGAGTGCTTCAGTTTCAGATCCATCTTTTAAAAGGCTGTACTTGTTTAAATGCATTGTTTATTGTTTGTGCTTTTACTGCTTTGAGTCTGATCTTGCCAGGTTACACACACTCTGTTGGGTCATTTCTGATTAGTAGTTTCCCCTAAGGAAAAATTCAGATATTATGAGAACAGTATTGGTAATTCAGTAAGTGCAACATATCACTAAGGAAAAAAGGATACTGGCTTGCTTTGGAATCAAAGAAGCTGAGGTTTAGCCACCCACTAATATATAATCTTAGGAAATTCACCTAGAGATTTCAGGTTTCTCATTTGTAAAATGAGGGGGTTGATATTTTGCTGCTTCATATTGCTGCTCGATTGAATTTTTAAATTGAGAATTGCCAAAGCAGCAGTCCATTTGCCAATACTTTCATCTCTGCCAATTCGCTTTAATAGCAAAACCTAACTATTGGGAAAGGCAACGACCATCCAAAGGTAGATGGTACTTTAAATATCTATTTAGAAATGTGGAAAATCTTGATTTTACAGAGAGTATTGAAAAAGCAATTGACATCATTAGATCATTAAATGAAGCCAGCAAACATTTATTTAGTACTTATTGTATGCCAGACAATATGCTGAACATAAAAGAAAAGGGCAAAAGAAAAATCCCTGAAATTTAAAGAAAGAGACAACATACTGTGTGCAATATGTATGTTTGTATAGACACACATATATGTGTATATGTACACAAAGAGTGTATATTCATACACAAAGAGAGACAGAGAGAGAAAGAAACAGTATAAGTGGAAGATGATCTCAGAGAAATGGCACTAGGAAAAAATAGGGTGATCTGGATGAAAATCTTGGAAGAAATGGTAGAAAGATAAGCTTATATGAATCAATCTCATTGATGTAGAGTGGACATTGCTATTCTGCATAATTAGGGCCAAAATCAAAAAAAGATACTCTATATCTCTGTAATACAAAAAGATACATGTGTGTGTGTGTGTGTGTGTGTGTATAAGAGAGAAGAGATAGACAGAGGAAGTTCAAGAGAACAAAGACAAACCTTGAAGAAGAAAGAAGAAAGGAGCAATAAATCAAAAGTAGAAGAATGTTAGTTATTTGTTGAGATATGTATGACAAATGAAGAGATATCAATATCTTTAACTGAAGAGATTGAATTATCTGTTATTTGGGAGGTCCCAAACCCTTTCAAGAGTCATAAGTAGTATTTCATAATTTTTTAAAACAATGCCAGAGCCTCAGGAAGCAGAATCCAGGGTTAAAAGTGCTAAGATTCAGAAGGATGAGACAAGGAAGAAATGAAACAGCAAAAAAATTTGTGGATCTAAATAGAAATGACCATAAATATGTTTATATATTTTTATATATACACACATATCATGTATTTATACAAAAAACTTATATTTAAATGTGATCCTCTTACTCAAGAAATAAAGGAGAGTATTTTCAGCAGAATATTTTACCTAGTACAAAGTTAAATGAAGGTAAGCATTGACTTTATCGAGAACAGATCCTTACAGTAAATGGAGAAGTTACTGGATATACTTAAAAACCCACAGAAAATCAACTTTGTAAAAATCATTGGTTCAAGTTATAAAGAAAGATTAAGGGACAAAGGAGGCAAGATCAAACAGAATAGGATGGAGAAGAAGGTATATATGTTAGGAGCAATATCAAATATATACATATACCCAATTTCCATGAAAGAACTTAAACTTCAAGTCTTTAACAAAGAAAATAAAAAGGCAGTAGATTTGCCTTTTCTTTAAATATTCTATTTTTTTGCTAGTGTATATAGAATTACAGGCTTAAGGCCTTTCTGAACTGATGTTTAGGTATGAATTTCAATGGAGAGAATGATGATTTGATCTTAAATACCTGTTATAGGACTGGTATTGATATCCAAGATTTGAAAAGGAAATACATTATTTATTCCTGGTCTAAGAAAAATATACATACTTCCATACTCTCTTTGGTACTAACAACATAGAAGAGAATTGAAGCTATATATAAGTGAAACTAGCATCTCAATATATCCATGATCTTGAGTTTCTTTCCTTAAAGACTTCAAGGAATTTCCCCTTTGGTGAGATTGGTGCCTCTCTTTTGATTGGGTGAGATCTCATATCTAAAGAGCAAATTCACCCATCAATTTTTCTGTTATAATCTATTCTACAAAACTTAACAAATTTCTTCTTTCTATATGCTTTAATAAATAGGTTTATTGACTTTATTATTTGTAATATTCTTTTCTGTAACTAGCATTTAGTAAGAAGGGGTGCCAAGCTGGTGAGTATAAATATAGGGTTCTCTTTTCTCTTAAGGGATGGCAACCAAAAAAAGAAGGTTGAACCTAAGAATCATGCCCCTAGACCAGAAATATTTAGTGAGTAGATTATATCTATCTATATTATATATAAATATGTATGTGTGTATATATAAACATAAATTATATCTATAGATATAATTTTATTCTGGTACCCCCCACAGAAAAAAACAGCTCAGACCAACTTGTGGTCCCTTTTCTTGATCTCCTCCAAGTAAGAATCACAGTCTCCTTTGGGAAACAAAATTATAAAGATCAACTGGGAGTCAAATAAAGACATACAAGGAGACATTGATAACTTACTCTTATGCGGAGGTAGGAGGTACAAAAGTGTTATACTTTGTACATCTTTCCAGTTAGTTGTACCGACTTTTTTCCCCCTCTTTCTAAAAAAAATTATTATTAGGAATGGCTTTTTGGGAAGGGAGAGAGCATAGGATGACACATGAAAACTATAATGGTATAAACACAGAAAGTATCAATAAAATTTATTTTTTAATAAAAGAGGCAATGTGGCACACTGGCTAAGTGTGTTGGACCTGGAGTCAAGAATACTTGGCTGAAAATGTAGACTTTAATACTACATCAATTTTTTACAAGTACAAAAGTATGCTTTGCCATTAATTTGTATCATATTTTAATAAATTCTCCTTCCACCTTTTGGGAATCAAAGTGGCAGTGTGTGTCAGCTGTGTGACTAAGTCTCTTCACTTCTCCAATTTTCAATTTCTTCTATTATAAAATGGAGATAACTGCCCATGATCCTTCCATGCTCTAGAAATTTCAGCTGTTGTTTGAAAGGAGAGAAAATCAATCTGGGTATCAGGAAACTTCATGGGAAGAAGAACTGGATCTGTTATTTCACCAGTATAGGAAAATCCCCAGTGAGGAAACTTTCTCTGCCAATCAATTGACATCATCTCTGCAATTTAGAGCTGCCTACAGTATGAGGACATTAAGCTATTTATCCAGCTCTACACAGTCAGTGCATGTCTCTGGCAGCATTTGCATCCATTTCTTTCTTACTTTGAAGCCGGTGAAGCTGGCTACACTAATAGGCAACAAATAGCCTACAAAAGTAACCTATTCCTGAATGCTAACCTGAACCAGATTAAAATTTTATTAGGAAATGTTTAATAAAATAAATAAAAATAAAATACAACAATAAAAACAAAGTCTTGAGGGAGATCAACTTCCAGATATATACATACCTACATATACATATATGTGTGCGTTCGAGCATATATGCCAAAAGAAAAATGGCTAACAACATAAGGCAGACAAAAAGCAGAGCCAAATTTAAAAAATTTAAACATTAAATGATAGGAAAAAATGACAACTTTTAGTGTCAAAAAAAGTGCCAGGAAGCCTTCTTCAAGGGTAAGATTTAAGCTGTTCTTTCAAGCAAAAAACAAACAAATAAACAAAAAAAACCCAAAAACAAGATTTAGAGAAATGGAAGAAATGGATTAATCAAAAGTACAGGGAGAAGAAGGTAGAAAGCAGTCATTTCTAAAGGATAGTGCATTTGCTCCAGTTTTGCAGGGTGGTTCATACTCCATAAGGGAGAAGTGTTCTGAGATTCCAGAAGTACTCTTAAGCATATGAGTTGATTCCTTGGTATTTAGTATACCTTACAGATATTGCACTGGGAGCTTGGGTATTTTGTGCTGATAACAAATTAGAAAGCCTGACTTTTTATTTTTACATAGTACTTTCCATTTTTAGTCTACAATAAGAAACTTTAAATGGAGAAAGAAGGGGCTATAGAACTCTTAGAAAAATTATGATTCAACGGATATGGAACAGATCATAAGATTACAGACCAAGAACTGAAGAGGATTTCTGAGGTTATTTAGTTCAATCCTGTCATTTTATTGATGAGAAAACTAAGCTCATGGAACTCATTGAAAACTGAAGTGCCCAAAGTCACACAGGGTGAATGTAGAAGTGAAAACTGAAATCTACTTCTCTCAATCCTGAGCCAATATTTTTTCCATAGTATCATGATGCACATGACACTATTACAAAGAAATTCCCTCATAATTATATAATTATTATGCTTCCTTTGTGTTATCATTGTATTTATTATTTATACTGCCTTGGTTCATTCATATGTGTTACTGAAGAATGAATCCAAAAAATATGCTGAATGAAGAGTAAAATTCCTACCTTAAGGAACTGACTAGATACAGCATTTTCAAAAAAGTAACAGCAGCATAGAAAATATTATGATATTTTAAAAGGCAGATACAAAAACAGGGTCATTGCTATAAAGTTGGCATAAGGCTATTTGCAGGCTATAAATGTGAAGAGAACAGAAGTAAAAAAAAACTTGAGACTATCCAGTTATAACAGCACATCTATAATATTGTTGTATGAAGTGAAGAACCAGGAAAATTCTGCCTCCTGGTTCAGATGAAGACAATGAGACTGTGCATTCCAAACTATCTCTTGGATGAGAAATAGGGAAGCTGCAAATATCTGTAGAACCAGTTGGGATTTGATTACAATCTTATCTGGATGTGACCAAATCTTATCTGGATCAGGGAAAAAACACCATTATACTAATCCAATACTCTATGTCTTGAAAGATTGGTATATTCTCTTTCTATAAAGATTTAAAAATATTTAAGTCTTGCTATTAGAAGGGATAAGGGAGAAAGAGATCCAAGAAATCAGAAAAAGACTCATGTATGTCAAAAAATATACAGTAGCTCTTTTGGTGGTGGCAAAGAAAAAGAAAGAGAGTACCTATCAAACAAGGTAACTGCTGAACAAATTATGAACTTAACAGAGTACTACTATGCTTTAGGAAATAATGAACAACTTGACTTTTATGGAAATGTTTTGCAAAACTTCACATGTGGTTTCTTTATTGTGGATGAAGATAAGGAAGAGAACCTGGAACTCCAAAAAAATATTTTTTAAGGTTTCTTGCCCAATCATTTGTTTTTAAATATTGCTGACAGCTAGTCCTTTCACACATGCATGCACACATGTGCACATACACAAACAATTTTATTCTCAAAATGTCATTCTTGCAATTAGAAAAAAAGAAATAATACATGGGGAAAAAACTCAAGTAGCTGGATGTACATACTTTAAAATCCCACCTATAATTAACTGCTTTTCAGTTCAGCAGTGAGTAGATACTACATTGCCATTTCAATAGAGGGCTAATAAATGCACATATGAACCTATTGCACAGAAGCAGAAGTCATGCTCTTTATCCACATAAACAAGAGCATACAAATCAAAAGCAATTCAAAATAAAAAGAAGCTTGTAAAAACATCTCATAATTTCATTTTATAAGTCTGTAAATAAAACTGGACCATCAAAAGCAAAATATTTGGATGGTAAATTATGATAGAAGACAAAATGGAATAAATAATTTTATAAAATTTTCTTTTTAAAAAAAAAAACAAATCTTAAATTCAATATTATATATTATATCTGAAGTCTTTATTTTCAATGAAAACTCTATCTAGTGAAACTCAAGTTTAAAATACATACACACACACACACACACATATATATATATAAAGTATTTATTTTGAATGTAGCTGAGGGAAAATATTAAATAAAGAAAAAAAAAAACACAGAAATGATGAAGGTGGTTTGAAAGAAACCTGCCAAGGTCTATCTGAACTGATGCAAAGTAAAGTAAGCAAATTCAGGAAAGCAATTTGTAATGTGACTATATATATAAACATATACATACATGTATGTACATGTATATATACATATACATGTATATGTGTGTGTGTGTGTGTGTGTGTGCATATTTATTTATTTAATTTTGAAAGAAGAACTTTGATCAACAAAGTCCTCATTGAACAAATTTCTATACTGGCCATGTCAATGATTATGAAATCAACTCTGGATGGGTCAAAACCTTTTCCCCCAAATAATCCCATTAACTGATAGCAGTTTAATTGATCATACAGAAGAAGAAAAAAAAATGCTATATGATATAGTTTTCCAAAGAAACTTTAACTAAAGATGTTGGAAAACCCATGTAATCTTGTTTAACATAGAATTTTTTATTAAATGATTTCTAAAGTTTCAGGAAAAAAATAATGTGGAGCTTTTTAAGAAACTATGCTATAAAATGGAAGATCCTATCAAGAGTCCTTCAAAAGTACTTCATTTAACAACTTGACTTCTTAAAGGGAAGGGATCTACTTTTAGGAGTAAGATGGGAGTATTTGACTGCTAGGCTTCTATTTAATAATAAAAATACTTAAAAATAATAAAATAAATAAAAAATAATAAAAAAAATAAAAAGGGAGTAACTTTCATGTTTAAGAATCTTTCACCTAAATATCAAGCCTAGATCTGCTTCTTCAAAATTTCTATATATGATTCCTCATTTTATCCTCTGACATTAGACAGAAAGGACCTAATCCTTATACATGACAATCTTGAAACATTTAAAGACAACTATCATTTTCCCTTCATTGTCCTTATTGTCTCTCTTGTCTTGGCTAAATATCTCTATTTCCTTCAACCTCTCTTCAAAGGATATTATTTCAAAGCCTTTCCCATACTTCTTGACCTCCTTGATTCTTTCTAGGTTATCAATTCTCCTTCTAAAATATGATGATCAGAACTACACATAAAATACCCCAGATATAGTCTGACCAGTGCAGTGTAAAGTGGGCCTATTATGTCTCTTACTTCATGAATTTAGGATTATTTATCAAAAATGACCAGGGTTATAAATATATGATTAGGAGTTTATATTTCTTTTAATTCTTGTTTGTATGGGATTGTTACAAACTTTTTACATAAAAAGTTGATATTAATAGAAATGTGCTGTTTTCAAATATCTAAATAGAGAAAGATATAGAGCTATGTCAAAATAGAGAAAAAGAGAGCAAATACATGATTATGAATTATATGTCAGTTAACATATATTTACTAAGCACCTACTGTGTGCCAAGTATTATGGTTGGTACTGAGGATAGCAGTATTAAGCATTAAATAATCCTTATTTGGAATTCTAATGGGGAGACATATTCTCTCTCTTTCTCTCTCTCTCTCTCTTTGTCTCTTTCTATATATACATCTATGTGTATGTACACATATACAAATATACATACACACATAATAGATAAGACACATATAGTGGTGATCCAGATGAAAGGTGATCAAAGCCAGAACTATGGTTCCAGATGCATTATACACACAGAAAGGAATGTGTACAAAAGGAGGTAAAAATTAAGAATGACAAGATTTGGAAAATGACTAAATATGTGGGGTAAAAATGTAGAGGGGCATCTATGTTTCAAACCTGAGTGACTAGGATGATACTGGTCTCTTAGATAATAATTAGGAAGTTTAGAAGAAAAGAAGTTTTGAGGGAGGAGAAGATGAGTTCCTTTTTGTATTTGTTGAGCTTGACATATTACTTACTATATATCTACTTCTAGTATTGGAACTCAGGAGAGAGAATAGGCCCATATTATCTTCATCTATATCTATCATCTGCATAAAGATAATAATTAAACCCATGAGAACTCTGGAAATTATTAAGTGAGTTATAATGGATGGAAAAGAGACAGAGCCTTGAGGTACAACCATAGTTATTGAGTGTGACCTGGAAAAGGATTAGGCAAAGGAAACAGTCTCACACAAAGAAGGTGCTTAATAAATCCTTATTGAATGATCAGTGAATTTATTCTCTACTTAGGAAGCTGATTTTTTCAGCCCCAAGAATGTCTTTACATTTATCCCTACTATTACCTCTGACCAGATTTAGCCAAATGCTCTAGCTGTTGATCCTGACAGTCGATTTCTTAGCCATACCTTCCAATTTTCTATCATCTTTAAATCTGATCACCATTTTTGACATTAGGCATATCATTGAATAAAATGTTAAAGAGCACAGATCCCTTGAAAAATGCTCTGCCAAGCTTACATGAAACCACTGATGAATAACAATCATTCAACTTTTTTTCACTTAATTAGTTTTGAATATACTTAATTGGATTATTGTCTATCCCATATCTTGACTTATTTTCTAGAAGAATAAAAATGAGAGACTTAATCAAATGTGCTATAGATCCAAGTAAACTATATATACAGCATTCCTCTGATCTAGTATTTTAGAGACCATATTGAGAAAGGAAAGATTAGTCTGGCATGACTGGTATTTGATGAAGCCAATCTGGTGCTTTATAATCACTGTTTCTCTTTCTAGGCTTTCAATAACCATCTTTTTAAATAATCCACTCTAGGATTTTCTACAGAATCAAAACCAAAATCACTGGCCCATAGCTTAAAGTCTCTGTACCCTTCTTTAAAAAAAAACAAAAAAACCAAAAAACCAGGACATTTGCTCTTTTATAATCACAAAGGACCTCTCCCATTTATCCATGTTGTTTCAAATATCACTGACATATTTCAGCGTTGACACTGTGTTCCCGCAAATGTAGTTCATCTGAGCCAAGTAACTTGAATTCATCAAAGGTCACTAACTGTACTCTCATTATTTCCTTATATCTAATCTCCATCTAGAAGAGTCCCTTGGCCCTACTTACATATATGGTTATGTATTTTATGAAAATTTCTGGGATCCTATTAATATCTCAATATAAAATTTCTACATATACAACTGTACAGTTGTATATATAGACCTAGGAGACCAAGACCCAAGACCTAGCAGGCATTGACCTACCTCCACAGGCTTATCCTGGCCCACTCAAAAGTTTGAGGGTTTTTTTAACTCGTTTTTTAGCAACAGAAATATTACAGAGGGAAGCAGTTGGACTGAATAGGAAATGGCAAGCTTTAGAAGAAAGATAGTTCTACATTCCTCTGAACATACAGGAATATACCAGCAGGAATCTGAATACAGACACATCTTCATAAATCACCTTTGGCTATATGGAAATACTGATTGCTGGCTCACAGCTGGAATATCTCTTGGACTGTATGGAGTAATGTAGTGGCAACAGCCATCTTATTTCTCTGCCTCTGGTAAAATCTATGGAGCTATATTTCCAAATATATGTTCCTCATAATGAGAAGGGCTGAAATTTGTATGACATTTTAAGCACTTTACATGAATATTCATTCAACCTTCAGAATGATCCTATGAGGTAGTACTAGTATTATTATCACTATTTCACAGATGTGGAAACTGAGGTTGAGCAAAAAAAAAATTATTTCTCTGTAGTCACAGAACTGTTAAATTCCAAGAGGGGATTTAAACCCAAGTCTTCCTTACTCTAATCAATACCCCATGTTGTCAGCCTTCTGCAAACTGCTCTTTCCTCTTTCCTTGAATGATTTACTCAATCCACCTGTTTTAAATTATTCACTTCAATTAAACCAATAGTTATTTGGTTTAACTGAGTACCCACTATGTGACTAGCACAATTTTAGGCATTATGAGTGATATAAAAAGTGTGCATGACCTAGTTTCCTGATCTCAAGGAGATCAAAATTTTCTAAGTTATCTTTAAGCAAAATGGAAGTCAGATTTGAAGAGGATGCCCTGTTTTTCCTGCTCATCTCTAAACAGCTATCCTGCACAAAAGCCTTTATATATACTACACTTTAAGCAAATTACGAGGTAAAGCAATGCTGCCCTGGAACAAAATAAAAGGTAGTAGAGACGTAAGTTCACTTAATCGAACCTGCTCATTTTGCAGATGAGCAAACACAAGAGTTGTCTGAGATCAGTCCTTGAGGGGAGGGATCATGTCTTATGTCAGCTATATTTTTCCTCCAATGCCTAAGATTTTGATATACACAATAGGTGTTTCATTACTGTTGTGTGTGTTTGCATCACAACTGTGCTTAGCATCAGAGAGCTTGTTATTCATTTTTCTAGTTAGAGCTATATTGACTTGGTTTTCCGAACTGATTTTCAGTGTTTCTTCTTCACATTATCAGAAGAAAGCCCTAAGAAATGGCCTAGTATTCAATGGAATAAAATTTATATATATATATAGTTTGTGTTTACAGAGCTGACAGACAAAAGCGTACCTATAAAATAGCAACCAATCTTTTAAACTAGGAATTAAGCAGTGTGTAGGTTTGTGTAACCTAAGGAGCAGTTCTTCTTCTATCCCCATCATTTATTTCTATTATTAAGTTAAAGGCTATTGTCTTCATCTGCTGTCAGGTTTTGGCTTTATTCTTTCTAGTTCTGTGCAGATGGAGGCATTACAGATACAAAGAAAACATATTTATGTTTGACCAAAAATATAATTTGGAAACTTCTCCATTCAATTCAAAAGTTCTTGAGGGAAGGAACTATATGTCTTACAAAGATAATCATTAAATTTAGATAGTACTTAACTATGAAAAATATTTAATATGTTTCATCTCATTTCTTTGATATATTTTCAGTTCTATGACAGAAGGAATAAATTATTATTCTATTAAGATAAGAAGACTAAAATTGAGCAAAATTGTCACCCAAACAACAACAACAAAAAAATGATAGGGCTCTATTGTCCAGGTCTTCCAGTTCCTAGTCTAAGGCTCTTTCACAATCTCATTGTCCCATCAGTTCACCTCTATATCTAGTCTGGTGTTCTATACATGCAAATATACAAGGAATATGGAATTCTATAAGTATAGGACAGTATAAACGTAGGACATCCCTTCATTAGCCCACTAGTGCTTAGTAGATCATACTAGAGAGTTGTTTGAGTAACCCAGAGATTAAGTAACCTAAAGATGTAGAATCTGAAACCATGAATCGCTAACAGATCATTCACTAAGATTCATAATCTATATACTCTGCATATAGTAAGAGTTTAATAAACTTTTATTCAATTGAATTGAAGACATACCCAGTGTGAAGACATAAATAAATGGAAAATGATAGTATACTATGAAAGAGAATAATAGAATCATTAAAAACATTTGGGAGCAATTGTTTCCAGGCAGCAAAATTAGAGAACAGAAAATGGGAAAAGGAGGAAGCTAGGTTGCACAGTGGATAGAACACCACCCTGAAGTCAGGAGGACCTGAGTTCAAATCAACTGTAGAATGGAGATGATAATAGCACCTGTATCAAATTAGATAAATTTTATAAAAAGACAGGACTCTCCCTGTCATACAGTGTGTGCTATATAAATGCTTACTCTCCTCTCCTCATTCCTTTTTGCCTTTATCCCCAAATTATTCATCTGTGTTGTGGATAGTTAAAATTGTAACCAAATAAAAGGGTTTTTACTGTATTTATGCCTTCTGTGACCCAAATACTGTGCTAGCTAAAGCTGAATATAATAGGTTTTGACTTTTAAACTTGAATAGGTGAAGGATATGTAACTTAGTAAGAGTAAGAAGTTCTCTAGATTAGAACAAAAGTAACCCTCTATGACTCAGAAGGGAAGACCTAGAACATTTGTTGGAAGTACATAAAGACTAAATCACTCACCAATAGTTATATACGAGCTAAATATCAGAAGCAAGATTTGAAGTCAAGTCTTCCTAACACAAAGTCACTTTGTCTTTTATTCCAGGTTATCTTTGGTTTATTTACATGGAGAATAAAACATTGCTCATTGTTTGCACCTACAAATATGATTAATAAGTCTTCATAGAGAAAGAAATATATGTTATAATTTATTTTATTTTTTCTTATGAGGAAGAATGGGATTTGGTGATAAGACTAAGCCTGTTAACAGTAGCTTAGTAACTATATATATTTTTTGATACCTTGAATGTTGTGGGACAAGTTTTGTTAGGAAGAATGTCACTCCTCTTTTTCACTGGAAATGATTTAACTATTAACTTTGAACAACTCTTTGCTTATATCATAGAAATCTCCAAACCAGAGACTGCTAGAGGTACCAGAGAGAAGTAAAGATTTAGAATCCACTTTTGATAGTGAGGCAGAGATGTTAAGGAACAATAGGAAGAAAGTTAGCAAATTGAGCCAGATTTGGAGAAAAATGAACTAAAGAAACCTAGCGGTAAATTAATTTCTCACTGATTTGTAGAAGATTTACATTTAACTTGGATATAAAAAGTAGCAGACTACTTTTGTAGTCTTACAGACTACCTTGGTATGTAGCAATCAGAGGAAAGATAGTTGTTTTTAAGCAGAGACCTAAGTGGGAGCGAGAGGGAGGAAGGAAATGGTCCATGAAGCCCAAAAGATAGACTCTCAGATAGCAATACATTTTAAAAAGCAACTATACTCCTAAATCAAAGGAGGGGTATTCCCTATATGAATAAAGAAAGGGATATTAATTATTATCTACAGCATTTTATTCAGGCTCTACACACAGTAGAAAAATGTTCTTAGCATTTTTTTTTAATATCACATGCAATGACATGAAAGAGATTTATATTATACATAGCTAAAAGCTCACACATACATACACATATACATATATATGACCTTGTCTGCAAATATATAAGAATAAATAATGCATATTAATATATGTGATATTATATATATATGTATATGTATTATATAAGTAGAAAGATGGAGAGAGAGAGAGAGAGAGAGAAAGAGAGAGACAGAGAGAAAGAAACAGCATAAATGGATGAATTGGGCTCAAAATTTTAAAGGAATAAAAGTGGGCAGAGTTGCCTTCAGGAAACTAAAAAGCTCCTTTAATGATCCTACACTTCTCCCTGAAACAAAGACCCATCTTAGTAATACCACTAATCTTATATGACTTTGAATCTCTGAGGGACAGGAAATGAGGGCAATGGAGAAATTTTTGGTGTCTGTGAACAGGCTGCAATACAAAACAAACAAGAAACTTCAAAGAAGAGCAACCATATAAGATACCATAAGGGAAATGTAGGACTGAAACAAAAGCAGGGGTGGTATGTGCTCAAGCTCATGAACTATACTCAAAAAAGTCTCTCAGATCTCATTCAGGTTATTTACTCTTGTTTCAGCTGTTATTCCAACAAGCTCAATTTCTTCCTTTCCCTTGGCAAGTCAGACTAAGAAAAAGCAAAAGGGGGATGGGACAGAAGAGGAGAAAGTAGACATTTACCTACTAGAGACAAGGTAAATTGAATGTAACAAGAAATTATAGTGACATAGGAGTTAAGACAAAAAAAGACAAAAGAGAACAACAAAACCGACTCTCGCTCACACATATACACACACATATATAGTGTTTTATAAACATTAAAATGCTATATGAATATTAGCTGTTATTACAGAATTGCCACCAAGATCAATCCATTAATCAATAAGCATTTATTAAGTGCTTTCTACGTGTCAGGTACTGTGTACTAAGTACTGGCAATGAACAAAAATGGAAAAGAACAAACAGTCCCTGCTCTCAAATGAGATAATATATGTGAAATGTTTTGTAGACCTTAAAATACTATATATTTTTCAGTTATTGCTGTAACTTTACAAATTCTTTATGCCTTTTTAAAATATATGAACAGTATAACTCCTTGAGAAATCTGATTTTTCTTTAATATTTTATTGAGTTTTAATTTTTTTAATGCCCAAACATTTTCCCTGTCTCCAAACCATAGAACCATTTCTTGTAACAAAAGAAATAATCAGATCAAATAAAGAACACATCAACCATTTCTGAAAGTCTTTGGAGTATTCCACATCCTTTCTAGTAAGAGGTCTCTTTTGTTAGTCCTCCACCTTTCTAGAAAAAGGTCTCTTTGTTAGTCCTCAAAAAAACCCAACTTTATAAACTCAAATTTACCCAAGACCATTATGAGGTAACTATCTAAATTTGGATATGTATCTTTTTTTTTTTCATTCCGATCTAGAAGAAGCTTAATTTCAGATCTATTTGTGCCCATGACAAGCTTTACTGGAGCAACATTTTCATTGCATACATATTTTCCCCTAAGCTCCTGGAATTATAGATCTCCGGTAAATAGAAGCTTTGGCTTGATTAAGTTGAGGGAACACAAGTGTTATTTCATTATGTGCACTTCCCAGATGATTCTGATGGATTTATTCAGTTATGTTAAATAATGCACGACTTTACCAAGCAATGAAATTTCTCCCATTTCATATACAAAAGAAAATTAAAAATATTGTCCTAACCCAGACAAAAATAGACTGCTAGTGTCAACAGTACTGAGAACGGGCCACTCAATTTGTTAAATCTTTTCCAGTTTTCTGAGGCAGTCATAATCAATTTCTTTAGAACTTTCAGCTTTGCATGATGAAGATCCTTACTTTGATATAACAGAAAAGATTTAAATTTCATCCTATTATATAGAAATGACAATCCTCAAACGGCTGGAATATGTTCATTGAGTGCCAAAAAAATTGTTTGTTTTTAAATTGCTATTTCTGGGAAATAATATGAATCCCTCTCTGCTACTCATCTTCTCCACACATAGGAGTTAAGAGTGTCATGTCTTTCAATCAAAAAATAACTTCAGAAAAGTGTTTTATTATTTATAATTTAAAATGATGTTGCTGGAAACTTTGGAGAAGTGATTTTTCCCCCCAAAATATGACAATTAATGCAATAATCAGCATGTGACAAGGTCCTTGCAATAGCATGACGGTAAACAGGCTTAAAAGAAAAGTAAATCTACTGTTTTTTACAATGCTATTAAGAAAAGACTTGGGAATTGCTAGACAATCATTTGATCCTAAATTCTTTCTTTTTTTTTTTCTTTCATATCCGAAGTAAAATTCTGTGGTATCTTCTTTAAATTTAACCATTTGCATAAAAATCAAATGAATGACTTCCCTGTATGGAATCTTCTAGAACAACCTGCTTATCAATTATACATGCACAAGTACAGTACTGTAATTTATGGAAGAATCACATTAACTTTAGTCTGCATGTGACTCATTAATAATTCAATCAACTGTGATTCATTAGGTGTGAGATGCAGGCATTTTTTTTTATCAAGACAAAACTCCGTCAGGCAAATAATCCTCTAACCCATATTAAAATATTCTTTTTATCATTAGATTATTTAACACATCTCACAAACAAACTTGAAATTTCTTTGAGAAGGGTCTTGATAAAATGACTGATGTTTCTTAAAAAAAAAAAAAAAAAAAAAAAAAAGATCAAGACAGATCTATCCATACCACATCTTGTCCTACTGTGTGCATTCCTGCATGGAAAGTAGACCCTTGTTGCATCTTGCAGTAATTAAATATTCATCAACCTGCCCTGTTTGTCACATGTTTTGGAGATAACATTCTCTGTCATTTTTAAGCAGCAAAGCTAAAATATTTTGTCTCTATTTTCAAAGGAAAGAGAAATGACAGAGCTGTATGTTGAAGCTTTTTATGTAATCCACAGGTACAAGATAACCAGAGGCAGGATACATACTGGCTTTTCTGACAAATCATTTCAAGACTAGAGCAATGCTGTTGAGATAAGTCGTTTTGTTCTCTTCACTTTGTTTATGAGGTCTCCTCTGAGAATCAAGTCAGGTTGATCAGCAAGAATGCAATGATTTTAACAGCCCAATTTGAATAGTATCACTTTGGTCAAAAAAATCCCAAATAAGTCTCATGGAGCACATGAGTCTTTAACCAACTATACCAAGACTCCCTTGAATTAGCCATGTCTGCCTCTTCTTCCTGCTTTCTGGTCATACTGGTTTGGTTTACTTTCAGGGGGAGTGTTCTTTTAAAAACAAAAAGGAGTCTGAAGATGTAGTTGTCTTGGAATTGTGCTCCAGATTAATGCCTCACAGCCTTCCTTCAAGGGCTCTACCAATGACCTCAACCTTGATCTTCCACACATTTCTTTCTCTTTCAGAATAAGAAATAATATAGCCTTCTATATCAGTTTATATCACAGAACTCTCCAGAATAAGGGCTGGCCAATTCCACTCAATGATTTCAGGTTGGGTGACCTTGCTGTCACATACCAGGGATAATTCTGAATACTGAGCTCATTTGGCATAACTGCTGGCTTCCCAATGCAGAGAAAAGCATCAGCATTTTACCCTCTCATTCAACAGTACAGATTACAGTTTACTATTCAGAGAAACAGCGAATTGCAATGCATAGAAACTGAATAGTTTTAAGATTCAGGTCAATTGTAATTCTCAGGAAAAGCAGTAAATAGGCTCTATTCTAATGAAGATCAAAAAATGCTTTACACAATCTATTAACAAGATTCATAGACTATGTTGAAAAGTTTGACCAAAAACTATGATATGAACATTTTTGAGATCTGTCTTGTCACAAAACCCCAACTCAGTAACATTCCCTACCCTCTTTCAGCTTCCTTCTCCCAAGCATTTCCTCTTCATGATTTTTCTTTTCCTATTAATGACACCATGGATTCTTCCAGTTACTTGGCTGGAAAACTGCATTATATTCAATTCCTCCTCTTCCTTATCCCAACGTGCACTCTGTTGACAAGTTGTATTGATTTAGAATTGTCCTTCCTGTCTGTTCCCTACTCAATTCTATGGACACTATTCTATTCAGGCCTTAAGTATCCCTCACCTGAATGATCACTATAACTCTTTAGCCTCTTCTTTTACCTCTAATCTCTCTTACCTTAATCTATCATACATAGTGCTACCAAAAGAATCTCCCTAAAGTACATTTCTCACCGTTTAATTTCCTTATTCAAAAATCTCTAATGGCTCCCCAGCATCTATAGAACAACATCTATATTCCCTCATTCATTACTTAAGGCTCTCTATGGTTTGGTACCAACCTTCTTTTCCAACCAATAGTCTAACCAGCCTGGATTCCCAGAATTTCCTGGTTCTTGACTTTCTCATGCTTTTGAGGCCAAAGCAAGACAATTCAACTAAATGATTTGAGGTGGTATTGTGACAAATTAAAACCATACTGTAAAGATCCTTCCAACCACTCCCGTTTGGTCCTTCTCTCTTTCCTATCCTTACCAAGAAAAAAAGTACTATTTCATCTGAAAGGTTTCCAAAATTATGTTTATCTTTTCCAAGAGGTATCTTTTCACTTGTTTTAAATCTATTTAGCCCTATACAACCTGGTCCCAATCTATTTTTTAATATTCATTTTCAGACTCTACTATCTAATTCAATTGATCTCTCTGTGTCACATTCCATTCCATCTCTAGTCTCAGCCCATCTGCACTGGTTGTCCTACTTGGTCAAAATATATCTCACAGACTTCTCTTTCTTTAATGCACAATTCAGCATCATCTTCTGAATGAAGCCTTTCCTTTATCTCCAAATGCTAGTGTTCTCCCTCCCAAACTACCTTATATTTAACTAACTTGTAGATAGATATAATTTAACTACTATGTAGATATAGATGAATTTTTTCTATATATGTATCTTTTATATGCTATATATCTTTAAATATATGCACATATCTCCATATATTTGTAAGTGTACATATATGCATACATACATTTCCCACTCCTATACATGTCCCTGAATAAAAGTTCACAGAAAAAGGGCATTGTTTCATTTTTTTGTACTTGTATTTCCAGAGTTTAGGACAAAGTAGAAGCCTGGGCTAGCACAAAGTATGAACTTAACAAATACTTGTTAAATTATTTAAAACAGGGACAAATAAGTGAAGTGCCATGAACACAATGCATCTGATTAACCTTCATCTACACTGAGGAAAAGCAAAATAGATTCAATCTTGAAGACTTAACAATAAAGATATATTGACTTGTGCCCCCACACATTAAGCAGATTCTTAATGAACAGCTGAATTTATTGCTAGGATATTTTCATCCCCTCATCAGCTACCAAAAAAGAAATAATTATTATTATAAACATAAATATATTTATAAAATATATAAAGATGTAAATTAAGCTAAGACCCAAGTCTAGGGACATGGGGAAAAAAATTATAACTTTAATGAGGAAGTCCCCACATCATGCATAGATTTGGAGCTTCTTCAGTAAAGGCTTTGTTGTTTTCTCCACTCAGTATAGCCCTCATTGCTTCAGACTTTCTCTCAGTTTCATCCTACTATCATGTGTCCTAGCCATTCATAAAGGAGGCTCTTTGGATAGAGTTTTGATCTTTGGGTCAGGAAGACCTGACTTCAAACCCTACTTTTAATAATTTGCTAGCAGTGTAACTCTGGGCAAGTCACTTAATTGCTTTGGACCAAAATTCCCTCACCTATAAAAGAATGGAATTGTACTAAATGGCTTCTAAGGTACCTTCCAGTCATTAATCTGTGATCCTATGTTCTTCATATCCCATGTTCTCTCATATCCCCTGTTGCAATGGCTTCCACTAATCTTACCTTAGTTTAGGAAACCTTAAAAACAATCCATCCATTATTATTTGTACTGCCTCTGCTAGTGCTACCTCTCATTTCACTGGACATCTCTCCTACACATATGCATGCTTTTGTCTTCTAGTTTTTGCCTCTTTTTTTTTTTAAATCTTTCCCACAGTTCTCAATCAGCAGATCTCTGCCATTCAGCCCACAGAATTCAGCAAAATAGTTTTAACCTCCTGTCAACCATATCTACTATAGCATTTATGAGATTATACAGTTGCTCATAAAAGGAACCTGAACAATCATTGAACTTAATCCTCTTATTTCACAGATGAAAAACTGAGGTCCAGAGAGATTGTCTTACTGGAATAAAACAGAAACAAACACTTGACTTAGGTAGGATTTGAACCCATGTATTCCTGAAACAAGCCTAAGGTGATAACCCTATGCATTGTACCACACTTCCTCTCAAAAATTCACCTTAAAAAGTCTGCTAGGACAGAAGCAAAACTTTACCAACTTTGCTTGCCTTTATTGATCACAAATCCATTTTTAACACTATACTGATGGATGCTTTAGATAAACTATAATTCATATATTTGATTTGATACAATTGATCATATTAATCTGTTCAACAAATGAACTAAACAATGAAGTTATCTAAGTACATGGTTTGGAGAAAAATGAAGTTAGGATATTTAGAATTAAAAATAATTTCAATCTAAAAAAATGATAGGTTAGCAAAGATTGATGCTATTATTAAGATGAAAAGCATAGAAATTTCTAAAGTGACCAAATTCATAATATTTCTTCATAAGGAATTTTCTCACTTAGTTTTAAAACAAATCCAAACTATTTCCAGTATCTCCAAGAAAATGTGAAAACAGCCTTTCTGCCTGAACTCATTAATCAATTTTGCAGTTATCAAAGACACTGTTCCACTTCTACATTGGTTCTCAAGAGGCTCATATAATGAGGTGAAAAGACAGCAGCAGATATGAGTAGATCTTGGACCAGGTTATGACTGATACCAAAATATCACAGAAGACAGAAAATCCCTCAAACAAATTAATTTTTAGGAAGAAGGGAAATATATTAACTCATCTGGCAAATTCTTACTACGGTCTCTGAGTCACTAAGGGTCTTTTATATGATCTTGACCAACTGAGAGCAGCTTTCTCTGAAAACATCCTTCCATAAGTTGGGGGCAAAGATGCCATATGTCATATTAATGAAACCTCTGAGCCTAAGGTGGCTACACTTTGCTCTGATTAATGAAAGGCATGCTGTGAATGATACAAGTGATTAACTGCATAAATAAGGAGAGGACAGGCTACAATTCGATTGGGTTCTGGAACAAATTCATAACTTCTTAACATTCCTGTTATATAGTTGCCCAGAGCACAGCATTTATCTGCTGAAAGTGCACTTATTTACCATGTACCACAATAATGCATAAGTACCAGCTCAGATATTAACATCCACTTTTCCAACACTTATCCACAAAAATATCCCTTCCCGGGCCCTCCCCCACACATCATAATGAATTTGTTTTGTTTGTGGGGGGCTTTTGGCACGGGCAGTCTCAAATGGGATGTATAAATATATGTGGATGAATATATTCCTGGCCTTAGACTTTTTTATTTCCTAATATATTTTCATTTTGGTAAATACATTTTTTCTATAAATAGGACACTAAATATGGATGTTTTTTAAATCATTCATCTGTCCCTCTATCTTTGTTACCACCCAACTCTTGAACAAGCAGACTGTTTTAATACTTTTTCTTTTTTTTTTCTCAACCTATGATTTCATTGACACAGGAAATTCTTGATGAGATAGTCTCCTATGACAATGAATAACAGCAACTGTTACACAATTTATCATCTTTATTTCTATTTTTTAAAGTTCTATAACTAATTGTTGATTAAAATGAATCTCTCCATATACATGTGGAAAGATGTATAGAAGAATTGCATATGTTTAACATATATTGGATTACTTCCTGTCTATGGGAGGAGGTGGGAGAAACAGAGAGAGAAACATTTGGAACACAAGATTTTGAAAATGAGATTGTTGAAAACTATATTTGCATATGTCTTGAAAATTAAAAGCTATTATTTAATAAACATAAAATAAAATACATATCTTGAAAATAAAAAGCTATTATTTAATAAAAATAAAATAATATAAAGAAAAGTATATGATAAATTCAACATTGATTTCAAAATTGTACTGCTTGTCTGTATTTCCTTCTGGCCTTCCTTTTGTTGTCTTCTGTATAATTCAGATATATGACTTAGTGACCATGTTTTCACTCTCTGTCTCTCATTGTCTTTGCATGTCTCTGTCTCTCTGTTTTTGTCTCTCACTGTCTTTTGTCTCTGTTTTTATCTCTCTCACTGACAAGTCTATCAGTTGATCCTTTCTCTCTCATCACTCTCTTTTCCCTAAAATGGGGGTAAGGGAGTAGGGAAAGGTCTTTGCAATAAATATTCATTTTCAAGAAAAACAGATAATCATACTGGCTGGCTCTGAAAAATGTATCACAATTTCTAGGCTTAGAGAGTTGTTAAGGGACAATAAGAGTTAAGTGACTTGTCCAGAGTCATACAGATAGTTTGTATGTGTGAGCATAAAATCTTAAACATAGATCTTCTAGACTTTACTACAAAAATCAATGGTGCAATCATTTCCCAAAGTCGGGACTATCTATCTGATAGATACTTCTTTTAATCCATAAGCCTGAAAAAGACATAAAAAATTTAAAATACTATTCAGGTTGATGTTTTAAAGTAATTCTGATAAAGTAACATTTAAGCGTCCTTATCAATTGTCACTCATCTGGGGTAGAAATTAAGAACACATAATAGTTCTTGTAAGAAAGGCAGATTATTTAGACTGCTAAATGTTGCACTCATTTTCAAGAACAAAAAAAAAATTAATACTATGTTTTATAGTTCAGATCTGAGATTTAATTTAGGTAACTCAAGAATTATTGAGGATCAATACCAAAAAGCACCTTATATCTATTCTCAAATGCCTGGGTACATTCAAAGTTCTGGAAACATAAGGACTCTTTAGCTGAGAAAATTCTCTCTCTTCACAGGTTTTATTGATGGGAAATTAAATGAAAGCTAATAAGACCATGGAAAAATGTCATTTCCTAATATCAGTCACCTAAACTACTATGGATATTTGTTGAGATCTTTTCATTTATTTAGAGATAGGTTAGGTATCTGGAGTCAAAACAAAGAATTTTTGGAAATGACCATCAAGAAAACTATATTGAATAGTTAGAAAAAAATGAAAAATACAAATGAAAAATATAAGAAATTAAATGTCTAAAGAAGAGTATAACGTGAAATTCTAGAGGAAATCAGTTAAAGAAATTCTGATCTGAAATGGTTATGGAATTGTTCCCAAAGAAGATAAGATTTGTGCTTCAAGGATATTTAATTTATATGTGGAGAATTGTATAAGGGGGAGACTAATGCAAAGGGAAAGTATCACTCCATAAGTATAACTCTGAAATTCATCTCAGTTAATATATAGACCAAAGTAGTGGAAATATTAAGGTTTTTCAGTGGCCAACAAATAAGTAAAAGAGCAATCTTGAGAAATATCTCAGTTTTATTGTGCACCAGCTAATCTCAATTTTGATAATTAAAATAAAACAAAACAAAAATCAATGGGCCAATTATTTTCAAGAGAAATTGAGATAATTTATTGATGGCATGTATTCTTCTTGACCAAAGTATAAACCATAAGTCTGGAAAACACATATCTGAAATTCTCTTTAGGTTGCTGCTTCAAAATAATTCTAGTGAATTAGTAACAAATGGGCAATATAAATAATATAAAGGAAAAGGGGAAAAAACGTAAAAGGAAATCAAATTAAGATTAGTAACAAATACCTATCTTGATTCTGATGAAGCACAACCTTCTTTTTAGAAAAGACCTATCCAAAGCAACACAGTAAATGGTAAAAATGGCACAGAGAGAATTCTTATTTTCTTGTGATCATTATGTAACTAATGCAAATAATACAATTTACAATTTAGACAGACAAAATTTCATTTTCATTGTTTAATATTGTGGTTTTTCAATTTTGTTTTTAATTAGTAAAAATCTATTTTCTCTCCCTCCCAAATTCCTCCTAATAAGAGAAAAAAAAAAAAAAAAAAAAACTCTTACAACAAATCAATAGTGGATTGTTCCCCAAGATTGGATCTCTCCATCTCATCCAGGTTAGAAGTATCTAGTTCCACTGTTGATTGACACTATGAGAGGCAATCTGTAGGCCCTCATGCTGGAGTTCACTATATTGGTTCCAGGATTGAATCAGATATCTGATCAGCTTAACCCTACTGTAGCTCAGAACTCCTGAACTCAGGCAATTTTTAAATATCAACTTCTCCTGAGGCAAACTTAAGTTATAAAAAGGACTATCTGTAACTTTACAAAGGAAAAAGAAGGAACTAAGTTAAGGAGAAATTTAGAAAGAAGGAATTGGAATTACTTATAATAATGCTAATATATTCCATGTACAACCTCAAACCACAAATCACAGAATCTTATACTTTTCCAGGAATAATGTATGGCTGTGAGGTCTTTAGGTCTTTACTCAAGACCTAAATATGACTGTGTTGTGGTCCTGCCTTTTGTGGTTTTCATTCTTAAAAGCCCTACCCCTGCCAGAAACTACAAACTCTTCTCAGGAGAACTTTGGTTTGCACACCTATTTTTCTCACTCTGAAATTAAATATCTGTTTGATTCCTAACTCTCCTATCTCTAGTCTGCTTTGTTTGGCTCTGAGTACCCATAGGTTGTAGGCTGCTTCTAGTCTGGTTGACAGAGTCCAGAACCAAACACATCATTCCAGGGCAGAATACAGCAAGCCTAGAATATCCTGAATTCTAGATTCTATGTCTCCCAATGTAGGCTAAGATTGCTTCAATCTTTTTGGCTGACATTGTTGACTCCTTACAAATAATTATCAAGATCATAGACAGAGGTAGAAGGGATTTAAGTCATTGAATTCAACTCCTTCATTTTACAGAGAAAGAAAATGAAGAAAAGAGATTTTTAATGACTTGATCAGAGTCCCATAGCCACTAAATGTCTGAGATGGAATTCAAACTCAAGTCTTCTGGACTTTAAAAACATATTGCTTCTATAACTTAACTACTAAGTCACAGTCGAGGGCTGTTTTAATGATGGAAGTTCATGCCTTCCTATATCTTTCATTTATTTGTATATAAGGCCATGTTTCTTTACATCCTTATCAAAATTATTGATTAATTGATTGTATTAAGATAATCAGCAGTGGTCACAGCTACTGAAAGCTAATGCTGACATTCCATTGATACCCCTACATCCTAAATTATTTGAAGAATCACTGATGATAAATCTGGTCTTGATACATACACTAACATCCAGACATTCTGATTCCAGAGAAGTACATGGTGATGTAACTCAAGACTACTTAATATAATCTGAAAATAGAAAGGTGGATCTTTAAAAATCACAGACATACACAGCATGCATGCAAATTAAATCATTTATCCCCTTGAAGGCAAAAATTATAGGTTTTTAATGTCATTATAATAGATAAGATAAAACATAAACCACTCCCAATCTACAAATACAATTAAGTACTATGTTTGGTTAACAATTAGTCTCATTAACATTCCTTGGAGATTAATTTGTTTCACCATATGTCTTTCATAAGGTCTTCTGATTTCTTTAAAAACTAGCTCAGCACACCATAAGCTATGGTAAGAGAGAAAATGTAGAAAATCTAATGTAATGATATTAATATGTCCTCCACTTACTTTGAGTAAGACATGGTTTTTGATTAATTTTTTCAAATAGTGGAAACAGATGTGTACTTATCTATCCATACATTCATATGCATATATACTTACATATGTATATAGATGTACATACTTATGGTATATATGTATGTGTGTGTATGTATAAATGAATGAATATGAGTATATAGATATTTCTATCTATTTCTATCACCATATCTGTATTTATTAAAATATTACATTAGTGGGTATAACGAGTATCCTTGGAACAGAATAAAATAGCATGCTTACAGATATCTTTGATTCTTTCCTCTTCCTCACCAATGTCCCGCCGCCCCATCCAAGAGGTGACATGTCCTGTCAGTAGAACCTTTGCAAACCATTTCTATCTTTTGTCTTTTCTATTACTACTGTCTGCATATTAGTTCAGCTTATCATCAGCTTATTATGAAGCTCTTGTAAAGGCATCCTAATTTATCCCTCCACTTGGAATCTTTCTTTCTACTCCAATTCATCCTTCACACTGCTGACCACATTAATTCCCTGTTCCAAAAATCTAATAAATGCTTTTTTAATTGGATATAAAAGTTCTTCATTGACTATTAAGTACAATATTAATTCCTTAGTCCAATATCCAGGGACTTTTGTGACTTGGCTCTAATTTAACTTTCTACTATTTCTCACTTTTTCTTCATGTAGTCATAAAGGTGACTTTGTATGGTGGATAGAACATTAGAATTAAGATCACTGAAGCTTGAATTCAAATCCAGTTTCAGATGCTAATTTGCTATGTTACTTTGAGGAAATTCTTTACCTATATTCAATATCACTTTTCTCATCTGTAAAATGAGAGTGACAGTAATGGCATCTACTTCACAGAGTTACTGTAAGGGAACATCTCAGAGCAGTGGATAGATAGAACACTGGCCTTTGAGATCAAATACAGACTCAGACACTTACTAGCCGTGTGATCCTGAGCAAATCATTTAATTCAGACTGCCTCCAAAATCAAATGAAACAAAACAAACAAAAAAGAGAGTTATAGTAAGGGAGAAAAGAAATGAGTTAAATTAAGTAACTACTATGCCCCATTAATAAAGTTAAAGGACTGTCTCAATGGATTCTCACAACAATCTTGGGAAATAGATGCTATTATTATTATTCCTATCTTACAGAGGATGAATCTGAGACTGAGAGATTAAGTGACTTGCCCAGAGTCACATAACAAATAAATAGCTGAGGCAGTATTTGAACTCTGGATTTGGTCTTCTTGACACCAAGCTTACTGCTTTCTACACTGAGCCACTCAGTGGCTTCTATGTGTTGTTATCAAAACATATTTTTAATATATTTAAATTTTTTAAAACCTAAAGTGCTATATACGTGTTTCTAGCTCAACTGGCCTTCTCAGAATCTCCTATATATTTTCTTGATCTTTCCTTTTTTTCCATATCTTTGCTCAGAATATTACGAAAGTTAAACTGGATGGTCTGGTCTCTATACTCTACAACTGATCTTCTTGACACCTTTTGCTTTCTTCAAGGCTTACTATGACCCCCATCTTATCCATGAAGTCTTTCTGGATTTTCCCAGTAGGAATGTTTCTTTGTCTTATATGTGAGTGTGTGTCCCCCTCCAAATTTTTTTTTTCAATAGGTGGCTAGCCTACTGGTGATTTGCTGCTCTGTAGTTACCTATGCAAGTCCTCAGAAAACAGACTCCTCTGCAGAACTAAAAATGAGTATTCCATAGAGGAAAACAGAGATCCACTTGGTGGCTGTGGGCAGGTATCAATGAATAACCCATGAGGAGCTCTGGAAAAAGAATTGGGGTAAAAGATATCTGTAAGGCATTGTATATGAGCAGTCATATATCAAGTGAGAAGCATGTCAAGTGAAGAGCTAGGATGCTTCATTGGTGCCCTTAAAATGTAAGGAGAAATCAAGGAAAGTTTCCAGCATGATGGATGTGGCGAAATTTTGGGAGAAAATGGATGAGTTATACAAGATGGGCAGGTATCAGTAGGCTGTGCTCTCTTTCATTGGAGGAACACTGAAAGCAATAAACTCCCAGATCCATTTAAACACTTGTATGCTACTACTTACTAGACGGCAGTTATTCCATATGTAATAATAAGTACAGGGGGTGGAGCCAAGATGGCGGAGAGGACACATACTTCTTTCTGAGCTCTCCTACTACCCTCACATTAATTACAAAATTCATATTCTGAATTACTCCTGGACTGGCAGGACCCAGGAATATTGGGAGTGCAGCAAATTACCAGCAGGAAATAATTTCAAAGATCACCAGAGAAGATCTGTTTTGGTCAGACGCAGGAGGAGGGCAGCACAGGCAGGGAGGCAGAGCAGGGAAGCCAGTGCATGCTGAGCAAGCGGGGGCGAGGCACAGCGGAGAATATGCAGGGAGGACTCTACCACGGTGTTGGCCATTCTGCCCTGTCTGCTAGCCTGCAAATCAGCAGAGGAGCTATAAAACCTCCAACACAAACACGGAGGGTAAAGAGTGTTCCCCAAAATGCCAAAGTCTCACAGGACCTGGCCAGGCCCACCCAGCCCAAGGAGTGACTCAGCGCGATCCCAGCGCAGCCACTGCCACTTCTGGGTGCCTGTTGAGGAAGCTTGGAAAGCCTTCACTGCCCTAAATGAAGATCCCCAACTTTCTTTAAAAAATGAGAAAAAAAGGCAAAGGGAGCTCTAACTACAGATGGATTCTATAGTGAAAGAGAAGAAGAGATTTCAAACCCTGAGGAGACTAAAGGCAGATTGTCTCCAGATGAAGCCCCAAAGGGTGATATAACCTGATCCGCATCACACAAGGCTCTCCTAGAAGAAATTAAAAAAGAATCTTAAAAGAGAACTAAAAGAAAAATGGGGGAAGGCAAGGAAAACTTTGCAAGAGGGTTTAGAAAAGGCATATAACTCATTAAAAGATGGGTTTGATAAAATGGAAAAATAAAACAACTCCCTGAAATGTGAAAAGGTAAAGAACTCCCAGGAAAAAGAATCTGTGAATTGGAAAAAGAAAATTACTCCTTAAAAAAAAATTTGTGAAATGGAAAAAAATTCCATGGAACAAAACAATTCATTTAAAAACTCAATTGGACAAATATAAAAAAAAAAAGAATTTTAAAAAGGTAAGTAAGAAAATAATTCATTAAAAATCCAAACTGAAGAAATTGAAATGAATGACTCAATGAGACATCAAGAATCAGTCAAGCAAAACCACAAAAAAAAAAAAAAAAAAAATGAAAGAAATAGAAAAATGTTAAATATCTATTTGGGAAAACAACAGACCTGGAAAAAAAAAATCTAGGAGAGATAATTTACGGATTATTGGATTCCCTGTAAATCATGATGAAAAAAAGAGCCTAGACACTATTTTTCAGGAAATCATAAAAGAGAACTGCCCAGAAGTCATAGAATCATAAGGTAAAATAGCCATTGAAAGACTTCATCTAATGCCTCCTGAAAGAGACTCCAAAATAAAAACTCCAAGGAATATTGTGGTTAAATTTTAGAACTATCAACCAAGTTAAAAATATTACAAGCAGACTGGGAAAAAAACAAAAAACAAAAAACAATTCAAATACCGAGGAGCCACAATAAAGATTACTCATGATCTAGCAGCTTCCACATTAAAGGATCAAAGGGCCCAGAATCTGATATTCCAAAGGGCAAATCATAGACACAATTAATAATTTCATCCAAGAGAATGACAATAATGAGACAACAGGCCATAATTTGTGGGATACAGCTAAAACAGTTAAAAAGGGGAAGTTTTATATCTGTAGAGGCTTACTTGCATAAAATAGAGAAAGAGAAGATCAATGAATTAGGCTTACAAATAAAAAAGCTAGAAAAAGATCCAATTAAACCCCCCAATAAAATACTAAACTGGAAATTCTAAAAATAAAAGGAGAGATTAATAAAATTGAAAGTTAAAAAAAAACTATTGCATTAATAAATACAACTAAGAGTTGATTCTATGAAAATACCAACAACATAGTTAACCCCTTTGAAAATTTGATTAGAAAAAGGAAAGACGAACATCAGATTGTTAGTCTTAAAAATGAAAAGGAAGAACTTTCCATTAATGAAAAGGAAATTAGAGCAATAATTAGGAATTACTTTGCCCAACTTTATGCCAATAAATTTGATAACCTAAGTGAAATGTATGAGAACCTACAAAAATATAGGTTGTCCAGATTAACAGAAGAGGAAGTAAAGTGCTTAAATAGTCCCATTTTATAAAAAGAAATACAACAAACTATTAATCATCTCCCTAAGAAAAAATCCACAGGACCAGATGAATTTACATGTGAATTCTACCAAATATTTAAAGAACAATTAATCCCAATACTATATAAACTATTTGAAAAAATAGGGAATGAAGAAGTCCTACCAAATTCCTTTTATGACACAGACATGGTACTGATACCCAAACCAGGTAGGAATAAACAAAGAAAGAAAATTATAGACCAATTTCCCTAATGAATATTGATGCAAAAATCTTAAATAAAATATTAGCAAAGAGATTACAGAAAATTGTTCCCAGGATACTTAACCATGGGCAAGTAGGATTTATACCGGGAATGCAGAGCTGGTTCAATATTAGGAAAACTATTAGCATAATTGACTATATCAACAACCAAATGAACAAAAACCATATGATTATCTCAATAGATGCAGAAAAAGCATTTGATAAAATCCAACATTCATTCCTATTAAAAACACTAGAGAGTGTAGGAATAAATGGACCCTTCCTTAAAATAGTAGTATCTATTTAAAACTGTTAAGCACCATATGTAATAGGAATAAACTGGAACCATTTCCAATAAGATCAGGAGTGAAACAAGGTTGCTCACTATCACCATTATTATTCAATATTATATAAGAAATGCTAGCTTTGACAATAAGAGATGCAAATGAGATTAAAGGAATTACAGTAAGTAATGAGAAAACCAAATTATCACTCTTTGCAGATGATATGATGGTATATTTTGAGAACTCCAGAGAATCTACTAAAAAGCTATTAGAAATATCCATAACTTTAGAAAAGTTGCAGGATACAAAATAAATCCACATAAATCATGAGCATTTTTATACCTCACTAACAAAATCCAACAGCAAGAGATACAAAGAAAAATTCCGTTTAAAAATAATTCTCAATAGTATAAAATATTCAGGAATCTATCCGCCAAGGGAAAGTCAAGAACTATATGAACAAAACTACAAAATACTTTCCATACAAATAAAGTCAGATCTAAACAATTGAAAAAATATTAAGTGCTCTTGGATAGGTCAAGTGAATATAATAAAGATGATAATACTTCCCAAATTAATCTATTTATTTAGTTCTATACCAATCAAACTCCTAAGAAACTATTTTACTGACCTAGAAAAAAAAAATGATTTGGAAAAACAAAAGGTCAAGAATTTCAAGGGAACTAATGAAAAAAAAATTAAATGAAGGTACTCTAACTGTACCAGATCTAAAACTATATTATAAAGCAGTGGTCATCAAAACCATTTGGTACTGGCTAAGAAATAGACTAGTTGATCAGTGAAATAAGTTAGGTTCACAGGACAAAATAGTCAATAACTGTAGCAAACTATAATGTTTGACAAACCCAAAGACCCCAGCTTTTGGGATAAGAATTCACTATTTGACAAAAACTACTGGGAAAATTGGAAATTAGTATGGCAGAAACTAGACACTGACCCACTGTATACCAAGATAAGGTCAAAATGGGTTCATGATCTAGACATACAGAATGAGATTATAAATAAATTGGAAGAACACAGGATAGTTTACCTCTTAGATCAGTGGAGGAAGAGGGAATTTGTGACCAAAGAAGAACTAGAAATCATTATTGATCACAAAATAGAAAATTTTGATTATATTAAGTTAAAAAGGGTTTGTACAAACAAAACTAATGCAGACAAGATTAGAAGGGAGGCAATAAACTGGGAAAACATTTTTCCATTCAAAAGTTCTGATAAAGGCCTCATTTCCAAAACATATAGAGAATTAACTCAAATTTATAAGAAATCAAGCCATTCTCCAATTAATAAATGGTCAAAGGATATGAACAGACAATTGTCAGATGAAGAAACTGAAACTATTTCTAATCATATGAAAAGGTGCTCCAAATAATTATTGATCAGAGAAATGCAAATTAAGACAACTCTGAGATACACTACACACCTCTCAGATTGGCTAAGATGACAAAAAAGATAATGATGAATATGTTGGAGGGGAAGGGGGAAAACTAGGACACTGATACATTGTTAGTGGAACTGTGAATAGATACAACCAATCTGGAAAGTAATTTGGAACTATGCTCAAAAAGTTATCAAACTGTGCATACCCTTTGATCCAGCAGTTTTACTACTAGGCTTATATCCCAAAAAGATCTTAAAGGGAAAGGGACCCACATGTGCAAAAATGTTTGTAGCAGCCCTTTTTGTAGTAGCAAGAAACTGGAAACTGAGTGGATGCCCATCAATTGGAGAATGGCTGAATAAATTGTGGCATATGAATGTCATGGAATACTATTGTTCTGTAAGAAAAAAACCAGCAAGATCAATACAGAGACTTGGAGAGACTTAAATGAACTGATGCTAAGTGAAATGAGCAGAACCAGGAGATCATTTTACACAGCAACAACAAGATTATACAATGATCAATTCTGATTTGGACAACAATCAACAAATCTGATGGACAACTCTTCAACAATGAGATGATTCAAACTAGTTCCAATTGTTTAGTAATGAAGAGAATCAGCTATACCCAGAGAGAGAATTATGGGAAATGAGTGTGGAACACAACATAGCATTTTCACTCTTTCTATTACTGTTCGCTTGCATTTTTGTTTTCCTTCTCGGGTTTTTTCCTTGCTTTCTAGATCTGATTTTTCTTGTGCAACAAGATAATTTTATAAATATGTATACATATATTGGATTTAACATATACTTTAACATATTTAACATATATTGGACTACCTTTCATCTAAGGGAGGAGGTGGGAGGAAAGAGGGGAAAAGTTGGAACAGAAAGTTTGGCAAGGGTCAATGTTGAAAAATTACCCATGCACATGTTTTGTAAATAAAAAGCTTATAACAATAAAAAAGAAAAGAAAAGGAAAGAAAAAGAAATAAATAAATCAGTACACCTGGAAGGGCAGTCTGCTCAAAAATTTCTGTTCTACATATTGTACCTTTGAAGATTAATTGGGGTGAATTAGGTCATCTTTTAAAGGGGCACCAGGAGCATCAGTCATTCACACCTTTATATGAATTACCTTCTTCAAACAATCACATCAACACTTATCTGTGAACAGCAGCATTTGAAAAAAATAAAAATTGTTGGTTTGTGGGGAAATGTTATATAACTTTGTTATCCGGGACATTTCAGGAGGTTAGATGTGGAGGATAGAATTTGGGGCAAAATTAAGAAATTGGGTATCTGGTACAAAGTAAAAGAGGTAGCAAGAAGGGAGGTAGAAAAGTAAATGGAACACACATGGCTACTTTGCAATTTTGTTTAGGGTTTTGTTGCCAGATAAGAATATGTTGTAATTACAAATGTGCTCACTAGATGTTTTTGTTTGGAAGTTTATATAACTAGTCACCTCTAATATAGTATAATTTCTCCAGTTCAGCCTGGGGTTTCTTTGTTCAAACTTTTCCAATTTCATTATAAGGAGAAGAAAGATAAAAAGGAGAAGAGAATGAAAATAACAAGAAGAGATGAGAAGTAAAGAAGTACAGTAGGACAAAAAGCAAAAGGAGCAGGAGAAGAGATGAAAGGGAAGAAAGAGGATGGGAAAGAGTGAGAGAAAGAGAAAGAATATGGAAAGGAGAAAACAAGGGAAAGAGGATAAAGAAAAAAGGAAAAGAGGAAAAGGCCAAAGACAGAAAAGGTAAATAATGATGGTAAAAGGTAGGATGAGAGAAAAGAGAGTGGTAGGAAGAAGAGGAAGAGTAAGGGCAGAAATGGGGAAGGAAAAATAAGAACAGAGAAAGGAAGAAGAAATAAGGGAAGGAGAAGGAACAGGAAGAAGAAGCTAAAGGAAGAGGGAATGAAAGAATACAAGAAAACCAGGACAGTAAAAAAACCATGGCAAGGCAAATCAAAAAAAGTCAGGAAAGCCAGAGTGAGTCATGAAGTCTAATTGAGCAACTAATTGATACTTTAGAGAGGTATTTTTTTATTAATCTTTAGCAACCTAAATTCCAATACCACTACTCTACTGGCACTGCTCAGTTCAAGAATAACACTGATGACTTAATTATAAAACTGCAGAAGCCTTTTTCATTTCTCATCTTTCTCTATAGATTCTGACATTGCTGATTATGACTTAGGTACTCTCCCTTTCCTTCATATGCTGGACAGTTTTGTTTATTTGTTTTTGTTGGGGGCATCTTTAATTTTCCAATCATCTGGATGTGTAACTCTGGCATTAGCTTTGACTCTTCCCTTTTCTCCACACTTAATATTTGCCACAGTTGGCAAACCTCCTTTGATTTACCTCCTCAACACTTCTTGCATCTTTTCTCTTCCCCCTTCTCATAAAACCTCCAGAATAGTTCAGACTCTAACCACTGGAACTATTGTAATCACCTCTTAATTTGTTTCCTCTATTTTCAGGTTCTCCATTTACAACCTATTTTCATCCAGGACCATCTCCAGGCATCTTGATCTGTCTGGCCACTGAACGCTAAAGGCTCTGAAGAGGAAAATGAGGCAGGTGACCTTGCCCAGCCCTCCCTCATTTAAATCCAATTTACTTTAATGTCAGGGCATCACCTCCCTGATGTATGGTCCTCTTCAAGAACAAATGATAAACAACAAAAACATCTTCAATATAGCTTCTGCAGTGATTTTCCTAAGGCACAGATATGACCATGCTATATTCTCGCCACAAAACCTCCAAAGATTCCCTATTTCCTCTAAGAAAAAATACAAATCCCTCAGCTTGACATTTAAGGCTCTCCCAAATCTACTTATAACCTTTTTTTTTCATATTACTTGTGAGAACTTGTACTTACTATTTCCCAAACTTGACATTTCATCTCCTAACTCACTGTATTTGTACATGCTCCTTCCTTACCTCCCATACCTTCCTCCATACTTCTTATTTCAATCCCTCAGAATCTTTACCTTTCTTCAAGGTATAGTTCAAACTCTTCATCCTCCATTAAATCTTTATGCCTTCAGTTGTGAATGCATTCTCCTGCATCAAATTACTTTATTTATTTGTGAATATGCTTTAATTTACCCTCTTCTATTAAAATTTAAATCCCTTGAAGGCAGAGTATTTTCTATTTTTATATTTATATTCCCAGGTTCTAGCAAACAGCTAGACTTAATAAATATCTGTTAGGTTGATTTGAATGGTGAGGTACTTTGTACCAGTAATTACTCCTTTAACTTCATAGCTGGGCTATACTATCAGCCCAGGACCTACATGTGGGCAAACTTTAGTGTAGAAGGAGATAAAAAGAATATAATTCTCAATGTATAATAATATAGTTATTAACATTGGGAATTAGATAATATTCATCCAGGAATATATTCTTCTTGAGTTTCCTAAAATTTAAAAAAAAAAAAAAAACTGGACAAAATTCACATACGTAGGATTATTTATTTCTATATATACAGGTTGTCCCAAAAGCCTTGATATAGTTTTAATCTACTAAAACTTAAAACTGCAATGTGACTTTTTATACAACCTGTATTCAATCTTAAATCTCAGCAGCTCAATGCCAAAGAATGACATTAGAGTTTCAGATTTAAATTTGGCAAACTTTGTGTGGTGAACTCACCCACAATGCACTGAAATGATCTGAAATTTAGGGAAGTCAGTAACCCAGAAAAAACTTCAATTCTGCTTTTCTAATTTTAACATTATGAATTTTTATTTTTGTACCATGTATTCTTAGCACTATAAGTCCCTTCTGTTTAAATATTCTGAATTCAAAAAGCTTAATTTTATAGCTAAAAGGACCCTGCAATCTAACACTCTCGTCTTCCAAATGAAGTGAGTCAGGAACAGAGAGGTCAAATGATTTGTCTAAAAACACATATTGATTTAGAAGCAGAGCTTAGATTAGAACTTGGACCTCCTGACTTTTGTTCCAGTACTCATTCATTAAAAGAAGGGTCTGTATATACATATAGAATTACATAGATCTTCATATGGCCTTTTCCTTCCTTTTTTACTCCACTTCTAAAGGAGGACTTCCTTCTTTCATCACTCACATATCCTACCAGGCTATATTCCTTAGGATTCTTCTCTCCTGCTACCAGAAACCTAATCATCCTGCAAAATTATGGTATTCATACTTTGTCAGTACCCTCTGCTTATGGAATTTCTCCAGCTGTAGGACAGAACAGAGAGTTCCTTTTTAAAGGAGCCAGTTAAAGAGAGCTCCCAGGCTAGCAATCTTTTCATTTTCTATTTGGCTTTTCCTTTGGACTTTTTCATTATGTCCTACCTGTAGTACCTCTCTCTCCAATCCCTGACAACTTCCTTTTATATGTAATGTTCCCCTATTATAATATAAACTCATTGAGGAGAGGGATAATCTCTCTCTCTTTTTTTTAAATTTGTATTCCCATAGATTATCAAAGTACCTAAGACATAGCAAGCATTAAATAAATACTTATTGATGATTAAATGCTATTTTGAACTTCTGGCAGGGCCACTTGACCTGGAAAATTGGGAAAGAAAAAACACAAGAATCAGATATGAAGTCAATGATTTCCTAAGATCATCATGCGGTAGAAACCAAGTTTTCATTTGTCAATTACATTCCCCTGAGAAAAATGCAGCAGTTAAGGGATTTTATACTCATGTGCTCCCATAAAGAGAATTGACTGCAATGGATTGCAAAGGAGACAGGGAAAGAAAAGTCAAGTAGGAGGAAAACCAAGAATGGAATCCCAAAAATCTAGAGAGAAGAGAATACCAAGAAAAAAGTGATCAATAGTGTCAGAGATCTCCAAGAACTCAAGGATAAAGAGTGAGAAAAGACTATTAGATCTGGCAAGCTCACAGAGCATCGGCAACTGGAGAGAACAGAAGCCAGATTATAAGGGGTTAAGATGAGGGGGAGGAAGTGGAGACACCTATTGTGGATGGATTTTTCTATAAGTTTATCCTACAAAAGGAAGAAGAGATATAGGCTGATCGTTGGCAGAAATAGAAGGATCAAGTAAAGGCTTTTTCAGGATGTGGAAAACGCGAGCATGTTTATAGAAAGTAGGAAATGAACCAGCAGAGGGGGAAAGATTGAAAATAAGTGAGAGAGTTGGGACAACAAGAGTACAATTTATTGTAGCAGATAGCCATCTATCACATTTTGCAGTGCCCACAGCTACTTAACCCCTAATCTGCATCTATCTTTTTTTTTTTTTCAAGGAAAATAATCTTAGAAGGGGAAAGGCCAAAACTAATATGTTAAGAGAATTGAACCCAAGATAGGTGAGGAGATAGTTTTAAAAAAAAAAAAAGTTGTGTGATGGAGAGAGCCCAGGAAGAGGGTTATGGGGATTGAATTTTGGATCACAACATAGCATTTTTACCTTCTTTTTGGTTGTTGTTTGATTGTTTTTTTTTTTCTTTCTCATTTTTTTATCTGAATTTTCTTGTGCAGCATGATAAATATGGAAATATGTTTAGAAGAAGTATACATTTATCCTATATTGGATTACTTGCTGTCTAGAGGAAGGGATGAGGGGTAGGAAGGGAGAAAAGATTTGTGACACAAGGTCTTGCAAGAGTGAATGTTGAAAACTGTCTTTGCATGTATTTTGAAAGTAAAAAGCTATTATTAAAAAAAATGCACCAACTATGCTAAGTAAGTTCCCACCTTTAAGACTAGATGAAATATATCAGAGTCATGAAAGAACTGATTTTCTGGGATTGCTGATAAAAACTGAGAATCATTGTTTGGAATGACAGAGAAATTAAAAGAATGAGAACGATGACATAAGCCAAAGGTTTTTTGGGTTTTTTTTTTTAAGTACCAATTTTTCCAAATCAGAAAAACTATTTTCTAAATAGTAAAGATCATTGTCAATCCCAAGTGACATTAACATTGGTTAATAAGTACTCACAAAGAAAGGCAATGGACTTTCAAAGTCATAGTGAGACCAGTAAAGGTGAGTCATTTGAGAAGCTATACTCATTTAGTTTTCTGATTTTCTAAATAGCAGATTGGGAGAATGAGAGCATGCATTTATGGATCAAGCACTGGACTTGGAATAAGGATATTTAAGTACAAATTACATATTAGATATCAATTAATAGCTATGTGGCCTTAGGTGTGTCTTTTCTCAGAACCTCAATTTCCTTTTCTGTAATAAGTTATTTTGCTTTCTGTATCACTGGGTTGTTGTAAAGAAACATTGTTTTTAATCTAAAAGTTCTATATAAATGTGTATTACTATTGACCTATATAGTACATTCAGCAAGGCATTTTTACTAGTTTTCATAATATCCTAATGGATAATTTAGAGAAATTTAGGCCAGATGGATTTCTATATACTTAACCAACTATAATCCAAAAAGCCTTAATTAACCATTGGAAGGCTAGTGAAGTAAGGCCTCTAGTGAAAGATATTACCGTAATAATAGCAACACAACAATTTATAAATCCCTTTAAGGTTTATAAAAAGCTTTTCTCATAGCACTATAGAGTTCAATATTTGGACCTGTCTAATCCAACATTTTTAACAGTGACACAAAAGGTACACATAAAATTACCTAATAAAAAGGTGGAAGAGAAAGAAAAAATATCAAGAGATATTCATGTGTGAAATGGGCACTCCTCAATTAAAATTGTATGTGTGTGTATATATATATATATATATACACACACACAATATACCCACATAAACATAGATACTTATATATACACACACATAGATATAGACATATATACCATCTATCTATATATCTGTGTGTGTGTATGTGTGCATGTGTGTGTGTGTGTGTGTGTGCCTATAATATGCAAGGCACTAGGTAGTGGTAGACAGTTCATGTAAAAACTAATCTGCTCAGGAAGCCTATAGGATGGGGAAGGATATCGGGGGAGAACATAACATAAATATGTAGATAGATGGATAAATAGATAGATAGACATCTAATGGGTGTCAGAGTGGAAAGAGCATTGGGTCTAGAGTCAGGAAAACTCATCTTCTTGAATTCAAAACTATTCTCAACACTCACGAGCTGTGTGACTCTGGGAAAATCACTTAATTTTGTTTGCTTCAGCCTCCTCATCTGGAGAAAGAAATGGTAAACAACTCTATGATCTTTGTCAGGAAATCCCCAAACTGGGGTCATGAGGAATTGTTCCCTACTAAAAACAACTGAACAACAAATACACACACACACACACACTTATCTTCATGTATATATGTGTGTGGATGTGTATGTATGTCTTACTTATCCTTAATTACTTAATGGGCAATTGTTTCAGCCAAAATGAGAACTATTAAAATCTTAGCTTAAAAAGGTCAAGTTCTTCCAAAGCATTCAGGACCCTCTTCATTCATCCTGATCCGTATCTGGACACTAGGCCCAAATAGCTCTGGAGGAGAAAGTAAGACTGGTGACTTTACACAGTCCTCCCTCACTGAAAACCAATTCACTTACATACTATGGCATCACCTAGTGATGTTATGGTTATTTCTGAAGAACAAAGAATGAATAACTCTGTGTGGGGGATAAGGAGAGAGTAATTTGAGGAGATCAACAATTATAAACACTTTAGATGAGTCAGAGGACCAGGACTGTATCACAGAGCAAGTCACATGTGAGCTCCTACCTGGACCTAGGAAAGTCCCTTTTACAGTCAGAGTTTAATAGATTTTTTTTTTAATTAAATTTAATTGTATTGCATTAAGTCCGGGAGAGAAACAAAGACAAGCAGAATTAAAAGGGAGTGTCTTCTGAATATGGCAGACTTATAAATGCATAGAAGTAGAAGAGGAAATACCAATCAATCAATAAGCATTTATTAAGCCCCTATTACTTTGGGGAACAGCCAAAAGTGAAGCTTGGTTGCAATAACTAGTCAGCAAAGGGAAATATGTAAAATATTGCTAGAAAGGAGGACTGACATCCAAATGCAAAGGGCCTTAAATGTCGAGCTGAGAAATTTGTATTATATTCCAAATCAATAGGAAATCAATGTTTGGGGAGGGAATATGGCAGTCAGACCTGTGCCTTAGAAAGATCACTTTTAGTACAATGCAGAGAATAGATGAGAGAGAAGAGAGTCTGAAAGCAGGAGAAACATACATGCCTATTGCCCCCTCTCCTTCGCCAGAAGGACAATGAACTTAGACACATTTTAGACCACCATTACTAAAATATGATGACAATTCCCCATAGCACTAATAGCAGTGTAGGGAGCAACTGAGCACAGAATAAAATGGGAAAATCATTCTACACAGTTTTGCTTTTGTTTTCTGTAAATTTATAGATCAACAGACCAAACTTCAATTCTTTATTATAATAAATTCTAAAATTTTATGACCAAATAAAAATTTTATTTTTTACTTTGTTTCTTAATTTGTTTTCTGTGAACTTCTAGAGTTGCCTTCTAAAAGAATATAGAAATGACTCTGAAAAATGTGTGGAACAACAAAACAAAACTAAAAGATAATTTATGCATTTTGTCAAATAAAGAATAGAAAGGACCATTTTGTGGTCAGTTATAATGGTCATTCAAAAATACCTTTAGATTTTTATAAAACCCACAGCTTGTTTCTGCATGCCTAGTTAGTGAAGACACTGATTAATGTTGTAGAGTTAAGTGATGGTCAAGAATTGTCATGCCCAGTTAATTTCACACACCCCAAAATGCACATTTCTGAGGCATGATGGTATTATTTTTCACTGGTGGTAGAATGAGTTTCATAGCTCCATAAAATCTTGGCAAAAACATGATTTAACTAACAGGGATGGCATGCTTTGTGGTTTATAACAATTCTACCATTCATACTCTGACATTCAATAGACTGATTATTTTAATTTGGGGAGGAAAGGAGGGATATAAAGAGCTATGATTTCATTAGTATCACGATTGTCCTTTATCTCTACAGATCAATATCTGGCAATTAATTATACTTTCAGAGAATAAGAATTTAAGTAATTTGCCCAAGGTCATACCACCTGTGTCTTAGAGATAGGTCAAAATCAAAAATAGGTCTTCCTAACTCTAAGGTCGGCTCTTTCACAATGCTACAGCTCCATTTTGATTTTTAATAAAAATTCACTTCACAGATCCCCATGTAAGGCAAGTATGAGTCAAAAAATGGACTCTGGTACTTATATCTAATAACTGCACCTAGGAATTGGAGACTCCTGATCATGGTCATGATCGACATGACCACAAAAAGTGTGGTTTAAATCTTTTATGTACTGTCTCAGAGTTTTTCAGCAATACAAACAAGGAAGAGGCAAAAAGCTTCCCAATAAAGAGTAATGGGTAAAACTCTCCAGCAATCAGTCAATAATGTGTTCTATTGTTGTTTGTCATTGTTATCCTTCATACTCAGAGAGGACCAATGATATCAGGAGAGCTGAAGTGTCAGAAAAGTTTGGAGAATGAGGTGCTTCAGAGCCGGAAGGTAAAGGTTAAATGTGGTGTATAAGCTTGTGCAAGATTCTGCTGAGGTAATTCCATAACCTCAGTTCTATGAGAAACAACTGAGCTGATTAGAAGCTAACTGAAAAGGCACTTCCACAAAGTATTTATAGGGCTGGAGAGTAAGAAGGAGGACGTGCTGTCTTGGATTAGACCAGTTTATGTGCATTAATGGGCAGACTGTACGGTGAGAGGGAGTGACATAAGTGCTAGGTAAGACTAGGATGAGCAACATAGGTAAGGAGGCACCTGTGGGGCTGGAAAATGCATCTCTCTCTCCCGTCACCATCTCTGTGGGATGTAGGAATATACAGAGCATAAAGAGGTAGCCAAATCTAGCCTACAGCTGAACTGTGCTGGTTGGGCTCACACAGGTAAAGAGAAGGAACAAGTGTCCAGTAGTGAGGTCTAAGTATATGACAGAGCAAGATGCTTATCCTTTAACCTCCAGGCAACTGCTACAAAGGAGAAGGATTTAAGTGATAGCTTGGTACAAGGTAGGAAAAGCTGAACTCAAGGACCTGATGATCCAAAGAGGGAGGTAAAAGGGAAAGACATGAGTTTGAACTGAAGAAATCTCCTTAAGCTACAGGATGACACAATAACCAAGCAAGAAAGCCTGGTACCAGCCTTGTAGCTTGCAGTGCTATTATTATTGCTTCTAGACTAGTATTCCTGATAGAGACCAAGGAAGGATTGTTAAAAGCACAGCCACTGTCTCTTCTTATATAGTCTTGACTTAGACAAAATGAAAAGCCAGTGAAGCAAAACCAGTGGAATAAATAATGTTATTGGCTCATTTCTATATATGCTTCATAGATATGTATACATGATTGTATATGTATACATATATGTATATATATATATATATATATATATATATACACATATTTGTGTGTATTTCACATATTCAAATCCCTATCAGACTTGATTACATACATAAACCAGGAGAGGATATATTGGCTTATTATTTCCTCATGGAAAATGAAATTAGGAAATGTTTAGGAGGTCAGTAAGGATAATGTTAGCACCTACCTCCTAAATTTGTTTCCATTTCCTGTTCTAGTGGATTAAGGCAAAGTATAAAAGACTTGCACATAGTCACACAGCTAAGTGTCTGAGGCTACAGAAGATCTCAGGTCTTCCTGACTCCTGGCCCTGAGCTCTATCCACTGAGCCACCTAGCTGCTTCCATATTATCCCTTAGCAGTTAAAGGAAAAAAACAAATTCAGATCTAATTCAGCTTTTCTCCTCCCCTATGCCTAGGCAAGTATATCCTATCATTTAGAGAGCCCCACCCTTTAACTGAATTTCCCTTAAAAAGCAAAGGCAGCACATTTCAGGTTTCTGATCTCATTTTTGTGAAAACTTTATCCTGAGTTCCAAAAAGCCCAGTTCTAACTCTAATGCCAGTTCTTCTGAACATTTGTTAAGAAAAATGCAAACTTTATTCAAATAATCAAAGTTAAATATAAAATTGAAGTTTTTGGCTAAATTGACTCTATTGGGATGTTCAGATTTAGTAAGACTAAACATCAAAACCACATAAGTCTTAAAATGGTGACCTTCAGTTCTACTCCAATATTTCATTGTATCTGCATAGCATAACTATAATATTTCCAAGCTGAATTATGAGGACTCACAATCTGTTCATGTTTTGCTTTAGATTTAATGAAGATTTGTTACCAGTAACCTGAGATAAAAAAAACTGAAATATACTCTGCCTGGGGGATTAAAAGAGTTTGAAGTCATTCTCATTGCTTTGTTCCATGAATATCTTATACACCAGAACTAGGCTCTCCAAAAGGCTTCAAAAGTGAGGATTTTTGCAATGGGCTGAAACTGGAGCTTCAGCCCTGAAGCTTGAGTTGATGCACTGAGGTCCTAAGCATGTTAGGCTAAATAGTAATTGGACCATACTCTATTAATATATATATATACTATCATGGTATATATATATATATATATATTAATATATATATTTAGCAAGTATATATATTATATATTACATATATATTTAGTAAATATATATTTATGCATGGTATATATATATATATTAATATATATTACATATATATTTAGCAAGTATATATATATATATTTATGGACAGTATATATATTAATATATAATATATATATTGATATATATATTTAGCAAGTATATATTAATATATATTATGTATATATTTAGCAAGTATATATATTAATAGAGTATGGTCCAATTACTATTTAGCCTCACGTGCTTGGGACCTCAGTGCATCAACTCGAGCTTCAGCCCATTACAGATTTTAAATGGGCAGTGGAAGGATGGTTGCCAGTGAGGACAAAATTAACTACCTTTCAAACATACTAACACCCAAAGCTTACTTTCATGAAAAACCTATAGAAGAAAAATAAACAAAGGGGCAAATTTGGCTTTGAGAATGTCTTAGCTCCATAATATACTGCTTAAGTCACTAAAGATATTCCTGATGGAAGATTTGGCCCCTATTTCATATTCTTATTACTATTCCAATGTATAAAATGAATACTTAAAATGCACTGAAATTAATATATTTGGTAGAGGGAAAAGAGGGATATAGACCTGGGTCCTTGCACTTGCTCACCCACTGATGTTTCTTTGGATCTGCCCAAGTCTTTTCAAGCCTATTCCTCTTTCAAACTTTCACAGTTCTTCCAAATTCATACCATTCTTCTGAGAAACCCAAGTTGATAAGCTCAGATTCTTCCTTTACTTGTTCTTCATCACCTCCGGCATGTAATCAGTTACAAAGTTTTACTAATTCTGTCTCCATAATATGTCTTAAGGATATACTTATCTCTTTATGCAACATTTGTATCCTATTCACTTAAGCCTGTTTGACTCAGTTTTATCATCTGTAAAATAAGCTGGAGAAAGAAATAGCAAAGTATTTCATTATCTCTGCCAAGAAAACCCTAAAATGCGATCCTGAAAATCTGGGCACAACTGAAGTGACTAAACAACCAAAACAACATTCTTATGTTATGAATATAGTAATTCTATCTCATACTTTTTCCCCTGAGATCTCTAGGTTTAAGTCAAAAATCTGACTATTATTGTCATCCAGAACACTACTGTCCATTAGTCGGTTGAAACTGCAGATGATGGAAGAAGTTATGTTTTTTTAACTGAGATGCTACATCAGAAGCTCATATGGAGAAATTGTCAGATGGGATGTTGTGGTTTTGAAATGATGAATGATATGTCTAGAAAGATCAGGTAGCGATTACCTGTGTGCCATCGGAAGGACATACAAACAAAAAGCCATCATAGATTCTTTAGAACTTATAATCCCCTTTGAAGACTCCTAGAGAATGCAGGAACAACCCATTAAAAAGCTTAAACATCTTTGTTGTGTGTGTGTGTGTGTGTGTGTGTGTGTGTATGTGTGTGTGTGTAGAGGAAAAAGAGAGCCAACCGTTTTAGAGGCTTCTCTGCTACTTCTGAGAGCTACTTTAAAGGATCTTCCAGTGTAGGGATTGTCCCCCCAGAGCTCGAGCAGCTGTGTTCTCACATAAACCTCTTATTAGGCTGATTCATCCTGTTTTCTTAGGCTATTTTGTCTGTTAAACTGGAGAAAAGCACAGGGAAGCCTTCTGTGATTCCCAGGATGAAATGACCTTTCCCTAGTTAGTTATCATATAGTACTTTATATGAAATAACAAAAAGAGCCTTGATTTCTGAGAGTTTGAATTCTGAAAACTAGTTCTGGTACTTATTAACCATGAAATTCCACGCACAGCCATTTACCTCCAAAAGCCTCAGTGTTCTGATCTATAAAATAGGAATAATAATATGTAAATTGCATTATTTACCTAAAAGAAGCTCACATTTATATAGTTCTTGAATGTTTGCAAAAAGCTTTACATACTTTCTCATTTGATCCTCACTAGAAGACCTTCTGGGATTTGCTATTATTATTCATCTTCTACAGAAGAGAAAACAGAAGAGAAATTCATTCAACCCTTCTGAATGAATTGACCCTGGCCACAGAGCCAGTCTAAGAGTTAGCCCTCAAACCCAGGTTTCCCTAGTTTTAAATAAATGTTTTATCCCAGTCAACACATTTCTTCTGTCTCCTGGCATTGTTGCAAAGAAAGGATCTTGAAAATCTTACATTGATATATTGGTATAAACTATTATTATCTTTCCTTTTTTGAATTCAGAGTATTCTTTTTTATTATAGTTATTTATGCATATTTCATGTCTCCCCTACCAGATTATAAATTCCTTAGGGAGAGAGATTGTACCCTCTCCATCTTTATCTCAGTATCTTTAATAAGTATATATTAAATAGAAGGCCTTTAGGCATAGTTCTTAGACTTCCCATCTCTAGAATCAATAATCCTGGTTTTTGAACTTTTCCTCAGGAACTGTTTTCAATTCCTTCACATACCTGGGAACCCAGTTCTATATCCACCACAGAGCTGTAGGGGATAGAGTGCTAGATTTCTTATAAGAAAGGCCTTCATTTAAATTGTCCTCAGACATTTATTAGTTGTGTGACAGACACTAGGCAACTCATGTCACCTTTCCTACCTACATTTTCCTCATCTGTAAAATGAAAATAATAACAGCACTTGTTTCAAAGAGTCATTGTAACAATCAAATGAGTTAACATGTGTAAAGTGCTTTGCAAATTTTAATTATTATATAAGTGCTAGCTATTATGGTCACTCTTTAATAAAAATATAACCAATATATAATATGGGACAGTGAGGTGGTGCCATTCTGCATGGAGTATTGGTCTTGGAATCAGGAAGACTAATCTTCCTGAATCCAGATTTGTCCTCAGACACTTACTGGCTGGGTGAACCTTAACCCTGCTTGCCTCAGTTTCTTTATCTGCAAAATGAGCTGAAGAACAAAGACCAAACCACCACAGTGTCTTTGCCAAGAAAAGCCCAGCACACGTCATAGAAAATTGGATAGAATTAGAACAACTCAACAACAAAAATGCAGAATATAAATACCGCAGTATACATTTCAAATGCAGGGCAGAATGTTTCCTTTTTAGCCCATCACTACCTAACCCATTTTCAGTTTGTCATCAATATGATCTTTGGAACTTTTCCTGTCATGTGCATAAATAACCATTATTCCCTAGCTTATTTCCTATCTCCTTATTAAATGTCATCCTGTTTGTTTTCTAACCTATTCTCCAATCTGTCACAGTCAGTGTGAGTCTTATTCTTTTCATCACTGATCCTGTCCACTTCTGCTTCCCCCTGTCTCACACAACCTCAGCTAAAAAAGATATCCGCCAAATCAGCAATGAATATTTGCCACAACAATAAGGAGACAGGAAATAAGCTAGAGAATAATGCTATAGAAATGATTCTTGGTTCTATGTGTCTAACCCCTCCTGCTCTAGATGTTTAACCTATGCTGCAAGCTCCAGAGACCTTGTCTTTTTTTCCTCTCAAAACCATGTGATTTCACCATTTCTGTCTATGTTCATTCATTTGTTAAAAATCTCCATGTTATCCTTGACTTTTCACCTTCTCGCTTGCTACATCAAATCAGTAATGAAATCTTATGGATTTGACTTTGTTAGTATCTCTTGGGACCTACTTTCTTCTCCATTTCCACAAGTGCTACCTGAGCACAATTCTCATGAGCACCCACCTAAATTTCTGCCACAAACCCCTAATCTTCAGTATCCCTTTTGTACTCTCTCAAATACATTCTTTAGATCATTATCATATTAACTTACCTTGTGCACATATATGTTTATGTCATTTCATCATTCAAAATCTTTTAAAGGCTCTCTATTGCCCATGAAATAAACTTTAAAGGCCTTCAACAATCTAGAATTTCTTTGCTTTTCTAATCTCGTCTCATATTGTTTCCCTTCACATGTACCACACTATAACCAGCCAGGGCTACTCTTTAACCTTGCTTGGTACATACTCAGTACTTCTCTCCCTCCACTCATGCTATTCCCTCTGCTAGTAATCCCTGAACTTCATTCTCAAACTTGTGAAATACTATCCAGTTTTCAAAACCCAAATCTAGTGTCCACCTCTTACAAAATACACGTCTCTTTCTAGTTTCAAAATTGAATGCTCCTTCCTGTGACCTCATATAATGCTCTGTGTCTCTGTTATGCTATTTCATAATCTATTTTGCATTAAGAAGGTTTTTCCTTTTTGGCATCAGGAAGAGTTGAGTGCAAATAGGACCTCAGACACTAGCTGTATGATCCGGGGTAAGTCACTTAACCCCTTTAGCTTTAGTTTCTTCATCTGTAAAATGAGCTAGAGAAAGAAATGTCAGACTGTATCTTTGCCAAGAAAAGCCCAAACAGGATAGATCAAGAGTTAGTCAGACCCAACTGAAGCAATACAATATGTATTTTATATTGCATGTGTTATATGTGTATAATATTATATATTTGTGAATGTATAATCCCCCTTCTCAAACTTATTTCAGCTAACATGTTCCAGAAAGGCAAAGGTTAAGTCAGATGTTCTTAATTTTGGATGTCTTTGTATCATGGACTCCTTGGACAGCCAAATGAAGCCTATTAATGGTTTTACATGCATAAAACAAAATACAAATGAATATAAAGATAACCAATAAATATATATGTATACATATAATATATACATTTACATTCCTATGTGTGTGTGCCCATGTGTCTCTGCATGTATTTGTGTATAAATTGAAATTCAGAAGTTGTTTCAAAAACCTTAAATGTTCAAGTAGAACAGTATTTTATGTGCATTTCAAAGAGCAATTTGTAGACAGTAGAAAATGATCTCTGATCACCACTCTCCTTAGAGTTTACTGAACCTTTCATCTTATCCTTTTCTCCATGTTTTCTTCTTCCTCCTTCTTTTCCTATGATACTATGATATCAATTTCTTCCTCTTCAGGCTTTCTTTTTTCTTCCCTGATATTTAAAGTGTGTGTGTGTGTATGTGTGTGTGTGTGTGTGTGTGTGTGTGTGTTTGGGTGTGTTATAGAGAGACAGACAGAAAGAGAAAGAAGGGGGGAGAGAGAGAGAGAAGGTATAATAAACCAAAAAAAAAAAAAGTTAATTAACTGAATGAATAAGAATTAATGAATCTCTGTGTATGTGCACACATGCACATGTGGGTGTGGTATGTGTGTATATTAGCTTGTTTTACTGGATGTATCTGTTTTTTCTGCAGTAAAATGAAGGAACTAGACTAGACTTGACTAGACTAGAAAACCTCTGAAGATCCCTTCTGATTTTAACAGGCGAAGACCTAAATGCATTGACTGATGCCAAATTTTTACTTTGGAAATGAAAATTCTTATCATATTATCTCTATTCTGTTTGCCCCTTGGGCAAAAAATAATGCCCTATGTCAATGGACACAGCTTGGTCCTTTGAGATATTCTTAAATTCTGGTCTTTCTAATGTTAACAGATTTTGAATCCTGCAATCTTTATTTTTGCAAGCGAATTGACTGTTTCACATTTCCAAAAGTTTCCCTCAACAAGAATAAGAAATGAAGCTGTTTAAATCTGTTACTTTTATCAGTTTCTTTGAATTGGGAGCATTCCATTTTAAAATATTCTTCCTTTCCCCTTCCCAATCCAGATAGAATGGAAAATGGAAAATGTGCTGAATATGGAGGCAAAGAATCTGGGTTCAAATCCTGTAAATGAAGTTTGTTATCTATGTGACAAAGAACAATTTCTTTGCACCTGTTTCATCATCTGTGAAATTACATGCTGGACCCTGACCAAGAGCTGATGAATTCAAAATGCAGAGAGACACACATCTTTGGACAGTAGCTAATGAGAAATTTGTTTTATAGGAATTGGATTGAAGAATTTATTTTTCTGGTTTTTAAAATAAATATTTTCTCAGCAGAAGTAATGGGAAATATATTTTAATTAAATAATTATAATATGTAATAATTAAATAACAATATGAAATAATTAAACAATAATAATATGGTTATTTTTAAAGTTATTATGAGGCCAGAATAGATTATTTCTAAGGTCAGTTCTTTTAAACTCTAAATCTTATGGTTTAGGATCTTTAATCTAACTTAAGGCTCAATTTATATACCACTTCCTACAAAAGATAAATAGCTAACTTATTCTTTAGTATATACTTAACAACCTTCTATAGGATTCATTTTTTGCACAAAATGGTATCTAGTTGATTTGAAGTACATTTACAAAGTTTTGCAAAGTTCATTACATATTATTTCATTTAATCACAAAACCCTGTAAGGTTAGTGTTTTGTTATCACTGTTCTACAAATTAAAAAACTGTAGCTGTTAGAAATTAATTTACTTGGCCAGGTCACAAAACCACTAGGCTTGAAGTAGGATTTGAACTCATTTCTTCTTCAACTCAATCTGTGGGGTCAGATTATTCCTCCAGGAAGGCTTTGCTCATTCTCTTAATATTTAATACTCTCTTCTTACTCAAATTTCTTATATTCATTCATTTCTATATATATTATATGCAGTTCCATAAAACATCAGGGAATGGTTTTCCATTCATATTTATATTCCAAAAACTTGGCCTAATGATTTTACACATAGTAGGTCCTTTTATAAAGCTTGATGCATTTTATTGAAGAGTAGTAAAAGGCTTGGTAAATTTCCATTCAATTAGTTCCTACATTCTACTTGGTAACTTGATCATTTTATGATGAGACTTATTCATCTTTATTGTTTTTTCAGTCTTGGTCATTTGAAGGCATAATTAATGTCAGAGAGGAAGCTCTGAATTACTAGTGACATCTGGTTCAAATGGTTCACAAAGCACAGGAGATCAATTTTATTTTTAATTGGCTTTTTATATAACTTAAATGAAATTTTATTAACAAAAGTCAAGTGGAACTTTTTCTGGGAAGGTGTTTATCACCTACTCCCTTTACCAATTTGATTAATGACTTGAATTTATGCTTAGGATATTGGGGTTCTCCCTGACAATTGTGAGAATTTGTTGTGGTGAGATTTTTCTGATCATTTGAGACAAATCATAAATTCTGCAGGATGGAGTTCTAGAAGTGAGGTTCAAATTTAGCTATTCTACCTTAATAATACTGGTGACTTGCTTATATTAGCAAAATTTTGAGCTTCATGAAATAGCAGTTTTGTTTAATGCCTGCTTGAATATTAGGCTTGGTCCCCTTTAATGCAGTGCCTTCCTTTATTATCACCAATTTATCCTGTAAATAACTTGTTTATACATAATTGTTTGCAAGTTGACTCCCCAGATAAGACTATGAACTTGTTGAGAGCTTTTGCCTTTATTTATAATTCTCAGTGCTTAATACAATGTCTGGTACATAACAGGCACTTAACAAATATTTACTGACTGACTTATCACACATAGTAGGCACTTCATAAACGCCAGATGAGTCACAGTTAACTTTTTCACGTGACTGATTTTGAAATACTACTAAGATAATGATCCTATAAGAATAAAAAGAATCAAATTAAAATACTACACCCAGGAGCCAGGAAGAATGGCGTTTTAACAGTGCCCCAGGCACTTACCAGCTATATGACCTTTGTAAGTCATTAAACCTCTGTCTGCCATAGTTTCTTAATTTGTAGAATGGAAATAATAATAATGGAAGTAATCTCACAGACTAGCACTGTACATATATCAATGAAAGCTAGAGGGAGTCAATATAGGTTCAAAATCAGGCTTTGTGAATGATGCATCTAGGTTAATGATGCTCTTTTATCTTGTTCTGGACACCAGATCAGTCTCCAGAGTGCCCATACCAACCATAAACAGGCATTTTCACAGACAGCTGCTCCTTTCCTCTCTTTTTTTGTTGTGAGAATCAAATAAGGCAACATGTAAAGACTTTGCTAACCTCAAAGTCCTATAGAAATGCCATCTATTATTATCTTCTTCATGAAGTCATCCTTTCTCTATTCCTCTATACCAGGAATGATCTTTCTCTTCTGTGAGCTAGTTATCACTTTGCTAAGAATACATTTTCACATTCTAGTTTTACTTTGACTTTTGAGTTAAACTCTAAAAGCAAGGGATATGGAGATGTGGAACAAGAGCTTCTCTAGGAGTCCAGAAAACCAGGATTCAAGACCTACCTGTTTCTTCATAATGACTCTGTAACTCTGGGTAAATGACTTCACATTTCAATGCTGTCAAGCAATTCTATAAACCACAATTTAGAGAAAAAATGTCAATCTGCTTTCTAGAGGGAATGTCCTCATTAGAAGTTTCCCATATCAATAAAATCAGAGGCCTAGATATAACTAGCCTCTGAGCTTTCAGCTTATTGGAAGTGTGCTTTATTTTTATATGATTTATTTTACCACCCCAGTGCCTACCATATAGTAGTACCCAATACATGTTTGCAGAATTGAATTTACTGAATCAATTCTACATAGAAGGCCAATGGAGTCCAGTAGGTTTTGTTGCACAGGGTGGGCACTACTGCCTGCCTGCAAACTTTCATTTCGAAGGCTCAATGAATCTTTTCTCATTTTGTTACATCCCAAAAGATATGCTGACTTTTTTGATTTAAAAAAGAATGTAGATATTAAAGAAGCATAAAAACCTTTAAGCTGATCTACCCAAAGCTCCTTAAAAATGGGATGGGGGAGAATTTTGAATACAGCACAAGATTGAAGAGCAGTAGCTTCACCTTAAAAGATCCTTTTTTTTCCCCTTGGACAAAGAGAACAGTCGGGTTAGGTTTTTCTTGTTCAAGATTTGCTCTTTTCATTAGAGATTTCTGTACTACCCATTTGCTTATGAGATCAGGGAAAGCAGAATGGAAAGCTGCTCTCTTTTAAGCTGAACATTGCTTTGTCATGGGAGAGCTTATTTTTCCATAAATTTAATTTAAAGGGAAGGAAATGTAACTTACTTTCAAGGTCAGTTAAAGAGAATAAAAAGTTAGACACTTTAAATGAAAGTTTAATATATTAAACTAACTGGCAATAAGAGGAAGCTATTTTCTGAATAAATATTGTATAGACGTGCTTTGTCAATTAACTTCTTTGACGGTGAACAAAATGTAAATGTCATGGGTAAATGATAGCTTTAATGATGTTTTCCAGCTTTTGTACTCCATGCTACCAAAGGCTCTTAACAAAGATGTTAAATCATTAGGAGTCATATTTCATGATAATTAACTGCAAATTTGGTAATATTACCATTTTTCATTTGGCATGAAATGATGGGGGAGAACCAGAAGGTTTATTGAAGGTACATGGCAAAGGACACAGTGACTTAAATATATGTATATAAATCTTGTAAAACGACTTATTGAACAGCATTTTATGATGCACATAAATCCTCATTCACTTTCTGAAAGTGATAGACAGTGAATTCTGTGGTGCAATTGAAATGGTGATGAAGTCACTAAGGGGAACCCAGTGTATTAAAATGTTTATTTTCCACCTTTTCCTCTTGCTTATTTATTTCTTTCCTTTGCTTCTCTCCTTTCCTTCTAGCTCTTTCTGTTTCATCTAAATGTAATTCATCTTTTTTTTCTTCCTTGCTTTCTTCATCCCTTCCTTTTTTTCTTCTTTACTTATTCTTTTCATTCTTTCCCCTTCCTTTTTCTGTTCCTACTTCCATCCTGTTTTTTTATCTCTCATCCTCCTGCTCTGTCTCCTATTTTCTTCTCCTTTCCATTTTTTTCCCCGAAAGACTTCTGCTGCAAAATAATAAATCTGTTCCTTATTCATCTACAACTTAGAAGGATATAAAAACAGTGCATTTTTCTGCCTTACTAAATGTGGTTCATTATAATGATACACACTAATGCTTTGATAATTAAGAAGATTTTTGTATATGTGATTCTTAAGTGGTATTTTAACAACAAATCATTTTAATTTGCTGAAATGTTCAACCAGATTATTTGGAATTGTTTTTAATGGGAAGAGTGACAGAGAATCTTGAATTTGCTGTTATAAATGTGTTCCTCCTGGCTGATGTTTTAGATGACCTTAAATTGCAGAATTGTATGTTTTACGACCCAAAGGGAACTATCCTTGAAAAATGAATGGAACTAGGAAGCTTTGCCATTCATTTGGCATAAAGAATTATGCAACAACTGGCCAATTGTTCTTTGCAAGGCTGATTATACGCCATTAGGTGGGTTTCTGCCCTCTCCCCACCCCACCTTCTTTTTTAGCCACAAAACATTTTGTACCCTGGAACATGGAAGTAATTTGTTTTGCCAGTATCTGATTCATTGAGATTTCATAAGGGCTAGTTTACACCAAGGTACAGATATTGTTTAAAGAGCTTCTTTATGGGGTATTCAGGATTAGAGATCCATAATTTGTACTCACTAAAGACACTGTGACAAACTTCAAGCCATTAAAATGAAAGTATTGAAGAGCTGTTAAAGACTACATAAAGCAGAGATGTTGCTACAAGTTCATTCATACAAAAAAGTGCAAATAAATTATAAACTCTTGTCCCAATGCCATGGCAAGATCTCCCCAAATCCTGGCATAAGGTTGGGTCATCAAAGACTAACACTGAACAAGGGGATTGGGACTCTTCCTTTCTAGGAATAATCCTATTTGGTCTATTCACTCTTGGGAATTTGAGTTTGCCTGCATCACTGATAATTGGCAGATTCTCTCATCCAACTTAATTCCATATCTAGAAGGTCTTCCATTTCCATTTTGCAAATATGGAACATTACCTCATTAAGCTTCCGTTTCTTCATTTAAAAATAAGGAAAATTGTATTAAACGATTTCTATTACTCCAGCTTTAGAAATTGTGGTTCTCTGTCTAAATTTCCTTTCTTGTTAAAGCTTTCTTTTTACTCATGGGGCTCCAGTACCCAGTATTATGGAAGTAGATAAAGTGACTTTCCAAACTGCAGTAGTCATTTCTAATTCTATGCTGAGACTTTAAGGGAGAAAGAGTAACAAAGAGTCCAAATATAATATGGAACTGCCACCCAAAGCAGCTATGGGTGCCATGGGGATAAGTAGGCCTGTGTTTGATGCATTTGCACAGTGTGCCACAGTTATCTTCCTGTATTTAAGCCTATATTTGCTCTGTTTCTGCATCATTGCTGTAATAAAAATTGTTGCTCAGTCATTTTCGAGTTATGTCTGACTCTTCATGACCCCCTTGGGGTTTTCCTGGCAAAGACACTGGACTGGTTTGCCATGTCCTCTTCAAACTCATTTTACAGATGAGAAAACTGAGGTAAACAGGATGAAGTGACTTTCCCAGGGTCACACAGTAAGTGTCTGAGCCCCATTCTGAATTCAGGGGGATGAGCCTTTCTGAGTTCAGGCTCAACATTTTCTTCTTGAAGCCCCTCGCTGTCACTAGAAGTAGAATCAAGAAACCCTAAGTTCAAATCTCACTTCAGATATTTATTGTGTAACTCTAGGTCACATCATATAACCTTTCTCTGTTTCAATTTCACAATCTGTAAAATGAAGGGATTTAGATGAGGGGGTTTCTTGCTCTCAATCTATAATTCTATATAATCTTATAAAATGTCCTTTTTGTTCTCTTTTATCTCTCCCATTCCATTTCCTTACAGGTCTTATACAACTGCTTATTCATTTCCAAAATTCTCAGTTACTGTTGAACTTGTATGTTAACAAGTAAAGTGTCATATCTTATAGTTATTGAAATTGTCTATGGATTGCTTCATTCTTTTTAGTTTAATGCTCACTTCCCAGAACAGTGCCTGATACATAATAGGTGCTTAATAAGTTCTTGTTGATTGGATCAGAAAAAAACAGGAAATAGAAATTAAGAACTTGGATCAATTTGAATTTTTCTAATTTTAGCAGAAGATAATTGTCATTGATAACTTGTTGATGCTTAGGGATGTCATTTAATTTTTTTTTGGTACTAGTATGTTAAATTTAATGCCTTTTTTAAAAATACAGTACTTATTTTTTACATTCCTTTATTTTAAACTTTTGAATAATAAATTTTCTCCCTCCCTTCCACTCTTCTCCACCCACTGAGAAAGCAAGCAAATGATATAAATTATACATGTGAAATCATACAAAACATATTTCCATATTGGCTATATCACAAAAAGCAAAATAAAATAAAATGAAGAAATTTACTCAGAGTTCTTGTTCCAGAGACAAATAGCATTTTTTCCATCCAATCCTTTGAAATTGTCTAGAATCATTGAATTGATCAGAATAGCCAAGTCTTTCACAAGGATATCTTTTCTAATTGGAAATGCTTTAGATTGGTAGTCTGGGAGACCCAGTTTCCTGTATCAGCTAAGTCATGGGGCTAGTCACTTTTTCTCAATCAGCTTTAATTTCTTCTCTACCAAGTTTGGGAGTTTGACTAAATAATACCTAATATCTTCCAATTCTGAGCCTATCAAACTTATGTGTCTTATTTCTAAGATTCTGGAATATGTAAATTTGAAGAGGGATGAGTGAGGGCCATCTCAGAATACAGTAGTATCCACACTGGGACCTTTTAATCAAAAATCGGATGACCATTTATTGGGAAGAATGCAATATAAAGGGGATTCTTTATATAGAGAGTAAACTATATGGCAACTACTGACCCTTCTAATTATTAGATTCTGTGGTTCTGTGACAAAAGACTCTTGCCAATAATAGTATAGTATAAAAATGAGTTGTAGTCAACCCTTAAGTATTCCAGACTCTATGAAATATGAAAGTATAGTGTAGCCATGGATAAATTGACAGATTGTCATGGCCATAGGAGATTTGAATTTAAAATGAAAGCAACCCAAAAATATATTCTATGACACTGCAAAAATACTAATACACTTGTGATGGAAAGTGCCACCTACATCTAGAGAGAGAACTAGGGAGCCTGAATGTGGATCAAAGCATAGTATTTTCATGGTATTTTGATTGTTGGTTGTTTGCTTGTGTTTTTTCTTTCTCATATTTTTTTCCTCTGATTTTTACTGCACAGCATGATGAATATAACAATATGTTTAGAAGAATTGCACATGTTTAACCTATATCATATTGCATGTTGTCTTGGGGAGGAAAAGGGGGGAGAGAGGGAGAAAAAATTGGAATACAAGATTCTGCAAAGGAGAATATTGAAATCTAGCTTTGTATGTATTTGGAAAAATAAAATACTACTAATAAAAAAAGAAAGAAAAAATAAAACCACAAAAAAGAATAAAATAAAATAAAACAATGTGTAATATAGTATCAGGTGTCTGTGAAGCAATATAGATGATATTACAAATCTTGTCCCTGCAGCATTAAGAGTATTGTAGTCAGTGTGTTTAACTATTGTGCTCTACAAGACTAACCAGATATCGAATTCCCTTCTGTGCTCCCTGAAAGTCCTTATGATAGTTTCATGGTTGCCTAGTCAAAGACACACAAGAATCCCTACTTCTAGAATCAGCCTTTATCTCATCACTGGGTCTTCTTACCCGTTGCCTTCTCCCCATCTCTGCCTGACCAAAAGGTCCTTTTTCCCACCTCACCTCTTAGAAAATGTTGCCTTGTTTGACAGACTGGGTCTGACTGGAGCAAATCATCTCTTGGATAAATGGATGAATGAAAAAATGTTTATTAAATGCTTATTATAGATCATGCTCTATGCTAAGACCTTGGGATACAGATATAACACATAGTGTGGTGGCCAGGAAAGGGGACTCTGTCCAGAAAAATCATCAAAATCTTGAGTGATACTGTGGTGGAATAGATTGATAAACACCTTTCAAGAACAGTGGCTGAGTTGGAAACTCAAATGATAAAAGTATGGAAGAGATAATAGAAGAGTCAAAAGTAAAGTGAAGTACTTTAAAACTTTTCCTGATGGTCCTGCAGAAGCACTCAACAATCAAGAAAGTAGTTCTTCAACTTCAAGGGCAAAAGTCTCTCAGACAAGAAGGCAGCTGGCAATGCTATAATGCAAAGCTTTTTAAACCTGTAGCCACCCGCTCTGGGGTCACATAACTGAATGTGGAGGTTGTGAAAAATTTGGTGACAGTAAAAGGTCACCGAACAAAAGCTAATTCAAACTCAAATACACGAATCTGAGGTGTTTCTGGCCCATTTTGCATCACACGACTTCATTGTAGCCTTGGTTCTAAACACACAACATGTATATTTTGCTCTGTGGATGCACAAATGCTTCTAGAAACACCTTGGTTCAGATTTGAGACCTGGCAGGGTTGCAAGTGGAAAAAAGTTTCAGAAGCTCTGCTACAGAGGACTTTTCTCTTCTTCAATCTTGTTGTCAATCACTAGTGAGATTCTAGGCCCAGAAAAGGCTCCTCTTCTGCTCCTGAAATCTGAAGATACCTTCAAAATCTGTAATTCTGTGATCTGTATGTAAGAGGATCCTAGAGATAATGGCTGCTGATGGTGACTCACAACCTAGCCTCTGCCCTTCCCAAGGGAGAGACAAGCATGGGAGTTGGTGCTTATACACTAGCATTGGGTCCACGGTGACTGGGAGGGAACTGACTAGAGAATAGAAGCTGAGAGCTGTTGAGACAAGAGTGTGACCCACACAAGAGCCTTGCAGGAGCCTCAGAAGTGACTGAGAATGGAACTAATGACACCTTACTACTCTGTCCCTTCCTTCAGTTGCTTTTGGTTTGTCAAGTTCTGGATGAACTTCTTCCTCAGCTCTGCTGCTTAAGGATGTGTTTTGTTGTCTGTTTCATCTATGTTTAAAAAGAAAGTAGTTTCCTTAAGATAAAGTGGTTAATTACTATATTACTAACCAATGTACTCTTTCACAAATGATGGCAGAAAGAAAGGCAAGTCCAGAGAGTTAGATTTTCCTAAGAGTTGGGGGATTGATATTCCTTGCTTGACATTTGGGCATGGAACAAATATAAGAGAATTATGGATTCATATTCTTTTAACTTTCTAGAATAATTTGGAAAATATTGATTTAAATCCTCCTTTGCAAATGATTTTAGTAGTTGTGAATGAGGAAGAGGCTGGGACACTGAGAGGTACTTCAGGTACTTTTTCTTTCCTTTATTTTCTTATTAATTGCTGCCTAAAAGGAGGGCCCAAAGCTAGAGAGCTGAGTATGAAGTTATTCCAGAAGGGGGGAGCCAGGAAAGAATGGGAATGATGTACCACTCCCAGGAGGGTGGGGGACATACTGAGGGAGTAACTAGCCATGCTAGTACTCAGTCCTTATTTACTCCTAGCTATCAACCTGGCTATACATATTAAGGACTGTGTGAGATAATGTGCACAGATTTTGTAAGCCTTAAAATGGCATTGTTATTGGGTAACCAGTTCTGCTTAAGCAAAATGCCCCAAGTTTCCTCCAATAGAAAATTCAGGGAAGAGGTGGGCAGTGGCCACCAGAATGTGCTGCAGCTACCCATGATAGCAGGGATTTTTTTTTTTTCACTCTGATTCCCAAAGTGCAAAATCTCATTTATCTCTTTCTGCAAAGTTATCAGAAAACTCTTTCCAGCAAACAAATGGCAACTCTATAAATGGATGTTAATGAAATTTTAATGAATTTGAGGTGCCGGCAGAGGCTTTCCCTGCAGAGCTCAGATTTTCTTAAAAGAAAAAAAAGAAGCATCCCTTTAATGATTTGTGCTCAGGAATGAAAACAGCAACGTGGAGAACAGGTTCCTGGTGTTCTTGGTTGGTGGGAGTTCATTTGGAGACCGACCCATTAGTCTCTCCATCCTCCATTTCTCAGGTGCCCCAAGTATTGTTCTGGGGTAGGCTGGACGGCTCTCTTCGCATTTCCCGTTCAGTGGCAAGGTCCTTATTGCTGCTTTCCTTCAGCTCTGCAGTCAGCTTCATGCTAGATGTTTATTACAGATTGTTTCTTTCTGTCTATCTAAGCAGTCTGTAAACACCATTCCAAAGAACAGGCGGGCAGATTTATTGTTCCATTGATGGCCTGCCACAATAAATGCTGAGTGTTCTGGGCTTTGCATGGACTTTGGCCCAAAGCCCAGAATACCTGAGTCAATTTTAAAATCCAATTGTTACAGGGGGGTTGTATTTTTAGAGAGGAAAAAGGTGTGACTGTTTAGATTCAATAACTGTCAACATTTACCTTACAACTTTCTTTTTAATTAAGGAAAACGCAGAGATCAATAGAGAATTTACAAGCATAGAGAGGCATAGAAAAGTAATAAGATAAATGATATTGTTACATTGATGAGGGGGAGGGCAATGAATGTGTGGACTACTCCACATTCAACCCAAGGCGGGATGTGTTCATTTTTAGCTTTTACTTGGAAGACAATTTACTATCACTTACAAAACTTTGAAGAGGTAAACCCTCCTCCAAAGCTGTGGACGCCAAATGATCTCAAACTGAATTGTCAATGGGGAAACAATTTTCCATTTTTGACATGAGAGAATAACTGTACACATCAACATATAACTTAATATGACTGTCAGAAGAGAACAATTCTCCTGTGACAATTCTTAGTGACTTGAAAGCCTAATTAAAATCAATGTATTATTAATGGACTTCTAAATGATTCAATCATTCAATCACTTGAGAGACTTTGAAAATATTTTATCTTATGCAATCTCTCCATTTGGAAAATAAAAGTTTCCTCCTTCACCCTCATCTCTATCTGAAAACAAAACAACAACAAAAATGTACACACCTAGGGTACACACCCTGACCTGATTGGACACACACCCAATTTAAATAAGCTCTAGATGTTTGGTCTGGATACAGAGGATACTCAAGAAATGTTGGCCTTTCATTTTAAATGTGTAAGGAGAATGTTCCCTCCCAGTAAATAAACTTTTCATACTCTTGAGAAGCCAAAGTGATGGGAGAGGCCTCTAGGCCTCATATTCCATTTTCTTGGAATACTTTTTTTGGAATTATTTATTCTTTGTATTTTTCTTACTCTTCCTCCCACCTGCTTATTCTTTTTCTTGCTTATTCTTTTATTATTATTATTATCTTATTATTTAATACTTTTCTCTTTCGAAATTATTTCCCTTCCTTTTATTTCTATTTTTCCTATTAAATCTTCATACTTTTCACTCTTTACCCTGCATCCTAACTTGAAAGAATTTTTCTTCTTTTCAAGTGAAAATGTTGGAAAAATAGTAATAAAGGAAATAAGCAAAGGAAAGACATTAGAGTCAGAAGTCTAACATTTATTCTATCATGGACCTCAGTTTCCTCACCTGTAAAATAAACCATTGGTTGGTTGGTTGTTTCAGGGATAGGTGGTGCAAAAGATAGAGTAGTCCTGGAGTCAGGAGGAGCTGAGTTCAGATCTGATCTTAGAAATTTACTACCTATGTGAGCCTGAATAATTTACCTAACCCTGATGTATTATTTACTTCATAGTCAGATAATGCACACAAACCGTTTGCAAACGAAAGAAAAATAGAAATGTCAGTGATAATGCAAAGTTTTCCCTAAGAGTACAACAGGGCATGTTTTACAAGCTTAGAAGTCCAGACTGAATCCAGTGCTGACTGGGGTCTTGAATTTGACTTCTTGAAGGCTTTTATTAGATTTTATTAAGCTTCTCTTTCCTTATCCTTTCATATCAATAGAGAACATAATTCTAGCAACTGGGCTGTGGCTGGTGCACTAAGCTCTGTAAGGGAGCCAACAAAATAATGTCTGACACTCATCTAGGCAGTGATTTGATTGCATCAGTGCCAACATGGTTAGATATAATGGATAGATTAAAGCTGGAATTGACTTTGTGCCAGTCCCATTCTCTTCCCCATCTCCCTCAACTGGCAATCTCCAAAGTCAGCATCATCTCGCCTTCTGTCCTTGAGACCTACTCCACATTTCATTTTTAATTGTGGATGGCCAAAGTGAGCATAGAACTTTAAGATCCTTTTGGTTTTTTTGGGGGGTGGGTTTCTAATTCCTCCTTCTATCTCAATTTAGTATTTAAGAGCAAATAGATCTCCTCTATTGGCAGCCCATATAATTTAGGATTTTTCTTTTTCTGTTTTGCTTCAGTATAACACTAAGCATAGGGATATTTTAACTGATATGTTTTAATCCTTGTGGTAGTCTACCAATATCTTTGAATAATATTCTTATTGATTGCTTTTGTTCTACCATTTTTATCTACATAGATATACCATATCTAATTTTACATAATTATTATTTATAGAAAGAATAAATTTTTTTATAACCCAAATAATATTTATAATATTAGGACTGTTATTATGCCATCAAATTCTCTCTCTCTCTCTCTTTTTTTTTTTTTTTTTGTTGTTGGAGGAGTGAAGGTGGCAATCTGTGTTAATTGACTTGCCCAGAGTTATATAGTTAAGATATGAGGTCAGATTTGAATTCTAATCCTCCTAACTATTCTATCCACTGCTTTTAATGTAAATATCAATTTTTACATATTGCTTAAAGTGAACATAGAATCATGGATTACTGGAATTGAAAAATATGTTAAAAATCATTTTCAGGGATTCTTAAACTGGGGTCTCTGAACTTAAAATTTTTTTTTGATACAATATTTGAATGAAGCCAGTTTCTTCTATAATCCTATTTTTAAATGCATCTAAAAACATTATTCTGATAAGGTCTCCCTAAGTTTCACTAGACTGCCAAAGAAGTCCATATTAGAAAAATATTTCAGAAACCCCAATCTAGGCCTCAGAAAAAGTAGTATTTGATCTTAACTTTGAAAAGCACTAGGGATTGCAGAAGACTTCTGAGATTCCCTTGGACAACAAAAAAGTCAAATCAAATAAGAAATTAATTCAAGGCATTCACAGGAAAATCTAATAATGAAGGTGAAGTTTTAATTCTTTGGCCACATAACAAGAAGTTGGGACTTATCGGAAAAGACCCCAATGTGGGGGAATATTGAAGACAAAAGGTAAAGGGAACAGCAGAGGATGAGATAAGATAGATAGTGTTATGGAAACAATGACTATGAACGTGGACAGACTTTGAAAGATAGTGGAAATAGAAGGCTCTGCTGTGTTATGGTCCCAAGTGTCACAGAGATTTGGATACAACTAAATGACTAAACAATCAATCACAAGAAGGGATTCCAAGAGGTGATGATGAGTTAGGCAAATTTGTACAAAACTGTGGATGTTGCATATGGGAATGCTATAAATGGTTCAAGTGAGCCATTTTGACCAGAACATCAAATGTATGAGGAGAAGTAAGGTGAAATAGTAAGGAAAGAGAAGTTGGAGTCAGATTTAAGTATGTTAGCTGGCACGGTATTTTATCCTACAGGCAAAAGAAAGCCAACAAAGCTTCTGGTACAGAAGGATGACTTGGTTCTATCTGCTTTGGGAATATAAATTTGGCAGTTATGTGGAGGATGGATTGGAGAGGGGAGAGAATGGAGTCACCGCAACCAATTAAGAGGCTATGGCAATGGTCCAGTCAAGAGTTGATAAGGATTTGAACTAGAGTATAAAGGGGAGAAAGAAAGGATGGATCTTTAAATTGGTCCCTTTGGGAGGCAATGGCACTATTGAAAAGTGGCTAAGACTGAATAATTATGAATAGTAGGATCACAGAGAAGAAGCACTACACAACACAGTGATGGTAGCACAAGGCCCCTCTTTCATCAGGATGTCATGATGTTGGGAAGATGCAAAGAATACTCTTTACAAACCCTACCTGGTAGAACTTGGGTTCACCCTTAACCAGAGTGTATTAAGAAACACTTTAAAGATATAATATTACATTATCCACATTTTCCCACTGAGCTGTCCTATGGGCAATGTAAATATTTACAGCCCAGGCTTTAAGGTAAAGCTGCGGGTTATTTAGTACCTTGAAATGTGATAGCCTTGGCATTCAGATTCATCAGTCTTTTGTACTGCATTTATTTCCATTGTGAGCTCTAAGAAAGCTTTTTAACATGCATATAACACACTTAGTGAATGTTAGCAGATGCTAAAACTTTTTATTAGTTGATTTATTAGGGGTTTATGACCATTCTTTAAAAAGCAAAGAAAGAAATCCAGACACAACAATCTGCTGAAGTTTTAGAATCTAGAAATCAGTTTCACGAACAATAGTAGGCAGTACATTTTTACATATCCAACTAATTCAAAACAGGTGAAACCATGTGCAAACTAAATGCTTACTAATGCTGATTTTCTTTGCAGAGTGGAAAGAAAAGATTCAATAAAAGTGGGCAAGGAAGGGGGAGGAAGAAGTACAGTAGACATATATTCAGGAAGTATGATATAACTGGAACGTCCTGGTGCATTTTTCTCTTCTTAGAGTTGCTGTGAAAAACAGTAAATTTGTATTTCTCCACAGACCTAAAGTTATACGGTGAAAATGAATATGACTTAATTCTACTTAAGAAAGTTTTACATTAAAAGAAAGTTTAATTGCTAAGAAAGACTTACTGTAGCAGGTGAAATGTGAGGAGTGCTGAGAAGACAATCTAGTGATCATAGATTTATAGATGGAAGGGTTCTGAAAGGTCATTTAGTCTAACTTCTTCACTTTTAAAGATGAGAAAATTTAGATATGAGGAAAATGAAATAATTTGGCCAAGGTCACACAAATAGTATTTGGCAAAGATAAAGTTTCAACCCAGAGCATAGTTTCTTAGTATCCTCAATGAAATTTGAGTTGGTAAGCAGTCTTGAGTTGAGCATTGCCTCTTCTAGCTCAAAGCTTTTTAAACTATGAGTCCTGTAACTGAACATGAGGGCCACAAAAAATTTGGCAATAGTAAAAGGTATAAAATATTCTGCCAAGATTTAATCTTTATGTGAAAATAAACAAGCACACACATCTCATTAGTTCACAAATTTGCTTTCATTTTTAATAAATACTAAAATCATATGTATATGAAACAAATATATTTCTTAATCAAATTATCATCAGTAAATATCTGATGTGTATGCCTATTTTATATACCTATGCCAAGAGCACATAAAAATTTCCCAGGCAAAATGGGGCCCTGAGTGGGAAAAGTTTAAGAAGCCTTGCTCTGGATAACTGTTTAAAAATACAAACATTCCTGAAAGGAATCATCCATTAAGATTAAGAGACTATAATTCTATTCATCTCAATTTAATTCAATAAGTACCTATTTGAGTAAACATCTACTATATGTAAAGAACACTTTAGGTTCCAAGAACACACACAAATCCACAAATATTCATGGATGATTCTTTCTCCAATTATAAATTAAGAATCCCAATAGAAGGTAAGCTACTTGAAAGCAGGAACTGATTCACTTTTATATTCCCATGACCCTTCATATTGCATGTAGTGACTAATTTAATGTGTGACTGATTTATTGACTATGTGTACAGTTGTCCAGAAACAGATGTTCAATTATATGTCCTTTATATGGAGTCATTTAAAGATAGATGTAGTACCTACAATGTATTAAGCATTTTTATAGATATTTTAACAAATATTATTTGATTCTTGGACATAGGTATTATCATTATCCCCACTTTGTACTTGAAGAACCTGAGGCAAAATAAAAGTTATGTGGTCACTGTCTGAATACATGTCTGAAGCTGGATTTGAAATCAGGTTTTCCTGACTCAAGACAGCCTCAGTAAAAATACTCATCCTTTTTTTTTTTTTTTTTTTTTTTTTTAATATATTTTATTTTAGTTACTTTTCAAATCCATTTTGTGAGTATGTGGATCTATGACTTCCCACGTATAGAAACTTATACTTTTTAAGAGTTTCCTGGGGCGAAGGGCAGGTTAAGGGACTTGCCCAGGGTTAGAAGTCCTACAAGAGACCCTTGAAAACACTTCCTCCAGACTGCATGATAGGACTTCCAAGCATTGTCACAGACTTCCTTCTTATTCTATTCCTAAACAACAATAACAACAATAAAGACCTGGGCCAGACTTTTCTTCAGTGTAGGGAGCCTCTAGTAGTGATGCTGATATAATCTTAGATAATTGAGTTTCCTGGGGCAATAAGAAATTGTGTAATTGAATCACTCAGCCTATACTTTTCAGGGGGGGAACTTGAACCCATGTTTTCCAGACCCTGAAGCAACCTTTCTGCAAGACACTTTTCACTTATTGCATTAAAAAAAAAAGCAAAAAGTAGAAAAAATTAAAATAATTTTTTAAAAGGGAAATAATAATAATAATAATAATAATAATAAAAACCCACTAACAAAATAAAAAGTCTCACCTGTAAAATATATTGAATGCATTTAAGGTTCTTTATGGGCCATTTTACCCCACTGTGGTGTTTTCTTATAGTCAACCCAAAAGGAACCAGTTGACTCTTGGGACATCAAGTCAGTGGGTATTCTGCATCATAATTCTGAGTTTTAAAATATCTTGATGGACAGTTCTTCAAACTCATTAATACCAAAGCAATTGTTGATAATTGCTCTGGGTTTCAACTTCTAATTAAAGCTAAGTGGCTAGATTTGCATACAGTAAACAATAGAAGTTACTTGCAACCTCAGTCCCACAGGCCTTATCAGCTTCTAGATACAATATCATTAAAACTTGCATGCTAATTATGGCTAATTGCTCAATGCAAATAGAAGTCATTCTGTAGATATTTAAGTCTTTCTTTCAGCAGCTTATTCCTGTACTTTATCTGAAAACTATCCAGCTGTTTAAGCTGTCTGAAATAACAAATAGAAGGAGAAAATAAATAATGCTCTCTTCAGATTCTAGCTGCTGTCAAGTTCCGTGAAATCTAGTTCCTTTTACTAAGAACAGTTTAAACCAATTGTATGATGAGAGTCAATTAGTCTTTACTTACTTTTTAATTTTAGTAGGTGACAAATTGTCAGGCTTCCTAATTAGAAATAATTAAAACAAAAGTCATTCCTATTTCATGTTAAATAAATATTAGTAGTAGTACTAAATGCTGAAGTGGCCTTTGGATGCTTCCTTAATTAATCCTAGAGGGTTACACACAATATAATGAAACACTATCTATCCAGTCCCTAAATAGTAATAGAATAAGGACTATCCTAGCCTTTGGGCCTTTTTCATAGATGATAGTGGTTACTGCAAGTCAATTAATTATTTTGTGGCAATGGATTGTCCAAGTTTATCTTTATTTCACCTTTAATGATTACAGAGTTGAACTATGTCCACAAAGCACTTATTCGGCATCTCAGATTGGGATGGGGCAGAAGAGTCTCAACATAGCTTTCTTTTCTATTTCTTGTTCTTTCTTTGTGTCCATTCTCCAGAGAACATCCATTTGGCCTACTTTTACTGTTTTGTGCACCTCAGTATATTATTCTTGTGATTTTATTATTGGGCCTCATTCATTCTATGCTTTCTCATCTTTGCTTTTGATCAGATATGTTCTTTAGAAATCATTCATGCCATGTGATTGTTGGTAATGAACAAGATGAGGTGAGACCTCTCAGGACAATTGTGAAAATCCAGTAAGGCTTCATTTACTTCAGAGTTGGAATAGGCCTGAAGGTTCTTGAGCATTGACTCTCAAGGGCACACCCAAGTCCCCTTCCTGCTATCCTCCCATGACATCACTTTCTCCCTACTTCAATTAAATATGGGCAACTATGTACTTATTGTCCAAGTTCAATTTCCTGGGTAGTTCCCACATTTAGAATGTAAGACCCTTAGCTAATGAGATTGATGGTCAGTGGTGGGAAGGGTATTTGAATTAGGGACTATTTAAAGTGTAAAACCTGTCCCTTCCATTGCCTGCTCGACAGGTGGGACGACTGATTCTTGCAAGAACGTACCATAAACTTTTGCTTTGCTCCTAGAGAGCTCTCCAGCTTTTTATTAAATGGTGACCCCTCACCATTCTGAGCCTCACAGTAATGAATTACAACCTACTTAGATCTACTAAGTGTCTTTCCGTGAGTCTTTGGTCCCTTTGAGATAATGGGTCTCCAAGATTCAAAGTCATAAAGCATTGCCAAGAGAATATTGGCATTTAAAAATAATGCAACCTGAGATCTTTGAAAGTGCTACACAATGGCCCCAGTATAAATTATCCCAATAACTTCCTGTTCAATTACAGGCTAAGATCATTATCCAACTGTCCATATGTATGGACATCTAATTTCCATATTAAAATCTGGGCAATAAGCATTCCTCAATTTCAGTGCTTTTTATTATGAAACATGAGATCAATCTTATGTAATAAGACTTGCCTTTGGAGCATTCCCAGATAGCCTGATATACTGGGGCTGAGACACTTGGTTTCCTTCTCACTCACACCCTTTCCTGTGCTTTCCTGCGAACCCCTTTCCTTCTGTGTCCAGAACTAGCACAATGACCTGAACTGAGAGGTGGTGGGGATACTTGAGAAATAGATGCTTGTTTCTATTCTGCTTAGTTTGTCCTCATTTCAGGAGCCATGGTGAACCTCCCCACCCCCAGACACAGGAGGTCAGCTCATGGAGATATTGGAGTGAGGATAGTTGGTGAGATCCTGCAGCTCGTCAGTAGGGCAGTTAGCAGAGAGCCTAGACAATCCAAACTCTTTAATAACATTGGAGGGATGAAATGTAACTTATATGACCATCAGGCAACAGAGGCCCAGGGTTAGTCTTATATTACTACCTATAGATTTCAGTGACAGGGTATTAGGAAATCAATGAAATTAGCACAATAGTATCTTTAAATAGCCAAATTTGGAGAACCTTGCCATTCATCTGGAAGTTTTCATCTACTTACTTGTACTTTGCATGGAACAGCATCCATGACACTACTGAATTCATTCATGGGACATTATCCATGATATTGATGAATTTCTTAGCCAAAATCTTCATATTTTAAATTTCATTTGATATCTAAACAGCAGATAACTCTATAAAATTATCTTCGTATCATAGGATCTTGGGAAGTTTTAAGATATGTATAGAATATAGCTTGTTTGAAAACAATCTTCTTCATAGGATATGAACAGACAATTTTCAGATAATAAAATTAAAGCTAACTATAGTCATGTGAAAAAAATGCTCTAATTCACTACTAATAGAGAAAAATGCAAATTAAAACAACTCTAAGGTACCACCTGACAACTCTCAGATTGGCTAAAGTGACAGGAAAAATAATGATAAATGTTGGAGGGGATATGGGAAAACTAGGACATTAATGCATTGTTGGTGGAGTTGTAAATTGATTCAACCATTCTGGAGAGCAATTTAGGCCCAAAGGGTTGTAAAACTGTACATACCCTAGTATACTTAAGTGCTACTACTGGGTCTGAATCCTCAAGAAATCATAAAGGAGGGATAAGGACCCACATATGCAAAAATGTTTGTAGAAGCCCTTTTTTGGGGTAGCAAAGAATTGGGAAATAAACAGTTGCCACATTTGGGGAATGGCTAAACAAGTTGTAGTATATGAAGATAAAGGAATATTATTGTTCTATAAAAAATGATGAACAAGTTGATTTTAGAAAGGCCTGGAAAGATTCACATGAACTGATGCTGAGCGAAACAAGTAGAACCAGGAATACAATGTACACAGTAATAGCAAGCATGTGTGATTATCAGCTATGAAAGACTTGGTTCTTTCTCAGTGGTTCAGTCACCCAAGGCAATCTCAATAAACTTTGGATAGAAAATGCCATATGAATCTAGAGAGAAAACTATGGAGAATGAATGTAAATCAACAAATGCTATATTCAATTTTTTTCTTTTTTTTCTTTTGTGGTTTTTCCCTTTTGTTCTGATTCTTCTTCCCAACATGATTCAAAAAGAAATGTGTATTTTGAAAAAGTTAATGTACATGTATAATCACAAAAATAACAAATAATAAGTAAATAAATATTTTTTTAAAAGAAAGAAAAGTCTTCTACTAAGACAAGTGTTTAAAAGATTAATATTAATAGTAGAACCTAATAATCTCTATGCTGCTCAGGCAGTTGTATTCTGGTAATAATGAAGTCACCTTCAGATAATCATCTAGAAAGCCTTCCTGTTTTCTTCATTTTTTTAAAAAGAAGCTCTCAATGTATGTACAGATCATTGTCACAAAAATTATATAGAGACTAAAAAGTATGAGTCCATAAATGTCTTTAGGCATTTTTTTCCCTTTTGATGAAAGCTTTACTTAAATTTTGTTATTATTATTATTATTGCCAGTCATTCAGCAGTTTTCTATCTTAATACTCACCTTTGAATGTCTTTTCCTAGAGTGAGAAAATAAATTGTGATTTAGCAGTTTTATTAGCATTTCGGGGAATCTATTAGTGACCCAAGCTAGGGAAATGCCCAGAGGATGAGTTTATTTACCTAAAGGAAATTGTTGGCTTCAGGGAAGTACAGATCAAAAAGAGGTGAGTAGAGCTTATTGTTATTTCATCTTAATGGAAGTGGTAAAGCCAAAACAAAGTAATGATAATAATTGCTCACAATTATGTAGTGTGTAACAGGGGTGTTTATATATCCTTTCAGGTTTACAGAACACTCTCCTCACAGGGGCTTATATATTTCAATGAGGCAAAAGAGATTTCAGGCACAGAGAAATTCAGAGTTACAAGTCAGGAACTTTTCCTTAAAATCAGAGCTGTCCCTGTTAAGATACCATCAGAACCTTACTAAAAGATAGCATTTGCCTAAAGCCTGGGAAATTTGTTTCATTGTGGGACACTGAAAAGGAAACTACAATTTTATTTCTTTTTTTTTTTTTTTAATAATTATAACTTTTTATTGACAGAACCCATGCCAGGATAATTTTTTTACAACATTATCCCTTGCACTCACTTCTGTTCTGATTTTTCCCCTCTCTCCCTCCACCCTCTCCCCTAGATGGCAAGCAATCCTATATATGTTGAATATGTTGCAGTATATCCTAGATACAATATATGTGTGCAGAACCAAACAGTTCTCTTGTTGCACAGGGAGAATTGGATTCAGAAGGTAAAAATAACCTGAGAAGAAAAACAAAAATGCAAACAGTTTACATTCATTTCCCAGTGTTCTTTCTTTAGGTGTAGCTGCTTCTGTCCATCATTGATCAATTGAAACTGAGTTAGATCTTTTCTTTGTCGAAGAAATCCACTTCTTTCAGAATACATCCTCATACAGTATCATTGTTGAAGTATATAATGATCTGGTTCTGCTCATTTCACTTAGCATCAGTTCATGTAAGTCTCTCTAAGCCTCTCTGTATTCATCCTGCTGGTCATTTCTTACAGAACAATAATATTCCATAACATTCATATACCACAATTTACCCAACCATTCTCCAATTGATGGGCATCCATTCATTTTCCAATTTCTAGCCACTACAAAGAGGGCTGCCACAAACATTCCTGCACATACAGGTCCCTTTCCCTTCTTTAGTATCACTTTGGGGTATAAGCCCAGTAGTAACACTGCTGGATCAAAGGGTATGCACAGTTTGATAACTTTTTGTATAATTTTATTTCTTTAAGAAACAAAATTAAAACAGAAGCTGGTAATCTTGGTAAGGAGAAATTCAAAAAGTAAAGTCAGGGACAGGGTAGAATCTGGAGAATTTTGATTCTTTCCTAATGTTCCTCCTAGGACTGTGTAAAAGCCTGGAGGGACCTGATCTCTAGTACAACCTAGATGTGGTCAGCAATGTCCAAGACTGGCTCACTGATGTAATGCTCTCCAAGCAGAATGACTAGACAGTCTGCTGGAATATCTGCCTCCCCAATCCTAAAAAGATTTTCTTTTGCTAAAAGTGTCCCTCCTCTGAACCTGAGGCTCTGATAGACCAAAAGACTTATGGAAAATGGGTTGGAGCAGTCAGAGGACACAGTGGAGAACCTGACTTTAAATCCAGCCTCAGATGCTTAATATGCACTAGCTGTGTGATCTTGGACAAGTCACTTAATCCCAATTGCCTTACCTCCCTCCCCCCCAAAAAATTAAAATAAAAATCAACAAAAGGAAAATGTGTAGGGCTGCCCTGTGAGGGGAAAAGAAAGGAGAGGTACTTTTGAGGGAAGCCGTCAGTCCCTCAACCTTAGCTGGAGGGCTGTGATTCCCCCCTCCATGGTACTTTTCTTTCTTTAGAGTCTTGTTCTCCCTAGTTAATAAAATGTTCCCAGAGAGTGGATGGATCAGGGGATGAGTGATCTTAGAACCACTGAGCCTTGTCCGTTTTCATGATAACAAAGCTACTATGGAAGGAAAAGATCCTTACAGCCTTGTGCTTAAAGGAACGTCAGATTTCAACAACTTGTCAAATGTGAGTAAATCCCTGAAAAGCACAGGGGATACTTGGGGAGAGGGAGTCTATTTGACTTTTGTCTTTATCTTTTAAGAATTTCAATAAAGCCCTACGTCAAGGGCTCACCATGTCATGGGAAAAAACCCTGACTTCTCAAAGACTCTACCTGAAAACCCAGGGTCTGGCAGGTCGCACCACCCCACAAAGTTAAAGAACACAGTCCCAGCCATGGACTTTCCCCAGTCCAGCCTAACTGAGTGGGATGAGCTTAATTCCTCACCAATAATTTGATGACCTGGGGATGAACTCTCTGGCCTTGGCAAGCTCTTACAAAACCCCACGACAAATTAGAAGGACTCTCCGTCCTCTACATCCTCCTTCCACTTCTTCAATGTCTTAAAAGGAAGAAAGCATCAAAGGAAATGCTCTCCGTGAAATTATCTGGGAATCTTATATAAGTAGATGGCGTTGTATTTTCTTCCAAGCTTATCTCAGATGAAACCTTTGCTTTCTAGGATAATGACAGAATTAAACAAAACACAGCAAAATACTTTGATGCAAAGTTCACCTCTCCTGTATTCAATTTATTTTTAAATCTGCAATCATAAATCAAAAGAATAAACTCTTAGACATCAGTCGTGCCCCAATGCCTTCATTCGCTTGTCTACCCTCTGGTTTTTGGAATTTGTGCTAGTAAGCAATGCTTATAAAATCCATTCCATAAAATTAAAAGCCTCACACAGTGCATCATTTTTCATCCTAACATGTATTTAATATGCAGGAATACGCAGAAAGTCCAGGGTATTGATGATATGTTACAGAGTGTATGTGCTCGCATGCCCACCAGCCATGAATAAGCCAAATTCCTTAAAAGTAAGAAAATGGATCTATTCATGGCACATTCTGTGGTTTCCTAACTCAAGTAAGAGAAGATGCTAATTTAACAGTCAAGATTGTGAGCTTGTTTTTTGAAGCATAAAACTGCCAAGTCAATTTTTTCTGAAAATAGGTTTGTTACCAGGACAGATGCCAACAATTTGCATTACTGAATATGTGACTACAGAATAGATCTTGAAGACAGTGCAACAAAACAGGTTTCAAATCCCGTTAGACTATTTCTGATGTTTCAAAATAAATCCAGTTCTGCAACAAATAAAGCCTCTGGTTGGCTAAAATAACCTTTATTAGAGAACATGCAATAATATGAAGTTGAGTAATTTCTCGTACCCCTTTCTCCAGAATAATCCTGAACTTTCTTCTTCATCACTAAACCTGTTCTATTTCTTATGTTTTCTCAATTTATCTAGTTAATGCTCAGTTGAGTGAAAAGTAAAACTTTTAAGCATTGGGAGTATTCTTTTTTCTTGGTTCTCATGAAATCTGTTCCATTTTTCCAGGTTTCCATGTGAGTTTCCTTGATCCCCCTGACTCCTCAACCCCCAGAAGTGTTCTCTGTCACTTCCTAACACCCACATTGCTTTGTTCTTTATTCATGGTATTTATCACATACTGCCTGGCACAATAGTTATGGATAAATGTGTCTGTTTCCTCTCTATGTAATTGTAAGCTTTTTGATGGTATGAACGTAATTTATTTTTCTTTTTGTCTCTTTGAGTTTCCAAAATAATGTCTTCTATGGCATTTAAAAGAAATTTGTTAAAATGATTGGATTTTCGTTTGATTTGCTTTTTTTCAGTGCACAAATAGGAACTTGCATGCTTTAAGATTTCTAAAAAAGATTACAGATGAGTATGTCAATTTTATTTCAGTTATTAGTTGTAACAGGGTACTCTGAATTTAGACTATCACAATAAGGATATTTCCTGCTTCTTTCTTTCTTACTTTGTCTAGAGGGGCTCACTAGAAGAATATGGTAACATCTTTTCAGTTATTCAGGACATTTTAGATGGGAACTAACAATCTCCAAATTCTTCAATAAGGTAAAAACTCCAGAGTAACATTAGGCACAGTCAAAGATCTTGTGTCTCTTGACTGATTTCACAGAAACATTTCAGGTAGATTATTGAGAACTATGTTAACCTGAAATATGAATCCTGACTTTTCTAACCATTTGCCTTCATCAGCCCATAAAGTTCACTCTTACTCTGCTTGAACTCATTTTCTAATAGTTAGTATATGACCTCCCCTCTTACTACCCTGATCCCTGGGACACTGAATGTGAAAGACCTGAATTTCAAGTCTCCTCCTTTCCAGTGTCCCACTTCAGACCTACCCTTCCTTTCTACTGTGTCTTCTGAAATACTCATGCCATAATTAGCACATTTGTTTTCATCTTAAGTTCATGCCCAACTCTTCATGACTCCCAGGTGGAGTTTTCTTGGCAAAATTATTAGAGTAGTTTGCCATATTCTTCTCCAATTCAATTTACAGGTAAGGAAATTCAAGACATATATTTATTTGTCATTCAAGCAACCTGATTTTCCAGTTTCTCAATCAACTTAATTCTTATGACTTACTTTTCCATTCCATCTAAGCTACATACAAGAATGGTCCATGACCTTGCCATCCTCAACAAGTGTTCCATTTTACTGTTCAAGAACTCTAAATTTCTTTTATCTCATCAGAGTATTTTCTCTTTCCTTATCTCCCCATATTTCACTCCTAAACCTTCTCCTGGTTCTTGATGACCTCCAATCTTTTCATCTCTCAGTATTAAGCTCAGACCTTAGCTCTCATTTTGTAACACATTCTTTTCTCTCTTTCAGATCTTTGGTCTCATATTGTAACACCTTTTATCTGCAATCTTGATTCTCAAGTGAACCACTTCAACTGTAGATTTTCTGAGCCTCTTTAATCTCCTATTTCCCTCTCCTACTGGATCCCAATGGATAGTGGCTCTCTTTACCTCAATGATGAAATAGAAAAGCCTTTTGCCTTTCTACCTTTCTAATTTCATTTCATTCTCCTTTCTCCCATGCTGTCCACAAAGCAACCACACTTGCTTACTTCCTGGTTTTCACATTTGGTGGCCAATTTCTTTCTTTTAGGACATTTTTTATCCTATTTGTCCTTCATACATGTATTACTCTTCTTTTTTTTATCTCTGCCTATTGCCTTCCTTAGCTTCCTTTAAAAATCCCAGTTAAAATTTCATCTTCTAGAGGAAGTCTTTTCCAACCCTTCTTAATTCCAGTGCCTTCCTTCTGTTATTATCTACTTATCTTACATATAGTTTGCTTTGTATATATTTGTTTCCATGTTACTGCCCCCATTAGCAAGATAGGGACTTTTTTTTTTGTCTCTTTTTGAACTTCTGGCACTTACAATAGTGGTTAGAGCACAGTAGGCCTTTGTTGTTCAGTTGTTTCAGTCATGTTCAACTTTTCTTGATCCCATTTTTGTTTGTTTTGTTTTGTTTTGTTTCGGTTTGGTTTTGTTAATTTTTTGGGGGGTGTTGTGTGTAATTGTTAATTTTTTGCAAAGATACTGGAATGGTTTGTCCTTTAGTTCTCCTGCTCATTTTACAAATGAAGAAACTGAGGCAAACATGATTAAGTGATTTGCCCAGGGTTACACAGCTAATATCTGAGTTCACATTTGAACTCAGGTCTTTCTGACTCTATGCCCAGCACTCTATCCACTGTGCCAACTAGGTGCCCTTAATAAATGTTTACTGATTGCCTGATTGAATGTGTCCCAGAAAGATTTCCATTTAGAATGATTAAAATAAGAAAGAAATTTTGGTTCTCCACAGGAGTAAACCTCTAGTTATGCAGAAAACAGTTTCCCAAAATACTGCATTCATTTCTGGTTGTAATGCTTTGTGGTAGTTTATTAATTAATGAAATGCAAATTAATTGGCACTTAAGTCATAATCACAATAAACATTATGTGAGGGATTAGGATTTTATGTATGTCCTGTTTCATCAAAGTTCATTTACATATAGATATACACATGTATATGTCAGAAACAGCAGCTGCTGAGATTCAGGCTTCAAATAAGAAATAAATTGCAATATAGGAAAAATAATAAGGATATTAAGAGACTATTTTATGTCTGAACAACCTCCAAAAGTGATTAATGCCCCTAGAAAATGCATATCAATTTTCCTTTATGATGAGAAATCCCCAAGTCTATCTATTAATGGTATCTACATTATTTACAAATTATTTTAAGTCAGAGAACCACTTAATCTTGATCAATTATCATTAGTCTGATAAACTTCATTTCCTTTCCTATAATGTTACACACGGAGATAAGGCATAAGAAGAGAATGAGAGGTTCAGTTATATGTATGTATACATACTTATACAACATATTTAATGCTACTTTTTCATCTATTTTGTATTTATCTTTTATGTTCTAATTCAATGTGTTATCTTCTCATTTAGAATGTAAGATTTTTGCTTTTTCTTTGTTTCCTCGCTGCTTAGCAGAGTACTTGGCACACAGCAGGCATTTAATAAATGCTTGCTGATTGATTGATATTAAAATTAAGGGGTAATTCATCGTCTATCTAAACGAGAAAAATGGAGGCACAGTTAAAAAACAATCATTATTTAATTCCAATGGAGTAGCACGGATTATTTTCTCTTTCTTCCCTGACATCTTTCCAATGCTTCAAGACCATGTAGTTTTTCTTGATTCCCCTAATGCCTCAACCTTCAAAATTGATCTGTCACCTCTGAATGCTCCTAACATTTTGTTCTTCTATTATGCTATTTATCACATGCTGCCTTCCATTTCAGTTATTAATTAACATGAAAAATTCCCCAGTATCTCTGTTAATGATGCTTGCACTGTTTGCACATTATTTCAAGTAAAGGAAGTACTTCATCCTGATCAATTACTGTTTTGCTCTGATAAACTTCATCTCCTTCCTATATTGACCCTGAGATAAGGCAGAGAAACAAGTTGAAAATAGTGATGTGTGTATGTAAACATGTATACATACATAAATACATGTGCAGATATAACTATATATACTCATGCATGCATGCATATGTGAAAATTATCGGCAAACTTGATTTAGCCCATCTGCTGAAATGGTTTTGCTGATGCAGGGCCGCACATGCTTGTTGGATCCACAAGTGAAAGCTGGGAGAAGATGGACATCAAAGGCAGCTGAGCAGCCCTCAAAAAGGCGAGCCCTTACCCCAGAGAGGCTGATAGGATTTTAAATGGGATTTAAAGGAAACCAGGGAAGTCAATAGGTGAAAATAAGGGGGGGAAACATTCCAGAAATGGAGGACAGAGCAAATGCCTGCAAACAGAGGGAATGTCTTATTTCTGAAACGAACAGGAGACTGCTATCATTTTTTCAAAGAGTATGGAGGGTAGGGAGGGGTAATAAGAGGGAAGACATGAACCTGCTCCATATCTTTTTCTCTTTAGGCAAAAGGGAAGATCTGAGTTTTTAGAAAGAGAGAAACTTCTCTTCTTCTGCTAGCAATGGTTCTATAGAGGCAGCCTTTTAGGACCATTTGTTGCAGAGTTCAGCAAAAGAATTGGGAGAGGTCTTTCTTCTCCATTTCTCCTATTATATGGGAAAGTGGTTTTCTTTTTTTTTCTGTTGATAACCTCCATTTTATCCTTTATACATATTTGCTTACAAGAGAATTTCCCCCTTCAATTCTGAGTTTCTTTAGCACAGGGACTAAGCTATGTCTTTCTTTGTATCCCTAAGGTTTATTTGGCATAGTGCCTGCCACACAGTAGGTACTTAGTAAATGCTTAATGTCAAGGCACATCACCTTTAAAAAATATATTGTAAAAAAAAAAATATATATATATATATATATTGTACCAGTGGAGATAAAACTAGACAAAGTATATGAAGAAGACCTATGTGTTTTAGTAGGTTGCATGCTCAATGGAGTCAATATTGTAACCTAGGTCGAGGGTAATATGAATAGCTACATTAATGGAAGCCTAATATCTAAAACATTTTGGTGATAATTCTACCAAACTATGACTATATATAGTGTTCTAAGAGTCAGAAGAGATTCTGACAAGTCAGAGGCTATCTAACTATAATTGATTTGAAGATATTGTTATTTGGTTTATTTTTGTGAAGCTTTTCCCAGTTACCAACATTTGAACTCTTCTGGTCATCCTTCAAATCAACTTTTTAAGACAAATTTAGTTAATGGATAGAACATGGATATTACACCACAGGCAGGGAACAGAGGCCAGGTTTGAAGAGAGGGTATGGGCAAGGTAGATACATGACAGGAAATAGTTTACTTGGCCTGCAGCAATCCAGAAAAGAGGGAGAAGTTTCGGTTGGGGCAGATATATGCTATCTGAGAGCTTCCTATTTTATCTCATCATTCCTGCTGACTAGGAGCAAAGTCAAATCAGTTGTTGCTGTAGTCAGAATTAGCAGTGCCTTCTCCTTTTTAGTGCTTTGGGACAAAATCTTGATTGCTGTTCTTCCAAATAGTCTTGTTAGAGTTATGGTGACCAGGATGAAGAAAGGGTTCAGAAATTAATTCTTATGAGAACTGGTGGAAGGAACTAGGGAAGAAAGGTCATAATAGCAATTGTTAAATATTTGAAAGGCAAATATCCAGAAAAGGAATTAGATTTGTTTCATTAGTCATGGGAAGATAGAACTAGAAGATATGAGGAGAATTTATAGGGAGATTTTTAGCTTGATATAAGGGAAGGAGAAAGAAAGCTCTTAACAATGAGAGCTATCCAATCTTTTGCCTTTCTTTGTATCTCCAGGGCTTAGTATAGTGCCTACCACATAGTAGGTACTTAGTAAATGCTTAATATCAAGTCCCACTCACATTAAAGATTTTCATAAAACAGTAAAACAGATTTATGAGGGATCCTGTTTACTAGAGCAGAATGACAGTTTGGTTGGGAATCAGAGAAGCTGAGTTTTAATCCTAGCTTTGCCATTTTGAAACTCTTTGTGACAAGACTAAATTCTCTGGCCCTCATTTTCCCTTTTATACAAAATGAAGGGATAAGACCAGATGGCACTTGAAGTTTATTCCCATGTCTGAATCTGTGATCTTTAGGTGGTAGATATCTCTCATTAGAGAATTTGTCTAGAGTTCTCTTGCTCTAGGTAGGAGTTACTCTAAATGCCTTTATAAGTCAATTCTAACTTGGAATTGCTAAGTACTATATATAATACCCAGATTTAAATATCATGTTTTAATGGAGTCATGAGTTCTGCTCTGCATTCTATTTCTAGTGCTGACATTACTAGGTCTATGATTTTGGGAGATCTCAGCTCTACAAACATTAGAAAGCACCTGCGGTATTCGGTAGATTGTGGGATACAAGATGAAAGTTTACACAATCCCTATCATCAAAGAGCTTGCAGTCTAATAAGACAGACATGACACATAGACTAATAGAATAAATGTAGAGGATGATGTGAGGAAGGACTGATTCACAGAAAATGCTTTAAGAAAATTTGGCAGGGAGTGGGTATGGTAGACTGGTGTTATCAGAGAGCTGGCAGCAACTGATCTGGGCCTTTAAGGCAAAGGAGAATTTGCAAATGGGAGCTGAAAAGGGAAGGTGCTCCAAGCACAGAAGGTGACCTTTCATGAAAATTCCCAGAGGCAGGAGAAAGAAGATGAAATCAAAGGAGGGAGAAATAGCAGCTCAGTTTGGTAGAATTATAGAGTGAATGAATGCAAGTAGGATCCTAGTTTTCTAAATGTACCAATTTAGGTGCAGCTCCATGCAGTGGAAAAAGGGCTGAATCTAGATTCCTAGAACTGATGAACAGATTTTGTCTCTACCACTTAGTAAAATGTATAATGGTGTTCAAGTCACTTAGAACCTCTGGGTCTCAGTTTTATTCTTTGTAAAATTGGGGAATTTTAACTAGAAGACTATCAAAGTCCACTCTAACTTAAATTTAGTAACTCAAGAATCCAGAATCATTTAATACATTGCTTTGTGGGATGTCATCCTTTAGGTTTGATTGTTTAAAACCTTGAGGTGTCTTTGAGCTTCAATTTTAAAAAGTTAAACTTTTTTCACTTCTAGCTTAAAATACTTTAAAATGAACCTAAAAGCAAATTAGCATTAATTCTCTCTCTCTTTTTTTCCAGTTAGTAACTTAAAAAAAGAAGAAAAAACAACTAACATTAGTCAAAGTATTTGTGAACAAGGTGATTAAACTCAAGATCTACTTTATCTAGTCTTTATGGTGAATGAATTCTTCCTGATGGCTTCTTATTTTGTTATTTTTGGCAAAATCCCGTATTCAGAGTTGTAAGGTTTACTTTTTTTTTTTTTTAAATGATCAGTTTTATTTTTCCTACTTCATCCTACAGTCCTCAGTAGTGCCAAATGCATTGGGATTTTATTGAACAGCATGCTATAAAACAAAACATTCCATGATTACTGAGTGAGAGTCTCTACACTGGGGAATATCTTAAAGAGGCTTTCTAACTGAGAGATGGAAAAGACAAAACATGATCATTTATTGAACTTCATCACATTTCCACAAATGAAACGCTGCAGTTTTTCAATGGCAATAAAGCTATGCTTCTGTGTGAAATATTGCAAGTCATAAATAAATCAGACATAAGCATATTGTGTCAAGCATCATTTGGATCTTATCATCTCTGCTCCTCTGAAACCCAGAAGTTCTTAACTATCTCTCAAGTCAAAATAAAATTTATAATTATGAGCTTCAATGCCCTCCATGAATTATGCATCCTCCTCCTTTACCTAAAACAGATCACAAAATAACAGTAGGAAAGCACCTCAGATGCCATAAAGTATATTCAATACATGCAACAAGAATCCCCTTTACAGTACACACAAAAGTGTTTATCTAGTTTTTGTTTAAAGACTTAAAGAGTGGAGAGACCCACCTCCTAAGGCAATTATATTTTTGAATAGATTTGTTAGGAAATTTTTCCTTAAGCTGACCTCAAAATCTATTTTTTTTTACACTATCCTTTTACCCATGGCTATTTCTGTCCTTTGGGACCAAACAAGTTTAATTCTTCTTGCATATAGTAGCCAGTAAATAAGATATTCTTCAAAGGGGAAACTCTTATGTCTCCTCTAAGTTTTAGTACTGATTATTTTTAGTACTGGGGTTAGCTAAAAATTTCAGTTTCTTCAGTGAATCCTTATACTCTCAAGGCCTTTGAATATCCTAGTCATTTCCTCTTGGATATTCTCTAGGTTGTCAAGGTCCTTTCTAAGATTGTGGCCCATGGAACTCGAGGCAAGAGTTCTAAATATGGTCTCATCATGGCAGAGTACCATAAAATTAGCATCTTTCTGGTTTGGGCCACTACTTTCAATTAATGTAGTCCAAGATTAATTTTTTTTTTTTGGTTTGGTTTGGTTTTTTTGTCTGTCCCTTCACATTTTTGAACTAGGGAGTTTATGGCCCATTGTAACCTGTAGATCTTTCCCAGATGAATTATTGTCTTTTTTTTTTTAAACTGAAGTATATAACTTTACCTTTTCCCATCTTTGTTCTGTTAAAATGTTCTTTCCAATTTCTTAACCATAGGAATATTTTCTACGTTGTTTAATAAAACCTTGTTTTCCAAAAATTTTTTAATCTATCTATCCTGACTTCTTTGTTGTTCCAAAAATACATTGTTCTATCTCTTATTCATGTGCTTTTGTTTTTCTGTCCTCTGTGACTGGAATGCACTCCCTCCCTCCTGCATCCCTTTGAGACTCAGTAATGATGAAGATAAGTATTTATATAGTTCTTTAAATCTTGAAAAATATTTTCAAATATTCTCATTTAACCTCATTATGTTCCTATTTTAAAAATAAGGAAACTAAAGCAGAAAAAAATAGGGTAAATTGCCTAATAGATAGTAAAGGAGTAGGTAGAATTTGAACTCATGTCTTCCTGACTCTAGATTCAGTCTTTTATCCAGTACACTGCCTTTCTCCCTCCTCCATGAAGCCTTTCTTTAAAAAAAAAAATCCAATGTATGCATATATATTTATACAATTATCTTATTGCACAAGAAAAATCAGATCAAGAAGAAAAAAAAATGAGAAAGAAAATAAAATGCAAGCAAACGGCAACAAAAAGATTAAAAATGCTATGTTGTGATCCACACTCATTTCCCATAGTCCTCTCTCTCTGGATGTAGATGGATGAAGCTTTTCTTGACCTTTCATGTCTATGTCACACTCTCACCAAACTAATTTGTATTTATTTTGCATAAATGTATATATATATATATTTATATACATACATATACACACACACACACAATCCATATTTGTATAAAGTACATATATGTGTGTTTGTAATTGTTGTTGAGTTATTTCAGTCATGTCTGATTCTCTCTGGCTTCTTTTGGGTTTTTCTTGGCAAATTGTTGATGAGACTACTGCAGTACTTCAAAGCTTGCAGGAATTATTGGATTCCTGGCACATGAACTAATGGACAATGGTTTCCTTTTGGACTGTTTCTAGGACTTATGGACATGTTATAAATTCTTCATGTTGATTCATGTTATTTGTTACATTACTACTAGCCTGTGTTATATTGCTATGTGCTTTTGTAATCTATGTAATTATGTGTAAATAGTTGAGGAAACTAAGGCAAACAGAATTAAATGACTTGTAGGTACATCATCACTCTCCCTCCTCTCTTAGAATATACACTCCTTTAAGGCAGGTTCTTTTGTCTTTGTAACTCTAGAGCTAAGCATAGGTCCTCCATGGTAGGTATCTAATAAAAACCCTGGCTGACTGATAAGTTTTGCTCCTGAATTATTCAGGGATGATCACAGTATTTTGTTATTATGAAGGTATCTTAGAAATGTTGGGTCCAGTCACACCAGCCACCACCTCCTTAAACCTCATTTACTGACTGTTAACATGAATGATCCAAAAGAATCTAAGCCGCTTAGATATTAGGCTGGTCTAATAATATCACCTCGTATTGATCTCCAGAATGCTGTCCTATCCTCCTTGGTAGCTTCAGTATCTTCTTTGTGATATTCTTATCTCCCTGACTCCTGCCATCACCCTCAGTAACTTCAGCATCCCTTTAGTATCTTCTTTTAAGAATTTAGTCTCTGAGTTCAACTACCTCCTCAACTCCCAAATATTTTTTTTAATCATTGCTCAGCCTCAGTGACCCACTGGACTTCAGAGATTTTAAATGGAATGATCATCTCTAACTGCTCAGTTTTCAAGGGTCTAAACACTGAAATGTCCCTCTTTCTTCATTTTTCAACAAACCTGAAGTAGCTTTTTGGGACACAGAAACATCTGGCAGAAGAGGCAGGTAGCTAGTGGATGCTGGTGGCAATTGGCCTGTCTGTATTTGGATAATTTTATTCACAAAAGGTAAGAGAAAGTGTTAATTTGATACACCAACAGGCATGAGGATGAGGAGGGGAAGGATGAACTTGGATCTCAATAGTCAGAAAGATAAGAATACAAAGTGTTCCAGAGAAGAAGGATACATTTGTGACTCAGCTATCAGAAAGTCATCTTGATAGGTGATCTAGATGATCTTAAGTCTGATTCTGGAGGGTGCTGTTGTTGGACTCTCCATGACTCCATATAGGGTTTTCTTGGCAAAGATATGAAAATGGTTTGCCATTTCTTTCTCCAGCTCATTTTATAAATGAGGTCCAATGACAGCAAGGACTAATGTCTTGATTCACACATGAAGTGGATTTCAGGAAGGCAGAGTTGCACAAAGTTATCAGTCTGACTCTTCCAGAGAAACTGGAAGACAAAATTCAAATGACTGGTGAGGGTCCTGGGATGCAATGGATGGCCTTGGTGTCTTAATAACTGACCAAACTCTACGTGTTCCACAGTGCCTGCATCAGCTACCTTTGATCATTGTTGAAACAAATCATTTTTATCTTTCTATTCCACTACAGCAAGTCTTCATGTGCTTGGGGCAGATATCTTCCCAACTCACCAACAGGTTTGAGGCTTGTCAGATACCATCATTGGCTTAGCCTGCTTACCTACACAGTTTACTGGGATGGGTTTGCTGCAAACACTGTAGCTTATTGGAGCCACAGTGAGAGCTAAGTGAGAGGTGGACATCAAAAGTGGATGATCAGCTCTGGAAAAAATCTGGCAAACCCCACCCCAAAACACTTCATATATCTCCTAATTATTTCTAAACCAAGACTAATAGGTGAACTCTCACCTCATATTATCCAGAACACTCCCCCAACACTCTTTCCTAGTAATTTTTCTCACTGTTTCTTTGAGTTTCCCACTTTCCAACTCAAGGTCTCTTCCTATATTAAAATATAAGGTATTTGATGGGAGGGGCTGTCCTCCTTGTTTATATTTGTATCCTCAGCACTGAGGACAGTGCCCGAATTAAAGTTCTTAATAATTTTTTCTTTCATTCATTTTCTCATTGTCCAGCCAAAATATGGCTCCAACTTAACTTTTCAGTTAATTATATTCTACTACCCTTCTTGCATATTGGATTTCTATATAACTAACCTACTATCTGTTTCCAGATCTAACCTTATTTTTTTTCTTCCTCATTTTGGTGCATTTGTTCCAGTCTTATCCCATGCCTGGAATTCTCTTCCTTCTATCTTTTTTTTCTTGTAATGCATATTTTCCTTCAAAATGCATGCTAGGTGCCACCTTTTAGAACCCAAGAGGATAGCCAAATATAGTAGCTGGAGTAATCCATCCTGGAATCAGGAAGATCTAAGTATCAGTCCCTGCTTCTGAACCTTCTAGTATAACATGCTCTCTAGGGCAGGTCTATATTCATGCCATGCTAGAAGAAATTGGAGAAAACTATTCTAAGTTCTCTCAAGAACTTGGAATTTGAGCTGAGCGTCTTGGACTAAGACTTTAAAATTTTTTTAACTAGCTTTTTATTTTCAAACTACATGCAAAGATAGTTTTCAACATATATCTTTGCAAAACCTCACATTCCAAATTTTTCTTCCTCTCTTCCTCCATCCCCCTCCTCTAGACAGCAAGTAATCCAATATAGGTTAAGATGTATATTTCTTTTAAATATATTTCCACATTTATTCTGCACAAGAAAAATCAGACTAAGATTCTTTAAATTGAGTTTACTCACACTAGTCAGAAGTTTGAGGGAAATGGAGAAAGTGAGGAGAAAAAGATACAGTTCCAGGGATTGGGGCAGTTCTAAAATGTTGAAATGATGCTGGCATATTGTAAATGGATTTTTTTTTTTACTTCCCCACCAGTCTTTGGCTTATACTAAATGACAAAGAAATGCTGATTGTGTTTTCTGGAATCTTGGAACAGCCTAACCCTGATATTCTTCAATTCTCCTCCCCCTTCAACCACCTATATGCTATGTCAAGAAAACCTGTATGATCTGCTTTCTGGCTGTATTTTGCCTATTAAAAATACCTTAAACCTAATTATTTTTTAACTTGAGACAAGTGCATTTCATTGTAAATAATTGTAAATGCATGCAAAATATGCAAAAATATAGGCTCAAAGGGATGAAACTAATCGGGATACAAATTGTGGCACTCTCTTTTCTCTGGTATTGGTGATTATTACATAGAAAAGAAATTACCTAGAGGTAACATTGAGGAGTCCTTTATTTTGCTTCTAAAAAAACCCAATAGGCTCGTTTCAAAAGGCAGAGAACTTTAATTGGAACCTGAGATATGCAAACTATATTACAATCTCTAGCTTGGCAGGTGCTTCTAGTCTAAAAGAGATACAGAAGTAGAAAAAATGACTGGAAGAAACTAAAGAAGGGAGTCTTATCCCCAAGCCAGCCCCAGGAGGATAAAAAAAAGTGATCTGTGAAGTTTCTGATTCCACCCTTTTTGACTGGGAGCAGCTGGAGTGAGACAATTGGATGTCAGAGTAACATCTAGAGGTTTAACTAGCAACATGACTATGAATATGGGGAACATCTACTTCATATAAATTAGATTGTTCCTCACCCCCCCCTAAAAAATGAAACAATTCTGGAGACTTAATTGCTCCAAAGGTCCTATTTACCATGGACATATCTTTCAAGTTAACTAAGGTATGAAAAGTCCAGAGCAAAATGGATTTGAGAATTCCTACTGTTGACCAAGCATAAGCCTCCCTTTCTAGACAAGGGAACCTATACCTGGATGAATCAATGCTGTGTTGTTGCTGAATATCCCTTCTACATTATCACTGTTAAGTAAATTTAGGTGTCTCATTTCACTTCAATTCCTAGTCTGAACCTGTAGACCAGCCTGAGTCACTTTGATATGTGACTTAAACTCTTCCCTTTAAGACATTTTCCAATGGAGATAATAATACATATAACATACCTCATATGGTTAAGTTCTTGTGAGATCACATAAGATTGAAAACTTTCCAATATGATACATAAGCTTTCTCTGATCTCACCAAATGAAAGTGATCTCCTCTTTCCAAAACTTTCACAAAACACATTTTCCATTTCTTTTCTTTGCACCACAACATTTTACTTAGAATCATAATTATGTGTAGAAATATAATATTCCTCCATTATATTCTAAGCTTCTTGAAGAATAGAACTATATTGCTTTTCATACTTATACTTATCCCCAATGCCTGAGGTCCCTTATACATAGTAGGCACTTAATAAATGTTTATTAAGTTGAATTGTTCACTGAGCTCTCATTTAAACTAAACTTATTAAACTTCCTAAGGCTGCAAGTCACTAAAGATTCTGTGAGTGGAACCAATAAAAATGAAAACACCTTGTCCTCCAAGTAAATCCTTGACATTTTCTATAATGAAAATAAAGTGAAGACATTTCCAATGTAACATTGCCTTCACCTGTCATAGGAATTAGATTGAAAGTATTTTCTTTACTAAGACAATAGAAGAATGTTGATGTAAGATGTCAGAATCTTTAACAGTGCACTATGTATTGTTACATGTGGAAAATCAAAACAAAACTCCACACTAGTTCAGCTAATGCCATATTTTGAGATTGCTTCTTGAATCAATTATTTATCTAAGACTGCTGAAATATGATAAACAAATCAAGTGATAAAACAAACACTGAATCACATGTTTTAGATGTTTATTTCTTCCCCTAGTAACCATTATATATCATAGTAACCATTATATTATGTTGAATTTATGGAACATTTCTCTGGGCTGCTTATAGCAATGAGATGTGCCTGTGCTGAGATGAATTTATTATCTTTCCATTTCCACCTGCTTCCTTTCTGAATGTTCTTCCCCTGTTAGTAACACTACCATTCACTCTGTCTTCTCTTCTTCAACTTCTCTTTGACTCTTCCCTCCTCCTCACACCTCACATCTAATCAATTACTAACTCCTGTCATTTCTATCTCAGCAACATCTCTCCCTTTCATCTCTCCTCTATTATCATTGTCACTGCTCTACAACAGACCATTTCTGCAGACCAAGAATGGCCTCTTAGTAGGTCTTTCTGTAACTGCTCTCTCCTCCCTTCAATTCATCCTTTCCCTTGAGCTTGCCATCATAGACATATATAGATATGGTTAGATGAGTCTATCCAAGAATTTCCAATGATTTCCTATTGCCTACTAGGTAAAGTTCAAATAAAATGACTGCTCTTTTGCCCAATATTCAAGGCCCTTCGTAGTAGAGAGCTGTCTTAGTTTTCTAAACTTATTTTGTTCCATTCCTTTTTATGTATTTTATGTATCAAACTTGACCACTCTATGTTTTCTATATATACTTTGTACTTTATTTCCTTTCTCCATTCTATTCCTTCTGCCTGAAATATTTTTTCTGGCTTTGTTGCCTATTAAATCCTTATGCATCTTTTAAAATATCAATGGAAATGCCAACTCCTATGAAGTTTTGATGTTATTGCCAAAAGTAATGAGCTTAGATCACAAATAGTATTTTGAAGTACATTTCTCTAATGTTATTATCAATTAAGATATCAAATATTATAGTTATTTGTGCTTCTGTCCAATACCAATTATGATTACAGCAACTTAAATTTATCCAAATTTTGTAGTCTATAAAGAGCCTACCGCAATGATCTCTACTAGAAGGCACATAATACATATTTATTCAATGAATGAATAGTGTATTAGTAACCATTTTTGCTGGTTCTATAAATACAAAATTTTGTTGCTATTGTTATGGGCATATAATTTTTAAAAGACGATACAAGTAATGATTTATACAGATATGATAAAGCTATATGAATATGTTAAATAAATATGCTTACAATTTTTTTTTATCTTTATAAACTGTTTCAGAAGAAATGAGGTCACTCAGACAAAATCTGAGTAATCAAGAGACACTTGCAGAAATAGTACTTGTACCACCACAACTGTGCAAAAGAAGTGGTATTAGGTATTTTGCCAGAAAGACATATGACTAGACAAAAATTTAGACTAGCTACATAGAGAAAGTGATAGAAAACCAATGATATCCTATGTACTCTGATGGCACCCATGAAATGAATTCTATGTAAAAGAATTCATAGAAAAGTCCTCTAGCATACTGGGCAACTCTCCTATAAAAAGTATTTGAGCAGATACAAAGATGAACTGAACAGAATAAGCAGGCATTGATAGATTGTGATAAAATCATAAATACGTCAAAGTACTGAACGTTAATGTAGAAGATCTCTCTGCACTTTCATAAGAGAGAACAAAATGACACTAACACATTGTTCCTTTAGCAATTTAAAAATTCCCCAAATCAAAATTGGGAGAATTATTATATTCAACTGAAGACAAAAACATAAGCATCTCTGACTGTCATATTGAAGGGTAAAAATGTTAATTTGCTATTACAAAGCTCTGTTTTGAAGTTCAGATAAAAGAAGAAATAATACCATAACTTTAATATTACTAATGCACTCTTCTTCAGAAAGTATCAATTAGATAAATGTTGAACTAAGTCTAGGAAGAAAAAAAGAAAAAGCCACAGACCTTTTTTCCAACTGAAAATTCTTTTCCCCTATTTCTTCTCTTCTTGACAATATATGTTTTCACTAAAGCAATCAGATGTCAGTTGAATAGCAGCAACAGCAACATTTTCCCATATCCACTAGAAAAATGTTTTCTGAATGACTAAAAACTTGATGAATTGTATGGACTGTTGGTTCCAACTTTTTGCTACATTTCCTCGTTGGCACAAAAAAAAAAAAGGTTTTTCTCTGTGAGAAAATATAAAAAGGAGTTTTGTCTCTGGACTAAGAGAAGGTAGCATGTATACTGAAGTCCATCCCTGCTGTTATTAATCCATTCTGCAAATCAAAACATTAGTAGTCTTGCCCTAGAGGAGGCAGAGTTACCTGAGACCATTTATCCTCATTTTTAATCTGGTCTTTATTAGTCATATCTCTTGTTACTGTTGTGTTACCACTCCCCTAAATATATTGTCTCCCTTTGTTGAGTTGTAAGCTACTAGGGCAGGAACTGTCTCACCTCATAATTACATCCTCAGGATGTAGAGATTGGCACCTGTAGTATTTTGCATATTAGTAAAGTCTGAAGAAATGCTATTTTATTCAAATTGTTTATTGTGGGGAAAGTGCTGGGGATCTAGAAATGAGACATGGAACAATCTTTTCCCTCAAAGAACTTGCACTTCATCATGCAGGTTGAAAATTTAGAGCAAAAATTATGAAATAAGGTAGAGAATGATGGGAAAAGGGCTAAACCGGACATAATACTCTGTGAGGGAGAGATCACTTTTGGCTAGTGGGAATCCTATTTCGTGATACCCAAACTAGGTGTTATGACCCTATATTATAACACTATAAGATGCAAAATAAGAAATAGAAGACTTTAGTTCCTTTTAGCTTGTTTTTAAAATGAGTTCTCTAAAATAGTGTTTTGAAATGTCTTTTATGAGTTTTCAAAAACATCTTTCCAAATGAAATAGATGGATTAGAGAAATAAAAAAATTTAAAGAGGAAAGTTAGTATTAAAAGTAAATGAAGTACCTGTGCAGTAACCTTTTACTGTCAAACAAATCTAGCTAAGTGAATCTGCTCTAAATATCAACCATAATAGTCTTGAGTGTACTAACCATTCAGTTTCTTAAAAGCAATAACATTTTATCTAAAATATTGATTGTCATTTAATTTTATTGAAAATCTGCTGCCATGTTACATTTGTTTAGCAGAGTGGAATATGAATGACTTGAGGGAAGAGAAAGTTTTGAGAATTCTCAAGTGGAGGTTTTATTCAGCAGAAGCATGCACCAACATTTGTTAGAGATAAATTTTGGGAAGGTGACCTGAGTCCTTTGATTTAGTCTTATTCATATAAAAGTGCCAGCATTGGAAGTTGAAGACTTGATTTCAAACACCAGTAACCTTGGACAAATGACCCATCCCATCTAAAAATGGGATATATAAAAATGAATGGTTAGATTTGATCAAAAGTGCTTAGGTAAAGGTGTCTATGTACAGCTTTCAAGGGTGTATCAAGCAGGATGATTAACCCCACCTCCCACTCCCAGCAGCTCCTTAGTTTAATAAAATTGGTTTTCTTTGTAATCCTGTTTGGGTTTCTTAAATTATTATTTTCAGCACTTAAAAACATTATTTTGTGAAGAGTTTCATAGGCTTCACAAGATTGCCAAAGGGATTGTATGGTAAAATAGGGTTAAGAATCTCTAGGGGGCAGATGGGTGGCACAATGGATAGAGTACCAGCCCTAGAGTCAAGAGGATCTGAGTTCAAATCTAGCCTCAGGCACTAGCTGGCTGATCCTGGGCAAGTCACTTAACTCTGATTGCCTTAAAAAAATCTCAAAATTAAATAATCTCCTAGTTCTGTTTAAGATCTAAATCTATAATTCATCATGATGAAAAATTTTATAGATACCTAGTTTATTAGATAAAGCCCTCATACCTAAAATATATAAATTATAATGGTTTTAAAAATGAAAGAATCCTTTAAAGTCCTGGCTGGGACTGCCATATAGTAAGCACTTAGTAAATGTTTGTGACTGATTTACTTATTGATGTGGATGCTGCTTACATTTTAGGATCTATAATTATTGCCTATGGACACATCCTCATAAAAACAAAAAGAAGACATAAAAACCTACTGGTGTTAGTTAGCATAATGTGTTGTTCCAAAATTTTAATATTCTCATTAATCTACTCCATTTCTTATTTCTTAGGCTCTCTTCTAGTGGGCTAAAATGTGATGAATCCATATTTTATTTTCTCCTTTTCATTTAGATATAAATATATGTGGTTTAAAATATTAAAATACATATGTATATCTATATATTTTTCCTTTGAAAAATTCCTCAATACAAATAGTTCACATTGAATGAACAACCAAATTCCTGTATGCCATGGGCAAGGATGAATTTAAGTATTTATTAAGTTATCAACAGTCAAAAGATTATATGAGAATTTTCAAAATACAAAATACAGAGTTTTTTGGGTTTTTTTTTCAAATCTCTCCTTAATATGCACTCCATTATTGAGCCTTAGAGGATTGTTGAAATCTGGTTCCATTTGCTTTGAACATCTAGTGAAACAGAGCTCATATTTGCTGTGTCAATAACATTCTGGCACAGAAAATGGCATCTTTAGCCCCTTTAAGTAGTGGAGATGAATAATATATGGCCCTACCTTCATTATGGAGCTCAGTTGGTCAAGCAGTGCACAGTGTTAAGACTTTCTCATAGACTCCAGGTGTTTCTCCTAGGGAAGCTCACTCTTCTCATATAGAAAAGCATTTCTGGCTACCTATTCTAGTCTCCAAATATTGTTACCTTCTCAATGAACAGGTGAAAAGACTTTATGTCACTTTCTTCTTGATATATTCATTTTAAAACTTTCTGAAATCAACAGGTATATCAATGTCAAAAAACTGACCAGGAGAATATATTATTCAGGAATACCTATTACCTTGGCTTTTACAGATCACCCACCACACGCTTTATAGATGCATTTCCTTAAGGACTGGTCTACTATTTCCTAGGACTAGTTATTTGCTAGAGCCTATGAGTATATTATAGCATTTTTCTTTCATTCAATAGTCAGAGATCACAGAAACAAGGAAAACCAATACAATGATATTGGGTTAATCACCTAGGGCTCTATTAATAAAAGCCACAGCTTTTATTGTTTTGAAAGGTCATGAAACTGTAAAATGTACCCTGACAAATATTTTACTATTGGCACATTTTTATAGGTTTCTGTGCATAAAAAAAGGGGGGCAAAATGTGGTTTGGCTATGTATAATGGGATCCATTTCCACAAAAAAGATGGGGGAAAAAAACAAGAGCTTTAAATCTTTTTTCTTTCTTAATAATAATAATAATTATTATTTCTGTAATAATATAATAATAAAATATATAATAAAGTGCAAGACTGGGAGTCAGGAAAATTCACCTTCCTGAGTTCAACTCTGGCCTCAGATACTTACTAGCTATATAACCCTAAGCAAGTCACTTAACCCTGTTTACTTCATTTTTCTTGTCTGTAAAATGAGAAAGAGAAGGAAATATCAGAACACTCCAGTACCGTTGCCAAGAAAATCCAAATAGAGTCAACAAAGAGTTGCATTTGACTGAAAAACAACTGAACAAAAACTAAAGAATGGTTTGTTTTTGGAATAAACTATGTAAATCAGAACATTAGCTAGGTAAGAGAATTTTTCCTGCTGATAAAATATTCATTTTGCAGCCCAAACTCTGGGACATTAATATGATAACTAGATGCTCAATTATCTAGTTATTCAGGCCTATTAGAAATTCCTGGAATACTGTAGTTCATGTTTTGAGTCAACAATTTCCTTAAAAGAGTTATGTAATTGTAAAACTTGTCTGTATTCTATAAGCAGACATTTATAAATAATCTACTAGGCAGTATATATCAAAAGACAAGATACTTCTTGCCTTCAAGAAACTCACATTCTTTTGAAGGAACAGTTTCTCCTCATGACATTCCTTTGAGAGATGTTACTAGCATTTTTATCCACATTTTACAGATGAAGATATTGAGGTTCAAAAAAGAGTGACATGGGCAATATAGCATGGTCAATTCTTACTGATTCAAAGAAATTTCCATTAAACAACAACAACAAAAAAAAATCCCTCTACCAATGTGAATTTGAAAATGTTCTTCAACTTGGAATAGGTCCAAATCAGTCTGAAATCAAAGTTTTCCTCTCTCCTCAGTCAAATTTCTCTACAATAGAGATACAATTGAGTTGGACCACGAAGGTATTTCTCATGTGTTATAGTGAAATAAAGCTAGCTAGATATGTGCCATATTGCCCTGCTCAGTTGAAACTCCACAAGGCAACCTTATCTAAACTTTTTATTCTTCAATGATCTGAATGAGGGAATTAATAAATATTTGTTGAAATTACTTGAATTGTCAACAATGTGAAAACATTAATCAAAATATTCCAAAACGTCCTCAAAGAAATGATGTCTTTTTTTTTCCCACAGTGCTATTTAATTTTGATTGAGTAACAAGCTCCTTACTCAAACTTTCATAAAATTTTTTCTTGAAGAGATAATAGTATCTTAAACAAAATTAAATTTAAAAGAATTTGCCAAATTACATCCCTTAACAAGAAATTTTTTTCCCACTTTTTTATAGGTAGATAGATTTCTCCATAACGATCACTACTTGATCAAATATCTTTGACTTTTGTGTCACTTAAGACTTTTTAAATCCTGAGAAACAACTTGCTCTGAGAACTTTTTATTACTTTGAATTTTATTAATAGCTTTTGCTTTTTTTTATTGTCACTTTCATTTCTATTTGTATCCCTTCTCTATTTTTTAGCCAGAAATAATTTTTTGTAACAATTTCTTTTTTAAAAAAAGTAGAGAAAAAGGCAGTTTTGTTAAAAAAAAAAAAAAAAAAAAAAAACCCAACAATAAAAACCCAATAATACAACCTAATCTGACAATAAATGCTATGTCTTATACTCATGGTCCCCCTGCCGTGACAAGGAAGTAAGGAAGTAGATTTTTTTTTTGTCATTAAACATAATGCAAGTCATTCCACATAAAATTAATAGATTCCTATTAAGTACTAAGAGCAATGTACTCTTTTACATTCTAATAATGTCCATATATTTTATCATAAGTACTTATAGTAGGTATTTTTAATTTGATGATCCACAAAGACACAAATGAATATGGTATGGTTCTTAAAATCTCAAACTCAAGCTATATTTTGCTTAGGAAAATTGTTTCAAATTGTCTATCATCATAACGAAATTCAAATAAGGAAAGAGAAATCATTCTGTTTGGGGCTTTCAAAAATAAATACATTCCTTTACATTATTTAGTTTGAATTTCCCAGATAATATCTGTTTTACTAACCAAACTGTTTGTACCTAATTCGAATGAGAAAATGTTTGATGATGAGTTTACACTGTCCATTATTATGTTGAAAACAGTCCAATGTTCAAACTGAGATATTACAAAACAGATCCAACATTGAGTTTTAAAAAAACCCTTAACAAAACTCTTAATTTGTGCAAAACAACAGGAACACGAAGACAAAAATTAGCAGTCCTGTTCTCAAGGAACTTTTATATGATGTACACAAATAAGAATAAAGCTGCAATGATATTAAACTAATAGTGTGGGGAGTTAGGACAGAAAATAAATTTTTGTTAAATTGTTTTTAAACAGAGAGGTAGGGTTGTGACAGAAGTAGAATGTTGCATCTATTTTTAGATGGGCACATTACTGTTAGCTTTGTTTAATGAAGGATGGAAGGAAGGAAGGAAAAGGGGAAGGAAGGGGGCAAGGAACAAAGGAAGGGAGGGAGGGAGGAAGGAAAGTAAAAAGAAAAGAAAGAAGTAAAAGGAAAGAAGGAAGTGAAAGAAAGGGAGGGAAAGAAGGAGGAAGAAAAGGAAGGAAAGAGAGTAGGAAGGAAGAAAGGAAGGGAGACAGATTTTATCTGTCACTGTTGTTAAGATCTGGACTTTGAAGAATTAAGCACATAAATATTACTTAGATGGTTCTATTAAGAACTTAGATACTCCACTGAAATAGATCACAACTCATGTCTTCTCACTTTTTCTTCACATAAACTCTTCAAACTCACAGATAAAAGCATGATAAAACGATATTATGCGGTAGCTGATTGGAAATGGAAACAATGTGGACTTCAAACATTAAGAATATGGCATTGTGAAGGGAAATAGTACCATGGCAGGTAGAGAAGAAGAAACAAATTAAAAGGCGAGGGTTGGAAGGCTTGGGAAGATTCAGACAAGTGAGTCTGTTGATTGATGTGCCTTGTAATGGAGATTTAGATAATGAAATAAAAGCAGCATTTAAGAACTTCGGGCTGAGGACCCATCGCTATGGCAACGTGCTCAGTAGGGAATGTGTATAAGAAAGTAAGATTCACTTGACTATGTCTTCAAATGAACACCTATATTTCAGCAAAACAATTCAACATCATATTGCAACTTCTACTACTACTCCTTTGCAGTCCTAAAATGTTGCAAAAGTCCCACATCTCCCACTCTTTCCCGCATTTTAATGTCTCTAACAGGACCTCGGAGCTAGGGTGTGTGTGTTCTGGGTATGTTGATGGCATGTGAATCTGACTGGTAAGGATTTATAACGGTTTTCCATATGCAAACTCCCTTAGCCAATGATAGTACAGAAATTATCATATGTAAATCCACAGCCTGTACTCAAAGCTGGGGCTCAGAGCTGCCCAGGAAGCTTGGGACAGTGCCCTCTATACCCCAGGAGCAGAGCTACACCTTAAAAGTAAAAAAAGGGAGATACCAAAAGAAAGGGAAAGGGGAACAAGAAATAGAAAAGAATCCTGACCCTAAGAAGCTACTATGGTGACAAATGCGCACAGAGGAAATCTCAAAGAGTGACATGAATTGGTCTGCAGTCCAAAGAGGCTTCTGAAGTGCTCATAAAAGGCTTTAAAAGGCAAAGAAGAGAGCGAGATGAAAAACAAAATGAGAAAAGAAATGAGGCAGGCGTGAGAGAGTCAGAAGCTTGGAAATGGAAGGGAAAAAATTATCTGCAGAAAACAGTTCCTCAAACAGTAGAATGAACCACATGGAAAAAGAGATACAAAAAAAAAAAAAACCCAAAGAAAATCACACATTAAAAACTAGAATAGAACAAATAGAAGCTAATGACTTTGTAAGGCAGCAAGAATCAGTCTAACTAAAAAGAATGAAAAAAATGGAAGAAAATGAGAAATAGCTCATTGGCAAAACAGCAGGCCTGGAAAATAGATCCAGGAGAGACAATTTAAAAATTACTGGCCTAGGAGAAGGCCCTGACCAAAAAAAGGAAGCCTGGATAGCATTCTACAAGAGATCATTAAGGAAAACTGCCCCAACATTCTAGAAATACTCATGTTAAGGGGGAAATACTCATTGAAAGAATCCATCCATCACTTCTGGAAAGAGATCCCACAAGAAAAACCCCAAGGAGCATTGCTGTGAAACTCCAAGACTATAATCTCAAGGAAAAAATACTGAAAGCTGCTAGACAAAAACAATTCAAGCATCAAGGAGCAACAGTCAGGATTACCCAGAATTTGGCAGCTTCTACAATAAAAGATTGGGAGGACCTGTAATACCATATTCTGGAAGGCAAAGAACCTGGGATTATAACCAAGAATTAATAACCCAGCGGGATTCAGTGTCATCTTTCAGGGGAGAAGAAGCAGTTTCAGTGAAAATTTTCACTGAAAATAAGAGATTTTCAATCATTTCTACTGAAAAAAACAGAACTAAACAAAAAATTGAATCTATTAATACAAGACTCAAGAGAATCATGGAAAGTTAAATGGAAAAAAATATATATTATTTAAAGGTTAAGAGGTTTACATCCCTAGATGGGAAAAGGATATCTGAAACTCTTGAAAACTGTATCTGTCACTGCGGCAGACAAAGGGGGGCTTCATATGGACTGAGGTGTGGCTGTTAATGGACCCTGATGTGATGACATCAAAAAAAAAAAAAAAAAAAAAAGACATTAAGGGGTAGGAAAATGTCTGCACTGGAAAAATAGGAAAGGGGAGATATAATGGGACAATTAGTTCATACCAAAAAGTTCAACAGACCTATTACAATCCGAGAAAAGGGTGAGGATTATCTGAAATTTGATCTTATCAGTTTTGGCTCTAAAAGGGAATAACTTAATCATTCAGTTTATTCATTTAGATATAGAAATTTATCTAATCCTATAAAGAAGTAGGAGAAAAAGGGGAAAAATAGGATAGAAGGGAAGACAGAAACACTAGGAAAAAAGGTAAAAGAAGGGGGAAGGGGTGAAAGGAGATAAGGTAGTGGTTTAAAAAAACACTAGTAAGAGAAGGGGGGAGGGATGATAGGAAATAAAATAGTGTGTGAGGTAGATTAAAAAAATACGTAACTAAGTGAAGAGTAGAAAGAGAACAAAAATATGCATGAGACAAAATAGGATGAAGGGAAATACAGAGTTGATAATTATAACTCTTAATGTGAATGGGATGAACTCTCCCATAAAATGGAAGCAAATAGCAGAGTGGATTAAAAAACAGAATCCTACAATATGTTGTTTACAAGAACACATTTGACACAGAAAGACACATATAGAATAAAAGTAAAAGGCTGGAACAGAAAAAAAAAAAAAAGCAGGGGTAGCAATTCTGATATCAGTTAAAGCAAAAGTAGATCTTATTAAAAGAGATAAGCAAGGAAAATACACCTTGATGAAGAATACCATAAATAATGAAGTAGTATCAATATAAAATGTGTATGCACCAAGTGGTAGAGCAGACAAATTTCTAGAGAAGATTTTAAGCCAGATACAGGAAGAAATAGACAGCAAAACTATTCTAGTGGGGGATCTCAACCTTCCCCTCTCAGAATCAGACAAATCTAACTACAAAATAAACAAGAAAGAAAGGAGGGAGGTTAATAGGATCCTGGGAAACCTAAATATGATAGAACTCTGGAGAAAATTGAATAGGGATGGAAAGCATGGCACCTACACAAAAATTGACCATGTATTAGGGCATAAAAACCACACAATAAAATGTAGGCAGAAATAGTAAGTGCTTTTCTTTCAGACTACAATGCAATAAAAATTATATTCAATAATGGGGCAGAGAAAGAGAGACTAAAAACCAACTGGAAATTAAATAATCTAATTCTAAAGAATGAGTAGGTCAAACAATAAATCACAAAAAAATCCATAATTTTATCTAAGAGAAAGATAATAATAAGACAACATAACCAAAATCTATGGTCAAAGTAGTTCTTAGGGGAAATTTTATCTCTAAATAGCTACATAAATAAAATAGAGAAGGAGGAGATCAATGAATTAGGCATGCAACTAAAAAAGCTAGAAGAAAAACAAATTACCCCCCCCCAATTAAATACCCCAATAGAAATTTTGAAACTCCAAGGAGAGATTAATAAAAGAGAAACAAAAAAAAAAAAAAAAAAAAAAACACCTATTGAACTAATAAAAGAGTTGATTTAATGAAAAAAATAACAAAATAAACTTTTGGTTAATTTGATCAGAAAAAGGAAAGAAAAAAACCAAATCAACAGCATCAAACTTGAACAGGGTGAACTTAACCACCATTGAAAAAAGAAATTAAAACAATAATTAGGAGCTATTTTGCCCAACTCTGTGGCAGCAACTCTGACAATCTAACTTCATGTTTAATAATAATGAAATGTTCTAATCCAGATGTGTAAAAAATGCAAACTACAACACTCCTTAATGCGATTTGAGTGTGATTTCAGAATTTAAATATAAAAATATAAAAAATACAATAGGACATAGGTAATCTTATTACATGGTTTTTTTGTTTTTTTGTTTTTTTTGTTTTTTTTAATAAACACGTGGTCTGTAGATTATAGTTTAGTGGCTTTGTTTTTCTATTTGGTTTGATAGCACAGTTCTACTTCCTAGCTTTCAGGAGAAAAAAAAGTGAGCTTGAGGGTATCAAAACTAGATGGTGACCCTAGGTCATCTGACTTCTGAACCAGAGCTCTTCACATTTTGCTTATCATTCTATATCACTGTGAAAATCCATCGAGAATGACCTCTTTCTTTGTTCATCTCTTCTACTTTCTGGCTCACTATGTATCAATTTCTTAAGGTCTTTTTCATCTTTGCTGGAATATCTCTTCCATGAAGAATTTACTGATCTCCCAAACTCGATGACAAAATAGACTTTCCTTAGACTACTTACATCTATTTTTATGCTGATTTACTAACACTGTCACTGGCACCCAAAATATAAATTCCTTGAAAGAAGAAATAATATTTAATTGTCTTTATTTAAGCTGCAGTATCAAACACAGTATCTTGCCTATAGTATGAATTTGTTACTTTTGTTAATTTGTTAAATTATCTTTTTGATTTGTACGTACAAATATCAAAGCTATAATATGTATACACACAATTTGGTGAGATTATAAATAGTTTAATAGCACATGAATGTTCACTCTGTAAATCATAGGCTCTATATTGGTAAATTAATTGCAATTTTTATTAGACAAATAAAACAACTGATTAATTTTCTACTTTGCTTCTTAAGATGTTCACATTTGGCAAATATATAGTGCTTAAAAATGTCTTTACATACCTTATCTCATTTAAGCCTAACAACAACATAAAATAGTTATGATGATGATGATGATGACGATGGTAATGATTGGTAGCATGTTTATAGCACTTAAAGTTTGCAAAGCAATAAAAACCTTAACTCATTTTATATGTTATAGGCATCACTATCCATACTTTACAGATAATAATTAATTAAGACTCAGAAAGAGAGAATAACTTTCCTAGGGTTGCACAGAGCTAATAAATGTCATAAATGAGAATTGAACTCTGGTTTTCCTGGTTCCAGGTCAAGTGTTTTATTCATTATATCATGGATCCTCTCTTTAAATCTTTAAAGCAAAATATGTCTTACTTTAAAAAAAAGAAACACAAAGGAGAATATAAAACAACAATTTAAGGTTATTTACTCCATTGATGGAATAAAGGAAATAATTTAGGAATATGTTTTAGAGTAGGAAAAAAATCTCAATAACATCTTAAAATAAAAACACAGAATATTAGAGCTGGAAGGAGCCATAGGCATCACCTAGGAAAAACTGAGGACCAGGAAAATTAAATGATTTGCCTAAAGTAATAAAACTAGCTTGTTCTAGACTAACTCAGGTCTTCTGAATCTTAGTCCTCATGTTCTTTCTCATACTATGATGCATTTCTAGATCTTAGTATTGATAGAAGGATATTATGAAATAATATTATTAATATAACTGAAATTAACAATGCTTCATTAAAGTTTACAAAATACTAACTCATAATCTTTCTCTGGCATTGGTAATATGAATATTACTCTTCTGAGTTTATAAATGAGAACATAAAGACAGAGAAATGGAATGACTTCTTTAACTAACAGATATCAGAAGAAAACTTGAATCCATATACCCTGAATCCAAGGCCAATCATTCTTTCTTTTCTATCGAGTTATCATCATATTTAAATTGATTCTGAAGGACAAAAAGCAACTCAAAAGTAGTTTTGTCATGATGTAATAATGAATATCATTCAAATAAACCTATTCTTCTTTTATAACTAGGAATCATTAACCAAATACACAACTGGATACTGGAGAGAAAAGAACTTTTAATGATGGGGTAAATATCTTATTATTATTACACATGTAGGGCTAGTATAGGGTGCATTTCACCAAGTAGAAAACCATGTAAGAAGAATGAGAATTCTTGACTCATAATGTTTTAGATCAGTTAAATAAAAGTGACAGTTACCATCTACTCTAGGTCATTCATCTCAGCTTATTCATTTTCCTTTCACCTCCTCTTCTCCCCATTCTATCTCTCTCCTATTGTAAAAATAATTTCTCCAAAGTACAAGTCTGATTATGAATTCTACTATTTTTCCTATTGTCCTTCAGGTACTATGCAAATTTCTCATATTGCCATATAAAACATTTTAAAATCTTGTTGTAGCCTACCTCTCCAGATTTTATGTATGACTCCCCCCCAATCCCATTAATTGACATTATATTCCAAATAAATGATTCCATTTTCTGTTCTTCAAACTCAATATTCCATTTTTGGTTTCTATAACTTTGCCATATCTCCTACCTAGAACTTTCTCAATTCTTTCATATTTTCTTCCCTGAGTTTCTTAGTAGAATGTACATTCCTTCACAAAGTTTTGCAAGGGTGAATGTTTAAAACTCTTTATGAATATGTTTTGAAAATAAAAAGCTTAAAAAAAATAGCTGTCATTCATAGTTTAAAAAAAAAAAGAATGTAGGTTCTTTGAGGGGGAAAATGGATTATTTCTGCATTGCCAGAGAATAACCTGTTGTTTAGTTATTTTATCAATCATGTCTAATCCATCATAACCCCCAAAGGGGGTTATGAAGTGGTTTTCTATTTCCTCTTCTAGCTCATTTTGAGATTGGGGAAATGGAGGCAAACAGGGTTAAGTGACTTGCCTAGGATCACATGGCTAGAGAGTATCTGAGGTTCAATTTGAATTCAAGAAGTTAAATTTTTCTGACTCCAGACCTGGCACTCTGTCCCGTGAGCCACCTAGCTGCCTAACCAGAGATTAATTGTTTCTAAAACATAATGAGGTACATGAAAAAATTAAATTGTTGCCACATTTCCCATCTCTGTGAGTGGTTTTCTACTTTAACTATGTGGAAAAAGTAGTAATTGGTCACTGTCTGCAAAGTCCATTAATGTCCTGTTTACTCTTTCTTTCTAAACATAAACCGTTAAAGGAGATGTGAAATCAGACTGAACCTGTTTATGATGTACATGATCCCTCAGGGATATCCGCATCCCCCAAAGTAAGGTCACTTATCATGTGCTTTCACATCTTATCTTTTTGGAACATTTCCATGACACAAAGGTTGATGTTATGCCAATAGCAATGATTATTTTGGGTAGGTTTCTGCCTCATACACAAGGCTGTTCATTTTGCCCTTTAAGTTGAACAGACCTATTTATTCTATCCCAATTCTCTGATATCCTCTTGTCTTTTCATGGTGTTTAAAAACTAATTGCCAGTGGTGGAGTGAATTCATTAGTTAATTCTCTTAAGGCCGTGAGATCCACATTAGGCAGACTCGGAGATTTGTGTATATCTCCATCTTTCCAAGTATTTCAGCCTTTTGCTTTTTAGTCAATAGCCCATATTGACAATACCTTAATTACTTCTGGGGTGCACATACCTCTTTTCATTTTCTATGTTTTCTTGGGGAGGACCAATTTACCCATCGGATCAGTGGTTCAGTCATTTGGAGTCATTTCTCTTTTCTATGTGAACTGCAGCTCTCTAGGGTTTATTTTTCCCTTTAGACTGAGGATAAATTATAATTATATAAATTGATCCCTTTGAAAAGAGTAAATTGAAAAAGCCAGATGGTGAAACTGAAAATCCAGGTATTTTTGTAGTAATAATCCAAATGTAAAAATGATCTGTATACTTGATTTGCACAAAGTTTTCATATTTTTAGACAAGGAATTTGAAAAATATAACAAGATTACTTTGGAAAATTCACTTTTAAATGAAATTCACCTATACAGAGTACATTGTTCATCAAACTTGTGACTTTAACAGAAACTTCTGGCTTGGTTTCAAGTTTATAAGACCAAGGAACAATAATAATCCTTACAATATAAATAAAAAAAAAAATTTGGCTCTGAATTTTTAAGTAATCTGAACTTTTTTTAAAACTAGTTAGCTAAATTGTACAATATTTCAGAGTCTGATTCTTTTTATACAGCAAAATAATGTTTTGGTCATGTATACTTATTGTGTATCTAATTTATATTTTAATGTATTTAACATCTACTGGTCATCCTGCCATCTGGGGGAGGGGGTGTGGGGAAAGAGGTGAAAAATTGGAACAAGAGGCTTGGCAATTGTTAATGCTGTAAAGTTACCCATGCATATAACCTGTAAATAAAAGGCTATTAGATAAAAAAAAATAAAATAAAAAAAATAAAAATCATGACACTAAAATAAAAAAAAAACTAATTAGCTAAATCTAAAAAGTTAAGCATAGGGATCTTTTTGTTTTTCAGTTTTATCAAGGTTATAATCTATGTGAAATAATTTAAGGGTTTGTGAATTATACAATCATTTTTTATAATGCTCCCTTCCCAGTAATATTTTCAAACAAAATGCATAGTTAGGCATTGGACAGGGTATTAAGAAAAATCATATATACATATATTTTCTCCCCAAGAGGCATTTTTTAGAACTGGTGACATCTATCTAACAAGTCAGTTAGGACTGATCCATGCCTAGGAAGCTACATAGAATCACTCTATGTTTTCTCAGCTCTCAACACTCTGAGAACCTGCTGGACCATGAGAGGACTGGGACTTTTACCTACCTACAGTGACTAAAACTATAAATTACCAATTTAACATTAAAAAAAAAAAATTGGGGCTGATTTTTCTTTAAGTGAATTTGAACAAATGGACAAAAAATAGCACGGTACAAGGAAAAAACACAAGATTTGGAATCAGAAGACCTGGATCCAAATCCTTCCTCTGTCCATTACAACTTGTGTGACCTTATGAAAGACATATAAACTCTATTGGTCTTAGGTTATCGGTAAAATGAGAGGCTGGACTTAACAAGTTCTGAAATCCTTTTAAGCTTTAAGCCATGATCTTATGATCTGGGGAACTGTTTAATATATCTACAAGAGAAAGCCTAGGTAAGAAATACAATATATGTTATGTACATTGCTCTCACTTTCTCTTTAATTCTTTTCTTTCTTATCCCTTTGTTTAGCAGTCTGTATTTCTTCATATTTTCTGTTCAAAAGTTGTCAAAGAAGAAAGAGAAATTTCTTACCACTCATAATTATTAATGCCATATTCATGTCATATAAACTTTTTGAAATACAGTAGGAAGAAGTATTAATGACCTACTGAAATCCTTAAAATTATTTGCTGGAATTTTTGGGAATAGGTTTATATCATCTTTTTTGTGAAATCTGTTTTCAAATGACAGAGATTAATAGTAAGAAAAAGATAAATTTATATGTATCGTACTTACAATTGATCTGATGTTATTTTCTTTTGCCAACTTCAGAGAAGATTTGTAGCAATTTGCAAGGTCTTCTTTATGGGAATCATTGATGTGACCCCTGGCTATGGGTCCCACAGTGTGGATGACATCTGTGAATGGACAAGTGAAAAAAAGTTACACATAATCTTTCAGGTAGATATTTTTTTTTTTTCTTGATGTCCAGAAACAAGCAAAGTAAGAACTATAAAAGATGACCAAGATAGCAAAGTCTGCAACATAATTCCCCATGAAGGGGATAATTATGAAAATGAATCCACCATTACTAAAATGTACCATGGCTATTGGTCAGACACAAATGAAATCTATCATAAGAGGTACATAATTGGTACCCTAAATGAAAAAAATCATCTGTGGGAGATAAACTAAGATAAAATTACCTACAAAATTAACATGGGAAGGCTGCCAAAGCCAGACATCATAATTTTTCATCTGAATTAGGCTACAGTTATATTGTATGCAAATTATTTTTATAAACATTTTTGCCAATAGGCAGTAATTTATTTAAATATCCTAAAAGATTTGTGCGTTAGAAATGGGATAAAAGAAATCCTCAAAGATATATAATAATAGAAAGGAAAGCAGTCAGTCATTTATTTGGTGAGAGTGAGAAATAACAGGCCAAATATTGAATTGGAAGTCCCAAAAATATTAAAAGAATCAAAAAAAAAAAAAGATTTGAACATACAAAATGATCCTATAGAAGAACATGAACAAGAATTACATGAGATAATTTGCAATCTGTATTAATAGAATGAATACTCATGCCAATGAATTAACAGATCCATAAAAGTGTCAAAGAAAAGTAATTTCTGTCTTCAAATTTAAAAAAGTCCTCTCTGTGAAGAATAATTTTTCATATATTCTAAATGCCCTCTATAACTTTGTAATAAGTTGATAACTTAGAATATTTCTTGTTCCTTACATTTTATCCATTTTTAACTAAACTTAAGTTAAGAAAACTTTGTTGAGTACCTACAAAAAATTATTCTAAAATTCAGGCCACAAAAATGAAAAAAAAATTATATGGTTCTCAAATTCAGGGAATATATAACCTATTAAAGCATAAGACATATAAATAAATATATGTGATTCCAATTAGAATTTTAAGTCTGAAAGATGAAGAAAACTGCTATGAGAAAATTTACCCCATATCATCATTTAAAAAAAAGATCTATGTTGTCTTTTCTAAAAATGCCAAAATATAAGCAGATATTAAAATTGAAAGAATGGAAAAATTGGACAGTTTTTTTTAATCTAGGAAATTTTAGGATGTTGACACAAGTTTTAAGCCAAGTTACTCAAAAGAGTCTTATATGTCCAACTTTAAAACCCCAACATTAATTAGGATTAACACACTTCAATACTGTTACACATTGTTTGTCACTAAAACTTAAGCTTATTTTGGCCCGTAGACAACATAATATAAAACAATTATTGGCACATTGTGGATGGGTAGATGGTCAAATTCTTGCATGCAACATCATTCATATTTCATTCAGAATAATTTACATTGGGTGAAAGAAGGTACTCGAAAAAATTGAAAGAATGAGTCTACATTGGAGAAAAAAAAAGAACCATGATAGTTCAAATTGGCAAACAGAATTTGGAAGGGATGAAATTAATCACTAAACTTTTAGCAGATTTCAAGAACATGTTGCCAAATAGACACTTTGTCTGAAGCTGTCAAGACTGCTGTTTGGTACCTCGAGAAAAGCCCCATCCTGAGGTTTCGAGCACTAAATCTGAAACAGGCATTCAAATACTTTGTCAGATGACATTGGAGATGACAACTTGTGATCAAAACAGGTAGAAATTTTTCACCAATGACTCCACACAGATGTTATTTTACATGTATATTTGGCAGTTTAATAAAATGAGAACTGTTATAGTTTGAGAGAAAAAGGAAGTAATGTTTCCTATGTTAGGTGATAATCATTTAAAAAAACGAAACAAAGTTGGATTATTTTACCTTAAGATAATGCTAACAATGAGCAAGGAATTTAGAGATTTAAATTGTGGGAATTGCTCAGTTCCTAGCCTAGTGCTTTTTTAATGAACAATTTTAAACGGAGAACTTGATAGCCCTTAAAATTACTATTAACATAGGCAATCTAGTAGAAGGAGAGGATTCAGGTTTGAGTTCTGGTTCTGATAATTACATTCCCTATGCCTCAATGTTATGATCTGCAAAATGGAAACAATACAAGTGTTTGTATTAGTTATCCTTGTTGTGAATAAAGTACTTTGTAAATTATAAAATACTATAGAAATGTGCTATTGGTTTTTTTTCCATAAAAAGTTGATGAATTGTACTAGCTTTTTTCCTTTGGTTCTATAATTTTTATGTTGACATGGTTTGTGTAATCATTAAAATAATCGATAACAATAACAACAAATGAATTGAGTACAGATAGCTAGATGGATTAGAAAAGAAACTAGGAATTATGTGAACTCAATAATCTCCAAGAGTTTTTTTTTTTAAATTTTGATTTGTTTGCAGCTGAAGGTAGGAGTTGTATATTTTACTTTTTCTAGTAATCTCTACGAACATCTACCATTTGGAAGCTATTATATTGTTTTCTTAATTTTATCAATACAAAAACACAAATATATAGTGGTTCTCCTTCACAATATCACTATTTAGGCTATGTCAGTATCTACATAGCACATTAGAGATTTTTAAACCATTATTAAGAAGTAATATGGGGAAGAAGGTAGTATAAAAATAATTGCTGAGAAATATTTAGATAAAAGATAAATATGTTTCTTGTGAATGAACTATTAAAATGGTTCACTAATAATTCAAACTAGACAAAATTACTTCTTGAAATTATATACTTATATATATTTGTATGTATACAGATCTCTGTTATATGAGTATGTATACATACATACATTATCCTCATTTCATGTGTATAGATACTTAGAGTGAATTATCTGGACTTGAATACAATGAATATGTAATTCAGATTTTGTTTCTTCTGTGAAAAAGGAATATTATCATCTAAAGTATATTCTTCAAAAAGCTGTTATGAGAATCTAATGATATATGCATGTAGAATGTTTTGTAAATCTTAAAAAGATCATATAAAGGTGAGTTATTTTCTCATGAAAAAATTGCATTTTTTTCTTTGAAATTTATTCTTTCAAAAAATCCAATGCTAAAAATAAAACAAGACAAAAAACAAATAAATAAACAACAACAAAAAAACCCCAAAGATTCTAAGGACTATCTCTTGACACATTGTGGTATAGTAGTAGACAGAAAATTGGACTTAACGAAGATTTGACTTCAAATTATTCAAACTTTGTAGTTTGTGACTCTGGACTAGATACTGAATGTCATTTACCTTATCTGTAAAATGGGGCTAATAATAGCTCCTACATCACAAAACTGTTGTATCAAATCAGATAATAAAACTTTTTACAAGCCCAAAAATGCTATGGAAAAAAATGAAGTATTGTTATATTTTTTTGTCCAGCTTGCATATTCTAGGGGAAATGGAGACTTAGAGAGAGGGGACCAATTTGACCATTATCACATAGCTAGCTAATGTAATACTGATCTTCCTCCAAGTCATTTCAACTTTAACATTCAATGTTTCAGCACCCTTTTTTGGTAGAAGTCCAAGTCCTCTAAGATGATTTGGTTGTTCAGTGGTTTCAGTCATATCTGACTCTTTTTGGCCTCCTTTTGATTTTTTTTTTTTTTTTTTTGGCAAAGATACTGGAGTAGTATGTCATTTCTTTTTCCAGCTCACTTTACTGATGAGAAAATTGATACATGAAGAGTTAAGTGCCTTGCCCAGGGTCACACAGTTATTAATTATCTTGAGGCTACATTTTCATTCAGATCTTCCTGATTCAAGGCCCTACACTCTACCCACTATGTCACCAAGCCACCTTTAAGATGATTGCTATCAAGTAAAAATAATTTAGAAGTAACTCAGGGAAGGACTCCCTGACCAGGATAAGATGCCTGCTTCAGCTGTTGGAAAATAGATAGCTGTTACTTTAACTCAACTAAATTTGTTTTCCTGTTTTCCATTTTCTAAACAATTCAACTCGATTGCATTTTAAATGCCTGCATTATTTTCATTCCAATTATATAATTCTCCCCTGAGGTCCTCCATAGATGCTTCTTTATGCAGTGGAGGCTCTCAAAGACAATGCCTGTGCAAATGATGACACGTCCCATCAAGTTCCAGAGCCCAGGTGCAAACCTGGAAAATGTCTGTATGTCTAATCCTAGGACTAGTGTAGTTTGGAATGGCTTATTCATCACCAGCAGACTAGACCCCAGCTGCTGAGCTGTAGTGTGATGCAAGGAGTGCTGGAACACTGATTTAAGGACTGTTCAATGAGGAACACATGCAGATCGGCATCTTCATACAGTTTGATAGACTTGTCCGGGTTACTAAAAGTTTAAATAACTTTTCAAGATTCAAACAGCCAGTATGTGGCAGAGGGAGGACTCGGACCCATCTTCTCCTGACTCCATGACTAGCTCTCATACAAGACTATAGGCAAACGGATTTATTAATTTTATATTGAAGATCAGCTAATTGATACAATGGACCTAGATCTACAGTCAGGAAGACAAGTTCAAATCCAGCCTCAGATATTTAGTTGTGTGACTCTGGACAAGTCACTTAACTCTATTTGCCTCAGTTTACTTATTTGTAAAATGACCTAAAAAGGTGACAGCAAACCACTCCATTATTTTTGCCAAGAAAACCCTAAAAGAATCTGACATGACTGAAAAATGACTCAAAGCTGTATTTTGTATACAAAGATGATATTGTTGACCTGTCATAAATAGGAAATATATTTTAAGGATTGATTTTTCTAGAAGTATGTGTATGTTGGAGGTAAAAGGAGTTACAATTCATTTATCCTCTTTTGAGCAGACCTCTCGTGGATTCAATGACATTAGATTTGTGAGATAGCAGGGCTGTGATTAAAGTACAAAGTATCACTGTGGTACATATGACTCTGCTTAATCTTTATTTGTAAGAGAATACCATCACTTGTACATCCTTGAAAAAATATATAAAATAAACTTATTTAGGAATTATAATAGGGAGCATTTATTGGACTTTAAGGTTTACAAAGTGCTTGACATATGTTAATTCATTTGAACAATATTTTCTTATACATTCTCATTTTTTACTTAAATGGCCAACATAATATACAGTCTCTTCATCAAACATTTCTTGGCTTTCTATTTGTAGGAACAAATTTGAAGGATTTAAAGCAAAAGGATTTAAGAACTTATTGATAAAGGGAACTTCAAATAACGGAGTTCAAGAACATGGATTTTAGTCTTTTTGTGACTAAATGTATAAGGACTCTTGGCAGGATTCTTTTTTCACCTTCACTAGACCAATTAACACAAAACTAAGCACAGACCTTCCTCACAAGTATTAGGATCTAAATCATTGGTTATTGGGCTATTGAATTGAAACAATCAGAAATATTTCACAATTAGCATTATTTTAGCTTGATATCGATACATTTTACTATAAGCAATCTCACAATTTAAATCTTACTTCAACACTCAGATCTTGTATTAAGCTTTCCCAGACCACACTAGTTCACAAATATAAAATCATTGTCCATACAATTTATTTAGCACAAAGCATTAATTGCTCTTATTACATAAGAGGTAACATGCCATATGAAATCAGTACCAATAAAGAACTCAGGAAGATGAAGGCTCAAATTTTCCTTGTCACAGATCACTTACTTATATCATTATGGGCAAGTCAGTTATGGGTACACGTGTCCCAAGAAACTGTCTAAGGCTCTGTTTAAAACTAGTTATTAATCTGAATCCATGGTGGGAATAACTATGCTGAGAGTTAGCTGTGATGAAATCGCAGGTCACCTGCCCTATGTCCTCCAAATATATTACTATGGATTGTGATTATGTTTTCCTATGGATGTGTTTTATTCCCTTTGACCTCCCTCCCCCCCAAAAAAAACCATTGTGAGCTTTTATAATGAGTTGCTAATTTGATACTTATCTTTATATTCCCATGGTACTCATCATAGGGCCTCACCCAAGACAGCTCGGTGGTATAACAATAGAATCCTGGGTGAGGTGTCAGGAAGATCTGAGTTCAAATTTCACCTGTGACCCTTACATGACCTCTTAAACTACTTAACCTCTGCCTCTATAACTATAATTCCTCAACTATAAAATGGGAAAAATTTTATTAAAAATAATAATAGCCCCAGTTTCCCTGAGTTGCTATGAAAATCAATCATACAAGATATTTGAAAAAAGTGCTAAGATAAATCATAGTACATACTCAGTGCTATATAAATGTTAGCTATCATCATCATTACCATAATAGAAGATACTTAATAAATATTTATATAATCATAATAAGTAAAAGTGAATTTCTATTCATTTTTGTACTGTGAAAATTTCCTTCTATTTATATAGAAAATCTGAATAAAAACCCTTAAGTAGAGTTCCTCAGGAAACTATTCTTTGTATTAAGCTCATCTACATTTCAATCAGTTATTTGAAGACAAAAATAGCACTTTTTTCCCTATCTTATTTTATTTTTAAATAATAATAATAATAATAGCATTTTATTTTTCCAAATAACATGCAAAGATAGTTTTCAACATTCACTTTTGTAAAATCTTGTGTTCAATTTTTCCTCCCTCTTCCTCCCTTCCCCTAGAGAGCAAGTAATTCACTATGAGTTAAACTAGTACAATTTTTCTAAACATATTTTTATATTTGTTATGCTGCACAAGAAAAACCAGATCAAAAGGGGAAAAACATGAGAAAAAACAAGCAAACAAACATACCACTGCTACTAAAAATAAAAGTGAAAATCCTATGCTTTGATCCACATTCAGTCTCCATAGTTCTCTCTCTGGATGTGCTCTCTGTCACAAGCTTATTGGAACTGCCTTCAATCACCTCATTGTTGAAAAGAGCCATGTACATCAGAACTGATCATCACATAATCTTGCTGTTGTTGTGTACAATGTTCTCTTGGTTCTACTCACTTCACTTAGCATCAGTTTACATAAGTTTTTCCAGGCCTGCTCATATAGAACAATAATATTCCATTGCATTCAGTTATTCTCCAACTGATGCTTCATGCAGTTTCTGGCCAGTACACAAAGGGCTGCCACAAACATTTTTGCACACAGGGTCCTTTTCCCTTTTTTATGATCTCTTTGGGATACATACCCAATACAGAAACTGCTGGATCAAAGGATATGCACAGTGTGATTGATAGCCCTTTGGGGCATAGTTCCAAATTGCTCTCCAGAATGGTTGGATCACTTTACCACTTCACCAACAATGTATTAGTGTCCCAGTTGTCCCACAGCCCCTCCAACATATATCAATATCTTTTCCTGTTACTTTAGCCAGTATGGGAGGTGTGAAGTGTTACCTCAGAGTAATCTTAATTTGCATTTTTCTAATCAATAGAGATTTAAAGCATTTTTTTTTCATATGACTAGAAATGGCTTTAATTTCTTCATCTGAAAATTACCTGTTCATCTCCTTTGACCATTTATCAACTGGGGAATGGCTTGTATTATTAAAAATTTAAGTCAATTCTCTATATATTTTAGAAATGAGGCCTTTATCAGAAACACTGGATATAAAAAAAGGCACTTTTTTCAAATGTGCAGAAGACATGTAGCATGGGGGTAATGGTCACTTTGTAGATAACATCAAGATTCAAAAAGGTTTTGATAGATTGAAATCATGGACTAAATCAAGGAAGAGGAAAGTCAAGCAGAATAAATGTAAAATGTAACATATAGTCTACTTTGATTCCCTCTCTTATATGTGTTCATGTGCTTTCTATCAGCATATACATAATGTAACATACATGCAGGAACATATACTTAAAAGCAAACTTTATAGATATGTTTATATATACACACATATATAAAAACATATACTTATATACGAGGCCCAAGTACAAGAAGGGAAACAATTAGCTAAAAAGCTCACAAGTTAAAGTGGGTGGAAGGAGAAAGAAGGAGACAACATTCAAACATTTATGTTTAAACAAGATAAATTGTTTATCTAGCTTTAAACAAGATACAGGATAAATTGAATAATTACAAATAAAAAAATAATATTACAGAGGCCTAGACAAAGCTTCCTGAAGAAAGTGATATTTAACTGAGACTTTAAGGAACCTAGAGAAGCCAGAAGAAAAAAGTTATTAGGGAGAGAACTGCCCGCCTGGGTTCCAGCCAATAAAAATGCACAGTCAGCAGATGAAATGAGTTATTCAAAAACCAGCAAGGATGCCAGAGCCACTTAATTATAGACAGTGTGGAGAAGAATAAGATCCAAGAAGACTGGAAAGATAAGCAGGAGTATGAAGGACTTTAAAAATCAGAGGATTTTATACTTGATCCTGGAGGCAAAGAGAACCCCTGGACTTTATTAAATAAGGAAGTGACATGGTGAGACTTACACTTTCGGAAGATCATTTTAATAGCTGAGTGGACACTGAAGTGAGGAAAGACTAGAGGCAGAAGAAACATTCTGACAATTCTAAGCCATCCCCAAATAAAATGGACTTTCTTGAAAGTGTGTGAATTCCCTTCACTGGAAGTCTTTGAGGAGATGCTGGACCATCACTTTTCCAGAGCGTTGTACAGGCAGCGCATGCTTTGGTGTGCATGGGCTGGATTCTGTGGCCTCTGAGATCCCTCACAATCCCTTGAATCCACACAGGACCAAGACCAGTAGGCAGCACCTTTGTGAGTTATTGGAATCTTAACTAATCTCATCTGTATTTTCATTTCTGAAATGGAAATAGCTGAGAACAAAGGATCATGAGGACAAATGGCCAATAAAACAGCCTCCCAATATACAATCGGAATATTGATTTTGTATGTTATCCTGTATATTAAATTTACAGCACCAGGATCAAGTGTTTCTATTGACTAATGCAATGACCTCTCAGGCCTAGAAAGCTGATGGTGAATCAATGTAAGGCTCTAATTATTTTAATTGCTTATTACTCTAGTATGTAGTTCCTTCACATGCTATGACATCATCTGCTGAAAGGAGCACATAACTAGGTATTAAGAGCCTAGGTTCCAATTCTCATTCTATCACTAGCTGGTTATGCAACCGTGGGCAGGCCACATAATTTCTCTTGGCCTTAAGTAATTTGAATAAAAAAGGGATTGGACTAAATTGGTCTCAGCATTTTAAAAAAATGTAAAAAACCAATTTTGCGTGCCAGACATGCAAAAACAAGCAAAGACACTGATTTGGCACACAGGCTATATTTGCTTACTCCTATGTGAGAATGATGTCCAAATTTTACCATGCTTTGAGGAAATAGTTCTATGATTATTACTATTGCAATACTGAATTGATTCAACTGAAAAACAGAAAGGACAGAAGTTTGTATTTGCCAATTACAAAAAGAAAAGAAACCTTTCTCATATATCATCTCATATGATAATTTGCATTTTCCAAATGCATTTCAGAATTCATCACAGATTCAGAGAATTCTAAACCATCATTACATAGTGACAGAAAAATCAGTGATGATCCGTATTGAATCAAGGTTTCAAATCATAGGTATCCAAGTATCCAAGAGAATCAGATGTCTAATCCTTAGACAGTACGAGGAAGTCCACATGTGTGACTACATGCAAATTAATTAACTTCTCACTGATCCAAAGCAACTCTTCAATACTCTTAAGTTGTATAATTATCAAATAAGTAAAAGGAAGTTCCTTACTGGGAGCTTTCAAAGTGGTTGAAATCACAGTTTTCAAAATGATTGAAATCACAGACATAATCCTTCCAAAATAAAAATTTGCTTTATGCATCTAAGACTTTGAAGTGGTATTGTGGATTGAGTTTTGGATCTATAATAAAGACGAATTCAGTAGCCTCAGACACTTGGTAGCTGAGTGATACTGGGCAAGTCACTTAACTTCTCTCTGCCTTAATTAGCTCATCTGAAAAATGGAAATAATAATAATAACACCTGCCAAGTAGTATTTTTGAAAGGATGAAGACATATTTGTAAAGCACTTTGTAAACCTTAAAACACTATATAGATCCTAATTGTTTTGTTATTATTAATTCAATAAACATGTAGAAAGAATCCACTACGTACTGAGCATTTATTATCATTATTTTTATTTCTTGAAATTCTCAACAATTCAGAGAAGAGATGAATGTAGTTTTATAGAAAGAAAAATAGATTTGGATACAAAAGTTCTGTGTTCTAAAGTTCAAAGTATTGACTTTAACATACAACTTGCATAAATTTGTGCAATTTTTTTTTTTTTTTTTACTTTACAACTCTGTGCTGTGCTTTCCTTATTTTCATCAGTAAAGGGACTGATCTAGGCCAGGGTTGTCAAACTCAAATATAAAGGGAAGCCACTACTTCCTCCATAGGAATAACCTCACAGCTAATTGATTTAGAAAATCACATATTAACATTATTTATAATGTATTTGTATTTATTTTGCAAAATATTTCCCAATCACATTTTAATCTCTTTCAGGCAGCACCCTAGGTGTTGCAGAGTGCAATGAGGACTGTTCATGTGCTTGACACTTCTAATCTACTTAATTTGTAAGATTTTTCCAGTTCTGGGAAATATTTTGATTGTTTTACAGATGAGGAAAAGGAGATTTTAAAGTAGTTGGGCAATTTGTGCAATTCTATCAGCTAACACATTATAGTCCTGTGTTCAAATTTAATCTTCCTGATTTTAAGAGCAATGTAATAGACAGTATGTCCCAAAAGTCTTAATTCAGCTTTCAACTATTAATTTCCACAGGATTTGGTATGAAGTACTGGCAGCTACTCTCAGTTTAGCTTTACTCTATGGCTTATGACTCAGGAAGAGAACTTTGATAATCAGCTAAATACAGTTATAACAGAATAATAATTTGCATTTATATAATGCTTTAAAAATTACAAAGTACTTTATACACTTTTTTAAAATTTGAACTTTACAACTTTCCAGAAAGGTCTTATCCATTTTCCTTTTACAGATAAGGAAACTGAGATTCAAAAAGATTTAGTAAATTTGCCCAGAAAAATTCAATCAAATACTTTATATTGGCTTCCTCCTTAAAATTCATACAATTAGAATTATGATTGACAGGGTGCAGTAGGATTATGCACTTTGTTAGATGGACTGAATATTGCTATGAATACATGAATGGAATGAATAGAGGCAGAGCATAATTGATTCTGCATGAGGTCCACCTTTTTATGACTGGTCACACAGCTAGTAAGTAGCTGAATCCAGGTCTTTTTAGCTCCAGATCCAGCCCTCTATTCTCCGTACCATGATGACCCTCTCAATAGGCCTACCCTTCCCACCAAATTAATGGCACATGCATATTCCAGTCTCTGGTCTAATTAACCCTCATAGAGATATACAAGACACAGTATTTCATTAAAGCACTGCTGAGGATTCAGTGACATTGCCAGGAAATCAAGCCACCGCTCTCTCCTCACTCCCCACGCCTAGATAGCCCCTTTTCCTCTCCTTTCCCTCCTGAGGAACAGTAAAGAATGAGATCTTACCTTTTAAACAGCAAGAAATCAGAATTAATGTTTTAATGGATTAGAAAGCTATAGATTATAAAAATCATGCTATTGTCCCCAGATGCAAAAGTTCACAGAGGAAGGGAGGGGGAATAAGTACATCTGTAAAGTGTTTGGCATAGTGCCTGACACATAGTAGGCACTATATAAATGTTGATTTCTTTCTCCTTTTTCATCCCCATTATGACATGAGGAAAAGCTTTCAGGGCTCACATGGGCCATTTCTACTCCCTAATACTATTTAGGTCAAATCCCAATAGTTGCCAACGTAGCTTCCTCCAAGTGGATTGGCTTTCTGGGAATATCTTTTCAAGGAATTGCATTTCAGCTCTTAAAAGGGCTGTCCTTTCTAATTTGAAGAAATAACTGCTAAAGTCAGAGCCCATAAATATTAGTCCTTTATTTTCCCCTTTCTTCCTGGAGTATGATTTTTTTTAATGGAAATCCCAAGCTGATAGAAAGCTGTATTGCTATTCTTAGCAATAAAGTAATAAAGTTGTTGTTTTTTAAACAAACCCATCAGAGCTTACACATCTAAATGAATGTTGCCCTTCAAAGCAGTCATATTGAGGAGCTATGTGTTTATACCAAGGGCACATCAACATTCAACTTGTTTGTGAAAGTCTTCTTCAGTAACTGTCTTATCTGGCTAACCATTACACTCCTACAATAGATTTGGTTAATTTTGTCTGGGTTTTTCTAGAGCCTTGAATGTTCTTTTTTGTTGAGTGCAGAATTCTACCAATGAAGATTTACACCTGCCCTGCCAATTATGCTCTAAATGAGTGACCTGGGGCACTGAGAGGTTACCTGACCAGGCTCATCTAGTCAGTTCCTATCTGAGGTGAGACCTAAACCCAGATCCTGTCTGAGGTGAGACTGAAACCAGCTCTCTCTTTACTACACTGGAGTACCTTGCTTTTGCATCTAATAGCAGATTAATAAATGAATATTGAATTGAACTCTCATAAGTGCTTAATTCAGATGATGCTATTTGCAGCACATTTCTCACATTCTTCAACTTCTATGCCCTCACCTGGTCACCATTCTCACTCATCTCTCTAGTGCCATCTTTCCAGGACTACTCAACATCCCCCCCCCCCCATTGTACTCTCAGCTGCCAATCTCTCACTTTTCCAATTCATCTTCCACAGAATTGCTAAAATAATCTTCCTAAAGCACTGGCTATGCAACTCTCCTGCTCAGGAAACATCAATGTTACCCTATTACCTCTAGAATACAATACTACCTCCTCAGGTTGGCATTTAAAATCTAACTCACTTTCATAGGTTTATTGAACACTATTCCATTCTACATTTCTTTGTTTCAGTCAAACTGGACCATTGCTGTTTTCCAAACTCTATACTGAATTTTCTGTCTCTGTGTATAGGTTATCCTCCATGATTAGAATATATTCTTTTTCTTACCTCTATTACTTAAGACTCCCTGGCTTCCTTAAGAGCTCAATTCAGATGCCATCTCATAACTTCTATAATTCCCATTAAGTAGCCAGGTGGCTCAGTAGAGGAAACAATGGATCTGGAATCAGGAAGACCTGAGTTCCAACCCAGCCTCAGTCACTTAGCAGGATAATTGAATAAGATAGACATAATAATAGAATTTAACTTCTGGGGTTGCTATGAGGATCAGTGAAATAACATTTGTAAAGTATTTATCAAAGTGCCTGGCAAATAGGTGCTTAATAAATCCTTATCTCCTTCTCCTCACCCAAGTAATTCCACCTGAATCACTCTCATTCTCCCTCAAATAATCAGATATCAGTTTACATGCTGCATCTCTCCCGTCTCCAGGTATGTAAATTCCCCAAGAGAAGAGAATATTTTCTGTTTCTGTTGTTGTTTTTAATCAACTGTACCTAGTTCAGTTTCTAGTACCAGAAGTATACATCTATGGAATTGAATCAGATTCCTAAGCAGTTCTGGAATCACACAAAATCTCTCACAGTACTTTGAGCTCCTCTTAATTTTTCTTATTTTGTTAATTCAAATCAGTTTGATCATCCACCTTATTCTCCAGGACTGGCTCCAAATGACTTTGTTACATTCTTTTTTTTTTTTTTTTTTTATATTATAGCTTTTTATTGACAGAACATATGGATGGATAATTTTTCAAAACTGTCCCTTGCAATCATTTCTGTTCCAACTTTTCTCTTCCTTCCCTTCACCCCCTATCCTAGATGGCAGGCAGTCCCATACATATTAAAATATTTCTTAAATACAATATATGTGTACATATTTATACAGTTGTCATTGCACAAGAAAAATCGGATTTAGAAAGGTAAAAATAAACTCGGAAGAAAAACAAAAATGCAAGCAGTCCACATTCATTTCCCAGTGTTCTTTCTCTGGGTATAGCTGGTTCTATACCCATTGGAACTGAATTGGATCTTCTCATTGCTGAAGATAGCCACTTCCATCAGAATACATTCCCATACAGTATTGTTGTGGAAGTGTATAATGATCTCCTGGTTCTGCTCATTTCACTTAGCATCAGTTCATGTAAATCTCTCCAAGCCTCTCTGTATTCATCCTGCTGGTCATTTCTTACAGAACAATAATATTCTATAACATTCATATACCACAATTTACCCAACCATTCTCTAATTGATGGGCATCCATTCAATTTCCAGTTGCTAACCACTACAAACAGGGCTGCCACAAACATTTTTGCACATATGAGTCCCTTTTCCTTCTCTAAGATTTCTTTGATATAAGCCCAGTACTAACACAGCTGGATCAAAAGGTATGCACAGTTTGATAACTTTTTGAGCATATTCCAAATTGCTCTCCAGAATGGTTAGATTCATTCAAAATTCCACCAACAATGCACCAACGTCCCAATTTCCCCACATCCCCTCCAATATTCAGCATTATCTTTTGCTGTCATCTTAGCTAATCTGACAGGTGTCTTAATTTGCATTTCTCTGATCAATAGTGATTTGAAACATCCTTTCATATGAGTAGAAATAATTTCAATTTCATCATCTGAAAATTGTCTGTTCATATCCTTTGACCATTTATCAATTGGAAAATGGCTTGATTTCTTATAAATTAGAGTCAGTTCTCTATATATTTTGGAAATGAGGCCTTTATCAGAACCTTTAACTGTAAAAATGTTTTCCCAATTTATTGCTTCCTTTCTAATCTTGTCTGCATTAGTTCTGTTTGTACAAAAGCTTTTTAACTTGATATAATCACAATTTTCTATATTGGGATAATGATCTCTAGTTCTTTGATCACTAATTCCTTCCTCCTCCACAAGTCTGAGGTAACTTATCCTATGTTCTTCTAATTTGTTTATATTTTCGTTCTTTATGCCTAAATCATGAACCCATTTTGATCTTATCTTGGTGTATGGTATTAAGTGTGGGTCCATGCCTAGTTTCTGCCATACTAATTTCTAATTTTCCCAGCAGTTTTTGTCAAATAATGAATTCTTATCCCAAAAGTTGGGATCTTTGAGTTTTAAACACTAGATTGCTACAGTTATTGACTATTTTGTCCTGTGAACCTAACCTATTCCATTGATCAACTAATCTATTTCTTAGCCAATACCAAATGGTTTTGGTGACTGCTGCTTTATAATACAGTTTTAGATCAGGTACAGAAAGGCCACCATCATTTGATTTTTTTTTTTCATTAGTTCCCTTGAAATTCTTGACCTTTTGTTTTTCCATATGAATTTTGTTATTATTTTTTTCTAGGTCATTAAAATAGTTTCTTGGGAGTCTGATTGGTATAGAGCAAATAAATAGGTTAGTTTAGCATTATATTTGCTCATGTGACTTTGCTGTTTTCAAAAATCACCTTTTAAAAACAACTTAACATCAAAAGGCATATTTTAAAATATGTTCTATATTTATCTGGTGATTCCATAATAGTTCAGAGTAGAATTTTTATTAAAAATTCATCTCATGATCTCATGATCATAGCTCTTTAGGTAAAGGTTTATCTAACATACTGGAACCCAGTCCTGGTGGCCACATTCATTTGCTGCATTCACTTGTGCCAGATAATTGAAAAATTGCATTAGAACTTGCCACCGTCATTGGCTATATTTTTAGTATGCAATGCCTAGACCTGCCATAGAAACAAGATAATTATTGATTTAATCAAAATGAGAACTATTTTGTTAATTCTTTGGTGTAGGTAATTCCTGATATGGAAACTCCCTCTACCAATTCAAATTATTATATCTCAGATAATTTGTCTGGAGTTCAGAGATTCAATGATTTGCCCATGGTTAAACAGTAAATATCAGAGTTAAGACATAAAGCTAGGTCTTCTTAATTCTAAGACTAGTTCATTGTCCACTAATGTTCAAGTCTAGAGCAAAAGAACTATTCAGAGTATAAAATAATTGTGCTTATTACTGAATGACTTGTTATTTTTTAAATATAACCATTATGATGTAGGTAGTATAGCACAGAGTTATGCTTTGAGATAGGAAGATGAGGGTTCAAAATCTACCTTTGATACTGACAATTTAACCTCAGAAAAATCATTTAAACTCTCAGTGTAACTAGAACATTCTGTATAATTATAAAGTTCTAAACAAACTGCCATTTATGTTGGTGGAGGTAATTTCTATTCAAGAGTTCTCCATACTAGTGAAATCACAAGTTTACATAATTACAACAATATGGATGTAAAAAAGATAATACTAATAGATGGAATTATGTAGTGTTTAAGATTTGTTAAAGATTTTATAAATATTTCATTTTATCTTCACAACAATAACAATAATTCCATTTTACATAGTAGAAAACTGAAGCAGAAAGAATTTAACCAGAGCATACAGCTGGTAATAAGAACATATTTAAATTCACTTTTTCTTGGCTCTATGTGCAGTGTCCAAATCACTTAATAAACATATTAAAAAGTTGAGAAGAATGAAATGATGATGAGGATCATCATAAAAGTAAACACAAACCCATCAGCATTTCATTTGCTTGGTTCTGTTGATCTTATCTTTATAATTGGGAGCAACAGTGATCACTGGATTTCTCAATAAATCAATTTTTCTAATTTTTGGACTGCTAACAATGTTTAACAGCTCTGGATGTAGAAGTGAGTTTCCAAAGTAACTTGTATTATATCTCTGAATAGCAAAAGTGATCATGTTTTCATAAAGTGCCTACTTCTACTTCTGGGTGAGATAGTCCCTCATATATTTCAAGCATTTTCTTCCCCTTTTCAGCAATGGTAGAAAAACAGGAATGCAATTTGTGCATTTAATCAACATTTCCAATGCTACCCCTTGAAGAGCTATGAAAAATGAAACAGCATACTTCATCACACTAAAGTGTGGGAAGACAAATGGGGCTTGTTTTCTCCAGCTCCATTTATGAAGTCAATCAGTCTATAAATCATCCCTTTTGTTTTGATGCCATTTCCCCCCTTTTATCCAGGGAAATGAGTCTTATCCAAGGGGGTAGGAAAGTAGGAGGGGAGGCTGTCAGAGGGAGAAAGACAACTTTCATTTCCCAAAGTGTAAATTGAAAAACATGTGATTGGGAAGCCAAAGAAATATAGAGGGCACTGGTGTTATTTACAAATAGCTCAATTTTGTTCCTTGCAAAGGCATGCAGGAAAACCATTTTGCAAAAAAAAAGAGAGAAAATATTAGCATAATGAATTTTAAAACAAATGGGAAAGCACAAATAAGTTTCTCTCATTTCTCCCATTTGAGAAGTGACTATGCTGCATTCAAACTGTTAATGAACAGAAGGACCAAGTGTAGAATCAATTACGCTTTTCCTTCATTCATTCCATTCCTGTATTCATAGCAATAATCGGTCCATCTAGCAAACTGCATAATGCTGCTGTACCCTGTCAATCATAATTCTAATTGTATGAATTTTAAGGAGCAAGCCAACATAAAGCATTCAATTGAATTTTTTTAAGGTACAGTGACAAGGCAAAGCTCTTGGGGTTCTATTTGTAAATCTTATCAGTTCATTTATACAATAAGCACCGCCATATTAGACCTGAAAAGGAATATTTGAAGTTCAGTTAATGGAAAATTGAATTACATCCTGATAGTGTTATGTAGGGAGGCTGCCATGCTCACTGTATGTAGGCCAATGCTTTGATATACACATTTGCTCAGTTTGCTCATTTTCTATTTCAAGAAAGCCTCCTTGTACTTAAAATATGCCTTTTCAATCTGCAGTAGACATCTGTTCAAGTAACTTTGACTATCACCCCCTAGGCTGTTGCCTAATTTGGGTTATTTACTCATACCTTTCTCTAGATGTATAATAGATTTCCTTTCAATGACAAAAGAACATACCTATTATTTAACTTTGTACCTTAGTCCATACTGATACACTTGTAATCTCAACATTTATTTTTGCTGCTGTTGCTTTTGATTCTCGCAAAATTGGGGCATCTTTGTTTCATTGTATGATTCTTACTTTTTTTCTTTCTTTCTTTTTTTTTAAATTTTAATTTCATTGTCTTGAATTACAGAATGCTTTGATTTTACATCTCTCACTGTTCTTGAGCTCCAAGGCTCACTAAATAAGATGCCTGCACTTAAGATTAAATATACAATAGCTAAACATTTGCATTTTGTGGCTGGAAGAGATACACAGCATGTGTGATCACGGCTGGGATGGATAAATGCTGCTCAATTTAAGGTCCGACCCCTTTTACAGGGTATTGGTTATGTTGCCACAGTTTGGACCCCATACTTCTGACAATATGTTTCATGCTTCATTAACTTCAAAAGCTGTGAGGTTTTTAAGCCCCAGTCATAAAATATTATTTGAACCATTTCCATGGAAATGTCATAGTCTGGCATAAAAAAGGAAGAGAAAGGCTTATTTTAAATTATTAATCAGCTTCCCCGCTGAAGGTCCTGTTCCAAATTGGACTGCCCTGTATTCTTAATGTCCATTTTAAATAACAGAGTGAAGATGGTGCAAAGGAAACACTCTTCTGGTCAGAAGGTTATAGAATCCCTGAGATTCTACAGGGAATGGAAGGCATTTACATTACAATGGAGCTATTTCCAGCAGAGAGGGATCTCACTGAAGCTGTGGGACATTGAAATATTGGAGAAAACACCACCATTTGCAGTCATTTTATAATGAGCACAAAGAACATACTAGGCTAGAAAGAAGTGAGTCCGAAATGTGGCATTTCAGATGTTTCAACAGCAGGGGTGAGAAAAGGTAACATTCCAAACACTGAGATTTTTTCCAAGGAAAATAATAATATCATCTTTGTTCTGGACCTAGAGATGGTAACAACTTGAGCTCTCTTCAAAAAGGTGTAAACTCAGCACTTTAAATTAGTGAGTTGTAAGGTACATTGATTGCCCTATTCCATCAGCTGCAAGAATTTGTCTTACAAGGCCTGAATGTTAAACAAAACAAACTAAAAAACAAAACAAAACAAAACAAAAACAAACAAATAAATGGTACACCAGATTTGGAGTCAGAAGACCAAATTCAAATTTCAGATTTGTCACTTATGACTTATATGACATTGATCTCAATTTCCTGAAGAATCTCAACTAAATGAACTTGCAAGTTGTCCTTCCATCTCTAAATCCATAAATGCTTTAGGAGAAAAATTCTAAGTCAGCACACACCATGAATTCTGAGCTGACATAAAACTGTGAAGAAGTGAACACCCCAAACTACCTTTACTTTGCAAGTTTCCTGACCCTACATCAGGGTCTGTTAACAATTTTTTGTTGTCATAGATTCCTTTGGCAGACTATCAAAGCCTCTGGAGCGCTTCTCAGAATAATGCTTTTAAATGCATATTTTTATTTTAAATGCATAGAATACAAAAGCAACCAACTAAACTGAAATGCAGTTATTTAAATATCATTTTTTTTTAAAAATTGATGAGACTCTATTGTTGTTCAGTTGTTTCAGTCCTATCCTAGAACTATTTATGATCCCATTTGGGGTTTTCTTGACACGAAAACTGGAGTGGTTGGTCATTTTCTTTTCCAGTTCATTTTATAGATGAACAACTAAGGCAATATGGTTAACTGACTTGCTTAAAGTCCCACAGCTAATAAATATCTGATACTATATTTGAATTCATGAAGATGAATGTCCTTGATTCCAAGCTTAATGATTTATCCAGGTGAAGAAAGATAGCCTTAGTCTTCTTTCTGTTTGGTCAAAAATAATGTGTTTTTGTCCTCAGAATCATAACCTATATCACTCCTAAAGTTGTTGTTTCAAAGCAAGGGGTTTCCTACACTTATGAAATCAGAGATCCAGGAAAAAAAAAAAAAAAAAGATGGATGTACATCATACTGTCCCAATGTCACCACCTGGTCTGAATTTCAGCATACTGGCTTGCAAGGTTGCTGTTGTGAGTCGTATTAACTTGCTCCCATTTGGGGTTTTCTGAAAAGTTTGTCTTTTCCTCTTCTAATTCCTAAAGTATTCACCATATAATGTTTTCTAGTTACTTATGTGTCATGTCCCTGCTCTGACTAGACTGTGAATTCCTTTGAAACTCCTTTGGAATCCAAAAAATATGCTTAAGATACAATACCTATATAAGTATTTGGCAACAGATCATTTGTATGATTTAGTTATACAATATATTTACATATGTAAATGAATATTTAACTTATAGACAGACCAATAAGATTTCTTTCAGCTGACGTATCTCATGATATCTGTCCCCTTCACCAAATAGTCTTTTTCCCTATGTGTATGGAAAAGGGTTTCGAGTACAAGTATATATTGTACTCGAGTTTAAAACTTGGTTTCAGAATTTAATTTATTAATATTATCATTGCTATCTTTTGAATATTCTACATCAAGGAATAGAGGGAAACTTTTGGAAAGAACACAACATTGTCCCTAACACAACTGTATTGTCAAACTCACCAGTTGTCACTTGGTACTATATACAACATATTGTTTAAAAACTACTTTGAGTTTTTACAATTTTCATTATCTTTTTCTCTAGGGCAAGAGGAAAGCTATTTAATAATAAATTTTGATAAAAGGAATTCTGAATGATTATTCCTCAAAATTATATCCTAGATTGTGGAATCTTAAAGGAGAACATATTGTTTCCAAAGAGTTAAAAAAATGTACACAGTTATTACAAAATTTTTGTTATACGTTTTCTTATGGCAATAAAATTTCTTTTTCAAGTCATTTCACATGGTGTGGTCTTTTACCTTTCTATTGCAGGAGGGATTATTGGATTTAAATGCCCTTCTTAATAAATCATTTTTCTTATTCAAATGTGGTTCATTTTGAGATAATTCTACTCCATTCTATACACTGAATTTCTTTCTTTCCCTACTTAATTCTTTCTTTTTTTTTTCAACAAAATTACAAAATTTAAAATGATAGAGAATAAATATCTTTTAAAAGAAATAGGGGGATTGCTTTTCAGATGTCCTTAGAAAATGACACTGAGATATAATCAACCCATTACCCCATTAAAATATATATCTAGACATCAGTTCAATTTTCTCTAAGAGAGTGGACTGTGGGGGCTAAGTGTGGATCACAACTTTTTCCCTTTATTTTTGTTGTTGTTTGCTTACATTTTGTTTTCTTTCTCAGTTTTTTTTTCTTTTTTGATCTGATTTTTCTTGTGCAGCATGATAATTATGGAAATATGTACAGAAGAATTGCACATGTTTAACATATATTGGATTACATGCCATTTAGGGGAGGGGATGGAGGGAAGGGAGAAAAAAAATTTGGAACACAAGGTTATGCAAGGGTGAATGTTGGAAATTATGCATATGTTTGAAAACAAAATGTTTTAAATTTTTTTTAATTTTAAAAAAGAAAAAGAAAGAAAACTTCTTACTTTCTGTATTTTTATTACCAGATAAATTGTAAATAAACACTTATTAACTGAAAAAAATTTTCTCTAAGACCAAATTTTTTCTAATATTATCCACATGTTTACTAGATGTTTTTATTTGCTTTGTTATCATTGCTACTCTTCTCCTTTGATATATCTCCACACTATGTCTTGAATACTTCATTCTCTTAAGGATAATATTGCTTGAAAGATAGTGGAGAAAGAAAGCAACATGTTAAGAACTGAGTGGAATCTTGACCAAAAGAAATAGTATTTTCCCTGTTGTCAGATCTTCCACTGACAAATATGGTCCTATGAGACAGATTTCTGCACATCCCTTTCTTTTTCTATTTATTAGATGGTGATGACTCCATTTCCCTGCTGATCTCCTACAAAAACTTTTGAACTTAAGATGCCACTGAATACTCATGGAGTTTATCAAAGGTTTATAAGAATCAAGGGAAAAAAAAATCAGTGGAAATTTTCTGGGTTGCCCCTTCTTTTCTTGCCGATGTAGTCCCAAATTTCTGATTTCTATCAAATTAGCTAGATAGGAAAGTGAATAGAGTGCTGTACTTGAAGACCTGAGTTCAAATGCTAACTGATCCAAAGACTAGCTGGGTGACCTTCAAGAGGTCGTTTAATTTCTCTTAGCCTCAGAATTCTCTTTTCTAAAATGAGGAGAATAATGACCTCTATCTTAGAGTCTTCTTAGGAGGATTAAATGAGATAAAATTTGTAAAGTCTTTTTTATATATTAAAGTACATGAATGTTAACTATTAGTAATCTATCTCTTCTCTCCCTGGAACTTGGCATTCTCATCCCTCGTGCCATAAAATTAAAAGCTCTGATAAATGTATAATATCAAAATATTAAATATAACTTAATCTGGGCCCCTTCTTGAGTTTTAAATGCAAGTCAAGTATAGTGGGCAACATTTTATCCAAATAACCAGAAAAAGCACTGCAATATCTGAGTAGTATTTTAAATTATATTAGTGATTACTTACTCTGCCTATATGTGAAACCCACCCTGGTTACCTTCTTTGAGGAAAGAAATTAAGAAAATTTCTATATTTATTGCAGGAAATATATGTCTATAAATATAAGCTAGAGAAAAAAAAATTAAGAAAGGAATCCATCAGTTTACAATTGTTGAGCACCTACTATGCTATGAACATCTACTATGTGCTGATGTGGGAAAGATTCCAATCTTTGATTCCCAACCCCCCCTAGTTAATGTAAATTACCCTTTGACTCACAAATCCTGGTCCCTTTGAATTCCAATAGAAGATCCGGACCTGTCCCAGCCCCACCGGGATCTGAGCCAACTTTGGGGCTACACCCAAAAGCCCCTCGAGCTAAGTCTCCTAGTATAAAAGGGCCACGCTGGGAATGCCTCTTTGCAGAGATTCCAAACATGCCAGCCATGTGAGGACCCTCTGTCCACTGGACCCTCTGTCCAGTGCCCTCCTTATCTCTACCTTCTATCTCCTACTTCTAAACTCAATAATAAACCTCTTTTATCAATCTAGCTCTCGGGCCAATAAATGCTTTTATTGGGGACTTGTGCCGCTACTAGACCTCATTTACCGCCATATCCTTGCGCAGAATCCAAGGGGGTTGCAGGGGAGCTCTGTTTGACTCCAAACCCCAAACCTGCCAACCAACAGTACTACAGTCATTAAATGCTATGGAAGTTTGGATGAGGGTCAGAAAACTGAGATAAGCTTATTTAGGAAGTAAATCAAAGATTTGTCTTATGGAATGGGTAGAATCTGGGTAGAGAAAGGGGCTGAGGACATCCTAGGGGGTAGAGGGTCAGAAAAGGCAGGGAGAAGGAGAAGTATAAACCATGTACAGTGAATAACAAGTTTACCAGTCTCATAGAAGAAAGGTTTTTATACATAGAAAAGATGGAAAATAAGGCAGGAAAGGTCAGATTCCAGAGGATTTTTTTTTTTTTTTTTTGCCAAGATATTTGATCTTGTAGGTAAAGAAGAACCTTTGAAGGTTTTTGAGCAGGGAAATAATTATGTTGAAAAATGTGTTCAAAGAGAGTATGCAAGAATGGATGAAAAGCGAAGAAGACCAGTTAGTCTAAGGATGAGGTAATGGGAATGAAGAGGATAGGTAGATTTTAGAAATATCCTAAAAGAAATCAACAGGACTTAAGTGACCTTGACGGAGCCAGAGAAAGGAATAAGGACGAATCAAAGATGACTGAGTTTGGTAGGATGAGAGAAAGAGAGAAATCAGAAATGATAGTAGGGCCTAGAATTACTTTTCCCTACTCATCATTAAAAGCATGCTAATTTTTTTATTATTAATGTGTCTTGCTGCTAGACCCAGATGGCTACAAAGGAGAGAGTAAGACTGATGACCTTGCACAGCCCTGACTCACTCAAATCCAATTCAATTGAAAGTTATCACTTCCTTGATGTGATGGTTTTCTTCAAGAATGAAAGACAAAGAAGAATCTTGGGAAGTCGACTTACAGAGGAAGAGAACAGGAAGGAATAACAGAGTGGGCAAACATGAATAAGAAAAGTTAAATAAAAAGGAAGGAATGTTGGCTGGCTCAGAGAAGGAAAGTGAGATAAAATGTATTCCTGGTATTAGAGCATGAAGTATTGATTACTTTGAATATTAGAAGAAAAGTGTGTGGGTGGGTGTGTCTGTGTCTGTGTCTGTGTGTGGGTGTGTGTGGGGGGCAGTCAAAAGTACTGGAGCCATTTAAGAATTCACTTAAATCTTATTCTAAAAACATTATTAGGATAAGATTCAAATAAATTAACATGTCACTAAATATGGATTGCTAAATAAGAAAGAGCATTGTAAAATCCCCGAGATAACTAAAAAAAAAAATACACTTTTTATAGTAATTTACATAATAAGGATAAAATGTTTTGATCTTAAAATTTGAAAACAAGATGATGAATGAGTTTTTTTTGAGGAGAAATATCTGAGGGGAAAATGATCATTCAAAAATAATACTGAATAGACCAAAACAAGGATTAGGAAGCAATTGGGGAAATTTATGCTTATATTGTTCAAAAATGAAATCATTTTGAGATGACATAATTCTATGTCTGAAGAAAAACCCTTAGAGTATCTTCCATTTATATCGTAATCTAGTTGTTTATATGTCCTCTCCTACATTCGAGTGGAAACTTTAGGGAGCAGGAATTGTGCATTTTGCCTTTCTTTGTATCTTTAAATCTTAACTTGTTTTTTCTTGATTCTTCAAGAGGACCATAACATCAGGAAGGTGAAGCCATGACATGCAGACCAGTGGCAAGATACAGATCAGGATAACCGTTCAAAAAGTAGCACAATGAATGGACGCTGTAGTGAGCCATTAAAACATATTGGATTGACTTGATTTTAATTAGAGGCTGAAGTACACAGTGTTAAATTGTGATAATTACTGATGAAAGATATTATTATCGCAGTCCAATTCCAAGAGTCACCTTAAATAGACCCTGACTGAATGAAAAAGAGAATATAGGGGTTTGCTCCCCTATGACTATGGAGTCATGGGATATTCATTCAAACCAAGAATTCTTATAAATTGATGGATGCAAAAGTTGCTAATGGAAGAAATTAGAACCTCAAATGTGAGGGGAAATTTTACACCATGTTTTAAAAGAAAAGTCTACAGCTCCTAGCAGATATAGTGTTGGAATCAATTGGATCATCCTTATAACTCATTGGTTATCCAATATTCTTAATCTGATGTTAGGACATTTCTCCCATGGGAATATATTTGATTTTAGGATGAAAGCCAATATTAAAAGAGGATTTACATTACAGTCAACTTGCTGCAATAACACTAAAAATTAAGAAATAATATATAGATGAATAGTTTTAATTTATACTTTTTCTTAATAACATGGAGGATAAAGGAGTGACACTTTTTAAATCCAAGAAACAAGGAATTCCCCATTCAAATACTGCTGAATACTTAGCATTAAAGACTTAGACTAACGTAACATACGAATTAGCATAAAGACTTAATGGAAGACTTAGCATATTGCTTTTAAGCCAGAGTTGAACACATTTTATATCGGTTACATTACTATTACTGTACCTCGTAAACAGTATTGAAGGAAAAGCTAATTAAAATCAGAACAACACTAGCATAATGACAGGAGATTGTAACAAAAACACATTTATCCAAAAAGGATACTGTTAAAAATACAGCTTGCCATGTTGGGCCTGTGAGTACATTTGAGGCAATTATATCCCGCCTCAATTTCACCATGGAAATTAGGAAACGTCAAAGAAGCTTTCTGCACATTGATTTTCAAATTTGGTGTCATTCTGACCATAAAAAATATTGAACATCATTAAGCAAAGATCCTGCTGCTAAAAGTATCATCCTTTTCTTTTGACACATTGTTTTTGAATTTCTTCAGTTTTGACTTTTTAAAATTTATTAAACATGATGTCTTTCTGTCCAACTTTTTATTGGATATATTTGCATTCTACTATCTATCCAAAGTTTATAACAACTAGTCTGACTTCAATAAAATTCTCTTCTGCTTTCCATGGTCGTGTAAAAGATTCACTCACTAGTTCTTAGTGATTCTTCCTAACTCTTGAATAATTCCTACAATGACTTCCAGATATGTTGTGTTTCAAACCATTAACTCAGGAACTTGTGTGTGTCCTTGTTAATATATACTTTTTCCAACTATTAGGTTTATGGCAAGCCTTTCCAAAATCATTCACAATATCCAGTCATTCATTAAAAGAGGTTTTCTTTCCTTTTTTATTTTAAATTAAATTCAGATTGACAAAATTTTAACAATGTAAGCCAGGTCATTATTACCTTCTACTTTATAGTGAAATTGTGTGGAATAGGGGGAAGAAAGAGGGAATAAGCATTTCTTAAACACCTACTCTGTGCAAAGCACCATGTTAAGTGTTTACAAATATTATTCCATTCATATAACATAGTTTGGCACATAGTAGGTGCTATATGAAAATATTGGCTATTAATCCTCACAATAACCCTGTGAAATAGGTGCTATTATTATCCTTATTTTATAAATGAGAAAACTGAGGCAGATAATAACAGTTAAATAACTTGCCCAGGATCACACAACTAAAAATTTCAGAAGTTCAAATTTGATATGTGGTCTTCCTGAGTCTAGGCCCAGTGCTCTGAACACTGTGCCAACTTAATTGTCTGAGCCTCCCAAATAGATATATACCAGGAGATGAATCAGCCTTCCCTACTGTCAATGCAATAAAGTAGTCCTTGGCCCTGAGCTTACTTCCTTTAAAATGGATTTGAATTCACTTAAGTGTATGTGTCCACAAATTTTTCTGAATCTTCTAATTGGAATTCACCATTTCCTCCCTCTATTAATAGGCTTATAGGTTAGGAAGGGCTTCATAATAAGATTAAGATTATTGTATTAATAGTGTGGATAATCTGAATTACTCAGACTTCTTAATAACAAAATTAATGAAGTCAACATCAAAATTATTCATATTTGTATCAATGGCTAATAATTTAATTCAATCTTCCTACTTCATTTCCCTTATATAATGGAAACTTATGTCCTACAAAAGTATTGAAAACAAAGATATTATAAGAACACATTGAAATACATATATATGCATATATATGACATATATTTATGTGCAGAACCTAGCAAATATAAACAAGTAGCTTAAATTGACCTCAGTGCCTCCTATGGCCAATGTCAACATTCCTCAACATTACATCTCCTTTCAACTCCATCTTTGTGAGTATTACACACACACTACTTCTTCAAAAATGAAGTAAGATTACAATTTGTCAGATTAAATTTGACATCATTAGAAAGGAATAGTTCAAATCTATGAAACTGTTTTTAGAAATACAGTATTAAATAAATAGTTTTAATTATGAACACTATTTTAAAATCTTTCAACTGAAATGGGGATGTATTTTTAGACTAAACATTAGGCAGTTATGTGCTTTGGGACAAACTTAGTTTTCCTAGGATATTTTAAAACAGAAAACAAATGAAACAGCTGAGTTATTTTCCACAGTAGCTCAGCTTTCTAGCATTTTTAGCCTCACTTAGAATAGTCCTCATAGCACATGTTGATATAACTGTAATAGTGCAGATCATTCTTTGGATCTAGGGAGGGCTTACAACCTTTTTCCATTTGTGACTCCTTTTTTTACCCAAGGAATTTTATGTAACCCCAGTTAGATAAGTATATAAAATAGGTATATGGGGTCATGAAAGTTTAAGAACTTTGGTCTAGAGATGACAATGTTAGTAGAAATGTTTGTTGCATTGGATGAGTTCTAAGAATTCATTTAATTATACTAAGGATGAAAGGTCTAATAAACCTAAAACATTTTTTAAATGAAAATGTATATACTTTTATTGATGGAACAGTTAGAGAAGAGGCTCTTACATTTGCTACCATGCTCCTTAGTTTTTATGAATTTTTTTTTGGTATGTCAGGTTTTTCATGGAGCACTCCTGGTATGGAAATTGCCTGCACTGATGCAGATCATTAATGCATTTATAATTAGGTACCTGGGACACTGAGATGTGCCCAGGTTAAGTGACTTGTCCATGGTCAAACAGATAGTGTATCCCTAAGACGGGATTGAAATCTGATCTTCCAAGTTCTAAGGTTGGCTTGCTAGCTGTACCATGTTGTCCCTGAAACAATAATTATATAAGGAAAAGCAATTACAAAGAGACACACATTAATTAAAACTATATTTTAGAACTGATTTACAATATGGTGAAAATAATTTTGAAATCCTTCCATAATTCAATTGCTTTACTTCAATATCTTAACAGATTGGTTCAAGGCTATTAATCAGTTCATATGCATTTTTGTGAGTGTTGATATGGCACCACAAATAGTTATAGGGCACAAACAAATGTAAGTTTCAGGAAGTAGAGCTGAGCATATTAATTCTACCTGAAGCCCAGGTATCACTAAAACATCCTGGTGCTTCTATGGCTTTACCATAATAATTTGCTTTCTCAGAAATGAAATTCCTCCACACAGAGCATGAATGACTTTAGCTGCTTCATGTCCTGTTCTTCATTGACCCTTCATTGGCAGTGAGTGCACTGTCCTTCCCTCCTAAAAGAAGAGAAATGGAAGGTAAGTCATGTCCTTCCCTAAACCAGCCCTCCTTTCCATGCTCCTGCGACTTCTTATGTGGAAGGTAGGTTAAGGTGGAGGAAAAGAAAATAAAGGGGCAAAAAGGCAATTTGGTTCTCCTCTTTGAAAAAGTTTTTTTTTTTTTTTTTTTTTTTTTTTTTTTTTTTTTTTTTTTTTTTTTGTCAAATGGATTAATTTAGATATTCTGACAACTTCCCTTTTAGAACTATGAGAACTTTCCAGTCCATAGACTCCTCTGCATGTTACCTTCACCCATAATCCTCTACATGCAATGAATTTGCCAACCTTTATCTGTGTACTCTAAAGTAAAAGCTTACAAGAGGCAAAGGGCCTCCAACATATCCCTTTTGTGCTTTTGTATAAAAACATCTATCTATACTGCATTAATCTTTTGAATTCATGATCCCTTAGTTGTTACTTGCTTATATGCCATGCTATCCACTATGTCTTTCTAGTTCTGGACTAACATCTTCACCCTACCCCAATGATCAGACTTGCCCTATCCCATTGTTGTGTCATACTGAGTCTAACCAAGTTATTCATGATCTCATTTAGTAACCTACTATGGTGTCTGGGGGATGCCCCCACTGGCTGAGACAATTGTTCATAGATTGGTAAATGAGTGGAATAAATGAACAGGCTGATCTACCACCTCAGGTCCAGATTATTCTGTAAGTCTGCAGTGTTAAAAAACAAAATCGACCCAAAGATCATGAGCCCACAACAATGTTTCTATCTTTAATAGTCAATGAGAGGACACAACTAGTTCCAAGCAAAGACATTTAATGAAATGACATAAAAAGAAAAGTAGCAACAAAATCTTCTAGCAAGGTGGGATGTACATACATTTCTGATCACACATACATACATGCAAAATTAACATGTGAAATTCCCATAAATAAATACAAGACTAATGGGAAAAGTGGACCTATAGGAAAATATGTGGAAGTGTGTATAGGCAAGATACATATTAACATTTTTAAAGACATTTTTAAAAGTAGTTGTAGTCAAATTTGTTATCTAGAAAGTCAGATTACAGAGCTTTCTTGTCTCTATTCCAACTGACTGATGACAAAAGTAAAAGGCCACAGACAGACAAATGTCGGATAAATATTGAAGCTGGCAGCCATATCCCTGGAGTACATGTGAACAGATGTAAAAATTAGCAGTATTAATTATAGTATTTATTTAAATGTAGTCACTGGAAGATCTGTGTGAAATACTAATTATAAAATGAGGTGAGTATGGATTAAGATAAGATTTAAAACATGGTTAGGCAGGACAAAGGATAAAAGGTTTTGGTAATAGGTACAGGAAACAAAAAAAATATAAGCTGTTCAAGTAGAGATAAGAGGATGGGCGAGGACTCAGATAAGGAGTAACAAATTAGTAAACCTTTTCCTGGAAAAGGGAGAAATCCTGGGAATTTAGAATGTCATTCATGAAAGGCAGAGCTATAAAGTATTAGTGATTCAAATATAAAAGTGAAGATAGTTCCTGACCTCAAGAAGCTAATATTCTTATACAGTGAGAAGGGGGAGGTATTACTTTTTTTTTTTAAGTCCTAGGGATAGGGAGTGGAATCATAAAGCAATAAACTGATAAAACCTTTGTGGAATGAATGATTGCACTCATTTGATTGTGATTCAAGGACTAGAAAGCTGGCAGTATAATGGGAGGGGAAAATGTGTAAGGAAAATATCAAGAAGATTGCCAGGAAACAAGGTGAAATAGACCTGTGTCTGGGCTTAAATGCGGTGGGCTATTTTGGAGGACACTTTATGTGGGATTTTATGAGGGTACTAGGGTTAAGCTACAGGGGGTAAAGGGAATGATTCAGATTTCAAGGTAGCTGGTAAAAGAGAAGAATGGCTAGGGAGCAAAGAGGCTAATTTAGTCTTTCTCGAAAAAAGGATTTTGAGCTAACCAAAGAGGACTGCACCAAGGATTGCACTCCCCAGAAAGTGGATACGTTATTTGAGTAACTGATTATCAGTCAGAGTCAGGAAAACTGACTAATCAGGTCACAGGGAAAGTCAGTCATTTGCTCTATAGACTTGCCCATCAATCTAAAGCAAACTCATAACTTCCACTTTTTCACAAGAATGACCATATGTTTCTGTGTAAATTAGTCTACAATCCAAACACTCAGCATGCAATTGAAGGTCATAAATACCAAGAGGAAGGAAATTACATCACATAAAGTTTCTAGGGCTCACAAACATCTGACTTTCCAGCATGAGATCTAAAGCCTCTATATCTGGACTGAGCTGATCAGAGAAACTTGAAGAAGAATAGAATTACAAATATAAAAAGACTGCCATAGAAAACACTGCATTTTGTTTCAGAAATAAGCTACATGGGAGGAAAATGACTTTGTAAGGTGAACCGAGATCTAAGGTAGTATAATGAGGCTATTAGAATTGCAAGTAGTAGTGGAAATAGAGTGAACTACACTGACTCTACCCTGTGACTGAATTCTGGAGCTAGTTCAGTTCCCACTCCATTTATGAGTCTAGTTCAATTTCTGTCCTATGAGAAAACTATATTTAATTGTGGAAAGCGGGAGAAAACCTTATTTCATTGTTTGAACCTAACCTTGTGTGACTGGGAAGATGGACCATCTCAACCTAATGTTTAAAGACTCAAAGAAGGATTTAGTTATATCATCAAAAAACCAGTTGGATCTAAAGATTAATGTAAGAAGTTTTTTCCACAGCCATATTCTTAAACTGGCCTTACACTGGTCCTAGAGTCAGTTACTATTTCCATGTTACTTTGGGTGAGGACACCTCTTCTGATTTTCTGATCTGCTTGCTATCTCAATCCAAACTTGGAAAGTCCCTAATCTTTCCTCCAATTAGAAATCAGATTATCTTTTTTTTTAATCTTAATAAATTATATTCTTTTAATTACTTAAAAAATACAATCAATTAAGATAAAAAAATTATAAATTAAAAACCATTAATCAAATTATTTGATTTTATGGTTTTTAATTTATAAAAAAATCTGCATTTAGGATCCAGTGTTAAGGGTCTTAGTTACAGTTTGTTGGTCACTTGGTGTGCATTTATTAAAATAATTTGAGATGCTCAAAAGCTTGAATCTCTATTTCCTTAATCATTTCATTTTTCACCCAACACAGTAGGCAAAAGTCACTGGAATCTTATGTTGAAGGAGACTCTTTGAATCTCTTCTTTTTGTCTTTTGATATAATCTTAGAATGCAATCAGCCAAGATGTGTTCTCCATCTACTGTATATTTTGGCTTCTCTTATGTTTTCCTCCATTTATATATAAATAAATATGATCTCATAAGTTTCTTTTTAATGTAATCTTAAACTCTGAAAGGATCATAGATATTATTTAATCTAACTCTTACTTTACAGATGAGAAAACTAAAGTGTTATAAGGTAAAATAACTAACTTGGTTGAACTTCACTTGTAAGCAGGATTTGTCTTACATAGGAGGAAAAGGCAGCTATTTATGCTGAGTGGTTTTAGAAGCTCAGTATGGCCCCTATTTCTTTAACTCTCCAACTCCAGATTGTCACTGATCAACTTTCTCTACTAGAAATTTCTCTTTTTGTATTAAAGGATCCTTACCTATTAAAATGGAAAGGCACTGACAATGGCTATTTTTTTGAGTTAGGCTTAAATCAGTTTTAAAGGAGAATAGGTGGAACCAATAAACTGAGGGGGACCACAGATTGAGAACTAGCAGAAAATTTAGACAACATTTAGTCTATCCCCTCATTTTGCTGGTAAAGGGCTTGAAGAGTACCAAGGTGGATAACTTGCCAAGATTTCAGAAATGATAAGTATCCAAGTCAGAATATGAGCTTGAACCATGTGCTTCCAAATCCAGTTTCTTTCCAGGGGAAGCTGATGGACTATTTAAGTATTTTAGATGTTTTCTGTATCTATAAGTCTCTGCTGTGGCTTTTGGTTTGTTTGGTTTTTTGCATCTTGTACATTTTCTGTAGTAATAAAGGCTATAATAAGCCTGATTTGCATATACTGCCTTGAATATTTGTGTAAGTGCTGAGGATCCCTTATGCCTACTTTTGGAGAAATCTAGTACAGGACTCTTTGTGGTTGCCAAGGAGATATGAACCCTAGAGATGGATAGGTACTAGCCAGAAAGGAAATCTCTGTTCCTAGCTTTCCACTCTCAGGGGGCCAGCCCTTCTGTAGCCACATAATGGGAAGCCACATCTTCTGATTTTTAAGGGAGGGGCAGGTCAGCCAGAACTGTCTAGGAAGAAACCAAAACTGGGGGATATGGGCCCAGTGCAGATACAGTGGGCATATCCTGGAAAGGGGATAGGGCACTTCCACTATTGCATTTGTCATAATTGGTATCTGCATTGCAAATAAGCAAAGTTTGAGAAAACTTGTGTAGAGAGAGCACCAACCATAGACCCCTAAAAGTAAGGTTCAGGACAGATTTCTGATTAAAATGTTGTGGAATAACTGCTGATTTAGCAAAATTATTTGAACTTCTGGAATTAAGGCTGGTAGATTCCTCATGTTCCTCCTACCATTCTCCTTTCTCTTCCTTTTTTTCTATGATAGGTAAGGTTATCCTCTTAATCTTTGTTTTTTAAGACTTTGCTTGTTGCTTTCCATTTTCATCCTGTTTTCAAAAGCAGTTTCCTAAGGTAAATGTACCATTGATAATAAGATAAATAACCATTACATTACTAATCTATCTACATGATTACTCAAATGCAGCAGAGGAAAGGCAATAGAGGGCAACTTCATGAAAAAGAAATAAATATTAACAACATCCTTCAATATAAATTTACGATTAGACAGCTTTGCTTGATCACAACCCCAGCTCTTTTCCTCTTTAAAATATAATCTTCCAAAACCTAAGTCTTTTAGTATAGGAGATGCTAGGTCTTGTGAAATTCTAATTATGTCTTTGCAGTATTTAAATTGTTTTTTTAAATTGTTTGCTTTTTATTGTCTTATTTTCTAAATTAAAAAAAAATTTTTTTATTGTTTTCTTATTGTTTGTTTTCTTATTTTCTCCTTAATCTGGGAGTTTAAAATTTGATTGACATTTCTCTAAACTGTCCTCTTGGAATCTTTTTTAGATGATAAAAAGCAGATTTTTTTTCTATTTCTATTTGACCCTTTTGTTCTAGAATTTCAGAGCAATTTCCCGTAATTTCTTTTAATATTATGTCAGATTCCCCCCCCCCTTTTTTTTTTCTGATCATAACTTTCAGGTAGTCTAACAATTCTTATGTCTCTTCTTTATTCTCCAGACCAATCATTTTTCTAATGAGATATTTTAAATTCTCTTCTATTTTTTTTTTCTAATTTTATAATTTCTTGGTGTCTTATCTTTTGATTTCCCTTGTCTGATTCTGATTTTCAAGTAGTTTCTTCTTTAAGATTTTGCACCTCTTTTTTCCAGTTGCTTATCTTTGTTTTCATAATTTTCTTGTTTTGCTTTTAATTTTTTCCCCAATTTTAACTTGATCTCTCTTATTTGATTTTTGAAGTTCTTCCATGAATTCTTTTTGGCCTTATGACCATTTAACATTCTTTGCAGTAGAAGTGCCTTTTTTTCTTAACCTCAGGATCTTCCTCTGAATATGAATTCATAACTTCTTTTACACTTTAACTATCTATAGTCATGTGCTTTTCCCTTTTGTTTACTCATTTAAAAAAAAAGTTTTATTTTATTTTTAGCAGCTTATTATTGTAATCAGGTTTTAATCCTGAGTTGTAGGTAAAAGTGCCCAAAGCCTGAGAACCTCCTTACTGTTATTTTCTAAATTTTTTCTGGGGGTCCAACTTCAAGCACTCCTCTCCTTCCCTAAACCAGTGAGGTTCACTAGACACAATGTCCTGAATATACTCATGTTCCTTGCAGAGCTGCACACAAGAATTTTTTTTTCTGTTTCTGGAGACTCAAATTTAACAAAAAAGAGAACTACTAATTGTGCTCCCCCCCCACCCTCTTCGCCCTCCCGCTCCTGCCCCCCCACCCCACCCCACCCCCCAGCACGTTAATTCCCAGGACAGGAAGGGGAAAAAAACCCAAAACAGACATTTCTAGACAGTTGGTAAGAAATTTTGGTATAAGGAGATTATTAGGAGCTAGGATTAGTATGAAAGATGGTACCCTGGCTATGTTCTTTTCTATCATCTTCCCTCAAACAAAAAAAAAATTAAAAAAAAGGGCAAAGTGACTAGAAAAATGCTCCCTTCAAGGGAAGGAATTAAACAAGGATGAAGGTCTAGGAGAAGGAGCGACAATCCCTGATCATCAGCATAAGAATACCAATCCTCCTGCTCACCCCAAGTCACTGCTAATCCAAATAAAAGTTTTATTTTAGCTGAAGAAATTTCCACGAAAACAAAATGAGCCAAAGAAAGAGAAAATAAATCTTTGGGGATCAGTCACCGAGACTGGACCTATTCTAGGTGAGCCCTGGGTTACATTTCATCTGAATCTGTAATTTAACACAAGGAAAAATTCTCATTCAATGAAGACAGGAAGCTGAAGTTAATACTCTTCGAAAAGCATTAAATGATTTAACCAGGCTCACACAATCTACGTTCAGAAATAGGATTTGAATTCAAGTCTTCTTTAAGCTCTCCATACATTGCCTCTCAAACAAAAATTGGTTAATTATTTCCATCTTTCTTTAACTTTAGCACTGACCAAAGGGGAGTATTAAAGGTGGTCATAAAAGACCAGGGCAATGCCTTTCTAACCAAAATATTTTTCAAAGGGATGATTAAGACAACAATTTGTGCTTCTTAAGGGACAACCTCTCTTTAATTTGTTTAACTCCTCCTGAAATCAGTAAAACCGAAACTTCCTTGTAACAAGCAGTGGATTGACTATAATCACTTCTGACCACATTACACATTACCCTAATGGAAAGGATGTCTTCAGAGATGTTAACGTTTTATTTCCCCTTGAGATGAGTTGGAAGTGTAGAGACAGGTCCTTAGTGGAATGATGTCCTTGATTTAATTTTGAATGCCATGCTTCCCATGAAATATCCCATCCATAATTATACATAGATAATACATTAAGAGCTATAGACAGACAGATATTATTGTTACTGTTCAGTTGTTTTAAAGTCATGTCTGTCTCTTCATGGCCCCATCTGAGGTTTTCTTAGCAAAGATACTTCTTCAGCTCACTTTACAGATGAGGAAACTGAGGCAAACAAGGTCACACTGTAGACAAACAAGCATCTTCCTGATTCTAGGCTCTATTCACTGTATTACTCAGATATTTCTCACTCTATTCACTGTACCACCCAGATAGTCCTAAGCTCCAACAAATTAAATTCATTTAACAAAAACGTATTGACTATACATGTACAGTATATTAAGATATGTGTCATGAGAATATGAATTAAAGTCATGATTTCTTACCCCAAAGGGTCTAGAATAGAAGCTCTCAACTTTTTTTTGGTATATCATGGACCTTTTGTCTAGTTCATTCTTTCTTTTTCCATTCCTTTTCTTTTTTTTCCCCTTTCTTTCATCCTCCCCATCCTCAAGAAAAGAATGATGAATTTTTCAATGAATGATGGTCTTATTCCTATCTGATACTGCTATTGCCAAACTCACCACAAAGGTAAGCAATCCTTTCTTTCTATAGCCTCAAGAATGACCACTGAAGTGTAAAAGCTGAGTGAGTAATACTGCTAGAAATTTCCATTAAAAAGTCTAATAAATGTTTTCCAACTAACATATTATGTTCTGAATTTATAGGAATGAGATGAACCACAAAGGTCTTGGCAATCATTTAATGGAATTATTACAAAGGCAAATTCATATGCAGATTATTGGACAGCATTCCCTTCATCATAAAGGGATAGTTTAAAATTAGTTCCATAAAAAGGGCACTCCATAATAAACTTTTAATTTCAACAGTTGCATGAGGTAAGGGCTGAAAATGACAATAGGCTAGGTAGCATGTCAGCACTGATCTACTATAACACTTCTTTATGAGCACATTACAATGCAGAGAGCTAATACTAAAAAGAAGTGATGCTGAGATGATGAATTGATGCTCTGCAATTAGACCCATTAGAATTCACAAGACTCGACAGGCAATAATCAAACCACTTTCATGCTGCCCATTGCAATTATCTTTGCACTTAAGAATCAACAAAGCACATAATGACTTGCACTCCATTAAGGAATTCATGAGAAATGGAATTTTAATTAGTATGTAGAAAATTTGGGCCATTTATTACTTTACTGGACAACAAATTGTGAAAAACCAGTTGGAAAGTAAGTATTCAGAGGTGGGAGATGTTTGGGGCAAAAGTTGCAGTGGTCTTAGAAGAGAATTCTAATAATTCTCACAAAATTACTATTTGTAATGTAAACACACTATTTGTGGCTGAGATAGGTTATCTAGTGACATTCTGAATAATTGTTTAAATATACTTCCAAGCCAATCATGTTGGCTCATGGGCCCAAAGTCTCAGAAGATCTCATCACTAGTGTTGTAGATAACCGCCATAGTGCGATGAGTAGGAGAAAACAAAAAGTGCTTTGTTCTATGGCACTGATGGAACATGGGTGAGCACCTCCCTCTTACAGGCAAAACACCTGTGGGTCTAAGTCCTCTGGTGGCTCTTGCTAGGTGGTGGAGCTGTACCTCCTCCATGGCTCCAGGTTCCTATTTCTATACTACCTCTCTACAGGCTTCTCTTACTCTTTTTTCCCTCCTGTCTTACATATTTTGCTTCTCCTTCCCCACTGACTTTCATTTGAGGTTAGAAAGTTAGAGAAGTCATCTTTCCTAAAAAGTCATGGATTGAGTATTCTAGAGGACATATTCCATTCCACATTCCCAACCCAGAACAATTCTATCTACAATGCTCTATCCACTATTCTCCCTCTCTCCATTTTTGACTGGATTGCTATTTATGACTCAGTTTACTCTTACCAACAATTAATATATGGACACTATGGGGACACTATGTACAACAGGAGACACTCAAAAAAGGAAGAGAAGGACAATTCAAAAGGAGCTAAAAGAGTATGATAATTATTGGGCAAAGATCATACTATGTAATAAGATTTTCAAATCCTGTTTTGTAATAACTGATTGAATTTTTTAAAGCATTGTTATATGTAATATTTACGTGATTTTATTTAAAAAATCTCAACTTTGGACAAGGTATTTAAATGATCGTAAATTAGTTCATTTAAAATAGGAGTAATACATCTTGTCATTTAACATTCAATTCATATTTTTCAGGAGTTTTCAGGATATTGGATAAAAGTTCCCAATTAAAGACTATAAACTCAATATCATTATTGTAATTTGGTAAATTTGCTTACACCTTTCTATTACTTCATTAGACAAATAAGTCAATATCAAATTTGTATTCACTATGAAATATCTACCTTCAATCTTTTGATAATGCAGACCAGAGGTAAAGAACTTTTTTTTTTTTTTTTTTTTTTTTTTTGCAAAGGCCCATTTGAATATTTATAACAATATTAATGGGCCATAGAAAATTATCAATTTATAGAACTCAAGCAATGGGAGGTTGTTGTACCTAGCTTTCAGCTCATCAATGCAAATGATTTCATGGTCCTTATACAGCTCCAGGCTAGAAGTTCCCCTGTAGATAATGATGTAGACAAATGAGAGCAAACTAATTGTTCTAGATATAATGTGTTTTTCCATTTCATTTATTTATTTAACCAATGTTTATTTAGCTGCATATAAAACTAATGGCACTGTGTTAGGTTCTAAAAGACATATAAAGTTATATGTGAAATGTTCCCTCATCTCAAAAAGTTTATGACCCAGTAGATGGGGTAAGAAATCTATGCAAATTGATAGGCTATTATGTAAAATATACATTTTACAAAAGTCACAAGAGACCTTCATTTTTCTTGTATTACATTTAGCTAAGGGATCAGGGGAAAACTCTTGGAGGGATCACAGTTGAACTAAAATGTAAAGGACTGGTTCAGCTAACAAAAAAACTCAACAAATTGTACACAAACAAAATAATTTCTGCTCCTAAACAAAGTTAAAATGTATGCTAACATTTCTAAAATCTTTGACATATGTCCCATTTGAAAATCTTATTGAATGTGGGGTTCATGTGTTTAAAACATGGGAAATAGTCCAATAAAAATCATCAGGCCTTTTAAGATATTTTGACAGCCACATTTTTTATTTTTTTATTCCTATACCTTATCTTGCAGGAAGGAAGAAAACTTGTATTTCTTGGAATTAGAATTGCACATTTTTCTGGGAAAAGATGTGATCTGTCTTTTCTCCAATCTATGATAAAGGTGCTCTTTAGAAAAGTCCTGATAGCTCCAAACCTTCCTGGAATCTAGATAGATATTATTCCAAAATTAAAGTTATGGCATTTTATGAAAGGGTTGTTTTTTTTTACATTTTAATCATGTTCATTTGTAAAAATAAATAAATAAATAAAAATAAAAACAAAACACTACAGTACTAGTAGGGTTTCTCCTTCCTATGTAGTGATCAAAATATAAATAAAAAGTACCTGAAATGTCTATGCTAGTCTACACTTATCTAAACATATTCCTCCCTCTAATTTCTTCCTTCCTTCCTTCCTTCCTTCCTTCCTTCCTTCCTTCCTTCCTTCCTTCCTTCCTTCCTTCCTTCCTTCCTTCCTTCCTTCCTTCCTTCCTTCCTTCCTTCCTTCCTTCCTTCCTTCCTCTCTATCTCATTATATAGTTTCAACCTCTCAGATACCTCTTGTCAGAGAATGCTAAAATTCATGGCCCACCTAGTAGAAAAATAACTCAACAGAAATCTGATTATATCCGGTAAAACCTTTCCAATCCATAGTTACCCTTGGTTGGCCACTCTGCATGAGTGTAATTTTATATTTTTATACATACATACATATACACACTCACAGACACATAATATATATTGATATTTTATAACATTCTGGCATGGGTAGTAAAAATTCAAACCAAATAGTAATTACATGCTACCAAATAAAGGAATTCCAGAGTTTTTGGCATTTGGAATATGACACAGTTCACAAAAAGATAAGCTTTGTTTTTAGTTGTTGTTTTATGGGATTTTTTTCTTTTAGGAGCAAACTCCACAGTGTGTAACTATGATTTCATTTCTACTATGAAAATGACTCCCATCAATGCAGATGATTGACTCGACTAATTTATAGTCTTGAAGAGCTTCCTGAGGCACTGAGAGACAAATGACTTAAGCTAAGGTCACCCCACTAAAGGTAGGGCTTGAACCCAGGGCTTCATTACTCCAAGACCAATCTTCCATCCATTATGTAATGTTTGGGAACAAGTCCCTTGGGTAAAATAAGGCGTGTGCTGCTATTAGTCTTCCCCTGCCCCAGATCGGACTGACCAACCATTGCACATTCCACAAGAAATGTAAAAGCAATACCACTGGCTTGGCGTATGACAGAATTTTAACAAGTCCCCAGGAGCCCCCTCTCCCCTAGTCTGCTTCAGTTTACCTTTGATCTTTAAGCACCTTTAGCAAGTAGAATTGTGTTAATTGGTTAAAAAGAGGCATCACAGAGAAAGCCAGATGGAAAAATAAAGCCCCTGCAATTTGACCCAAGGGAAGGTTATTGCACATGTATAGTCATTATAACAGCATGAGAAACTTCACCATGGAAATCAAAGTCACTGTTGAGCTCTTGAGTACAAAAAGCCATCTGAAACCACAGAACTTTTTTTTACTCCATCCATCTTCAAACCCGGCAGAATCGTGACCAAGTATGCTAATGAGATGTGCTCCTGGCTATGACCCTGAAAGCCACATTTCAGAGCCCATAGTGATACAGGAGCCAAACTGACAAAATCTGAACTTCTGTGCTCTTGTTTTATTCTTGGGGAATTATTCTCATTGAAAGGCTTAGTGTTTAAACTTGAAATTAGCAACAACACGACTTTGACACAGATACATACTCCCTGCCTGCCTTTCTTTCCCTAATTTTCTTTACTTTTTATTGTCATTGCTTAGAATTAACTGCCAGATGCCTTCATATTTACACTGGGATCAACTCTTTGGATGAAGATCACAGTTCTTATAGTGTATTTTGTACACACACACACACACACACACAACTAATTAGTTTCCTTTTATGCTAGATGAGAAAAAAGGACTTTGAAAACTAAAAACACTATAGAGTTATTTGAGTTATTACTATTATAACATAAAGAGTAATGCCTCTTATTTTGACAATGATAAATATGCTCACAATTCAATTTACAATTGTCTTTTTTGCAAAAGAAAAAATTACCATTCAAGTCACTACAGAATAAAATCTAAAATCTAATAATAAAATCTACTCATTCTGGAATTTACCATCCTACTCAATATGGTCCTAACCTACCTTTCTACCTTCAGCTAAAACTACTCCCTTTTATGTATTCTTTGTTTTAACCAAATTGATCAACCATACTACCTTTTTATATCAAGCCCACTACTATCTCCATGTTGTCCATTATTCCTTAAATGGATCCTCCTTGCTCTGATTATTCCAAATATATCAGTTGAATACATTCCCTTATTTTGATGTCCTCTAATATTGTATCCTCTATACTTAAAGTGTCTTGTACATAGTGCAACCTTAATAGCTGTTTGTTGAATTAAATGAACAATTCTGATAATTACTATCATTAGACTAATACTGTATAATGATAAATTAGTAATAAAAGCTATAATTCAACTTGAATTAAACTATCTCTGTCAAAATCTAAAATTGAATTTTTCAAGAAAAAGAGCCAAATATTTTAAATTTCTTATTTTTTTTAAATGAACAAAAGAAGCAGTGAGGTATAGTGAACAGAGTTAGCTTTAAGAGAGTGCAGAGACCTGCTCTCAAGTCCCATCTTTGCTCCCATTTTAGCTGTATGACCTGAGATAGACTCTTAACCTCTCATGGCCCTAGGCAACTCTCTTAAAACTGTAAATTGTAGAATAGCTGCTGATCAGAATCAAAAGAGAAAATTTTTTTGCAAGGGGAATTTGTTGTAAGGAATTCCAAACACAGATGAAATCATACACATACATAAACACAGACTCCCCAAATTCCAAAATTCACTTAAAAAATTCTTCTAAATTACCAGTCAACAAATGGTGGTGTTTTTGCTTCACACCCCATCACCTTGGTAATGTCAGCTTTTTTATGAGTGTGATAAAAATAAGAATTTCAGCAGGGGTGTGTAGTGTGGGAAGGGACTCCAACAACATTTCAGCAAACTGGGAACTGTGGGATTTTTCACAGATTAAGCTAAGTCAGAGCTACATAGTTGTAAAGTTATTTGGGACACTGAGAGAGAAATGTGCAAGAGAAAGATAGTGGAGCCATCGGGTTCAAATCCCAGTTCTATCACTTACCACCTGTGAGAATTTAGGATAATAACTTAAACATTATGGGCCTCAGTTCTTTATTTGTAAATGAAAGGGTTGGAATAGATGGCCTCAATGATCTTTTCTGTCTTTGAATTTATGATCCTCTGATTTGCCTAAGCTCATAGAGTTTATATGTGTCAGAGATGGAACTTAAAATCAGTTCTTTCTAGAGGAAATTCCAAGGCAGAAACTCTACTAACAAATCATATTGTTTCTCATCGGAAAACATGAAGATTTCTGAAGATACTTTCAAAAACCAAAGTTAAACTTTTAGTATATCCCATAGATATTATTTTTTCTCCTAATATTAGTTTCTATTTCAACAAATTAAATGCAAACTATGTGCCTGTTTATCTGCATTGTATGTGGTTTCAAAAATTATTAAGATAGGAGAGAATGTTATTAAATCGACAATTGAAATAGAATTGAGACTAGGAATCCAAAGACAAAGGTTTTTAGCTTCAGGTTTTGATTTTTGTGGTTCTCAGTCCAGTCTAGAACTAGGTCTAGCTCAAAATGGTCAGGGTTAGCCGAAATCTTTTAGGTGTAAGCTAAATGCTTTACTTAAGCTACATTTTGGTTGCCAAGTGCACTTTCCAGTACACTTACCATGTTACGACTTTTCTCCTCTAAAGATTTTATGAGATGGATGTCCAACATCTTTTTAAAATTTACAAGGTTCTATGATTTCATTTTCACTTTTTCACTCTCCCTCTTCCTTTCCTTCTTTCCTCCTCCTCCTCCTCCTCCTCCTCCTCCTCCTCCTCCTCCTCCTCCTCCTCCTCCTCCTCCTCCTCCTCCTCCTCTTCTTCTTCTTCTTCTTCTTCTTCTTCTTCTTCTTCTTCTTCTTCTTCTTCTTCTTCTTCTTCCTTCTTTCTTCTTTCTTCTTTTTCTTCTTCCTTCTTTCTTCTTCTTCCTTCCTCCTCCTCCTCCTTCTTTGTTTTCCTCTCTCTTTTTTCCCTTCTTTCCTTCCTCCCCTACAGAAATTGGCCCTGTATATATCCATTAGGTTAGAAACAATGAACATATTTTACATAATTATATCTTTGAATAATATATCTTCAAATACAAGGTACTTTGACCATTTCAAAGGATTCTTTTACTTTTACTTGCATTAAGCCGTATGTAGTCGTTGTATTACCCTGGACAAGACATTTCTTTTTGCCTTGTATGAGAGATAACGGGGATAGAATGGCAGCTCTGGAGAAATGTAAATCTGGCTTCTAGTTTTGCCTCTAAAAGAAGCCAGTTCAAGTCATTCAACTAGTGGGGGCTTTAAGAGACTTTCCAAAATATTAAATTGCTGGAGAAAGTAGACTTGAGTTCCCAAGGCAAGGAATTCCGCATGTCTATGAAATCACAGATCCAGACCCAAAACTCCATATACATCATCCTGTCCCAACGTCACTATGCTGTCTGAATATGAACTTATTGGTGGCAGGTGGGATAGCTGTTCAGTCCTGTCCAACTCCTCCTGATCTCATCTAAAGCTGTCCTGGCAAAGATACCAGGGTTGTACCCATTTTCTTATGTAGCTCATTTTACAGATGAGGAAACTGAGTTAAGCAAGGTTAAGTGGGTTGCCCAAGGTCACAAAACTAGTAAGTATTTGAGTCCACATTCAAACTCAGGTCTTCATCACTCCTGTCCAAAGCTCTATCCATTGTACCACCTAGCTATCCCTAACTCTGTACAAACAACTAATAATCCCCAGGCTAATTAGAACTGTATTGTTAGAGGAAAGCATTGTGGCAGGTGAGAATCACTGAGTACTGAATATTTAAGTGTAAGTGTGTTACCAAGGGCTTCTAGTAGGAGTTAAAAGAGAAAGGGGGAGGAAGAGAGGGGGAGGGGGAGAGAAAGAGAAAGAGGGAGGGAAGGGGAGGAAAAAAAGGAGGGAGGGAGAGGGAGACAGAGAAAGAGACAGAGACAGAAGGAAGAAGGGAGACATAGAGACAGAGATAGAAAGAAAGAGGGAGACAGGAAAGGGAGGGAGAGGGAGGGAGAAATAAAAAGGGAAGAAGAAGAAGAAGAAGAAGAAGAGAGAGAGAGAGAGACAGAGAGACAGAGAGAGAGAATGAATATGAAGGAGAATTAGGCAGTACAGTGGAGGGAAGACCTGGGAATGCTTCTGTTACATCTTGATGATCTTAGACAAACAATAGAAAGGAGAAAAGGAACATATTGAAGATAGGGAAAGAGAGAGAGGGAGGGAGAGAATAGGAAATTTTATCTTACATAATCAAGATGTATAAGCAGATAACTATACAGACAAGGAGGAGGGAATGTGCAGAAATAGCACAATTGAGTAGTACATTTCATTCAATAGGTAAACAGGAAGGAAAGGAGAGTAGGGGAAAAGGGAATTAGAAAGAAGGTAGATTACTAGAGGGATTAGTCTTCAGGAAATGCTTGAAGATGCACAAACATATTTACAACTCTTTTTGTGGTGGCAAAGAATGAGGATCAGAAAGAGTGCCCATAAATTTCGGGATGAATGAATAGCTTACGGAATATACAGAAACAAGAACTCATTATGATAAAAAGTTCTTGAAAAAATGAAAATTAATCATGCAGAAATTAGGCACAGATAAATATCTCAGACCACATAATAATATCAAGTCAAAATAGGTACGTGATTTAGAAATAAGGGTGATATCACAAAAACATTATGGGAACAGCAGAAAAAAATGCCTGCCAGATCAATGGATGGGGATGAATTCATGACTAAACAAGAGATAGAGAGGTTCGTGGGATATAAAATGGACAATTTTGATTACATGAAATTAAAGGGATTTTGCAATTTAAAAAACCCTCAATGCAGTCAAAATTAAAAACAAGATATGGCAGTTTAAGAGGGAAGGATTTACACAGCAAGTTTCTTTTATAAAGTTCTCATTTCTCAATAAAAATAAGGGCCATTCTTTTGATAAATGGTCAAAGGCTATGAATAGGCAGTTTTCAGAGGAAGAAATCAACCTATCAATAGTGATATGAAAATGTTATAAATACTAATAATTATAAAAATGCAAATTAAAACAACTCTAAGGTTACTACTTTACACACATGAGATTAGCTAAAATGACAGAAAATGAAAAGGACAAACACTGGAGGGATATGGGAATATAATTAGCTCCTGGTAGTGCTGTGAACTACTTCAACCATTCTGGAGAATAATTTTAAACTGTATCCAAAGTTGATCTAGCAATACTAATAACAGACCCATATAACCTATTTATACAAATATTTATAACAATTCTTTGTAATGTCTAAGAATTAGAAATTGAGCTGTTCATCAATAGAGAATGACTGAACAAGTTACATGAATATGACAGAATACTATTGTAATATAATGAATGATAAAAGAGGTGGTTTTAGAAAAACCTGGAAAGACTTATATGAACTGATTCAAAGCGAAGGAAGAAGAACCATGAGAACAATAATAATAATAGTAATCTCAATAATGTAAAGTTAATTGTGAAAGAATAAGCAACTATGATCAATACAATGGATCCCCTCAAATTCAAAGCATTTATGATAAAAAAAATTTTTGTCTACTTCCACATAGAGAATCGATGAACTCAGAATATAGACTGAAGCATATTTTTTTGTGTGTTTTTTTAAAACATATGTAAGGGGAAAATTATTTTTTATAACTTCATATGTATAATGGGTATCATATTTCTTGCTTTATAAGTAAGGAAGTGGTGGGAAAAAGAAAAACAATTTTGAACTGAAAATAAAATTTGAATAAAAAAATAAACAAAAAAGCAATCCCCCCCAAATTATATAATGAATAGATTAGGCTACTTAATTTTAGAATAAAGCTATCTCCATGTGAGTCTAAAATAATAAATTCATATTAAAAATCAAACCAAACAAACAACAACAACAACAACAAAAAAAAAAAAACAGAAAAAAAGCTATTCAAATTGGAAGTTTGAAAGGATTTTGAGGGAAATGGCTTAAAGGGAAAAGATTTCAGATAAGTTTTAAATTTTTGATTAATGTGATCTGAAATGTTGACATTGAAAAAGGCAAAACTCAATTGCAATATGATCAAAGAAAAAAAAGGTGAGGAGAAAGAAAGGAGAAGGGATGGATGAAAGGAATAAGAGAGTTAGAGAGGCAATGGACAAGCAGACATAGATTTCTTCAGAGTCAAATGGAAGAGGTTTATGGAATAGATTATGGCCAAGTCTGATCATCCTCCTCTGCTATATGACAATGTGAAGAGGCTAACTTCAAAGTAAATGAGGTCAGTTTTCTGTCCTTGCTAATGGCATGGGGGCTTCTTATGACACCAAAATTCACCATGGAATTAAACATCACTTTGTTAAAAATGTTGCTATTTAAAAACACACTAACTGGTTGTTAAATATTAATGGCATTTGAATGCTTTTCTCCCAGATGGCCATACAGCTGACTGCAGTTTTCTCCTATAATGCACTGCTGTTTATCCTCTGAATGTCCCCAATATAAAACAGTTTTAATCTTTTGTTGTTGCTGTAAAACTTGATCTACTGTGGGACAACATAATTAAGTGTCAGTGTTGGGATGTACGGTTTGAGAAGCAGCTAAAATAATCCAGGTTGTACGTCACCGATAATTCAGTTTATGGCTGAGTGATAATGGGATTCCAGATTATTAGCTGTAAGGCCTAATATTTTAGCCCTCTCGGCACTGAACCAAGGTATACTAACAATCAATGGTAGAATTCATTTTTTTCATTGCTATTTCACTTTCTATCTTTATATTTTTCATTCTATTAGTCTATTAAAGCCTTATACTGGTCTCATAATACAGTTGCATTATAAAACCAACTAGAAAGGAAAAGTCCTTTGATATGAAACATCCTGTGTTCTCATTGGCTTGTCCTTGTGAACATTATGAATCTTGAAAAGGAAAAAAAAAACAAAACAAATGCAGGGTTTAGGGGAAAGTGAGTAATTTAAATAACAACTAAATGTGATTTTCTAATAATATTTAATAGAAGGTCTAGGAGTCAACCTAGAGTGCATATGATGATAGTAATAATACTGATAATGATGATGATGGTTTTATCCTAATTCTCAGGAGAATATAATAATAAAGGATTGACAGCAATAGTTATTGAATGAAATTTTTTAATTGTAATTCAGCATTAAAACAAACAGAACTGGAACTTGAACACCCAACTAAGTAAATGCTAGAATTCAGAATCAATATTTAGTAATATAGCAGTATTAACTAGAAGACAGGCATGAGACAATATAGTTTTTCAACAAAAAAAACAAAAAACAGGATATATGGATAAGGAGAATGGATTGTCCTAAATGTATCTATCTACAAAGAAATATAGGAACTGAAAATGTAATCATAATGATCAGGTTTTGGTGAAAATAGAAGAAAGAAACAGAAGTGATTATCATTGTGGGGATATACTATAGGCTTTCTGGATGATGTTTCCTTAAATGCAAATAAGAAAAAATCATCATAGAATCAACATATAATAATGATAGAGGAGAACTTCACCGTATGTACATATCAATAAGTCTGCCAGTAAGCATCAAACATCTGCTATTTGTGAGGTTTGTGCAGGTTCCTGGAGTCACAAATATAAAAGTAAAATGATTCCTGCCTTTCAAAGGCTTAAATTCTACTGGGATGGGGTAAAAACAAGTTCTAACAAAAAATAATATCTACAAATACTCTATTAATATACATGATTGGATAAAGAATGGTCCCTGCCCACTCTCCGTGCAAGTCCTGATGTGTTGTATAGGAAATGACGATTTTGGTGGGTGGAGGCAGAGAGAGAGCGAGGAAGACAAGTGGGGAGAGATTGGGCTGGGTTCGAGACTCCGAGTTGCTGGTTGTGTGGCTGCTGGTCGAGCTAGCTTCTTGACTCAGCTGCACACATTGCTATCGCCGATTCTCTTCCACCTCCGATCCTTCTTCACTGAGAATAAAGACTGACGATTTTCCCCTAACCTGAATTCCTGTCTCGTGCTGATCTTAAAAAAATAATAATAAATAAATAAATAAAGTAAAGATAAAGTAATCGGGGGAAGGTCACTAAGAACTGATGCAATTAGAAATGGCTCCTTGTTAGAGGTAGAACTGAGGCTGATAGAATTTCTATTCAGATCATTTGGCACAAGAGCAAGTAGTATTGTTGCTACTGAATATTATATCCTTGAAGATAGGTTGGGATTTGTAGGATGCAGAGAATGAAGGGAGATCATTCCAAGTAAAGTAGACAGCCTGTAAAGACATGAGAGAGAATGGGATAAACTGGCCTTTAAGAGGAATAGCAAACTCACCAGGTTAAATTCTAGTAGAAAGTACTTGAGAGAGAAGTAATATGTGAAATCATTGTGGAGAGAAGATAGGCTGGAGACAGATGGTGAAAAGCTTTAAAATGTCTGACAGTTAATCAAATAGAAGATAAAGAAGCAATATAGAAACTATTTTTTGTGTCATGATAAAGACTTGAGATTTCATTGATGACAGATCGGAAAATTACGTCCAATGATAAACTATGAATGCTTAGTCTAGGTTAGAGATTTAGGGGTCAATGATCAGTTTTTAAAAATATCTGAAGGAATTAATGTATGTTTAGACTAAAAAAAGAGGCAATAGTATCGATGAATAGAAGCTAAAGATGCCCCCTCATACCTTTCAGATTGGCTAAAATGACAGGAAAAGATAATGATGTATGTTGAGGGGATGTGGGAAAACTCCACATTGTTGGTGGAATTGTGAACTGATCCAACCATTCTGCAGAGAAACTTGGAATTATGCTCAAAGGGCTATCAAACTGTGTATACACTTTGACCCAGCAGTGCCATTACTGTCTCTGTATGCCAAGGAAATCATAAAGGAGGAAAAAGGACCCATATGTGCAAAGATGTTTATAGTAGCTCTTTTTGTAGTTGCAAGGAACTGGAAACTGAGTAGATACCCATCATTTGGGGAATGGCTGAACTAGCTGTGCTATATGAAGATAATGGAATATTATTAGTTCTATAAAAATGATGAACAAACTGATTTTAGAAAGTCCTGGAAAGATTTACATGAATTGATGCTGAGTGAAACAAGCAGAACCAGGAATACATCATACACAACAACAGCAAGAATGTGCGATGATCAACTAAGAAAGGCTTGGTTCTTCTCAATCCAAAGCAATCCCAATAAACTTTGGACAGAAAATGTCATCAGCATCTAGAAAAAGAACTGAGACTGAATGTAAACCAATACATCCGGTGTTTACTTCTTTTTTCTTTTTTTTCCTCTCCTATGAATTTTCCCTTTTGTCCTGATTTTTCTCTTCCAACATGATCCCTAAAGCAATGTGCATTAAAAATAAATAATAAAGGAAAAGGGGAAAAGAAGAACCTAAAGAGTGGTTAAATTTTGCTTTAACATAATTAACAACCTGTTTAATTTTTTGTTAATGGAATTATACTGCTCAGTAGGCAGTATTTAAATAACTTAATAAATGTGAAGAATGCTGTAGGAGCTCTTCTTAAAGCAGATAAAAGTTTGTACTGGACAATCTCATTGGTCCCTTCTATTTGAAAATTCCTATCTTTCTATAATTTGACAGTGAAACACACTTGTATAAATACACTGTTTTACTAAATAGTATCCCTTTTCTCTCTATGTCCTCTCCCCCAAAAAGAGTTTTTTGTATTCCTTCTTCCTCTCTCTTAAGTTATCTCCTTTCTGGGAGAAATGAGAATGAGAAATTGTTATCATTGCCTGAAATCAGACAGAGACTAATGAGGCAGGGACAAATTACTTTCAGCAGGTGCATTTGGAATAAGGAGTACAATCCAAAATCCAATAAACATTTATTAAGCACCTACTCTAAGCCAGACACTGTGCTAAGTTCTGGGGATATAATTAATAAAAATTAGGCAGTTCTTTCCCTCATGAAGCTTACAATCTAATTGGTATTAGGAAGGGGAAAGACAATAACAAAAGCAGGCAGTCAAATGGGGCATAGAGAGTGGGTGGGAAGTAGACTGAGACCAGGAGATACATGGAATCATCTTGTTCTGTGAAGCTGAAACAAGTCATAGCATCTGCAAACTGGAGTGAGTGAAGGAATCTAGTTTCTGTGCTCTATAAAGAAAGGTTTTAGGAGAAGTTTGGTACTCCACCCTTCAGTCCTCCAAGTAGAGGAGGGAAGAAGCTGGAGGATTATCAGTTAAGGTTTAAGTTAGCAGCAGAATGATGAGATCAGATATGAGCTCATATGATAGCCTAGAAGCAACATCTTTTTTTTCAGTCATCAGTGAACTTAATTTTAAGTTAATATTAACATTAATTTTAAATTTCCATATTAATTATCCATATTAATTTTAAATCAAAAAGTACTTTTCCATAGCTTTTCTTTAATTATATGTTATAGAAGGTTGAAAAATGAAATTTAGTAAAATTTAAATTGGAAAGAAGGAAGTAATCTGTGTATGTATTTACCTACCAGTAAGAAAAGAGAATTTTTCCATCTGGGCCTGAGGGTACCAGTTAGCTCATTGGAAGAAGTAATTTATTAAATGGATCTAGGTTAATGCACCTTGAAAAAGAAACCATTAATTCCCTTCTCTTCATCAGGATAAATCAGTAGGTTCCCCAATTTAGAAATGTTTTATCTTAGAGGAATACCTCTGGTAAAAACTCTGATACATGTAGATTCTAGTGACATTTTCTTATTAAACACCAAAGTATATATGAATGCAGAGGGTTTGATGACCTCAATCACCTACATTTCACAAATTAATAAACTATTTTGCAGGCTGTGTATGTCTGGCCCTGTTGTATTATAAGATATTTTGACTTATATAATATTTACATTATATTAAAACATCACAATAGAAATAGGAGGTAAGTAGGTGGCACAGTGATTAAAATCCAGGAAGATCTAAGTCCAGCCTCAAACACTTGTTAGCTTTGTGACCCTAAGCAAGTCACTTAATCTCTGTTTGATCCATTTGAGAAGGAAATAGCAAACTACTCCAGTATCTTTGTCAAGAAAACCCTATAAGGGGTCATAAAGAAGAGAACAACATTGAACAGCAACAAAAGCAGCAGCAGCGGCGGCAGAATGTGTTGGAGTTAGCTCAAATCAGTTCTCAAGAGCCAATTGTTTTAAAAAAAATTAGGGGACAGCTAATTGGCAGAGTGGATCAGAAAAAACTAAGACTTTGCCCAGTAACCCTGGGCAAGTCACTTAACCCAGTTTCATCATCTGAAAAATGAGCTGGAAAAGGAAATGGCAAACTATTTTATTATCTTTGCTAAGAAAACCCCCAATGGGATCACAAGGACTCAGACATGACTGAGATGACTGAACAACAGCAGTAACAACAATAGGTCCATTCTAGGATTCCCAAAATAAAGTAAGATGGGTGCTGGAGCAGAGAAATAATCCAATTAAAATGCTTGTAAAACATTCAGAAAAATGTAAACTATTGATTAAACAAAGAATAAAACCAATAATAACCAACAAATGCCTTGTACTTGAGGAAGCTGACCTAGAAGCAAAACTAAGAGGTACCAGAGTCGAATAAGAAACCCCTCCTCCGGGGCGGGGGGGAACACTAGAAAATCAAGATTTTTAGCTTTCTTTCTTTGACCATGTGATCTTTTACAGAGCATATTGCCTTTTGGTGAATTATATAAATATAACTATATACCTCTAAGAAGAAAAAAGAAACAAGAAACATAAAGAAATCAGGGCAAATCATAAACATTGGGGTTTTTTAATCAAAATATTTCTTTTAAAAATTTGTAAATTTCCAACTTGTATGTGAAAAAAATTTAAATTCATCTCAATGAGGAACAACAATGATAAATGACAACTTTTATTTATATAATTCATCACATTTTGCAAAGTATCTTATATTTGTTAATTCACTGGATCCACCTGAATCCTGGAGAAGGATTAGGTTCATGAGTAAATTGTGTGAAGGTCAAGAGGGGGAACAGATAGTGGTGATGGCTATAAGTTCATGAGGTAACAGTAGTTCACAATAACTTCTCCAATAGCTCACAACATAATTTTCCTTCTGTGTGCATGCTTATACAAATAAGTTATTTACAGGATAAATAGTAAATAATTAAGAGGGAAGGCTCTAGAATTTAGAGGGTTGGAAAAAGTTTCTTGTAGAAAGTAGGTTGTTATGTAAGACTTGAAGGCAGAGATAAAGAGGGAAAACATTTTTGGCATGGGATATTAGCCAGTAAAAATGCCTGGAGATGAGAGAGGGAACATCCAGGAGGCCAGAGGCACTGGTTTAAAGACTATGTAAGGGGAGTGCTGTGTTAAATGTAAGAAGACTACAATGGTAAGGGGGTAGAGTATAAAGGGTTTTCAATGTCAGAGAATTGTTTTTTGTTTGTTTTTATTTATTTTTTTTATCCTGGAGATTGGGAACCATTGGAGTTTACTGAGTAGGGGAGCGACATATTTGGATTTGTGCTTTAGGAAAATCCATTTGGCAATTGATTGGAGGATGGATTTGGAGTGGCAGCAGACCAATCAAAAAGGCTGCAGTAATAGTCCAGGTGTGAGATGATGAGGGCCAGCACCAGAACAGTAGCAGTATCACAGAAGAGTAGAATAACTACTGTGACAAAGATGGAATTGACTGACAACATATTGTATATAAAGCAAGGGGAGATAGTGAGGGGATGAGGATGACACCAGGCTAGTGAGTCTGGGGGATTGGAAGGAATGGAAGGGACAGTCATAGGAAAAATTAGGAGAGAGAGTTTAGTAGAAATGATGAGTTGTTTTGGACATAATTGAGCTTAACTAAGAATTGGTTTTTAATGAAAAAAAAAACAACATAAATAAAACTTTGGTTGATTTGATTAGAAAAAAGAAAACCAAATTATCAGTATCAAAAATGAAAAGGGTGCATTTATCATTAATTAAGAGTGGCTATTTTAGTTCAATTGTATGTCAATAAATCTGATAATCTAAGTGAAATGGATGAATACTTACAAAAATAAAGATTGCCCAGATTAAGAGATGAGGAAAAGGAAATAAAATACTCAAATAGTCCCATTTTAGAAAAAAAAAAGAATTGAACAAGCCATTTATGAATTCCTTAAGAAAAAATCTCCAAGGCCAGATGGATTTACAACCATTTATAGAATAATTAATTTCAACCATTTATAAGGTTTTATAACAACCATTATAACAACCATTTAAATAATAATTAATTTCAATACTATATAAACTATTTGGAAAAAAAAGAGGGAAGAAGGAGTCCTACCAAACCCTTTTCATGACATAGTGAGTTTAATTTGTCTATTAGATATCTGGTTTCATTTCTAAAAGGCAATTGGAGATGCAAGATTAGAGGTCAGTAGAGAAATTTAGGTTGAGTAACTAAATTTGAAATCATCGGCATACATAGTGATGAAAATTAAATCCATGTGAGTTGATGAAATCATGAAGTCAAGTAGTATAGAGGACAGAGCCCTAAAACTCATGGTTATTGGACATTGTCTGGATAGGAAACTCCCAAAGGAGACTTAGAATTGGTCAGATGGATAGGGCAAGAATGATGAGAAAAGTTGTGTGCTAAAAATCTAGATCTAAGAGAAGTATCAAGAAGAGTTGATTGACAGTGTCTCAGAATGAGAACTGAAGAAAAGGCCAATGGATTAGGCAATTATAAAATAATTGGTAATTTTGAGAGAGCAGTTTTGGTGGAATGATGAGCTCAAAAGCTGAATTGAAAAAAGTTATGAAGTAATAGGAGAAGAAGTGAAAGCATCTATCATAGACGGCCTATTCAAGGAGTTTAACTACTCAGAGCAGATAAGATATAGGATGATACTTTGTGGGAATATATGGATCAAGTGAGGGCTTTATGAAGATGGGGAAGATATGGATGTGTTTTAGGCATTAGGGAAGGAACTAATAGACTGGGACAAACTGAAGATAAGTGAAAGTGGGGGTGATGGGGGACAATCTGTTGCAAGAGACAGGCAAATCCTTGGCAAAAGGTAGGGCCATCTCTTTGTGTGAGTGAGACAAGGATAAATGAGGAGAAAGTGGCAGAAGGCATTTGAGTGATATGAATTGAACTAGAGAAGTTAATAATATGATTGTTAAAGTCCTTTCCAGCCTGGAATATCCCATTATGAAGGAATATAATACTGGATGTTACGGACAAGGTGCCTTCTCTTTAATTAAAAGGTATTTCAAGCTGACAAAGCCAATTTCAGCTCCTGGTAGGTTCCTCTTCTCCTTGTGTAATGTCAATGGAACACAATAATGGAGGTCTGATGATGGTGGTTTGCTTTATATTTTACTTACTAGGGACCAGCATTTTAGGTGTATTTATTATCTTATATGGAAGCACAAAGTTTTTTGTTTTATTTAGTTCATATTCCTAGATTTCAAACTGGTTTTCTTATCTTTCATTCCTGCCTCTCCATATAATCCATATAGGATCTTTCTATATCTACTAGATTAATCTAGCTCTAATTATTTAATTTCCTCCATCAAAAACTTCAGTTTTTTATAAAAATAAAATTATTGATATCTTTGTTTTTATACAACCTAAATTTCCCTTTATCTCTCATTTTACTCATTTCAACGTTATTGATTATAACAATATTTTTTAAAAAGACAAGAAGGAAATAAAACTAATCAAATACCAAAAAAAAAAAAAAACCCAAAACAACTGGCAATATATGCAATTTTCCACAATCAATCAATAAATAACATTTATTAAGCATCTCTATTTGCTAATCTCTGCACTAAGTATTAGCTATACAAAAAGAGGCAAAAGACAATTTTAGGCCTTAATACAATCTAATAGAGGAAATTACAAATAAACAAATAGATCCAAAGTAAGCTATTCACAGGATAACTAGGAAATAATTAATAGAGGGAAAGCACTAGCAATAAGAAGGATAAGAAAAGGTTTTCTATTTAAAAAAAAAAAAAAAAGATAGGATTTTACACGGGTTTTAAAGAAGTCAGAAAAGAAAGTGGGCAAAGATCATTTTACACATGTCAAATGACCAGAAAAAAAAGGCTGGGGATTAGAAAAACAGTGTCTTGTTTGTAGATTAGCCATGAGGTCAGTGTTACGGATCAAGTTACTGTATCAGGTTGGCAGGGAGTAAGATCTAAGAAGAATGGAAAGGAAGAGAATAGTCAGAAAGGCTTTGAATGCCAAGCAAAAGATTCTGTATTTGATTCAGGAGATACTAGGGAGCCATTATAGTTTATTGAGTAGGAGGGTGACCTAGCCAAGATTTGTGCTTAAGGAAGATCACTTTTGTGGCTGAATTGGGGATAGATTACTCTTCTCAGTACTCTTTTTTAAAAATTAATTTTATTTATTTATTTTTATTATATTTTAAGCTACTAACTCTCTACTTTTCTACTCTCTACCTTTCTCCTTTCTTCCCTACCCTGTACAGAAAAGGCCACTATTTGATACAGATTCATAAATAAATGTAGAACCATACTATGTATATGTCTATCAGTTATTTCTCTGAAGGTGGATTGCATCATTTCTCTTCTTAGGACCAAGTTTTTTCTTTGTAATTTTGTATTATCAATTTTCAATTGTTTTCTGTGTATTACTCTTTCCATTCATATTGTTGAGGACTTTGTGTATATCGTTTTCTTGGTTCCTAGTTAACTATGCATTAATTTATATAAACTTTCTATATTTCTCTGTGTTCATACTAATTGTTATATTTTCTTATAGTAATGTTCTATATCATGCAAGTATCACAATTTGTTTAGCCATTCCCCAGTTGATGGACATTTGATTTGACTAGAGTTCTTTGCTAATACAGAAAATGGTACTGTGCTAAAAATAAAAACCTTCAAAGGAGCCTATTGCCCTCAAATAAACTCTTTAGCCTGGCATTCAATGCCCTTCATGCTCTGATCCCATTGTGGTATGGCTTTTGTAGCCAGTGAACTATAAAATGAACAGAAGGTCTTTCCATAATCTAAATCTCATCACAGGTAGTTAACCTAATAGGTTAATGGTCTATTATTCATACAATGCAACTATTCAGTGTAACAAAATTATTTCTTATTATTCCCCTACATGATATAAGGTGAAATTCTATGCCATGTAGTAGGAAAGCTAGCTTAATTGAAGCTGCAAGGTGTCCGGAGGGAGACACAGGAGGAAGAATGTGCCAGGAAAAAAGTGGTATCACCTAACGACCACTTCCTCTCAGGCTCAGATGGAGCTTTCCCAGGAACCTGAGCCCAAGAGTCTTGGGAATAACATAACTCTCTACACTCCAACTACACACACACACACACACACACACACACCACATACACACACACACACACACACACCACATACACACACACACTCATACAACACATACACAATCCCCATTCCAGTCCGGTCTAGGCAGCCATCATTCCTGTGGAAAAGGAGCCCATCTTCCCTGCTGCCTGATTAACTACTCATAACAAGAGGTAAGTCTGGGCTATATCCCCCAAACCACCAGTCCAATACACAGCCCAACCATCATACCAAGAAGAAACTTCTATGAAGACAGAAGCAGACATATCCCTCTATAGTCACAATTACTCAAGACTCAGAAGCGAAAGAGCTTGTTACCAGCAAAATTGTCACTCAAGTGGTTCAAAATCAGAAATGGATATGATTTGATCAATGGAACTGACATTAAAAAAGGCATAGCCTCTGCTTTGCCTCTATACACTAAGGACCATAGAATTCTTTTCTCTCATTTATAATTGGAACCTTTTATATGTGTTTTCTTTCATTAAAATACGAGTTATTTGAGATCATGCTCTTTTGCTTTATCATTTATATTACCAGTGTTTAGCAAAGTGCTCTGCTTATAACAAACACTTAATAAATGCTTTTTCATTCATTCACTCTTATTCTTTTATTCATATACTCTAGCAAAATAAAATCGCTTCCCTTGCCCTAGAATCTTTGAAGGCCTTATTTAAATCCTTCTTGCTTTACAAAATCTTTCTTGATGCACACTAACAGATTTAACCTCTTCTAAAGAATTCCACTGCACTTATACTGCTTTGTACATTGAGCAGCCCTTTCCAGTAATTCTGATCTATTTTTCCCATTGGATCAGATGGCTCTGGAGGAGAAAGTGAGGCAGGCGACCTTGCACAGCCCTCCCTCACTTAAATCCAATTCACTTGCATGTCATGGCAGCACATTCTTGATGTCATGGTTCTCTTCATGAACAAAGGACAAACAACAGCCTCTGTGAATAGGAGCTACTCCACTAAAAATTTCTCTCCCTCTTCCCTTCCCTTCCTTCCTTCCTTCCTTCCTTCCTTCCTTCCTTCCTTCCTTCCTTCCTTCCTTCCTTCCTTCCTTCCTTCCTTCCTTCTTTCCTTCCTTCCTTCTTTCTCTTTCTTCCTTCTCTCCTTCTTTCCTTCCTTCCTTTTTTCCTTCCTTCCTTTCCTTTTCCTTTTTTATTTTTTCTATGTAAAAAAAAAAGGTCACTCTTTGCCTCATTTCTTTCTTACCCAGATTTAATCCCTGAATGAATAGCTGCCTCAGTCAAACTGAGACCTGTTAGAAACCTTAGCTTAAAAGGCCAAAATCTCCTACTGCATTCAAGGCCATCTCCAGTCATCCTGATCTTTATCTTCCCATTGGACCCAGATAATTCCAAATGAGAAAGTTAGGCTGGTGACCTTGCACAGCCCTGCCTCACTAAGTCCAATTAACTTGCAAGTCATAGCATCACCTTTCTGATGTGATGATCATCTTAGAGAACAAAAGACAAAAATTATAGTATGTATTTAACCCAAATCAGATCACTTAGAGGGAATGGAGGGAGGGAGGGAAGGAGAAAAATTTGGAACACAGAAGTTTTACAAAATTAAATGTTGAAATCTATCTTTACATGTATTTGGAAAAATAAAATACAATTGAGGAAAAAAAAAAAAAAGAGAACGAAGGACAAACTATAACAACCCAGTTAATTGTGCACTTGTCTCAGAGTAGGGAGAATGCGAACCCTGGGGGTCAGGAGAGTCCTAAATTTGAATATGGGATTGTGTGACACTTAATAGCTGTGTGATCATTGGCAAGCACCTTAGCCACCAATGACTTTCAGTTTCTTCATGTGTAAAATGAGGCCGATGATACTTAAAGTACTTACCATAGTGAGAAAAACATTTATACAGCTTAAAGTACTATATAAATGAGTTATTATTGTTATGCCATATTGTAATATAAGCTCCTTGAGAACAGGAAATTATGCCTTGGTTTTTGCATACCCCTCAATGGACCTAGCTTAGTACCTTACTGGTCTTGCACTAAATACTTATTAAACAAATGAAAACTTTGGCATGGTAGGTAAAATACTGATAATAAAAACATTCTATTGTGAGATTTAAGGACAGAGATGTTCATTTCTTTTCTAGGATGGCATAGGTCTTAACTGAGCTTAAATTTACCTTGAAAAATCTAATGTAACTCTCAGAATAACTAAAGAAGTCCTTATTGTCAGAGGGAATCATAAATTACCACGCAGGTTTGAGACATGCACTTCAAGGTCAAATGGAATCATATTACCTCAAGAATCGTCTCTTATAAATAAAGTCATGGCCACAGACAAGGAGCTCATTTAGAGAATCACATGAACTGCCATGTGTTTTCATCACCAAAGGCTAGCTGAGCAATAAACACTTTGAAACGCACTGGAGTAGTCATCCTGTGACCTGTGCCCGCAATGAGAAAAGCACATCTCAGAAAACAATGCTGAGACCAATCTGTGTGAACCATTGCCCCTCCAGCAGAGTGCTGAGTCGACCAAGAACAGTCGTGTTCCAGCATCCATAAATGACAGAATAAGCAGAAAATGCCTTTCCTAGACAGAGTAACCTGAATCCTTTCATAAACAACTAATCTAATATTTTAATTATCTATTACTCATACTCTGCAGCTATTTGGTGTCATAGCAGTTTATTAATAATAGATAGCGTTTATTTATATATTGCATTTTAATGTTTGCAAAGCTCTGATTCTCATAACAATTTTGTGAAGTAGGTATTTCATTATTCACACTTTACAAATAAAGAAATTGTGATGGCAGAGCTTGCTAAGGGTTACACATTCAAAATCTAGGGTAGAATTTGAACTTGAGTCTTGCTAACCCCAAGTGCTAAATTACATGCACTATGATTCCCAGACGTCACTGATTTTGAAACTGGTTATTTTATTTTGTTACTTTTACATATAATAGATCTTTCCTTTCCATCCTACTGTTTCTTTTTTGACCTCTTGGCAAGAGTTTTTGCTGGAGGCCAAGAGAAAAATGAAAAAAAAAACATCTTTGTTATTTGGATAACTCTGTGATTTAAAATCTACACTAAAGAACATTAGGTTAACTGGGCTCCCTTGAGCAAATACTGCCAAGCAAATAAAGCCAGATTTTTTTTTTTTTTAAAGCAGACCTGAGATGGCTTGCACAGGAAAGTATGGGGCATTATTTAATTTATGTAAAAATATGTTCAAATGCCCAATCTTAGCATCTGTCTTTCTAACATATGCACTTGGCCCCATGATTACACCAAACTCAAAGAGAGCCCCTCCAACAAGCTTCTTGCAGCATTTAGAACACTGCTATTTTCAGCAGCAGTACAATTAGGGAGAAAAGAAAAGAATCAAGTTAATTAAGGAAACCAGGAGAACCAGGAGAAAAAACAACTTCTCAGATCTCCCTTGTGATACGATATAGAAAATCAGAGCTAAACACCAAGCAATCAGGTGCTGAGCACACACAGAGAACTGCTTACTCTGGGATAATTATAAGGCAAAGGAACAAATACCAGGCTCAGAGATTAGGATATAAAATTCTTACAACAAGAAATATAATTAATGATGATGATAAAAATACAGAGTACTTACAATAATAATTACACCCTATCTGTCTCTTGAGGTCCCCGATTTTCTCCTTTTTCGCAGAATAACTCAATAGTGTCTGACCAAAAAGGAAGCACAAGTACACACAAACACACCCCAGATATAGCAATTGTGAATTTGGGATTCAATCTAAGAAATTCCATGGTGTCAAATGCATGGTCCAGGAAACAATTTTAGAATTAGAAAAGTCCTCAGGTGCCATCTGAAAAGGGATCCCCACTACAATATACCTGAAAAATGGACATCTGATCTCTGTTTAAATATTGCCAGAGAAGAACACTCTACCTTTCCAGGCAACTCATTTCATTTGGGACAGCCTTGATTAATAATAGGAAGTACATCTTGTATAAAGCCTAAAATGCTTCTTTATATTCTCTATTAACTATTTTTGCATCTTTCTTTGGGAGCCAAAGAGAATAAATATAATCCCTTTTTGAGATAAAAAAAAATTCAGACTTAAAGATGGTTACCATGTCCCCTCCAAGTCTTTAATTCTAACTTGCCCAGTCCTTTTACCAAACATTATTACATGGAACAGAGGCCCTTCACAATGCCTTAGTAAATAGAAAACCCCTTAAGAGCAAATAAATAAAAAGATGAAGAAAATATGAAAAGATGTGTTATCACAGCATCTCTGCATTTCTCTGGCCACTATCCAATTTGTCAGTATCTATCATAATTTACACACAACTGCACATGATTTTTTGCATATGATCTAATGGATAAAGTAGCATGTAGATGCTATCTCTTGTCTTTATTTCTGGAAGTTAGACCTCTCAAAGTGTCCTATGGAAAATTGGCTTCTTTTACATCTTGCATCACATTGTGGACTGGAAAATAAAAATTCATCCTGTGACTCCAAATCAAGGTCTAATTTTATTAGCTCCCAGATCTGTCTGATTTGTGGTTCAATTTACTTGAACAAGCATTAATCAAGTGCTAATACATACAAGGCATTGGGCTACCTTATGAGGATTCAAGGACAAAATAAAAAATAAGCTTTACCTTCAAGAAGCTTGTAGTTTAGGTAAAGAGGCATTTGTTCAAATTCTGTATTATCAGGCAAGGCATAAACAATAATTCACTATAGAATGTCCAGTATGTAAATACAAATATATGTTTCTTTTGTGTAATTAGCATAATTGGAATTCTCTAGGCAATTGCTTTATAACCTTTAATTTTACTATGTTCTTTAACTATAAGAACCCTGTATGTTCAAAAATATGTTCAAATATGTTAAAAAAAAAAGACCATAAAAAAGAGTAATTTCAAACAATACCTTCCAATGTAAACCAAAAGGTTATCATTTTCTCCACCAGAAGTTGAACGGGGGCTGTTAAACCTGATATTGAATAGCTGGGATCTCATTTTGTTCCGATATTGTTGTAAGAGCATGGTATCATTTAGTACACAACAGACTGCTAACTGAAAACTAAAACACAAAGATGACATATGGTTCACAGTCTAGAAGCATAGATTGGTTTTTTTTGTCTCCCAGCACACACTTTCAGTAAAATTTAGAGAAGGCCTAGGTAATTTTAACTTTTTCACCAGTATACCTAAATTAGTATAGTATAAATAATTTATGTTGTAATTTAGTAATAATTATCAAGGTTAACTTTCCTACAAAAATCACTGACAATGGTTTGATGCACAAAGAATATGGCATAATTTGCTGTGAATCCAAATATAAACCCTTTTTCTTCATATAAATGATAAAACATGCTGCAAAAATGAAACTCTTATACAGTCATGACACTGCAATTCTTGGCTAAATATTGTTAATATATTCAAGACAATTCATTTGAATACAAGAGGTAGAGCCTGATATAAAAATTAGGGAGAAACTGAGGATAAAATCCATCAATATCATAAATTATGAACTGCTAATGAAATATAATAATTTTATTTTAAATTAGGAAACATTCTTCTCTCTCCTATTCACCCTGGGTTTCTCATTCATCTATTAGATATTTATTGAATGTTTACAATGTATTGCTAGATATTGTGATAAATAAAAAGATGAAGACATGAAAAGATGTATTATTTGCTCATAAGGAGTTTCCAATCTACTAAGGCAGCCATGACTAGTTCACAAATAATTAGAACAAAAGATAGCATATGAAAAGTCTCCTAAGAAATGTACCCTGTAAAATGAAGATTTTGAAGATGGAAGCTGTATTCTGTCTCCACATCTTAGGAAAGACAAGAATAAGCTAAATAGTCCAGAAGTGAGCAATGAGGATGATTAAGGGCCCTAAGTTTATGACACATCAGGATGGGTTCAAAGGATTGAAGATGCTAAGAATGGAGAAGAGAATACTTAGAAATGAAATAATGTCTGTGGTGTTCTCAGTGCAATCACTCTCCCAACCTCCATAACCATAGATCTTCAGGTATATCTGTTTACTTTGACCTAAAGGATTATTAGAGCAATCCTGAGGAGTTGGAATTTTCTAGTACTGTTGACTTGAGAGCCTCTACCTAGTGTGTTCCTCCACTGTCAACTAACTGATTGATGAGAATTGGCTTTTATAATTTTTTAAAAATAAAAGTTGATTTATTTATTAAGAAGGTATAAGAAAATGAGGTTAAAAAATACAACAAAACCCTGGCTCTGGTAGTCTCACCTATCCACTACAGTTTTTGAAAGAACCTCTGATGGCTTTCCCAAACTTTTGAAGTTCACCGGATTATAATCATGGTCTATGCCATTGCTAATCATACATTCAAGATCAGGAAAATAAATACAGCAGAGACACTGGTGCTCAGAAACAGACAAGGATTAAATAGAGAAATAAGGTAGCCAAAACTATTCCTCCTTTCCCCTCACAATGACAGCTTTTCTTTGCTCATTGCCAGGGTGGAATAGCCCCTCAAAAATATTGAGAGAGGGGTATATAAGTCTTTTTGTATGCACTCAAGGACAAAATATAAACTTTGAGTGGAATTTCAGTTACTACCATTTCATCAGTTCCCCTGGCACAGAGAGTGACCAGAACAGCAATGGCCCCTCTGACTCAATCTGTTCAGAAGAAGGCCTGCCTAAATTTTGTATGCTGGCTTGAACCCCCCAGGAAATATTGCCCATGCTCTGAGACTGAGCTCTCATGGGACAATACCCCATTACATAGTTATGTTCAATGAATGAATTAATGAATAAATAAAAATGGGTTTAATAAGTGCTTACTCTGTGCAGAGTACTATGTTAAGTTCTAGGAATTCAAATAAAAAAGCAAAATGGTCCCCACCCATGGGAATTTACATTCTAATAAGAGAAGACAACAATAGCTATAGGGAAAATAAAAAGGCCCAGTGGTCCTAGAGGTGCTGTGGCAAAGCACCTGGTAATGTATGTCTTTAATGTCTTTTTCAATGAAAAATAGTATATATTTTTGATACTGTATAATTTGATAATTCCAAGGACTTGTAATTTGATAATTACCAGGACTTTGGTAATGAGAAGTTTTTTTGTGTGTGTTTCCAGTAGCTGTGAATTCTGAGAAATCATGGGATAAAGCATCTTTAGAGACATTTGCTAAATTGCATCTTCACAAATGTTGCTTCCTTGGATGATGGCTGTAGGAATCAGACCAGAACCATAATACAATGGTCATGAGGGACCTGCTATATCTGGAGTTCTTGGGCTTACTTGAATACCACTGGTAGATTTTTGGCAGTGGATATGTTACTAGAGGGATGGAAGGAGTCATTATTCTCAAGATTGACTGAGACATTGAGCTAGAAAAATATTAGGTAATACTGGATACCTTTGGCCTCAGGAGCTCTAGGAAGATTATTGTCAAAGCAGTGACAATGGTTTGACTCATCTGACATTCCCAATTTCCCTCTGTATCCCTTTCTTTTTTTCCTTCGCTTTCAGTCATCCTTGAAAAACTCTCTTTTCAATAAAAAAGAAAAGGGTGTGTGTGTGTGTGTGTATGTATGTAAGCAATCAATATATGTATAAAAAAATCTGACTATATATATATATAAAATCTTTATACATACTTACATATCTATATACATATAAAATCTTTATACATATATATATATATGAAATGTTCTATACATATAGACCATATAGACCATAGACATATAGACCATAGACATATAGACCACAACCCCCCCTTCCCTTCCTTTGCAAAGGAAAAGGAAGATGGTTTTGCATATATCTTCTATAGGGCTAAATTTGTTCTTTGTAATTCTGCAAAATTCATTTTCAATTGTGTTCTGATTGTGATGTTTCTATTTCTATTGTCATTGTATGTATTTTTCTTGGCTCTGCTTACTTTACTTTGCATTAGTTCATTTAAATCTTTCCATCCTTCTCTGTATTTATTAAATTTGTCATTCTTATAGAACACAGTTTTTTCTAGCCTACACTATATCCATGGATCATTATTTGTTTAGTGTTTCTGTAATCAATAAGCGTCTATTTTAGAGAAGGAACTTCTAAACAATTAAAGCTATTCAAAAGTAGAATGAGTTTGCCATTTCACAAGATTTTTTTCTCATAAAGACTAAATGTGTACTCTTCCCGATACATTTTAAAGATGATTTTTGTCCAGGTGTACATTAGATGAGATAGTCATTGAAGTTCCATTTAAATAAAAGATTTTTTGATTTTTGATTGGCTTGAAAAGGAAAAGTTTCATGAAGAGGCTAGCATTTGAGCTAAGATAATTGAAGATGTGAGATTCTGACAGGCAGAGAAGTATGGGCAGAGGTATAAAGATGAAAAGTGTCAAGCAATTCAGTTTGCTGGGTTAAAGATGAAGATTTTTTTTTAAGTGGAGAAAAAAAGCTGAGATCATTTTGCTTAAAGTCTTTGAGCATGAAATGTTTTGAGAAGATATGCATGACATAATCAGAATTGGGCTGAGATCTAGAAGGGTTCAATGGTTTGTTCCAGTTGGCACAGGCAGTGAGGCAGTAAAGTAATGACACTAAAGAAAGAATACTCTTCTACCTCCTCCAAAATCCTTGACTTATCGCTCTCCAATATGAAAAGAGTTCTTTCCATTTTTGGTCAAGATTGCATAGTTAGGTAGTCTACACACTTTTAAAATATTAAATAAATATAGTTTCTCTGGCAACCTATCACTTTACTTATTGCTAGGGCAAAATTACAGCAAGGAATGCCGAGGGTTTGGTTTGGTGGTCTGTGGAGTGACCCAGACTATTTTCCCAAGGGGCTGGATAGGAAAGCAAAGAGGTTTGGGTCTCAGGAAGCACCTGCTACCTCTCAAAACTTTGTCCGATGGCTTGGCTCCATGTCAATTTGGCCAGTCTCACTCATGGATGTTATCCAACACTGATTGCTGCCCATAAAATACAGAAATGCCAAATGTAACTTTGGTTTGTGGTATTATTATTATTATTATTATTATTATTATTATTATTATTATAAGAACACAATCCTTTGGATTTTCAGGAGCAGCGAGGGGGAGAGGTATGGTTCAAGTAGTCATGTCACAGTAAAGTAAATTTAATCCTATTTTTTATATTATTGAGAATGGGAATGTTGATTGTCATCCTGAAACAGAATTGCACTTAACACTGGAGACAAAAAATTGGGATCTTTCCCTTTACTATACTACAGAATCTTGGAACCTGGCCACACTCCCACTCTGTAGAATGAGGGATCAAAGCTTTCTGTAGGGCAGATGCCATTGTTCCATGTTGGCCAATTTATTCCAAGGGCATCTATCCTTTATTCTGATGGGTGCTGATAGTCTACCTTTTGGCCTCATTATTTTAAAACGTATCTGCTCCTGAGGACAGCTGTCTATAGATGTTTGCCTATAAAAATCACACAAATTAGATAGTTATTCTGCCATTAAAAGGGAATACTTCATTCTGGTACAAGTCGAGGCAGTGGCTTTGCAGTTGATTCCCATTCAAGGGATTTCCAAATGTTCAACCTCCTATATAAAAACTGTGCTTTGTGATGTCATAAAAGGATCGGCCACATTCTGTTAAACATTACTCTCCTCACATTTCTTCCCCTATCAAACAGTGAGACCTATAACTATCAGGATAAAGAAAGCATGCTTGTTGCTTACTGGAAGCACACCTGCCTTCCTGTAAATTATAAATAATACTGCTTTGCTCTTGGGGTGCCAGAAGAGATTGATGGGCTTAATTTTATTCTAGGGGGAAAATGGAGACCTTACATGTTATTCCTGTTTACTGACTGATATAAACTGTTCTTTTCCCATTATGGTCTAATGAGCTGTGACATGAAATCATGAATTCTGCCTTTTCTGCTGCCTTACTGAGGGAGGTCACAAAAGTCATTTAGCTGCTCTGTGACTCAGTTTGTCCACTGCAATAGAAATGTGAATATCAACTCCCCACTTTCCTAACCAGACCTTCTTATAGCAAACCAGTTCCTAAAACTACTGCCTGACACCATAATCATTTGCAAAATGAAAATGCCCTCGATGTTTCATGAAGATGATTACTTTAGCTACAGGATTCCAAACGACAGATTCTGCTGCTTCTTTCCTCTCACCCCCTTTCTGAACTGATCGGTAGGGGTAAAATTGTGTGAATGAGATCTAAAGCTGAAACACAAGGATTTGTATGTAGCAAAACTCACAAAGTCAAATTCTTCTGACAACATACAAGCATCAGGATGCAGTGGAAATAATATGGGACTTTCAGTTAGGAAAGGCCCTTATTTTAAATCTCACATTCATTGGCTGTGTGAACACAGATAAATCTCTTACCCTCTTGTGACTCAGTTTCCTCATATCTAAAATGAATAAATTAATAACACCCAGATTACAAGGTTGTTAAGAAAATGAAAAGGGCAATGTATATAAAGTGATTTTCACATCTTAAAGGTTCTATAGCAATGGCAGCAAGGGAAGGGAGAAGGGAAAACTTTTTTATAACACAACAATACATCAGGCAATATGCTAAGTGCTTTACAGATATAATCTTGTTTTGTCTTCACAACAACCTTCAAGGCAAGTGCTGTTGTTATCCCCATTTTACAGTTGGGGAAACTGAGGCAAATCAAATTAAGGTTTTTCTGACCCCAAGCACAGTACTTTATTGATTGTGTCACCTACCTGTCCCTTCAACAACAATATTAATAATCTAAAGGATTAGATTCAAAGATCTAGCTTCAAACTCTGCCTCAGACATGGGTTTGAATTGTGTGATCATGGGGTAATTGTTTTAACTTTCAGAGTTTGTTTCCCATTTTGCAAAATGAACATGATAATGGATATACTTCCCAGAAGTTTCAAGAAAAATATTTTGTAAACTCAGAAACATAAAATTTTCTTTAGTTATTGTTGCATTATATGGAGACTGGTTATATGTCTGGCTAGCTTGATTTATTCTGGCCACTAGATATATGTTGACCATATATTGGCATGGTATTTTCAAATGGTAGAATAGAATAAGTGAAATAAATTTGCCTTAAAAAATAAAGTACTTATTTCTAAAAATTCTTTCTCCTGTATAAACAAAGAAGCTCCTTGTAAATAAAAATTTACCTTCAGTAAAGTACTCAACCTATTCAGGTAAGTTGTTTCCTCAAGGGAGTTGACTGATAGTTTTAAAAAAAAATAGTTAAATTCAAATGGGAGGGAACTTTGTTTCCATAGGGAAGTATATTTAACTCTCATCATAGCACCATAGAATTCATTCTGGTTCTAAAATAAAATCAAAGCCAAGGGAACAGAAACTGGTGAAACAGATAAAAATACTAAGGTGACTGAAATGGGCTATATCACATTACTTGAAAAGTTTATTCAACTGATACAAATCTCTTCAAAAAATCAGGAAATCTCAATCTTACAATTGATATAATTCATACATACCCTTTGACTCAGCAGTGTTTCTACTGGGCCTATATCCCAAAGAGATCTTAAAGAAGGGAAAGGGACCTGTATGTGCACGAATGTTTGTGGCAGCCCTGTTTGTAGTGGCTAGAAACTGGAAACTGAATGGATGCCCTTCAATTGGAGAATGGCTGAATAGATTGTGGTATATGAATGTTATGGAATATTATTGTTTTGTAAGAAATGACCAGCAGGATGAATACAGAGAGGCTTGGAGAGAATTACATGAACTGATGCTGAGTGAAATGAGCAGGATCAGGAGATCATTATACACGGCAACAACAAGATTATAATACGATCAATTCTGATGGACGTGGCTCTCTTCAACAATGAGATGATTCAAACCAGTTGCAATTTTTCAGTGAAGAAGAGAGACATCTACACCCAGAGAGAGAACCATGGGAACTGAGTGTGGACCACAACACAGCATCTCACTCTCTCTGTTGTTGTTTGCTTGCATTTTGTTTTCCTTCTCAGGTTTTTTTTTTCCTTTCTAGATCTGATTTTTCTTGTGCAGCAAGATAACTGTATAAATATGTATATATATATTGGATTTAACATATATTTTAACATATTTAACATATACTGGACTACCTGCCATTCAGGGGAGGGGTGGGAGGAATGAGGGAAAAATTAGGAATGGAAGATTTTGCAAGGATCATTGTTGAGAAATTACCCATGCATATGTTTTGTAAATAAAAAGCTATAATAATTTTTTTTTTAAAAAGTCTCATCCATCAGTCAATATATTAAGGATCTATACATCTAGACACAATGCTAAGTTCTGGATATAAAAAAAAGAAATAAAAGCAAAAATATTCCCTGCCTCCAAGAAGTTTGAAATCTCCTTAAAATTAGCTTAAAAAGAAAAAAAAAAAATAAAAATGTGAAGAGGGCCCCAAAGGAGAGAATATTTTTACTAAGGAGATATGATATCAACATCCAAATAAGTCCAAAAACAGGGCAACTGACAGGAAATGAGAAGGCTGTTCTGGGTCTTCTCCTTAAATAGCAGTTTTGTTGCTCAGAGTACTGCCTTCCATTCAGAAAGTATAATCAGAGGGACAGAAAGTATACTAAATTGTAAGTACCAAAGCTGGTTCAATCTTTCAGAATAAGGAGATTTCCTGGGAGTATGAATGCATATTGGAAAGGTCAAGAGAAGTCAGATGAAGCAGTGCTGTCTGTGGGAAATGGGAGGAGTTATCAGATAAATTTGTATTTTTAATTTTGCAAAGTCTCAATATATTTGCTTAACACAATTGTAAGCTCATTTCCCATCTTTTTTATTTATAGGTAGGTAAATTTGTGGGCACCAAGAAAAGAATAGTTTACTAGAATAATTTATTGTTAATATCCTTGAAGAATTCTAAAAAAATTATATATACATATATGTATATATATATGCATGTAACATATTTATATACATATATAATACTCATATACATTTTTGTAAATGTGCTAGAAAACACCACAAATACCTCTAATCTCTCTTTTCTTTAAAACATTCCCTCTGCACTTTACACCTTTCTCCCTCAAACATATTGAATATTCAGTGATTTTATAATTTGTCTTTTTTTCTTGAATTATGAACACAACATCACAATATCATTATGTCAAAATCTATGTTCCTACTCATCATTCTACATTCAAGCATTTATACAGCCCATTTATAATAGTAGTGTGGTGAATATCAAGTCAAGTAAAAAAAATTACTTTGTGTTAATTATGCATATACTCATCTTAGTATCATTCATTCATTCATTTTTTCCTTAAGTGTTTATGTCAATCTACCATAAAAGACTTTTTTTTTTATTTGCTACAGTCTCATTTTCACTAATGGAGACTCCAGCTATGAGAAGAAGAATAGAATTTGGAGGATAGAGGAACAGGCAGAGTGAGGAAAAACTGGACTCAAATCTTGGATCTGATATATACCAAGCTATGTGACTGGGGGAAAATTAGGTAACTTCCTAGGTTTCTGGGCAATTCTCAAAGACTAAGTCATTGACAAGTTGTTGGCCTGCATCTGTGAAGGAACTTCTTACAGTAGAATTCTCATACTGATGAAATCAGACTCCATCTATTCTAATAATGACCCAACTTTTCCAAACATAAATATCACCAATTAAACTATAGAATACTGTTTTAAGAAGAGTATACTCACTTTGCTTAATACTAAGATGCAAAATCATGTTATATAAAAAAATGATAAAATAAATTTTACCTCATGCAATAATCTAGGTAAAATTTAGAATAAAACTACTCAAAAGTTGAGGAAAAAAAGGCATGAAAATAATGATTTAGAGGAGGATGTGTGCGTGTGCTGGAGTCAGCAACAAAGTAAAATTTTATTATGGTAAGTTAGGTCACACTTCAGTGTTAGGCTTGTTAAATAAGCTTCTGTAACTGATTAATAGCCCAAAGAATACAGTGGTTTTTAATCAAGAGAAAATTATTCTCATCCCAAATTCTGTGCTCCAAAAGTCATCTAGGTTAGAAAGGTAGAGTCAATGATCCAGCTTTACATCAAACAGCCCTAATCAAATTTTGAATTTACAAGGAAAAAAAAACCCACAGAGTAATACTTAGACTGTCAGGATTCTTTACAAGTGCTTCAATTAAAAATATGCAACCAGGATACCATCAAGCTAAAAATTGGTTTTGCATGACTGAGGCTAAGGCTCACTGCACTTATTGTATTTATACTCAATTATCAAGCTGTGAACTTTGACTTCCCTTTGAGGCCAAATGCCAAAAAGTTGCATTAAACCAGCTTGAAATCCAGCCAATTTTCAGGATTTTCCTTAATGGAATGGGCTCTATATGCAGTGTAGGATGAGATTAATGTGATGAAGGATTTTTTTCTTATTGATATTCAGGGAATGTGTTTTCTTTCTCTATGACTAGGCCCTTTCTGGACTTATTTAAGGGGTTAAGGAAACTGACCACCTCTAATTATTAGTGAATAATATCAAATGCTTTGTGAAAGGAAGGAAATTTAGACTTCTTTCCTTTGAAAGTGGGATCTCACTTTGGAAAAACAGGGCCCACATGTGCCATCACTCTCCTTGGGTGGTTAATGTCCATTGAACTGAGCTGTTTGTGAGTAAAAATAAAGAAGAAATTTTAATGTGGATTCACTTTAAATGTTTAACCAGTTACAGATCATTTCAGGATGGACACATAGAATTGATAATATTTAATAGTTTCATGGTAAGAATATTTGTGCAGACATACTAATTTAATTGTCATGCACTTATTATTTGATTCCTAAAATAAAAATTAGACTAAATGTAGTCCAATGGAGAGTTATGTTCATCATATGCTTATCCCCATAAATATTTTAAATGAAGCAGGAGCAGAAGAAAGAAAAGCAATTTAATAAAGCAGACAGAAAATTGACTCTTGACTCTATAAAGTCAAGAGACCCAAGTTCAAATTCTACCACTGATATTTATTATTTGCTTGAATTTGGGAAATTTGTCTAAATTCACTGGACTTCGGTTTCCTTATTTTTAAAATATACAATTAGAGATGGATTCTATGGACTCTGAAGTTACTAGTTATTCTAAATCCATGATTTTATGATGAGAAGCAAGAAAAATCAAGAACCCTGAACATTTCCCAGGCTTTATAATGTTGTGGAATTTAGTAGCTTCCTAGTCTATGAGCATTTTAGACCTTTCAAATTTCCCATTCTTTTCATGGATGAGTAACATTTAAAAATTGGCTGCAAAACACAAGCATAGATACTTTTCTCCATTATGTCTAATTAGGATTTTGGTAATGATTCTATAGGCAAATTGCTAATAATGTGCCAATAAGTATGATATGTTTAGAGATTATCCAATATTCAAAACGGCATGGCAATGTGGGCTGCTGATAACATCTCTAGAGAAGCTGCCAGCATTAAATGTTATTGTACCTTCACGTAATTACCTTGTCATAGTCCAACAAGGACTTTTCCCTTAATCAACACCAATTCTTATTTCCTTTGCTATGAAAAATAAATGGTTTCTGCAAACCATTTCCCTTTCTACTTTTCTGTGACCTTAAAATATCAAGAAAGAAATTGTGCATTTTGTTCTATTAAAAACAAAAGTGTAATTCTTTATTCAAAATTTATTTTATAATGGTATCTGATTTTTCTTTTCCAAAAAGACTTGAATGATAGACAGTGAATGAATGAGTTATTTTTTTTTCTTCATTCTTGAAGAGGACCAATGACATCAGGAAGATTATATCTTGACTTGTAAATGAATTAAAGTAAGGAAGGGCTATGTAAACTCACCAGCCTCACTCTATTCTCCAGAGCTATCTTAGTCCAATGGCCAGATATAAATGGCCCCAGATTGGCTAGGTGAGAGAGCGGGGCAGAGAGAATCCTGGTCATTTTAAACTAAGGTCTTTCCCAGGTTCATTAGAGGCAATAATCTATCATTGATTAAGGCTAGATAAAGAGGCAAAAAATGGCCTTTTTTATCTATTCAAAAAAAATAAATAAATGAATAACTGACATGAGAAGAACCTCAGAATTTCTGGCCAGAATAGAAACAATTGCTATTTATATAATATTGTCAAAAAAAAAAAAAAAAGTGACTAAATATTGGGACCTAATGTGGACTACTAATCAATGAGAGCCAAAGTGATTTTGGATTCATGGTCAGGTAGCTCTATTTGAATGAGATAGCCTGAGGGAAAAGGTATTTGGGGAAAAAAGGCAGAAAAAAACTTAGTTTACAATCTAAACACTGATTGTAATCAGGGATCTTTAAATTGTCATTAGCTTCATTTTTCAAAATAGTTTTGGAAATGGTTTAAAAGAATGAAGGAAATGGCATTGCAGGTAAATTAATCTAACATCTACAATGGATTCCCATCACCTACTCTATCAAATACAAAATATTTATATGAAAACTCAAAGCCCTTCAAGATCTGGCTTTAATTTCTCTTTCAATTCTAAATCTTATATTAATCCTTCAGGTATGCAAAGCTTCTGCCTAACTAAGCTACCAACCACCAACAGAACATATTTTTATATGTTTATTCTAGTACCACCTAGAATGCCCTCTTCTTTATCTATGAGCACCTTTCCTATCCTAGAAGGATAAGAAACTCAACTCAAATGTCTCCTGCTCAATGAACTCTTCCTAATTCTTCCCTTCCTTTGAGATAGGAGTGAGGGAAAGAAGGAAGAGATGGATGGAGGTATGGGAAAAGAGAGAAAAGGAAGGGCCAGGGAACAGGTATTTTTCTTCTTTGAAAGGCAAAGGGAATCTAGGTTCGGTGAAGGTCCCTGCCAAATCATCAAATTTAATTCATTTAATTAAAAAAGTTGTCAAACACCTACTGTTTGTAATGTTAACTGGAAATAGACACAAGATGTTCTTATCCTTAAGGATATCTATATATATACTCATACACACATACGTATATAGATATAGATATCCTTACTCTTAAGGATATATGTATCTATCATCTATATATCTCTATTTTTGTCTGTATGTCTGTCTTATCTATCTCTCTACCTATCTATCTATATCTACATCCCTTCTTAGGTTACATATGCACATGCAATGTGTATTCATGCATGTATTCATGTATGTATGTATAAATAAAAGATAATTTGTAGACAAAGAAAATACCACCATATCTGAGACTCAATTCTGAGGCAAATGAAATTATAATGCTGGAGAAATTGAGGTTGGATAGAGATTAGAGAGTTATAATAATTTAATTTATTGGAGTTTAATTAATTGACTAGATCGGACCCTCATCTACAAGTATCCAGTCTCTAATGTGGGATTCCAGAGATTCTTTTAGTGATTAAGAAGAACAATGACAGGATGAGGGAGGCAGAGTGAGTACCTGATATTCTGATAAATTGGTATGTCTGGAGTCATGATGTCTAAGATAGGTCTTTCTCCTTATCTGGATTAAAGATTTACAGTTTATAACCTTAGAGTAGCTAGCCCTAAATTATATCAGTCTTAATGGTTAGGAGGGGGGATGTTGCAACCAAGCAGAACAATTCAGGGAAATTGAGGTAGAACAATTAGGGAAACTGAGGTAGAATAATCAAATTAAGCTGTGGCAAAACAAAATAAAATTTATATCCAACATGTTGATGTGAGTAGCTTCTGCCTCCTCTACTTGAATTGATAAGGGAAAAACATACTCAATAGATGAGTAATTTATAATTTGTCCTTTTAAAAGATGTATTTCTTATATAGCATCAAAAATAATAAATCTTCAATGGAGATAAAGGAAATGTCCATTGACAATAAGAAAGCAAAGTTAATAACCTCCATGTTTTTGGTTAAGATAGCTATGTCATTCTTGAGTAAAGTCTCAGTTGATCAAAAAGCTTTCATTTTATTTGTCTTCATTATCAATGATGCATTTCATATTTTTTCCAACAATGTCTGAAAGTCACTTTATGGAGAATTAAAAGATTCATTTTTATTAATATACAGATATGAGAATCACTATTATATAAACTAAGCCATTTTTTCCTAAACAAAATGAGCCAATTTCCCTTCACAGCCTTTATCATTCTATAGTAAACAAAGTCCTCAAATAGTTGTGTTAATATTTTCAAGCAATGGCAGGAAGTTATAGAATACATCCTCTAAGGACTCATATCCTACACATATTATGTTTGTCTAGTGCAGATGGACAGAGTTCTTTTGGGCAACTTAGAGATGGTCAACATCAATATAAATGTTCCCATGTACAACCACATGACAAAATATATTGAAGTGACAGGTAAGGAGAAAGAGTGACTGTCAAGCCAATAACCCCTTTGGTTCTTTTCTCAAAGTTAAATAAAGATTAGACCGAAAATTTCTCCTTGATATATTAGTGACAGTTTTCAAAGACTTTAACAGAACTATATTATATGGCCCTATAGACCAAACATTTTCTTTTTTCCAAACATTCTCTTGGTTATACAAGCTAAGTGCTACTTGATCATGGTGCCAGACTGGTAAACATATTAAATAAATTATATATAATTCCAGCCCTGGGAAGAATCCCTTTATATGCTTTGATGGTGTTAAGGTCTCAAATAGCACAAAAAGCACCACAAATATACATGAGATTTTCTTTGTCCTCTCATTCTGTATACAATAATTTCTTTATATGCAGCACAGACCAAAATTTCTTAAACTGTGGGTTGCAACTCCATATGGGGATATTTAATTGAATAGGTATCAAGTATTCTGCCAAGATTTAATTCTTTATGTAAAAATAAACAAGCACATTCATCTCATTGTGCAAATTTTATTTCATCTTTAATAAATGGTAAAATTATATGTGTGCCAAAGAATTGTTTTAAAATACATTTATGACTTATTATCTGTAAATATTTGATATAAATGCTTATTTTATATATCTCTATATACCTGAAGTTGTGTAAAAATTTCTTGGGGGAAAAAAAAAACAGAATTGTGAGTGGAAAACGTTTAAGAAATCCTGGAATATATGACATTTAAAAATATAATGCTGGCTAGGGAGAGGGACTTTTAAGTTTGCATTTTGGTTTCCGAGGTTGGCTTTCTTTCCTGACCAACTAGAAATAGCAGATAACCTGAAAGGGTCATATCTTCTGCTGCCTGAACTCTTAATTTTTCATGTCATAGAAACAGTTGGAGATCATTTCACACCTAAAAGATCTGCCCTACCTTCAGTACAGTCAGTCAGAAGCAGTTTGGAGGTCCAATGGGATCTACCACACTCGTCCTGAAGTAAGAAAACCCTGAGTTTCATATCCAACTTTAGATACTTTGCTTTTCTCAATTCCTCTCAATTTTAGTGTCTTCCCTCTGTTATTTACTTCCTATTTATTGTATAAATAGTTTGTTTTATATATTTATTTGCATACTGTCTCCCCCATGGGGTTGCATTAAGTTCCTTGAAGTTAAAGACTATCTTTTGTCCCTTCTGTATATCCAGCATTTATCACAGTGCTTGGCACATAGTAGGAGCTTAATATTTATTCAGTAACTGATCATCATCTCTTCCTGACTGTAAAGTCCCAATAGCTTTGCTAGTTAATCTGCATTCTGGCTTATAAATCTACCAAGAATTGCTGCCAAGAAACATTTTCTGAACTTAACTTTTTAAATTAAGACTTGTTCATCTCATACTCCATTTGGTATCTGTTCCAACCTGTAAGTAATAGATGAAGCTAAAAAAAGGCCTTGCTTTATACTCTGATTTCTGAAAATTTCCAAAATAATTTGTACTATTGAGTGAAATATTGATAAGTAACTATTTCTCTGATTGAGATAAGACCTGTGTTAGACTGATATAGTAGGATCTTCTAGTACCTCTTCTGAAATACCTTAAATTGTTATAGATGCACTGAGAAGAAAAAAATGTCTTATCCAAAGTCACAGAGATTAGCATGTATCAGATGCAAGACCACGAGATTTCTAAGTCCAAGATCAACCTTCTATCCACCTAATTTTTTTGCCCCTAAATATTATATACTTGAAATACATATATGTGTATAATGTATATTCATACATGCAACAAAACTTATATTTTTCTTTCTTTACATTGTGTAGATTAGAAGAGGTAGGTTGACAGAGCAGTAAATCTACCCCAAATATTCAAATAGGAGTTTGAATAAAGTTTGAATTAAAAATAATAATATATTTAGCTTGTCAACATGGTCTTTTCAAGTTCTCTCTTTCTCTCTCTCTGTCTTTCTGTGTGTGTGTGTGTGCATGTGTGTGTGTGTGTATGTATGTTAAAGAGGAGATTGGAGAGATCATTGAAACTCATTACTGGCAAGAAACTGCAACTAAACTAGAGAAGGTTTTGCAATCTGCATAGATGGAAGAAGTACTTGACCAAGTAAATCACATATCCTTAAAGTACTGAAGAACATATTCATGTGTGTGTGAATGTAGAGAGAGATAAGACGGACACATACCTGCAAATAAAGAGTTTTTAAAGACAGGAATAGGAAATGTTCCCCTCTGTCAGACAAAGGCCCACTTCCATGTCCATCTTTGCACACTGATTCACTAAAATATCTAACCAAACACATAACCTTGGGGTCATCAGCGACTTCTCATTTTCATATACTCCACATACCCAGTGCTGTTTCTAGTGTTACAACACTCCTTATATGTGCCCCTTCCTCCTTAATCTCACAGCTATAAGTCCTTATCATTTCTTTCCTGGTCTATTGCAATAAAGTTCTAAATGGTCTTGCTTCCTAGGGCCTCTCTCTACTCTAATCCATCTGTCACTCAGCTGCAAAGGTGATTTCATTCTATCTGCTACGTAAAGCACTTCACAACCTGTCTCTCTCCTGCCTCCCCAACCTCCTTATCCTTTATGACCCTCCACACACTCTACAATCCTCAAATATAAGCACACCTACTTGTCATTCCTTTAACGCCACAGACAATATCCCATTTCTGAACCTTGGTGCTGAATCTTTGCCACAACAAGAAAGTTTTGGTCCTTTGCCTTTGACTCTTAGCTTCTCTAGCTTTCTTTAAGACATACTTCAAATCCCACCTTCTTTCTACTATACCTCCCAGTCCCTCCAGTCTTGCTTCCTAGATTGTGTATGTATATATGTGTGTATATGTATGTGTAAATACTGTATGTATTTCCTATCTACCCACTTCTTACACGTTAGAATGTAAGTACCTTGAAATCTGGAATTGTATTTTTGCTTTTTTTTTTAATATCCCAGCACAATAAGCACTTAATAAATGTTTGTGACTGATTGACTGACATTTTTGGTGACATTTCCTACATGTTTAATAACTATTTATTCTTATTTCAGTGAACTGTTCAGTAAGTTTATGTCTTTAAAAGTAAATTTGTTGGTGAAATGCAACTGTTATCGTGGATATAGTTACCACATGACATTAAAAAGACCTAGAAGAAGGCTTCTAGTTCTTGTTGGTTGAACCCCTAATAGAAAAATTATGGGAATATATAGCCAAGAGTGATTCATAAAGAAAAGACACTAATAAGTTGCAATTTGAAATATTGGAGGTAGTCACCTATCGATAATCACAGATAAACTGAAATGTAAGTGCAAGATGAATTGGAGCTGGGAGATATTATGTGTAGAGAATGCAATTAAGAGACTATGCCAACAATCCAGACCAAAGGTGATAAGGGTCTGAACTAGGGTGATGAAACATTCAAAGTTTTTGTTAGTAGTTATCTCCATCAATAACAGGTAGACACTTTCCTAATTGATGTCACAGACAAGGTTGCACAGTGAAATTCAACATAATGTAATGAGATACTTAGATTCATTACTTTACTAGGATTAAGCTTCACAGGCCCTAAAGAAAGAGGGGAAAAGATGAGAAAAAAAAAAAAAAATCAAGAGAAAAAATGTACTTCCTGCCCAGAAACTCTTCATGCCCTTAGGTTACATAACAGCTAACAGTAATATCTATGTAAATAGTCTTTGGCTCAATCTTTCATGCAATAGAACATATTTTTCATTATTCTCATCTAAACAATATCTTATTCTTTACTGAATTTACATTATTGCTTTTCTTCAATGTAATACAGCATTGCATAAAAGAGTACCTTAGTGTTATGTACATAGGAGACATTTGATAAATATTTGTTGAATAACCAAATGGGAAAATGTAATTGCTTCCTATTTTTATTGCTATCATTTTCAAGTTTTTTTTTTTTTTAAGGTGCTTACTTTTATAGGCCTTTTCAAGTTGCTAACATAATTTCTATACTTATTTGGCTATACATTGGTCAAGGGATAATGAGCTGCGCCCTGTAAAACTGGATTCTTTAAAAGTAGCATGAAGTGGCCAAATTCAATAGCAGTGAACAGGCCTAGAGAGAAACAAGAAGACAGATTCCCATATAATATATGTTATATATATATATATATTACATATATGTAGAGCTAGCCCTCCAATAAGTACAGAAACTCACTGAAATTATCCTTGCTGGCAGCTTCCTGGAATAATTTTTAGTTACGGCTAAGTGTCCATCTTCACTGCATAATTGTGTGTATACACATGGCAAAATGAGCGTTTTCCCAAAGTCTTTTTCAGAAGTTGATTCTGAGAATATTTGCCACATGAGATAAAAGAAAGCCAAGCTCAATAGTATCCAAAGAAAAGAGATAGACTTTTCCCATCTTCCTCAGCCTGCTGTTCCAAACATATACACTGATGGTACCTCTGATGGCTGTTGAGCTCCAGAAGAATGAGGTGGTGTTGAAAAGTGACTAGCTACAAAAGACTTGAAGAAACTCTTTATATATGGGATTAATTTTGTGGGATGTGATTATTTTCACCTGGGTCCCATTTGTAGGTCTCTCCCTGCCTGCTCCTGTACTTTTATAACCATACAGAAAGCATGTCCTCTGTTCTGCTCTATTAATTTGTCAGTTTTATCAGCAGCAAGACATCATTCTACGCCAATCCCACTAATCCTCTTAATAGACATCTCTATATTGGGTTTTATTTGCTGATATTTATGATGCTTCCCTAAAAAATTCCAGATTATTACATTTTGCATATTTATGCACAAGAGAAATGAAATCTGATTTTATTGCCTAACAAGTAAAGGTACAATCAAGAAATTAAAATTTTAGTAAATTAATAATTTTACACAATTACTTCAATTTAATAAACATTTATTAAATACTTTTATATATCAGATATATTGTTAATAGTAGTGTGGAGCTGGAGAATGCAAGGGGCACAAGTATTGGAGAGAGGCTTCTATTTGCTTTTATTAGTTGGGAGCATACAGTTGATGGGGACTAAGGCTTTTTAACTCAATTCTTTAATAGAGAGCTGCAAGGAGATTCTGGGAATTGTCTGGTCTTAACTACTGTTAATTAGAGAGGAATGAGAGAGATCACAATAATTTTCAGTGTACTTTTCTTGATAATAATGATAACAACAACATAATAATAATAATAACATAACATAATAATCTAACATTTTTATAGAGATTGTTGTACATCAAACATTGTGCCAAGTGCTTTACACTTACTTTATTTTTACCCTCACAAAAGCTTTGAAAAGTAGTGTTATTATTCCCATTCTCAAGATGAGAGAAATGAGGTAAACAGACAAATGTGATTTGACAAGGGTCACAAAAATAGTAAATGACTGAGATCATTTTGTAACTCAGGTTTTTCTGACTCTAGGCCTGGCACTCTAGCCATGAGGGAATCAGTGTCTGAATATTAAACAGCAAAAAAGAATTAAAATGTGCATATCATTATACGAGTTCTAGATTAATTTTAAGTGTATGTTTAGTTTGAATAAAATGTTGGATAATATTCAAGTATGCCCAGTCTTCATAGTTTGCTCATCCAGAATAATTTTCAACTCTCTTCCAAACCATTTTATATTACTACACATTATTAATTTATTTATATTTATATCCTGTTTTCACTTATATATCCATTTGCTGTCATCTCTTTTAGAATGCAAATTATTGACAAGTAACAATTGTTTTATTCATTGCCTTTGTTTCCCCCAGCATCTAGTAGAGTTCTTGACCTATAATGATTACTTAGTTAAATACTTGTTGACTTGACTTGACTCACAATTTTAAAACATTGTAGAAAATATTTCTTTTACCTATTATCCAATCCCAAGTCTTTAGTTAATATGAACTATTAGAATAAGACTGATAGCAGGTGATGTTTAAAAAATAAATAAAATCCCATGTTAGGAATTTGAAATGATTTCTTTATTAAATAAAGAGTGGGTGATAAGGACACATGTAGAAAAACATGCTTGAGTTTTAATGTATAGCTTGGGATGTGATTTTATCTACATACATGAATTGGTTACACTTAACTTAAAAAATGGATCTGGTCCAAAGCTATATAGTTAAAAAATTATATATAATGGAAAATGATGTGGTATCCAGGAGAGCCCTACTGTCCTTAGTTTAGGGTCGAATTTTGTTCGCTCCCTTTCAGGTTCTTTTCCCCAATAAAAGTATCTTTGTGTATTGGGAGGATGTGGGTGGGATGGTGATGACAGCTTGAAAATGTTCTACTCTTCTCCAAGATCTTTTCCCAAGATCTTTTCGACTGCATGAATCTCATTTCACCTCTGAAAAATCTCATTACACTCCATAGCCCTTTGGAATTCATCTCAGTGTAGTTTGTATGCAGACCAAATTTCTTTTTCTTCAATCATCTAAAATGTTTACTGAGGCCTTCTCTAAGGAAAGCTCCATATGGTGAGATCTATAAGGGATTCCAATCTGCCCTTCTTGCTTGATTCAGGGCTAATCAGTGCCTCAGGTTCAGAGAACTTGTCATGATGCTTGGGGAGATAAAGGTTAGCTACCACATTTTGACTATCCTCATGAAGTATGGCACTTAAATGCTGCTGATGTGATGGAGGGAGGCAGGGGAGATAAGAAACAATTATAAAGCCCCTTGAAAAACCCATGTTCCTTATGAAGCACACTAGATAGATGCATATCTGATGAAGTCTGGGATGGGGAGCAGACACACTATAGAATAGAATAAATACAATAAGTAGAGATGGTTGGTGAGTTGGGATTTAAGAAAATATGATTATGAATCAAAAAAAAAAAAAAGAATGGGGAGGGAACAATGACATTCTAGCCATAATAGGGTGAATAAATAATGGATATGGAAAGCCCAGCATGTATCCTGATAGTCCAGTGGAACAGGAATACAGACTTCAAGGAAGGGAGGGAAAAGAGAAAAGATGGATAATCCAGTTTCTTATCATGGAGCCCCTTCAACAGCTGTCAGTCAAATAATATTTATTAAGTGCCTACTATGCACCAGGAACTGCTCTGAGATCACAGTGCCTTGGGATGGGGACAATATGCAAATTATTAATTATATACAAACAAAATATATTCAGAATAACTGTCACTTGAAGGAAGCCCAGGAAGTCAAGAGGAACAAGCCAGGTATGGGTGACAGATCCAGGAGATAGATTGTTATGTGTGAGAAACAAACAGCAAAAGAACACTGCACTGAACCTCAGAGATGTAGAAGAATAGAAAAATAGAAAGGGAATAGTTTATAAAGGGCATTAAAAGTCAAACCAACAATTTTATATTTGATTCTGGAGATTAACAGTGAGTCGTGGAAGTTTATTAAATGGAGAGACACCGAATTGCATTTTAGGAAGGAGAAATATTTGATAGATTTTAGGAAAGTAAGAGAGGAAGAATAATAGGGCATTCTGTTGGAGAAAATAAGATGGAATGGGATCATTTTTATGTACATGGTTTAACCTTGTCAAGTAGAGCCACCTCTTTATATAAAAGAGGAATGAAGAAAGACAAAGAGGGGAAAGGCATTTGAGTGATGTGAAATGATGAAGGGAAGACAGAGAATTCTCTATGAATGAACACAAATTTTTTTCCAGTAAAATATGAGGCAAAGTTCTAGCTAAGGGTTGGTGATGGGGGGGAAGGTAAAGAGGGAAAATTGCCATTTGAAAGATGTTTTTTTTTTTTCTAAAGCTGTGGGACAGTGACACTAAAGGAGTTATAAAAGGATTGCTTTGCCAAAGTGAGATTATGGTTGAAATTATATAATATAAACTTATAGCAGGAATACATGTGTAAAAGCAGTGAAAAGCAGGAGTAATCCCAGACTGATTTAGAAGGCCAAGACTTTTGATTGGATAAAGGGAGCAAGGAACTAAAGAAAAAGAGATAATACAGAGTTAAATGAATTCAACAAGACAGGGAAGGGAGGTGAGTGTAGATAATACAGGGGCAATGACCTGAGGAAAAAAATGAAGGAGGAATTGGAGGCATAGGTCAGGATGAAGATCTGGATATGAATTTAAAAGGCAGAAGGAGAGGTGGAATGAGAATTACTATGATCAAATGAAGGAAACTCAGAGTTCATGAATGTGGAGGTAGAACAACTGTGGATGATGGGAAGATGACAAAGTGCTGTGCCAGTTTCCTTTTATTATTCTGCCTCGGTTTCCCTAAATTGTTCTGCCTCAGTTCCTTGAATTGTTCTGCCTCAATCCCCTTGGTTGCAAACCTACCCCACCCCACCCCCCTCCTGACTATTAGAACTGATATAACTTAGGGCTGTCTACTCTAGGATCAAAAACTGTAAATGTTTAATCTCAGATAAAGGGGAGATCTTCTATTTCAGACATCCTGGCTCCTAAGTCCTCCTAAGTTATCAAGAATTTATGGTCCTCATCCCCCAACCTGTTAGAACCAGATTAATGGTTTCTTTCTAGAAATTCCCACCCTCACTAGTGTTTGGATTCTACCCCTTGCTTTTTTCTCCCTGATTACTAAAGCCATATAAAAATCATTGGAATCTCACATTCCATGCTGAATTGTTTGAGAGGAAAGTCCAATTCAGCTCTGGAGGAAAAATGGATTCTGCTCTGCCCCCAGACAATTTCTCCCTCTCAGAAATTCAAATAAAATATTAAAAACTTTCTAATCTCTATCTTGCCTCAGTTTCTCTGGCATTACAAAAAGAATCTAAACTTATGCTCTAGAAAGGGATATAAAGGTTCAAGGAGAGTGACCAATAAGGTAGAAGTATGATTTTTCAATCCTTGCCTAGGCTGCCAAGTGCATTTTCCTGGTTTTGTGTTTGGGTAAAGTGAATTTCACAAGTCATATATTTGTCTTCAAAGCATTTATTTTAATTCTCAGAAAACTTATCAGTCTTAAACACTGATAATCACCACTCTTCAGTCTACTCTATCCACTGCCTGAAGCATCAAGAGGAGAAAAAGATAATTGAAAGCAGGAGAGGGGAAAGAGCCCTCACCAGACAGCACAAACTTTTCAGAAAGAAAAATGAGCCCCGGAACAAAGTGGCTTTTGGGTTTTTGGCCCTTTAGCTCCATCCCTAAGAGGGATAAGATTTTGATTCTGAGGCAGCATCCCTTCAGGCAGGAGAAGGTTCAGATAAATAGGTGTAACAAGGGATGGCTGGAGGTAGGGTGGGAGCAAAGCCAGCCTCCCTTGGAGGAGAGAAAATTTACCAAAGGAAGAATGGTGTTGGTGTCGGATTCAGATCTCCATGGAAGGCTGTGAGTTGACCTTGGATCTGAGACTCTGAGCCTTTGGGGGTTGCTGGTCAATAAATGAGTTTTGGACAATTTGTGCTTAGGAGAAGAAAGGGCCCATCTTGGGAGCTTAAGGTGTTTGGTTCTTCTCGTTTTCTTATCCTTATGAGGAAAAAACTACATATTCTTTTCTCTTGTTTGTGTGATTCAATTTCTTTGAAAAGTAGCAAGAAAGAATTAGCCAAGGGAGAAAAGTTCTGGGGGTGGGGGTTAAGTGAGTGGCTGATGGGATTTATCTGCACTAACTCCTTACTTTGACTTCTAACTACAAAAGGTGAGGAATAACAGTGTAGACAGGTAGTTAACTCTGTGAGTGGCAAACAAAGCTTGCTTGTTATCCCCAGAGGACTTGCTTAGATAGGGTGGAGATAGATGGGGTGAAAACAAGATTGATAGCCAAATAAAGTCAGGCATAAGGAGGGGATCATAATTTTAATCAATAAATCCGGGCCATTTGTATTTTTGCTGTATACTCAATTTATATGACAAGGAATAAACTATCCATTTAGTCTACTCTGGAAAGTACATTCCTTTCTGAGGGAGAATTAGAGAAGGAGGGAAGCATGCAGGATTTCTAATTGAATACTTAATTTTATCTGGAAATTTCCTCTTTAGGTAAGCCTTTAAGAAATCAATATTTAGCTGAAATGTGCACTTCTATTTTTTTCATTTGTTAGATTTTACTCTAGTTTTAAAACAAAGAAAGTAAAAATGAGCCATATTGATTTCCAGTTCTGCCTTTTTTGTTCTGTGTTCCTTGTAAGCTGGTGAGATTTTATTTCTTTCCCTGGAAGAAAATGTGCAAAATCCTCTGAAGCAGAGGCCAAATCTGAAGTGAAAGTCAATGTCATTTTGTCAGATGGCTGTGAGGAAAAATATGGTCAACAAGTCCTCGAATGTATGCTGCACATCCTTATGGGTATCACTTTGAAGCAGCATCTTCTCCTTAACTATCAGTGCTGCTTTAAAAACAGAACAATGGCCTGTTCCCATAGCCAGTTGGATCTCATCTACCATGGACCCAGAATGAAGGGAAGTCATGTCCTTTGGATATATAATTCCTAAAAATCTTATATAAAAAATCTTGACCCTGTATCTGTTTAATTTGTAGAAGTGAAATGGGGTTTGACTGCAGGGGTCCTCAAACTTTTTAAATAGAGGGCCAGTTCACTGTTTCTCAGACTGTTGGAGGGCCGGACTATAGTAAAAACAAAAACTTTGTTTTGTGGGCCTTTAAATAAAGAAACTTCACAGCCCTGGGTGAGGGGGATAAACATCCTCAGCTGGCCCGGGCCATAGTTTGAAGACTCCTGGTTAGAGAATTTAGTGGGTACTGATACACTTGTATGAGACAGCTGAGGTTAGATCTCATTAGCAAGAATACTTATTTAAAATAGGAAAAATACTAAATGGTTCAATTGGTGGAGGTACCCAGAAAGAATTCCTCCATATTCCGGCCTGACCTATAGTCACATAATGCCATCTTTCCAGGCAGCATCCTCTCTAACACTAGTCTGAGAATACTGAGTTCTCTGCCTTTGGAAGGGCTGTGGTAAGAGGGAGACAAGTGTCCCTATCCCAAGGTCTCCATGCCCTCCACCATGGGATCATATCCTAGTTTATTTTACTCCACAGGATCTTGTGGGTCTCTTTCCCCTCCACCATTTTTCTTTCCTCCTCCTTATCTACTTGCTCTGTGCATTTTGTGGTATTATTTCTCTACTACCACCACCTTCCTTAACAGCTAGAACTGTACATTATATTTTTCAATGTCTTTCAAGATAGCATTAAATTCATACTTTTATGAGTCTGGAAAATGCAGATTATTTGTCTAATGGGGTGTGTTCTTTCTTCAAAAGGAAGATATTTTCCTTAAATTTCCCAAATAATTACTTCAACCTGGGTTTTATTTTGCTATGATAGTCAGTCTGAAAGTTACCCATTAAACAGATATCATCTAGCATACCCTTTGGATAAATTACAGTATTGTATTATTTCATTTCCCATGGTAAAAAATCTGCTCGACCTGTCCATGTACCCTTGGTAGCTCGCAGAAATAATGGTCATGCTGGGAAAAATCAGATAAAGAGCATAATTAAAGACTATCTGGAAAAATTGATAACAGCAGGTGTTGCTCCTATTCCTTATCCTTCCAAAGGTTTCCAAGGCAGGTCAGGGGATGCAGGGGCCTGCCAACTATCAGTTACTTGCATCCAGTTTTTCTGCCAAATATTTGACAGGTTCCATTAGTCAACATGTATTCATTCACCCACTGTGAGCATAGTTTTCCTGTCAACACTTTTAGGCACTGTTTGGCTGACACAGAAATCTTCATTCTTAAGAAGAGTATACTAATTCCTTCAGAGAAGTCCTTGGACCCTAAACATGCAAGACCTCTTTCTGCTGGCTTCCTGACTGTAATGCAAGCAGTGCCATAGACTTCATTCAGTGAACTGAAGATCTGCAGGACTCTTGTGCATTCCAAGGCTGTCTCTCCACAGGTAAATACATACTGCTGCAGGGTATTTTGAGATTTGTCTGCATTTTTGTGGTATAACTCCTGGCAGTACTGCCTGACTTTCTTAGTCACATTCTAAATTCAATCTCAGGTCTCAGAAATGGGCAGAGCAGTCTGCAGGGAGAATCTTATGAGTGGGAATTTCCTGCCTTTTACATAAGGCTTATTCTGTGGAGCACGGAAATGGTGACAGTAGATTTTGAATTCCCCTTATGTCAGTAGACATGACTATTATAATTACTCAGAGGTACAAGAATAAATCAAATTGCTTTAAAAAAATTATTATTATTATTATTTTGCTGAAGCAATTGGGGTTAAGTGACTTGCCCAGGGTCACACAGTTAGGAAGTGTTAAATGTCTGAGGCCAGATTTGAACTCAGGTCTTCCTGACCTCAGGGCTGGCACTCTATCCATTCATTACACCATCTAGCTGCTCCTAAATCAAATTGCTTTAAATGTAATGGGAGTACTTTAAAGGACCTCCTCATACTTTTTATGGACAGAAGCTGTTTTCAGTAAAAGGGATTTTAGACAAGATGTGCCCCTAAAATGCAAAATGGGAGAGAAAAACATTTATTATCTATTAAAGTTCAAATGTTATATACTCTGCTGGCCACAACACATAAAAACAATTTCACATTTCATGTTTACAGCATCATTGTAAACCTAAACACTGTTGAGTCAGAATGAGCTAATGACAAAATTATTGGCACTTGTATATTTATGACAGCAATCTTAGAATTTTTATCCAGATAAATATGAGATTACATCTGGAAGAAGGCTTAGAAATCACCTAACCCAATAATCTCATTTACAGATAAAGAAATGGAGTCTCAGAGAAAGTCACCAACTAGTGAATAACGGAAGCAAAAAATGACAGAACAGAAGAATAGACCTGAAAGGAACCACTGTGGCCAAGTCCAAGTAATCCAACCCAATATCCAAAGGAATCCTCATTGAAATATAATAAATACTTTGTTATTTGTTATTTATATTTGTCCTTTGTTCTTGAAGAGGACCAAGATATCAGAGAGGCGAGACCATGACATTCAAGTGAGGAAGCACTGTACAAAGTCACCTGCCTCATTTTCTCCTCCAGAACCATCTGGTCCAGTGGCAAAATACAGATGAAGGCGACTGGAGATGACCCTGAAAACATCCAACATAAGGAAACTCAGCATTTCCTGAAGTAGCTCATTGTACTCAGCATCAGTAAAACATTTTTCCATCTTGAAATTATATCTTTGAAGCTTCCTCAAAGGGGAAGAGTTAAGGGGGCAAAGTGAAGGGTCACAATGGCCAACTCCAAACTTTCTCCAAAACATCTTCTGTCAAACAACTGTAGACAAATACCAGCTCAAATTCTGAGTGGAAAAGCCCACAAAAAGTCAGATTCCCGGCCAGCTGAGGGAGACAGAAAGAGAGCTCTATGGACACGGGGGCCAGGGCTGTGAGTGTAGAGCAAGCTGTTAAGGAAACATCACTAGTTGTGGACCTTGGAGGTGGCAACTGGCAGCAGCAGGAGGAGCACCAGAAACACCCTATACACAGGGAACGTTGGGTTACGGAACTCCTGGGCAGAGGTTCCAGGAAAGCCCTGAGCAAGCAACGACCAGAGGACCGTCAGCCTTTGGCAGTTCCATAACCTGTCCTTGGTCACAATTCCAGAGTGGAAAGACATGGTCCTAGTGACAAGAGGACAGAGACTCTACCTGAGTAAGGATCGTAGAGCAAAGAAGGAGATACAGACCAGAATTCTCCCAAAATCATATCACCTAGGAAGCATTGAAAACCTACTGCTCCTAAGGTCAGATTACAGAAGCTCAGCCTGGTTACCCCTCCACCCAGAGGTGAGCAAGACACAACTCTAGCATCATCCAAATTGAAAATATAGTCTGGAAAAGTAAGTAAACAACAACAACAATAATAATAACCTGACCATTAAAAATCATCTAGGTTGACAGGAAATTTCAAAAATAAACTCAGGAGGAGACAATAATTTGAAAACATCTATTAAGCAAAGCCTCAGAGGACGTATTTGATCCAAGCCAAAGAAAGAGATGAAAAGGACCAAAAAACAAAAATTGAAAAAATCAAATAATAAAGGAAAAATTTGGAAAAGAAATGGGAGCAATCCAAGAAAACTGAAAAAAAAAACTGCAGTAAAAGTAAGATATAATATCACTAAAGAAAATAAAATCTTAAAAACAACTCTACAAGACAAAAAAAAAAGTTAAAAGGCTGGAAAAAAAAAAGGAAAAAAAAAGTGAAAACAATTACTCCTGGCTTTGTTTCTTGGGTCCAAACAGAATAAATCAAATTCTTCCATATAATCACAGTACAAATATTGCAATATTCTCTCCCACACTCCCACAGATTCCATACTTCTTCTCCTACTCCCCTCCTCCCCCGACACGCAGTCTTTTCTTTTTTAGGCTCAACATCCCCAATTCTTTTATACATGTTATGAACTCAAGTCTCTTCATTATGCTGGTGGTCTTTCTCAGACAGACACTCTCCATATTATCAATGTCCTTTCTAAACTGTGGCATTTAGAAATGAACTCAGTACTTTAGATGTTATCTGACAAGGGTCAGTATAGGTAGATTTTTCTTAAGGCAGTCCAAAATCACAATAGCTTTTTTGGCTATAACACTGAACAGTCTCATATTGATCTTGCAACCCACTAAAATCCCAAGATCTTTTGTAGAAAAACTGCTATGTAATCAAGCTTTATCCATTTTGTCCTTGTGAAGCTGATTTTCTTGAACTTATAGACTTTATATTTATCCCTATTGAATTTGTTTCTTTAGATTTAACTCAATACTGGGGCTTGTCATAGTACTGTTGGATTTTTGTTGTTGGTCAGTATGTTATATACCCTTCTCAGACTCATGTCATCTATATATTTGATAAGCCTTTACTGAGATCACTAATTATAATGTTCAATTGTACAGAACCAAACATAAATCTGGGAAGTATATGACTGAAGAATTCTTGCTAGGTTTTCATTGATCTTTAAGTCTACTTATTCATTCAATTTCTAATTTAAAATTTTACATCATCTAGCTCATATCTCCTCATCTTTTCAATAAATAGTCAAACTTAGGTCATTTTATTCCAAGTCCAATGCTATTTCTGCTATTGTGCCTAAGATTGGTCTCACATTTTTGCAAGTTCTTTACAATTTAAAGACATTATAGAATTATAATTACAGAAATAATTTTATAATATAGAATTATAATTATAGACATAATTCTATAACATAGAATTATATTTAAAGACATTCAAAAATTATAAAGCTAATTGGCAAGGATGAAAGGGGGAAAGAATAAATAAAGTAGACAACAATGTTGAGATATTAGGTAAATTTTTTTCTAATAAGCTAGAAGCAAAGTCATATTTTTTTTAATGTCACCTCGACAAACATTCTTTCAAAACAAGTCATTAGCTTACAATTCAAGGAGGGTTAGTGATCACTGTTTAATGATATTTAGTCAATCACTTATATCACATTATACTTATAGAAATAATAGCCTCTTCATAATGCTGTTTCATTTAATGTACTGATTTCATGGAATTTGTCAGGAAGATCTAGACTCATACCTCATCTCAGATACTAACTCTATGACTCCAGACAAATCACTTAACCTTGTTATGGTTCAATTTCCTCAAATGTAACATGAGATTGGTGGATTCTAAAGTCTATTCTAGCTATAATTTATGCTCCTGAGATACATGTGAATAACATTATGATGTCATGTAAATAGTTCTTATAATTTCATAGAATCCATCTTGTAATGTCATGTCATCTTTTTTAATTCCTTCCCCAAGATTAATTAAAAGAGGTAGGAGTATTTAACCCTGAAAGCAAAGGAAATACTAAAGAGGGATATAGTATCTCTTTTCAACTGCTAGAAGAGGATTATGGATTAGACATGTTCTACTTGATTCAAGAGACCAATTGTATTAATTGGTACTAGTTCTGAAAAAAAGAAAGTGAATTTAGTCTTGAGGTAAAGAAAATCTTCTAAAAGATTAATTATTCAACACTAGAACTGATTGTCTTGAGAGGTGGAGGATTCTCCCTCACTGATGTTCTTTAAGCCAATGCCATAGGACAACATATTGAGCATATAGTACAGAGAATCATTTGTGTGTGTGTGTGTGTGTGTGTGTGTGTGTGTGTGTGTGTGTTTTAATTCTGATTTAGAGTAGCATTCTCTGAAATTCTTTTCATCTCACATCAGTTCTAAAAGAATGAGATTATTAGGGAAGAATTCACAGAGAAGAGAGCATATGAGCTGTACCTAATAGGATACGATGTTCATATGTGGAGTGAGAAGCAGATCATTCTAAATACAAGAAGAAAGATGAACAGAAACTAGAGGATTTAATGGTGTCTTCTGGAGTGGACAAGTGGTCCAATTCTAGTCATTCAAAAGTAGAATGCTCACAGAAGCAATTATTCTCTCCTTAAGAGAAGTTATTTAAGCAGATTTCATCACCACTTGTTAAATATGACGTAGAGCTATACAGATATAGCTGTGGGTTTTACTAGAATACCAATGTGATCTCTTTTAACTCTGATAATTTGTTAAACAGAGTATAAATGTGCCAGAAAAATGTGTGTGTGTTTCTTTTAAGGTTGTCTTTTTTTTTTTAATTGTATATTGGCTTCAATTTAAACCTGTTTCATTGGTAACTTCACAAAAAATGAACTTTTAATCAAAATGTCTCTTTAGAAAAGAGATAAGAGAAATTATACAACTGAAATTTAGCAATCCATCTCTTTCATGTCAAAATGACAGTGTTCCTTGAAAAGAAAGCAAAGGTACCAAAAGTTAAAATTCTAAAATAAAATTTAGTTCTACCTGAATATAATATTTGGAACTCTGGCCTGTAGGATTATGCTCATTTTCTGCCAGTCTTATTTACCACTTGTTTTGCTGGGGATTGTTTCCATTTCAAACAATGATTTATTTACATAAGGCCAACACAAGGTTATCTGGGTCTCAAAAAATGAGGGAATAGCATATTTCTGTATATGGAAGGAAAATGCTAATTTTCTACCATAGTCTGGGTGATTAAAACAGCAGGGCTACAAATCATAGAGTGATTTAGCCCAGTGACAAAATAACAACCATCAAAAGCATTCCCTAAAAACCAATTGTTTCCAGTTTTAGCCTTGCTTCTCATACTTAAACATATATATGATATGTTCAGGACATTGAGTACATTTGTTCTTAAATCATTCTTCAAAAGTATATAAAAATGGTTGTTTTCCCACATTAAATGATTAAGTAAGAACACAAAGTGTAATATCCTCTTTGTCATAGGTAGCAGGAAAAAAAAGAATGAAAAAAAAATCTTCTAAGATGACGTTCATGCCTTTAATTCTGAAGGGTCCAGTCAAAGTATTTTAAAGAGAATAATGGGTATAGTTATAATATTGTTATTTTATGTGGCTCTCAGTGTGACTTTCTCAAAATACTGAATTTCTATAATGGAAGAGGGAATAAAATTACTAACAAATGAGATTTACCCCCATGCGATAAAATAGCAAGACTTTATTTAATTAGTCTGACAAAGGTAATTTTGTGCTGGAAGTACAGTCTGTGGTTTGTATGTGACAGAAGATTGGAGGGAAATCAAAAGGCATTATTAGTTTCACATTTTCACATCCACATTGAGATTGGGGTGGAGATGGAAGTGGGGTGGAAAGGATAAGAAGCAACACAAATACTCCCCCGGTGCAAAATTTAATTTCTATTCCTTCATAATCACCAAAGATTCTGGAAATCCCGCTTCCTATTATTATTAAGTGGGTAAATGAGTTCAAGGGAAAATTCAAAAGAAGAAAAGAGATTCTGTTTATATGAGAAATATAATCAACTACAACATGATTAAGAAAAATGCTCTTTTTATCAATCAATTTGAAAATATTATTTACAAATTATTCAAACTACCATAATTCTAGAAGACTGAAAGCAAAAATATTTGTGGGAATTTTTATATACAATTTATATACAGAAGAAACCTATTTAAACATCTTTAAATGGATATATTCCCACTTATGTAGAAGCTAAGTACTTGGCTCAATGGTGCTTGTCAGCTGATGGTGGGAATAATGCGAAATAATAGTAAGATGCTCTGAATTGATAATATGTATGCATAGGAATGCATTTATTACAAATTCATCATTGATGTTCTCTGGAAAAAAAATAGTCACTTCTTGATTATCCAGAGGCATATTTGCATTCTAGTCCATCTTTAACAAATCTTCCTTTCAAGCTCTTTGTAATATGTTCAAATAATCTTAACAAAAATAGAAAATCTATTAATTTTAGGCCAAAAGAAGCTGAAAGACCTTTCCAAATGAGGTAACTAAACTACTAGCCTTCCCCTAGAAAGGTATTAGCCAACATCTTCAGAAAGGAAGGGCTCTTTTTGAGGCTGGTATTACAAATAATACTTAGAAGTAGTGCTGTAACTTTCCAGGTAGAGAGAATGAGAAGAGAAGAATCAAATCTATAAAATGGATAGTTTTGAAGATTAAGTTTCCATAATAAGATGTAATTTTTTTCTTTTTTTTTCTTTCTTTTCTTTTCTTTTTTATTTGCTGAGGCAATTGGGGTTAAGTGACTTGCCCAGGGTCACACAGCTAGGAAGTGTTGTGTCTGAGACCAAATTTGAACTCAAGTCTTAACTTCAGGGCTGGTGCTCTATCTATTGAGCTGCCTAGCTGGCCATAGGATGTATTTTTAAAAGAAAATTACAAACTCTCAGAAAATCATAATTTTCTATATACCAAAATAGTTTTCTAAATCACATTCTTGATCATAGTTATTTTTTGTATCACTATTCCCCTCTGATAGAGAAAATAGCTATTAGTTTATTGTCTATTTCCATATTAAAGAGTTCCTGAAAAAAACTTTAAAAACAAAACCTAAATGTGACCAGAATAGTTGGGTTCCAGAAAAAAAGGCCTCTTATTTCATTCTTAATGCATGTTATTTTTAAAAATGACTTATTTAAATCCTCTAAGTTGCCCATTTTCAAAAGCTGATTCACCATTTATATTTTTTAGTGCATATCCATCTTATGGCACACACCTTTAGAAATCACATTAATTTATGAGCTGGTCAAAAGACTAATAATTTATTCAGAAGATCTGAGTTGAAAATTTTGTCAATTACATACAGGTATGATCTTGGACTAGTTCTTCCACACTTTTCATGTTTCTCTTCTCTAACATTAATCATTAGAGTAGAAGATACCTGAAGGCTCTTCTAACTGTAAATCTCTTATTTATCAAATATTATTTTAGCAGAATAGTTTTACATTTTACTAAAATCTAAATAGTTCACTGGTCAGGAAGACTCATCTTCCTGAGTTCAAATATGGCCTCAGACCCTAATTAGCTCTGTGATCCGGGGCAAGTTACTTAATCTTGTTTACCTCAGTTTCTTCATCTATAAAATAAGATGGAGAAAGAAACAGGAAACCACTCTAGGATCTTAACCAAGAAAACACCAAATGGAGTCATGAAGAAGACATGACTAAAAACAATTAAAAAACAAATTAGCCTGAAAGATTTTTTAAAATATGGTAACAAAGAAAGGACATAGTTCCCTTCTTTCTGCTAATTTCCAACCCCACTACTCAGATTGGTTACAAACAAATAAATATTTATCAAGTACTTACTCTGGACAAAGAACTATGCTAGGTACTAGAGATCTAAAGACAGTGTGACAAAGATCCTGCTTTATACATCCATTTCCTAATATATACACACCTATATTCTTTATATTTTAGAGACATAGAAGTCTAGAATTAGAAGAGATCTTTGTAATATTCTAGCATATTTTTTTTTTACTTTGTTACTGAAAAAAATCGAGATCTAGAGAGGTGAAGAATATCTCTGAAAGCTGTATACATTATTAGGGGAAAAGCTCAGACAGGAATTTTTGGCTTTTGCACAAAACCATGGTCCTTCTCAGATAATAGGAAATTGAAAATGTCATCTGTGACTGTATCTTTAATAATTGCCACAGCAGTGCTCTTTGTTTGAATAAGTTTAGGAGACAGGATTTTTACCATTTAGAAATCAAGGTGCCATTTCTTTTTTTGTTGGTCTTTATATCATCATATTTGGAAATATTTGCAAAGTGATTCTGGTCTCATAGGAATTAATCCTGTCACCCTTGAAACAGTAAAAAGCAAGATGTCAAAGTAGTTGGTCAGTTAGTCATATAGTTACTAAATCACACTTGGCCATATATATACCAAAGGCACTGGATAACAGAGGACTAGTCATTCCCAGTCTCTTGAAGAATTCATTCCCCACCTCCCCATTGGAGCATCCAATCTGCTGAGGTGTATGGATGGACAGCTGTGTATGAAACTTACACAACATCTGCTCTCCTCAAGTCTCTAGCAGACAGTGGTATTAATTTCAATGCCTTATTTTTATGAGCACCAAAATTGGGCAAACTCACTTTTTTAAAGACCTTCTGTTTGGTACACAAAGCAATGAAAACAAGAATCCTGGGAGCCGTGGCTGCTCCAGCATCCACCATCCATCCTCAGCTTATCCCAGGGTATAAGCCAGAGTAATTATAGAAAGGCATATGTTGATGGCAATAAAGCAGTTACGCATGTTCAGTATCCACATTAGAGATTAACTGCCTACCACATTGCAGTATTTAAAAATTAGAACATTTCAGGTTTAATACATGTCTCCTGTCCCCCCCCCCCCCAGATATACACTAGAATTCCTAAAGGCATAGTCATAAATGTAATTTTACATAACTTACGATCTAAGGACTTCATGAGTGTAAACAATTCTGCTGTAACATTTGGCATCTAGAATGACAATTTATATACTCCCTGCTATTCCCGCTCCCCAAAATGTAGCAACACATTCATCATTTTCCTTGTAAAATATTCCACTGCCTTCGTGGGACTTATTTCACCGAAGCAGGGATGAGCAAATGAGATTCAGAGAGTCCAAAATTAAAGCTAGGTTTCAGGCTGTCATGTCCCCAAATGGCAAAAATAAAAGGTTTCCCACAAGACAAATTTTAATGGCCTCTCCAAAAGCATCTCAAGCCCCAGTGTTCTAGCACTAAACTCCCAGAGAAAATACCTAATTCTAAGTTTAGCCCAAGGTTAAAAGCATTTCCCCAAAACACTTCTTTGTTCGAACTATTGGGTCATCATTAGCACTTATTTAAGCAAATGCAAAGAAACAAAATAAAATAACCCAGGTAATTGAAATGCTAGTGTGGCAGAAAACAGAGGCTCTATCTTTCTATCAAGAAATGAATGATTCAGCCCAATTTACTCCTAACTGCCTTAGTAAGAATTTTTTCTCACTGGAAGATGATTTTTATATAAATTATACTACATAATTTAGCCCTCAACTTTGTCAACAAGCCCCAGCTTAAAAAACAGAAAAGGCCAGGTTAAAGAGATGGGCAACATATAGTAAAACAGCAGAAAGAATACATTGGTAGGAGTAGTATGGAAGACAATTTCACTGAACCTTGGGGGTTTTTCCCTCTCTTCTCTTGCTAATATAACTGAGCAAATAACACTTCAACTTAAATTAAGAAAAGCATAGCAAAAGAAATACTTCAGATTCACTAGCTATATCTTCAGCCATTTAAAATTTTCCACTGGAGACCAGAAGAAAAGACTATTTTAAATGTATAATAGTCCATTACAACACATTCCACACACATAAATCCTTAATATTTCACAAATTCTGTTACCATGACAAAATCATTCATGTTTCCTGCTTATGAAATGGACCCTTGTGAAGTATTGCCTTTTTCAACCTTAGCAAACAAGAATTAAATATTTATAAGGAAAATATACCAGGCATACTGAAATTCTTATGGGATCTAAATACATAAATTTTAAAGAAATTCAGCTTGAATTTAATATTTACTTACTATATCAATAATATCTGTAATAATTACACATATTTATATATAGGTACACATGTATGAAAATATTTATATAGTAAATACATTCCAAGTCATATTGGGATTTTTTAAAAAAGTACACAATGGTTAAATAAAATGAAACTGTTTTGATCCTATGAGAATTAGTGCCCCTACCTGATTTTGTAGTGTAATTTTAAGCTTAGATTAACAGCAAAAGTGTAGGGAAGCTGGACAACAAGAACTAGGAGGAAGGGTAATCAGCCATTTGTAACTTGTATATAGGAGATATCACTTTAGCCAACCCTTAAAGAACAAAGATTCTAAGAGGCAGAAATAATAAGAGAATAATTTGTTCTCAATAGAGACACATGTGGATAATAGGAAGGTCAGCCTATCTGAAACATAGAGAATCAAAAAGAAGAGAGATATAAGTCATGGAGACTATACAGAAAGTTACCATTAAGGAAAGAAAGTCTAAACTAGAATGGTGGACTAGTGGGAAGACAAGGGAATGGATGTGAGGGATATAATGGAGGTACAATTTGCATGATTAGACATGAAGGAATCATTGGATGAGCAATTGCTCTCTAATATAGTCAGAGTATTATTTACTAGAGCATTGGAAATTAATAGAAATTGCCAAAAATCTCAAAACAATGAAATGTCAAAGACGGAACTTGAACCTAGGTCTTTAACAGAATAGGGAAGAAAGAGAGAAGGCTGAGTATGGGGGAAACTAAATTCTGCTTTCTGTTTAAATATGTTGAGTTTGAGAAACCTGAGAAGTAATCATCTAGTCTTTGCTTAAGGTCCTCAAGTGATTTATAAAAGAATTTCTCTCCTTTCAAGGAAGCTTATTACACCTTTGTATAGGTCTAATTTTTAGGATTTTTTTTTCCTTTCAAGTCTAAATTTGTTTATTTTCAACGTTCCCATGAATAAGGCCAAGCAAAATATAAAATGCCAATCCATCTTTCACTAGATGTCTTTTCAAATACTTACAGATAACTATCATGAATCTCTACATCTTCTGTTCCTTAGACTGAATATATTTATTTTCTTCAAGGGGTCCTTACATGGCATCATTTTGAAGTCCTTGAACATTCTAGTTCTCTTGCTCTGTATTCTTTCCAGATTATTGTTTTTTTTTTTTTTTAACTAAATTACAATGCCCAAAATAGAATACAATAGGATCTTGTTTTTATACTTTTAATAGATTTTATTTAACAATAACTATGTTAATCATTTAATCCAAAGAATATTTAAATTGCTTTGTTTTGCTTCGGAGGGAAGAGAGTCTCTTCTTTCTACTAGCTGGACAAATTTTTTAGATACTACTTAACAAAACAGTTGACACTGATGCAGGAAAGATTCCAATCTTTGATTCCCAACCCCCCCCTAGCTAATGTAAATTACCCTTTGACTCACAAATCCTGGTCCCTTTGAATTCCAATAGAAGATCCTGACCTGTCCCAGCCCCACCCAGATCTGAGCCAACTTTGGGGCTACACCCCAAAGCCCCTCGAGCTAAGTCTCCGACTTAAAAGGGCTACGCTGGGAACCCCTCTTTGCAGAGATTCCAAACATGGCAGCCATGTGAGGACCCTCTGTCCACTGGACCCTCTGTCCAGTGCCCTCCTTGTCTCTACCTTCACCTATCTCCTACTTCTAAACTCAGTAATAAACCTCTTTTATTAATCTAGCTCTCTGGGCCAATAAATGCTTTTATTGGGAATCCGCGCCGCTACTAGACTTCGTATACCGCCGTATCCTTATGCCAAATCCAAAGGGGTTGCAGGGGAACTCTGTTTGACTCCCTGGTACCCCAAACCTGCCACTAGACCTTAACTAAACCCTAATTTCATTTAGGTATCCCAAACCTAGACCTCATGTGGTCTACACCTCAACATTTGGTTCCTGACCTCAACAACATGAATGTCCATACTTTGTCAGTTTTTTTGTGCCTCCCATTATGAAAGTTTCTTTAAATGATCATTCTTCCAATTAGCTCTCAATAAAAAAGTAAATAAAGAAAAAGTCCTCAAATGCATCAGATTTATACTTTTTTCACCTCTGTTCTGAGAAATTAAATAATAATAGCAAAATATTCTGGAAATGGAAAGGAAGTCTTCCTCAGTCCTTTTATGGACTAGTCTGTCAGAATAGTTACATCTCAGGGAGTTTTTGGAGTAGTTGAAAAAAATAACATTCTACACATTTTGCTGAAGAACAGATTTAAAGATTAGAGGTCAAGAATAATGAAATCAGATCTATAACTAGCAATTTTTGCACCCAGAGAAATTAGGAAAAAAAACATGTCCCTCAATTCAGCTGAAGGGAGAAAGGCAGCACAGACCATGTTATGAGACCATGCTGAGGAGGCACCCATGACTTGTCATGTTAGCAAAGTTTTCATCTGAGGAATAGACATGTTGAAACATTCTCTCTAACTTCTTATTTAACTAATTAACTACTTGCTTGATAGGCACTAAGACCAGCTGTTTCTATGCTTCCATAAATGCTGATACCACATTGTAAATTTTAGCACCCACATACAGGACTTTACTTGATAGAATATAAGCTTTTCTAGGGCAGAGATTGTTTCACTTCTGTCTTTGGTTCTCATAGCCTCAGGACAATGCCTAGGGAATAATAGGCATTTTAATAAATGCTGTTGAATGACTGCTTTGTTGGTTAACCTGTCCAAATTATGACTGCATGTATGGGATACAATGTCAACTGTAATGTTCTACAGCTCTCTTCTAGTCATGCTCTCTGAAATGTGCAAAAGCTAATTCTTGCCCTTAGTATGGCAAAAACATTGGCACAGATAGAAAAACAAAGGGAGAAGTAAAAGGGCAGAATCCTAGAAGACTATATTCCTTTTAGGTCCAATGCCTGGATTTCATAGCATCCATAGCTCTTTGGGACCAGGACCAAAGACAGTGGTCTTTATTTTTAGTGTTTACAATGTTTTCCTCTCTGTTAAAATTGAAAAGTAAAGAGTCCATCAGAAAAAAAAAAAAACAGACTTAATGACTTCAGGCCATTGTGAGGAAATGAAGTTTTCATTTAGGGCAAATGAAGTTTGTTGTTGAAGAATAATTCTGAAAATAGAATAGGAACAAAAATTAGATGTATAAGAAACAAAGAAATACTCCCAAATGAGTATTCATTGGAATCTAAAAGGAATCATTATCATATTTCTTTAAATAGTCAGTTTCTGCAGTATCACAGAATCCCATAATTTTAGAGATAAAAGAGACTTTAATGGCCATCTAGTTCAACCATTAACTGAATAAGAATACCTTCTTAAACATACATGGCAAAAGGTCTTTCAGCTATTGTTCTTTTTTCTATTCCCTCCTTTCACAATCTTCATTCTCTAGTTCTACCATATATTCATGTTTGGCTAGCTTTGATTTCCTTGCTCTTTGGTCCTTGACAAATCAAGCTTTGCCAAGTATCAATCATTGGGTAATCTCTATCATTTATATTCTCTACACTTATTCATATATTACTAGAATAGACCATCAGTAATCAATTACAATCTCTATACTAACTATTCCAATCCTTTTTCTCTTTCCTCAGACTTCCTATATTACGTTCTATTTTTTTTTAATAGAGGACAGAAAAATTGTTTACATCTACTGTTGTGATTTCTTCACTCTCACTCACTTCTTAATTCTATGAATTATGGTTTCTATCCCCTGTATTCAAATGAAAATCTCTTTCTAAGGTTGTCAAAATCATTTCAATTATTCAATTTGCTAATCTTTTACTGAGTATTTATCCTCTTTACTTCCTAGCTTTTGATTATTGACCATCCCCCTCCTTTTTGACACTCTTCTCCCTTAGTTTCTGTAACACCACAGTTTTTTTGTTTTCCAAATTTATTGTTCCTTCTCAATTTCCATTACTAAATCATCATTTTTTTCCTACTCACTAAGTGTGAGTGTACCCAAAGGTTAGTCTTGTATTTTGTTCTCTTTTCTCCTTATATTTTCACCCAAGATAATTTCAAAAGCTTCAGAAAATTCAATTATCGTTTCTATGCAGATGACTCTCTTCAGAGCTATTATCTATATATCTAATTTCTCTCCTGAAGCTCTAGTTCATCCTTACAAGATGCTTTCTTGGTATTCCTACTTGCATGTTTTAGAGATAACTCAAATTCAACTTTTGAAAAGGGACTTAAGTTTTCCCCAATAACCATTCTTCCTCCAAATTTCCCTATTTCAGTTGATAGCACCATTAACCATCTAGTCACTAAGGTTCATAACACTGAAGTCATTCCATGAGTCTTCCCTCCCCCTTAATAACCAGTTGCTAAAGAGGCATGAACAGACACCTGATTTGCCTCTCTTTCTCAAATCTTTGTTTACTGAATTCATCTTCTGCATATCTGCCAAACTGATATTTCTGAAACATAAATCTACTATATATCACTTTTAACTAAAAAATCCTCATTGGAGCCCTATTTTCTGTCATATAAAATTGGTTTTAAAGCTCATCACAATTTTGCTTATATCTACTTCGATGTAATTTCATATTACTTCCTTTCCTTACTATCCAATACAAACTATTAGTTGTTTCCCATACATGATTTCTATCTCCATAATTTGTGTTTTTGCACAGTGATTGCTGTTATTTAAAATATATGCCCTCTTTACTTCTTCCTGATTTTTTTATAGTACAATTTACCTACTATCTCCTTCATGAGACATTTCCTGGTTTAACCATTAGCATGATCTCCCTTCCTGAAAATGCTTTGTAATAAATAAACATACACACACACATATATGCCTTGTATTCACTTAACTATAAAAAATGCCATATATTTCCCCAATAAAATATAACTTTCTTGAAGGTAGAACATGTTTCATTTTTGTCTTTGCACTTAGCTAAAGTGATTTCACATAAAAGTGACTTGCACAGAAAAAGGTTTAATTAATTATTTTTAGATGAATTAAACACCTTGAACGTCTTCAAAGGAAAGGAAGCCAATACTGCTTAGAAAAGACCATTAGTTAGAGTTACTAGGTAATTCTAATGTTAGGAAATATCTTTACCCTCACCCCAATATATATATATATATATATATATATATATATACATACACACACACATATATGTATATATATGTGTGTGTATATATATATGTATGTGTATGTTTAGAAACGTTTACTCTTTGCTTCTTTGTATATCTTTTGGGCAAAAGAGAACATATGTAATCAACTTTCCAAGGAAAGTCCTTTGGCTTTTTGAAAACAACTATTATGTTTCTCTTATTCTCCCATAAATTTCCTTTCTAGGAAAGCACTCCAAGTTTTTTCAACTGAATCTAATATAGCACAAACTCACCATCCTCCCTGCTCTCTTTTGGGCACTATCCAGCTTATCAATATCTTTCCCAAAATGTAGAACCTAGAATGGAGCACTTTATTCTAGAAATGATCTGACTAAATGGTACTCTCATTTCCTGGGTGCCTTACCTCTCAACACAATCTATGATAGCATTACCTTCTTTGGTAGCCATAGCTACAGCTGCCTTGTTTTTCATTATTTTTGTTTGTTTGTTCTGTTCTTGTATTTCCAACTTCTAGTTAAGTATCTTACATATAATTGACATTTAATAATTGTTTGTTGCATGGATTTGTAAAATAAACATACTGCCAACTCATATTGAATTTTCAGCATGTTAAAAGTAGAATCTCTTTTCAGATGAACATATATCTAGCCATATCTCCTAAATTTTAAATTTGATTTGTTTTAACTTAAGATGAGATTCAGTTTATACAATTTTGATTTTAACACAAATTTATAGGAAAATTTCTGTTTCATTAAGTGAAGCATACCCACAAAAACATGTAATTACTGGGGGAAATTCAAATAAAAACTCAACCCCATAAAATCTGTATTTATTTATTTATTATAGATGAATTCTTTTAAAAGACTGAAAAGTGAAGAAGAGATATTTGCAAATTTTGAAAATTTACTGAATGACCAAATAAACAATATGCTTTTAATCTTTAACAACATTTAACATAATTTCCATGACAAAACATTGAAATGTACAATACCCAAAACTACATATTTAAAAGTTTCTAGTTTTCTTTATTTTGTACCCATAGTATATATGTTAGGTTTAGAGTTTATCTGTTTATTTCTTTTCTGGTATCTGCTTTTAATTTTCCAAAATAGTAATTCTTAGGTTAATTAAACAGTTAATCTCTCCAATTTGTTCTTTTACTGAGAATGTAAAGAATAGAATTTTAACCCTGAAGCCTTTATCTTTTTCATATCAAAACTCAGTTGGAGAGAAAAAAGAAACTAATTTATAAAATACATGAACAATGAAAGAATTCATATGTTTTCCTCTACTCAACCCTCTCCCCCAAATTCTTTGGGTGATAATGAATTTTTAAAAAGTAATCTAAACCCTGTGTGGGAAAGGCAATTTTTGAAGACTTCTTTCTCATCTATAACTTTAGACAAACATTTCTGAATAAAGAAGCTTTTAGCATAAAAGTCAGAATGTAGTTAAGAGAATAAACAGTTCTTATAGTTCTTTTATTCTCTGTCTGTCTGTCTCTCTCTTTCTATCTCTATCTCTCTGTCTGCTTCTGTTTCTCTCTCTCCCAGACTCTCCCTGGCTCTAGCCCTGTGTCTCTGTCTGTGTTTCTCTGTCTCTGTCTCTTTCTATGTCTGTCTCTCTCTGTCTCTCACTCTGCCTCTGTGACTCCGTCCAGGACCAACCAGGGATTTAATCAGTGTATGGAATACTGGATGGACAATTGTTCTAAAGCATTTATAATCATAAATTATATGGGCACCAAAATGTTAAAGAACTTGCTTGCCCAGATCATAGACAGTAAATGACAGAGGCTATGCTTCAGTCTCAGCCTGACTTAGAGGCCCATTCTCTATCTTCTAGGCCAGGCTACCTCTCAGAATGGTTTGAATATGTTCAGGGCCAAATATAAATTAATTGAATCTCAGAGTTAAGGCTATAGGCTCAATGCATGGAAGACAATTCTTCTATCTTAACTGAAATCTATTTATATTACATTTAGAAATTCCATTAGAATGCCAATAACAATAGATTGTAAATGATGCTCCATTTTACTTTATAGGTAGAAAATGCCAGCTGCATAAAATTGCCTTTGGGTTATCTGAGTGGAAAAAGAAGAGAGGAAGGAACTATCCAGGAAAAAATACCCGTGCAATTAACAACAACAACAATAACAAAGAGTCATCTTAACAACAACAGCAACAACAAAGAGTCATCCTATCTAGTGATGAAAATATTTAAGGATTTAGTCTCCCAGTTCATTCAAGAATAGTACTAATACTGTAGTCATTTGAACAAGAGATGGATAGGTTTTTTAACATGGAAAAAAGTTAAAATTATATTAAAATGTCAATGAATATTAGACTCAACTAACAACAAATAGTGGGTCAGTTAATTTTATTATAATAATTATATCTCCTTTTCCCTCTAGAGTCTCTACTAGTATCTTGCCTGGATAATTCTAGGACACAGAGGTGTTTTTTGGTTTGTTTTGTTTTTTACAAACAGAAGGACCATTTTTGAATTCTTCTGAGAAAGCACAGAATAGACTTTGAGGAGCTATACTGAAATGTAATGAGTAGTTATGGAGAGCAGACAAGGACATTTTTGGATGTTTTATAAAGAGTGACTCTCAGTTCTCACTTTTATTTTGATACTCTTCATCACAAATTATTTATTTAAAGAAAAGGGTATTTATGTTATGTCACAGTTCTCTTTTATTGTACTGACTCAGTTTCCCTAATTATCCTGACTCAGTTTTCCTAAATTGTCCTGCCTCGGTTTCCCTAATTGTTTTGCCTCAGTTTATAATTGTTCTTTCACACCTGTAAAACCACCCCTGCCTTTTAATCAGAATACTCAATAAGGATAAAAGATCTTATATTTTACAATATCATAATGCCTCTCCCCATCCCAAGCTATCAGAATATCAGATATTGTTTTATCAAGATACCTCTTCCCATTTTTGGGGTGCCTCCCTCCATTATGTCATCCCCATCTCTGGTGGCTCACCCCACCCTGTCAGAGTCCCATTTCCACTCTCAGTACCCTGACTCCGCCCCTGACTCACTTTACCCTCTGCGGCTGAGCCACATGTATGTATGTATATATATGTCATTGAGAACTCAGATTGTTTGCTGGATTCTTGGAGACGACAGTCTCATTCAGCCCTGGGACTAAATCATGGATCCATATGGTCCCAGGTAATCACTCTCTTTCAAATAAAATATTAAATACTCTCTAATCTCTAACTTGCCTCACTTTCTCCAGCATTACATTTATACCTAGGAGGTCACTTGATTTTATTTTTCCAAGATTGGTGATTTAAAAAAAATATTTTATTAATGCACTTTGTCATTACCTGAGTTATTTGAGGTAAGGTGAGATCTCTACTTTCCAATAATATTATAACAAAAAAAAAATTAAGTAAACTCCTAATACAGAATATTTGACTGTGTATACACTAATTCTATCCTAGTTTGTTACCTCTTTGCCAAGTGGAAGAAGATATATTTCATTATCTATTTTTTAGAAACATAATTATTTATTTTATTCTGCATCAGTTCCTATAAATCTTTACATTTAATTCTTCATATTTGTCCTTTCAAACTTATTCCAACAATATTAATAGCTAACATTTATATAGCATCATAAGTTTTCCAAAGAATCTTACACAAGCTGTATCATTTAATTTTTAAAAAATATGAGACAAGTGGGATTATTTTTCCCATTTAAGAGTTGGATGAAATTATACTAAGAAAGATTATATTCCCCTCGAGTGAGATAGCCAGTAAATATCTATGTCAGGATTTGAACTCAGGTCTTTGTGTTTTCCAGTTTAATACTATGAACTTCAATGTTCCCTGCTACTGACTATATATCACTTTTCATTCAAAGAGATGGATTTTTTGTTGTTGTTGTTCTTTGAAGCTGCTGAGAGGATATTGCAACTACTAATCTAGTAAGGTGCCAAGTTACTTTTAAGTATTTTTTAAAATAAGTGAATTCAACTAAATTTAAAATAATACTCTTTGAAGTGACATGAAGGTCTTTAAGACCTAGTTCAAATCCCATATTCTGCTAAAGGTCTTTCCGGGTCTCATCCTTTTACCTACTGCCTCCCCATACTCTGCTTTTCCTCTGTACTTGGATTCCATATTTTCTATATATTTCTTGTATGTACATATTTGTACATTGTCTTCCTGGTGAGAATATGAGTAATTTGAGGGTCAAAGCAAGTTCCTGAATTTCTTTGTATCACTTTCCTCCTTCCTAATATTTAGTAAAATTTCTGGTATATAATAAGTATTTAATAAGTGCTTGTTGATGAATAGATTGAAGAGCTGAGTAGTAACTCTTTGATTAGCCTAAGAATTTAAGTTTTATATTTACTCTATTATAACCAATGACTTATCTTACCTAAAGCAGTTTCTTTGAACTTATCAGATAAAAACTGAAGGCTTAACACCCCCCCCCTTCCCCTTCCCCTTCTCTCTCTCTCTCTCTCTCTCTCTCTCTCTCTCTCTCTCTCTCTCTCTCTCGCTGTGCTCCTTTCTAAACCCCCCTTCCAAAGTTATTCTATATATGCCAATTTATTTACTGATACTCTTTCCAAAAAACAAACAGACAAAAATGTTTTCCTTTTTTTTTTTCCAGCCTGGAATCACCCACCTAAATATAAAAAGTTTGTGGAGAATAATTCAAAACTATGGGGCTGAGGTTGGTATTTAGAAGTGAGAAAATAAAACAGAATTTTAGTAAAAAAAAAAATGTTCTGATAAACTGGTGATGAGAGGAAGGGACAAAAATAAAATTTATAGGAAGTTCACATAGTAAATAACAACTCCTATATGAAGATTTAAAAAAGTTAATATGTTGATGCTCTTCTAAACATAACTATGTTGTATATAACTCGGTGTAACTAGCTTTGGTAGTGAAGGTTTTGCTTTTTCTTAGAGATATGTAAATGGGAGATAGCAAACCACAGATGTCGTCAATGAACTTTAAAATAAACAGAAGTAAACCATGAATCTTATGTATTTTATCATATGACTTCCTAAAAATCTAATGCCTTGAATGCCTTACTTCCTATCAACTGAATTCTAGTAAGTTTTTAGTTATGATTTCATTTTTATTTTACTGGCAAATAAAATGAAAATAATAAAAGGATTCAATTTGATTTATTTAGAACATTTCCAGTAATGGCTTATTTTGCTCTACCCTAAAATCTTTCAGTCTAAAATCTCCCTGATTTTCCATTTCTGCTGCCTCTAGATGGGTTTATAATTTTATTTTTCTTCTTCTATGACCACTTACATGTTTTGATTCCCCCCCCCCAGTACAATAAACAAAGAACATGTTATTTATGTGGGAAGAGAAAAGGGGATAGAGGATTAGCTAAGTGAAAGATACTCTGTAATGAAAGAATCTTCTACCATGTTAGAAAGCAAAAAGGAAGGAGAACAATGGATTTGTTTTATTTGTTTTGTTTTCTTTACAAAAAAGATACAGGAAAGTCAGGAAAGAGCTTCTTATAGTCTTTGTCATGGTGGTTTAAGTATAAATGATTAGGTCAGGGCTTTAAAATTAATTATAGGTTCTCTCCTTGGCTGGCCAAAGGAAGATGCTTAAGTTTGCCTAAATAAATGGTACAATTCACTGGGGAAACTGAAGCTCCTATAGCTCTCTCAACGTCTCAGATCCTTCAATGCTTGGGTTGAGAACCAGCAACATTTATGTTCAAATCTCATCTCTGTTTCTTAATAAGCTGTGTGATCATGAGCTAGTTATTTTTCACCTCTAATCTCAGTTTCTTCATCCGCAAGATGGAGATAATACCTTTCATGGAAGATTGTTGTAGGACTAATAATGTGTGTACAAACATACAAAGACATTTTTACAAAATCTTTGTAATTTTAAAGAACTGTATACATGTCAGTTGCTAATATTATCATTCAATGTCCTTACTCCTTTTGTTCTTTCTCCTCTACTCTCCTTCCTTTTTTCAGTTCTCTCCCATGTCCTTTTATGTTTTCCACATAACATTTTGATCCAGTATGAGATTGAATACCATCTAAAAGTAAGATTTCACAATTACAGGTTATAATGGATAATTGTATGACTGCCCTCTTGGTTATATGATATCAACAGCTATATATGGACATAAACTCCCTTAATTACAATGGTCATTGGACAATACTGTATAGTGTCTTGTTTTGGATATTTAGGAGTGACACAGTCTTACTTTTTAGGGTAAAAGACTATGACATGGACATCTAGAATACCACCTTCATATGTTAAATCTTATTTTCTACCTAACATGCTCCCCATCTTCTCTGGCTCTTCTTCTTTACTTGCAGAAAAGGATATATTTCTTTATGAGTGTGGAAATAAATGAGACAGCTGTGAAATTTGTCCTTTAGAATTTTTACACATAAGCCAAGGAGCTGAAAACTGGAAATCCTTGCAAAATAATTGACTTCCCAGGTAGGTGTAAGTTTTGTTAGCTAAAAAGGATTATACCTTTAATGTCAAAAGGAAACTTGCATCTTGACTCCTTCATTTAATCAAATGCTCCCTAAGCAAGTCCTGCAAGTTGTCTGACTTGACTCCTCATGCAAATTGATAGCCTTGAATAACAGGACAATGAACATTTTGCTTGGAAATTCACTGCAATGGACATGTTCCTGAATCGCTTTTCCATGTAATGCAGCTGAGAAAATGATTGGCTTTATTCCCACAGTTCACTCAAGCTCATCACACATTGCCAGTAAGTGCACCAATAATGGTGTAATGTGTCTTTAAACAAATAACAATACATCCAGATGATAGAGATTATTGTGTTACAAAACCTAATGGCGGTGAACCAATAACAATTTGGAAATATTTTAATGCCAGAAAGAGAGGCACATACTAGTTTAAAGAGTGGGAGAAGAGTATATTGCTAACTTACAAGGAGAATAGATTTTTCTCTTTGATTTTATATTAACAAAGCATAAAATGCCAAGCCAGCATTAATGGCTTGTGAAAGTCAAAAACCAAAATAATTAAAAGTACATCTTTAATAATTAAAGTGCATAGTTTTATAACAAAAGAAGAAAAAAACTTTTAATGTTGCATTTTGTTTATTTTTCTCTTAATAGGAAAAGAGAAAACCAAACTGAACACAAATAACCAGAAATTATATGGAAACATTGTAATCTAGGATCATATATTTAGAATTAATAAATATTAATATATACAAAGTAACTGAACAGAAGGCAGTTTGGAAGTGTTCCCCTCTCCTGTGGAAAGCATTCCCTTTTCTTCTGTCTCACAGAATCTCTCTTTTCTTTCAAGATCAGGCACAAATTCTACCTTTTGAATGATGTTTTTCTGATTCTATATTCCCCAAATTGTCAGTCTATTTTAAAACTACCTTTCATTTAATTACTTTTTATATGTGTGTTTATCTTCTTTATGTTCATTCTATATATTCTACATGCACTAAATAGAATGTAAACTTATTAAGAATAGTTTATTTAAGAAATTATTCATAATAAAAATCAAAAGCCAACGAATCTGGCAAATAGTAGTTGCTTAATAAATGAATGTGGTTGGTTGATTTTATAGATATTCATATCCAAACACACATGTATATTTATTAGCATGGTCTATTGAGAAGAGAAATGACCTTGAAATCAGAAGCCCTGAGTATGTAACCTGTACAGAGTTTATTTGCATGGTAACTGTTTAATTAGATTGTAACTTGAGGACAAATACAGACTTTTGCCTTCTTTTTTGTAAGCCTAGGTTTTAGTACAGTGTCTGATATATAGTTGGCCCTTAACAAACACTTGTTGACTATTGACTGATCCTGAGTTCCAATTCCAATTCTGTCACTCATTAAGAAATGTCTGTTCATATCTTTTGACTAATTCTTTTGAGTAATAACTTTAACTGCATGATGCTTTATGACTTTTGGAAAGTGACTCAAGTTCTCTGGATATTGGTTTTTACATATGTAAAAGAATGGATTTCAAATTAGATAACTCTCAAGGTTCTTATAGCTTTACAATGTATGAATTCTATGAGATATATTATTTAGTAATTCTTCTACATCTAAAACCTATTATTTTATGTTTCCAGTTTATTTTTGGTTTTTTGAGTTTTATTTTTGTCCTACAAAAATGCTACTATAGACATTTGAGTGTATATAGAGTTTGAGTTTAGTTTGAATATTTTGAGTTTTGGTTTATGTATTTAAACAGGGGTCCTCAAACTTTTTAAATAGGGGGTCAGTTTACTGTCCCTCAGACTGTGGGAGGACTGGACTATAGTAAAAACAAAAACTTTGTTTTGTGGGCCTTTAAATAAAGAAACTTCATAGCCCTGGGTGAGGGAGATAAATGTCCTCAGCTGCTGTATCTGGCCTGCAGGCCAGAGGTTTGAGGACCTCTGAATTGTAGAGCCTTTCATTTTGTCAATGATCTGCTTGGGTCATATATTACCTAGAAATGCAATATCTGGGTCAAATGTTATAGGTGTGTTAGTCACTTTATTTGTAGAATTCCAATTCTTTTCCTGAATGATTATACTGTTTCACAGTTTCATCAAAAAATGTTTTAAAGTACCTATCTATCCTCCAACAATGACTAGCCTATCTTTGGTCATCTTTGCCAATGAGGTGGTGAAAAGGTAATCATGCTAATACATACACATAAACACACACACACACACACACACACACACACACCACATGTAATAATTAACTGTAGGTAATTTATTATAACTTCTGTTAAGATTGGCATTTGTAAACTATTAGTTCTTTAAAACACTAAGAAAAAAATTCAGAGTTGCATGAAAAATTTTCAGGAAGTTAAATATTAAAGAACTGGGTAATAATGCCCTTGTTTTTTGCTTTACAAATTTACAAATATATATTTTTTGATTTTTTTATTTTACCCCAAGATGATTTTAATTTTTACAGGATTCTGAAACTTTATATAGTATAAATATAGCCACCTAACACTGTGTAGTCTAAATTGTATGAAAAGTGATGTGACTATGGATTAAATGCTTTAATATATTTTTTGTGTTCTTCAGCTCTGTACATATATCTTTCTAGTATTAAGGTATTATTTCATTTTTGTTTACATAATGAAGTAGAATCTAATTTATATTTAATTACAAGAAGAACTGCAGGATACTGTTTTGATTTTGGTTCAATTGGTTTTAAAGGTTTTTTTGTGTGTGTTATTATCTTCATGATATATAGAGATTTCTGTTGTATTTCATTTAATGCAAAATCTTAAAATAAATATGTAATGCACATTTAAGAGACAACTCAGACTATTTTTTAAGTGTGCATTTCACTCATTTAGGCTTGGAGTATTCTTTCATATGGTTATTAATGATTTTCACTTCTTTAGAGAAATGTTTGTTCATGTACTTTGATTACTTCTTTTGGAAAACAGCTTAAACTGAATGTAAAAAAATAGCAAAACATTGCTATTCAATAGCTCAAAAGTACTAGCTAGGTCTATCCTGCTATTTCCAAACACAGGAAAAAATGAACAAATAATAACAGATATCTTTAAAATAATTCAGATTTGAATGCGACATAAACTTTTCCCTTAAGAAAATAGATGTGGATGAAGGATGACTAAAGTAAAAATCTAGAAATGTGAGATAGGGATATCTTTCCTCGACATTTGACTATTGTTTTATGTGAGAAATTTATATGTAAAATTTAAGACAAAATTGTTTGAAGATTATTGTTTTGCTATGGAAATTAGCTGGGGAAGGCTGAGGGGAGGAGAGAAGTAAGTAAATACTTATGTACTCGACATATTTTAAGCTATTTTATTTCACACATCATAGAATCATACATCTTATAACTATATAAATATATATACATATATTGGATTTAACATACATTTAACATATTTAACATGTATTGGACTACCTGCCATCTAGGGGTGGGGGTAGGGAGAAGGAGGGGAAAATTTGGAACAAAAGGTTTTGCAAGGGTCTAGAGAAGCTCCTAAGCAATATATTTCATAGATAGAAGGGGGAGGGGGGGGGGACAAACTTGGAGATTATCTAATTTTTCACCCAGACTCAACCTTAATGCCAGAAGTATAATGAATTATCTATTAAACTTTGTGAAATTTACTGAGTCCCTTTGAGTTTATGTTTCGTCATCTGTACAAGAAAAAGTACAATGAAAGAGTTGGATAATCTTAAAAGTTTCTTTTATTTTAAATTCTGTGACTTCTATGAAACACATTCCATAACACTTTTATTTCTTTAGGGGGACAGCTGGATATATCATGTCCATAACAGAAAACATACAATACTATTTGAACCTAAACTATAGTGATCTTTCAGTAACAACTATAATAATGTTCAGATCTTTACCTTTCCTGCTGAGCTGGAGAACAAGTAAAACATCCTTAGTTAATTTAGGATGTGTCTGTCATCAAAACAAATCCAAAATGCAAGCAACAGCAACTTTATTAGCACTTACTGATCCCAGGGGTGATAAATACGTTTGTTTACTTATATGTGCTAGCAAAACTGATGGTAAAAGAGAAACTGATCAGACTGTTAAGTAGGCAAAGCTCGCATTAAGTATAAAATGATGGTATAATCTCAGTAAATGTCAGAATCTATACCAGTGATGGCTATCTTCTGTAGAATTGAGGGCTGCATGGTTAACCTGCCAGAAACCTGAGGTTCATGGGTGATTTTCATTTGTTTGCATACATTCGCATACACTTTGAAAAATAAGTAATACAAACTTTGATTTTTCAGGGATGATGTTTGTGTTTTATGGGATTGACAAAAGGTAATTCAGTACCACACAAGAGTACATAATTCATTCTTATCCCCCTATATAGTTATCATATGTTTTTGCCACTTTAAATGAAAGGAGTTTCTAGAAATTTTGCCCATGAAACATGATTGTGTGTGAACATTAACCCTGCAACTAACTTTACTTCTCTCTGTAATTTTTCCCTATCTTTTCATTTGGATGAGAGTAAAGATAATATTTCTGTAGTTTCCCTTGGAAGAACTACTGGTTCTTCACTTCTAAGTTAAAAGTAATCTTGTTTTAGATCAATGACCAATGGAATGGAACTGCCTTTTCTGTTTTATTTGGTTTTCAGAAGCCAAGAACAACTATCAGAATGATGCTTTATTCAACTCACTAGGTTGGTCACTAGGCTTTTAAAAGTAGGATGAAGTTGCTAAACATAAGAGAAAGCAGACACTGCCAAAATTCTTCCCCTTTGAGAAAGGTGTAAGCTCAACAAAGAGAAAAGGGTGGGGAAAAATCAGCTTGGAAAAGCTGGTAGTTCACAAGCTGGCAGCCGAATGACCATTCTATTTGATGCCTCAATCCCTTTGGGCCAATAATGGCTCCCAAATGCTACAAATGAAAAAGACACTACGGAGCCTAGAGCTTTGCAGAAGAGATAAATTACTATAGCTTGGGAGCATTTGAAGCATTGGAAAAACTTCACACATTGTAAAAGTGAACAAACTCCAAACACATCACTATTGTGTTATATCTTCTCCATGACTAGAATTAAAAGTGTGGATGGTCCTTCATGTATTTGAATATGTTCACACCCTACTAAAATCAATCAATCTGATGAAACAGTCTTAATTATTGTCTTCTACTTAGTATATTCTTCTTTTTTGTAGGGGATTTCAAGGAAAGGGGAAAAAAAGATGAATCACATATTCTATAGAAGTTACCACTTTCACAACAAATCATTAAAATGTGTATCAAATGAAGAAAAATGGAATTAATATAGACTTTGGAAGAATGTTTTGAAGTTAAAAAAAGTGATAACAGTTATAAAGAAAAAAATTCTCGAAAGATCACAACTTTCCCAAATGAACCATAAAAAACCTATGATGCTAATTGACATGACATGTCAGGCCTTCATTAAAAATGAAAGCCTTTCAATCCATGCAATAGAAATTCTACAGCTATGGGAGTTGTTTCAAAGAGAAAAAAGAGCCTATGAGAAAAAATCAAGATTTAAGCTTTAATATTGAATTTTTTGGGAAATTTGACAAAAATTGAGCAGGAACAACATTTATTATTATCAATATTAACAAAAATTGAAAAACTAATAGAAATAAGTCCAGATATAATTTGAAGAGATGTAAACTTCTCTAGAAAAATCTATTCAGTATGACTTTATAATAATTCATCTATCATACTTTAGGCCATAATATTATACTTTTCAAAAATGTGAAAGGCTATCACCTAGAAGAGAAATTAGACCTCAAACTTAATTGACTCAATGAAAAACATTTATTAAGGGCTAATGATAAAAAAAAGAGGCAAAAGTTGTCAGTTCCTACCTTCAAAGATTTACAATCAAATGGAGTGACAACATACATATAAATACATAAAAAAACAAACTATGTGCAAGATAAATAGAAAATAATTAATAAAAGGAAGGCACTGCAATTAAGAAGGGATGTTTAGTCCCAAGAAATATAACCACCAACAATGAATGAAAGTTGCAAAGAGTCAGATTTAGGAATCATATGGAAGATAACTTCCTAACAAGTTTGTTGTTGTTGTTCAGATGTTTCATTAATTTTTGACTCTTTATGACCTCATTTCTTGAAAAAACATATTACAGTACTTTACTATTTCTTTCTCTAGCTCACTTTACAATTGAGGAAACAGAGGCAAAAAGCTTCTTGGGCACAAGAATAGGTGCCCAAATAGGAATGGAATGTCTGAATATATTTTGGATTTCCCTTCATTGGAGGCCTTTTAACAAAGTTTAGATGATTATGAATATGTTATATTGCAGACAGTAATCTTATGCAGCAACTACTTATACTAGATGACATTGAGGTTCCTTCCAACTATGATAGTCTATGATTCTGTGATCTTGTGACCAGAATATTCAGTTTCCATATCTAAGAAGTAGACAATCAGTGATAATACCCATCAGGAAAATGGACAATCCTTGTACTTAATTTGCTATAGCTATGTTGTCTATGTACATAAATGATACATCCATGTAGAGTCTAGGACTTTAACAAAATTGCAGTTTCAATGAAAATACGACAGAATTTAAGTTTTAAAACTATATTTAAAGTTTTCTGAAATAAGTACAAAGACATAAAAAAATTAGTCTAACATACTGGATCACTCAGTATAGGTAATTTCATACTTCTAAGAAAGTTCATTAATCTATCTCTGCTCTAGTGACACAAAAAGGGAGCTGAGTATTGGCTATGGACCATGGATGTTCATAGAAATGCTTTTCAATTCACTTCCCATCCTCCTTCTTTCAATACACACCCGCATATGCTACTCCATACTTTGAGATTTGACATAAGAAGAGCTGAGTTTGATCCTGGATATACAACTAACTGATTTTGAGACTTTGGGCTAAGTAGTATTACCTCCTTGGACCTCAGCTTTCTGACTGTAAAATGAGAAATTTAGACTGGATCATCTCTTCAAGCTTTAAATACAACAATCCCATAGTCTTTATTCCAATCAGAATGACTACTATGATTACTGTGGGCCTTCAGTTTCTCAGTCATATTATATTACACACACACACACACACACACACACACACACAATCTGAGAAGTGACAATCATTGGGACCCCAAAATGGTTTGAATCAACAGTCTTGAATCCTCTTCTGTATTTGTACTGCAAATAATATGTGATTGCTAATAATGATAAATCAAGGAGAATATTTTAGATAGGGAAGATAGATTCTACTATTTAACTAGTTTTATGACACTGGATAAGCCTTTTAATTTTTCTGGGCTTCAGTTTATTCATCTGAAGAGGCTAGAGGGGATTAGGCCATGTGTTTTGTTTTGTTTTTTTATTCTCTTTCAGCTCTGTATCTAACATCCTATGATAGAAATTAAGTAGATATCTCTAATATGCCTTTTTTTGTCCACAATTATGTTCCTACCATTTAAGTACGTACATGTGTTACACTCCACTCCACTACATTCACATATACACACAGACATATACATACAAATGCATGCACATAACTGCAAAAGCACCATGAAATTATAGAGAAAAATGAGAAATATAACCAAGCCCTTAAGTAAAAGGTAGCATTGTCCAAAAGGCCAAATCTAATAAAAAGGAAGTAGAAAGAGAACCACCTCCCTGCATGATTCCTCATTTCCAAACATATCCATAAGAATGAAAGTATACCAAAGGAGTTGGTCTAAACAAAAAGAACAATGTGAACAACAAGGCCAAGAATTAGCTACCCAAGGGATCTGATATTGTCTGAGCTCCAAGCTCTTTTAAAGCCATCCTTGAACATATGTGGAGGAAAGAAAATCTTGTAAAGAATTTTATTGAAGTTTTATATTTGAAAGGAAATATGAAAACACCAACTTGTTCTAACAATTCTGCAAAAACACTTCAACTGTGTTCTTTTAATAGGAAAAATGATAATACAGCTTTATAGTTCAGCTAATACTAGCCTAGAGCCAAACTAAACTCACTACACTTTCACAAAACCTGGACTTTAGTTATGGATTTTCCTTGTCATCCTTTCTGCCAATTACATGTTCCCCATGGTCTATACAAGCTCTCTTTTACCACTATCTTTCATTCTCATGGACTCAAATTCTACATCTCTAAGTTATTTTTTTTAGGTAAAGATGTTGAAAGCTGTTTACAAATTCTTATAATATAATCAAAGTATTGGCAGGACATTTATCTGGACAGCTTTCATAAAACTATCTTGAGATCATAATAATATTTCCTTACTTCCAACTCTACCAATTTCAACAAAGGAGAAAATATTTTAATGGAGTTCACACTGTCTCGCAAAAGAAATATTAAAGGCTTTGTTTTCTCTTTGTATCCTTCTATATAAAGAATACATAATCCTAATACTAAGATTTCTTTTATATCATATTGTCAATGCAAGCAGGAAAGAACAAAGAGAAGGAACTTACACAAGGATATGTCCACTTTCAAGCTTTCATGAGAGGAAAGATTGCTTTGAAACAGAGAAATAGGTCAAGATCACAACCACTGTACAGAATTAGGACAATCTAAACTTCATTATTCTTAACTAGAGTCCCACTCCAGGATATTCATTTTCTTTCAAGATTGCAGCTTTTAAAGATATCCAATTTGATGTTTTCAGTGATTTGTGTTAAACATTTATCTTCAAGTATCAGTTAAACCTGATTTTTCTACTAGTTCTTTTTCTTCCTGAGAAAATTAAGGAATCCTAGTACTGATACCATAGCATTGTTTTTTATGAATTAAATGGTTATTATTCTTTCCCCTAGAGTAGGTATTTAAGTGTTATTAACTCTTCAGGGCTGAAAGATCAAATAGCAAAGGATGAATCAAATAACCGTTGCCAATTCTCTCCATTCTTTAGATTCTATAACCTAATCATTTATGTATTTTAGGTTTCTAGGACATGTATCTCATCATCAGTAGTGAAAGCAATAGTAGAAAAATTTACTATCAGAAAGATCATTTCTGAAGATATAAATTGGGCTGTGGAAAAAGAGAAATTTGAGATCGCAGTCAAATAAAATGAATGATTTGAGGTTGCATTAAGAGAGGCATAAAGTCTAGCAGTTGAGAAGTGATAGGTTCTGTTGTATTCTTCTCAGATCAGACCATATCAAGATCATTGCTGTCAGTTTGGGGAGTGACTATGAAGAACACTCCTAGAGAAGGTCCAGAGAAGGAAACTCAGGGATGACAGTTTCATAGCAAGAGGATGCACCAATCAGTAATGGATCTGGCCTCTGAACTTTTAGCCTGGATAAGACAGGAAGAGATAGTCTTAATAGGGATTAAAAAAAAAAAAGAAGAAAAGAGTGATGTTAATAATTAGGGGGCAGTAGGGTTATGAAAAGATGTTACACTGAAGGATTCTTTATGAGATCATGAAAAGGTTGCAGGAGATGAATTCAAGCCTCAACTCCAACCCCAGCTCCTGACATACCTTCATAAAGTCTGACATTTATATAACATTTTATGAAGCATTTCATCATAATTACCTCTTAACATCAACTGTGTCATATAATCAATATTGATTAGTCATATTTTATAGATGATAAGAAGTTAAATGATTTATCCAAGATCAAAGAACTAGTGAATGACACAACTGGGACTTGAACTTATTGGGATCTTCTGCATTCAAACTCAGTGATCATTCTACTGTACTATGTTAAGCAGCATTAAATTTCCAAGCCCTTATCATTGAGGTTGTTGAGTTAGAGCTGGAAAGAATCCCTGCAGACCATAAAAAACTGTCTACTAATCTTAGATTATTTACAAAGAATTCTTCCATATGTAGACATATTGTTCAAAAACCTGCGACAAAGCAGGGAGAACGTACTTTAAATGGACTATTAGAAGTATTTGTGTCACAAAAAGTTAATGGCCCAAATACAGCCTCTTCCTATCTTTCAAATACTTTACCTTTTGCTCAGTTACATATTCAGAACCATAAAGTGCCCTTTCTTTGCCAAACCAAAAGCAAGCCACAAAGAGATGGGAAAACAAATGCCACCTTATTTTGGAGGTTCTTACTCTGCTGCAGATTTGACACATGACTTACATTAACATTTGTATCCAATAGGAAAATAGATCCTGGTATGTTTGGCAGGATACTATTTTAACCACTGAATCTCTGAGGAGCATTCTGTTCTCCTCAGTTTCCAAATGATGACATTATATCATTTGCTTTAATAGTTCAGCAACTCTAATATATTTTGTCATATTTGAATTGTCTTGGAAAACTTATTAAGTCTCTTCAGGCTATATAGCTTTTAGGGGGGGGAAAGACATATTATATGTAATGAACAAAAATAGCATGATTCCGATCTGAGTTAAGGCCATATGTAAATCTCAGTATCAGATTACTTTACTCTTACAAGCCTACAATCTTTCTCCAGGCCTCAGTGAATTACTTAAGCAGAAAGTTTGATGTACCTTAACATGTTAAAAGCATTCCCTGACTCTTTCAGGCTAAAACTGTTAGCATCATAGAGTTATTAGAAACCTTCAATACAATCTTGTCCATTTGCTCATTTTACCGCTGAGGAATTAAGCCCTACTGGAATTTAGTGACTTTTCCTTGGTCACATAGGTTCTGTTTCCAGAGCCAATATTCTTCCCACTATAGTAACACTGCCTCTAAGCAGTTGTCTTATTTTATTAAAAAGGCAGCAAGATGGCACAGTGGAGAGAGTGTTGGTCATGAGGGCAGGGAAGACATTTTCCTGAATTCAAATTTGGCCTCCGACACTTACTAGCTGTGTGATACTGGACAAATTACTTAAAGCCTGTTTGCCTTAATTTCCTCATATGTGAAATAATTTAGAGAAGGAAATAGCAAACCAGTCTAGTATCTCTGCCAAGAAAATCCAAAATGGGAACATTAAGAGTCAGACAAGACTGAAAATGCCTGAACAACAATAAATTTAAAAATTTCCAATCAAATCCCATCCCACTCTGCTTCCAAACACATTTTCTTGGTTCAAATAGCCATGTCTTAAATTCCTTTAAGAAAATGCCTATTTTCAGGTTAAAAAAGGAAAGAGCAGGGTATATACTAAAATTTCAGTTTATTTCTCTGTGTGTATTTTCAGGATTCCATCCTGTTGTAGAAATATAGAAATCTATGGTGACATGAATGCATGAGACTCCAAGATAAGGCCTTTTAGTAGGCCAACGTGCTATTATTTCTGCTAAATATGACCCCATATCTTTCTTCTCCTAAAGCAAACTTGATTAAAAAAAAAGAAAAAACACCTACAATTAGGGCCTCTACTTCTCCTGTAGTACTTTTATATAAATCTCTGCAACCTGATTTCATCTTCCTCTGGCTTTCCTCACTATTTCTTTTATTCTTTCCTCACTAATTCTACTTTTTAACATTAACTTATACTTTTACTTCTTCTTCTTGCTATTTCCTATGCTTAGAATGCTTTTCTTTCCCCCCTCTATTTCCTGACTGTTCTGAATTTTCTTCAAGACTCAGTTTAAATACTAGCTTTTGCTGGAAGCATGTCCTGAGAAGATTCTGCTGCATTGTCTTCCTTCTGAGATTGTGTTCCATTTATAGCATGTGTGTATATATGTGTGTATATATATGTGTGTGTGTGTGTGTGTGTGTGTATCTCCATCCCCTTTGTATTTTGTTACTTTCATATTGTCTTCCCCATTGGATTGTCTATTCCTTAAGGACAGAGATTGTATTTTCACTTTTCTCTGTATTCACATAAAAGCACAATGTTGGAAAAGACATCACCAACATTATCTTCATTATCATTACCAATACGTAGCATTTATATAGTGCTTAAGGTTTGCAAAGCACTTTAGAAATATTTCAATTTGTTTTCACAATAACTCTAGGAGGCAGATGCTATTATTATCCCTATTTTGAAGATAAGGAAACTGAGGCAGAAAGAAACTAAGTAGCTTTCCCATGAACACAGAGCTAATATATGTATAATGATGAATTTCAATTCAGGTCTTTCTAACTCAAGGACCAATGTATTATCAATTGCACTGCTTAGCTGTATTGACTGACTGGCTAACAATGCCTTAGTAGCAATAAAAGAAAAGGTCACTTCACTTCTCCTTCCCCTTTACCATTTGTGTTGTATGCTTGGGATTTCTAGTCTAATATGCTACTTTATCTTCTGAAGGCAGCTTATATTAGTACATTTGCCTATCTGTTTCTTTTTTTAAAATAAGAGACTGACCTACTCTTAGTGGTGATAACTTACTTTCTACCTAGAATCCAAACATTTTTCATTTCCTTCCTTCTGAACAAAAACCCATAGTTGGTTCATAGAATTTCAGGTTTGGAAAGACTTCGGGTGGTACTTAAGTTTAAATTTGCCCTTTTCTAACTTTCACCCACTGGTTCTGACTTCTAAGGGTTATATAACCTATCTCTCTCAACTTCCACCCATTATTCAGACTTCTCTTCTCCAGGTTAAAAATCCTTTATTCTTTCAACCAAACCTCATATGCCATGAATCTGAGACCCTTTAGTGTGATCATTGCTTTCTTCTAGATGTCCTTCAATTTATCAACACCCTTCCCTAAATAGACACCTAAAGCTGAACACAATATTTCAGAGGAGTTTTATCTCACAATAGCAGGATATTCACTGCCCCAATCATGGATACTATTGCTATTGGGAAATTATAAAATTGACTTTAAATGTCCCTTAAAAGCAAAGCCCCATTTTTAATGTTTCACTAGTTTTGTTATATAGTAGTGAGATATGGAATATAATTGTCTCTGAAAAAATTAAAAATGACAACAACATGTATGGCAATACAGAGGCATATGGTAAATGAGAAAAAGAATGAGAATATGATTAATAAGAGAATTTGAAAAATAGTACCGAAAAGCATTATCAAGGAAGAAAAGATGGAATGATTGTATAGAAACAATAATGGATGATAGGGAGATAGAATAATTCTAAAATTCCAGTAAAAATGAGAGATACCCACACATTTAATAAACTATGTGATGAGTAGTACAAGATAAGTTAACATGGAAGATTTGCAATCTGATTAACTGGAAGGAACCCTTGAATATATTGTGTCATAAATTCATACTTTTGTAAGTATATGTTGTCTTTCCCCCAATAGAACATAAACTATTTGAGAATAGAAACTGTTTCATTCATTAGGCATCTAAGTGGTACAATGAATTTAGGTATGGACATACAATCTCCTGAGACTTCTCTAGCATGTTTACAATGATTTGGAAAGCCAATTAGAAATGTTTGGGAAACATAAGTGATAGAACCCAAACTTCCAAAGAATGTGAATGCAAATTCTCCCAAGCCAAGAGTAAGGCTAGTAAAGTCAGAAAGCAAAGAACTCCTTTCATAATGCATTCATTGAGAGTCAGTATCTTTGATACAGAATAAAGAATCCCTCATATAACATCCATCACCATATGAAGTCTGTATGTAGAAATAAAACTGGGATAGAGCAAGAATTATTACCTTCTTCCATCTCCTTTATCTACAGAAAGCCTTAAAATATCCCTATAAGATCACAAGAAGACATGATGTAGAACCAAGGGAATTAGCCAAAACTTCTCATTTTAGTGATAAAATGAGGCTAAGAGTAGTTAAGTGGTTTTCCCAAAATTAAACATGCATTGAGTAACAAAAACAACAAAAATATCAATAGAAAGCTATTAGTGCTGTATAGTTACAAAGTACTTTTATAAATTAGCATAATCAATCTCTGTAACACTATGAAGTAACAATTTAACTTAGAGGCTCATATAGCTGAGGATATTTTCTCAAGATTTCTTTAGTGTAGTACAAAAGGCAAACTGCCTCTTTCCTTCTAATATCTCCAGGTAGAGGATAAGAATCATCCTAAAAAGAAAGGGGATATGAAGTTCCTTTCTACATTTTGTTATCTTAATCTGCCAACATTCCCACATGAATGATTGAAAATTAGTTGGAGTTTCCATCAAGATTCTATCCTATCTAAACTTAACATCAACACCATTGGTAATTCCATATCTTGTTGTGGAGTAAATACTTTGCATAAACCATCTGTCTTCTTGATTTCTCAGTTTGAAAAACTAGGTTGTCTCTTTGGTTTCTTTTTTTCTTTTTTTCCATTTTGTTGCATTATTGAAGAGGAGGTATAAGACATATTAAACAAAACATTCCCAGAGTACACTACTCCCTGGTAAATTAAGGTACTTCAGTTGGAAGCTCTACTTCTTAAAACCATAAGAATGCCATTTAGTAATTTGCTGTACTTTGAATTCCTGGGAAGAAAAGCAGCACACTAAGGAAAAGGACGGCAAACCCCATCATGTTCCCCTATCTTGTTCCAAATCATCTACACCTGGTTCATTTAATCTTCACATTATCATGACCAGTAATCTTTTACTACTTTCATCTTTCTGTTCTCTAACACATTAAAGTCTTCTGAAAGAGTCAGTACCTTTTGTATTTATGGGAAATATTATTTATTCTAAATCCTTTTGGAATTTCATTGAATTTAATTTAGAAAAAAAATCATTCAGTAATTGGAGACTGCCTTATAAATGTACCATTTACACAATTTACAAGTACATTCTTTTCATCATCATTCAGGTAATTTATGGAAATAGGCAATAGTACTTGAGTCCAGAGCAGATTTTACTAAAGATTATATCCTTGAAATACATTTTTCCTTAGCATCCTTCCTTAACCCTTAACATTAGAATTATATACTTTACAATTTTACAAGTCCTATCTCCTCTAATGTTATGCATTGATATATATTTTAATCAGCTTTTTCTTCTTAGTTAAAACAACATAGAGGACTTTTGTGACCTAATTAGTTTTTCCCTCTTCTACCTAAAATGTTTCCAGCAATACATTTCAAAAGAAGATTGAACAATGAATCTGATCAAGATTTTTTCACAGGAGCCATTTGGGAAAGTAAAATGATTCATTATAGCCGTAATCAATTACTTTCTTAATGAATTCAGTATCATCTTAGAGTCTCTTTCTCCAACACAACTTTTATCACAGGTTGAAGAGACTTCTATATAATTCCTCTATTCCACTTTAGCTATACAAAGAAATGCTAAAAAACAAAATTTGATTTTTCCATTGTTCACAAGTATTCCACTTCCTTCTTTGAGAATTCCAAAATTCCTTTAAACAATGAAAATTCTTTATAATTTCATATCTTCTCACACCTCTTTATTGATTTACCATCCTCACTGTGACCTCTAATTCCTCTATCCCTTAGTACTTTCTCAGTATCACCCTTTCCTACTTTAAATCTTTAAGGAACCAGTTTAACACTATGGATTCTTCTCCACAATTCCTTGCTACCTTGTCCTGTTTTTAATCTAGACTTGCTAAACTTGATCAATGGCTAGCTTTTACCATCTGAATTTTGTAGTCCTACTCACATGTTATTGAATGTAACTTAAGGAAGTCACAAAAGCATAAAGATAATGTCTATTACATGTTTTTATTATTGAATTTCAAATGAGCTTTCACCACAGTAAAGAAATCCTTTTACTTCTCCTTAGTTTTTCCTTATTTCTTTACCACTCACCACAGTGCTTGTTCTGAACTTTTTCATTTCTCCTCAAGCATCCAACAGCACTTTTCTCTTCCTTCCATCTTCTGAACAGAAGATCTTGTCTTATACTTCGCTGAGAAAGCTGACACAGTTTACTATGAGATGTTTCTTCTCATTTCATAGCCTGTCTTCATGTCCTCCCTTGTTATCCTTGCTAAGGCTGAACTATATTTATATAGCCTTGATACAGTATTGTCCTGAATTCTAAAGCAGATTTCCTCCAATATAATACCCCCCCATACTTTCTCTCTAATTCTCATTTTTTTCTTATCTAAAGTTTTTTTCTTGCTTGATCTTGATAATTTTCTCATCCTTAAAATAAACATGCTAGTTTTCCCCATATACCTTACAATCTAGATATTTTGGCTTTCTTATTATTCCTCAGATACATCTCTCCATTTAAATAATATCAACTGCCTCACAGAGTAAGCATGTAGGTTGAACTAATAATTACATACTTAATTTATATATGCATGTATATATACATATATGTATATATACACAAATATATGTGCATACACACATGCACACATATAACACATTACGTATGTGTGTATATATACACACACACACATATATATACTCAATTTAAATAATAGCACATATTTTTATGACTGCTGCTATTTGCAATTAAAGAATAAAAGTGAAATGAAGGAAAACAGAGGTTAAGGGATTCACTAAAGTGCCTCACATATCTAGTATATATCTGAGGCTTGTTTTAGGGCAGCTAGGTGGGACAGTGATTAGAACACTGGGCCTTAAGTTAGGAGGACCTGAATTTAAATCCAGCTTCAGGTACTTACTAGCTGTGTGACCCTGGGCAAGTCATTAAATAATAAATAAAAAAACAAATAAAAATTTCTCATCTGCAAAATGAAATGGAGAAGGCAATGGCAAACCACTCTAGTAACTTCACCAAGAAAAACCCAACTGGGGTCATGAAGAGTCAGACATAACAAAACAAGAACAACCACTTCCTGATTTCAGATTCAGAGATCTATCCATTGTACCCCTTAGAAGTCTACATGTAATTTATGTGCACACACACACACACATCCCACCATACATCTGTAGTTTCCCTGTGTTTGTAGGCATATAGTACATCATATATGCATATATTGTACATATACACACGTGTATGTGCAGTTACACAGAAATATACATGTAAACATACATGTGTCTATTTTTTTTATCTTTACTACCTTTTGGAATCATTGGCTTTCTTTAAGGCTTAACTTAAATTCCACTTTCTTCCAGAGGCCTGTCTTAATCTCTTACTAAATTGTAGTACCTTCTTTCCTAGATTACTTTACTACTATTCTTCATGTTTCTGATATATATATTTCATTTTTAAAATATTGTCTCCTCCATTAGAAAGTAATGATGATAGTAGCTAATAATGGTCTAGATTTATGGAATACTTACTCTGTGTCTGGCACGTTGTTAAGTGCTTTAGAACCATTATCTCATTTTATCCTCACAACAACTCTGTAAGATAGATGCCATTTTTATCCCCATTTTACAGATAAAACTGAAGCAAATACAAGTTAAGTGACTTGATCAGGGTAATAAAGCTTGTAAGTGCCTACAATAGATAGATCTTTGAACCAGAAATCAGGAAGTGGTTGTTTTTGTTGCATTGAATTCAGGTCTTCTTCACCCTAGGCTTGGCATTCTGTCTTTTGTGCCATCTGTCTACTGTGCCACCTAGATGCCTAATTTGTTGGGAGAAATTTAATTTTTTTAATTTATAAAATTTCTCTCTTTAGTCTTCAACTCTGAGCATGGCCTCTTGTGCTTTGATAAATGCTTGTTTCTGGACTGAATTATTGACAGACTCAATTTTTCCATCTTTGGAGAAGTAGGTTCTGTGTGGACTCTTAAGAACTATGTGCTTTTCTAGTATCTACCCTTTTCACTTTTTGGATCCAAGTTCAATTCAAAAGCTCTTTCCAAAGCATTGTTGTATTAAACAATCTGGATGTGTCAATGTGGATGAATCATGAGAAACTTCACTAAAACTATAGCCATGCCTATTTAAAAATTAGTGAGTATAGGCAAATGTGAGCAAGACTGAATAATTTGATTTGTTCAGTGATCTGACATACGTGATGAATGTTTTGAGGGTCTTACCATATTCTTTAGACATACTGATATACTATAATAAAGCAAACTAACAAATAGAGAATCTAAGGATTGGTAAAATTTGTGCTCATCCAATCAAACACTTGCCCAATGCACAAATTCTTTGACAAATGATAATCTAGACTCTGCTTGTAAATCTCTAGAGATAGGGAACTAATTTATTCGTGTCAACTCATGACATTTTTAAATAGTTTCAAAATGTGAGGATATTCTTCCTGATATGGAAGGGAGATATGCCTCTGAAATCCTCAGTGATTAGTGCTAGTTCTCTTCTCTGAAAGCAAAGAAATAAATTTAAGTCCTCCTTCATACAATAATCTTTTATATATTAAAAGCCTGCTAGAATATCCCTTCTTTAAAATAAAAAGTAGGTACCTAAGAAAAAATGTGAACCCAGGCTTACTGGACTCTAGGTCCAGCTCTCTGTCTACTATACTATGACATGTTCAAAATATTTATAATAAATGAGTTACTAATTCATTTGAGAATTTTGCTATAGCTAGTAATTGATTTCATGAACCTGTAGCTTTATTTAAATAAATATTCATTTTCTTTTTAAGGAAATAGGAAAGCCTGTTGATCCCCAGTTTTTTAAACCAATTCTTCCATTTTGCATTCACCCCAAAAGCTTGCAAGAAATTCCCAAAGCATGCAAATAGAGATTTAGTGACCATATCATTATGTACATTTAGAAACTTGAGGTAAAATTTCTCCAGTTCAGAAACCAAAAACAAATTAAGAATCACTAAGTGATTTCTTATTAGTGCTTCACTTATCTTGGTGTCAATTCCATTCTAATCATATTTATTCTACCCTTTCTGGTATGACTATAATTTTCCTTAGCACAAAAGATGGGTAGATGGATAATATGAGAAAACAATTACATTCTCTCTTAGAGGCAACATGATGTAGAAAGGCAATACATCGTCCTGAAAAGAACATGGCCTTGAAGCCACGTGATTCAAAGTAAAATTTTCATGGCTGACACCATGCAGAAGTTACTTATCCTCTCTGAGTTTCACCTCCCTAATATATATGAAATATTTACAATATAGACATCACAGGATTGTAGTATGGAAAGCATTCAAAACTCTATAAAAATACAAATGCACCGACATAACATTACCCACTCCAATATTATGGTAAAGTTTAATCCATAAATATGCAATAAGAAATCTTTAACACCTTTTGATAATAATCATGATTTCAAATAAGTATCTTATCTCTTTAATCATGATATAGAAATTTCTCATATATTTGCTAGTCATTCTTTTTCTGATAATCTAACGGTAAATTATTCAACTTGATTTTTTGAGCCCAAGTATTTACCCTTACCCTTATTTACCTTTTTCCTTAATTTTCTTTCTTAACAGAATCAGTAGCCTTGTAGATGAAGTAAACACTGGGGCATACTTGGATTTCAGCAAAGTAATAGACAAGATATTTCATGATATTTTTGCTGACAAAGTAAAGGCGGATACTATTTGATAGTAGCATTGCAAAGATTTTTGATTGAGTGAGTAGATCTAAATAACAATAGTTAATGCATTATTGTCTATCTTGAAGATAGTTTTGGGAGACATTATTAAGAATTTGTTCTTGGTCTTACAATGCTTAACAAATTCATCACTGATTTGGGTAAAAGGTACAAATGCCAAGCTTATTACAACTGCAGCTGACTTGATGCTAGGATAGAAAATTAACACATTGGATAAAAATGTTAAGATTCACAGAGGTCAAGAGAGCTAGAACAATGATCCATTTCTAATAAGATAAACTTTAATGGGGATTCAGTTAACAAACATTTATTAAATATCTAAATCCTGAATGGTATTATGTTAGATACTAGGGATACAATGAAAAAAATCTATAAACAGGAAGAGTTTAAAAGGAAGAATCTTCCATTTAGGATTTTAAAAAATCAACTAAATTACTATAGGATAAGTGAGGAACAGTATGACTGAAAATATTCCAAGAGTTTTTTTTGCTTTTTTTGTTCATTACAAAGCTTTATTAACTTGATATGAATCAATATTTTGAAACAAAAAAGAAAAAAAGGAAACCCAATCTTAGACTGCATTTAGAGGAATGCTATTATAAGCAAGATAAGAAATATTCTATTCAATTCAATAAATCAAATGAAAAATTCCTTGATGACTAATATGCAGCCTTGGAAGTAAAAAGACAAAAATAAAAATGTCCCTGCTGTCAAGCACCTTATGTTCTACTGGTAGAATTTTTGCTATGCTCTATCCTGGTCAGAACATATCTGGAATACAGTTATGTTCAGTTTTGCCCATCAAATTTTAGGAAGCACATTTTAGGAAGAATTAGGAATTCTGGACTTCACACCAGCAAATATGCCATATAAAGATCAATTTAAAAAACTCTAGATGTTTAATTAGAGGAGACTTAATAGCCATCTGAAAGTATTTGAAAGGCCATCATATTGAATGAAGAAAGATTCATCTTATTTCACTTGCCCTAGAAGCCAGAGTTAAGAACAATAAGTAGAAGCGACAAACCTATAGTTGCTTGCTCAATATATGAAATAAAAATCCTAACAATGAGAAGTGTCCAAATATAGAATGGGATGCCTTGATGTATAATGAGCTACTTGTAAGTCTTCTGGTAGATGCTGAATGATTACTTACCAGATAAATAGTAGAGAGGTTAGATTCTTATAAAGGTACAGGTTAAAACTGATAGCCTCTAAGGTCTTTGCACACTCCGACCTTTCATGATTCTGATTGCTGATTTACTGTGACACCATAGGATACACAATTACTTTAACCTTTTCTCTATAAGTAGAAGTACTAGTTTGCAAATATGATAAACACTCTAATTGAATAAAAACAGTTTTACATTTAGACATTTATACATCATGAGGAATAATGCTTTTATTGTAATTTTGAAAGAGGAAATGGAAGATTTATAATTCTTAAGATATTCTCAAAATCCTTTTCAAATTGACTTTCAGCAAAGTTGAATATAACAGTTAGAAATAAGTTTTTAAGTCCTCAATTGGTTACATGATTATTCAAGTTCTTTATGATAATTTTTGAAAAACATAATTATTCTCTTTTTCTGACAGACTAAAGACAGATGTTGCCCAGGGATGCAAAAAAATAAAAAAAAGAATATATAGTAAGATATGACAGGTGTTTCTTTTTAAAGATATTGAACAACAAACATCACAGCTTTACCTTTAGAAAGTGTTGATTGTAAGATTGTAAATCCTAGAAAACTTAATGAGTGTTAAGGGTTTTTTAAATATCTTAAATAGTAATAAATGACATTTGTGTTTATATGTCTACATCTATCATTATGGAGATGGGTTAAAGTATTTATACAACATGAAAATGTCCAATCTTTCTTTATAATCACTCTACAGTTTGCTAAATTTTCTTCTTCCTGTTTAAAGGAAGTGAGATTGGGACAGAAGGTAATGGTCAGAGAGAAAGAATTATGCTGATTTTTCTTTTTTCCTTTAATCTTAAAAAACATCCTGAAGTAGTTCAGGCATCTCATTTCATACTGATTGGAGAGAAGCTAATACCTTTCCTGATGAGCCCTTAAAAAGTACAAAATTTGTGCTTGAAATGTCCATTAATGTCTAAGTAAATTCTTCTCTATTTTAAATGCCACTTGAGTAAGCACCCAAATTAGAATTCTGAAGCCAAACCAAACCCAGTGCTTGGCATACTGAGTTATATAAGAAACACAGCCAGCATCTTTAACCTTGAGTTGTAACATTAGAAGAAACCACAGGCTCACAATATACAGATCCAAGGGCTACTTGCAGCACTTTTTAGAGAACAGACATGAAGCCAGTTATATACTCCCTCTCATAATCAGGCTTTAAAATCAGAGGGACTTTACTATTCTACTATGTTAAGCAATCTTATATGATACAGAGACAAAATTTGAAAAAGTCCTTGCTTACAAGGTACTTACCTATTACTGGAAGAGTATTTAACATATCAACTGATAAGTGTATGTGCACATATATGTGTGTGTATTTTTATATGTATATTTATATACATATATATGTGTGTATATGGCAATTTGAGATGGAAGAATGCAAAAAATAGAGGTATCAGTATAGATTTCTTACAGGAGAGGGAAACTAGGCTATATGTGGAACCAAGAAATTCAACAGCAATTTACTGACCAAAATGATTTAGATAATTTTTATTTGTATAGATTGGAGTAAAGAGATCAGATCTTTAATCTGAATGAAGGTTACAATTATAGAACACAGGGATGTACCAAGGTGACATCCTGGACTTGATTCTACCAAATGAATAAACTACTAATCATAAGCAAAAATCACCAAGTCTATTAGGTAAAATAGAACAGAGAGTGTGGAGCCAGGACTTTTACTACAAGATCTGTAACTAACTGGCTGTGTGACTATGGGGCAAGTCATTGTATTGCTCCAAGTATTAGTTTCCTTTTTTTCAAATTAAAATAGTTGGACTAGATGATCATTGGGTATCTTTTCCACTTCAAATAGTACAAAAATCAACATTTCTATGTTAAGAATCACAGCTAGACTGGGCTTTGGAGAATAAAAATAATTACAGTGGGTAGATATGGGTGTATATGTGAAAAACCCTAAGCAGGATTAATAGTTATCATGCCACTTTGGATTAAAAAATCAAGAGGTAGAAAGAGTAGTTGGGGCTACTGTGGATGGTCTTATATGCCATGATGCCAAAGATTCTAGACTTTACTTGATATGGAAGAGTAAACTGGTGAACAGTGGAATGAAACGATCAGAGTAAGGCATTAAAAAAGATTAATCTAGTAGCAGTATTCAGGATATACTAAAAGTGGGAGAAAGTAGATATGGACACATCAGAGATAAAGGTTATATTTGGTCTTAGAAAATAAACATTAGATTTATACTTTAATATATTTAACATGTATTGGTGATCCTGCCATCTAGGGGAGGGGGCGGGGGGAAGGAGGGGAAAAATTGGAGTAAAGGTTGGCAATTGTCAATGCTGTAAAATTACCCATGTATATAACTTGTAAATAAAAAGCTATTAAAAATTTTAAAAAAAGAAAATAAACATTAGAGAGTTTTCTTTTCTAACAATGAAACATATATACCTATCTTGTGCATTATTGGCAACTCATGTAAGCAACAAGGAGTATTCATGTAAAGAATATTAATTCTAAAGATATTTAAGGTAAAAAGATAAGTTTCACATGAGGTTCTAACATAGTTTCTCTTATTTAAGTACATCATTAAATGTTCAAATGTTCAAAGCTCTATGTGTGAATGATGCTATAAAAACATACATCTTTGAAGTCACCGATGACCACTTCAGTGTATGGAACAGTCTCATTTTCATGGTTAAATCAGAAAGAATTCAGGGTGTGTGAGATATATTCCATGCAAGGAGAGAAATAAATTTAAAAGACATTTATTTGACAATGGCTATTTTAAAGAACTTGAAAAAAATTTTTTTTATTATTATAGTAACTTTTTATTGACAGAATCCATGCCAGGGTAATTTTTTTACAACATTATCCCTTGCACTCTCTTCACTTCTGTTCCGATTTTTCCCTCCCACCCTCCATTCCCTCCCCTAGATGGCAAGCAGTCCTATATATGTTGAATATGTCTTAGTATATCCTAGATACAATGTATGTGTGCAGATCCAAACAGTTTTCTTGTTGCACAGGGAGAATTGGATTCAGAAGGTAAAAATAACCCGGGAAGAAAAACAAAAATGCAAACAGTTTACATTTATTTCCCAGTGTTTTTTTCTTTGGGTGTAGCTGCTTCTGTCCATCACTGATCAATTGAAACTGAATTAGGTCTCTTTGTCAAAGAAATCCACTTCCATCAGAATACAGCTTCATACGGTATCGCTGTTGACGTATATAATGATCTCTTGGTTCTGCTCATTTCACTTAGCATCAGTTCATGTAATTCTCTCCAAGCCTCTCTGTATTCATCCTGCTGGTCATTTCTTACAGAACAATAATATTCCATAACATTCATATACCACAATTTACCCAACCATTCTCCAATTGATGGGCATCCACTCAGTTTCCAGCTTCTAACCACTACAAACAGGGCTGCCACAAACATTTTGGCACATATTGGTCCCTTTCCCTTCTTTGAACTTAAAAAAAATTAAAATATATGATATCAAGTAAAGCCGTCATATCAAGTAAAGTCTAGTTCTCTATCATAGAGGAGGTCTATCTTTTCAAAGGTTATACCAGTAGCACCTATATTGTCTCGGGTTCTATTAAGTAGGATCTCTTTCAATTGACTGTGTAGCTAGATTTGGCTGTGTCTTTAAATCGAACTAATGGAGGGACAATTAACTCTCTTTCTATTCTAGTGGAGTCCAAGGATGAAAGTCTTGTTTATTCACAGTATGGACATCAGACACAGATATGAGAAGAGTGTCCCTATCCAATTTGACTCTGGACTAGGACTTTTGTTGTGTTTATTTTTCATATTCAGTTTTAGATACAGAGGGTGAAGTCCCAAACTCAGTATCTTGACCCAAGGCATGTTGGAGCTGGAACTCCAGGATGAATATTGTACCAGTCCAAGAGAGAAACACTGTGAATAAACAGTTCCAAGAGGCTCAAACCTAGTTGGGTTTGGATTTGGATTTTAGTGGGAGTAAATCTTTATAGCAACTAAGCTAAACCATAAACATAATCCTAATTACCCTCACCAGAGATCAAGGAGGGTTGGAGTAATGATGTTATATATTTGTTTTTATTTATCTTTGAAGTAAATATTCCTTTGCAATTGTTTTCAGTCACATCTGACTCTTTATAACCTCATTTGGGATCTTCTTAGCAAAAATACTGAAGCAGTTTACCATTTCCTTTTCCAGCTCATTTTATAGATGAGAAAACTGAGGGAATTGGGGTTTAGTACCTTGCCCAAGAAAGTATTTGAGGTCCAATTTGAACTCAGAAAAATGAATCTTCTTGACCCCAGACCCATCACTCTATCCCCTGGCCACATAACTACCTTTATTTGACTTATGAATAATACTTAAATTAAACTAGGATTTTGTGAACCTGCTAAAATTGAGGGAACACAATTGATGGCAGCTTGAGCAAATGACAGATACCAGATACTGCCAACCCTCTTAGAGATAAAATGACTTTGAGGCATCAGGGGACAATGTTACACGTGTAAAAGGAGTTCAGACTAAATTATCCCAAAGATCCCATTCAGTTATAAAATGTGATCTTATAATATTTAAGAGGATATGATAGGAAGAAGTATATTATATGAGTGGATCCAGAATTTGTTGAATGACTGAATCCAAAGGGTAGTAATTAATTCATTGACACCAACCTTAAGGAAGATTTCTATTGGATCACTAATGGCTTGTCTTTTTTCCTATTCTGTTCAACATTTTTTATCAATGACTTAAGAGGAAAAAATAGATAATATGTTTACCAAGTTTATAGATGGCACAGAGGAGAATACAGCTAATGTAGTGGTTGAAAGAACTGGGATGCATAAAGAGGTTGAAATAAAAGGTTAAATATATTAAGTTGAAATTTAATAAAAATACAAATATTTGGAAACTAATATGTCAAGATATACACATAACCCACAGTTAAAAACTATAAAAAATAGAATGGGTGAAAGAAAGGAAGTTCTAAATAACCAGAAGGGCACTCAGTGTTCATGGATGAGTCAGACTAATATAATAAAATGACTATGCTCTCCAAATTAATTTCTATATTTAATGTAATAGCAATAAAAATATCAAGGGATTTCTGTATAGAACTGGATAGAATCATAATGAAATTTGTATAGAAAAATAAATGGGCAAGAATATTAAAAGAGATGGTAGGGAAGAAAAAGCTTATGAAGGTCAGCTTGCATTTCTAGACTTTGAAACATATTAAAAAGCAATTATCACAAAAACTATCTGGTATTAGGCAAAAGAGAGAATTAATGAAAGAAAGAGTGAAAGAGAACTAAATCAATGACATTTTAATAATTCAAATTTCAAATCCAAAATTTTACAGCAAAGTTTTAGCCATCCCCTAAAAGTTGTTCATAAGATTCTTTTTATATTCCTATCTGTTTCTTCTATCAGAGATTCTTAACCTGGTATCCATGAATCACCAGAGAGGATTTATGTACCTGAGCAGGAAAACAATAATATTTCATCTTTATTTTCATTAACCTTTGATTTCCATTCTATGTCTGTATCTTTTTTGAATTTAAAAACATTATTGAGACAGAGTACATATGTTTCACAGTATTGCCACTGCAATGTTGTTCAGTTTGACCCTTTATGATCCCATCTGAGGTTTTCTTGGAGAAGATTATAGAGTGATTGGCCATTTCCTACCCCAGATAATCCAGTGGAGTAATTTTTTCAGGTAATCAAAGGTTATAATCATAATTGCCCACAATCATAGCTAGGAAATGTCTGAGGCTGGATTTAAATTCAGATCTTCCTGACTTCAGGTCCAGTACTCTATCCACTTAGCTGCCTCTATCAATAGGGTCCATGAGGCAAAAAAAAAAATTATAAACCTTTAACTTAATGCAGTCATAATTAGTATATACCCTATCTGATTCTGTTATTTTTTATTTTCTGATATTTCATAAATCTTTATAAATTTTTATATTTATCATATATCATTATTTATAATACATTTATATATTTACATAATATAGTATATATCTTATATAACATAATTAAATATTTATTGTTTGCTTTATTTTTAATTATATTATGGATCAAAATTTATTTATCCCTTTCTCTGTTATCAGATCTTTAGAGTATTTCTGGTTTCAATTACAAATAGTACTGCTTTTGATCCAGCAATATGACTTTTAGGTTTGTATCTCCAAAAGATAAAAAAGAGTAAGGGGGTAGGAGCTATCTACACAAAAATATTTATAGCAGCTCTTTTTGTAGTAGCAAAGAACTAGAAATTAAGGGAATATTCATTGATTGGGGAATGTCTGAAGTTGTGGTACAAAACTGTAATAGACTATTATGGTGCTATAACAAATGATAAGTGACATTTCTTAAAAAACCTAGTAAGATCAAATGAACTGATGCAAATTGAATTGAACAGAACCAGAAGAACATTGATCTAGTAACAGCAATACTGTGAATGAGTTAGCTAATCTCAACAATATAGTGGTCCAAGACAATTCCAAAGGAATCATGATAAAAATTCTACCCATCTTCAGAAAAAAAAAAAAAAGATGGAGTTTGAATGCAGATCAAAGCATACTATTTTTTACTGTCTGTATTTTTTTCACGTTTTCCCTCCTTTGGATCTATTGTGTTCTTTTACAAAATGACTAATATGGCAACGTGCTTTGCATGATTGACCATATATAACCTATATCAAATTGCTTACTGATTTAGACAGGGGAGAATGAGGACAGGAGAGAGAAAATTTGGAAACCAAAACATTTTTAAATGAATGCTAAAAATTGTCATTACCTGTAACTGGAGAAATTTTTAAAAAATTGCTGCTTCTTCTTTTTTCTTCTTTTTGTTTCTCTTTCTTCTCCTCCCCTCCTCTTTCTCCTCCTCTCCTTCCTTTCTTCCTCTCTTCTTCTTTTTCTTCTTTTTCCTCTTCTTCTTTTTTCTTTTTCTCCTTCTCCTTCTCCTTCTTCTTCCTCTTCTTCTTCTTCCTCTTCTTCTTTTTCCTCTTCTATTTTTTCATCTTCATATTCTTCTTCTTCTTTTTCCTCTTCTATTTTTTCGTCTTCATATTCTTCCTCTTCTTCTTCCTCTTCTATTTTTTCGTATTCATATTCTTCCTCTTCTTCTTCCTCTTCTTCTTCCTCTTCTTCTCCTTCTCCTTCTTCTTCTTCTCCCTTTTCTTCTCCCTCTTCTTCTTCTTTTCCCTCTTCTTCTTCTTCTGACCATTTGCTAATTTACATTGGTAGATAGGGTTTCCTTACTCAGGTGGTACATACACTGAGTCCATGCTTTCAAAATGAAAACAAAACAAAAACCTATGGGCAATTGAATTATTTGGTGGCAGAATTCAAAACATTGTCTTCTGCATTGTTTTATTTTTCTCTTTACAATACCATCTATGAAACAGCTGGGAGTAGGTGTCAGTTTTTCTACTTTCCAGATGAAGAAACAATGGTCCACATCTGTGCAAGGACATCCAATTAATTAGCTAGCAGAACAATGTCCAGTATTAAGGTCTTTTGATTGTCAGTTTCACACATGGTGATCTAAAATCTTCTGCTGTAAATAGTAGATATTATATATAATAAAGAGTAAACTACATCAGGAGGAAAAGAGATAGGGTTGGCAGAAAGAAAGGAAACAAAGTAAGAAAGTTGGAAGAAAGAAAAGGAAATAAAATTCTTCAAAAAATTTCTATTGTTCAACAAGACTGTTAAGAGGTTAGAATCATAGACAGCCAGCTTTGGAAAGGATTTCAAAAACCAGATAGTTCAACCAATATCCAAATCAAGAAAGCCTTAGGTATTGTCCCCAAATAATAGTCATCCAGCTTCTACTTGAAGACTTCCATTGATATGGAACTCAGTGCCATCCCCATTCCACTTTTGGATAGCTCCAATTGTTTATGAAAATTTTCTTAACAGCCTAAATTGTTCCCTAATCATTCTTTTATTTCTTTACTATAAGATAAAACAAAACAAGCTTCATCCCTTTTCCACATATAGACCTTTAAATATTTGAAACAAGAGATCACATTTCCTCTCCCTCCCTCTTTCATAGAAGCCAAATTTTGTCTTCTTCAGGACAAACACAAAAAACACTCAATTCCTTTTACTATTCTTCTGGATATGCAATAGCTTTCAATTATTCTTTCTGGTAAGTTATAATCAGAAGACAGCATAAAATGCCATATGTGAAATGACAAGTACAGGGTAAAACAGGCCTGTGACTTCCCTTGTTCTAAATATTATATTTTTGGTAGTAAAGCCTGGAATCACATTAGCTTTTGAGTGTGCCATGTCAGACTCACTGACTCACATTATAGCTCTCCCCAAGTTCTAATCATATGAATAATCTTGATCTTTTTTTTAAACCCCAAGTGTAGGATTTTATGTACAAAATTATTTCTTTTTAAGACCAATATTGTCTTGGTCGTGCCATGTGGCTACCAGTCATAGACTATAGCAACCAAGAAAGAGATAAAATTATAAACAGCTCAAAAGGAAATATTTATGGCACCCATAAGTTGGATAAAACATAAGCAGTGGAGCATAGAGAGACAGGCTGCAGCACACAAGTATCCTTGTGCTATAAAAAGAATAACACAAAGGACTTTGATTTGTTGAGTATATAGTTTTATGGAGTATTTACAATAATATGTGGACAAGAATAACACAGCATAAGAAGGGATTGCAATCTGCACTGATAAAAGTAGGAAATTATAGATCACTCAAAGTATATTTCTAAGTAATATGTGGTGAAATCAGGGACTGAAAGTGTTATTTAATCACCATCATCTTATCACCAGTTTAAGTATAGAAAGTCTAGTTCAGTTCATAAAAATAATAACTCTAATACTGAGTGTCTGACTCAATATAATAGGCAAATGTTACTAACTTTTTTAATCAATTGCAGAGGTTTTTAGAAGCCTATTCCTAAATAGATTTGAAATATTTGCATTGTGAATTCTTTTTTTGCAGAACATTAAAGCTCAATTTCTACATATCACATACATACAGCAAAATTAAAATGTTACAGATTCTAACCAAGTGGATTCCTTCTCTGAAAATGGCAGCTCTTCCTGGCTAAGCAAGCATGGTTGGGATGAGTGACAAGCCTGGTTACTTAATAGCCAATCGCCAAGCAAAAGAGAAAAAAAAAACTACAATAAAGGATCCTCTGAACAGACAAAATATACAATTATGCATGTACAGACACATATATCCAGAACAAATTATCTACTATTCTAAAGTCTGCCCTCTGTAACTGATGTGGGTACAGATGTGTCAGAAGTTAAAGTAATTGGATTCCCATTTTCATTCTGGTGAGGTGATGACTAAGCTTTCACTTTCACACTATTCCAAATTGTTTGAGTTTCCAACAAATCAACCCCACCACCTCTTTGGAAGGCTTAGGATTTCACACCTTCCAGTGCTACCCTCCTACACGGAGAACAAGCAACAAAACAATGTCATTGCACCTCTCTCCTCCTTAAAATAAATGCTTGAAATGCCATCTGTTCAAGGAGGTATTGCCGTTTCAATGATAACTTGCAGCTTTCCTCAGCCCCCTCCCTCTTTCTATCACATTTGTGGAGATTAATTTGGACCACTTGCCTCATATGTGGTTCTCAGTTGTCATCCCTAAGGGGCACCAATTTTTGATCTCTGTTTCTAGCATGGCATATGGCCAATATAAAGTCCTGAGTCCACATATAGCTCTGTGTATTGTGAATATGAGACTATGATACATAAAAATGGCTTTATGTTTAAACATTTTTTTTCTTGCCATGAACTTTGTTTTTGACTTTAGGTTGGATAACACCTTGAATATTGTATTTCACCTGAACAATATTTGTTAAAGATTGATTCTTGTTTATGTTGTTTTGTATGTTGAGTGGAAGTACAAGTGTAATATGTGGAAAGCACTTCATGACAATTTAGATAAAAATAGGAGCACACTTGTTTGGAGAAATCCTCTCAATAGAAATTCAATGAAAAACAGAATTTCTACATAAATTTCACATGTAATATGAATGATGCTTTACCCAAGTTTTGCTCAACTGAAACTTAATTGACAGATGAAATATGCTTTATACTCAAAATTGCTTTAAAACACTTGCATGAGGTATGTAAAATAATAATTCACAGTTTTATAAAACTTTAAAAAGATAACTTTCAACATAATAGTTCTGATGCAAATATTATTATCCTCATTTTGAGGGCCTCTAGAAAAGTTTATATATATATATATATATATTTCTCCCCCCCCCCCCCAGTGGAGTGTTAATTGGGCCGGATTTTCTGGAAAGTAATTTGGAACTATGCTCTAAAAATTGCCAAACTGTATGTGTGTGTGTGTGTGTGTGTGTGTGTATATATATATATATTCTTTGACCCAGTGACACTGCTATAAGATCTATATTCAAACAGAACAAAGAAAGAAGGAAAGGATCCATATATACAAAATATTTATAGCTTTTTTTTTTTCACAAAGAGAAAAGGAATGACCATTAATTGGGGAATAATTGAATATACTGTTTTATGAGAAATGAAGAAGGGGGCAGTTTTAGACAATCCTGGGAAGCCTTGTATGTAGCAATACAGACTGAAACGTACAGAACCTGGAGAACAACTTATACAATATTAACAATAGCATATAAATAATTCAAAGTCATAAGACCCTAGTCAACACTATTATCCACGGTGATTTCAAAGGACTGATAATGAGCCATGCTAGATACCTTTTCATAGAGAAATTATGGTCTCAGGGTACAGAAAAAGAATTTTCTTATATATATGTCCAATATAAAAATGTTTTAATCATGTATATTTATCATAAGATTTTCTCTTTCAATGGTAAAGATCAGTGAGCAAGAAAGAAACTCAATCTTTATTAACTAAAAACTATTTTAAAATAATATGTTTTACAAATGAGGAAACTGAGGCTCAGAAAGGTAAAACAATTTGCTCAAAACCAATAATCTAATAAATTGCAGAGGCAAGGTTCAAACCTAGGTTTTTGAGAGTATATGATGGGTCCAGAGAAATTGGAACACTTTACAAACACAAGACACATGAGATAAATTGTGTCACCAGAGATACTGATAAGTAAAAAATAAATAGGTTGCTTAGTTATGTAGCATGAACAAAAGACAATTAATGAATATTCTACAGTTCCTACTGATGTGGTATCAATAGAATGCAAGGAAAGTCCTATGAATACTAAGTGTATCCCTTGTGATACACTTGTGGGAGGATATGGACAAGAGTTGTATAAGAGGCAGGCTTAGCTAGCTTGCAATTTGTATTCTGGCAGGGAATAACCACAATTTACAGATGCACTGGAATATTTAAGAGTTCTTTCCACCATAGTATATTTCCATTCTAACATAATAAGATCCCATATTAGCATTTTATTCTAGGTTGCTTATAATACCTATTTAGGCCTAAAGTACCAATTATGAGCATCTCAACTTTATGAGGTGGAAGCACTTGCCATTTCCTTAGGTCTCACTCTGTCACTGGTGTGTGTGTGTGTGTGTGTGGTGTGTGTGTGTTAAGGTGCAGTGGGTCTTAGTAAAAAAAAAAAACAACTCTTTATGTGAGGAAAAAAAGGCTCAGATATGATTCTTGAATAGTGTCACGAGAAATACCATCAAATCTCAGAAATGTCATTAGCAGTGGTTTAAAAGGGGATACTGAAAGGAAAGCAAAGCTATGTGGTTGTAGTAGGTAGTAAGAAAAACAGCTTTCAGATTACCAGATTTTTTTTTCTCAGTAAAATTTTATTTTTCTCAATTATATGTAAAGACAGTTTTCAACATTTTATAAGATTTTGAATTCCAATTTGTTTTCTCTTTCTCTTGCCTCCTCCCTTCCCAAGAGAACAAGCAGTCTGATATAGATTATACATGTACAATCATTTTAAACATATTTCCATATTATCCATGTTGTGAAAGAACATATAGATCATTTGAAAAAACCTTCTCATCGTACAGCTGAATAAATTGAGGTCCAAGATTTGAAATACTAATCCAAAGTTACAGAGCATATACTTAAAAATTGGAGCACAGAGGTCAAAACCCATAACTTTTTTCAAATGTATGAGGTGAATTAATTTGGCCAAGGTCACATTGCTAAGCAATAGCCAAGTCTAAACTCAGATCTGCTAACTCTAAATCAAATTTTCTTTCCACTGTAGTATATTGTCTCTTAGAAATAGTGACTAATAGGTTGGGATTAGAATCTAAAGTCTCCTTGCTATTGCATCATTTTCTTCAAATACATATTTGCCTAATGGATGTTGGTCTATTATAAGTCTGTAAAAACCTTGACTTCTTACAGGGAAACACACTATCTATAAAGGCAATTATGGTTAACAAAGAGTCCTAGATTTGGAATCAGGAAACTTGATTCATATCCCAGATTTCTTACTTTCTACCTAATTAAGCACTCTAGGTCTCAGTTTCCTTATCTGCAAAATGAAGAACAACATTTTCAGACCCAGGAACTTCATTGTTCAAATACAGTCTAAAAGACTGTTTGCCTCAGGATTCTAATCTGCAAAACAGGAATGATAATAATACCATCTTCCTCCTAGGATTGGAGGACAACATATGATAGTATCTGCAAAGTGCTTAGCAAAACTGGAAGTGTTATATGTACTAGTTGATATTACTATTATTATTATTATTAATATCCTATGAGCCTATAATCCATTCATAGCACCAGTTTGGAGCCAGAGATAATTCAAATGTTAAAATAAAAATGTAATATCCAAAGTATTCAAATGCAAGATATCTTGAGAGTCAATTTATTCAATCCAACTTGTACAGCAAAAATTATTAAAAAGCATTGACAAAATAAGTGAATGATTGAATATAGCATAGTATATTGGGCCTACAAACTCATGTCAAAGCATTCAGTCACTAGAGATATACTAAGCATTTATTATATTCCATGCACTATGCCAAATATTGAGAAGACAAAGAAAGGCAAAGCACAGTCCCTGCTCTCAAGTAGCTTACAATCTATTTGGAGAAAACAACATACATAGGGAAGCTAAAAAGCAGAGGGGCTAAGAGTAGAAGATATTCAATGTAGGGACATAATGAAAACTTCCAAAAGAGAGCAGTTGGGTAGCAAATGAAGAGAAAACTGAGCTGAGCTCCCTCCTTAAATAAAGATTCAGGGAGGAAAGGTCTCAACACTTCAATCACAAGGAAAGAGGGAAGGGCTAGAGGCACTGACTTTCAGGGCTGAAGTGATCTTAAATGATGATGTTCCTGGGGCTATGGCAAAGTCCAAAGGGATGAGTGGGCAATGAACATATAGAGAATCTGCGTTCCCTCAAACAAGCTCTTGTCATGTTAGTGTGACCATTCCACTCAAAAATATCAAAATTCTTAGAAGCACATGCACCAACTGGATAGTCTTTCCAATTTTCCACAAAGGGACCACAATCAATTTAGTGCAGTCTCTCTGGTGGCTCATATTGTTCACGTGTGACATTTTATTTAGACATTCTTCCCATAACACCTTGCATTAATCCACCCAAATAACTACTGGAGACATTTGTGCAGTGATTGATTTTTCACATCTGAAAGACATTTGTTATGGTATGTTAACTGCAATAAAACAGAAGAAACCTTCAAGAGTTCATAATGGAATCAAATGCCAAGATAAACGTTGCATTTCAGAAATATTCACCCATAATAACCGACAGATATTATTGCATAAGCATTGAATTTGGTATAAAAGAACCCTTTCATCCTTTTTTGAATATTTAATAGGTATATAATGGCATATAGGAAGACTATAAAGGCTTTGAATACTACGTGTGGATTGTCAAAAACAAAGGTGACATAGTTATGTTTTGTTTTATTTTTACACTACCATTGATGATCTTCAGGTCAAACATCAAAGTGGCCGTTGGTAAGCAATTGAGAACTTATTAAAGCAAATTAATATTTCAGGGTATCAGCAGGGAATACATGACAAATTAATTCTTCATAATAATTATAGGCTCCCCAAGGAAACATAAACTTTAACTGTACACTCTTGTTAGTCATTTATGGACTGTATCTAGTAAAACATATTTGAAAAGGGTAATAGTATCATGTTCCCTACTGCACAATGGAGCTAGCACCTAACCTTTCACTGTATGAACATTGCTGATTGGATTCTCAACAGAGGTAGAAAACTGGCAATCAAATCAAGATCTCCAGCACAGATGAGCAGAAATATCTGATGTTACCAATGAATTTAATTATGAGAGGACTACTGTCTCTAAATTTCCAGATTTTTAATTGTATTTGGATTTATAAGAATATAGTCACATTAAAATAGTTCTTCAGTAAGAAATTACTATGTACATCTAATAGAAGAAAATAAGCAATTCTTCATTCAAATCCAGAGTATTTGATAAATTAATTAGAGGTTTCCACAGCTTGAAGACAGATCCAGGAGTCAGTGATATTAGCGAATGCTTCATTCAATGCTTTTTGCACTTTAAAGATCTGTTTCCCACCCTCAAGTCTCACAGGGTAGAAATTCTTGTTAATAGAGAAGCCTTTTATTAAGACAAAAATAGAAACCAAAAATAAGAAACAAAATTTAGCTTTGTCTAAGACCATGAAACTCAAGAGAAACATCATTACAAATGTCTTAACCAATTAATGGACTTGCAATATTCTGGTATTGGTAACTGGTAAAGTGGTAAAAAGTATGAATTAGATACCCAGTTACCTTTCATTATCTTTACAATAAAGAGTCCTTCTGTTAGCATGTAAATTCACACTTATGGTTGTTTAAAAATGGACAGGGAAATATGTGTGAAAATATATAATTTAATGAATATATGTGTATGTACATATGTGTATATGTGTGTGTATACTAGTATACCGAGTGTATGTGGGTAAGTATGTATGGGTATGTACATGTGTATATATAAATATATATGTGGGTGGGTGGGTATGAATATAGATAGATAAATATTGGTATATATGTATATATTTAATCTTCAATATTCTAATCTTTATACTATCTTATCTATGATAATCACCTCTTTTTTGATATAATTAACGACTTTTTAAAAACTGTTCTTTTCACTGTTCTTCCCACTTCAGGAAGCTCTTAGAAAAAAATGAATTACAAACATTCCAGCTATCAGGTCCTTCTAAAGATCTTTGCTTTTTTTTCTGAGAATTAATTACACTGTTTTGCATTGAGTTGGTCAATTCTTGTTATTGGTTTTCATTTTGAAATCACTTCCCTTTTGGTTTCAATGCAACTGATGATTACATTTCAACATAAGCTTAAATGATCTATAAAATGTTTGACTTCCCCATACTGACTAGTGTTACAATATCTCATTGCTGTTATTGAGATTTGTTACTACACTCAATATTTGCATGTGTCCTTGGATTATTATATCTTTTTAAAATATCAATATTAAGAACACAAAAGATAGCTATGAAATACATGCGGTTGGAGATAAATCTAGGAGTGAACTCATAGAGAACTAACTAAGATGAGGAAACTAACTCACCTGACTCAGTTCTGATACTGAGGCAGTCCAATGTCAATAGGTTTACAAATGCAACTATTATTCCTGTAACAGGTTTTAATCATATTAAAAGTTTTGCTTGTTCCAAGTAGTTCACAAATAGACTATACAGAATTTTCCATGTATTGCATTTGTTAAACCAATGGAATAAAAACACTTTTTTTTTGTATTTGTTTATATGAATAAAATGTAAAAGATTCTTGGCAATAATATAGATATATTTTAAAGTGAAGTAGGGAGAGGGGTCAAGGAAGAAGAATGTTAGATCTGTATTGTTGTGTTTGTTTTTATAGTTTAGCATATAGAGCATCAAAATACACGAAATACAATTGATTCTTCATTTCTTGCTGTGAATATAAGTTCAAAGATCATTAAACTTTTCAGTCCCTGAAAATCAGGTTAAGGAATCCTTACAAGGCAAATAAGGAAATAAATATTACAAATTATCTAATTCTTATTAGAGGTAAGAGTTATTAAGAGACTCTGGCCAGTCATGGTATGTATACAATAAATCACTTATATCTTATGGCTTAAGAAAAAAAAAAGGCAGTAAAAATACTTTGTTAAGGATTGCATGACAAACAGGCTTTCACATTACACATATTTTAAGATTGAAATCAAAGCACTACCAATGTTATAAATTTGATTTCCTGTATATCAGTGACTTATGTTTTTTAAAAAATAGGTACAAGATTCATTTAACACATCTGACTGTTGAAACTAATTTGAATTCAACAAAAAAACACTTTATATCAATCAAATAATTTATTTGACAATATTTTCTGCTTTCCAGAGGAATTTTTGACATCATAGAAACAATGGACTCAATTAATTAGCATTTAATTTATTGAATTTTGTTTTGATATGTAAAACTGGGCCTCAAATTTGGTCTAGAGGATAATATGCAAGTCATGATATTTGCTTTCCTACAGTTGAATAAGGATGTAAAGTAGTCTTTAATCTTCCACTATATTTAATTATTGTCTGCTTTACCACTTTACTGTGCTTCTAAAGTACATTTAGAAATTCACTTAAAGTTAAGCCTTAGCATGTACAATCACAATTATGTAACAGCTGTAAGAAATTTTCAGAATATGTTGCAAATTTAGGGGGAATGATGGGCAGCCGTGGGATGTACAATCCAAACATCCTTTGCCCAATTTCCTACAACACAAACTGCAGTGGGAACTTCCCCATTACCTACCCTAATGAGAAGAGGCATCGAGACTTACCACTGCTAAATAGAATTGAGAAGCATAGCAAGTTTAGAAAATAAAGACTTATCCATTAAGGTATAATCAGATCAATCCCTCTTTATTAAATTAGATTTTAAATTATATAACCACACTTTGAATTAGAAGAATAAAACCCAAGAATTTAGGTCAGGTTCCAATCACAGGAAGCATCAAAAACATCCTACAACAGAACAGACAAAGCATCCATGGCAAATTCTAGAATTTTCTTGTAATCTTTTAATAATTAAGAAAGCATTCTCCATAGCAGATGGTCTGGAGAAAAACTAATTAAATTGAGTGGCCTGTAGGTTGATCGTACAACTATCATGGCTTCAAAGGATTCTCCAAGTCCCAAAAATTCCTAAGAAAAAGGACGAACAACTGTCCTCTATGAGTAAAAACCAACACTTTTGTAGCATCTAAACATTTGCAAAGTACTTCCAAATGGCATCCCACTTGATGGTCACAGCAGCCATATGAAGTAGGTACTATTACATTTCCCATTTTACAGATAAGAAAGCTGAGTTACAGCGATATAAATGGCTTGCACAAAGTCACAAAGCTATTAAATGCCTTTTGAAGGATTTTGATTTAGATCTTTCTGTTTCCAAGTCTAAAACTTTATCTAGTATACCAAATAATTCCTTATAAAGTAGGCTTTTGACATTTGAATGCATAGGTATTGAACTTATTTTCTAAACAAACCTCACTGGCTCTGGGAAAGTAAGATTTTAATATAATGGGTAGCTGTCTTTAAAGATGGTAATATATTGTGAAATATATAATATTCTTTCTTCTCCTAAATCGTACCTTGCCCAAAAAGTTCCATGGAATTTCTATAAAGGATTCTAGCAATCATTTTCAAATAGCACAATTTTCCCTAAAAGCATTCCTTTTTGTTTGCTTCTAGAGATTGCTAGGGTTTTGTTTTGTTTCTATCAGAAACCAATTACTGGAGTGTTATTGGTACAGTTTATTATGTAAAAGAAGCTCCATATTTATACACTATGTGGTAATTCACATGTAAGCACTAATTACATATTTAGTTGTATAAGTATTCTAGCAGTAGATAAAACTCTATGAGAACTAGCTGATATTTACTTAGAGACTAATGCAAAACTAGAGTGCACCATGTAATTTCATTACCCATCATGTTTCCACTTAGCACTTGGAACTGAAGAAAGCAACACAATTTTAAACTGCTATATTCATTAAAAATATGCACTTATTTTGCGTGATTTTTTAACATTCTGAATAATACCTTCATCTACAAAGATGATTATGGTTACCAATGAACAAATTTCTTCAGACTCAAAAAATGGTAAATGTCAAAAAGGATTGTGCTCTTTTTCTAAATGCAAAGTTTATGCACCCAGTCAATCCATATACACAAGACAATTAAGAAATTTATCAAAATGGTTAGAACACAAGACATAAGATTGTGACAATAAGTTTTAATAGTGGTTTTTAAGTGCTTTCTTTCTAAGAAACTCAAGAAGAATCTTAGAAGATAGTTGAATTTCAATAGTATTCTAATACTGACACACATCAGTAATTAACTATGGTTGAAAAATGTACATAATAGCTTCAGTTCCTTGACAGCTTGCTCATAAATCCATGTATTTAACTGACCTCATTTTGGCTCATGCCCACATTTGGAAATCCAGTTCAAAATCTATTAAATAAAAACCCACTATCAAAAGTTTAATCTACATCTTATCTACAGTGCACTATAAAGCACTGAGCTTATTAAAATGTCCTCAGTGAGAGATTTTCAGCATACCTGTTTGCTTTTCATATTGGCCAAGTGAAATTAAATGAAAAATTTCACATTTCAGTTTATTGAGAGTAAAAATCTCAGTGAAATCCAGTTCATGAATGTTTTTAGTGTTAAAGTAAAACTGTCCTTTCCCACAAACTGACCTCATTCCCTGGCCCCCAGAAATATGAGACTCTTTCACAGACCACTGGGCTGTGCATTTATCATTCTGTTACAAAGAGCTCAGTATTTTAAAAATATAAATACAATGGCAAAGCATTGAATTGACACTTATGATAAAATGCATTCGATTAAGACTTAATAAAGTACTGTGTATATTACTAGTGAATAATGCACAGTCAGATAAAGTTGGACATAAAGCAAATAGAGTGTCAAAGCTAATTGTACTATGCATTCCTCAGTCACATTACTTATTTTATTACTAGATTAAAATGCATATTGTGTTTCAGTAGCTTTTTTCATTCTTTTGGCATATAACAATAAACTCTTTGGCAAAGGCCACCAATTTCAGAACATAACAGCCATATGAGATATTGGAAACAAGGCTGCCTGGGGAGGTGGATTTTTGAGATTTCAGCTTATATTATGTTTTAGATTCAATCATCATGACTTCAGAGGCTTTCACAATGAGAAAATTCATTGTGTTTCTCTTTGACTTGCAAGAGATCAAAATGAGGAAAAATTCTAAACCATCATCAACTACCCATTTCCTCTAACTTTTCATTATCACCAAAGAAATATAATGAGGATGAATGTAGGAGGAAAAGATTCTACTCATTGAAATCAGATAAGTCCAACCCCTGGGACTTACTAGCTGTGTAATTCATATAACCTTTTTTCAGACTCATTTTTCTTCATCTGTAAAATGGGGGCTATTAATAAGTATGGGTTAAAGCAACTCTATTTACATCAATCTATAAAATGTGGATAATGTACCAAATTCAAAGATTTGTTTTGAGTTTCAAATGAAATAATGTTTATAAAGATCCTATCAAACTAATGTTTTAAGTATTTAAACATTTTTTATTTATTATTTATTAGTATTAAATAAATGGTGTAGTTACTTTTTCAAAGCTCAGTGGAATGGGGATTTTATCTTCTAGTTTTAGGAAAAAAAAAATTAACATTAGTAGAGTACTATATGTTTTTCTGATATAAGAGAATTTGGCACAGGTTCAAAAATTAAAGAAACTAAGATCTGGACCTGGGAAAAAAACTAACAAGCCATCAAATTCAGTTCCCTCATTTTACAAGCAGGGAAATTGAGGCTCCTAAGCAGTTGTCTATGGTCTTGTAGATATTAAATATTTATTTATCTGAAAATGTTCCATATCCTTTGAACTATATTTCTTTATGTGAGTCATTGATAAAAATGTTAAGCAGCATAGAATCAAGCACAGATCCTTGGGCTACTCTATGGGAGATGTTCTAACCTACTGACAATGAACCATTGAAAACCACTCTTGGAGTTGGGCTGCCACATCTCTCCATCTCCTCCACAAGAAAAACATAAAAACTTTATCAAAGCTTTACTAAAAATCCAGGTCAACTTTACCTACAGCTTTCCCTTCATCTAATAGCTGAGGAACTCTGTCAAAAATAAAGAACAGATTAATTAAAATTTGTTTTCTTGATGAAATCATGCTGGCTATTTGTAATCACCATTTTTATTTCTAGAGGTTTACTAACCATAGCTTTAATGAGCTGTTCCAGAATTTTCCCAGGAATTAAAGTCAAATTCATTGGTCTGTAGTTTGCAGACTGTTCCCTTTCCTTTTTGTGAAAACTGAAACTCCACATTTATGGTATTTCTTCCTTTCCATATGATTTTTCAAATATCATTGACAGAACATTATCCGTTCTTTCTGTACCAAAGGATCTAATTCATTCGGGCCAGATGATTCAGATTCATTAAGGACAACCATGCACTTTCATCTAGAGACACAAACACATATAAACTACATAGGCAATACATATGTGTATACATATGTACCATATATATATATATGGTACCTATACCTATGTATATGCCAGAATGTCAATGAGTGGCTCTGAATACATATAGGAGTTTTATGATTGAAGTATGAATATGAGTGGATTTGTTTATTTGAGATTATGTTTGGAAAGATGTTTTGGCTGAGGCATATTTGTCATTTGTCCTCTTAACCTGCCCTTGATGAATAATAAATGGAGTGTTTTAAACATCATTTTCCATACTTTGCAAGACCCCCAAGTACCAAATTTAAATGATCATAATACAATATTCAAACATTGTTAACTAAAAACCTTATTCATTTTGTTTCAAAGCCTTTCTAGGAGTCAAAGAGAGAGTAGAATTTTACTTTAATGAAAATATTAGTTTATTTTCCTCTGAGGAAAGGCTATTATTTTCCTATTTTAGCACCACATGCAAATATGTATATTTATGTCTCTCATAAATTATATGAGTAGGTATTAGATTTTCTATCTTGCCAACACATATCTTATAGAAATCAGATTACTGAAGGTTAATGAGACATGAATTGAGTTGTTAATAATCATTCCCTATTTATCAACATTGGTCTAATTTTGGTCTTTAACCTAAAAACCTATGTCATACTGAACTCTTATTACTTTAAACTTTTAACACCTACTATCTCTATAGCTTATGTGGAAAACAGATATTTTCTTGTGAAAATATTTATGCTGTTGTCTTACATTGTTACTGAATTTTTCACATATTCATGGTTTGTCTTCTCAACAAGATTAGAAGCTTTTAGATGTCAGAGATGCAACTTCATGTGTGACCTTAGCCAAGTTACTTAATTTTCCAGGTCTCAGTTTCCTCATATACAAAACTAAGTAGTAGGAATAGATGACCTTGAGGTTCATTTCAGTTGCCGATTTCTTACCCTATGACCTTTTAATCATAAAATATTAGAGCTAGAAGGGGCTTTAGAGACCATCCATTCCAATTCACTCAGCTAAGGAAACAAGTAAATAAATAGAGGAATGATTTTTACACACTTTGGCCCAACAGTACTTTGTCCAAATATTTAATAACTATAAATACTTTATTTGAAATCTATGCATATATGCTTATATACATATATATATATATATATATATATATATATATATACACATACATAAAGAGAGAGAGAGGTGACAATTTAATATGTTCTGAAGTGCACTGATCAGAGGATTCTAACCAATTTTTTTTCTTATTGGTGTATCAGAATATATAAAATTTTACCATTCCTTTGAGCTTTGAAGCTTTATTGCTGGAAGTCATCATGACATGATAGGAAGATCACTAGATATCTGAATCAGGAAATTAAGTTTCTATTCTGACTCTTGAATTACTGAGCCATATCACATTGGGCAAGCCATTTATTTTTTCTCTCTGAATATCAGTTCCCTCATCTACAAAATGGGATAATAGAATTTGTACTCCTTATTTCACAAGCTGATTATGAGAATAAAATAAAATAATATACCACAGTATGATTGTCCTAAAATATGAACTATTATTAATCAAAGGCATGATTCAGTAATTAGCTAATACCTTCATACTGAATTATTTGGCAACTCCTGTGTATAAGGATGATCCTTTAAAATTAAGCACAAGTTATATATAGGCTTTAGAATTTGGGTACGAGGAAAGACAAGGGAATTGAGGTAAAATGGGCCTGTTAAGATGGGGTTAGGAGGACATTAAATATTTCACCTGCTTCACTAATTTATCTGGGAATAGTAATACAATATATGAAAAATACTTTAATAGCTATGTATTGTATTAAGCCTCATTCAAATATTTTAAAGGAATAATGATTCCATTGGTGTGGATAGCTTATTAGTACAAATTATGACCAATCAAGATTTTCCATCAAAAAGTAAGACAGTATAACATAAGAAACTAGATTTAACTATATTAATAGGGGATAAAGGAAAAAACAATAGCTCCAAAATTCAGGAAAAATAATGTTCTTAATTTTTCCTTTTCTTTTCTTTCCTTTTCTTTTCTTTCTTTCTTTCTTTTTTTTTTTTTTTTTTTTTTACTTAAAAGATGGCTGTGAATTATGTTTTTTCCCCCTATTCTAAATACTTCTGTCTAATTTGGGATGAAAAGTCTTTCACCAAAAATCTTCCAAATAGTAAGGTGTGCTCTATAGCTATTGCTGCCTGTCAGTTCAAGATAATATGCTTGCCTCTGAGAAATATTTCTGTACTATTCCTTATGTTTAATAGAAAGAAACCATTCAGTCAAATTTTTAAATGAAATAGATGTAGAGAAGGTATAAGGTTTAAACTAAGCGAATGTTTATATAACATTTTCAGATTTGCCAAGTGCTTCACATGCGTTTTCTTATTTGAGCTTTATAGCAATCTTGGAAAATTTTATTATTATGTGCATTTTACATGTGAGGAAGCTGAGGATTACTAAGTGATTAATCCACGGTCATATAGGTAGGAATTGTCAAGAAGTGGAATTCAAACTCAGGTCTTCCTGACTCCAAGTTAAGTATTCTATAGATTATTGCAAGCAACGTCTCCTTCAAATTATTATTGTTTTCCATGTTAGGGAAAATATACAGAGTATACAAAAACACATACATGTGTTAACACCTAAGACCATAAATTATAAAGCAATTGGCCATTTGTATTGGCAGAATGGGTTTCCTCTTCAGTAGCTCCTTACCAATAAAATACAAGTCAACATCGAATAAACCAAACTCTCTCTCTCTCTCTCTCTCTGTGTGTGTGTGTGTGTGTGTGTGTGTGTATTTATGAGTAATTATATTTCCGGGTATATTTATTGTAAGCCATGACTCTAATTCTCTTTATTCTAAAAATACAATTTTAGATACATAGTTCTATAGCAAAAATTAGCAAGGTATCCTCAAAATATTATGCCTTACTCTGTGTTTGCTGCTCTACTTCTAAAGTATGCTCACTACCTTAAGTCTCCTTACCAAGCCGCAAAAGGAAACTTTGATTATCACCAGCTCCCTCAGCTTTCTCTCTATTCTGACTGGTTAGCTGAAGGAAGATGTGGCAAACTCCTCCCCATGATTTCCTTTATTGAGAGCAGAAAGCCACCTTTAGCCCACCGTATTTTGCATATACCACTCTCTTTGGTTCCATCTCCACAGAACAGATGGCTCCTGATGTCCCTCTGTCCCTGCTTTCCTGCCTCCTTCTGTGTATTGTTCCCCTAACTCCCATTACATTGTAACTTTCGAAAGCAGAGACTGTATTTCTTTTTCCTAATTGTATCCCCAGTGCTTAGCACAGTGCCTGGCATATCATAGTCACTTAAGAAATGTTTATGGGATTAGATTAGAAAAGAACATTGGACCTAGAATCGGAAGAGTAGCTGGCTAGAACTGCAGTTCTGACACTGATTAGATGTAATTTCTTTAAATAATAGTTTCTGTATATGTAAAATCAATTTCTGCATCTATAAAATGAGTAAAGTAGAATTTTATCTTACAGAGATGTTCTGAAAACCAAATAAGATATTTATATAAAATGTTTCGGAGAACTTAAAGCATTATATAAATGTTTATCATTGTAATTAGAAAAGGAAGAAAGAGCTAATGGAGAAAGTGGGCAGTATGCATACTTGTATAATCCTGGGAAAGTCACTTATCTATTAAGGTTTTGGGAAAATCTAAGATTTGAAGTTATGGATAAAGTAGTGCTCTGCATTGGCGAATGGGGTTTTCACACTATGTGTTACCTATACCAGTGAAATCACAGGTCCAAATACTACACCTGCCAACACACACACATCATTAGTCAAGAGTAGGCATGTAATTATTGTTTTCAAGTATTTAAAGGTATGGCAGGTAGATAAGGAATTATGGTTATTCCATTTTCCCAAAGTAGAAAACTAGGAGGGATAGGAGAAGATGCACTGGGGCAGACTTAGCCCAATATATAGGAAAACCATCATAATGAATAGATGTTCTGGAATAGACTGCTTTTGGAGCTCCTGGATTCTTATTGACTGAAGTATGACATCTGTCCAGTGAGTCATCAAGGATATTGTTTTTTTGTTTGTTTGTTTAGGTTGCAGTAGACAATGATATCCCTTCTATCTCTGAGATTTTGCAATTCTGTGATTAAAATGAAAACATATTCTTTCTGACTCTGGTGTTTTATTTAATAAAAAAGTTTTTATTCAAGTATGGTCATAGCAATTTATTACTTTAAATGCCATTAATATATGTTTACAAATATTGAATAAATAATTTTATTTATCACTAAATCTTCATTTAACTAATGTAGGCATAATCTAGTAGCCAAATTTTAGGGAGTTATGGTTGTTAATCTTTTGATTAAAAACAAAAAGCAACTTTTCTTTGTTAAAAATTATCACATTTTAGAAATAGTTTAAGAAATAACAAAAAATTACAGTTATCAATGATTACAAGGCCATGCTGGCTTCTTTGGTTTGCTGAACTCTTCCTTCAATGATTTCTATTCAGAACGTGAAAGTTGGGATTCTATTGAGTTTTCATTCCAATATACTACATTAAATATGCCCTTTTATTTCTCTCATATTACTGATTTCAATTATGCAAAATAAAACATTTTGCAACAAAATAATATTTATGATCCCTGCTCATCACTCTTACAAGATTATTTTGAATACCTTTAAAAAACTGTTATAATATTATAAATATTAATTGAAATGAGTGTAAATGAAAATGTAAGCCAAACCTACATCTTGAACAAAAAAATCCCTCCTTGGGCTGATGGTAGAGATTTTAGATCCACCAGCATTTATATGAACCTTTTAAAAGGCTATTTTCAAAGGTTAAAAAAAGTTTAAGAATTATTACCAAATTAGATTTTTGCTATTAAGATTTCCTAAATGAAGGCAGCTGCGAGGCACAAGAGAGTGCCTGACTTAAAAGCAGGAAGATGAATCTTCCTGAGTCCGAATTTGTCCTCAGACCCTGTCTGTGTGACCTTAGGCAAGACCCTTTGCCTTGTCTCCATTTCCTCATCTATAAAATGAGTTAGAGAAGGAAAAAGAAAATCACTCCAGTATTTTTTGCCAAGAAAACCCCAAATGAGGTCACAAGGAGTCAGATATGACTGAGAAACAACTAAGCATTAGTTCCTAAGTGATTGAAAAGTCAGGTAGGAGGACTGACCCTAGTTGTTTCTTCTTTCCTCCAGTAACTCTCTAGCTTTCTTGATCTTGAAGACACAGAAGTAGGCCATGTAACCTAAAAGATGAGATCACTGTAACCATAGTTACACTATAAGATAAGCCCTTTTAATGTCGACTAAATCTGACTAAATTCAACAGTGATATCAAATACATAAATACATATCTACTTGACTATATAGGCATATATATATTTGCATCTGTATAAATATATGCAAATACAATAGAGTATACTAAAATTTATACATACACAATACATACACATACACAAAATATACACATATACATCTAAACAACCTGAAAACTATTATTAAAGATGTCACATTGATTCCACAATACAGGGAAGAAAAATAATTGCCTTGAGTTACTCATAGTTTTACTACTGAATATACCTAAAGATCTTGTAATTCTTTAAAAACTAGTGACCCGTGTCATGGTAACTATGTCAATGAGTATATTGAATTAATAAGAATATTTCATACTCAAACCATTCTATTTAAATAAGAAATAATTTGAATGGATACAACTCATATGAAATATAATATTAACAAAAATCTGTAAAATAGGATGGGTCTTGAAACTTACCTTTTCCATATCTTTCCTTCAACAATAGGATATTCATTATTTCTCTTTATAAGAAAGAAGTAGGTCCCTGTTAGAGCTCTTGAAATGATGCAATCAAGATCAATAATGAAAATTGTTCATTTGGACTCCAACAAATCACTGGGTGTGGCAAATACTCTGTATCTAGAGCCATTTTTTAAAAAAATCTGTGAGCTAGGCTGAAATAAACTACTGAATGGTAAAATCTATGATAGTCTTTAACCAAAGTATCATGTTATAGTTTTCTTTAAAGTAATTTAATGAGGCTATCTTTTTATGAAAGCAAAATAATTCCATCATAATGCACCCCATTTTAACCTGATATATCCTGAAAAATAATTGAATCAACAAAATAGAATCAGATTTTTCTTTCTTTGTAGGAACAGTTTACAGTGAAATTATGAAGCATAATAAAATTATCTTTTAAAATAACTTAATTTTGAATAACATTTTAAACCTAGAAAATAGCCAAATCACTTATATAAGTTTCTCTATCAAAAGACAAAATTACTGATTTAAAATTCCTTTGCTCTATCTTCAGTTTCAGTCCTTTTTCAGGTTTAGAGTCTAATGAGCAATAAATATAGAAAAACTCAGAAGACAACTGAGAGACCAACTTTTTTTTTTCTAACAGTTAAACATGTAGCTCTGAAAAAATCAAAGGTTGAACATATCCCAAAAGAAATAAAATAGCCACAATGCCATGATACTATAAATGTATATTCAGACACATATTCTTGTTCTATTTCTTCTTGTAAAACAGAAGAATATTGCATCAAAGCTCATCTGCCTTTTTAGAGATGATAAAATGTTCTGCTATCTATTTGCAGCTGAGTCAAGAATATGTGAAAAGTTCATGACTGTGTCTATATATTATACATAAAATTTTCTAAGGAAATTATAAAGAAGAAGATTTCTACCTGAGAGAGACAAAGTAATTGACTAGTATTGATTAAAGATAAACAAAAAAGAAAATATCATTTTTACTTTTTGTCAAATGAATCATATGGCATAAGATAAGATATATTTATTTGATCCAGGGACTAGGCTTAGTCAATATGAAGCATTCCTAATATTAAGTTTTCTACAAAATAAGATATTTTTGAACATTTAAAGAAATAAAAAAGGTAAAAGTAGAATAACACAAATTATAAGTGTCTTGAGAAGTTATCTAATCTAATGTTCTCTTTTATTGTAGGAACTCCTGTATTATTTCTCTGCTGAATATTTTTATTAAGGAGTTTATTATCTTCTGAATCAGTTCATTTCATTATTTAAATATCTAAACTGTTGGAAATTTCTTTCTGTTGTTAAACTTAATTCTTTCTTTTCATAACTTTTATCCATTAACCACAATTTTGGCTTCTGGAGTTACAAAGAACAAACCTCTTATCTTTTTTTCATGATAGTTTCAAATGTTTGAAAACAGATACCATCTTTCCCCTTAGGCTTTTCTAATAAGACTAAACTCATCCAGTGTGTTTCATTTCAATCATTTCTTGTATGACATGCTTTACAAAGTCCCTTAGCCTTTTCCTGCCACTTTGATACTCAAGTGGCTATATGATTTCATTAATCCAGTCATTCCTTCTACTACTACTACTACTACAGATCAAAGAAAAAAAAAAAAGACAGCTTGTATAGCTTTTTATCCCAATAATGTGTTGAAGGCTTCCCCACCTCATACACCTTTTCATAAATTTTCAAATTCTTCAAACCCTGGATTTAAATGCACACACATGTATATGTGTGTATTTTTATTTGTATGTAGAAACCTATGTGTATATGTGCATATGTATACATACATACAAGCATGTATAGTTATATGGATGTACATTACATGTATAGATATGTATCCATTTATGTATATATCTATATATGTATGTATTTCTCAGTCACCTTATTACAGCATTCAGACTTTCCATCTATTCTGTCCTGCTCCTTACCTCCTTACATATAAAGGATGCCCCTAAGATCATCCACTATAGGCTTTAGGGGACTTTAGGATTTGCAAAAGGTAAGGCACATAAACACTTTACTTTGTAAAAGATAAGATGTACATGCATGAAGGACCTTGCATTCAGTACAAGTAGCATGCACTTTTTGTCTGATGAATATAGAGTAGTGGAGGCAGCCAGGTGGCACAGTGAATAGAGCACTAGCCCTGGAATCAGGAGGACCTACATTAAAATCTGGTCTCAGTCCATTTTTCTACTGTATAATATACACTTTTGTGCCAGCCATAGGATAAACAATTTACAAATGCTTATTGATTTAACTGGATTTATGAGATGCAAAATAGGGGTAAGGAGTTGTTGGTATTGGATTCAAAAAGACCCAGAAGTTCATCCAATCTCTATCACATATGGCTGTGACAGTCTGGAAAAGTCATTTAAAATCAACTGTGACTTTGGTCAATGGTATCACATTGAAATAGAAATGGTTCCCTGGGGGGTGAGGGGGGCAGCTAGGTGGTGCAGCAGCTAGAGCACTAGCCCTGAAGTCAGGAGGACCCGAGTTCAAATCTGACCTCATACACTTAACACTTCCTAGCTATGTGACCCTGGGCAAGTCACTTAACCTCAATTGCCTCAGCAAAAAAAAAAAAAAAAAAAAGTTCCTTGATGGCTACATGCTGACTTAAACATCAACTTTAATTAAAACACAAATTAACATTATTTTTGTTTTATTATATTTTTTTTATTTTGTTAAATATTTGCAAATTAAATTTTAATATAATTTGAGGCACAATATGGAGCATTGATCCTGAGCAACACTTTTGATGTATTAGCAAAAGAGATATTATTTATAAAGCACTTAATATAGTGCATTAGCAATAGTGCTCACAACAGAAATGCATTTTTCCTTCCCTTCTCTTCCAGGAAACTCTCTAAGACTGAGTTGCTCAGAAAGTGCAAGTTTGAAGGGATAGAGAGGGACTTTCATCATCTAGGAATTTTCTATAACCAATGAAACCAGTTTCAGTCCTTATTTTCTCTCTCTCTATTTCTCTCTCTGTCTCTGTCTCTTTCTTCCCTTTCTCTTTCTCTCTCTCTCATTCTTTCCCCATTTATCTCTGTGTTTGTGTCTGTCTCTGTCTCCTCTCTGTGTCCCTCTCCCTCCTTCTCCCACATTTTCTCCTTCCCCTTCTGGTGTGTGTGTGTGTATGCACACGCGTGTTTGTGTGTGCATGTCTCTGCATGTATAATCTCAGATCAACCTCACAACACCCTTGGGAAAGTGATAGTACAAATATTATTAGTATTTTGCAGATGAAGAAATTGAGGTATAGAATTATAAGATATGTACCTAATTATTAGCAAAAACTGAACTCAAACCCTTTTCTTCTGACTTACATTCAGTACTCTTTCTCCTACACAATACAATGTTCTCTTTGGGACTCAATTTTTTTAAATTTGTGAAATAATGGAATAAGAAAGAAATATAAAAGTCTGTTAATCTAACTTTCTAAGCTATTTTGCTATCTTAGAGTATTTATGCTCAGTCACTGCACAAAGAAATTCATCTTCCTCATCTTAGAGCTAGCCTTGAGTCAAGACTGAAGGCAGGACATGACTGGGCAGGTTATTAAAAGTATTATGTTGATGCATTTGGAATGGTATAAATTTGATTCAGTGTATAGATATCAATATTCTGTCAATTTTTTCATCTCTAAGGGCCAACATGAACTATAACCTTCCATTCTACATCAATCAAGAAAAGATATCTGATAAACTTTTCTATTAAGAGAGGATATGGGTAGAAAATGTAAAACAGAATGGTGAACAAAATGCTTTCTTATTGTGAAGAGAAAAAAATGCAAAAGTACCAATGAATAGCATTCATCCTTGGTATTTTATACCTAATGTTCAACTAAGCATGTCAAATGATTAATAAATACAGATTTTCAAACTCTTATTTGAATGGAGAGGTCTGAAACTATTGATTGGCCAGGGATAATTTTTTTAATATAATTGAAATTTTTTCACTATGATCTTCAAAACAACTCTAGCCTTAAACTCTAAGTTTAAAATGCTGTTCTATGTAGTTTTTATTGTAACAGAAACAAAATTTAATTCTATACTATTTCTCTCTTTTCAGGGATCAGGAAAATAAGAGTGACAATTTAACTTAATCCAACACATATTAACAATCTACTATGTTGAAGCACTACATGAAGTGCTCAGATACATATTTAAAAGATCTAGTATCTGCTTATTTATTGAGCTTAAAATCTACTGTATCATGGGAGTATAGGTTCCAACAGGCACAAAGGAGTTGTAATGCAAAGTAGTGATGGATGGGGAAAAGTAAGAATATAGATAAAGTATTCTAGGAAAACACGAAGAACATGAGAACATTTTGTGGTAAGGGGATCAGGACAGGCTGCCTGGAGAAGTTGGCATTTGAACTGAGACTTGAAGGGAAAGAAGGATTCTGAAATGTAGAAATGAGAGAAGACATTCAAGCACTGGGATGTATGAATGCATAGACGTAGTAGGTAGCATACTCTGGGAAAGTATTCTATATTAGTATTGTAAAAAGTAATACAAAAAATGAAGGTAGAAATTCTAATGACAATATCATCATAACTTATTTATTCACAGTTTTGACAAGACTATTATTCCTCCCTTCTAGTTTTATCTCTCCATGATTTGACTATATTTTGTCACAGTAAAAGAAATACACAAAATTGGTTTCTAGTTACAGATCACCAACTAACTAGTTAACTGAACCTTAATCCTCCTAAGCCTTAGAACAAGTATTCTTAGTTTAATTTCAGAGTTATGGAAATAATCTATTCCTGGGTTCCTTTAAAAATAAACTAAGATAATTTATGTAAGAAGTATTGCTACTATAGCAGCTACCACCATCATTAACCACAATCACAAGAGGAGATATTCAGATAAGGAGGAAAAAAATAAGATGAGACATCCTAGCTTCACTCACAAATTTTAAATTCTTGATATAATCCATTTTAAAAGAATAAAAGTAATAATGCCATATATGTGTGTATATATCTGTGTTTATTGAATTATATATATGACATATGTGACATTGGCACTCTGGGAAATATATTTTCTTTAATTTTTAAAACATGGCCCCTTTTTTCATAATACTAACAACACAGTAAAGGAGATATGGACTATATTGTAATAGCTAAAATAATATATATATGGAAAATACACATGAAAAGATTACATTTACATGTAAAGTTTAAAATGGGACTATTTTCGTCTTGGGAAATTCAAAGCAGGCTTTTGGGAAGAAATGGCATTTGAACTGAATTTAGAGGGATTTAAATAAACATATCTAGAATCAAAGAAATAGATTTCAAAGTTTATCTACACAATCCTCCTCATTTTACAGTTGAGGAAACTGAAGTCTATGAAAGTTGGATGACTAAAATAATGGGCATCAGAGGATTTTAGTCCAAGTCCTCTGACTCTAAATTGGCTACAATTTCTGGTGTATTATGAATATGGCAGAAAAACAGTCATTCCAAGCTCAGGAGATAGTAAAAATAAACAGAGAAATAACATGTAGTTCATTAAAAGAAATGAGAGTGAAATGTACAAAATCAGGCTGAAGAGACTAGCACCATATTGTGGATGTTTGGGTTATCAAGCAGAAGGAAAGACAAAATTCATTATGAATAAACTGCCTTGTCTATGGCTTCCCTAATGCTTGTGAAGCTTCAAGGATCAGCCAATCAATAAATACATATTTATTAAGTAACTAAGATGCTAACAGCACTACTGGTGCTTGGAATACAAAGAAATACAAAGAAATAAATGAAAAAAGTCTTTACCTTAAGGAGCTTATATTCTATAGAAAAATACAATACATATACCTTTAAGTCATATGCAAAATATATGTCACATAACAAAGTAAAAAATAACATTCAGCATTATGCATGGTATGTTCCCTGGCAGAACTGCAAATAAACTCAAAATGAATTTTAAAAATAAAATTTAAAAGTAATTAATTAAAATTCTCTGAAGGCAAAAATATGGGTACAGAGTCATGTGTTACTGCCATTCAAAATCTGAGAACAACCTATATTGAAAAGCCATCCTGAACAATAGTGATGTATGTCATGTTTCCATCATAAGAACTGATTATCTGATTTTTGTCACTTAAGTTTCCTTGCGTTTCCCTAGTGAGAGGTGTCCAGGCATGTACATCAGGACATGTCATTTGTCATCTAGAATTTAGGAGAGAAATTATAGTAATCCCAGTTTACCTCACTAGGATGTCCTAATGATTAATCAAATAGTGTCAGGAAAGTACTTCCACCTCCTTTGAGAAAAGGTTCACAGTTCTGATGTAAGAAACCAGAGAGCCTTAAAGTAAAACAGATTTTTCTTCTACACATCTATTTAAAATTATAAATGGTCTATACAAACCTTCATAAAAAATGATAGGACAACCTAATCCAATACTAGAGTCTTTATGGCAATATGTGTGTGTGTGTGTGTGTGTGTGTGTGTGTCACACACACACACACATATACACTTCAAGAATTGAATCAACTCCTCTATATCTCTAACCTTTTAAGAATTTTAATTTTTTGCTCTTGTCAAGAACACTAAAATCTTTCACCTGTAGACAATATGCATACACTATTAACCAGCATTTAATGCTCAGGAAAATTCATCTCTCTCTTGTGCACTTAACAAGCAAATAATGTGGTTGAACAGGGAATAAATGGGAATGAAGCATAAAAAGGGCTATTTAATGGATGTGATTTGTCATTTTACAACCTTTTCAACTAAACAGACTTTGGTACAATTCAAAGTCTGTTTGGTTTAAATTTCTTACTACCTTTAATAATTTAATAGAATAATTGTATGCACAATTGCTCCCTGGCCTGGATTGCTGCCAACAAAGCAGAAATCTTCTGTCTCTTCCAAAACACTCTAAACATCATTAAAATGCCAAAATCTATAAATCAATTTTTATGAAGCAATCTGCAAATTTTTACAAACTTGATAAGGCCAAAAAAAATTTCATAGCAAGCAACAAGATACTAGAATTATGAAATGTGATATATGTGTATTATTTTTGTCCAATGTGTTTGGTCCCCATTCTCCATGAAATAATTGTGCAGCAAAGCCTAAAATAAATTAAATACTGTGCCAATACAAAATAAAGAACTATCAAATAGAGTTTTATTTTGGGATCTAAAAATATAAATGTTATTGAGGAAGGAGGGAATGCTATAAACAAATGAACCAAAAAAGCAGAAAAGATATAGTAGGTTATATAATTAGTGTTTCCATTAATACAATCCATCCAGTCTTTCAAGAGGTTTGGAATCTCTTCAATATGAGCATTCTGTACATTGTGGCAACTCATTCATACCTGCCCATGCATGCTACATAACTTTTCTATAACTTTCCATAAATCTTCCATAGGGGGTACATTCAACTTTTTAAGAACCTTTCCACAGGGACAAAGGACCTTGATGTAACAAGAGACACAAGTGACATCAAAAGAATACCAAAGAAGTATGTAGGTTGTCTGTGGACTATTTGTCACTCCCACAAGAAATATTCTTGTTCAGTCATTTCTGGCATACTGATCTCTGTGATGCCATTTACGGTTTTGCTGGCAAATTTTTTGGAGTGGTTTGCTATTTCTTTCTCTAATTCATTTTATAGATGAGGAAACTAAGGCAAACAAGGTTGAGTGACCTGTCTAGGGTGACACAGCTAGTGAGTCAGGCCAGATTTGAATTTAAAAATATGAGACGTATTTCTAAGCTTGGCACTCTATCCATTGAATCACTTAGCTGTTTCCCAACAGAAATAGGAGGGGGTTGGGGGGAAGATATCTGAATACTTTTTTCCCATAAATAAGGAAATCTTCTTCTAACCTTCTAAGAGAGTTGTTTATAATCAATAAATTTATCATCTCTCAGAGTGATCTCATAAAGACTTATGAGAATAGGACTAATTGAGTAGTTATCTAGCACAGGATTCTCTACTTTTCTCCATGAAAGACTGGTTTTTTGCAAGCCTTCAGGGAAATCATTCATCAAAAACTTCTCTGATGTCTAAGTATAAGTCAGACATGAACATGAATCTTCAAAGTCTATAATAGCAAAATGGAAGAGTGAGCAGATTAGATTTAGTTGGAAAGATTTAAAGAATCAACTAAAGACTAGCCTACCTAAATTCAGGGGGACTAGTAAATAGCAGGTTGAACTCCAGGTATTGAATTTTGTTGTCCATATAAAAAGGGGGTGAAAAAGGATTGTTATCTGTAGTGGTATAAAGGACATTTTTTTTCCAATGATGGAATTATGGATCCAAGTAGAGTAATATTTGAGGAAAGGAACAATTTAATTTGATTTCTTCTCAGAAAAAAAGAAGTAACATTCTAGATAGTATCAAATTTAATCACTGAAATTTAAGTACAGGATAGTAAGAAAATCTTTCCTCTCTCAAGACTTTGTGAATCTGTCTGCCTAATATGGAAAAGTATTTTCAAGATTTTAGAAAAGAGGGTTATTATAGCCTGAGAATATATAATGTTTTCTATGCCAAATAAGAAATCATTAACCTCATTCTTAGTCAGCTGGTTCTGTACTGGTATCACCCCTGAAACAATGGAGAAGGTAGGAATCCCTTGCATATCATGAGAAAGGATAGAAGAACAAAAACACATCTTCCCCCGCTGATATTTGTCTATCTCAGGGTAATTTTCCCCAACCAATGGCAGGCAAAAATGATACAAACTACTTCAAAATAGACACTTTTAGCTGTGGCAGCCCCTGTACTGTCAATTCCTTAAAGTGGGCATTTATGCTCTTTTTTTTTTTTTCATCCATGAATCCTTGCTTCTTTAAAACTTATTTTTTTTTTACACCTCTCCTCACTGTGGGTTTTTTCCCTAAAAATAACTTTTTTGCTACATTCTCTAGCAGTTACCTAGTTGTCAAAACATTTTATCTTTTCAAATACTGATTTGTCTCCACCTATGTTCTTCAGCACAAGTTTAACTGTATTCATTCCTTTCTTCATTGTTGAGGGATTAGAGACTTCTGACCATAGTGACACATCTTGTCAAGATAACTGCCAATGAAAGAATCCTTTTAATAAAATACATCTATTATTATTATTGTTCCTCACTATACTCTGAAAGAAACCAGCTACCTCTTGAACAGTCATTGATCTTCTTTCTGGTTTTATTTTTTGTTGCTGTCTTATTTTAAGAAATTGACACAGCCACCCCAACTTTCAGCAACCTGAATCATCCTGATCAGCTAGTTGCCATTAAAACTGTAGCAAGACCAACCAGCAACAAATTTTTACCCTTCTAAGGCATTCTTCATTTTCCTGCACTTCATTTCATTCTGCTTCATAGATATTACTTTTTTAAAAAATTAATAATTTGTGGCAACCTTATGTTATGCAAATCTATTGGTGCCATTTTCCCAACAGCATGTGCTCATATCATGTCTGTTTCACATTCTTACAATATTTCAAACATTTTCATTATTATATCTGTTGTAATGGTCTGTGATCAGTGATTTTTTATGTTATTACTGTAACTGGGGAAAGGGATGCACTATGAACCATGCTATGTAAGATAACTAACCTACCTAATAATTGTCATATATATTCTGATTGCTTACTCCTCCCTCCCTCTCTCTCCCTCTTTCTCTCTCTCTCTCCCTCCCTCCCTCCCTCCCTCCCTCCCTCCCTCCCTCCTTCTCTTTTCTTAGGTTTTCCTATTCTTTGAGACACAACAATATTGAAATAAGGTCCATCAATAATCCTACAATGGATTCTAAGTGTTCAAGTGAAAGACTCAATCAGTGTGGCAAACTTTAAGCTGCCATCAAAACTGTGACAAGACCAGCCACCAGCAAAAAGATTACAAATTGCTGAAGGCTCAGATAATGGTTAGCATTTTTTAAGCAATAAAATATTTTAATAATATATACACATTGTTTTTCAGACATAATATTATGGCACACTTAATAAATAATAACATAATTTTTATATGTACTGGGAAATAAAAATAATTGTATACTTAACTTTATTGTGATATTCATTTTATTGAAATAATTTGAAACCAATCCTAAATATCTCCATGGTATTCCTGTATTTGCTTTGTTCCATTTTTCTACATTGCCCTCCCACTCTCTTTCAAGCTATCATGTTCTATCAACTTCAAAATACAGCTCAGAATCCACTTCCACCATTTAATCCTCACTTGGCATTTTTCTTAAAGATATCTCTGCCTTTTCAGAATTTCTTTGACAATTATAATGTGAGAGCTCTTCCATTAGTACTGTATATTGTTACTTAAGACCTTTATGGTTAATGTTTCATATATTCATCACTACAAATAGAATATGAGGCATGGCATCATATACCTGGATGTGAAAGTTACAAAGGGGTACACATACATAGCAAGAGCTCTCAAGCATTTAAAAATCAAATTGAAAAAAAAATCAGTGACTAAAAGGCACTGGAAAAATTCCATTTTTCTAATCTCAGCTTCAAATTGGTAGCAAATAGAGGATAAATATCATTTTCTGAGACGTTTTTGCAAGATCCTTCCCTACTACCTGACCATAGAACTATGTCCCACATAAACGCTAACACATAGATCTGAGGGTCATTTTTAGGGGAATAATAAACCCACAGGAGCAAAAGAGATTACCACAAGAAAGAGAATAGCGAGAGAACACAACCTATACTGACCTCTGAGATAGTCCCAGAGTTAGGAGGTATTATCAGTCAATAAACATGTATTAAGGGCCTTGTATGTGCCAGGCACTGTGCTAAACACTACAAAAAAGAACAAAAAGACCATCTGTATTCTCAAGAAGTTTATAACCTAATGTGGGAATGATAATGATAAAGCATATGATCCAAAAGAGAAAACCAAGTGATAAAGTAGTTAATGGAGATCAAAAACATTAGAATAGGTTAGATCAAGAACTTTTGCTAGTTTTCTCTAGCTTATAAGACCAAGGCAGTTCATTACATTGCCATTTTACTAGTGTGGAGGTCTTATCTATCATAAGTACTCCAGAAAGGGCTTTTTCAACACATTAAATTGAACTAAAAAGACTTCCAGATAAGGGAACATTCTGATAGAAAGAAATGCTATGAAGGAGCATGGATTTATTTGTTATTCCTCACTCAGCAATTTCCAGAGATGACCCTTCTACAACAATCATCTCATTCATCTCCAAGTGACAGTGGAGATACCTCAAAGTATGAATTCAGTGCTTTCATAAATACAGATCATGATCTCCTTGAAACGATTGTTCAGGGTGATTAAACTGATTTCATTGGTCTTAACACTGATTTCAGTACTACCTAGTAAAGCAGGAGACATAGGATTTAGGAGACTTTGAATAATAATTGGACTATTCAAAAAAGTAGTACTTGCTTTTCCTGGGAGAAAAAAAGTTTGCAATGAAATTGCAGAAACATTGTCTTAATAAATAAATAGGTCATGCTCTTTTTATTAATGAATGTACTCATTAACTCATCCTCAGCAAAGTATACATTGTTTAGGAGTCTTTTTTTCCTGTAGTAGTAGGGATGGATTTGCACTGAGGTATCTTTAAATATCACTTATGATAACTCTTGAGTAGGGATACAATTTGTATCTGAGTTACATAAGTCATTTCTATTATCAAGACTGGACTAAATATGAATAAAGAATGTTATAAGGAGAAAAAGAGATGAGTTTGAATCCTAGATCTGTCAGTTTCTATGTAATCTTTGACAAATAATTTGTCGTCTGGACCTCTATTTCTTTGTCTATAAAATGAGTTGACTGATACTCTCTTCAGGCCCCTTCCAGTTCTTAAGTCTATGTGAGTCATATACCTCCAATATGAAGGACCTTTAGTAAAAACCTTTGTTATTCTCCAATTAGCCTTTTAGAGTCCCCCAGTGTCCTCATCATGGGGTCAAAGTGACATTGGATTCTGAAAGGCAGAGCACAAATGTAGGCAGGAACTACCAAGCATAAATTATTTCAGTTATGAACCCAATGTTACCTTTTCTATCCTCTGAGAACTAGCTTAGCTAAATTCAGAGATCTCCCAGTTGTAATATGAGAACTTTTTGGTTCTAGCAACTCCCTCTAAACCATTTATTAAGCTAAGACAAAAAAAGAACAATATTTATATCTACTGAAAAAGTTATATTCTGCCTTTTGCAAATTGGGATACATTTCTCAGGAGTCAGCTGATCACCTAGATCCTACTACCCTAAGTAAAGAATCATTACATTTAGAGCTGGAAGTGATGGACCTCACAGGCTATTTAATACAATCTTCTAGGGTTGTTGTGAGGCTCAAAAGAATTAACATGTGTAAAGCTCTTTGAAATCTTGAGACATGGGGTAGCTAGGTGATGCAGTGGATAGAGCACCAGCCCTGAAGTTAGGAGGACCTGAGTTCAAATCTTCCCTCAGACGCTTAACACTTCCTGGCTGTGTGACCCTGGGCAAGTCACTTAGCCTCAAATGTCTCAGCAAAAAAAAAAAAAAAAAAAAAAAAAAATTCTTAATTAAAATTAAATTAATTAAAAAAAATTCTTAAGACACTATGTAAATGCTAGCTATAATTAGAGAACATAAGGCATAAATAACGTAATACAGGTTTCTACAATGAGGAAACCGATGTCTATGGAAGTTAAATGAATCACTCAAAGTGATTAAATTAAATTAAAGCAGTAGAATCAGGATCTGAACCCAAATTCTCGTTTGCGAAGCCAATATATTATACTATACCATACTTTCTCCATTAAATACAATGTTCAATGGAAAAGTCACAAAGATTAAAACTGAAGCATGATAAGAGTTCAAGGACAGGAATTAGCTCATGACTTATATCAGCTCATTTCTTTTTCTTAATAACAATGAAACATTCATATCTTAGTCATCAGAGATATTCTACTCTGACACCTTGTCTCATTCCTCATCCTGTTTCTAATGCCATGAGGTTGGTGTTTTTTAAAGAAGCAGTCTTGGCTTTTCTCTCCATATACTACTTCTCTTTAGAAATCTCATTCATTACGATAGCATCAAATACTACATCTATCTATACAACTTTGAAACTATATTTCTAGCTCTGACCTTTCTTCTGTGCTTCAGATCCTTATCTACATACAACTCCTTTTAGATGTCATATAGACATGAACCTCAAACTCAATATGCCCCAAACCATACTCATTATCTTTTCCCAAAAATCTGTTCCTCTTTCTGAATTTGCTATTAATTTACCCATAGCATAGCAATTTATCTAACTTGTCATGCCCATAACCTTGGGGTTATTTTTTACTTTCCTGATTATTTTATTTGACTTTGATCCCTCCCTTAGGTGTCATTTGTATCACTTACCAATTATGCCTCAAAATGCAGAATGGTTATGTTGTAATCAACCTAGTAGGAACTGTCATTTGAGACAAAATACCACCAAATCCCTCCTGGAATAGAAGCCCCAGGGCCAGAAATAGGTCCATAATAGTAAGTATATCAGAGTCTTTTTCAGCTTCTCAAAATGCAATCAAAGGAGCAATGAAGCCTTATACATACTTTGGAAAATGAAATGTATGGATTTATTGCTTATAGTGTTATCATTTCTCATCAGTGCCTTATCTAAGCATCAAATCCATAATCCAAAACATTACATTGCTCCATGGGAAAAGAAAGAAAGAAAAAACCATGGACTGTTATGTATACAGAAACAATATTATAAAAAGGAACCCTAGATACTGCTTAAAAGATTGGAATCTAATTTGTAAGAGGGAGGTCTTAAGTAAGTAGGTAAGGAGAGTTATGGTATTATGTGGTGGTCTTAGTAGCTTAGTGTTTTGTACCTTTTGAATTGTGTATGCTAAAGTGATTTATTTTAGAACAGGTTCTGGAATAATCAAATTCGGGCATGTTAAAGTCCTGCCCTTTGTTGATATTAAAACAACAAAGGAAAGAAGAAAAAACAAAACAAAAAATAAGGAAAGACATTTATCAAGTACCTTTTATGTAACAAGGATTATGCCAAAAACTTTAAAATATCATCACATTAGATACAGGCTGTTATTATACTCATTTTACAGTTGAAGAAACTGGGGTAAACAGAGGTCAAGTAAAATTGTCCAGCGCCACATGGTTAATAATTCAAATCTTTTTTTACTCCAAGCCTAGTACTCTATTCTCTGAGCCAACTAGCTGCCTCAATTAGTTATCTTGTATTGTGGAGAAAGGGGATATATATTTTGTGTGTGTGTGTGTGTGTGTGTGTGTACACATGTGTTTGTGAGTGGTTACTTATTAAAGGATTTAAAGATATGAACAACAAATAGGAGTAGAGGAAAATTCAGTTTAATATAATATTTTAAGTAATGGGTAAAATATGCTGTGGAGAATGTAAAGATTAATAAAGACAGTCTCTGCCTACAAGAAAACCAACAATATACCCAGGCATTTAAGCACTGCCTCAGTTTCCTCATCTTTTTTGTACTGAGGATAAAATGAGGGAAGAATTATAAATGCTCAACACAGTGCCTGGTACATAGTAAGTGCCTGATAAATGTTAGTTCTCATTATTATTAGTAAATGAGTAAATTAGTAAAAAAATTTATAAAGAATTTTCAATACTTTAAGGCATTATAAATATAATATACAATAATGTACAAATAGCCACAATAAAATAAGGAATATGTGGAACACCACAGGAAAAATACAAAGTACTATGAAACAACGAGAGAGATTATTTATGACTAGGAATCCCAAGGAAGGTTTCCAAAATAGATGACTTTTGCTCTATGTGTTTAGAATGATAGTTAGGATTTTAACAGGAGGAGATAGCCTAGAAGGCAGGTCTTCAGAAGAACAATGTAATGAAGGCTGAAGATTGAAGTTAGAACAAGGTATATTGGGGTAATGGTGAGTAGATAAAATCTGATTGGAACACAGGGCAAGTAAAAAAGTGACAGGAAAGAAAAGGCTGAAAGTTTTATTGTGGACAAACTAAATGTCAGGATAAGGAGTATGAATTTCACCTTGATGGAACTAATAAAATTGTGATGGACTGGGCATGGACATAAGGAAAAGAGAGGGGTCAAATATAATCTGAGGTTTCAAAGATCTCAAGTCAATATGGTATGAAAATGAACTTAAGTACAGTTACAGACAAAAATACCATTTCTAGAATGAATTTTATGAGTTTGTCCTTTGTCCTAGTCTCTAAGTCACTCATTGATCCTAAAGCTCACAATTTGAGAAAACAAGAAAAGTGGATATCTAACAACAACAAAAGTATAATCCTTTATTCCATCAGTGATAAGTTACCCACTGATGACATGTCTTTAGCTGTCTGCAAGATAAAAAGAAAACTAAGCATTATGTCCATCTGCATGTCTTTAAAGTGAATTAGGATTTAAAAAGACATCTGATTCCACTAAATCAGCCAATCAATGCTCCAAAGATAATAATGCAATAAGACCTAAAGGTGATTTTCTTCAAGTATCATGTGAAACAGTTTATTTAGGAATGTTTTTCTTTTTAATTTTAAAGAGACCATTAGCTTAAATACTCATACCTTTTTCAAAATGTTATATATAAATATAGACACATATTTATTTTAATATATGTAGGTATGTGTATATATATATATATATACATATATATATATGTAGATATTTAAAGGAAAGGGGGTATTTTTATTGTATTTCTTTATGTTATATTTATTTAAATTATATATGTGTATATATTACTTTTCCTTAAATTTATTATATTTCCTTTAAATATGCATATTTAAAACAAAAAGATATATATATATGTATATGCATATTTATATTAAACACACACACACACACACACATTGCTTTCCTTTACATATTGTACAGAGTTGGGGAATGGTGTTGATCCTAAGATGTTTTTCTTATAGCTAATTTGGCTGGCTTTCATCTCAGTTATGTTAGTTAAATAAGGCTTTTAAAGATCAGAAACAAATTGCTGCCTTGTTAAAAAAAAAAAAAAAAGATATTCTAAATTGAAATTAACTACCTTTAGGGAAGATAAGGAAATTTCACAGTTGTTGACCTAGAAGTAAATTCTCTGCCTCAATTTTTTTTCCATTTAAAAGGTATAATTTTTTTTCAAGCTTCAAAAAAGTGTTTTTGTGACTCACTAGCTAAATGATTGGGTAAATGATAGAGCACTGAGCTTGGAGTCAGGAAGACTTGATTTCAATTCTGGTTTCTGGTCTTTACTAGCTGTATGACCCTGAGAAATTCACTTAACCCTGTTTGCTTTAATCTACTGGAGAAAGAAATGATAAACTATCCCAGTATTTTTGTTAAGAAAATGACATGGATACATGGATAATATGGTGCACAGGGTCATGAAGAGAAGATATTAATGAACAACTGAACAACAAAGTGTTGTAATCTGATATAGAGTAGAAAAAGAATTGGCTGTCATGCATTCTTACTTTAGCATGTGTGTACTTAACAGATACTTAGTGTGCTTATAATGGATAACTACTTTCCTCCCTATCTTGAGTTCTAGAAAAAAAATATTACGTGAATTTTGGTAAAGTGATCATGACTGGAAGATATGAAATATGAAAATGATTAAACAATAATGAAATGAAAGAAAATGATTAAAAAATAATAATAAATAGATGTTATGTAGGTAGATAGATATAGAGATCAACTAGTCTAACCTCATCATTTTACATAAGAGGAAGGAGGGTTTAAAGAAGCAAGATAGCTGGTGCCCATTGTCACACAAGAATTATGAAGTAGCCTTTGTATGTTGTTTAGTCATTTTTCAGCTGTATCTAACTTTTCATGACCTCATTTAGGGTTTTCTTGGCAAAGACACTGGAATGGTTCGCCATTTTCTTCTCCAGATCATTTTACAGATGAGGAAACTGAGGCAAATAGTATTAAGTGATTTGCCCAGGATCACAAGTGTCTAAGGGCAAGTAAGTAGTAAGAAGCCTAGGTGGCAGTCAAGTCAAGGTCCTCTGTCTCTAATTTCATAACTCCACAGCACAAATGGCTTCTCTAGCTATGTAGATCTCTAGATCTATTTTAGGGTAGCTCAAAGGCAGATCAATGGACCAATGGAGAATCTTTAAAGCTCAAGAAAATAGAAGGGAGAAAAGTGAGAAAGTCTGAAATTCATAAACTAGAGACAGACTTAATAAGGGGAACTTAGGGTTAGTAGGTCAGGATTGAAAATGGAGTGAGTTAGAACAAAAGGTATGAGATGTTGAAAGGTCAGAGACAATTCACTGGTAGAAAAGACAGTTTTTCATGGAACTATTTCCACATTGGAAGGAATTTAGGGACAAATGTGGGCATTTTTATTACTTTAAAATTTTAGATCAACTAGTTGCTTTTTCAAAGAGTGTGTGTGTGTGTGTGTGTGTGTGTGTGTCTGTGTGTCTGTGTCTGTGTGTGTGTGTGTGTGTGTGTACATGTGTGTATTTTAAAGATTGTATATGTTCTGGGGCCTAACTGCAGTATTAGGTTATATAAGCTGAGAATAATGCCTAAATCATGGGAAATCATAGTCCCAGTGCATTCTAATAGACAGGTCCAAAGCTTGAGAATTTTGGACAATTCACACTTTTCCACTTAAAGAGAGGCAATGATGAATTAGAATGGGTCAAATGAAGGGCAAACAGAATGGTCAAGAACCTGGGAACCATGTCACACAAGGAATGGTTGAAAGAACAGCTTGTGTTTATCCCTGAGAAGACAAAACTTAGGTATTTATCTTCAAATATTTGAGAACCTGAAGTGTTCTCACTTTATTTTTCAACATTAAGGAGAAATTCACTTTCAGGAAACAGGGAGAAAAGGACTTTGAAAGTTTTAGTGCTGAAGTGATACTTTAAATATAGATAGGATTATTATTTTCTCTTAAAGATTCCTACCAATGATCCATAGTAAATTATGACAGAGATAATTCTGATGCGGGACTTTTTCAGTTATCACAATGTTCCCAGTGAAGACTTCTTCTGACTAGATCTCATATCTGGAGAGACCAAAATATTTTCTTTGGCTCTATGTTAGTATAGTTTCTTGGTTTTCTTTTCAAGTGGATTACTATGGGCAAATATTTTCCTCTGGCTTCTAGGATATAGTACAGCACTAGCACCTAACATCACCCCTATTTCCAACTCATTCATGTACTCTGTCTACATCTACACAAAACCATTCTCTTGCTTAAAAAACACCAATAATTTAAATCAAAGCCACTTCTTGAAACATCACATCAAGAAAGGTAGAAGTGAAATATTTTCCCTATCAAACCAAGGCGCAATTTCTCACAAATGTATATGCCATTAATGACAGGGAGTAGACATATGTCAGGCACATATGTAGACAAGCACAAACACAGGGATTACATCTGATCAGGGTATATTTCAGCAGGATCACACATTTAAAAATGTGTGTGAATAGGCCATAAGTTGCAGGGAATTTAGCGAATGATCTCAAAATTCTCCTGGAAGAATCTATATTTTTCATCATTCAGCATTCAGTCAAAGAACTGTTTGAAATCTAAAATTCCCTTGAAGTTGAGGTGTTTGAATGATCACATATAGTACAAAGTATCTCCAATGTTTATTTTTTTGAAAAAAAAAAAGTTACCTAGGGCCAGATTATGTGAGGTCTTAAAAGAGAGAATGATGAGAAAGGTGGACACTCTCAGGTAGTAGGATATTTCACCTAACTCTGATATTTATTAACAATGTGACCCAATGACATTAGAAGTCAGTTCATTCTTCAGTTTTCATTAGTACAAAATGGAAATAATGATATGAGCAACTTTTTAATGTGAACTATAACCATGGCAAATACTCTAAGTTCTTAAGGGGAAAATATAAAAGTATTGTTTTTGGAAGATCTATCTGGGAGTAAAATGCAGAATATGTTGGAAGGGGAAAAAGATTAGAGGCAAGGATTATGGAGATTAAAGTCAAATTAAGGATTAAGTTAAAAGAAACTTGACATATTGTGATAATTAAGCCACTGGAGAAGAGAACAGGTGAATTAGTAAATATTAAAAAGGAGAAGTTATCAATGTTTCTATATTTCATGAGCCCCCTTTTCAGTCTGGAGGAACTTATGGATCTCATTTCTAAACAATGTTATTGTTAATATTGTTTTATATTAATATTATTAATGTTGATAGTTATTAAATGCATGCAATACCTAGTCACAAAGAAAATGAATTATATTGAAGTAGTTTTTATTTTCTAATTTATTTATTTTTAATACACATTGCATTATGAATTATGTTGGAAGAGAAAAATCAGAGCAAAAAGGAAAAATCATGGGAGAGGAAAAAAAACAGAAAAAAAAATAAGTGAATATAGCTTATATTGATTTACATTCAATCTCTATAGTTCTTTTTCTGGATGCGGATGGAATTTTCTGTTCAAAGTCTATTGGGATTGCTGTGGATCACTGAAGCAGTGAGAAGAACCAAGTCTTTAATATCTGATCATCTCAAAATCTTGCTTTACTGTATACAATGTCTTAACTGGTTCTGATTGTTTCGCTCAGCACCAATTTATGTAAATCTTTTCAGGCCTTTCTAAAATCAGTTTGTTCATCATTTTTATGCAACAATAATATTCCATTACCTTCATGTACCACAACTCGTTCAGCCATTTTCCAATTGATGGGTATCTAATCATTTTCCAATTCTTTGCTACCCCCCAAAAGAGTTGCTACAAATATTATTTCACATGTGAGTCCTTTTCCCTCCTTTATGGTTTCCCTGGGATACAGATGCAGTAATATCACTGCTGGGTCAATGGAAAAAGAAATTGCTTTACTTTGCTCAACAGTCATATGCATGAAAAGTAAGGCCCAATAGCACACAAGATTTTTTAATTCTCATAGTTCATAGAGAATTCTATAGTTCTCAGTGTTTGCATCATGGAATAATCTTTTCATATTTTCATGAGAAAATAATATCATATCTATATTAGATGCCTGGCAGTCAGCCATGGCATGAGATGTATTGTTTTCCTAAATCAAGAAATGTTACTTTTGCTTTATTTGGCTTTGTTAATGATGAGCCACCTATGGGTATTTAATAGAAGCTAAAAATAATTTTTTATATATTTAGTGTGGGCCCTATCTATGGACACCTTTATATAAGGGACAAATGGATGTGTAACTTAACTATTAAAAACTAGCTTTTCCTTTTGGCTAACATGCCAAAATCATTCCAGTGTAATCTAAAGTTCTCATGTCATGAAAACCAACCTGAAATTATTACAAGATTTAGATAAAAGTACATGAAAAACTAAGGCCACATTTCTATTTTTTTTGTTTGTTTTTTGTTTTATGAAGATTTCTGTAGAAACTGAGAATACAGTTGAGCAAATCAATTCAATTCAACAAACATTTTAATTTCACCAAATATTTATTAAGAACTACTACATGCTTGGAGTTGTGCTGTGTCCTTGAGATATAAAACCAAATCCTTACCTTATAGAGTTTACATGTTACTTAGCAGATACAACATATACACAGAAAACTAAATTTATTATGTATGCAAAATGATAAAAGGGGGCATAGATGAATAACTGGAAAAATATAGGTATCAGACTTAAAAAGGAGAAGGCAGTTGAGCTGTATTTTGAAGAAATCTAGGTGAAAAGAGGTGAAGGGGTAAAATGTGAACCTTACCACATTTGTTATATGAAGAAAACCCAGAGTGTATAATGCTTTAGTTCCTTGTGAATGTGGCTCTCTTCAACAATGGGATGATTTAAACCAATTCCAATTGTTTAGTGATGAAGAGAACCAATGACATCCAGAAAGAGAACCGTGGGAACTGAATGTGGACCACAACATAGAATTCTCACTCTTTCTGTTGTTTGCTTGCATTTTGTTTTCTTTCCCAGTTATTTTTCCTTCTTGATCTGATTTTTCTTGTGCAGCAAGATAACTTATAAATATGTATACATATATTGGATTTAACATATATTTTAATATATTTAACATGTATTGGCCTACCTGCCATCTAGGGGAGGTGGTGAGGGGAAGGAGGGGAAATTTGGAACAGAAGGTTTTGTAAGGGTCAATGTTGAAAAACTACTCATGCATATGTTTTGTAAATAAAAAGCTTTAATAAAAAAATAAAAAAGAAGTTCTTTGCAAGGTATTCAAATTTAGAAAACTTAGCTCTGCTATATTTGAAAATCAGATACTGATAACAAATTCCTTCCTGGAAAGAATTTTGTTTATTTGAAGTGACAGTCAATTTTATTAGTAATTTTAAAAAGTCCTAAATATTTCTTCACATCTGAAAAAAGCCATTCCAGTAGGATTTGTATATATATATATATATATATATATATATATATATATATGAATGTATACATATACATACATATATATGTGTGTATGAAAAACCATGAAATACTAGTGTCTATTCACCCTTTCACATTACCTATTTATTACTGCTATTATAAGATTTTAATCACATTTATGATCTCAATGCTATAGGGAACTCCTGGTGAATAAACTCCCTGTATCAAAGCAAATTAGCAATTTCTCTGCAATTTAAACTTAGATAGTTGCTTGAAGGTACCGAGAGGAAAAGTGTCAAGGGTCACACAACTAATGTGAGTTGGAGGTGAGACTTGAAGCCAAGTCTTCTTAACCCCAAGCCCAGATCAAGATATCAATATAAGTAAAATGTAAGCTCCTTCTGTCTCCCTGCATTTCACCCATTATTTACTGCAGACATTATATACCATTGGAGCTTAGTAAACATTTTAATAGTAGGATCCCAAATATCCCTCCTAACTGTGGTGTCCTTCAAGTCTCTGTCCCTCTTTTCTCTTCTCTCTATATTACCTATACGTTGTATTCTCTTTACATTATGCTTGATCTCATCAGCTTCCATGGGTTCAACTGTTATGTATATATATATATATATATATATATATATATATATATATATATATACATACATATAATATATATGTGTGTATATATTATATATAGTGTGTGTATATATATATCTCTCTCTCTATATATATATATATATATATACACACACACACACACACACAGATATACAGATGATTCCCAGATCTATATATTCAATTTTAACCTCTATCCCAAACTCTAATTCCATATCATCATCAACCAATCACTGGGCATTTTGAATTAGATTTTTCATAGCTATCTCTAATTCAATATATATTCTAAATAGAACCTCTTATTTTTTACAAAATCCCATTTCTTCTGTCCTTCTATCAAGGGCAGCACCAACCTTCTAATCATCTAGGCTCCAAATCTCAGTATCACCCTCATTTTCTTGTTCTCTTTAATCACTCAGTCGCCAATCCTTACTGTTCATTTCTTTAGCATCTTTCACATACATTTACCATCTTTCACTAACATCCCTTCTTTCTACCCACACAGCCACCTCGCCATCTCCAAGGTTCAAGTTCATATAACTATGCATTTGGACTTTAAAATAGCCTCCTTACCTCTTACTACACCATATCTCCCAGCACCATCACCAAAGTGATTCTCTTAAACCAGAAGTCTGATCATGACATTCCTATCATTCCAATGACTCCCAATGGAAAATATTTTATTTGGCACAGTTTTTAATAGTCTGGCCCCTTCCTACTTTGCCAATATTTTTATATCTCAAGCCCTTTCACTCACTGGTTTCCTGTTGCTCCTTATACACGATACCCTATTTTCCTTCTTTATGCCTTTTCGCTGACTGGTATCCATACCTATAATATAATCCCCTTCCCATCACTCCTCTTAAGAATCTTTGGTTTTCTTCAAGACTAACTTCAAAATCTGCAAGGGTTTTTTTTTTTTTTTTTTGCTCTCCCCTGTTTCTTGGACTTTCTGCCTAATGATTATTTTGTACCTGCACTATATGAAGTTTGCATATATTTTTATATGCATATCTTTCCTCCATCATTAGAATCTGTTTTTTAAAGCAGACACAAAATCTTTTTTGTCTGTTCATCTGTAGCCCATAGCACAGTGCCTAGCACATAATAGATGCTTAATAATTATTTATTAGTTGATCCTATTGCTCTATCTTAGAATATTAACTTTTTTGTTCAAAAAGATATTATATCACAGCCCTATTTTTATTAAAATTCAAAAGAAAATTAAAAATAATTTTAAAGTCAGTTCCGCTTTGAAACACCTTAATGACTATCATAATATTTGTTGATAGCAAAAAATGAATTATAATATTCGTCTCTTTAGAAGCATATTATCTTTTTTTTGACCCTAAAGATTTGATTTTGTTAAAAAAAAAAAAGCTAATTTGCTACAACATAATTCTGGGAATTGAGAGGTACCACATGTGTGAGCAGAATATCTTATTCCCCTCACCCTGTTCAGCAGAGGACCATTCTGTGCAAAGTTTGTCCCAATCATTTTGACTCATTATTCCTTACAAGATCAAGTGCTAAGTGCCTTTGGTAAATTAATGGAAATTTTAAGTGACTTCTCAAGTTCACACAGCAAGTGAGTATCAAGGCCTATATTATTGAAAGAGATCCACTTTCATATTCGTTTTTCAATGTCACCTCATGCTTGGTTGGCCAATTACACATCCCTGAAAGAGAGGGAAGCACATTTATCTCTTTGAACCAATCATTATATCATTAGATACATGTAATTGAGTGATTCTACTTTCCATGAAAAGAAAATCTGAACTTTTCTTTAAATCAATGTGTGCCATTACTAGCCAATAAGAGAAGCAAAGATAGAATTCTTGGGGCTATTTCCTAATTTGAAATATCTACCTTATGAGGTGAGAAAGACAACATGCTATAATGGAAAGCACATTGGGCTTACAGCCAAAAATTGTGGGCTTGAGGCCCAGTTGTGTAATTGTGCATAAATCACTTCCTACACCTTTCTCAGTTTCCTTGTCTGTAAAATGGAATTAATACCACATCAGCTACATGTCTCATAGGTTTGTTGTGAGATAAATGTTTTGCAAATTATAAAGTCTTACATAACATTATTATAGTATACTTAATAGTATTAATTAGTAATTAATAGTAGTAGTTATAATTAACTGAAAAATTTGATAAAATTATATTAAGCTATTTAAATTATGACAAATGCAGACACAATGATGGTGTCAGTATATTCTGACAGGAACACAAACTATTTTAGGAAGAGTACATAAACAAACTTTAAGGACATACATTTTTGAAATGCTATGTAAGTGAATGACTAATGAATTTATGAAAGCAATGGAATATTTTGCACAGCAATAAATAAACATAAGTAAATACCATGTGTTTACTATTTATTCTTTTACACATTCATATGGTAGGTTGCATTACTTCTTTGATGATCCAATATGAAAAAAACACCAAGAACTTAAATTATTTGCTAATGTTTATATAACATGGCAATAAAATGCTGTAATTAGCATTTAACATTTCTTTTAGAATATTCTCTTATATCAAAAATGCTACTGCCAAATATTACTGTAATGATAACATTGAGAAATTCTGATGTTAGACCCATATTTTTAGGGTTGTTTTTTTTTTTTTAGGATTTTAGGATACTGTTTTACTCATGAATAAGAGAATTTTTTGGTCATGAAAAATCCAATTTCTGATTGTAGGTAGTATATAATAAAGCCAAACTGTACTTCTTGTTCTGATCAGAAAGCTGCCATTTTGATTTGTGTGTGCTATTCAGGTGGCAACATACTCATGATGGAGTAGGTGATGGAGTACATGGATATTAATATTAATCCAATAAAATTTTTAAAAGGTATAAAATTGCCAACAGAAAATAAAAGCTATCTTTATAATACAGAAGAGAGAACTGTGTGGTTTTCAAGTCTATAATACTCTTATGTGAAGAAGTATAATGGAACATCAGACTTATCTGACTACTGGAATTAGTCAGTTTCTCACCATGTACCTTGACCATTGTTCCTCTCCATGGGCCCTGGATGTTACTGATCTCACTGGCTGTCTTTTTTGTACACACAATGAGAACTTTTGGGTTTTTCTTTTCTTTATTTTTGTAAATACACCTCCAAGAGAGGAAAAACTGAAGTAAAATGGTCTGTGCACTAAAGAAAAGGGTAAGCAATATAAATTACATAACAAACAAAAGGAAAGGAGTCACACACATATACATGTGTATGTCAGCTTTCTCTGTGTTTATGTAATTTACTATTCATATATGTATATGTAAATGCATGCATATATACAATTACAATGTTATTTTCCTAGTATTCATATAAAAAACCCAAAATTTTAGATATCAAGAATCATATACTATTCTTTCTTAATATTACAAATGAAGAATCTGATAGCTAGAGAAATTTAAGTGACTTGACCAACATCACACTTCTCTTACTGAAACAGAAATGACCAGAATCTAGATGTTCTAATTTTTAGTCCAATTAATTTTCTATATCACTGAGCTAGCTCTATATTTGTCAAATATAGTCTTATATTCTTATATTATGGGGAAATATGCCCAGTGTCTTATAAGAACAAAAGGAAAGTCTGATTAAGAGTTAACTGCTCTACTTCAGAGGGTACTAACTTGACCTACCATAGAAACCAAAGTTTCTAGTTCAGGACTTTTTTCACTATTTGCCTTTTTCTCCTGCTGCTCTGACAAATGCCCCACATTACTGTTGTAGTGGCTCTAAGTAGCTGAGGATATCATATAATACAGATTTCATATCTGGATTCTTTTTGAATAACATGTACAGAATTTTTAAAAAAATCCTTAACATGCAAAGTTTTCCATTTAAGTGTGCTGTCATTGAAAGTTACCTTCTCAATAGGGTTTTATCTTAAATTTTATTTGAAACATCAGCTCTCCAAATCACTCTGCTTATATAGAAGTAATAATAGTCGCTGTCATAAACTACTTTCCCCCACCTAAACTTATTAAATATCTTAATTATATTAATTAATGTAGACAGTTGAGTCTTTATTATAGTGAATTAAAAATAGCTTTAGCTAACTTTATTTATTCTTCTGAAAACTGCTAGGGAAATACTTGAACAAAGTTGATATATGCAGACATAACAATCGAAGAAAGGCTCTCCTATTAGCAAGCGTAGACCTATGACTTTTATCAGTATAGGAAACATATAGGTGAAAGAAATCCTTCTACCTATTCAGATGAGTGCCTTCTCTAGTCTTGGAGTCTTGTCCAGAATACCAAGAATTTTCGTAACGAGCCCAGTCAGTATCAGTTGGAGTAGGACTCCATTACAGTTCTGTCTAGCTTCAAGTCAGAAGTTTATCTCCTGTGCAAAGCAGCCTCTCTTCTATTACTGAACTGCCCAAAAACTTTTCATTGAATTATTACAATTGTTAGAGTGCTGGATTTGTAGTTTGAAAATCCTGAATTTGAATATCTGTGAAACACTGGGCAAGTCACATAATTTCTTTTAGCTTTGAGTTCATCATCTGTAAAATGGAGTTAATAATATCTGCCTCACATAATTGTTTTAAGGATTAAATGCAATAGCATTTGCAAAGTACTTTGTAAACCTTAAAGTACTATGATTATTAGCCATTATTATAATTATATTTTTTTAATGGACTCATCTGAAATAACAATGTCCAAAATGCTTTTCAATACTCTAAATAAATCAAATAACTCTCATCATTACTGTAGAATAAATTACAGACTCAGGTGTGCTGCTTCACTCTCCTCCTCCCCTGTAGCTCCCTACCACCACCAAGAACTTCAGGGGGAAAAAAATCAGGACTTTCATTCTTATATTATATAAATTTCCGAATGCCCTTTGTCTTCCCTTCACTGCTGTCTTTTTATACTCTCAAAATATTCTTAGAAAGAAGGAAGAGGAAGATGAGGAAGGAAGGAAGGAAGGAAGGAAGGAAGGAAGGAAGGAAGGAAGGAAGGAAGGAAGGAAGGAAGGAAGGAAGGAAGGAAGGAAGGAAGGAAGGAAGGAAGGAAAGAAAGGAAAGGAAGAGTGAGGGAAAGGAAGAAAGAAGGAAGTGATACAGGGAGGTAGGGAGGGAGGAAGGGAGGAAAGAAGCAAGAAAGGAAGGGGGAAAAAAGGAAGGAAAGAAGGAAGGAATGGGGGGGGTCTGAGGGGGACAAGAAGGGGGAAAGAGGGATGGAGGAAGGAAAAAAAAGGCAAGAGCAAGAGAGGAAATAAATGTTCATGTCCTATATTCTGCATTTTCTTCACCTTTCAAATCATGTGACTGATTTAATTTGTTGATGTGCTATTAACACTATTTTCTAGTTATCACATAGTCAACTTTTCTTATTCAGATGCTATTAAAAATAATAGTAATAAAACATATTCACATCTTACTTTGCAAAATGCTTTTACACAGATTGCCCATAATAATGGGAAAAAATCTTATATTTATATAATTCTTTTTTGATGAATAAAATGTCATTCAACCTCTGTACTATTTATTTGGTGATCTCATTAGCTCTTATCGTTTCAATTTTCATCTCTATGCAGACCAATCTCAAATGTACTTGTCCAGTCCTAACCCCTCTTCCAACTTCCAATCTCACATCTCTAGTTGCCTATTAGAAAGACTACATTATCTTAGATTTCTTAAACTCAATATTTCTACAAATGAACTCATTATACAAATCCTCTCTGCTTCCTAATATTATCCCCATAAGACTAAAGGATACCACCATCCTCCCAATTTTTCAGGCTCACAATCTAGGTATCATCCTTGGCTCCATGCTCTCTCACTCACCCCATATATGCTATCAGATGTAAAGTCCTGTTGATTTCACCTTCATATCTGTCATATATATTACATTTTGTCCAACTCTACTACCAACTTTATGCAAGCTGCACTACAACTACCAGGACACTCTCAAGGTCTCTGTTCAGAACTTTAGAACTGATTGTATGATACGGGAGACACTGGCACAGGACCACGCAGCACGGTGTGCCCTCATCAGAGAAGATGCTGTGTTCTGTGAGAAGGGCAAAACTGAATTAGTTCAGAAAAAAACATGAGATGTACAGAGTTAGAGAACCCATCCCAAATGTTCATAGGGATCATTTGTGTCCAACCTGTGGCAAAACATTCTGAGTTTGTATTAGTTTGATCAGCCACAGAGAGACAGACTAACCTGAATCTTACATAGTAATGCCATTTTCGTCCTTTTTTGAGAATGAAGGACAACAAACAAACAACTACCAACCCTCAGCTTGCTGGTTGGTCTCTCTGCCTTAAGTATTTCCGACTTCAATTCATCCTCCACTCAAATGTCATGATCTTTCTAAAATTCCGGGTAGAACATATCATCTATTGACTCAATGAATTCAAGCAGATCCCCTTCAGATTACCTTTAAAATCAAACACAAACTCTTCTGACTTTAAAGGCTCTTCCAACTGAGCTTCATCTGACTTAGTGACTTTCCTCTGAGACCACCTCCAGTTTGTCAAGTGTAGATCTTCTTGGCACATAATTGTTTTCTCCTCCAATAGACCATGAGCTCCTCAACAGCAGGGAATATTGAGATTTTTACCTTTGTTTAATTTCGACACTTTGCTGTTTTCAAATAGTAGGTGCTATTAGTTGGCTGACTATCCTCATAATAGCTTTATGAGGTATTGTACAAATATCTTTTAATAAAAGAAAGTCCTTAGAACTTAGAAGTTAAATGATTTGTTAGGGATCAGAAATCTAGTATCAAAGATAGGACTTATAATGATGTACTTTGATTCCTAATCTTGTATATAAAAAAGTGTGAATACACTGCTGTTTTTTGTGGAGTAGTCATCAACACATATAGTAACCTCTTGTTAAAAGCCTACTGTATGAAGTGAGTGCAAGGGATAATGTTGTTAAAAAAAAAAAAAAAAAAACCTACCCAGACATGGGCTCTGTCAATAAAAAGTTATAATAAAAAAAAGAAGAAAAAACATGTTGGGTTTAAGATGTCTATGAACATCTAATTTGGAATGTTTGGTAGGCAGTTGTAGATGCAAAATTGGAGATCAGCAGAGAGCTCAAACATTGTTTCCTTTTATATTTGAGGAAACTTCATTATCACAGAGTAAATAAAAATTCATTGGAAAAAATTAAAAATAAAATAAAACCCTTTTTAAGATCTAAAAAAAAAGCCTACTGTATGTAAAACATTCACTTTAATAGAAAGTTACAATCTAATGGAGAGGATCTAGGATATACACAAATATGGGACATCATTTAGTAAGCATAATACAGAATAGAATAGATTAAGAACAAAAATAAAATATTAATTGCCATGTAAAATATGAGGGGAAAATGATCATTTCAAGTGTAAGAGTAAACAGTGAGGACTTCATGGAGAAAATGGTGTGTGATATGGCAGGAAAGGGCAAGAAATAGCATATAAATGGCATGAATTTTAGGCAAGTACAAGACAGATGAAGTAATAATTTGGTTAGATTACAATTTATCTGGAAGGGAGTAGTGTAAATCTATAATATTAGGGAAGAACCAGATTATGGAGGCCCTCAATTACTTAACAAGAAACTTCAAGTTTTAATTGGTAGATAATGGCAATCCACTGAAAGATAATGAGCAAGAAGACTGAAAAAATAAATATCTGTTAATTTGGAAAACTTATTTAGCTTCAGAGTGAGGGATATGAAGCGATTGAAGGGAAGGTTGTTACTATAGACAATCCAGTGGTTAAAAATAAAGACAATGTACTAAGTTGTAGCAGGTGGAATTACAAATGAGATGAAGTGGAGATCAGTTTTAAAGAATTTGGTTGCTCATTGGATATGCGATGTTAGAGAATGGAGAAAGTAAAAATTTAACATTGCAGTTTCAAGCATTGAAAACTATGTAACAGTGCAATTAGCAGAAACAGAGAAAGAGAAGTTGGTTTGAGGGTAAATATGTTCTTTTGGGGGCCACTTAAATACTGATGGACTAGTAAAGTTTCCCAGTAAACAATTGGAAGAAATATAGTGGAAAAAATAAGAATATTAAGTTTGGACTCAGAGAGTCCTGTTTTCAAGTCACATCCCAGGTATTTACTGTGTTATCATAAGCAAGACCTCTACCCTTCTGCAAAATGAGGACATTTGTACTAAAGTCCACGTTTCTTCCAAAATCTAAATACTTAGGGGCAGCTAGATGGTACAGTGGATGGAGCACTGTCCCTCAAATCAGGAAGTCCTAAATTCAAATCCAGCCTCAGATAACTCAACACTCACTAGCTGTGTGACCCTGGGCCAATCACTTAATCCCAACTGCTTTACCAAAAAATTAATTAATTAATTCTATGTCAAGAAGAAAGATGAAATATAGGAAGTCTTTTGGTTTTCCTCTCACCTCTGTGTGTTCCTTTACTGTCTCATTTACTGTCACTCTTTTCCCCTACCACTTAATTAGAATATACCCCACACTTCAATTTTTGGCCATCTTTTTTTAAGCTATCTGCCTTGTCAACCTTATTTATTCCTCCACCTCTTGCTGTCTTTTTTTTTTTTTCAACTTCAGACCTAGTGTTCTGTCTAACAACTCACAGTAAACTTTTTTTGTAAACAACAAAAACAACAATTTTCAAAATTACATTCTCTCAGATCTGATAGATTTGTAATACCAATGGTGCAGGGAACTTGCAGGTAGGGAAATTTCCTCTGCTAATGTATGTTGTTTAGTGCTTTCTTCACAACTTACTAACTTAGTTGTCTAGAACATGAAGAAGTGACTTTGCCCAGCTTCATGAAGCTAGTTATATTTCAAAAGATGCAGTTCTTCCTAGCTTATAGACTAACTCTCTATTCACTAGGCCATGTACCCTCTGATTAGTAATGCCATTACCATATGTTACATAATTTTAACATGTGATTTTTCATCATTAGAAATTCATTCAAAAATTTCCTTTAAGATATAAATGACTTAAAAGTTTATATTTTGCTAGATTATGATTACCAAAGTAGTGATCATAACTAGAAAGGAACATTAAATTGGGCCCAGTTATCAATAAACACTTATCCAGGTTAAGTACCAAGCATTAGAAACAACAACACCCCAGCTGCAGCACTTAGATATCTATCTTCCTTCACTACACAGTATGTAATAAAGATAAGTACCCTCAAAAAATTCAAAATAGATCTTATCAGTGCCCTCAATCAAATATCAATTCATGCACCAAATGTGCTACATGATGCTGATATAACATCCATTAGTAAAGAGGACCTCAGCTCAATAAAATATTATGCCTGCAGTGCCTCAAGGTAATGAACAGATCTAATTGACAAGCCATGTGCATTATACTCAGGGGCAACTGATGAAAGCCGTCTCTGAAAAAACTCATTCATGCAGGATTTTCTGTCTTTAGAAGAGGATGTTTCAACTAGCATGTACAGTGGTGGTACTGTTTATTTTCAAGCATAAAAATTAGTCTTATGTACAAAAGCTTGATTGAGCTACAATTGGTATGATTCAGAAATTGAAAAAGAATATTACTCTGTATTTATAAAGAACCTTTTCTATACATGAGGTTGGGGTACTTAGTAACATGTGTTATAGCGATGTGCACATAGATGTCAAACTCAAAATGGTTTACAAGAGACATGTTCATGTACAATAAGCACTTCAGAGTCTGCTAAGGTGCTGTATTGTTTAATTTTATCCTTGGCAAAATTCACCAACCTCACTCTTCATTTTAAAAATAAGAATGGGAGATTTATTTGACCATTGTGCTTTACCTCTGACCTATGCTCTACCTGATTGCCTACAGGCTGCAGCTGACTGACAGATGTGACTATGCCTTTGAACATGTTATAGAAACCATACCAGGGGACTCCTTTGAAAACAACTGGGTATTTAAAATAATTGGGGGTCAGGATTGGAAGGAACCTTAGAGATTATCCAGTGGAACACATTTATTTTACAAGGGAGAAAACTGAGGCACATAGGGAATAAGTGACTAGTGTTATGTCACATGACTAGTTGTCAGAATAAAGACCAGAATGCTATTTTTGGATTTTTACTCCTTCTTAAACTCCAAGTGTCTTTTCTAAGTGTTAAGAGTAGGCCATATCAATGTTAAATTTAGGGAATCAGAATGTAGAGTGACATAATTACTGAATTATTTTTCAGGTATTAAGAAAAACCCACAAAAACATTAATTTACCCTAAACGTGTTTTGATGCCATTTTTCGTTTGAAAACTGTATAATGGATATCATGAAAATATGCCAAAGCAAAAATTCACAACTTAGAAATTAATGAGTTCTTCTAACACTTCTAAAATTTCTAATACCTACTTTAATTAGTATCAAATATGTGCTATAGCATATCAATCAACAAGCATATATTCAGCACATACTAAATATGAGGCAATGTGAAAAATGGTGATATAAAGGTATATAAACGGTCTTCCAAAGCTATAAAGAACTTGGAATTGTCTGGATTTGGGTGAAAAGTAAACAAAAAGATGCAAAAGAGGAGGAGTTGGAAAAATCCGTGTTCTCTATTGCCACATCCACATTTTTCCTTTTTCTCCTTCACATATTTACCATTATTCCTCTGAGGTTCAAATTATTTATACGCACCAGCCAATCAAAATCTTGGTAGCAATTGTCTTCAGATCCCCAGATCAGTCTGCTTCCTACCTCAATGAGTTTGATACCTGGCTTACAAATTTTCTCTCCTCCATGTTAGGGAATTAGTATCTATATTGATTTGCTCTCAAATATCCTAATCACTTAGTTCCTCCACCTACTCAACTTCCATGACCTATTCCTCCACTCCCTCTCAACGACATACAGAAAATCATGCCCAAGATGTTACTATCACTCACAAATATACCATCTCTATGTTCAAGAATTCTGAAATTCACTTATCCAGCCATAATCCATTGCCTTTTCATCTCTCTCTGTGCCTTCCCTTATATATTCTCCTCTTCTCCCCATATAAGCCTGCTCTTCTGTGACCTTCAGTCTCTTGACTCTCTCTCATGCACTAGCTATTCTCTGCTCTTTCCCCCATCTTGACTTCTTGAACTAATGAAAATCGAATCTGTCCTCTTCTCTTGAATCCCTAGCCTCCTTACCATATCATATCATCCCACCAATCCTCAGTCTGGATCACTCTCACCATTTGTTGTCTTCACACTGACACACATGCTGCTGAACAAAGGGAGAGAAAATCACACAATTGTTTTGACTAGATCCAATACAAACATATGTTATACAACCTCAACTGGGTTCTCATTGCTACTAGGCAATCCTATTATGCATATTCCTTATCACCTCACCATCTTACTCTCCACAATGGCATCAATCCACACACACACACACACACACACACACACACACACACACACACTTTTAACTAAGGTCCTTGCCTCACATTTGATAAAACAAATTGAGACCATTCATCACAAAATCCCTTTTCTGCCCTCTTCATCACCTCCCACCACTCACGTGCCTTCTGCTACTATTTCCTTCTTTGCTTGTACTTCACATGATCAAGCGACTTTACTTTCCCAAAGCCAACCCATCTACTTGTGCAAGCAATCTCATTCAATCCCATTCCTTCATAACAGATCAACCCTCTGTCATTCACAGTCATTTATTTTGCTCTTTTTCTCCAGTGACTCCTTTCCTTCTGCCAAAAAACATGCCCATGTCTCTCCTATCCTGAAAAAGTTCTCACTTGATCCTTCCATCCCTGCTAATCATTGTCCTACTTCTGCTCTTTCTAGCCACTCTTCTGAAGACCTTCTAAGATAGGTGCCTCTACTTTTTCTCTTCTCAACCTTTTCTTAACCTCTTACATACTAACTTCCAACTTTATCATTCTATGAAAACTGCTTTCTCCCAAGTTATTAATATCCTCTTAGTTGCCAGATCCAGTGGTTTTTCTCAATTTCCATTCCCCTTGAAACATCTCAAGTTTTTGACACTATTGATCATTCTCTCCTCCTTGATACTTTGCTCTCCCAAAGTTTTCAGTTTACTATTGTATTTTTGATGTAACTCTCACCTATCTGACTACTCCTTCTCTGTCTCCTTTTCTGGATCCTCTTTTAGAGCATACAGTCTAACCATAGGTATCTTTCCTGGGTTTTCTTCTCTTTTAGGCCTCCTTCTCCTGCCTAATATTTTCCTTGTTGATCTCATGAGCTTCCATGGATTTCATCCAACATAAGTTCATGATTCTCAGATCTATCTTTCCTGTTTCATTCTCTCTGCTGACCTCCAGTCTTGCATCTCTAATTGTCTTCTAGGCATCTTGAACTAGAGATCAGTAGACTACTTAAAATAAATATGTCTAAAACACAACTCACTATCTTTCCTCTTAAACCTTTCCCACATACACACACACTTTTTCTACTGCTGTGAAGGCCACACCATCCTCCCACTCCCTCAAGCTTACAACCTAGTTGTCCTCTGAGATTCCTCACTCTCTCTCATCTCTCCCCTCCCTCATAGCCAAACTGAGGCCAAGGACTGATGAATTTACTTTTGCAACATCTTTTGCAGCACTCTAGTGCTGGTCCGCATATGCCGGTGGGTTGGTTGTCCTTCATTCTCAAAGAGTACCAAAATGACATAACTATGACAGAGCTGAATTACAGTGTGTCTGACTGTGGCTAATCAGACCAATAGGAGCTTGGAATGCTCTGCCACAGATAGGACACAAATAATCCCTGTGAAGATTTGGGATGGATTCTTTAACTTTATGCTCTTGTGTTTCTTCTGAACTACTTCAATTCTACTTTGCTCATAGAGCACAGTACCTTCTTTGATAGGGGCACACCGTGCTGGGTGATCCCATGCCAGTGTCTCTCATGTCACATTATCAATTTTAAAGTTCTTAAAAGAGACCTTGAGAGTATCCTTGTATCACTTTTTCTGACTATCTTGTGAGACTTTCTTTGTATAAGTTCTGGTGTGTCTGCCTAACTCAAGTCTCTCCCCACTTGAACCCATTCTCCATTTACCCATACAAATAATTTTCTAAGATATGAGTCTAATCATCTTACCCTTGTATTCAATAAAACTGAGTGATTTCCTTTTGCCTCCATGTGAAAACAGAAAATTCTCCACGTGGCATTCAAAACCCTTTATAATCCTCTTACCTTTATAATCTTAAGACTTTGCTTCCCAACATGTATTCTTTACTCCACTGACAATGACCTCCTAGCTGTTCCTCTTACAAAACTCTACAACTCCATCCCAAGTATTCTCTCTGGCTTTCCCCTAAATTTCAAATGCTCTTCTTCTACTCCAGCTACTGCTTCGCTAGCTTCCAATAAACCCTAAATAAAATCCCACCTTCATCCTTCTTTAAAGCTTTTTAATTCCCGTGTCTTCCCTTTGCTAATTATTTCTCCTGCATACAGCTTGCTTTTTATACATTATTTGTATGTTGTCTCCCCCACTGGATTGTAAGCTTCTTGAAGGCAGGGACTAAATTTTTGCTTCTCTTTTGTATTCCCAGCAATTAGCACAGGGTCTGGCATAATAAATATTTATTGAATTGAATTGAATATGAAAGATTAGGTAACACCAATGAAAGAAACAATAAATTTGTAGGAAGGTTTGGAGAAGAACATGATAACTTCAATTTTAGATGAGAAAATTGAGGGAAAGTGGGACATCCTCAAAGAAATTCCCAATGACTATTGGAAGGTTTAATATTGTAACTCAGAAGAGAGGTCAAGTTAAAAATAGAAGATTTTAGAATCACCTATGCATAGGTGACAGTAGAAACCAAGAATGTTGATGAGATCTGCAATGGAGAAATAGCAAAGAGGCAAGGAAAGAGTTTTGAGATACATGAAAATGTAGAGGGAAGTAGGAAGAAATAAGTCAAGTTGGCCTATTTGCTATTTTTTTTTTTTGTACAAGACAGTACATCAAAATATAAAGAATCCTAGCTCTGCAGTTAAAGGGCTGGAGTTTCAATTCTATCTCTGAACTTAGCTTCTAATCTCTCTGAGCCTCAGTTTCCTTATCTGTAATATGAAGGGATTAAATTAGATGGCCTCTGAAATCCCTTCCATTCTTTATTTATGAACTTAGGACATTTTACGTCCCATCTTTGGGTTCAGGCCCAGACTGTTCCTCATGTCTATAATGCATTTCCTATCTCATCTCTGTTTCTCAGAATCCTTAGCTTCTTTTCAAAGCTCAGTTCTAGTAAATTTTGTTACTAAGTTTTTCTGATCTCACTGGTACCATTCCACAAATTTACTCATTTCTTTTTTTATAAATCAAGCCTTTACTTGCATGTGCCTGTGCTCCTTCCTCTGGTAAATGTACACTTTTTACTGGAAAGGAGTGTTTTATCTTTCTCTCTCCAGACCTAGTGGCTAGCACAATGACTGGAAACTAGCAGGTACTTAAGTTATTTGTCCTTCATTTTCAAAGAGGGCCAATGACATCATTGACCTGCACATGAATTGGATGAGAGACAGGTGCACAAAGTTGTCAGCTTCATTCTCTTTCCCAGAGTCATCAAAATTCAATGGCAATACAAAAGCCAAGATGACTAGTGTTGCTCCTGGATGTAGTGGTTGACCCTGGTACCTTTGATGTCTGACCAAGCTCTAAGATCTCACAGAGCCTGCTTCAGTTAGTTACCTTCATGTCCTTGGAACAAATTGTTCTTATTTTCCCATTTTGTCTGGGGAAGTCTTCACATGATTACGTAGGTATCCCCTCCAATTCCCTGATGGACTGATGGGCTTAAGGTCTACTGGTCACACTCAGTGTGGTTTAGAGCATTTGTTGAAACAGTTTTACCAATGCAGAGGTTATAGTTTCTTAGACCACAGGCGAGAATTAGGTAAAGATAGACACCGAAGGTACTTAAGAAATATTTAGTGAATAAATATATGAATGAATGGAGGAAGCAGAAGCAGTGGCCAGAATTTTAGAAAATTCTAAAATTTTATCTGTTATTCTGTTACTTTTTATATTTTTTTTACCAAAAAAATATTTCAAAGATAGACCCATAATTATAATGCATTTATTATAACAAACTCATTTATCAAATCTTTCTTGGTTAGAGGATATAAGATTTTATTTTATTATTAGAAGTATTAGATAGAAAAAAAATCAACTAAAGCAGAATATCTTATCAGGTAAAGTAGGTCTGTACAAAAATAAGAGAATATTGGAACATAATTAATAATTACTGATTTTCTCCTTTGTCAATAATGGATAAAACAATCATTTTGACTAGCCTGTAGTCCTTTTATTCCGTGTTCATAAATACATATTATACTTGAACATTCTGAACTGTGGTTTGCTAAAATTTTTTTTTTTAAAACAGAGGAGAGGAAAGGAATTTTTTTCCCCAGCAATGCAACCAGACATCCTGTGTATATGTGGAGAGAAATTTTAGAATGACATCAGAAATAATTTGGCTAAAGAGGAGCTCTGCCTCTCTACCTGTGCCCCAGCTCTGTACAGCTAGGATTCATTACTTTCTTATGCTTGCTGAAGAGACAAGTCAATAAAGTTTAATATCCCCTTCCCAACTTTTCCAACTGTCTGGAGTGGCCTACTTAACTCAGAATCAGTAATTCCCCCTTTTAGTTTGTTCAGTACCTTTATAAATATATCTAAAATCTGTTTTCTTGTTTATCGCTAACTTGGGATGATAGATGCTTTTCACATTTGGATAAGAGGATGACAATCTTTTTACTGATACAGCTCATTTTTTGGGGGGGAGACTTCATATAATTCCTTTTTAAAAATAAACAAAAACAAAATTGAACACTGCTCTATTATAGCACTTATTCCCTTAAAAACTATTCTAAATTGGGGCACAATGGTAACCCCATTAATTGCCTTAGAAATTGTAGTGAGGCTCTTGGGACCTCTCATTATTATTTAATTATTCTCCCTCCCCCTCAACTATGAAAGGCTGTTTTTAAAGCAGAACTAGGAAACATTGTTAAATGGTTTAAATGTTGCATTTTAATAGGATTTATTTTTAGAATAAAGCATCCCTTGAAATGAAGGTTCATATTAACATTACCATCACATACAGCTGCATATAATCTTCCACAAGGAAAAAACCCTCAAAACCAAAACAAACAAAAAACAGTGGTCTCTCAAAACAATTGTTTTAGTTACTTCAAAGGAGAGTAAAAATACCCCCATTAAACCATTCAGGAATTCAACTTTAGTAGTGCCTATAGGCAAAACAAGACCTAGATAACTATCTAGTCAAAGAAGCCTGTATTCCAGATACTCTTTTTCTGTGTACTTTTTATCTGGATGAATTTCTAATGGTGGAATTATAAGCAGAGAAAGAAACTTGGTGTGGAGGTAGGATATTTTGGGTAGGGAACTTTGTTTTACTCCTCTGATCATATCATAAAGGAAATCACTTATTGAGTCTACTTAAAAGTTCGGTTCTGCCTAAAAGAAAAAAAAAAAAAAATCCTCCTTTCCAGTTGTGGATTAGATATTTTCCTACTTTATGACAGTTTAAATTACTTTTTAGCATTTTATTTTCTCATGAACCATGAAAGTTTGCTGGCAAGTAGATATTTTAGCATTCTTCTTTTATCTTTTAATTTATTTTCTTCAGAAAACTTAAATTCTTTTCTTCCTGTTCTCTTTACCTAGATAGCCTGGAAGTAAAGGTCAGAAATTCATAACACATGGACTGAGTCTCAATTATCTCTTTTAAGTTAAACCAACTTTTTTTTTCTGTGATTGATTTTATGATTCAAATTCTATAGAGAGGGAACACCTCTTTGCAAGGCAGATCAGAAAATCATAGGTTTAGAGATGAAAGGGCCCTTGGAGGTCAGAAGGACCATAACTTACTGGCTAAAGTAGTGAAGAAGAAGTCAGGGAGAAGTAGGTTCAAGTTTAACTAGCTGAGTTGCTAGGAATAATCATTTCATATCTGTCACCTTCAGTATCCTAAAAGAAGATCTACAAAATAAGAATGATAATTTCTATTTTATCTACTTATGAGAATTATTATGAAACTAATTGTGCTCTGACAAAGATCTGAAAGGTCACGTGCCTTGCCCACAGTTGTGGTTTTATTTTGAACACATGTCCTCTGACTTTTAATAAATATTGTTTTCACTGTCTGGTGTCTGGTTGGAATAAGTAGTCATATCCACATCCAACTTTACAAATCCTGCCTGAATTTTACCTCCCATAGCACAGTATTATACCTTAGAAGTTCATTACATCTTAAATTAAAAAAAAATTAACAAGCATTGGTATTTTCTCTTTCCCAATGGAAGAAGAAAAAACAAAATTCTTTTAAGTAATGTGTACAATCAAATACAATTATTTTCCATATTGATCATCTTGTATCAAAATGTAGGTCTTATTTTGTATACTGCGATATTATCTGTCTGTAGAAATGTAGAGACTGGACAACATCACAAGTCTTCTGTAATACTGACTGGTCATTGCCTTAATTATAGTTCTTATGTTTTCTAAATTACTAATCTTTGAAAAATTATTGTTATTATATAATTTGTTGTGGTTCTGTTCAAACCAATACATCAATTCATATAAATCTTGGCAGACTTTTTTGAACTCATTCCTTCTATTATTTATTATGGCATGATAGTATCCCATTACAATCAGTCATTGCATCTTTTTTGATGGTTGTTTAAGGCATGAATGTACATCAGAACTTAAGAATATTCATTAAAACTTTTGTAAAATTTTTAAAATATATATTTTAATATAAAAACTAAAATATCAGTTCCAGAAGGACTGAGACTTTATCATATCAAGAAGAAAGCTATGATATACCTTAGGAAACTGAAGTTTAATTCCATATGAGGAATGAATGAAATAAAAACTTATAGGGGAATCAAAAGAGTAATTTATTATGAGTTTAAGATCTGTCTGAAGAGATGATAGTGATGAAAATGATTGTATATCATAAACTAAATTATTGTATCAATGTTGAGGTATGACAGTAAGAGAATTACTGAGCAGAGTTTCTATTTCTCAAAAAAAAAAAAAAAAAAAAGAATGCAAAACAATTCAAAGATAATCATTAGCTAAAATGAACTTCCCATTTCTAATCTTTCTTCCTGAAGCAGAATTTACTTTCTGCTATGTTCCCAATTATTTTGTAGTTGAAAATTATGTCAAAAGAAAATTATTCAACTGACTGAAATGGGATCATGATAGTTTTTGAAAACAGAAATCGTAATGTCTGGGCTGTAAGAACAATTAAAATATTAAATTAGATAAGTTAAACTCTAACTTAGATAATTAGATAAGTTGCACCCCCCATGTGTTTCAAAAGAAGAAAGATGTGATGCTATAGACATCACTCCCTCCTTCTTCCCTCCTTCACTCTTTCCTTCTCCCCTCTTTCTCTTTTTCTGTCTCTCTTTCTTTCTCTGATACACACACACACACACACACACACACACACACACACACAATCACTTATACTTCTGCCAGCTCTGAATTCTACCTGATGATCTGAATGCAGCTATAAATGCATTTTTCATTCTAAGACCTGAACATTATAATTAGATGAGAGTGCTAAAAGTCAAGGAACCACAGTTACTTAAGCATATTAAAAAAAAGACCCTGATTAACATTCTGGGCCAAAAAAAATTGAACAGAGTTAAGAGGTTGCCCAGTAGCAAAGATAACAATATTATTCAATGCCATGTTCTGCCTAATCCTCTAACCCTGTAGTCAAAGAATAGGCTGCTGGAAAGTCCTTAGAGGGCAAACCTCTATGTAAAGCTAGCATAATGTTTAGTTAGAATAGACCATCATTTATGTAATATTATGAAGGAATATTACCACCCACCACAACTTTGCCCAAAAGTACAAACCTTAGACGTCTACTATAGATGCTGGTCCAATACTGAAGATTAATTATTTTGAATTAAAACTTTTAAAATTTAATAGTCATTAATAAAAGACATTCTATGAGCACATCACTTTGCAAGGCTATGGGGGCTTTAAAAAAGATGAAGATGTAATCCTTGCCCTCAAGAATTTTACATGATATTTCAATGACTCAACCTTTTTTTGGGTTTTGGATATCTGGTGAATCTGTGAAGTTTTCAGATCCTTTTTTAGGTCTTTTTAAGTGCATAAAATAAAACACATAGAATTACAAAGGAAGCCAATGATATTAAAATATATTTATTTGTATATATACTTCTGTGTGTATACATATTACATACATACATACATAAATTTATGGACTCCAGGTTAAGAATCCCTCCTCTATTTCTTGAAATTTACATTGTTTTTGTTGTTTTAAATCCCTGGACAGGGGAAAACAAATGAAATTATTAACATCATATGTTATTTTATTGCATCATATGTCAAGTTATACTATAAAGGAATAAGACTATCAGACACAGGACAGAAATTTCAGTGATGGGACAGAGAATAGAGATTAGGGGTGGGTAAGCAGCTAGGAATAGTTATGATACTAGCTGACCTTTTATAGTACTTTAAGATTTATAAATAATATATGCAGTAACACACTTGATGTTTATAAGAAGAAGAGAAGAAATTATTAGAAGAAAAAGGACCACAAAATGGGAGATAGAAGAATGCTTGGAACAAATTTTGCCACCACAGCTAGATGGTACAGTAGATTAGAGTGCTGAGTCTGGACTCAAAAAATACTCTTCTTTCTGCATTCAAATCTAGACTCAAACACTTACTAATCAAATGACCATAGGTAAGTCACTTAATCCTATTTGTCTTAGTTTCTTATCCATAAAATGAGCTAGAAAAGAAAATGGCAAACTACTATAGTATCTTTGCCAAGAAAATTCCAAAGGAGGTCACTAAGAGTTAGAGGTGACTACATAATAACAACAAATTTCACCTGTGTCAGAGGCAAGCTCTACGACTTTATAAGAAAAAAAAAGTGCCATTCCTCTGGTTTTGAGTGGGATTTCCTCCAAAATTGTACACAACCCACTCATTTTTCTGGGGTAAGAGACAATTCCTAAAAATCTCTTATGTCTACTTTTTGTGCATCTCTTAGTGCACAGAAAAGACTCATAGCTTATTCAGCTATGGATTAGTTCCAAAAGAATGACTGAATGAAAAAAAAAAAAAACTTTCATGAAATGCTTACTATGCATAAAGTACTGCTCTAAATGCTGAAAATACAAATAAAACAGGGAGATACAATTCTACACTCAAGGGGCTCACATTCTAATGGAGAAAACAATGTATATAAAAGATTCAGCTGAAAGTCACATAAAAAGGTCCCACTGGCTTTATGGTCATGCGGCAGCAAAGCAAATTGTAAGGTAATCCATTTTCTTTAATGGAATTTCCATTGATAAAATATCTGTTTTTGATGTTGGACCATTTGGCATTGTCAAGGACATTGTTATTTCTTGAGAGGTTTCTGAGATCATGGTTGCAGGAACTGTAAATTAAGTAAAGTCAGGACTAGGGGCATTGGCACTCCTGGGGTAATAGGCTTACTTGTCCAGTAGCTGGTGGAGGGGGTGAGGAAGGTGGGCCCCTTCTTTGAAGGATAGATGCTTCAGGGATGACTGAGGGTCAGGCTAGACTGATGATTTGGAAAGCACTGCTATTCCCATAACTATTAAGTTCAAGATTTGGGACTACCTCCATTGAGTCTTAGGGTAGTGCTCTAGGCTACTGCAATTTGACTTTCTTGGTACATACCTATCTCTCCCTCAGGATGTCATAATGAGGAAAATCAAAAAGACCAAAAAATAAATAAATAAATCAGGACTCAAATAGAAACAAAAAAAGGAAAAGAGAGCAAGAGAATAGACAGGTTCACGACATTGCCATGGGAAAGGAGGGAGTTAGACAACTCTCCCTGCTAAATACGATCTAACTCTCACAAGGTTAAAAGAAAAAAAAAGAAATAGCAACAGAGCCAATTCCTTTCCTATGATATCATTCTTGTCCTACCAGGAATAGACACTATGGATGTGTTTGTAGATAATAAGTTCATTCTCAGATGCTCTCTGATGAAAGGAGCTAAATGATTTAACTTAATTAGTTGTGATAAGCCACAAATAGCTTACCTGATATTTTTAAAATATTGCTTTTTCATCATAAGCATCTTAATAATAATACCAACCCCCAAATCACAACCATCTTTAAAATGATGCCCTTTGAACACCTGCCCAAAGTATTGTCAGCATATGGTACTCATAGAGTTATAGTTTCTGGATTCAAATTCCACATGCACGAGAAATTTTCACTTTGTTCTATGACTAAAGACTATATTCCTAACTTCCTAAAATATATTTTAGAAGTCTTAGTATACAAAGAAATTACATCTCCAAAACTATAGTTAATAAATATCATTTGATTAGGATGATAATTGAAATTAAATCTAAGATTCTTATGACAATTTACAATCTACTAGAATTTCATGAAACAAGAGAGAGAAAGAGGCCCCTGCTCTTCCCTCACCACCCAACACACACGTATGTTACATATTTATCCATTATAGTTTATTAGTAGGATAAACTAATATGGAGGGCAAAAAAAAAATTAGCGGATAAACATTTTCCATCTATCTTCCAAGATAAAGAGAATACAATCCATCTTCCATTACCCTGAGTTTCAGTTTTCTAGCTCTAGTTCTAGAGGCTTGATAAGCACATATCCTGGAGAGATCCTTCCTGTCTTAGATATTTATACACTATAGTTTATTAGTAGGATAAACCAATCTGGAGGACAAAAGAATTAGAGGATGCACATTCTCCATCTATCTTCCAAGATATGGAGAATATACATTGTCTATCCATCTTTCATCACTGGGACTCAGTTGTCTGGTTCTAGTTCTAGTGGCTTGATAGCACATATCCTGGAGAGATTCTTCCTGTCTTCTGAATCATCATTTAATAAAATATTTTAGGTGACCAATTCCATATATGTCCCACAATATTGTTTTCTTGTGTAGCTCATATGGGCTTTGCCATCTAAGTACTTGTTTTAAGCTTCAAAAGCTAGGATTTCTTATTCCTGGTGAGCAACTATGTTGGTAGATGCCAGATTTCAGCACTTTGCCTACATTCAGCACTTTTTAAAATCTATAGTCCTCATATTTAAATAAAATTGAAGGCAAATAAAAAGGGAAATATGTAGTACATGGGATTGAAATGAACATCACAAAAATAACCTACTTTCTTCCCATTTCCTGAAAGGAAATAAGTTTCTTCAAAAAATAAAAGTGAACTTCCCAAAGTGGCAATTAACTAGAAAAAAATTAACACCTCTGATAATTCAGTGTAGTGAATAATCACAGTGCTTCACAGACTAAGCCACATTTAAAGAAGTTGAAGACATTGTTCTTAATAATTAGTCAAGGAAAGAGGGAAAAAAGCTCGGAGCTTTTGATCTACTTACTTTCACTTTAGTTAGTGCTAAATGAATTCTTCTTTTTACACATCAAATTTTGAAACTTCCTTGTCAATAGAGGAAAGTTTCTCTGAAGGTGCAATTTCCATTAAAAAGATGTGATCGATTTGATGTGAAGTCAAGCCTATTTAGTAAATTCGTGGAACTCTCACTGCCCCCAATAATTGTGGACATGATGTCTTTTTTGTGGATTCATATTAGACTTCAGTAAATTAACTAACATTTATTTCGTGCCTATGATGTGCCAGGCAATGTGTGAAGCATTGGAAATATAAAGATAAAAATGAAAAAGGGCTTTGACCTCAAGAAGCTTATTGGATAGGGAAACAATATGTATCCACCTGAATAATCAAGGGCAAAATACATTCAGAGTAAAATGGAGATAAATTTTTGATAGGGAGGCACTAGAAATGGCAAACATTGGGAAAGGAAAATTGCATGTGGCTTTGAGGTGAGTTTTGAAGGGAATAAGGGAAAAAAAGTAGAGGCAAGAAAGGAGTACATTTCAGGAATGTCGGAACAGAAGGAATATCATTTGTGAGAAACAGCAAGAAGGGTAGTCTAGATGTAGAATAAGTAAAAGGGAGTGAAGTATAGTAAGCCTGGTGAGGCAGACTGAAGTCAATTTGTAAAGGAATTTAAATGTTGATGAGAAGAATTTGTGTTTGATCCCAGAGGCAAATGGGAGCCACTTGTGCTTAAAGAGAAAAGTCACTGTCTTAGGAAGGACAGACCCTGAGAGTGAACATAAAAATCTATTTTAAAGTACCTGAAATGTGTATGTCTAATCTTAAGTCTATTATTCTGTTTGTTCCCAGGAGGCAGAACTAGGAGAATAGCTATAAGCTGCAGAAAGAGGAGAAGCATTGCTATAAGAAAATACTTTCTAACAATTAGAGCTATCTTAAAGTTTAATGGGATGCCTCTGGAGATAAGCATTTTCTTTTCATTGTAAGTCTTCAAACAGAAGCTGGAAGACAATTTGTTGCATACATTATACTACAGGTTTGTCCCTCCCCCACCCCCAGGTAATTGGGGTTATATGACTTGCCCAGGGTCACACCGTTAGGAAGTGTTAAGTGTCTAAAGCCAGATTTGGACTCAGGTCCTCCTGACTTGTTCTATGCACTTGCTCTATCCACTGCACCAACTCGCTGCCCCTAATTACACTGCAGTTTTAAGAAGTGTAGGTGTGGGTTCAACTAGGGACCTAGGTCCCTCTTACTCAGAATTTCTTTGATTTAGTTATATTCTCTAAGGCACATTGATAATAAATATTTACCCATTACTGAAAATTACATATATGGAAAAAGCAAATTTACGATTTAAGGTCTTTAACTATTTAGTTAAATAGTAAATAATGTTTCCATTATGGCAATAGTAGATAATAAACTGAGAGACGAGCACCATCTTCAAATATGAAGTACAGCATTCTATATCATCTTCAGAGCTCTTTCCCAAAATTAAATTTTTAAAAAATCATTAAAATTTACAGAATAAAAACTAAAAGAATTGAAAGAAAACTTTTCAAAACAAGCTATAAGTTTAAGCTGGTCCAAACCTCTCATTTTATAGATGAGAAAATTAAGGTACAGAAAAAGAGAGTGATGTTCTTTTGAGAATACATGTCAGAAATAGTTGACTTTTTCTAACATTTGATTTGGAGATTTTGAAGTCTCTGACTGTTAAAACCTAAAAATGAAAGCTAGAGTGTCCTTCAAAACATCAGATAAAAGAAAAAAAACTAAAAAAGCAATCTCTAGCCATCCAAAGAAAATTGTCAATTCTCAAGTAATAAAACATACACTAGGAAACCCAACGATCAAAACAATTTGTCTCCCTTTGGGACCTTCTCAGAAACTCTGTAGCAAAAAGGTCCAATCCACTTGTTCATTCATATGGAGCAGCCATTCCCTGTTGTTTAACAAAACCTCTATGCAATTGCGGCATTTAAATTTAGTGGGAATGCTGGGGATACTTTTTACAAAATCCAATAATGTTGTGTTAATTCCTAATACTGCCTTTGTTCAAGCAACATCATTTATTTAGAGGCTATGTACATTTCCAAATGTTTCTGGGGAAAGAACCAGCTCCATCAATCATTCTGACAGAATAAGTTCGTCTCGAGTTTATCTTTCTGTATTTTTTGTGCCAGATTCAGTTTCCATACCACCCAACAGTGAAATATAAGTCTGCTTTAATCTTCACAAGTACAGAATGGTACTATTACACTACCACCCATTTGTGGTTTCAGCTACCATTCTTTAATGAGAAGTTGATTAAACAAAAAATTATCCACACATTAACTATAGAACTCTCTTGTGTTTATTGAAATTCTAATGTATAGCCTATGTAAAAACATGAGGTGGTTTTAAATGGCATAAGCTATTTGTAAAACTTTGACTTCAAAAAAGCTATTATTGGTTATTTAAATTTTTCTTAGTGTCCTTTAAGAACAAGTGACAAATGATAATTCTGCAATTTGTGTAAAGATAATGAAGCTCTATCGAGTGATTTGCTGTTCTAGAGTGATATTTTTTAGGACTCAACATTTTTATCAAACAGGAGGAGCATAATAATACATATACTTCTTATACTGGGGTTCACTACCTAGGAAGTATAATTGTATTCACATAAAAAAAAGATGAATGTACTAAAATGGAATGGAACTAGAGAAGGAGCAATAGCAAAATACTTTGCTGGTAGGACAACTGTTTCTTTTCTACTCCTTCCTCTTGATACAAACAGGCCATGCCCATCTAATAGAAAGATAAGAGGATACCAAGAGAAAAGCAAAAGGGGAAAAGCTTTGTTATTACTGGTAATAGGAATAATGGACAAGGGAAACTTTTGTATGCTCCTAAATATTCATGGATTCATCAGTTTTGGATTACTGAGCAATTTTTCAATGGCTGGACAATATAGAGTCATTCTGGATATTTCAACCGGTGAAACACTTATTAAATACCTACTGTGTACCTGACAAAGTGCTAGTGTCTGGAGGTACAAAGAAAAAAACCAAAATAATACCTTACCTCAAAGATCTCACACTTTATTGGGACATCATTTCCAATGTTAAAATGTGTTTGAGGGGGCAGCTAGGTGGTGCAGGAGGACCCGAGTTCCAATCTGGTCTCAGACACTTAACACTTCCTTACTGTGTGACCCTGGGAAAGTCACTTAACCCCAATTGCCTCAGGGGAAAAAAGAAACCTTGTTTGAGATCTATCAGGAGTTGCATGGCTTTCAACACCTTCATTCTAGAACACTCTACATCTAAGTACATTAATTTAGATATAGTCTTCATGGACTAGTAATACTTTGAATACAGATTTGATCCCAGGAAGGACACATAGGAAAAATCCCTGCCTTTGAAGGCCAGTGAGTGTTAGGCATTCTTCATATTGGTAAATGCTCATAGCGACTCATATTCCTTTCTTGATTTCTGACTTCTTGTTGCCTGGACTTTGGCCCAAGCTCCTATGATTCACAGAACATCTGCTTCAGTTCCTGACTCATAGTTCGATGGGCTAGAGTTCGTAATATTGCTTTATCATCCTTATATTGACATGCCTAGACCTGGGTACATTTCTACTTCTTTCCCTTGTCTTGGCTGACATTGCTAAGCTTATTCCTGGCCTTTCAGAATCCATACAACTACTGTAGTAAAGTGTCATTTAAATCTTGGCTGCCTATAGTCAATTGGCTCTCATCACCTCTTCAAAAAGAGACAGAAATCAGTATACACCTTGTCAAAGGAACTTTCCACAACTTGTTCTGATCTGCTTCTGTTAAACTAGATTTTATGAAAGTAAAGGATTAAAGGGGAAAGAAAGGGAATGATTATATATACATATATATATATATAATTATTTACATATAATATATATTAAATATGATATTTATATTTATATATTGCACTATGTACAAGGTACAAGTTATTTACAAATGGCTGAGTTAGAGAAACTGGATTTCATAGGATCATAGATCAAAGACATAATAGTTCAAAAGGACATTAGAGTCTATCTGGCCCATTTTTTAAACGAAGAACTGAGGCTCCTAGGGGTTAGGTAACTTGATCATAGTCACAAGGATGGTAAGTAACAGAGATGATATTCAAACAACTTTCAAATTAATTGTCTCTGACTTCAAATTGAAAACCAACATTGCCTCTCTCCTACACCAGAACCTCTTTCTTAGCCCCAAGTAGCACTTCATTTAGTTGTTATATTATTTGATTTTAGTTACGGTAATAGATTCACAGGTCTTCATTTTTGTGCATAGCATTACCAACAAAGGCTTATGAAATATTGTTTCCAAAATTATTAGTAGCTAAGATAGATAGTCCTAAAACCTTAAATATTTCAGATTTTTATCCTCTTCATATTTATCCATGTATAATTGTTATAGTCTATTTTCCAACTAGAATATTAGTTATTATTCTGTTAGTAGACAACTAACCTCTGATTGGTAATATAAGATAATCAATTCTATTCATCACATATTGTTAGAGTCAAAGGACAAATGGGTCAAACCAGTGCAACCAGGAGGTTGAACTTGAGAGCCCCAGAAGTAATTTCTGTGACCAGTGACTTGCCTTGTGGATGGGACCCTGGTCATACTGAGATAGCTTCGTAACAGGAGACATCTCCCTCTCTGCTTGGCTGCGTGTGTGACCTCACAGATGCTACTTAAGCTCGTGGTAGGAAGAGGTCTGTCTCTTTTTCCTGGAGTAGCCGAGAGGTAAGGAGGCAGGTAGTGAATATGTGGGTCTCTCACAGACCTGGTGTCCATGAGGGAGTAAACAGGTCAGGGCAATATGTGAGCAAGTAAATAAAAGACTTAAGTTTGCACGTGGCTGTTTTTGAGCTTTATCGGTTTAAAACTACAGTTTGTGAAACTGTAGCTAGAGACCCCTGAAGACCTCAGAATGAGGTAAGCTGGGTAAGTTGGTTTATACACTGCAAAAGTCAGTGTCAGAGGATTCTCTGAAGCCCTGGGAATTAGGAGAGACTGGCAATGTAAAGAGCTGCAGAGTAGGACTAGGGCATTAGCAAATGAAGTGACTACCCAGGGTTAAGCATTTTCTTTACAACATATCATCCAAAACTCTACCAATATAGTCGATAATCTATTTTCCCCATTAAAAAGGAAACTAGAGAAAGGGAAAACATAGCCCTGCTTTTCCCTCACTTTATTTATTTTTTTTTTAAGGATGGGCAGGCAGATGATGATGGTAAGAAAAATGAATGCTAGAAATAGGGTCAAACATGGGAAAGAGCACCAGGAACAACACATTTCTGGAATAAAGTAAAAGTCAGAGATGATTCACAAAGTAGATGAAGAACTGTGGTTCATAGAGTTTGAAGGATCTGCCCATACTCACAAAGAAAGGAGGTCACACAGGAAACAGCAAGGCATAGTGGGCAGAAATACAGTCTTGAAAACAGAAAAATCTGGATTCAAGTCTTGCCTGTGGCCTACATAGTTTGTGTGACTGATCAGTATTCTAAGCAACTCTTTAAAATACAAGATCCAAAGGGGCAGCTAGTTGGTGCGCTATCCATTGATAGAAGACTAGCCTTGAAGTCAGGAGGACCTGAGTTCAAAATCTTGCCTCAGACACTTAACGCTTCCTACTTGTGTGACCCTAGGCAAGTCACTTAATCCCAACTCTGCCTCAACTATACATACATGCATATATATATATATATATATATATATATATATATATATATGTATATGTATATATGTATATACATATATACATATATAAGCATATATATTCCAGCAAATGTACAAATATGCACTGGTTGAAGGAGTTTTCTCATTCATTATTTCCTTATACTAACAAAAATCAAAGATATTATACTTCTTTCTACCTATACATAAAGTAGAAAAGCCATGATTTGAATCTGGGTCCACTGACTTCAAACACAAAGTCCTCTCCATTGAACTATAATGCCTCTTGAGGTAGCTACAGCAAATTTCCAGTGCATTACAATATATACTAGGGAAGGAAATACTTCCATTGGTGAGATCATAGCTCCATTAAATTGAAGTAGCATGCTAAATGTATCTTCTGGGAGACTGAAGTTTTAGGAATATCCTAAAATTAAAGTATTTCTTTTATCATAGACTTGTCTTAAGGATCTATACTATACTTTATCATCTAATTGATTCTCACATAAACATTTTTTAAAAGTAATTCATTCTAGAAATTCAATGGAAATATTAATTGAAACAATTAAAAACTTCTTTAAAGTAGTAAAAAACAAAATAAACCAGTAAAAATCATAAATGTTTCTATATTTTGCTAATAAAGCCACAGAGGAACAGATAGAAAGACAATTTTCATTAGAAACCTTTAAAATGCATAAAATACCTCAGAATTAACTGGCCGAGAAACACTCAGGACCTATATAATATAATAACAAAGCATCCTTTACAGAGAAAAAAGAAGGCACAAATAATTGGATAGATGATTGCTAGTCCTATCTATAATAATAAGAGATACATTTTTAAATATATAATGCTTCAAAGTTTGCAAAATACTTCATATGTATATATGAGGATAGGGAAAATAAATCAGTCAAATCAGCTTACTTCAGTAAAGATTACAATGTTCTTTTAACCCCTGAAAAATTTATCAGGTGAGAACACATCTTGATTGTTCACTAGATATGAATATGGCTAACTATTGCCCTATGAAGCCTGTTCAGAGAGGTCGAAGACCTTGGTCATACAATATGAGACTTGTATGAAACCACTAAAACGGTTCAAAACCGAGATTCTGGTGCCTTGCAATTGAGAGGAGACTATTCTAGCCCTGAAAAGGAATTAATAGGGGATGGGAGCAAAGCCACAGGCTTTGATTGGAGTCTTGATTTTAGCTCCCCCAAACATACCTCTTTAAACTTCTTTGAACTTATAAGGCTCTGGAGGATTTGGAATTATTTTCTTTTTCTTTCTTTCTTTCTTTTTTTTTTTCAGATTTAGTTGAGATTTGAGTTTTTAGAGATTTAGTTTGAGATCTTTATTTATTTATTTTTTAAAATTTTAATAGCCTTTTATTTACAGGTTATATGTATGGGTAACTTTACAGCATTGACAGTTGCCAAACCTTGTTCCAATTTTCCCCCTTCTTCCCCCCATCCCCTCCCCCAGATGGCAGAATGACCAGTAGATGTTAAATATATTAAAATATAAATTAGATACACAATAAGTATATGTGACCAAACCGTTATTTTGCTGTACAAAAAGAATCGGACTCTGAAATATTGTACAATTAGCCTGTGAAGGAAATCAAAAATGCAGGTGGGCAAAAATATAGGGACTGGGAATTCAATGTAATGGTTCTTGGTCATCTCCCAGAGTTCTTTCTCTGGGCGTAGCTGGTTCAGTTCATTATTGCTCCATTGGAACTGATTTGGTTCATCTCATTGCTGAGGATGGCCTGGTCCATCAGAACTGGTCATCATATAGTATTGTTGTTGAAGTATATAATGATCTCCTGGCCCTGCTCCTTTCAGTCACCATCAGTTCATGTAAGTCTCGGATTTGGAATTATTTTCAGCATGCCCAGGAAAGATATCAGTAGTATTAGCATTGAGATTCATGAATAGGCAGGGCATGACGAGAACAGATTTAAAGCTCTACAAAGAGCTCTCTAGAAAGACCTGGGGACTTCAATGTAATTGAAGATCTCCAGAAAGAAAGACAAAAAAAGGACTTTCAGGAGAGATGAGTTACTTTTGCCACACAAAGTTTCTTTTTATCATGAGCCCACTTCCCCTGAACTCTGGACTGATGGAAAAATGTGTGGTAAATGTGAGCGAGGGAGAACAACTATTTTAGTTTTACAGATTAATTGCAGCAGCTATTCTGTGGTAGGGAATGCCTCTTTTAAAAGCTAATTCTAGCTAACCAATTTACACTTACTCATAATCATGAGAACCCTGATGGGGGCATATTTAACCACTTTCTAACCCCTTGTAACTATCCCTAGACTATGAGGGGACAGTTAGAACCTGTGCTCAGGGACCTCAACCTACCAATGATACCAAGGATTGGGAAAGTAACATGTGCTTGTATTTATTGCTTGAACATGTGCTATGTATATATTAAATCATCTGATGTGTATAGCTTTCCTTTGAGTTATTTTTTCCACTTTATACCTAAGGAAACAGTCTAAGAAATGTTATATTACTGACCAGACACACACACAGCCAGTAAGCATCTGATGCAAGATGCTTTACACAAATCAATTTACAGTTTTAGTACCTTACTAATTAAAATTTCTCAGGCTAATCATAGATAAACATAATAACACAATTTAATTAAGAAACAAAAGAGTTAAGAATTAAGGTGGGGAAAAAGAGTAAGAATCAAAATAGCATAATATCAGATCTCAAAAAATATTTCAAAGCAACAGTCATCAAAATGATTTTGAACTGATTAAAAAAAGCAAAAACTGGGAAATTAGGTGAATGAATAAATAAGAAAGATTAGGTGAATAAAACTCAGAAGTATATAGTATAGTCTAGTGTTTGATATGTTCAAGGACACAAAGTACTATGGGAAGAATTCCTGGAAAACCTGGAAAGTGGTTTGGCAGAAAATAAGTTATACATAAGTCAGATTAGTTAAAGATGGATGTTGGACCTAAATATAAAAGAATACATCATTTTAAAAAATAAGAAAGTTAATTCAGAGTTATAGGACACTAGGGAAAATTCTTAACCAAAAAAGAGATAAAGAAGATCACAAAAGATGAGGCAATTTCAATTACATAAAATTTAAACTCTTGAGTGAATGAAACCAATGGTAATAAAAATTGTATTTCTATGTTATTTAGAGAAGTAACAAAAATACATAAGATATAAGGATATTAATTACCGCATTAACAGAGGTAAGAGGAAGCAAACTATTTTCAAAAGGAGAAATACAAATTATGAGCAACAGTGTGGGGAAATATCCCAATTCATGTATTTAAAAATACAAGTTAAAACAATTTTGAGTTTAACCTTACATTCCCCATATTGGGTAAACAAGACAAAAAACAAAAAAAGTCAATGTTTTAAGTGCTGTGACAAGTAAACCACATTTGATAGACTGTTGGTAGCTTTATGAATTATTCTAACCTTTCTGGAAAAAAACTGAATTAAGAAGAAAATAAGTAAACTGTTTATAACCTTAGACACAGAAATCTCCTACATAGCATATATGTACTTCTGAAGAATCAAAGGGAAAAATAAGAGAAATATTTCAGATAGATTTAGGTATATATATTAATGTTGTTCAATGATTTTAATTGTGTCCAATATTTCATGACCCTATTTGGGGTACACACACATACACATGTATGCATATAATGTGTGTGTGTGTGTGTGTGTATATATATATATATATATATATACATATATATGAATACCTAAACATATATATGAATACATGTGTCTGTGTATAGAAATATAGATTTGAATATCTTATATATAATTAAAGGAACAAGTTTATGCAGGAAAAATTAAGATTTGACTGGTTACTATTGATTGTGGAGTAACTGAATATTAGCATGTAGATATTATAGAATATTATTGCACTATAATAAATGACAAATATGAAAAATGCAGAGAAGCATAGGAAAGATTTACATGAGCTAATGCAGAACAAAGAAAGCTGTATCAGGATAATTATATAGCCAATACTGTAAAAGAAAATAATCCTTAAAAGCAGCCTAATTTACATGAAATGCAACAATCATAATTTATTCCAAAAGACAGATGGGGAAGCATGGTCCCTTTCCTCTTGGCAGAGAAGGGGGTGGTGTGGAGAAGGGGAAAGTCTGATGCTGATTACAGTAGGCACAGACAGATACTGTTACTGTGTTGATCTACTTTGGTCGACTCTTCATCACAAGGGAGTGTTTTAAGAATGAGAAGGTTGTATCAGAAAATTTTATAAAAACATAAATATTTAGGATTTTACATGTATAAGGCTACTGCAGTTTTAAGAATTAAATTCTATTTATCATGATTCTTTTCTCCATATTCTTCTGTCTTCATCTGTGTTGGCATCCTTGCCTAGTCTATTCCACTATTTGAGAAACTCACTATTTCTCAACATCTTTAATTTCTCAGGACAAGGCCAAAAAACAGGTTTGCTAAAATCTTTAATTTCTTATTCAAGACTAGTAAGACAGATCAATGTAGATGAGAATGCTTTTAAAAAGAGAGACAAGAAAATATCTATTTCATGAACATTCAATAAGGATGGAATGGATTCCTTCTTTTGCCAAGGAACAGCATGGCTCAAGTAACAGACTCAATTCTAATTTTCAGATTTCCTAATAACTCACCACATGACCTTGTATAGCTCACTTTTAAGTGAGCTACTACAATATCATATGCTCAGCAGGAACATAATTAATGTTAGCTAAGGATGGTGTTAATAAGAATGAGTGTTTTCTTCATGATTCAAGAAATTTTAAATTGCAATAACTTGTGCTTTTCAAAACTGACAAATAGAAGAAAAAAAAACCCTCAGTTTTAATATTATGCCTCCAAGAGCCAAACCTTGAAAACTGTTCAAAATTAAAGGTACTCACTTTTAAAAAATAAAGGGCTGCCAAGGTTTGCATCTGTATTGTCTCCAGAAATGAGAATTCTAGATAATTTACCTATTCCATTCTTGGTTCTTACATCTGAACGCTTCCAAATTAAGCTGTTGGCTAACTCCAAATTAATATGGATCTACCTATAAAGATAGTGTTGAGAAGAAGTGGCATTCAAAAATAATTATGTAGCTGTGAAAAAAATCCTCCTTGTAAGCATTTAGAAATACAGACTTTAAAACTTTTCTACTTTGCTTTTAATGAGAATGTTCTTCTTAAAATAGAACCCAAAGGGAAAGGAACCCACATGTGCAAAAATATTTGTGGCAGCCCTTTTTGTAGTGGCAAGAAACTGGAAACTTAATGGATGCCCATCAATTGGAGAATGGCTGAATAAATTATATTATATGAATATTATAGAATATTATTGTTCTATAAGAAACAATCAGCAGGATGATTTCAGAGAGACCTGAAGAGATTTACATGAATTGATATAAGTGAAATGAGCAGAACCAGGAGATCATTGTACACAGCTACAACAATATTATACAATGATCAATTCTGATGGACGTGGCTCTTTTCAACAATGGGATGATTCAGACCAGTTCCAATGATCTTGTGATGAAGAGAGCCATCTATACCAGAGAGAGGACTGTGGGAACTGAGTGTGGGCTACAACATAGCATTTTCACTCTTTTTGTTATTTGCTTGCATTTTATTTTCTTTCTCCTTTTTTCCCTTTTTGATTTGATGTTTTTTGTGCAACAAGATAATTGTATAAATATGTATGCATATATTGAATTTAACATAAAATTTTACCATGTTTAACAAATATTGGATTACTTGCTATCTAGGAGATGGGGTGGGGAGAAGGGGAGGAAATTGGAACACAAGTTTTTGCAAGGATTAATGTTGAAAAGTTATTCATACATATGTTTTGAAAATTAAAAAGCTTTAATAAAAATAGAACCTATTTAATTCTAGGATGTTGACTTTTTGACATTAGCCAACTGCTAGATATTTATTTCAAAATTAAGGATTTCTAAAATTCAATTTCATTTCTTTCATCAATTTTCTCTCTCTCTAAAACCACTGTGTCTATTCCTTCATCAGTAAACAGATACATTTCTTATTATAATGCATGTCAATTCTGAAAAAAAATTAGGTTTTACCAAAACTTGTAGAATGAAGGAGTCAATAAAGAAAAACACTTTCAGGAAATTGAAATAATATTATTTGAATTTCTTTCATTACATCCCACCTCTTTATATACAATTCAATATATCACTGTCTTAATTTTTCCATCTTTAAGACAGAAATGTGAAGTCCTGAAATGGCTTAAAGTTTATTAAACAGAATAATTTGAAAAAATTTTGTTGTTGTTTTATTGAAATCCTCTATGAAAGTACTATTATGATGAAATATCAGGATGTAGTATATGATTCTTTCTTTTCCTCTAGTAAATGTATTTTTAATACACTTTATGAATCATGTTAGGAGAGAAATACCACAGCAAAAGGGAAAAGCCATGGGATAGAAAAAAAAAAAAAACCCCAGAAAAAAAGAAGTGAACATAACATGTATTGATTTACATTCAGTCTCCTTAGTTCTTCTGGATGAGGATGGCATTTTCTGTCTAAACTCTATTGAAATTACACTTTGAATCACTGAATCACTAAGAAGAACCAACCCTTTCATAGTTGATCATTGAAGTTACTATGTACAATGTATTCCTGATTCTGCTTGTTTCGTTCAGCATCTGTTCATGTGAAAAAAATGAACATGGCCTTTCTAAAAAATCAATTTGTTGATCATTTTTCAAAGAACAATAATATTCCATTATATTCATGTACCACAATTTGTTCAGCCATTTCCCATTTGATGGGTATCCATTCCTTTTCCAATTCATTGCTACTACAAAAACATCTGCTACAAATGTTTTTGCACATGTGGGTCCTTTTCCCTCCTTTTTGATTTCCTTGGGGTACAGACCCAATAATGGCATTGCTGGGTCAAAGGGTACGAATAGTTTTATAGCTCTTTGAGCATAGTTCCAGATTGCTCTCCAGAATGGTTGGTTCATTTCACAGCTCCACCAACATTGTATTAGTGTCCCAGTTTTCCCACATCCCCTCCAACATTTATCATCTTTTCCTGTCATCTTGGCCAATTTGTACTCATTTTGACCTTATCATGGTATAAAGTACGAGCTGTAGATCTGTCGTGTTTCTGGCATATAATTTTCCAGTTTCCCCAGAAATTTTTGACATTGAGTTCTTATTCCAGAAGCTGGAGTTTGGGAGTCCAGGAGCAAATACTAGATTGCTATAGGCCTTGCTTACTATGCCATGTGTATCTAATCTATTCTACTGAACCACCATTCTATTTCTTAGCCAATACCAAATGGTTTTGATGACTGCTGCTTTATAATATACTTTTAGGTTTGGTAATGCTAAGCCATTATCTTTTGTATTTTTCCATTTCCTTGATATTTTTGACCCTTTTTCCTTCCAGATGAATTTTATTTTTTTTGTTCTATCAAATAACATTTTGGCAATTTGATTGGTATGGCACTGAACAAGGGGATCAATATAGGCAGAATTGTCATTTTTATTATATTTGGTTAGCCTATCCACAAGCAATTGATATATTTTCCAGTTGTTTAGATCTGACTTTATTTGTATGAAAAGTAATTTTGTTCATTTAGTTCTTGGGAGTTTGTCTTGGCAGATAAACCCCCAGTAGCCCAGGATTCTTGAAGGTTATACCAGCAGATTCTAATGAGCTCTACAAATCTGGGAAGGCTTTGATTATGACCCAGGACCAGTCTATATGTCTATTTTCTAAGGAGTTATGCCTTAATAAGTTTTGAAAAGCTCATTTCCTATGGGTTTGTCAGTGGAGAGGATTTTTTTTCAGCCTTGGAAACTCATGAAAATGTTTATATCCATGGAAGGAATAATGATATCAATGAACTTTTTAAAAACTCTTTGAAACCAAGTTGAAACCAAGATGTTGCCAGATGACAACTTCATTCTAATGATTATCATTAAATGATTTATATTAAGATAACCTCACAATTATTTTGAGGTTATGAATTTTAATTCAATATATCTAGTACTACCTTGCATGAATCTTATGTAAAAATAAATGAAGCATAACTGATGAAAAACATCAATTGGTTTAAATCTCCCTGTCTAGTCTGGATTGCTGATCTCTACCCAATTCATGGAGATAATTAGTTTTAAAATGTTAGAAAAATCCCACTTAAATGAACTTACAGAATTTTTCAGACTGATTTTTTTCTACAAAATAACATAAACAATATCTTATACTTGACCTACATTTATGGAGTATAATTCTCACAGTGAATTTCAACAATCATATATTAAATGCCTAGGATGTACAAGGCAGTCTACTGGGAGCATTGTAGGCATTCATTGTCTTTTGAATTGAATTAAACAAACAGGAAAAAATTCTTATAATAATTTTTTTAGTATAAACCTTGGATTTCATTGGCATGGGGAATTCCCAAGGTGAAAATTCCTCCAGTGAGAAAGTTCAGCAATTCTTTGGTTATTTAGAATATTATGAAGTTACCTTGGATCTTGAGATGTTAAATGACATCTATGACTCAGTAGCAGTTAGGATTTTAACTAGTCTTTTTAACTCCAAGGTAAATCCTATTTAAAATATTTTACACTGCCTTCCAACAAAGAATGGGATTCTGAAATGGGTCTTATAAAACATACAAGAGGCAACATAATTGTTATATGAACTGTGGTCTACTAATTTCCAAAACTGATTTATGGGGACCTTGAATGACATAAAAACTTTATTGGTAAGTATATAAGTGTTTACACTACAGTTACAAATGTGATTTTAAGTTTAAAATCATATTTTATAACATAAGATTTAATAATCTATAATATGTTATTCAATTCTATATTTATATATGAAAGCACTTTAGTTCTTTAACCCTTTTTTTCTCAAAATCAATGACTGTTATCACCCAACAAAAAATGACTTTTTAGATAATGACAAGAAAAATTCACATATAATTATATATATATATATATATATATATATCTTTTACTTGAAGGATTAACTACATGTTATAATTCCTATAACAGAAAGGCATTAAACAGCCATGTACAACACAAGCCTGAGGTATGTTCATGTCATACTTTTAAGTGCATCCTTTCAACCTATTATTAACTTTTAGTCTAAGCAATCATTTACTCTGGATAAAAGTTATTAAAAAGTGTCTGCACCTATATAGTGCATGATGTTTGTTTTTAATCATTGTATATAATAGATGACACATGGGGAAAATGTTGGCAAATTCTCTTTTGTACCATCTATTAAAAAATCTTGATAGTTGGATCACTGGTAGTGTGTTCTGCAATTTCCTTCACATCCTTATAAAATCATGACTTTAAAGGCAAGACTTTAATTTCCTGAGAATTCTTGTGGTACTCTGTGTTTGAAATGGGATGTGAAATGCCATTTGTGATAACATTTTAATTTTAAACTTGGTAAGAGTTATGTCATTATAAAGAAGATTGCTGTAACTTTCTTCAAAAGATACCTCAATAGCAGAAATACATGGAAAATTCTCAATTGACATTTTAATGTAAACAGCTATTAAAAGTATGGTTCTCACAAGAAGAATGGAGAACAGTCAGAAATGATGACTTTTGTTCCTTCTGGGCCTGGAAGGCTATTTAGGATTTAAGATCTAGAGCTGGAAGGGACCTTAAAAGTCATCTCTTACAATTGGCTCATTTAAAATATTAGCAGACTCTGCTAAGGTCATTTAACTTTGCAGAAAGGTTTTGAATTCAGGTCTTATGACCCCCAGTTCAGTATTCTTTCTACAATAATATGTTTCTCTTTCAAAAGGGTAAAGAAATGGAATGAATAAGAATGGAAATATTAATAGGAATATAAATAATAAATGAAAATTCACATATTCCCTGAAATATTGAAAATATTTATTTTTCATGCTAGCTCAAAATATTAGTAAATAACAGAATTATTCACATGAGCATGTTTTATTTCTGGTGGAATTTTATGTAATGTTTGACCTAAGATCTCTTATCTACTCTATTATCTGTGATTTGTTTGAATAAAATATTTACTGTAACTTGAAAAAGGAGGTCCAAAGATTTATTCACAAGCTTGGATAATGCAAAACTACTCGATGCAGGGTAAAAAGGACATAATTGTCCTAATTCAGAGAAAACACAAAATCTGTCTAACTCAGCGGAAAGGTTCATAAAGCAGCTGGACAATAGTAAATCAGTTAAGCGCCACAATCTCTTCTATACAAGCATACCTTATTTTATTGTGCCTTATAGATATTGCTTTTTTCATTTTTATTTTATTTTTATTTTTATTTTTTTTTTTACAAATTGAAATTTTGTGGCAATCCTGCATTGAGCAAGTCTTTGGGGATCATTTTTCTAACAGCTCACATTATATCTCTATGTCACATTTGGTAATTCTTTCAATGTTTCAAACTTTTTCATTACTATTATGTGTATGATCAGTGATCTTTGATGTTACTATTAAAATTGTTTTGGAGCATGATGAAATGCACACATATAAGACAGCAAACAATAAATTTTTTGTGTGTTCTGACTGGTCCTCTAATATATCTCACCCTCTCCTCAAGTCTTCCCATTCCCAGAGACATAATTAGGCCAATTAAAGACCTCACAAAGACCTCTACATATTCAAGGAAAAGGAAGAGTTAATTGATGTGGCAAACCACATTTCAACCTTCAGCAACCACCACCTGATCAGTTAGCAGCCATCAACATTAAAGCATGACCCACCACTAACAAAAAAAAAAATTATGACTTGCTGAAGGCTCAGATGATGATAGGCATTATTTTAAACAATAAGGTATTTTTAATTAAGGTATTTATTGGGAGTTTTCTTTAGATATAACACTATTGCACACTTAATAGAGTGGTACTTAGCAAAAACAACTTTTATATACAAAAGGAAACCAAAAAATTTGTGTGACTCACTTTATTGTGATTTTTGCTTTATTGTGATGGTCTAGAATAGAACTTGGAATCTCTCTCAGGTATGCCTTACTAACCAGCAACATGAATTTTAGTTTAGAAGCTCAGGTTTATATCTAGAGCTTGTAGGGGACCTTAGAGGGTACTTAATCCAACCCTTTCATTTTACACATTCCCAAATTCTCAAAGGCTAGTGTGGGTTTTTTATTTTTATTTCATTTTATTTTTTTTTTTTTTTGGTTTATTTGTTTTTTCACCAAGATTAAATGATGATGGGAGCAGGAAGGCTTTGGAAAGGTTATGGTTTGTCAAAAATTTAAGGCTTTTGCACTTATCTGCCAAGTAATTTGCAAGCTATTCAATCTCTATCTCAATTTCTGGATAATAATGTCAGTCTTCTTAGACTGTTTTGAGAAATAGACAGGAGAAAAGAAAATACAATGAAGAACTCAGGAAATATGAAGTACATCTGAACTGTTCTGAACTTTTATCTTTGGATACAGTTCTGAACTGTGTCCAAAAAGACTGAACAACGAAAGAATAAACAGTACTTCCTATAATTAATAATGCTACTAATTACAATGATATCTCACTTTATCTATAATAGCAGTACATCTATGATTGAATGTACTATTTGTCTCAATAAATGGATAGAAAATGTCACCTGCATCCAAAAAAAGGAGACTGAATGTAAATCAACACATGTTATGTTCACTTTTTTCCAGTTTTTTTTTTCTCTCTCATGGTTTTTCCCTTTTGCTCTGATTTTTCTTTCCCAACATGATTCATAAAGCAATGTATTAAAAATAAATAAAATTACTGCAATAAAAAAAAGAATGTACTATGTGACTTTTTTTTAATAGTCTTATTTAGTCTCCAGTATCATACTGAAATTGGCAGTATAATAAGAATAAATAGCTAACATTTCAATAGCACTTATAATGTACTTTACAATTTTTTACTAAATAAAAATGTGTCGTTGTTTAGTTGTGATCAGTTCTTGATGACCTCATTTGGGGTTTTCTTGGCAAAGATAGTGAAATGGTTTACTATTTCCTTCTCCAGTTAATTTTACAAATGAGGAAACTGAGGCAAATTGAGTTAAGTGATTTGCCCAGGGTAACAACAGCTAGCAGCTTTACACTAAATAATAATCACTAATAATAATAACAATGTATTGCTGAATAATAATAACTAAATATCAATTTATTAATAAATAATAATTATAATTATTATCTCACGTGATTCTCACATTCTGGGGGAATTTCACAAACTGGGAGAATTCTGGAAGAAAAGTGATATTATCCTCATTTTACAATTGGGAAAACCGAAGCAAACAGGGTTCACATGGCTAGTAAATATCTCAGGCCTTTCAGGCCCTCCTGACTCCAGACCTGGTGGTCTATCCACTCTGCCACCTAGTTGCAGGATTGATAATTGCAGTCCTGAATATATTTCTAAAGAGGCAATGAAAATGGTTAACCAAAGATTTTTAATGATTATTATATTAACTTTGTAGTCTTTTTCTTTTAAGAGTACTAATAGCTCACTAGGTAGCACTGTCATGTGTTCAGGAAACTTTCCGCACAGCAATAACAACAAATCCATATATAACATTTTGCAGCATGCAAAGGGGTTTATAAATATTATTAGTTCCTCAAAATTCTATTCTATTCTATTATTAACAGTTTTATAGATGGGGAAACTGAGCTTGAGAGGCAATCCGTTTGCTCAGCATCATACAGCTAGCACATCTTGGTCAGAATATGAACTTAGGTCGTCCTGATTTCAAGCCTAGTGCTCCATCCATGATGCTACGTAATTACTTAAAAAGCAGTGCTCAAATTATTATTAGTAGTAGCAGTACGGAACTGAAATCAGAAATCGTCTGGCTTGGAAGCATCTCAGCACTAACACCGTATATGGCAGAGTAGGAGTTTTATGACTTTTTTATTTAATTAAAAATGAGTTGAAAAGAGACACTAGTCACATGTGTACTGGAAGATAATTCCTTTGCTGTTTTCTTTCCCTAAGAGGGGATACTCATAGCTATTTACTGCGAAGGTCAAAAGTCAAAGATCACATTCTTTAGGCACGCCTAACAAGAACTGTGAGAGGACACTTCAGTGGAGTAAGCCCTACAAAGTATGACAGACAGCTAGGCGAGGGAAAGGATGCAGCTCATAGACCCAAGAGCTTCTGCAGACAGACAGTAGTCTCAACAATTAATGTTTACTTTATTTGCACTCCTCCTGACTTTTGGGGATTCATTTAGCTTGGCTATAGCCAAAATTCTCAAATTAAATTGCTTAGCTGTGCATTTGGTTTGGGAGAGTCTACGGAAGCTAGAACAATCTTGGGAATATAATATTTTCTTAGAAAAATGAGTTAAGTCAAACAAATCCAAAAGGACTTCAGCTGCTTCCGGCCCACCTGCACCTACTTCCTAACATAAGAGATGTTATAGTGTATAATAGTCTGTTTTTAAGGAAGGATATGGTTTTAATGGGTAACTATATAAATGACTATTAAGTCGCCTTAAATTCTTTGCCATCACTGATTTTTAAAATGTAGTTCTCTCTCAAGAGAGGAGAAAGGATAACTAGGTAGGCAATTAATTACCTTTGATTCTTCTAAGATGATATGAAAACGGTTTTTGCCCTCCTCATTAAACATGTTTTTTGCTTAGCTTCCCAAACACATTTTCCCTTACTCCTCCATACTTCTGGCCCATCCATTTCTGACTAACTGTCCTTGTGACTTTCTCCCAAACAATCTGATAAATGTTTTGTAAGGGGACATATTATTACTCGATTTGTAGATGTGTAAACATTCCAACTAGTGATAGAAATAGCATCAGTACAACGTGTTCGTAAAATGCAGTAACAACAAAGGAAAAATTGTCTTGCCAACAATATTAAAACTAGATACTTTAGACACTGAGAAGAACAGCTAAAGTCAAAACATGACTGTGAAATAATGTCAATTTAGAAATCAAGACATATATTTTCAAGGATTCATCTTAAACTAAACTGAAATTATTTGTTCCCTAGGACACAATAGATATATTAATTGCAAAACAAAGTAAAGGAAGAAAGAGGTTTCTTTAGTGTATATTCCATTTTGTGAGGTAAGTTTCTTAGCATTTCAAAGGATTATAATCAAAACCCCAAAGAAATATTTAGTCTCGTGCTGTAGATTTTCTTTTTGGAAAAAGAAAAAAGTCTACCTCTATCAGACTCTGGGGCAATAATTAGATTTCCTGAAATCTAAATTCTTTTATATAAGTCCACAACACCAAAGTGTGAGAACATGCACACCTGTGGTGATGATAGTTTTTCTTTTCCTATCTCCTCATTAGTCTGAGAATTTGATCAGAGTAACCAGAAGGTACCAGAGGAGCTGTAATAATCCTACCAGAATCTTTAAGATTTTTATAAATCTTATATAATGTCATGATGACAGATTTTGCCAAGAATTCTATATAGTTTCTCTTCCCCCAGGGAGGGATCAAATTGAGGGGCACATTTTTAAACTTCTAGTCACAATGCATTCTCTAGAGCCCCAAACTTGGTCTAATCAGTGTCTACCCAAGTGGCTCAGATTGACACTATAATAAATATCCAAGGTCAAAGGGTGTTTACTTGATTTAAGAGGGTTTATATCCTTTGGGGGGGGAAATGTGTTGGGGTTTTTTTTTTTTTTTTCCCCCTTTTCTTTTCTTTGTCTTTTGTAAGGCTGTTGTAGGGAGGGGAGGGTACAGGAGAGGGAAGGCCAAGATAGCAGTGTTCAATCATCACCTTTTCCTGAGTCAAAAGCTCCCCTTTAACTCTGGAACTGAACACCCCCCAGGAACTACTTGATAAATACATGATTAGAGCTTCATCAAAGTCCACCTGAACAGAACGCAAGGCTTGCCTTTCTCCCTGGGAATATCCATGAAATTATGGGGCACTGGGGAGTTTTCTAGGAGAGTCAGGCTTTGCTATTAAGCCTATCCAGTTCCCTGATAACCCCTGGCAATCACTCCTCCTCCCCCATCTGCATTTTTTTTTTTAAAGGAATGACCAGGAAAAAAAAACCCTAAAACATCTTGTAGAGAATATAAATGCTTTTAAATTAAGTGGACTATAGTCTGCCAATTTAATGGGATGATAATGAACATTGCTTATCTTAAATCAGCTTTTATCATGATTCACCTCAGGTTAATGTAAAGTTTGTTGCTCTGGTAGATTTCTTTGATTTGGGGAAGAGGCCCCAGTTTTACTGAAGTCATTGTCTCTACATATAAACTCATGCCTTCCCTTCACTTTATTGAATATAAAAAGATAAAAATATCTTAAAATATTACTTTTTCACTGATCAAGGGCATTAGATTTTTTTTCTCCTTTTTGCAACATAGAACATAAACAAGAACAATGTAAATTGTATTACCCAGTGATTATACATCATAGGCAGCTGATAAGTATTTAAAGTGAATTACAATGAATTTATCCTCTCAATTGACACTCACTATAAATCAGTACTTGCCTTGTCCAACTACATACAGTCCTGTTCCTAAGGGTGAAACTAAGTCCCTGAAAACCAGGGCCAGATTAAATAAAAATAGATCAAGAGGCTTTGATGGTAGTGTGATCTGAAGAATGTTAAGAAAGGTTCCCCTTGTCTTTAAAATAACCTTCTACCATCTCAGAAAAAGCCAGCGATAGAGACAGAGACGGCAACAGGGCTAGAGACAGAGACAATGACAGAGATAGTAACAGAGACAGAAACGTCCCTTCCAATTTAAAAAGATCTAACTCCCACATCCAAGAAGAAAGCAATTAAAATGCTAAGAATCCATTTCCCATTTCTTCTATTTATCAACTCTGAAAATCTTATCTGCATAGGGCTTATTAGATTCACTAAAGACAATCGTTTAGTAGATCCCAGAGAGAATAGAAACAAGAAAGCTTTTTTTTTTTTTTAATTTTAAAAGGAGAGTTTATTTGAAGTTGTGAAGTCAATCAATCCACTTATTAATTACTAATATATGTTCGGAACTGTGGTGAGTACCTGAGATACAAAGCCAAAAGTGAAATGATCCCTGATTTCATAAAGCTTACATTCTGAGAGAGTGCACAAGCCTACATAAGTATGTGCGGAACATGTACACAATGAAGACAAGACAATTTTAGGAGGGAGTGCACCAGCAATTGAGAGAAACAGGAGTAGGTTAATTTCCTGTTTGAGAGTTTTGAAGAAAACCAGGGATTTGCCTCTTTTGTTTACTGAATTGAATTACATGAGGAGGGAGAGCATTTCAGGTGAATAGGAGAAGTTTAATGGGGACAGAAGAAGGTTTCTGAGAAGAGTAGGGGATAATTTGTGAGCTCTGGTTGCCTGATGAAAGATATCTAAAGGTAAGAACAAGTATTTACTTTAAAATGGGATGAAAAGACTGAAAACAAATTTCATTTATTTCAAAATTTTGCATAGGACTATCTACTGTCCTGCAAGATCTTAAAATTTTTCTTAAGCAAGAAGAGATAAAATCATGTTTATTAATTTAATTGTTGATTTAATTTTATTATTGTACTCTTGATTCTTTGAAAATGGTCATGCATATTTTCTGCAGTATCAGTATCTCTATTGCATCTGGAATACTGAGTGAACCACAATACCCTAGATTCTGTCCATAATCAATACCAAAAAAATTATTGGACTTGCATTGAAAATGCCACCTTGAATTTGAGTCTTTTTAGTATATTCAGAGAGACACAGGAAATAGACAACTTGGGCACTGGCAGGTGAATTTAAGCATTACCATGTTTTTGCAATGTGGGAAGACATTTAAAATTATATTCCTCAAAGTCACTGACAGAGGTAGGAAATCCCTAATCTTTTCAATAACACCTGCCAACATTTTCTGAAGGGTTTGCTTTTGACAGAAACTATCATGACTTAGGGCTTGTCTTTTTTTTTTTTTTTTTTTTTTTTTTTTTTTGGTGGAGTGAAACATTTTTTTTTTGTTAGTAAAACAGCTGAGAGCTCTTAGAACTTCCAATCTCATTAGTGCAATTGATACTTTATGACATCATTCATGTCTAGATTTTTATCAAATGAGTACATTGTCCTTCCACCTGGAAACTGAAAGTGGGGATGTGTCAAAAAGCTTTCTCTTCCCCCTTCTTTTAATGATTGAACTTCAGCAAAAACTGCCTGAAGGGAAAGCTTTGAAGGTAAGTATTAGTCCTTCTTTGCAAACCTTCAGAGCTCTGCACACAAGGTACTTTTACAATGTAATATCAATTGGGGAATGCACTGGGATGCATGCACTGCTGAGGCCCTTGAGCCTGGCCAAGAGTGTATAAAGCCCATTTAATAACATATAGCTGGTAGTACCAGAATTTATTCTAAGATTCCAGAATAATTAATTTCCATTCCTATCACTAAAAAATCATCCTGGAATTTGAAAACATATAGGTTACTCACCTATCTGCCCTTCCCTCTGGCTGTACTTTAGATAGCAGGGAAAGTAGTGTTTGCTGCAGTTTAACTTTTTACTAGAATATGACTCACCTTGGTGGCAGAATTTATGTAAGTAATGAGAAACAAAAATAGAATAAGCTTAAATAGTTCTCTGGTTTTCATATTCACTTTCTCCATATCTATATCTATATCTATATCTATATCTATATCTATATCTATATCTATATAAAGAGAGAGAGAGAGAGAGAGAGATGGATAGAGCTAGATGTGTCTAGATATAGATATATCTCCATATATAGATTTAAACATTTCTAACATTCTCTATGTGTATATATACATATATTTATAATTATACATACACATACACACATATTGATACATATGCTTACACATACATATACATAGTCAGGGAGGAAAGAATCTATAGATAGAAAAATGAATGAATATATCACAGGAAGTTTAAACTGTTATACCAAATAAACCAAAACCCAACAAATTCAGTTGAATAGCCAAGAGTTTTTAGAATTTCTTGTCTGTGTAACTTCAATATTTTGATAATAGGTGTCAATATGAATACTCTTTCCATTACTTGGTATCCTGTGCAAATCTTAACCATGTCCATCCTTCCCATTAATCATCCAAAGTTAGTCCCTTACCTTCCCCTCCTCCCACCACTACCTATAAATCTTGACTTTGTGCTGGCACAGAAAGCAAGATGTCTGGCGTGGTCTAGAAGAAAGAGTCTGGGACTGGAATCTGAGTGGTAGTTCAAATATCATCTTTGATGCTGACTACATGTGTGATCTTAGATGTCTTTTTCTTGCTCTAAGTCTCAGTTTTCTTATTTTAAAAATGAGATTGGGGCAGCTAGGTGATGCAGTGGATAGAGCATCATCCTTGAAGTCAGGAGGACCTGAGTTCAAATCTGATCTCAGACACTTAACACTTCCTAGCTGTGTGATCCTGGGCAAGTGACTTAACCCCAATTGCCTCAGCAAAAAAAGAAAAAGAAAAGTGAGGTCAATTAGAGATCTCTTCTGGCTCTAGTTATATAATCTCTTACTCTTGCAATATAATCGTTCTATTTTGTTTCCCCAATAGTATAGTTCTCAAGTGATTTCTTTCATCAAATTTGTTCTGTGAAATTATTTACTAACAACACCTGCAGCCTATTTTGCATATCATGCACTTCTCTCTCGCCCTTTGAGTGATCTGTAGCTTTTGTTATGCTCTGAAATAATTTGTTTTTTAGAGAATATGGTATTCTAGAACTCAGTCATACTACATCACTGGCAGAATACAGATGTTTAAAAGAATCCAAGTTCTAAATATGTGGGGAAAAAATGCTCCAAATCACTAATAGAGAAATAAAAAATAAAGAAAACAACTTTGAGGTTTCAACCTCACAAATACTTTGTTAGTAAAAATTAATACAACATAAAAGAGACACTTGTTAGAAGTACTATGGCTTCAAAGATAGGGACACAGGAACCTGTGAGGGAGCTAAGAACTAGGTCAGACATTCTGAAAAATCATTTTAGAACAGTACCCCCAAATTCACTAAATTATGCAAAATCTTTAACCCAGTGATAGTGTTTCTAGGTCTATACTTATCCCTCCAAAAGATCAAATTAGTAAGTAAAGTATTAATATGCAAGAAATATTTAGAAGAAAGAAAAAAGGCCAACATCCATGAGGGAATAACTGAATAAATTATGGTATATGAATAAAGTACTATTATTGCTTCATAGGAATTGATGAAAAGATCACATATACTAACTGATGCAGTGTGAAGAGAGCAGGGTCAGGAGAACAATTTGTACAGTAACAATAATATTGTAAAAAAAATTTTTTTTAAATACTTTAAAATTCTAACCAATATAATGATTAACCATGACCTCACAAGAACCATGATGAAGGCTGTTGGGTAATGGAGTCAAAGTGAAGTATAACACATGTATTCTTAGATAAGACAAATGTGTGGTGTTGTCTTGTCTAAGCATCTACTTATTTCTTAAAAGAATTGTGTTTTCTTTTCTTTGCATTTTGGAGAAAAGATCTGAAGAAAAGGGGAGCCAACAATAATGTTGCCTCCCAAAATAGAAGAAAAGGAAAAAAAAAAAGTCACTGAAACAATTTTTTTAAAATACGCAAAGGAAAACAGAAGGAAATTCAGAAGAAAATAAAGAGAAACAGGGATGCTTTAAAATAAAAATGCTAATTTAAAAGTAAAAAGTATATAATAGAGATTTATAATGTTATCAGTAATCTTTTATATTCTACATCTTATACTGAAATAATTTTCACTGTGAAGTTTATGATAAATATTTTGAAATAAAAAATAAATCATAATGCAAAAAGTGTGATTTCATTCATCATGGAAGTCCAATGATAGCTGCTATTACAAATTATCTGAGTCAGAATTCACTAAGTGTATCGTCACACCATTGCACTTAAAGTAAGTAACACATAAGCAAGTGAGAACATTTACTGATCAGTCAACCAACACAATTTAAATTAAGTTCAAAAAGTTCTTGGTCAACTAGAGTACTCTTGCAAAGCAACTGTGTCTTGATTGGCTAAGGAAACTTGGTAAAACCAGGGAATTAGTTTAGAATTTGAGAAACTGTAGCAAGTGGAAAGAATAAAGTGTTCCAGCTAAATCCTTCAGAAGTAATTAATTTTAGGAGAGAGGGAGAACTTCTTTCTTCAATCTCTTTTCCCCGTTTCCACCATTTCCCTTCTGCCCTTTGAACAGAGCCAGACTTCATTAACTTTGGAGATCAAGAGGACTTTTCATTTCCCATCATTATTATAACAGTTTCCCTACTTGGTAATTTCAGCACATGGAGTTAAATACAGCTGGACACAGATTCAAGTTCTACAAATCCCAATAGAAAATCAATATTATACCTACAGAAAACATCTTGAAGTGTCTGGCAAAAAGAACTTCCAAGATGCATGAGTTACACTTTTGCCATGTATGCCATATAAGTACCAGCCATTTTTTCCCCCTCATGATAAGAAATTGCACTAATGGGGACTTACATGTTATAGTACTAGAACAAATACCCCCTATCCTCTCACAGAAGATAGAAATCTCACAAAAGCCTTGACAGGAGAAATTGCAACATTGCTTTGGGAACCTGACTTGTCAGGCCATATGGTTTGGGGATAGTAACTCAGAAGTATGTATAGAAACAATTTCTTAGATCTTCAATTCTTGCTTCCCAAGAAATGAGGAGATAACTTAGAACTCTTACATATCCTCTAACTAAAATCAAATCTGACACATCTGCCTTTTACCACTTCTCTCTTTCTCCTATACATATTTAAAGGTTTAGTCTAAGGAAAAAGAAAAAGAAAACTAAAACTAGATAATCACAGAATTTCCAAAATTTCAGAATTTTTTTAGAATTTTTATTATATTTAGATAGATATAGAAATATAAAATTTAGAAATTTTAGAATTAGAAATTATTAGAATTGGAAAGGACTTAAGTGGCCATCTAATCCAACCTATCCCGGAAAAAAGCATCTCCATGATGGCCTTCCCAACAAACTGACTCAGACTTTGGTTGAAAAGTTCCATGGTAAAGGAAATACCACTATTTCCCATGGTTTTCCATACCACTTTGGATAGTTCTAATTATTAGCAATTTTCCTCTTATATCAGACCAAAATATACCTCTTCACAACTTCCACTGACAGTAACTCATTCTGTAGCAAAATAGAACAAGTCTGCTCTTCCACAGGAAAGTCTTTTAAGTACATAGGAAAGTATGATATCCCCCAGAATATTTTTTTTCTTTTAGCCTAAACAGCCTCACTTAGTTCAATTGACTCTCATATGCCATGGACTTGAGGTTCTTCCCCTTCTTTTTGTCTCTCTATGGACATTTATTAGCTCCTCCCTAAAAATAAATGAATGAAGAAAGAAAATATAGTACTTAACAACTGAACACAATACTCTAGATGTTATTTAACTAGGGCACAATTCCAGAATAATCAAAAGCTGAGCATGCTATCTTGTCTTATGATACTATGTTGTATGCTCAATAGCTCCTTATTGTAGTACACTACACTTTTATAGAAGTGATTTTAATATAAATCTGATTGTCTTCTGACATAGAAGACCAACTGTTATTCATACGTATGTTAACCATTTGTATTTGTTTTCTCCAAAATGCACTCTCATATTTGCTTCTTTGTGTTGATCTTCACCTGCTAGTGATTTAGCAGTCAGTTAAAACTCCACTGTTAACTTTCAAAGATGCACAGGATCTTATTATCTAATGACTCTCTCATCTGTTCCTTCACATCACAAAGGCTTCCTTGATCTTTCCAAACAGAAGTGATTTTCCTCCTCTGAATTTCCTTCAAAATTGGCCTGTACTTTTTGAAGGCAATTTTGTGTTCTATCTTGTAGTACAGTTATATTTATTCAATATTAATTGAACAAATTGATCATTTACTAGGTGTAATGCACTGTACTAGGCATTATTGGAGAAATAAAGAAAACACCCAGCTCATGCCCTCCTGTGATGATTATCTAGTAGAAAAGTAAGACAGCACTTTTATTTATCTATTCAGTACATATAATAAACTAAAGTACAAAAATCTATTTTAAAGTAGAACACAATCATTTCTAAAATTTAATATATAATAGTAGTAGTAAAATGTAAGAGTACAACGAGAGGTTCCAACAAAAAACAATCATGATGTTTGAAGCTGGAATTAGAGAAAGTTTCATAAAAGTGATGATATTTGAACTAGGACTTTAAAGACTATACATCCCTAGTAGACTATAAATCCCATGAGTCCAGAGTCTATGTCCTCATAATCTCTCCTGTTTAGTATACAATCAGCAAGTGCTTCTTAAATGAACAACAGCGTTTCATTGACCTAATTCCAAAAATGTCTCAGCTGAAGTCAGTAAGATTTGACGTTGGGGAAGAGGACCAGAAAAGGGTAGAGACGTGAATATACAAAATTTAAAATAATGACTTAGTTAAAAAAATTCATGTGGGAGCAGAAGAGAGTGGAGGAACTGATTGATCTTTATAGTAGGGATTTATTTATAGAAATGTGAGGGAGAGGAGACTGTAAATAGTGTCAGAGGGGGTAGAAGCAAAGATTTACCCATTGTAATAGAACTTGGGTGCATGCCTAGGCCACCTAAGATGATGGCACCCATGGGGAGGATGCTAGAAGACCGATTTCTTGGGGACCAGAGAATTATTGCAGGCATAGACATTCTGCTTTGGCCTCCACTTAGTTGGAAACGCCCTTTTTTCATTGGCTATGTAACTGGAATTGTCTGCTTTGAAGTTGCTTGGTGGAGCAACATTGGGTTTTCTCTGCATTTTCATTAAAAGGTAAAATACTTTTTACTCAAGCAGAAAATACCATTCTATAAAGAGGGGAAAGCCTATGGAACACCTTCTTCCCCATTATCCTCCTTTGGGCACATAACCCAAAGAATCAGGACTGAAGGTTTAGCTTTTCCCTCCATCCTTATCTATTCTGTGAACAAGGAATGATCTCCAACCAATACAAGTCACAGGGATCTGGGAGGCTAGAAATCTGTCTTTCAGTTAGCTCATCAGGCAATCCCATAGGAGTAAGGGTCCAATAAGCACTAGCTAGTTATGCTTTGGTCTTGAATCTAGAGGGAGTAATGCTTCGTAGAAACTGAACTAGGCTGTCTGCTTTATCCTGCTCTATTCTCCTAGACACCAGCAGTATCAAGTGGAATTGTGCCTCCAGGGTGTCAGAAGGAATGTTTGTGCATTGGTTCTCACTATATCTGAAGTACACATTCCTTTGTAAAAGCTTATCTGATATTACATGAAGTATAACTGGAATGCTAGGCATGGGCTACTCCCCCCTCCCCAAATGGGGAAAACACAGCCAATGGCACTTGAGTCAATAGCAAAGACAAAAAGAATCTTTAACCACCTCAACTACTCGAAAGCCCAATGGGGGTATCAGGCTTGGTCATCCAGATTGCAACACACCCAGAGGCACAAGTCAAAATCAGTTTTAGAACAGTGAGAGATTGGCTTGTGGTTGTTAAACTCAAAGATGAGATACAACACTAAACACCAAAAACACCTAGGAGAAATTTAAGAGGCAGTTGGGTTAATAGATAACATGACTTGCAATTAGGAAGAGCTGAGTTCAAATCCTACATCAGACCTTTATTAACATCTCTATTTTTTAGTTTTACCATCAGTTAAAGGGGAGCAAGAATAATATCTACCTCACAGGATTATTGTGAACATCAAATGAGATGATATACATAAAATATAAAACTTACAGTTATATAAATGCCAATTATTAGTATTATTATTAGACTAAAAATTCAATGACAACACAGTATGCTATAGTAACCAAGAAAGCTAATGAAATGTTAGGTTACAAAGAGAACTATAGCATCTAGCACCAATATAATAATAATCCTCCTATAGTATGTCTTAATCATTAGCATCTGGAATGAGGTGTTCAGTTCTAGGGGTCAGATTTTTTAAAAAGACATTGGGAACTAGAGCATTCAGAAGAATGAATTGGGATGATGAAAGGTCTTATTTCACACCATCTGGGGACTGATTGAAGGAAAGAGGAATGTTTAGAAGGGAAGACATAGTGGGGAACACAATACCTGTGCCCAAATATTAGAAAGGCTGTCATGTGGCAAAAGTATTCAACTTATTTTCTATGATCTCAGAAGGCAGAACCAAGAACAATGGGGAGAAATTTCAAAGAGGGCAATCCCCATAATAAGAGTTATACCAATGTGTAATGGGCAGTTTGGGAAGGTAGTAGCTGCCCCTTCACTAGAAATCATTAAGAAAAATCTCAATGATCCCTTGTCAATATTGTTGTAGTTTGGGTTCTTTCTTGGGTATAGGTTAGACCAGATGGCCTTTGTGGTACTTCTCAACTAAGAAATTCTATGAAATATTTCTGTAACAAAAGTAATCACATCCAAACATACCTGCTTCATAATCAAAGATACTTGTATTTAAACTTTCCTAATTTATCTTCAAAGGTGGTCTGCATAAATATCTCACTAATCCTTCACTAAGTAGTCAATTACAATGTCTTCAACTGTTTATATATTGGAATAGTTTTTGGTTTTAAAAATTGCTTGTTGCTTCACTCTTACTTTGTTTTACGTGAACTTCAAATACTGACATATGTGTGAATTTTAGGCAAAGGATAAATGCCATTGAACTCCTGAATTATGGTACTATTTAACTTCAATTAAACAGATGACAAAAATTGTAATAGCTAATCACTTATAATACACAAATGTAATGCACCAAGATCTGGTTAGATGAATTGCTAAAGGCATACATGCATATATAGCAACTCAATTTTTAATATGTGTTGGACATGTTATCAAAAGGAGATATTGAATGCTGGTGACTAGAAATTCATGAAAAGAGTACCCTCCATGGAACAGAAGAAATATTACCTAAATAAGGTATCAAATGCCCCCCCCCCCATACACTCTTTTGTCAAGTTTTTTTTTTTTTTTTTAAGTCACCAGAGCAGATAACATCTGGGTGCTTGTAATCTGAATTTATCTGAAATCCCAATGTAAACAACTTCACCAATAGTGGAGAAGTAGTTAAACATTCCACTGGCTTTGGATAATTGAAACCATCTTCTAAAAAATTACCTTCAATTACCGGACTCAGGGAAAGAAAAAGACAGCTTTTGGCAAGAATTCAATTCAAAAAAAGTAAAAGAAAAAAGGTTCATTTTCTGGCCTGCAATAAGAGATCATTAAAGGTTCTATTGTGTTTGGAGAGGAGAATTGGGGATGTACTGCCCTCCCAAAGAATATAACACAGGATTAGGGCTGAAGAGGGAGGTACCATGGGTACTTATTTCTTTCCCTATATCAAAGAACCATATAAAAAAAACTTCAAAGACAAAGGAGCCTTCATCAGATCATCATCATTATTTTTTTTAATTTCATGGGGGAAAGTGCAGTTGCACAGCCATCTTCTACTCTACAAACCTTGCAATCTCGGAGTTTAAACACACACGAACTAATATAGGCATGCAAACACAAATAAAAAAGGTCCTCATGACTTTTGGAATTTTTGGTTGTATGCAATTTCAGTGAAGTTAAAAAGACTTCTGCTCTATAATATGTATTGCATTAAGTGTATTGTAGTCTTTTCACTATTAAATCCTTTCAACTTTCTACTGTCTTTTCCATAACGACTACTTTTTCTGGGAACGATGGCACTAAAGAATTTTTCTTAAATCTACTTACATTTTAAAGGCTGTATGGGATCAGTGAAAATGTATCACATTACACTAGACTAATTATATATTGCAACAGTCAGCTAGTCAGCCCTGATGTCAACCTACTGCATTACTATATTATCAATGATAATAAAGTTTTGATGGTAATTTGAAACATCTGCAAAAAATACCATCAAAGCAAGTGAAATTAAGATAGCGGTAGAGAAGTATGTCTTCTTATTCCAAAAGGAAATGCAAGAACTTTCTGCATGTTAACCAAGTGCTGGAATAACAATTTATACTACCCAAGTCTGTGAATATAGAGAAGCCATTGTATTTTATTTGTTTTATGATCAGCCTATTAAATCAGTACTGCCAACATCCTGCTATACGTCAGTTAAAAATGTAAGATTTTGGAAAGTTCACATCTTATTAAGAAAAATCACCTTTAAAAACATGAGATTACAGGAACCAATGCAAAATTAGGCAGTTTCTTTTCCCACTTCATAACTTGGAAAACTGCTCATGCCAAATTGTATTAAGACATGTTGTTGGTTTTTTGTTTATTATTTTGTTTTTGTTTTGGGGTGTTTTTTTTTTTTTTTGCATTTTCTCCTTGATATAATTAATGCCATTTTTAAAAAATTAAGGTAGACATGGAATATTTTCTTGAAGCCCAATCTTAAAGGAGAAAAGACCCAGGTTCAAATTCTGTCTCTGACAAATTTTTATTAATATGACCCAGGAAAAGTAAGTTAATCCTTCAGTATTCTATAACTATAAGACGTTAAAGAAAAAATAAAGAAAAGTTAAATGATTGATATTGAGGGCAAGGTTGCAAACATTCATAATTGTTTTCATTTTATTATTTACTGCATACAAATTGTCAGGTTATCAATGGCACCTGCTGCAATGGAATGAGTTCTTGTCTTGAAATCAAAGGACCTGGGTTAAAATATTGGTTCTACCACTTGCAGTATGATTTGTTCAAGTAACTTAAGCTCCTTATACTGCAGTTTGCTCATCTGCAAAGTGAAGGATTTAGATTAGATGATCTCCAAGTTGTGTTCAAGCTCTAGATCTGAGCTCCTATAACAGAGAATGTTATGTCTACTTCCCCACCACAACAGTATATCCCATTTGTTCATCCATATGTCAAACCCTAACCTTTTGGTCCTTGCCTTATATAAATCCAAACCTTTCTCTCCACTCTATTCTACCTTCAAATATACTGGAGAAGTATAAGAGCAGTAGGTTGGCAATTATCAGGATGCAGAAGTTCAAGTCTTTACATTAAAAATCTTTGCAACCTTAATTGGAGACATTTCATCTTTTTCAGTCAGTCACTGTTTCTGTTTAAAAACCTCATTCAGAATGGGAATTCTCTTTAAATATTATTACTTAGTAGATCTATCCTAGAGAGTTCTATGAGGCAAAAGAGGAAGAAGAAAAGAAGAAAGAAGGAAGAAGAAGAAAAAAAGGATGAAGAAGAAAGAAGGAGGAAGGAGAAAGAAAGAAGGAGGAAGAAAGAAGAAAGAGGAGAAAGGAGGAGGAAGAAGAGGAAAGAGAAGAGGAGGAGGAGGAAGAGGAGGAGGTAGTGCTAATGGTGGTGGTAGTAGTGATGGTAGTAATAGGAGTAACAGTAGTAGTAGTAGTAGTAGTAATGAAGAAGGGGAAGGAGATGGAGAAAGAGAAAGGAAAGAAGGAGCAGGAGGAGTCAGGAGGAAGCAAGAGGAGGTGAAGGAGGAAGACAAGGAGGAGGAGGAAGGTCAAGTGATTTGGCCAACATTACAAGTTTGAAAAGTGGCAAGCTAGGATTACAGTCAGGTTTTCCTTACTTCAAGCCTAGCCACCAGCCTAGAACATGGTAGAAAGGGTGTTAGATCTAGAGGTCCTGGGTTTACATTCTGGCTTTGACATTTACTGTGTCACTTTGAATAAAGAACTTAATTTCTCTAGGCCTCAGCTTCTTGATATGTAACCTGAGAGGTCAGAATAGCTATACCACTACCTCTAAGGTGCCTTTTAGTTCTAAATATAGTTTAATAAATGAATATAACTGAATAATAGACATTATTTTCCTAAATATAAGTGATAATTTTCTGTTGTATTGATGTAACTTTTAATAAATATATCTATAATTTATAGGTGGTAAGATTCTGGGTATGTTTTTTTAAAAAAATCTGCTTCACCACTTTACAGTTGCTCCTACTGACAGCGTAGATAAACCCAACAAGCAAACATAATTTTAGATCACTTTATCACGCAGCATAGAAATTTTGTCTTCTGGCATTTCCTTAAAGATCGGAGGCAGTCACACATTTTTTTCACTAATCTGAACTTTGGTACCCACATTCTAACTTTATGACAACATAAGAACTGTAGCTTCCACAATGAGCATCTTAATTATCAAGGATATATGTGATATGAATGTTTGGGAAAGATAAAGTCTCTAATTAAGTGACTGTCAAGCATTGAGTCTGCTGGGATTGAAGGTCACCTCTCATAAAATAAACTTTCTTACAGAACCCAAGGCAGCCATATACCTGGTGACACATTAACTTTAGCCAGACCATACAAAGAATTCTTAGCCAAAATGAATACGTTTTACTGTATGGCGAAGCTGAAATTGTGTCAGGTTTTATCACGTCTTCCTCTAATCAAGTCCAAAACCAAGGAATTTTGACCTTTGGTACAAATGATTAAATCAGCAAGTGAAGGCCATCAGTTTTGGGTGAGGCACCATCTGCTTCACTCACAAGGAAGACCAATCACTGTTTCTATGCCAACAAAAAGAATTATCAAAATTAAGTGCTACTTCCTTGTCAAAATCCAAAGGTTGATTTATATCAGATTAAAAAGAAAGCACTTAGTATGAGCCCACTCCTTATTTTTGACATATCTTTTTCAGTATTATCCTATACTTGTTCCTAAGACAAAAAAAAATACCTACAATCCTATGTAACTTAAAAAATAGGTTACTACTGATGCCTTATCTCTGTGAAAAGAATAGATTTCAAATCCTTTCTAATTAAGTCAGCAAAAACCAATTCCATCAGCTAGATACATTTTTAACCCATCTTACCAAACATTTGACCCATGATAGCTTCCTCTGGAAGTTCACACTCGCATGAGTCAAACATGGACTAACACTCCTACACTTTGCCAAAAAGGAATTGTTCATAGATGCCTTATTTCCAGGATGTACTCCATAGCTTTAGTCAAAAGGAATCATATGTAAATGTAGGATGAGTGATCAGAATCTACTTGATGATAGAAAGAGAGAGTTATCAGGTGATAACTCTCATTTAATGCAATAGTATCTATTATATCATTTGGTGGAAACTTCCAATATATATCGAAAGAGGAGAAAATTCTATAGGAAATTCAAGAGGGATTCAATGATATGGAATGCAGTTAATAAGCAGACTTTATGCAGGTAGCAATTACTTGAAAATGTGACTAAAGCAGATACATGAGTAGTTAGAGGACAGAATTATGTGATATATCCTAATTGTATTTCCTACTTTAAATATAGGAATGAACATTCCCAAAAAAGGACTTCCAGATTCAAATGTGTTTTCCTCAATGCAGATTGAAAGGGAACTAGAATCTAAGAAATTATAATAATTTTCTTTCAGTTTTCTTATCATTTATTCTTCCTGGATTCCATTTTTCCCCTTACAAAACCTGAGCTTTGTAGTTTCTGTTTATTCTTTCTTAACTGTTCCATTTTTTTTTTTTTTTGCTCCAGATTGATTAGACCTATATTGATCTTTCCCTTTTCTCAACATTATCCTTCTAATGTGCAAATCTTTATGATGATATCTCTAACAAAGGGATGAACTGAATAAAACATATTTCTCTTAACTGAAATAAACACTCACTGTTCATTTGGCTATTTATTGTTGATGATTTTGTGTAGTTCTACCTTGCTTAAATCCAATTACCTTTGTGATGACAATGAAGGATGAACAACTCTGTATGAAGCACTGGGTTTTGCTACAGATAAGATACACAGATACTTAAGACATTGGCCTCTACTGACATGAAATGAGGGGAGTCAACTAGAGAACTGTTGTATGGAGGTCTTTGGAAGTTGATGTCATAGGACAAAGCCCCAGAAGACACTCTACAATCCTCCCAAGTCTTGACTACCTAATTCAAGTTTTTATCTATCTTATGAGGTATGAAAGAGACTAAGAGTATGTATGAATTTGACTGCAAGGCTTTTGTTTTGGTTGAAATATAATTTGAAATTTTTCAAAAATGAAAGACTTGAATATCAGCTCTGCTCTGAGTTCCTAGTTCTTTTTCCCATGAATTTTTTAAAAGGTTAATTTCAATGACTGTGATGAACTTTGTACTCAAAAAATTACTTTCCTCCTACAAGGCACTGGATTTCTAGTTTCTCAATTTGAACAAGGGGTGAAAGTCAAGATTTAGGTTTGCATTCTGAACAAAGTGAAATGTGTAATTAATCAACCAATTTGACCTTTGTAAAACTTTTCAAACAAACATTGACATGTGTTTAAACACAATTCACACACCTTATCAAAAAGCTATCCTTTTTCTCTTTGGGATGCTAGTAGAGTTGCTATGTGTATTTAAGACTGTTTACAATTTGCTATTGTACATTTGGAAAGGATAATTATTTTATTCTTGCTGTCAATCAGTATTAATAGTCTCTTTATTTGAATTCTTCTTACCATAAAACTAAAAACTAGCTATAGTTCCAAGAAAAGGCAAATCTATTAAATGTCAAATAAAAGCTATTTTGGAGTTGCTGTTGAGATTACCGTAGGTGCACCTGTAACAGTTCTGGAAAGACTTGGACTGAGTGAGTGCCCTGTGAGGGAGACTACTTTTCAACTTAGAAAGAATAAAATGATGTGGTGCCAAGAATAAAAAGCATAGTTTTTCACTTGAGTGGCAGCTTTTTCTTTTTTTAAAGACCACAAGAAATTATATAGAAGGAGGAGGAGATAGTCCCATCTTTCCCAAGTAACACGTGACAGAATTATGGGAACAGTAGTAGTGATGGCAACACTGGCAATTCAAACTTATACCTCCAGGAAGTCTGACGAGGAGAAAACTATAGGGACAAACAGCAAGATTTATCTTTTTCCCCTTAACTACAGGCACTAAAGGGAGAAAAAAAATTCAGGTCCATATTTGTCAGCTTTCTTTGTCTTTGTTCCTTGATTTACTTCAATTGTGATAGCAAATCAAATCAAATCATATCAAAAGGATTTATTAAGACCTAAGACTAGGGGTCCTCAAACTTTTAAAATATGGGGCCAGTTCACTGTCCCTCAGACTGTTAGAGAGCAGGACTATAGTAAAAACAAAAACTTTATTTTATGGGCCTTAAAATAAAGAAACTTCTTAGCTCTAGGTGAGGGGGATAATTGTCCTCAGCTGCCACTTCTGGCCTGCGGGCCGTAGTTTGAGGACCCCTGCCTAAGACTTACTACGTAGGAGCCACTGAGTCAAATGCTGGGAGTACCAAACAGGCAAAAGACAGTTTCTGCTTTGAAGGAGTTCATCCATTCCTAAGTGTGTTCTTTTGTTCTGTTAAAAGATGCAATCTTATTTCTCAAAAACATCTGTTTTTGCCCTGTCCTTTGTTTTCATTTATATTTCTCTGATCATAACACAAGAACAAGGGACAGTTATGGGAACCCCACAGAAAAGAGTGACCTTTCCTAGCAGAGGGCTGTGAGCACAATTCTTCCCCTCAGCCACCATTCATAACTATACTTCAATGGTAGAATTACCAAGAATGTGAGCCATTTCAACTTGCCCCATGAGATCATGAACCTAACTTTAATGTTTCACATCTAACAAGTAAGTAGACTTTTGTAAGCTTGGGGTCTTGGAGGAAGAAGGGCGTCTGGGTGAAAAAAGCATAGGTTTGCTCAGGCAAATATCGTGCTAATACAACAAGGTATATTTACAATGTTGCCTGAGACCTCAGTAGCATAAAATACTATTTTTATATGCAAGAAGGAACACAATAAAACTTCAACTTGGTGAGGAGGTAGGTCTTGCTGAAAGTCAATTACTTGTTTGTTTCCAGTACAATATTTGGTGATGATGAGTTGCTTTGTCTTTAGCTAAGTCATTTAACTTTCTCTCTAGGTCTCTTTTTCTACACTTGTAAAATCAAAGGTTTGGGTTAAACTATCTCCACAATCCCTTCTCTCTCTAAAATATTGTTGATGGCTTGCAAATGATAACATGTGTTGGATTAGGAAGGCCTGGGTTGAAATGATAACTACTACTAACTAGCTGGATAGCCACTCACAACCTATGTAAGTCTCAGTTTTTTCATCTACACAGTGGTGATTATCATACCTATAGTACCAATATCACAGATTGTGAAGTTTAAAAATAGATTAAATATTTTGCAAATTGTAAAGCATAATATGAATAAAAGATATTATTGTTATTGTTGTTGTTACTCATATGACTGCAAATTAAAATTTCAGAAAGGAAGGTATTTTACAAACTGCCTTCTTTCTCTACCCATCCCTTTTTGCATAAACTCTGAGAGGCAGAATAGTACAGAAGATAAGTGATAGAGTAGATAGAGTATGAAACTTTGGAATCCAGAACACCTAAGTGTGAATCCTGCCTCAGACTACCCATGGTGAGATCTTGAACAAGTCACTTAAGTTTCTTCAGCTTGTTTCTTGATCTGCAAAATGAGTATAAGGACCCCTATCTTACAGGGTTGTTGTTAAGATCAAGTTAGATAACACACAGATAACACACAAAACATATGGCAAACTTAAAATTCATATTCTATAAATCCTAATAATAATTTATAGTGGATAGATAGCAGGCCTTGGAACCTAAACTGAATGGGTCAGAGTTAGCCAATAAACACTTAACATTAAGCACTTACAATGTGCCAAACACTGAGCTAAGGTCTGGGAAAACATGTATGACAAAAAAGAAAGACAACTTATAGTCTAAGAGAGAAAGACAATTAGGGAAAGGAGTTGGGGGAAAATGCCCTCGAAGGAGGCATGATGGAAGTATTAATTGCATCATGGTGAGAAGTGAAGAGATGCCTGGAGTGGATGCCCACCTTAAATGTAGGAGGAGCATCCAATTAGAGGGAGAAGCTCTAGTGGCTAGTAATACTGTGAATCCTAGTGCTGAGATGATCTAGGAAGAAGAGTTTTCTAAAGGAGGATGGAGAAATGCCTGTTACAGCCTGGTGAGAAAGGAGTACAGAAACATATACTGACTGCCTCAGTGACCCTGGTTGAGTAAGCTAATTGATCTCTCTTTGCTCTATTCAAATCTCTGTGAGTATATATTGAGGAGAAGGTGCTGAGAGGTAGTTCTTCCCTCAGATCTCCTTATCTTGATGAAAAACAGTCTCTTCTTATCCAAGTTGTCTTTTCATTGATGGGAATGGGCATCTGTTTACTTTTAATGAACAAAGGATTCAAGATCACTCTGATATATTTACTTGGATCCTCCAAATTTATAGTTGCATTTTAGCATAGAGCAAGACTCAGCTAATGGGGTTCTATTATGTGCTGAAATAATTTACACATTGGCACAGAATAATGGATATCCCAAAAAAAGACCATTACTGCTAATTGGGACCAAGAAGAAAATAATTATCCTTTCCAAATGTATAATAGCAAATTGTAGAGTCTAAAATACACATAACAACCCTACACCAAAGTACTATCAACCCAGTTTAAAAAAAAAAAAAAAAAAAAAAAAAAGGATGGCTTTTTGAAAAGGTGTGAGAATTGTGTTTAAACACCTAAATGTTTGTTTGAAGTATTCTGCAAAAGACAAATTGGTGGTCAACTAATTATCCAAGTCATTTTTGATCAGGATGGAAATTTAAGTCTTGACTTTAATCACTGGACTTTATTGCTCAAGGAAAATACACACAAAGACAAGGAAACAGCAGCATGAGCTCTGAATAAGGCAGTGTGAAGAGTACAGTTTGACTAAAGTGTAGAATACACACATAAAATATTGTGAGAGGAAGTCAAAGTGTGGCCAGATGGAGAAGTTTGAACTTCATTGTATAGGAAATAGAATACAAAGGGTTTTGAGCAGGAAGTAATAAGATAATATTTATTTGTAAAGAACTTAAGTTTTGCACATATGTAAAAAGTGAACTACAAGGTTGGGGAATGAAGAGATTGGAGACAGGAAGATTATAAGGAGATAATTGCAATTATCTAGGCAACTGTGGAAGGGTTAAAGAAAGGGAAAGAGGGAAAGAAAGAAAGGAAAACACTGAGTAGAAGTTGGAGTTAACAGAAAGAATAAAAATAATAAGGTTTTGAACAATGGGTGAATGGTAATATCACTACTTACAGAAATAATGAAGTCAAAAAGGGGTTCAGGTATTTAGGGAAATATAAGCTTGGTTTTAACTACATTGAGTGTTAGAAAACAGCAGAAGAAGAGACCAAAGAATTCCAGGGTATTGCCTAGTGAACTACACTAATATGATGTAATGGCACAGTTATAATCTGTGGTAATTCTTATGCTAAAATAGAAGAAGAAATACTCTATACAGTGATATAACCTTCTGAGAATAAATTTTGAATGTTCAACAGTAACACTATTCTTATACCTCACTATAAAAATTGAGACATAAAGAAACTCTAGACCCTACAAGTGATAGGTTGTAATTAAAAATCTACTTATATAAGATGATCAATCATAATCTATGTATGATATGATAAAATTTTGATCTATTTTTTCTAAGCAAAGCTTAAATGAACTAAATGGATATGTCCAAGCACATTCAAATTGGAAAGTCCAGTATTCATCAAACAAGATCATCATAACATTAAAGATAACTAAATGAATATTGAATAGTTGAATACTTACATTATTTATGGATAAATGGTGTCAACAAAGAATATGGGAGCTTACTCAAGGATGTTTAAGCTAATTAAAAGACAAGTAATTAGAGGGTCAAAGAATATAGGTTCAAATATGTGTCATTATTTTAACATAATGAGCCCTCTCATTCACTATTAATGAACTGACTTAATGACATGGATTGTAGGGCTAACGAAGTACTATATTTTCTAATGTCCACTTGGGGAAAGTCTGGATAAAGTTAATGAAACTCGGAAAACAAAAACATTGAGTTCTTTTTCTTACCATAAAAAACATTTTCTCAAATATTCAAAATTCACCTTTGTTTTTTTTCCTCTACATAGACTGATTATTTTAACAAAATTAAAAATTTTAAAGACTCAATGATGGAACTAACTACCCATCATTAATTTTCAGGGAATCTAGTTTTGACCAATTGTGCTAAATTTCCTCAACCAAGATATTTTTCCATTTCCAAGTAGTATTGTCATTTACAATATGGTTTTCTTGGTGGGGTATGAATTCATCTGCCTATGGGAAATACTCTCAATACAATGAATGTCTGCTTTTCTAATTATAAACACTTTGAAGTGGGAAATATTTTTATGTGTAAAATAACTGGGGGGAAATCAATTAGAAAAGCAATGTACAAGACAATGCTGGCATTGCAATCAAAGAATCTGAAGGACCATTAATAGAATCCTTGAAGACAGCATTTCTCAAACATCTTTGGTGGACTCTAGCATTACAAGCAATGTGAATAGGCATTCTATGAGAAAATGTCTATGCTGGCCATAGTTTCAACTTTAAAACAATACATGTAAAAATACGTGTGAATCAGAAATGATTTGGCATTGTAATTTTAAAATGAAAAACAGGTTTATTTCCCTTGTAATTCAAAAATATTTAAAATCCTCCCCAACAAAAAATCATTCAGGATATCCTATATTCCTACACCAATACTTTTAGGGTCTCTCAATATATTTCTTTATGTAAAAGTGTTCTGTTTCCAAATTCATTTGGGAAAGTCTATTTAAAAGATGGTACAATATGACCTCTTCTCCCTTATCATAGCATTTAGTCGATACTGTATAATGATGTTTCTTAGTATTTATATTCTTTCTTCCAAGATGCTTGCAATATTTTTTCTTTTATGTGGAAACTCTGAATTTTTGCTATAATATTTCTGGAAGTTTTTATTTGGGGTTTTCTTTCAAAAGGTGACAGGTAGATCACATCTATTTTTATTTTACCCTATGGTTTTACAAGTCTGGGGCAGTTCTTTTATGATTTCTTGAAATATAAGGCCAAAGTTTTTTGTTTTGTTTTATCATGGTTTTCAGGTAGTCAAATTATTCTTAAACTTTCTCTCCTTGATCTGTTTTCCCATTGAGTTTTTTAGATAGCAGATATTTAACAATTTCTTCCATTTGCCAGTTTTTAACCTTAATTTTTTTGTTCTTTTATGAAGTTTATTAGATTATCTTTAGTCTATTTTAATTTTCAAAAAATCTATTGCTTGTATAAGATTTTGAGCTGCTTATATCAAGTTGTTAATTTTCTGTGTCATTCTTTTATAACTTTCATTTCTTTTCCAATTTTCACTCTAGTACTCTTCCTTTCTTTTTCAGTCACTTCCTTTAATGTTATCATTTTAAGAATTAATTTTTAAATGACTTTTACTTCATCTTTTCTAGGAATTATACGTGTCTGTGTGCAAGTTTTTAAAAATTATTTTGTTTATGTATTTTGGAAGTGTTTTTCTTTTGGAGTCACTGTCTTCTATGTTCACATCTTGGGAATCCCTGCTAAGAGATCTTTATGCTTTTGATTCTTTTTGCTTGTTCATCCTTCTAACTTTATGTCCTGACTCTAATTTGCACTATTTGGGAGGGTCAGGGTTAGAGTCACATAGTTATTATTTGTTTCTCTACTTACTCCTCACTCCATTTGCAGCCTATGACCTATTACTGTTCCTTAACTTAGGTCACACTAGGTCTATGGCCCCTTTCTCTTGGGTTGCCCTGGAGAACTGAATAGCACATGATAGAGTTGACAAAACCTTTTTCTGCATATGACACAAGGTCATTTATAAGTCTGGAGTGCCCTTTTGCCCTGATGCAGTACCATCATGGTAGGTTGTCATTTAGTCCCTGTATTAAATTCTGTGTGTGACATTACAGCTATACCCTATTCCCAGTATCCATTGACTTCTTTGCCTGTCTCCTGATGCAAAACTGAGCTGAAAATATATTGTGATTTTTCTTTCCTTGGATTTCCAAATCAGGACTTGATTTGGTATACCTTTCAGATGCTTCTGGATCAGTTGTGAGGGAGAATTCAATTGTACTTTTTTGACATTTAAAAAAGCTTTTTCTTTTCTTATTTTCTTTTTTTATTGTAGTACATTTATTTATTTTTAATATATATTGCTTTATTAATTATGTTGGAAGAGAAAAATCAGAGCAAAAGTGAAAAATTATGGGAGAGAAAAAAAAAGATAGAAACAAGAAGTAAATATAGCATGTGTTGATTTATGTTCAGTTTCTTTCTTTTTTTTTTTTATTTAATAGCCTTTTATTTACAGGATATATACATGGGTAACTTTACAGCATTAACAATTGCCAAACCTCTTGTTCCAATTTTTTCCCTTTACCCCCCCCCTCCCTAAATGGCGGATGACCAGTAGATGTTAAATATTTAAAATATAACTTAGATACAAAAAATCGACCAAAACATTATTTTTTTTGTACAAAAAGTAGACTCTGAATTATTGTACAATTAGCGTGAAAATCAAAAAATGCATGTGTATAAATATGGGATTGGGAATTAATGTAATGGTTTTAGTCATCTCCAGAGTTCTTTTCTGGGTATAGCTAGTTCAGTTCATTACTGCTCCATTAAAATATTTGGTTGATCTGTTGCTGAGGATGGCCTGATCCATCAGAACTGGTATCTCATATTTTGTTAAGATATAATGATCCCTGGTCCCTCTCATTTCCTCAATCAGTTAATTTGAATCTCCAGGCCTTTCTGAAATCATCCTGGGGTTTTCTTACGAACAGTAAATTTCCATAATTTTTCATATACCCTTTTTCAGCCATTCTCCAACGTGGACATCATTCAGTTTCCAGTTTCTAGCCACTACAAAAGGGCTGCCACAAACATTTGCACATACAGGTCCCTTTCTTTATAATCTCTTTGGGATATAATCCCAGTAGTAACCTGCTGGATCAAAGGGTATCACAGTTTTTAAACTTTTGACATACTTCCCCTCTCAAAATGGTTGGAGTTCACAACTCCACCAACAAGCTAATGTCCCAGTTTTCCCCACCCCTCAACAATCATCTTATTTTTCCTTTATCTTAGCCAATCGACAGGTGTGTAGTGGTATCTTAAGTTGTCTTTTTGCATTTCTCTGATTAATTGACTTGGGATCTTTTCTATGACTAGAAATAGTTTCAATTTCTTCATCGGAATTGTCTGTTCATATCCTTTGACCATTTTTCAATTGGAGGAAGGCGATTTTTTTAAATTAGAGTTAATTCTCTATATATTTTGGAAATAGGCCTTTATCAGAACCTTTGACTGTAAAATATTTTCCCCGTTTTTGCTTCCCTTCAATCTTGTCTGCATTTTTGGGTTTGTACAAAAACTTTTATTTGGTATTGAAATTTTCTATTTTGTGATCATTGGGATCTCTAGTTCTCTGGTCAAAAGATTCCCTTACAGGTCTGAAGTAAATATCCTGTGTTCCTCTAATTTATTAATTTTCATTCTTTATGCCTAGGTCTGAAACCATTTTGCCTTATCTTGGTGTCGGGTTAATTGGATCAATGCCTAATTTCTCCATATTGTTTAATTTTCCAGCAATTTTTTATCAAACAATGGTTCTTATCCCAAAGCTGGGATCTTTGGGTTTGTCAAGACTAGGTTGCTTATTTGTTGACTTTTTTATCCCTGAACCTAATCTATTACTGATAACTAATCTATTCCTTGAATCCAAATAGTTTTGGTACTGCTGCTCTATAATATAATTTTAGATCTGGTACAGCTAAGCCACCATCATTTTTTTTTTCATTAATTCCCAAATTCTTGACCTTTTGTTTTCCATATGGCTTTGTTGTTATTTTTCTAGGTTTAAAATAGTTTTTGGGGTCTGATTGGTATGGCTAAATAAATAGATTAGTTTAGGTAATTTTGTCATCTTTTTATACCGCCCTTCCAAGAGCATTTAATTTTTCAATTGGTTGATCAGACTTAATTTGTGTGAAAAGTGGTCTGTAATTTTGCTCATAAAGTTTCTGATTTTCCCTTGGCAGATAGATTCCTAAATATTTTATATTATCAGTAGTTACTTTAAATGGAATTTCTCTTTGTAACTCTTACGTTCAGTTTCTTAGTTCTTTTTCTAAATGTAGATGGCATTTTCTATCCAAAGTCTTTTAGAATTCCTTTGGATCATTAAACCCACTAAGAAGAACCAAGTCTTCCATAGTTGATCACTGCACATTCTTGCTGTTATTGTGTACGATGTATTCCTGGTTCTTCTTGTTTTGCTCAACATGAGTTCATATAAACCTTTTCATGACTTTCTATAATCAACTTGTTCATCATTTTTAATAGAACAATAATTCCATTACCTTCATGTATCACAACTAGTTCAGCCATTCGCCAGTTGATGGGCATCTACTCATTTTCCAATTCTTTGCTACCACAAAAAGAGCTGCTACAAACATTTTTGCACATGTAGGTCCTTTTTCCTTGGTTATTCCCTTGGGATATAGACCCAGTAATGGCACTGCTGGATCAGAGTATGCACATTCTTATAGCCCTTTGGGCATAGTTCCAGATTGCTCTCCAGAATGGCTGGATCATTTCACAACTCCACTCACAATGCATTAGTGTCCCAGTTTTTATGTATACCCTCCAACATTTATCATTGTTTTTTCCTATCATCTTAACAAATCTGAGACGTGAGATGGTACCTCAAAGTTGTTTGAATTTGTATTTCTCTAATCAACAGTGATTTAGAACATTTTCTTATTTAACTATATAAATGGCTTTCATTTCATCCGCTGAAAATTGTTCATATCTTTGACCATTTATCAATTGGAGAATGACCTGTTGTACTTCTTGATACTCTATCTTGCTGGTCTTTGTCTTTTAAAAAAGATGTTTATTGAGAAATATGTAGATAGGTGACACAGTGGGTATACCATTAATCTGAGATCAAATACAGCATCAAACATTTGACCCCAGGAAAATCACTTAACTTCTATATGCTTCAATTTCTTTAGCTACTAATTTGGAATAATAGCATTTCAGGGTTTTTTTCTGAGGATCAAATGAGAGAATATTTGTAAGATTTGTTTATCATACTTCTGGGCACATAGTAAGTACTTAATAAATGCTTCTTTTTGGATGATCTTTTGATTTAAATCTGGTCCCCAGAATTGAACACAATACTCCACATGTATCCGGAGTGCCTTGATATTCCCTAATTCTAATTTCCATGCTTCTCATCTTTTACACTAAAAGCACTTTTTTGGGGGGGCTCAAACTTGCAATACCCTTAAACTACCAGATGGTCTTCTGTATATGAACTGTCTGATTGTACTTCTCATATTGTCTATTTATGCTCTTGATTTCTTAAGGCCTATTGTAGGATTTTATATTCATCCTTATTAAATTTTACTTTCTAACACTTAATCCATCTTTCAAATTTGTCAAGAAATTTTTAGATCCTAAATCTTTCCTCCAACATGGTAAGTATTCTTCATGTACAAATTTGATATGAAAGCCTCCTTTACCAAGACATTGATAAAAATGCTAAACAAACACAGAAGGAAGGGCAGTTGTCTGGATACCTACAGTAGAAACCTAAGTTGTAAAGTTGATGATGATTTTTGAGGCATGATCAATCTGTCAACAAAAAATTATGAAGCACTTATGGTGTATTATGCTCTATATTAAGTATTGGGGATACAGAGAAAAGCAAAAAAGAATTTGAATCATTCTTTGAATAATATCATCATCTTTCCATCTTGTCCTGAAAGCTAGCCAGAGTTATATGAAATGCTTTAGTAAATAAACTTATGTGCACTCTATGATCATGAATCTTAAACTGTTTCCATCACGACTCCATTTTGTCCAAGAAATTTTTACATGATCTTGGATATACAAGTATATAAAATAGGTATACAAATAAAACATTTATTAATAATAATTTTATGACCTTCACATTCAGTTATAAGACTCTACATGGGGGTTGTGAACTACAGATTAAGAAGCTGGGATCCAAGTCATCTCTGCTAAAAAATTGTTGAGGTTATTCTGCTATAATTTTTTTTAATGAATTTATGCTAGGCCTTAATGATCATACTGTCTTCTAAGATCAGATCAGAAATGAGAATATTTCTCAGCAGTAAAGATTTTAAAATTAATTATAAGAGCTAATACATATTTATTTATATAAATATATGCATAATATGGAATTGTGTATTTTAATGTCCAAATTGAATTTTCATACATGGCCAATTCAAAACAACAATTCTGGCAAATGTACCTGAATTGTGCAAGGCACAGTACTGGGCACCTTGCCCCATTACAACATGTATTCAACATGTTGAATTTATAAGGAGATACAATGCAATTTTAACAACTGAGCAAACAGCCTTCACAGCTATGTATGCCTTGAAGGAAGAATTACATAGAATTCTTTCAGGCAAAGGTGAAGGAGTATTCTGGGCCTAGGGGGTCAGGCAGTTTGTTGTGCAAATGAGAAAAGTACAAAGGTTTATAAGATATGAGATGGAAAGCTGACTTTGATAAATTGCTAATAGGGCAGTTTATTTGACTCATATTCTTTCATCTGATTACAATGTCTTTTGATTCCATATTTTCATTTCCCTTATTCCTTCTAAACATTCTTTCTACTTACCTACAATCTCTTAAATTCCACAGAATAGTCTCTCACTCTTGCTCAGACCATGTTCTCCTACCTTTCCAATCTCAATCTCTTAGTGGGCTATTTCATCTGGATCCTCTCCTCTCCTCTTAAATTTTTTCTCTCTTTTATCTTATTACAGCTCACATCTTGTCAAATTGCACACTAGATCACTACTAAGACCTTCTTCCTCTATTCTCACTCACCTACTACTGAACAAAAATAGAGGAAATACTGAGATAGCTAGGTCCAACAGAGATTTGTATTAACTGCTCTCAATAAAACTATTATAGCAGCAAGACAATCCTCCCCCTTTTTATTTCTTTTCCCCATTTCCCACAATGATTATTGCCAATATTTTCTTCTTTCAATAATTTTTTTATTAAATTTCTCCTACAATTCTCTTAGCCGAGGTCCTTGCTTAATGATTTACTGAGGAAAAAAAGATAATTTAGCAAGAACTCACTCCTCTTAATTCATCTCATAACTCTCTTCTAATCTCAGACCTCTTGACATGATCACCCACTCTTCTCTCCTTTAGTCCAATCTCTGATAACGAGGTAAACTCTCTCCTCACCAAAGCAACACCTTTGCATGCAGCCCTCATCCAGTTCCTTCCCATCTGCCCAGCAGAATGCTTTCAATATTATACCCTTTTTATCCCCAACTTTTAATTTCTCTCCATGTACTGTTCCTTCTCTTCTGCCTACAATATCCTAGTCTTCCCCATTTAAAAAAAATAATGCTTACTAAATTCCATTCTTCCTGTTAGCTATTGTTCTATTTCTCCTCCCTTTCTGAGCCAAATTTCTTTAAAAATACATTTCACTCATTGCTTCTCTTCCCTTCTACTCTCATCCTCTTCTAAAAATCTCTGCAATCTAATCCTGACTCCCTTCCTCAGCTAAAACTTCTCTTGCCAATATTACCAATTATCTCTTAATTGTGAAATCCAGTGTCTCAATTATTACCCTGATTGACATCTCTAAAGAAGCTGACCTCATTATTCACCTCCCCCCTTATACCTGAATCATTTTTTTCTCTGGATTCTCTGACATTGCTCTCTCTTGATTCTCCTACTTCATGTCACTCTATGCCTTCACAGACTTCTTCATTCATCATCCATATCATTAGTTATATCCCAAGGCTCAGTCATGGGTCCCTCATGATACTTTCAGCCTTTACTGTCAAGAAGTTTATGTGTTTACTATGACCCCAGCACTATATTAAGATCTGAGCACACACAGAAAGATAAAGAAATATTCATTCTAATGGGACAAACAAAATATATTTAGGTACAACATGTAAAAACATATCCACACAGAGGGAGAGAGAGACAGAGAGAGACTGATGGAGAATAGATGGAAAGTAGTGTAAGAGGGGAAGGTATAAATAGCTAAGAAGATTAGGGAAAGAAATCTTTTTCAGAAGGTGGGATTTGAACTAACTTTGAAGGTAACCAGAGAAACTGGTAAGTAAAGGTAAGGAGGGAGAGCATTTCTACCCTCAGGAATAATATGACAAAGTTCTATAGGAAGGACACCCAAACAGAGACAGTTTCAATTCTATTTTTGCATCTTTGACGCCAAGTATAATGTCTGGAACATAGTAATAAATGTTTGGTGATTAAGTAAAGGTAGAATTATAAAGGGGAATAATATGAATAATATAATCATCATGGAATTAGAGAATCACAGAAATACATTCAGAAAAGCAAGTTGAAGCTATATCATAAAGGACTTTAAATTCCAGGAAATGCCTGAAAGATAAAATTTTGTTATTGTTATTATGTTGATTTAATTATGTCCAGCTTTTTGTGACCCTCTCTGGGGTTTTCTTGGCAAAGATCCTGAAGGGTTTGCTCCAGGTCATCTCCTTCTCCAGTTCATTTGACAGATGAAGAATTGACACAACAGGGTAACAGGTTAAGTGATTTGCACAGGGTCACTCGGCTAGTAAGTATCTGAAGCTGGATCTGAACTCTGGCTGTTCTGACAGCAGGGTCAGTGCTTTATCTTCTACACTACCTACCTGCCCTTGGAAGATATGAAAATGCTTAATAAATATTTGTTATCTGTTGCCTTCCTGGGCATAGATTTGTTGAGGTAACTGGGAACCAATGAAGGTTTTGAAGTAGTGTCAAATCTTTATCTTAGTAAATGTATTTCAGGACCTCTGTGGAAGAGAAAAATAAAAAGGAGAATTGAAACAGGGAGACCAAATATAAAATTATTACAATAGTCTAGGGGAGAGGAATAAAGCCAGTATAGTGGCCTTGTGAGTGAAGAAAAGAGTGTGTCTATCCAACATACTGTCAATGTCAAATAAACAAGAATTGGTAACTAACTGATCAAATATAAGTAAGGAAGAGAAGATCAAACAAATCTAGTGTTCTCTCTTCCCTCTCCTTCTCCAAGAAATACACAGAATCTGATCATAGACTTAAATAAAATGAGCTAGAAGATAAAAAGTATTGTGTTTTCCCCCTTAATTAATGCAAAAATCAATCACTAATACTTCTGTCCTCTGGGTGACTGGTCATATGAATATGATACCTGATAACAATCTTGTGAAAGGACAACATATAATTGGATTCGGGAAGGTAGGGAGGTGGTAAGTACATGGAGTCTCATTATGTCTTCATGCAGAATGCACAACTATTTTGATTAGTCTAATTGGCCATAACTTGTTTAATAATTAACTAGTTTTGCTTAAAACCGGTTTTGCACAGTGCCTGGATTATATCGTGAGCACTTAATAAATGCTTGTTCATTGGTTGTCATAAGTAAATAGGGAATAATAAAAACATGGGGAGGTTTTTATATTTTCCTGAATTATGTTTTAATATATGATTACTTTTGTTTATCATCAAAATCAATATTAGATATAATTTAAACAGTATACAGTGCTATTCTAGATACCAGATAGATTGTCAAACAGGTATACTGTTTGTGTGTGTGTGTGTGTATATGTATACTATATATACACTATATAAAGAATATATATATACTCTTTCCCCCTAAAAAAGAGTTAACATCTTGAGAAATTCTCCATAAATTTAATTACATAATAGGATTTTAAAACATCTAGGGACCTTAGAGAACACCTAATGCAACGCCTGCATTTTATGGGTAAGAAAACTGAGACCCAGAAAGGTGATTTAACTAAATTTTTTTGCTATTTTCCTCATTGATCTTTTTGAAGGATCTATGGTTTCATTGCCATGGCTGATTCCCTGAGACACAGTGTGCAGCCCCACCATGTTTCTTTATCCTTTTCAATTTATATTCACATCTTTCCATAAACATTCCACAGATGATTCACTCATTACCAGAATGGTACCTGCCACATAGTCGGCAGTTAATAAATATTTAATTACTATTATTATTTATTGAGTACGTTGGATGTTTTCCTCTGGTTCTTTGAATATTTTACAGGTATAAATGTAATACTCAGAATGTCCATAAGATTTGCTTTCATTCTTGCTATCTGAATAACTAGTCTCCTCGACCTCTTTTTCCTATCATGGTTTTATTTCTTTATTCTTTGTAATAATGAGAAGCAGTAATGTAGAGAGCTGGCCCTGAAGACAAGACAACTTGGAAATAAGTCCTATCTCAACACATTCTAGCTGTGTGATCCTGGGCAACTCAACCTCACAATGGTTTAGGTAGATCTCTAAGACTATTTATTGCAAAGAAAGTGCCAAAATGAATGAATTTTCAAGTGTTTTCTATAACAAAGACATCATAAGTCCAGTCCTGATCCCTACTTAAACTCTTGGCCAAATCACATACTATATAAACTAAGTGATATTTCTTCTATGTAAAACTTAAGGCAATATAATGTACCAAACTTATATTAAGATCTTCTTCACCTTATTAAGATCACCTTCACCTATCACTTCACCTATCTAGTGACTTTGCCCAGAGTCACCCAACTATCAAGTATCTGTGCCAGCAAGCTGCACTCAAGCTGAGCTGCGAGAACACAAAGAAGAGCCATGAAACAAACAAAAAGTCTCTATATACCCACAATGGATGGCACAATGTCCATGCACTAAGGCCCATAAACTTTATTCATAAGAAAACTATCCAAGTTATCACTCAAATTTCATTTCCTTTTACTTTGCACACAATTATAGAATATTACAATATTTGATGTTCATATTAATGATCACTGGTAATCAATGAAAAGAGTATACTCTTTTTAGGAAGGTAGGCAAATGTATTACCCAAAATCAAAAGATTTCTACCTGCCTGCTCTAAATCAATTTTCAAAACTCTTAAAAGAAAAATAATTTTTGCATTTATGTTGCACAGGGTAAAGTGGTAGGTCTAGATTCTAAAAAACTCATTTCCCAAGTACCAATCTGGCTTAGCTCTGTAACCCTGGACAAGTAACTTAACCCTATTTGCCTCAATTTCCTCATCTGTAAAAGGACTAGAGAAGGATATTGCAAACCACTCCAGTGTCTTTGCCAAGAAAATACCAAATGTGGTCACAAAGAATTAAATACAACTGAAATGACAGATCAACAACTTATATGGAGAAGGTAACAAGCATTTATTCAGCCTCATTATATTTCAGATATATGCTAATTCCTTTAAAAACATTATCTCATTTGATGTTCACAACAATCCTGGGAATTAGGTGCTATTATTCTTTTACAATTGAGGAAATTGTAGAAGATAGAAGTTAAATGTCTTTCTCAGGGTCACCTAGTAAGCATCTAAAGTTGGTTTTGAGTTCATGACTTACTCATTCCATGCTCAGCACTCTATCCCAGTGACACTAAGCTATCTAAAGGAGGAGGGAGTATACCTGGGGTCAAGGGAACCTTTAGCTATTTAAGAAACTCAACTATTGAGAGTGGCTCACCCTCAAGAGTTCTGAATATCTGAGCTTTGGCTACATTAAAATGTTCCAACCATTTCCTTCTAGGTTTTAATAGTACAACAAAAAATATTCCTTCCTCTCTTTCTCAGGATATAACAATATTGCATCTGAAATTATTATATTTCTTATTCCATTCCTAATTTCTGCCCAACTTTGTAAATATTGCAACTTTTCTGGGAAAGCAAGAACTATATTTAAGTTACTTTACATTATTTAAACTAAATGGGAATGCTTTAAATTCTCTGGTGTATGCATAGAGCACTGTATTTGATGAAATTTATCACCACTGTAATCAAGTTTTTGAATATATATTTTTTACTGTGGGCACATTTAAGCTGGAAGCAATTAGAATATGAAATCAGGAATACGATTTTGAGAAAAAAGCAGAAGAGATATAGCTGTGAAAAATGATATTTTGCATTGTGTTGGTAACTCACTGATATATTTCCATAAACAACTGGCTTGAGAGATAGTGTAATGAATATTATATATATATATTACTTCATATATTGATATTGCTTCTTTCAGACTGGTCAGGACATGGGGAGTGTAGAACATTGGTCTCTAAATTGATCCCAGCTGTTTCTTAACAGGCTCCACGTGTATTCTTATCTTGCTGACCAATCAAATGTGGGGGTCTTTAAAAAGAGACATCTGGTATCCATTTATAGTAATTTCAACATGAAAACAGGTTTATCAAAAATAACATAAGCAATGCCAATACTGGATATGGTCTCCAGAAAAATTTTATTTTTCTACCTGAACAGTAATATCTTGTCTTCAACTCAGTATCCCAGATTCTATTGTTATTGCTGTGTTTTAAAAGTTTGTGACTTAATTTAGTCTCCTCCAGAAAACTCAAATTATGGCTATTGAGAACTTTTTGTTGCTTCTGCTTACTATCTTTATATATACTCAACAATGCAGGGAAAGTCAAATTGGAACAATCTTGGTTTATCCCTATTTGAGATTAACAATAACTTTGAAACGAGTCTCCCTCTCCTCCAAAAGCAAAACAGTGAGAATTCCACAATCAATGTGCACATACTGACATTTGCTAAAACAGTTTTTAATTGTCTGTATGTGAAAGGCAAATTTAGTGGAAAGAATGTTTGGTTTTAGAATTAGGTAATTATGAATTGGCTTTTGATGCTTATTAGGGAGCACAGTGAATATAGTGCTGGCCTGCACTCAGGAGGAGCTGAGTTCAAATTCAACCTCAGATGCTTACAAATTGTGTGGCCCAGGGCAAATCCCTGCTGCCTCAGTTTCCTCAAATATAAAAATGGGGAAAATAGCACCTATCTTCCCAGAATTGTTTTGAGGATCAAATGAGAAATTTGTAAATAGTTTGCAAATCTTAAAGTGTACAGAAATGCTATTATTATCATAATACACTTGTGTCTGGCCCATAGCAGAAGCTTAATAAATGCTTGTCAAATTTAATTGATTTGAATCATGAACAAGTTACTTAAAATTCTCAATTCCAGCTTTTCAATCTTCAGAATGAGGACAATGAAAGTTATATTGTCTGGGTGGAGAATAAGCCAGCCTCAAACCCAAAAAGACCCTGCTTCGAAGCTGACCTATGACACATAATGGCTGCACAACCCTGTTCAGGTCATTTAACCTGTCTGTTAGAGCTCTCAAGCACATAGCAGGCACCTCATAAATGTTTTTGACTGACTTTTTGACTGACTTACTCAAGCAAGTCCTCAAGGTTCCAGTTGCTGAGACAGGTGAAAATCTATATAAATAGAGGGGATTCCTGACTTGGGATTCCCTACACTAGTGAAATCACAAAACAAGTAAAGAAAATGAAGATATTAATACTTGCACTGTTTACCTCATAGGGTGGTGAATAAAGTGCTTTATCTCATTAAAAGTGTCATGTCAGCATAAACAATTACAGTGATGACAAATTATACAAAAGAAAAGAAATTGGAGAATATAAATCAGGTGATTTTTTTCAATTTAAAGGGTTTTGTGGTAAGAGTTCAAACAAAATGAACATAAGGATGGAATTACCATTTTGTTCACATTTTCAAAGCTCTGCTGCTTTTCACGAATAGTGTTAAAATAACAACACTTTAATGGCTCCTTTGCCAATGTTTAGTCTCTTCTGCATCTGCATTTTTACTCCATTGAAAACAATGAACCTCTCTGTGTACAATAGAGTAACCTAATAAACTCTCAATCACTGACGTGAAGGCAACATTAATCAAGCCACTGATGAGTTATGCATTCCACCCTCTGCTTCAGAATATAGTTTTTATAAGTACCAAGAGGCCTTAAAAAAAAATGCATGTGACCCAACAGTGATAAAGCATCCAGAAGAGTAAAGTGAGGGGTATTTTTAGCTCACTAAGTGCCACTGCAGTGAACCTTAGTCTAGTCTTTCTCCCCTTTGTGAGAACTTGATAATTTTCTAGATAAGAAGGGAAAGGATTCATTGTTTATATTTTCATGCTGCACTTGTCAGGGCATTTTTATCATTGTTTTTAAGAATAATATGACCCATAAAATGTCAATCAAAACCCACCACTAGCCCAAGAAGTGTTTGAAATGCTTACCATAATCAGCATGTTTGTTCCAATCCAACACAAGTGGTATTTTTCACGTCAATACTGAATTCACTACTTGAAATCACAGATTTCCCATGCCTGAGGGATGCTACATAAACCAAGGTGATAGTGTCTGTTTAGAGGCCATCTCAATATGAGCAAACTATGAACACCCTCGCCCCATCCTTTTGTCTAATATTATAATTATTCATTTCATTCTTTCAAACTTTTCCCCTCTGAATCACTTAATTATTGGGAAGAGTAAAAGAGGAAGGGCATCTATGGCAGTAGATAAAGAGCCCTCAGAAACTCTTATTACCCTCAGATTTCTCAAATTGACATCTTCCTTCAAAAAGCTGCAATGTTAAGGCAGTAATAGTTATTACACATTCATGATACCAGCAAAGCGTCATTTGAAAGATGCAATGGATGTTCTCTGAACAATATAGAGAGCTTTGTTTTTCAAAAAGGACAAAGAGTATGCTTCATTACAAGTGTTCATTTTTATTTCTGAAATAAAGGATACCTATGATTACTATAGTTCTGTAAGGCCTACATTGTCCAATAATTTAGAGATGGAAGAGACTGGTTGGGTCAGTTTATCTAATTACTTGTAAATAAGCATTTCATATAACATATTCTGTAGCTTAAGAAGAAAATTTTATGATTTAGGTAATGGAGTTTTGACTCTTTTAGGTTCACAGATGACAGAATTATGGATATGAAACCTGAATATTTCTTTATTAAGATGGGTGGGTTATCCTTGCATAGTGGTTTCCCTTGCTTACATTTATATCCTTAATGCATAAATGTCCTTTGTTTTCTGCTGTTGTGGTCTTCAAAAATATTTAGGAAGTAATGAGTAATTTATGAGGTTTCATCATATTGTTAAAATATATATATCTATATATATCTATATCTATATCTATATCTATATATGTGATATAAGTTGTTTTTATTTGCCACGTGGAAAAACATGGTACAGAGTTGTTGGTTTCTGAGATAGAAATAAATCATTTCTCATAATTTCTGCTTTAACTAGGAAATACATAGCATGATATTTCTATTACTTAAATATTAATTCATATTTTCCTCTCCTTTAATCAATTGTTCCTTTCTAATATTTCCATTTGAATGCTTTTCTGAGGGAACTACAATCTGAAGTGTAAGATCTCAGAGATGAACTAGTTCTAGTCAAGCATTGTTTATCTTCCTAATAAGTACCCTTTATTAGTTTAGTCAACATACTGTAACTTTTTTCCTCTAACCTGATAAAATGCTCAAAAACATAAAAAGATTGTTCTATAAAAGTTATAAGGGAATGAAGGAAAAAAAAGGGAGAGAGGAAAAATGAGAATAAATTATATGACTTAAGGGCAAGATCCATGCTTATTTGTAGTATGTAAATGGCTAATCTATTCTTTGTTTATTTAGAGATATTCAATTTATAAAAGATTTTATGATTTTATTGAAATCAATTCATAATAATTTTAACTGATAATTATTACCTCCATTTTGTAGATATGAAAATGGAGAGTGTGACTTGAACATCATCACCCAGCTAATAAGAGCAGAGCTAATAATTAAAGCCAGGTTTTCTGACTCCATTGAAGCTCTTTGTCACTCCCTCTCTTCTACATATAGGTGGTCACTGCTATTAGAGGGAATGAATAAATACAGTAGTTTTAAGCTCTCTAATGGACCCTCGGACTAAACCAGCCTTGAGATTATCTATTAGCTTTTTATTATCTCAGAATCTCTTTATCCACTTGTGGATTTTAAGGGATCAATAAATTGTAGTTATTCCTGTCCTGTTGAACCTTTAAAAAAATCATTCTGTGGAATAAAAGTGGTTGTATGCATTGAACATTCATGGCTTTATATATTTGTCAAGTGAGGACTGCTTCCAGTTCTAAGTCAATATGATATAATTCTATGAACTAATTCTTCTGCAGTTCTCTCCTTTCAATTATCTATTGCCTTTTACCCTATGGGGGCATAGAGTCACTTGCAAAGAAAAGAGAGGAGTGATAAGCATGGTATAAAATCAAACGCGAATACATCAACCATCAACGTGGTTCTCTATCCAATGATATAGATCTTGTTTTTCTTCTTTATTTACATGCCCCAAAAGGCATCCAAACAAAATGGTTGAATCTTCCTCTAGGTCTTAACATTATTGGCTACTAATATATAGTGTTAATTATAAATAATATAATATAATGGAAAGCATGCAGGATTGGAAGTAGGAGGGACATGACTTTATATAACACCTATATGACCTTAGACATATCTTTGAACTACTTTTTAAGACTTAGTTTTATCAACTGTTAAATGGGAGCGGTCTGCCTCATAGCATTGTTGGGAAGAAAGGTCTTTGTAAATCTCCAAGTGTTAAATAAATTCAAACAATTATTGTAATTAAATGTTTTTATTCACAGTAAAGGGATTTTGTTGTTGCTAGTAGTGGTACAATAAAGACATTCTTTTGAGTTAGACAAATCTTATTTGGATATGGGATTCTATCATTAGAAGGTTAACCTTCTATTCAAACAGAATCATAGTTTTTACTTGTTTTAATCAAATCAGTGCCTACATAAAATCAGTTTTAAAGAAAGGCAATTCTGTTGGGAAGCCCAAAGGGAATAAGGAGTGGTAATTTGTAGCATTTTATACTTAAGGGGAAATTATACTGAATTGGACTACAAAATTTTGAACTTAAGAGGGAAAAGTGAGCTAAGGATCTGGGGAAAAGGTAAAAGGAGGAAGAACTTAATAATTGGCCCTCAACTCTGGCGGAAATACCAGAAGCACCCCTAAAAATCTTTACTGCTTTTTATCGATAAATACTCTCTATTGTCAATATTTGAATCATGGTTAGTTTAAGAAGACTGCAAACCTGTCTTAGTAAGTATAAGAATCAACCAGGTTATAAAGTATGTATAGGGGCAAGAGTTTAAAACAATTATCTTGTAATAAAATTACAGCAATAAAAGAAAATTCGGAAGAGAAATGAGAGTGTAGAAAGACTTAGACAACTAATAGCTTAGTACAAAAGATAAAAAGTTTCATTCAAGTAGCAGATTCTCTGAAAATTAAACCAAAGAGAAGTTAATGATTTTATAAGATAAGAATATAAAAGAATCGAAAGACTGAAAGAAATAATAAAAGGAAATGTATATTATCTCATATCAAAACAACTGACTTCAAAATTGATTACAAGAAGAGATAATTCAAGAGTCATTGCTTCACCTAAAAATCATGACTTAAAAGAAAGCCTGAATAGCATATTTTTAAGAAACAATAATAAAAATTGCCCAGAGAGAACAAAAAAAGTAAAATGATAATGGAAAGAATATACCAGTCATCAAAGCCTCAAAATTATAATAATCTAGATATGGCATAACCTAAATCCCAAACTTCCAAGTCAAAAAACAAATACAAGTAGTCCCCAAAAATGTTCAAATATTGAAATCACAGTTAAGAGTACACAAAATTCCAACAGCTAGCTAATATTATAAGGCAGTAGAAATATTCTAGAAGGCAAAAAATGAAAACAAAATAACTTATTAAGCAAAATTAAAAATCATCATAGAGAGGGAAAATGGATTTTTACTGAAAGAAAGAATTGTTCCTGATGAAAAGATCAAAGATAAGTAAAAAATTTGAAAAACAAACATCAAAATAAAAGGGAACTTTTTTTTTAAAGGACATAAAGTAAGAAAGTATAGGAAATTTTAAAGGATAAAATGTTGGCATTCTAATAGAAGGATAATACAAGCATCCTCTCTGAAACATCAGAAGGGAATTAAATTAGAGGGCCCAGGGGTATTTCTTTTTTTTAATGTTTTGATGTTCCTAAGACAGAAAAGGATGGTGGAAAGGATATATTAGGAAAGAAAGGGGAGGGATGGGAGTGGGGGACTTATCTATCTTACATAATCAGGGAGCACAATAAGGGCAGTCTAAATCAAAATGAGATTGGGAATATCACTTGAACTTTACTTTCATCTGAAGTGGTAGAGTCTGGTATAGAAATATATTCAATTCCATAGGAAAACAAGAGGGACAATGGTAAAGGGGTAGGAAAAGAAAAATCTGTCTTTTTTTTTTTTAATTTGTACAACAAATTAAGGAACTTTAAAAAAAAAGAAAAAAAAAGCATTTCATCAAATAGAAATGAGAGGAAATATTTTCTAGGCATTGCAATGACTGCAGAAAATGTACAGAGGAAAGAATAGAAAAATATTAGAAAATAAATAGCTAAGAGTCAAGTTTGGATGGAATGTAGTCTCATATTATGAGAAAAGTGGTATGACAGATAATTCTGGATCATTAAAGATCATCTAAACCCAAAATGTAGCAATTATACAGTCATAACAAATTTGATGATATATGGATAAAGCCCTTTTATCCCCACTCCAATGGCACACTATTATTATCCCCCCACTTTTTAATGATTAAGTAATGCCAAAGAAGTCACTTTTTACCTATTAAAAGAATGAATAGATTGGAAAACTGGATAGCTGGATTTCAGTCCCAGCTCCAGCATGATTAATGATAATAATAACATCAAAATCATTTCCTCTGTTTTACTTTAAGTGTTTTATTACTCATTTTTCTCTGAAAGCAAGAAAAATCAGGCTTCTGGAATGACTTGGTCCATATCACACCGCTAGAATGTGAGGCAACTATAACTAGATTTTCTGTGAACAATGTATTCCTAGTTCTGCTTGTTTTGTTCAACATCATTTCATATAAATCTTTCCAGGCTTTTCTAAAATCAGCTTGTTCATAATTTTTTTATAGAAAAACAGCATTCCATTACTTTCATATACCATAGCTTATTCAGACATTTCCCAGTTGATTGGCAGATATCAGCTCATTTTCCAATTCTTTGCCACCTAAAAAGAACCATTACAAACATTTTTGTGTCTGTGGGTCCTTTTCTCTCTTTTATAGTTTCCTTGGGATATAGAACCAGTCGTGACATTGTTGGGTCAAAAGGTATGCACAGCTTTATAACTCTTTGGGCATAGTTCCAAATTGCTCTCCAGAATGGTTGGGTCATTTCATAACTCCATCAACAATGCATCAGTGTTCCAGTTTTCCCACATACCCTCCAACATTCATTGTTATATTTTCCTGACTTCTTAGCAAATCTGAAAAGTATGAAGTGGTACTTCAGAGTTGTTTTAGTTTGCATTTCTTTAATTAATAGTGATTTAGAGCATTTTTTCACATGACTATAGATGACTTTAATTTCTTCATCTAAAAGCTGTCTTCATATCCTTTGACCATTTATCAATTGGGGACTTTTGAGTAGTTTTAGGCTTTACCTATTTTTCATTTTTATTCACTATAATGGTTATAGTGAAAATCCAGGAATAAAAGAGTAGAATTTGAGTTTCACTTCCATCTTTACAAGAATGGAGGAAAAAATAAATATTTAGAAACCAAAATTTCTGAAAAAAGCAATAAAATAATAAAGATAAAGCTATAGAAATATTTATGCACAGGCAGCACAATTTGGAATCTGGGAATTCCACACAAACTTTTTTATCCTCCCTTTATACCAGCAAAGAAATCTGAATTGTTATGGTATTACAACATAAAATATGTTGATATTATGCAATACTATACAAATATTTCATACATTTTTTAATTTCTATTTTTTTCTGGCCTTTACATGTTATCTTGTGACTTCTGCAAAACTCCCAAAATGTTCTCATTTAATTTCTTATGCCAACTGATTATATAGCGAAACTGTGATAGGGCAAGATGTGATGTGGCAGGGATAAATCTATATGCACATGTTTATGCATCTAGATGGTGATAAATAAAATCTCTTCACTGTATTATAATTCACCATAGAAGTGTCTAAGCATTTGTGAACATGACATTTCAATTATTACATTTAGTTCTCTGTGTCATATTTTAAGAAGGCAGAAGAGTGACCAGGATGCTAAAAAGCCTGGAAACCATGCTACCACCTGTGGATCAGCTCAAAGAAAAAGGAAAAGTCATTCTGAAAATGAGAAGACATAGGGGAGATGATGGCTTATCTTCAAATATTTTAAGTACTGTCAGTATTTAAGTACTTTAAGTACTTAAAGATTAGACTTATTCTTCTTGGCCTCAGGGGGTCTAAAACTAGGAGTAATGAGTAGAAGTTGCAAAGAGTTAAACTTGAGTTTGATGTTAGGAAAATTCTTCCAACTATTCCTGCTACCCTGGATTAAAATGGGCTAATTTTGGAAGTGGACAGCTCCTTCTTCTGACAGGTTCTCAGACTAAAACTAGAAGATTACTTGTTGATGATATCATAAAAGGAATTCTCAGTCAGGTACAGTTACAATCGATGATCTTTCCAGTTCTGAGGTCCAGTAATCACTTATTTGGTGATTCTGTGACATAGCTAATAAGATGCTGTTAGCATTAGTTATTGTAAACTGAATTCAAAAAGGTCCATGCCTTTAGCAACTGTCATATACTAAAATTTTATGATCTAAAATCAACTTATTTATGAAATCATCTAAGACCTATGGGGCTGGCATGATTACTCCTTCCGATCTAATTTTTACAACTAATTCGTTAGCACACCCATTCACCAGTAACTAGTGTCACACCCAATTAACATTCCCAGATAGTTTTCAATTAGCCCTGGCAGTTCCAACTATTAAAAGACAACACCACAGTTGAACAGTAATAGGACTTCTTCCAGGGTGGCTAATTTACTGTGACAACTGACAACAGGGAAATAGTTCTATATAAAATTTTCCCTTCATTATTATCTTGACCACTTGGTAATATGGCATCTCCCTAGGGAGTCTGACTTAAGTGACATCTTTAGATAAGCTGTTTTATGAGTCTGTCTCCCAATTGTATGTTTTTAAAATTAGAGTAATAGCAGTTTTTATTCTGTCATAAGTTGTCAATGGACAGCTTGATTACATTTGAAAAGAAATCATGGGAAGTGCTTTGTCACCACCTGGCATATTAAATAGAATTCAAAGTCAGTTGTGGCTTATAAGCCCAAACAAGCAAAAAGCCTTTATTAACTATCTGCTGCCTTGTACACTTATATACGTTAAATATCCTGGATTGATATATATATATATATATATATATATATATATATATATATATATTTAATGATGAATAAGGAATGGATAGTCCAGATAAGTAGGAAAATCATGATATTTCCTTGCTATAAATAAAACAAATATAATGGATTTAACCAGAACCATTATGACTCTCGCAAATGGATTGGTCATGTAGAAAGGCACTGGGATAATTCATAAAGTTCATACTCTTTCAGTATTTATATGACATCAAGAGATCTAGAGGAAGGCCTTTAGTAAAACAGATAGCATGTTTGTGGAAATACATGGGCAAAAGTTTCATAGGACAAGTAGCAGAGATGGCTTGCATTCTGTATTGTGGAATATACACATTAATAACATGAAAAGTATATTTATGTTTTAAAGAAGAATTTCTTTAAAATTAAAGAAATTCTGTTTCTCAATCATGAAATGCCAAGGAATAAAAATTTCAGACCAGCAGGCCATGAACAAGCATATGGTAGATTTAAATAGGCTACAAAATATTGCAAAAGCAAATAACATACAAAAATACAAAGAAAAATCAAAAAAGTTATGTATGACCAGTAATGGTGATGAAACAATAATTTAGGAAAGATAAAAGAAAAATAACTTAAAAGCTCCAAAACATAAACTTTTTTAATGAAATAAAAACCTAAAATTAGTCTATTTAACTTGGTAGCAGAGTACAGAATAATATATATTAAATTTATGATAAAATGTAAAAAATGTAGAAATGATGTTTAATATCATAGTGACAATTCAACATTGTATAAATTAACTGTATGTGATTCTATTAGTGTCTTATGTATCCTTCAAAAATCCAAAGATTTTTAATCTTGAAACTTTAAAAAATGACAAAGCAAAAAGTTATCACTTTTCTTAATTCTTTACATCTAAAAGTCAAGTAAAAGACTAAATAAAGACAAGTATATTTCTCTTCATTTCATAAACTAGTTCTTTTAACATCTATGTTGGTTGCATTTTGGCATATTTCAGGATAGAAAAAAAATCTCCAATGAGCACAAAATGTTTGGTAACTGAGATGCAACATATTTTTTCCTTTAAAAATATTGCACATCAGAGCAGCTAAATGATGCAACAGATAAAGTGCTGGGCCTGAAATCAGAAGGACCTGAGTTCAAATTCAGCTTCAAACACTTAACACTTCTTAGTTGTGTGACCCTAGGCAAGTCACTTGACCCCAAGTGCCTCAGCAATATGTGTGTGTGTGTGTGTGTGTGTGTGTGTGTACGTGTATGTATGTATATGAATAAATAAAAATAAAAATAATGCACGTCAAATGAATTAACTATGACTTCAATACCTTTTTAGAACAATCTCACTTGGAAATACAGAAGGAAGACAGTGCATCTTGCATTTCTCTTACTTTTATCACTGTATTAGACATATTATAGCTTATTAGTTTGTTTACATTTGATCTGGAAACTTTACATCTGATATGGATAACAGTCCTATATTATCTCCATTCTATAAATGATGAAGAAAAATATTTATTCCAAAGAATTCTAAACTATCTGATTCCAAACTCAGTATTCTATCCACTGTGACACCTAGCTATCCATGGAGTTTTTTTGGCTAAGATTTTTCCTTCTCCAATGTGTCCCCATTTAAAAATGAATAAATGAAATCTACAATCAAAGCTTTAAATTCTATAAGGTGGATAAAACCACTTTATATTTTATGATGTTAGAAATTATATGTATATTTTTAAAAAATCAGCTCTACAGAGGAAATTCTTGTATACTAGGTTTATACTAGGGGGTAAATCTTGTTTACCCCCACTACATTTACTTTTTCAAGAACTTGGGATTTGATTAACATTGGATGGAAATATTGTCTCCTCTCTCTCTCTCTTTCTCTCTCTCTCTCTCTCTCCCTCTCCCTCTTCATCTCTCTCTGTCTCTTTCTCTCATAGCAGATCACAATCCTGGTAAAATATAACAGGAATTCTTCCAGTGTTGCTATTTCTAAAAAAAAATTTATCACTCTGCAGCTATTCTGGTTATGAACCTCTACACACTTCTCTAGGCTTATCCTCAAACAACACACATATAAATCTATCACTGGCACCATGTTCAGAGGCTTTCTGATTTGCCAGGACTTGTCAGAGCTTGTGCAATACAGGCAAAGACTCTGTGAACCCATCATTGCTTCTACCATATGAGGAAGAATTAAAGCATGACTTAAGTAGATCTCTTATACATGGTATACACTTCACAGTAAAATCAATCAATGAAAAAAATGCTCTGAATCACTATTGATTAGGTAAATGCAAATTAAAACTCTTGAAGTACTCTCTCACCCCTCTCAAATTGGTTACAACGACAGAAAAAAATAATGATGAATATTGGAGGGGACATAGGAAAACTGGGGCACTAATGCATTATTGGTGAAGTTGTGAAGTAATCCAACCATTTTGGAGAGCAATTTAGAACTATCACTAAAGGGCTATAAAACTGTGGCCCCTTTGATCCAGGAGTGTCACTACTGAGTCTATAAACCAAAGGGATCATAAAAGAAGGAAAAAGGACCCACATGTGCAAAAATGTTTGTAGCAATTCTTTCTGTAATGGTAAGGAGCTAGAAACTGAGAGGATGCTTATCAGTTGAAGAATGACTGAGTAAGTTATAGTATATGAATGTAATAGAATATCATTGTTCTATAAGAAATGATGAGTAAGATGGTTTCAGAAAAGTCTAGAGAGACTTATAGGAATTGATGCTGAGTGAAGTAAGCAGAACAAAAAGAACACTGTACACAGTAACAGCAAGATTATGTGATGATCAACTATGATGGACTTGGCTCTTCTCAGTAATGTGGTGTTTCTAGACAATTCTAATAGACTTGGAATGGAAAATGCGATTCGTACCCAGAAAGAAAATTATGGAGACTCAATGTAAGTTGAAACATAGTATTCTACCTGTTTTTTTCTTTGTTGGTTTACTTTTTCTTTTTTGTGGTTTTTCCCTTTTTTGTCTAATTTCTCTTGAACAATATGACAAATATAGAAATATGTTTAAAATGAATGTACATGTTTAACCCGTATCAGTTTTTTCTCTAACCTAGCAGTTTTTAGCCCTAGGTTCATACTTAAACTATACAGATATAGAGATAGATAAATTGATACATAACTATATTTTAACATATTTGCCATATTTTATAATACTATGAATGTAATTTTATGCATTTAAAAATATTCTGAGGTGTCCATAGGTTTTACCAGACTTTCAGAAGGATGCATGACACAAAAATTAATAGCACTTGCTCTAATCTCTTTACTACTATTATCTCCCTCCCTATTTAGTAAATTATAGTTAAAATAAAATAACTGTGTAGCCTTTCCCACCCACTGTTAAGTAATAGGATTAAAAAACAACAATAAAAGAATGTGCAAGAAAGACCTCTGTAAAATACAACATTTGAGGACCCACACCTCATCAGCACCTTTAACTGATAACTGAAAATGATTTTTAAATGCATGTAATAATCAGATACGGTGTCCTTACTGATGTATGTAATCCAGTGCAATAAACATTTTTTAAGAATCTTATATGTGCCAGGCATTGTCTAAGGACTGGGCTCTCTGCTCTAAAGGAACTTACAAATATAAAAGGGGAAGACAAGAAATAAGAAGAAGCAGAAAAATGAGGTTGCAGAACAGGATCCGTGGTCTGAAGGCATTTTGTTCTGTGGAGCTGAAAGCAGAGAAATATGCAGAATGGAATGACTAATATAATGGTGTAAATTTAGCAAATATCATCATATATCGTTTTTATCTGTGACATAGAAAGACATGAATGGAACCTAATAAGAAAGAAAAGCATAGATGAGGTGCAACTTGCTTCCCTGAAAGAAATAACTATATTAATGAGATCACTGAACTACTCAAGTTAAGTACTGAACTCTAATGAAGAGCACCAGTACTCAAAGCTTAATATTTCAACAATGAAGTATCACATCAATACAGATTTTTGTGGACATGATGAAACATGATGTTGATCCAGCTAACATGCTGATAACAAGTTAGGACATTCTGTAGGAGATTTGAGGTAAAAAGCCACAGATAAACTTGGAATGAATACTAATAATCTAAATCCCCAACTTCAAACAAACTGAAAACATTAATTAAAAACTCCAAGGCATCTTGTCTGAGAATATTTCATCTTACTTCAAATGCATTAGAATGGAATTTTAGTAACACAACTAAAGTTTATTTCCTTTGAAAAAATCAGATGCCAATATTATACCCCATTTTTCTATACTTGAGCATGAACTCTGGCTCTTGTAATCAAACAAAATCAGACTGATGTGAGACATGCCCAGCAAGTAGCTGGATTTAAAATTTCCATTTCTGAGTTCCTGAAAATCATGTAAATTCCATGCACAATTAGTTAGAACCAAGGCTGCAATCTGATATCCTGATGGCAAAGTAAAATTAATTTGATAGAAAGAAAAATAACAATTTATATTTTAATATGGCCACTGACAAGTTACAGATACTTAAGAGAGAAAAAAAATCCTTCTATTTTCTATCATATTCCTATATATATATATATATATATATATATACACATATATTATATATATATGTATATCATATACACAAACACATTTTAGACCAGACTTCTTCAAGAAAACCTAGTTAAACAAGTTCAAGAGTGATCTACATGTAAAAGACTAATGTTTAGAACCATAATTTACCCCACTTCAAGTCAGAGAAGCCCTATTTTTTTTTCCAGTGGACAGTACCATTGTCATAACAGCTTTGATATTCTAGTTACAGAATCATATGAACTTCAAAGATCATCTAGTCCACACCTCTACCTAAAGAATAATTATCTCTAGAATGTATCTGACAAATGATAATTAAATCTTCTCTTATAGATTTCTAATGAAACTATGGAGCAAAAGCTATGGTACTCACTATCTCTGCTCCATTTGGTAAGTCACCTATCCTCTCAGTTTACTCATTGGTAAAAATGAGAACTTTGGACCAGATGGAATCTAAGTTGCTTTCCTGTTTTAAATCAACAATCATAAATCCTGAGCCAGTCATTCCACTCCTAAATAACTATAATTGTTAGAAAGTTTTTCTTTTTCTAAAACCTACTTTTGTCTCATTTCAGCTTCCATCCACTACTAGTTCTGCACTCTGAAGACAAGCTATGTAGTTCAATCTCATTTCAATTCACAACTCTTTAAATACTTGAAGAAAGTATTATGCATGCACTCTCCCCCTCACCCTAGCTGCCTCCGTCTCCTCCATCCCTGTCTCCCTGTCTCTTTCTTTCTCCTTCTCTCTGGCTCTTCTCTCTCTTTCTGTTTCTGTCTCTCTTCTTCCTTTCCCTCCCTCCCTCCTTCTGTCTCTAACTCTCTTTCTCTGTCTCCTTCCCCTCTCCTCTCTTTGTCCCTCCCTCCTTTCCTTTCTTCTTTTCCAAAAAAACTTTATCACCAGTTTCTTCAATTAGTCTTCTATGTGAAAGGAACTCAAAGGCATTTGCCATGCTGGCTGCCCTCTACTAGACTTATCTTGTTGGCCAACGGCTTTCCTCACAATACTTCATATGCAACAAGACAGGGAAAGAGGACAATGAGATTAATGATCTCTTAGCTCCAGGATATTATACTTTTCAAGGAAGTCTAAGACTTTACAAGCTTTCTTGGTTGCCATAGTATACTGTTGTCTCTTATTCAGACTGTAACATATTAAAATCCCCAGATTTTGTTTATGAAAACTGCAGTCTAGCTGTACAATTTAAATTCCTATTGTGTGCCAGGCACAGTGCTGTGGTTTTTTTTTTCCTTCTTGTACTTAGGAAACTGGATTTTTGAACCAAGTATAAAGCTAAATTTACACCTATTTAATTTCATCTTATTTACTTTGGCTTAATTTTATTTAGCTTGCCAAGATCTTTTTGAATCCTGATTATTATCCATTGTCTTAGCTATCCCTCCCAGTGATATGTGATCTGAAAATCTGATTATCATGCCACCCATGGTTTTAACCAAGTCATTTATAGAAACATTAAATGGCACAAGCATACTCCCATGGCCCTACAGCACTCCATCTCATTCAAAGCTGATATCAAACCATCCTTTGTACTTGGCTATCATATATATGCCTTTGTCATTCTCTATCAACTTCTCTGAAAGTTCCAGTCTAGAAAAATTATTCCAAGTTTTAACTAGTGTATTTTAGATAATGGAATACCATTTCCTTAGAACAATATTTTAGAAATTCTACTGGAGATAAAAATTTATGGGGGGGGAGGGGAATTAAACCATTTTAGTACTTTTTGATGACATTGTTACTCCTCAGCTGATCTCATAGATGTCTAGGAAACTCAGAACAGGTGATGAAGAAATAAAGATTTATGAGAAAGTGAAATAAGATACTAGAGATCTTCACGTAAAAACTAGATGTAGGCATGTTAGGTATGTGATAGTTTTGATTCTGGTTTAGCTGTGGATTAGATTAAATGGTCTGTGAGTTCCTTTTGTTGTTCCAAAATTTTGTGATTCTGAGAGTTTGGAAATAACAAATGTAGAGATGTAGATAGGCTTTCTTTGGGCTGGAAACGTACATTTGTGAGTCATCTGCATTGTGATAAAAATTTAATCCATGGAAGCTGATGAGGTCATCAAACAAAGGAATATTAAGACAAAAGAGAAGAGGTCTCAAGATAGAACTTTGGATAATACCTATTGTAGGTACAATGTTGGAATATTCCACCTTGTTTATTGCTGCTTTGTCCCTCATATCCTCCTTCAGACATTGCTGAGTTCCTCTTAGGATCTCCAATTTCAGGAAAGGTCAAAACAAAGCCTGCTTCACTCTCTGCACTTTGCAGCCATACTTCCAAGGGGAAAACTTCATCTTCCCTCCCTCCTCAACTTTTCAGTTTCATAATTTCATGTGCTTTCTCCCATTAAAGTATAAAATTCTTAGAGGTATGGACTGCTTTTCCTTTGGTTATATTTGTATCCCCACCTCTTGACAATGTGTCTGGCACATAATAAGTGCTCAATAAAACTTGTTCATGTAACTTGACTTATATTTGTCTGAGAAAGGGAGAAGAAAAATATGATTATGTCATTAGAGGATATTGCAACACTTGGAGCTGTTCGAAAATAATGAGCAATGGAAAAAATTGAAAATATAAGAAAAAGGACATTGTTGAGTTAGGAATCTGCTGAGAAGATAAGAAGAGATGGGATCTGAGAGATATGTGAAAAGGTTGGCTTTGCAAAAGAGACAATCAACTCTTCAGAAATTAAAAGAGGAGAGAGTTGGGGCAAGGGAAGTTGCATCAAACAGTTTCAAGAAGAAGACAAAAGGGGAAGAAGGAACTCACTGAAAAATAGCCCCCCCCCTTTTTTTTTTCTTCAGTAGAACAGGTTTTCTTAAACTTTTTTTTGTTGCATAGATACCTTTGGAAGTTAGATAAAACCTATACATCCTTTCTTAGGACAATATTTTTTAAGTACATAAAGTAAAACACATAAAATTAGAAAATAATTTAAGAATATTTAAATATAATTATATATTTTAAAATTCATAGACCCAAGTTAAGAAATTCTGAATTAAAGAATGAAGAAAGGTTCTTATTTGAGGGAGGGGGGAATGAATGAGGGACACTTGAGAAAAGAAGAGAAAAGAGGCTCGAAGTAGCATTTTTGAATAGTGGAATAGGTAATGAATTAGAGATGAAATTAAATACCATAAATTTGTAATGTATCCACTTGGCTTAGTTTTATGATTTCCTCCAGCTCCATCCAGCAGCATAATAGAAATAAGAAAGTACATGGAGGACTTAATCCACAGTTAGATTTTTGGCAATGAATATGTACTGATGGAGTTGGGTAGAATAGTGATAAGATAAAGGGTCTGACAGCAAAGAACAATGTAGAAATGAAATGATTAGTAACATAACTGAGATTGGGAAAAAAGCAAATATGCAATACTGATGTTTACATACTAATTGTTCGCATATAACATCTCAAAGATCAAATTTAATTGTAGAATTGCCTATTGAAGCCATAGACCCACACTTTCTCTAGAAGGACTATCCTTGGTTTTTTAGGTCCTAATTATTGTAGTTAAAATTCAGAGCAACACTTGAGTTACTATCTCATTCTCAGTCAGTCAAAAGTCCAAGTCCTGTGGTCTGTTCCATATCTAAAACCTGCACTTCCAATCTCAGTATGGCCCTGATCATTGATTTATAGGATCACAGATTTAAAGCTGGATGGGCCTTTAGATATTATCTAATCTAATTCTCACTAGACAGATGAAAAAAAGCAAGACCCAGAAAAGTGGCTTCCCCACAAAAACCTGGGTGCTAAGTAACAAAGCTGGAATTAAAAACCAAGTCCTCTCATGTCCATGTTATATTATGCTGACTCAGGACAGTGTGGGTAGAGCAACAGAAGCAATCACCATTACTAGACAAACAACAATTCAAAGCCCAGGCTTTCCTGATAGTGGGTCAGCAGTGTCACTAGTACGCGTAATAAGAAAATACATTGTATTTTAAGAGGAACATTATGTAGGTAAGACCATTTTCCAGGTTTCTCTATAAATGAGTGTGCGGATCTGTCACGAAGCTCCCATTAATTTATAATGAGTTTGATGCTTAGATGAACATTGCTAAATCCTAAGCAGGACATGAAGTAAGAAGAACTGAGAATTACTATAGCTACAGCCATCTGGAAGAGATCAAACTTGCACTATTTTGGAACTGCCCAAATATACATTCTCTTTGTCTATGAAGGGGAAAAAATAAAATACAAAATGACTCTCATGGTGTCACTGTGGGCAGGCTATGTATATATGCCCACAAATCTCCCAACAATTCAAGGGGAAATGTAAATTAAAAACTATTCCTGCCCAAAAAAAGAGAGACTTGATAGAATGAAGTCACATTAAGAGAACTTTATTGTCCTTAAACTAAGCAAATGCAGTATCAGTGAATTTATATTTGGGAAGTATGATAATCTTAGCTAGCATAAAGGGCTCATCAGTCTCATCTGTACTTCTTTGTCATCAAGATTGAAATCTATTTTGGGGGGGTGGTAGGGAGAAGGAGAATAAAGAAGGAAGAAAAGAGATAACATGAATGTATTAACTTTGACATGCTCTCTGGATCACTATACTATTTTCTTTCAACATAAAAATATGTGCTAAACACTAGGAACAAATTAAAAAACTGCTAAGAAAGTCATATGCTATTCAACATTAACTATGCATTTGGCTATGAAGTCAGTGCTGTAATTGTCTTTGAAATTTGTACTACTTTGGAATAAGCCTCCAAGAAATGATTTATGTTTATTCTAAATATTATATAACCTTCCCAAGTAAGGCCTATAATCCTTATTTAACATTTAATAAAAGAAATAATACTGAAGTCATTGTGCTGATGTAGGATTAGGAATTAAAGAAGCTGTTTTTAAATGGTAGCTCTTCTACTAATTGGGCAGGTAAGTGGTGGCCTGAATGGTATGTCTGGCCTGAAGTCAGGAAGATCTGAATTCAAATGCAGCTTCAGACATTTATAAGCTTTGTGTCTGAGTAAGTCACTTAACTGGTGTCCACTCAGATTTCTCATCTATTTTGGTGCTGGTATTCAGTCATTTTCAATCATATCCTAGTTGTCTTGACCCTGTTTGGGGTTTAGTTGGCAGAGATACTGGAATGGCTTGCCATTCCTTCTCTAGTTTATTTTACAAATGTGGATACTGAGTCAAATAGGGTTAAATTTACCTCGTGTTACAGAGGTAGTAAATTTCTGATTTGAACTCAAAAATTTGTCTTTCTGACTTCAGGTTCAGCATTCTATCTCCTGTGCCACCTGGCTATTTTTTCAACTGTAGAATCCTATCTCCCAGGGCTGTTGAGAGACTGAAATAAGATTTTATACACACACACACACACACAGAGGCATATTTATATTATATATAGATAATATAGATATATAGATGTTATGTATATTATGTTATATGATACATATATCTAGCATTTATAATATGTATATGTAATATATATATATACACACAGGATGATTTGTAACTTTACAATGCTAAATAAATGCTAGTATTATAATTTTTATTGTAGTTATTAATATTGGGTTTGATGTTGGACAATTCACTTAAGTACTTTGTTTCCTCATTCATAAAATGAGAGAAATGAACTAAATAACCTCAATGCTTTAAACCTTGATATTATGAACCTAAAATAAAGCCATAAATATTGATTTTTCAATATTTTATGTTTAAAATACATGCATAAAATTATACAGTACCAAATAATTTATGTTTTATCTTGTATAAAAATAGTTCTTAATATATCAATCCATTTTCTGTTAATAATTTGGTATTTTTTCAAGCTCAATATTTCAATTGTTCTAGGAGAACATAGTAGGAGAATTAATATCTAGGAGATATTAATATCTAGGAAATATAATCTAGGAGATTATCTAGGAGAAATAATAATCTGAATATTTCAAATATAATGCTATAATCTAAAAATATAAAATCTCTGATAACAATCCTAATATTAACATTGATATGGCAGCTAATTGAATTATTTACTAATGTGAAAGATAATTAGGATGAGTATTTTAATGTCCAGAGAGTATATGGATATATATGTAAGTTGTTTATACATGCATACACACACACACACACACAGAGATACATCTTTCTAGCTCCATGGCTTTCTCTCGTTCTCTCATATATATGCATCTATATTTTTTTCATGTATAGGAAGGTAAGGGTTTCTCCACTGCACTCATCTACAGCCATAGTATGCTCTAAAGAGAATAAGTATTTGGAAGCTTGAGAGTAAAATGATGAAATCCAGTCGTAGGCTTCATCACATAAAACAAAGAAGATAATCCCATACTAATATCCGAGAAGTTGATCCTTCAAGCAGGTTAAATAATCCTGTCCAAAGCTTCCTGGGAACATCTTTATTTTATTAGATAATATCCCTTGTGCAGTCTCAACTTTGTTATTAGAAGTAATCTCACTTTTGATCCCACTGATCATGATAAAAAGCTAGAATTGGAATTGTTGTTAGTTACAGATCAATTTGAACAAGTGCCCAATTAGAAACTAAACAGGATTTTTTAATATATTTGGGGGAGAGACATATAATAGATAAGATACTATACCATAGTACTGAGTCAGAAAGACCTCAAGGTATCTGCAACACTTTTTAGCTGTTTGGCCATGGACAAGTCATTTAATTTCTATGAAACTTAGTCTTCTCATCTGCAAATTTGGGATAATAATATATGTGATAATTATTATGAGGCTCCAACGAGTTAATATCCATTAAAAAAAAAAAAAAACTAACTAAATAAAAACTAAAGTAAATTTTAAATCACAGGAAGACCCAGAGCCCGAACTGGGTATGGCAGATATGTTTGAAGGACTATATAAATTCAAAATATTTTTATACAGGGCCTGTATATTTTGATGCAGTCAATGAACCATATAGAGAAAAATAATAAATACATTTTCCCCACTTATTAATTTGTAGAATAAAGTGATGAACTAAATATATACATTGTCCTAAATAACTGACATAGAGTATGGGTTGGACATACCAATTGCTCCAAACTTGTCCAGCCCATGAATGATATAATTACCATCCGACTTGTTTAAAAATATTTGGCTTTTCTTTTATTTTTAGAAATTCAGATAATAAGATATTTTAAACCTTTTCTTCAGGATTCACCAATACTCTAGCAAAACTCTATCTTTTTCACCAATTCTTATTTCTTCTTCTCTTTTTGATCACAAATACCAATCCCAAAATAAGGCCTCAATTGGTGTTTTTAAAAAATCTTCAATCCGGGGCTCATTTCAACTGTCACTTCCCAATGGTAGTGGATTTGCATAAAAAAGAGTTTATTTAATTCTTTATTTCTTTTAAGGTAAAACAGGTTCAAAACTGTTGTCATTCATAAGAGGAATACAAGCTGCCAGCCCTTTAAACAGCAGGTAAGGCGTTGGAGGTTGGAATTAATTAGCATTTAGAAAACCTACACACTATATGATACCTCTTTAAGAACATGTTTGTCCTTCCTTGAAATGAATATAACTCCTAAAATTAAGAAACACAACAGGCATTATGTAAAGACACTTAGAAAATATATCTTGAAATTGGGGGAAGAGAAACATTTTGCTCTTTCTAAGAAATTACTCATGAAATCCGTTGAAACAGTGAGTTAACAAATATCTTGCCTGATTTTACTAAAAACCTTTTTCGTTGTACTCATGGACACACAAACTTATTTCATGTATAAATATATGTGCCATTCAATCTTTATGCACGTAAATGTCTCCCCAGTTAATTTTCAAAATTGACTATCCTATTATTTAATCTCTAAAATATCATGAGATGGAAACTATTTTCCAAAAGGAGTGTCTCCTTGATTCTAGAATTCTTTTCGATTTTTTTTTTCCCTTCATGAAGGTCTCAGGAGTACCTGAGGGCATATTTTAACATCTTTAAAAAGCTAGGTCTTTACTATCCCAAGGTTCAGCCTCACATCAAAGCCTTAATAACCTGATGTAAAAAGTCCTTTTAAGTCATTTACGGCATTTAATTTATATGATGAACATATTTTAAAATTATAAAAATGATTGATGCCAGATTTTTAATGACATGGTAATAAGTGACCATCTGTCTATATCTAAGAGTAAGGGGGTTGGGGATGGGAAAGTATCACATTATTATTTGGCCTACAAAGAGAAGGGAGAGTGATGCTAATTAAAAAGTACATTATTATTGCCTGAAAGCAATGTCTAAATGCTACAACTGAATTGTCTCTGCACCCAAATTTGGGAAAAGGTTTATAATATCCGTGGTTTTTACCCATGTCTGTACAATAACATTTCATTATCATTTCAAAAAGTTACAACAGAAAACAAGAGAAACAATGGGGCAGAAAGCTGTTATCTACAGAAACTCCTGGCTCATCCTATCACCAATGCTTTTATTTTTCTTCTAACACTTCTCATAGCATCATTTATGTGCTTGTTTAATCTTCCTGACTAGATTGATAGTAAGCTCCTTAACAGAAGGGATTGTGTTTTACTCAACTCTGTAAACATCTGCCTCACCCCTCCCACTGACTATGATCAGGCCTTTGACATAATCAGAGGCATAAGGAGCCCAAATCACACAAATTAAGTTCATGGGGTGAAAGAAAGGTGGCACACAAAACACCCCCACTTTAAGGATGCTATTATACCAGGGTGGAAGTAGGTCAGTCTGTGTAGAATCCCCTACTGGTAAGACAACAGAATATGGGGTTACTAGTCAATTGTTGTAGGATTATGGACAACCAGTACTCCTAATGTCAGAACCCTGATACCAAGTCCTGTTAGCTTTACGTTAGTCACAGCTCTGCATATGATGGGAACTCAAGAAATTATTTTTTGAAAGAACAAATAAATAGAACAGTAATTCTGTGTAGGTTCTTTCTGTGGTCTAGGAACTAGTGGAAGAACATTCATCATTGCTTCTAGGACTGAAAAAAGAGGAGATGCTTCAAGAGCGTAGGGAAGTTCTCCCAGAAACATAGATCTTTTATGTCTTTTCTGCCAAGTTTCAATAATATTTTAGGCTACTCTCTTGGTTCCCCAAAGAGCTTCAGGTCACTCAATAAATATTAATAAATATCTACTGTGATCCAGGCACTATGCCAAGCATTGGCAAAAAGAGGCAAAAGAGTACCTATCCTCAAGGAGTTTATAATCTAGTGGAAAAGACAATAAACTATTTTGTGCAAACAATCTGTTACAGGCTAAATGGGAAAATAGGGAAGGCATAAAATTAAGAGGGATTAAAAAAGGCTCCATCTATAAAATGAGGTTTTAGTTGAGACTTGAAGGAAATCAGAAGGCAAAGTTGAGGAGGAAAAAGATTTCAGAAAGGGGAGACAGCCAAAGAAAATGCCCAGGGCCAAGAGATGGAGTATCTTGTTCCTGAAACTGCCAGCAGGCCAATGTCAATGGATCAAAGAGCCTTTGTTGGAGAATAACATGTAAGAAGACTGGAAAGGTGGGGGTGGGAGGAGGGGTTAGATTATGAAGGGCTTTGAATGCCAATAGAGGATTTGTTTTTGATCCTGGAGGTGATAGGCAGCCACTGGCATTTATTGGGTAAGGATAGGTGTGACATAAGCTTCAGAAAAATCCCTTTGTCAGCTGAAGGGAGGATAAACTGAAGTGGGGAGAGACTTGAGGCTGGCAAACACACCAGCAGATATTGCAACAGTCTAGTGAGGTGACCAGAGCCTACACTAGTGTGATGGCAATTTTTAAGTAGAGAGAAAAAAAATCTTTGTAAGGTGCAATTAACAATACTGGGCAATAGCTAGCATAGAAGGGCAGGGTTAGGTGGGCAGGGGTGGAGTGAGAGAATCGTAAGGAGTTGAGTAGAAGATGACTTCTAGCTTAGAAACCTCAGGGACTGAGAGGATATTGTTGCTTTTGACCTTAATAGGAAAGTGGGGGGGTGGGGGGTGTAGGGAGCTGGGAGGAGAGCTTGGAAGGAAAGTTGTGTTCAGTTTTGTACATGTTGGGAAAAGAGCACTTAATGGAAAACAAGACGCTGATTTGGAAACACTAAAAGCACTTAATAAATGCTAATTAATTGACTTAACCACGTGAAAGTGAAAAATTAACTGAAAAAATGATTGATAGGGTAAAGAAACAAATAAGGGACAAAGAGTTTAACTTTTCTCAGCTTTGCCAGTGTGGCTATGAATAGCAAGGTAAAACGTCAGGGACAAAGAGTTCAAATTTTTCCTCAAATACTTATTAACTGCATGAACACTGTTAAGTTATTTAATGTCTTCAACACTCATTTTTCTCATCTCTAAATTGGAGATGCTTATCTCACATGGTTGTTGAGTGGATCAAATAACATTTATAAAGTACTTTGTAAATCTTATAATGCTCTATACATGTTAGCTATTATTATTATTGCCATTAGTTTTTATTCTCCAATATCCAAGCTTCTCTCTTTCCCTTAATACTTAACCATTTCTGCAAGTATTTCCATCAGAGGAATCATGAAGTATATTTTAGCTCAGAAAGATTAAATGAATTGAAATCAATGGACAAAAAAGATTTTGTTTTTCACTAAGCTGTTATTTACTTTATTTTTTCTCATGTTTCCACTAAACCTAGGTCTGCTGCTACATCATGCTATGGAGAAGATCCTGATTCCTTAAGATCATTGTAGCAGGACATAAGCTAGAAGGTCATCAAAAACAAGTCCAACTTATGTCTGTATATTGGGATGATGTTTTTCAATAATATTTCAACAACATGTCGTGAAAAGCACTAAATGATCTTTGTCTTCAAGGAAATTACATTTTTTAAAAGCAGAAACACAAAAATTGGTTGTGATTAATGATATAAAATTGGTACAAGTAAATAAGACAAATTCAAGTGAAATGAAGAGAAAATTGGGTGCATTAGTAGCTAAAGGGATAGAATATCTGAGTTGAAAAACAGCTCAGAAAACAACTAATCCAATTCACCAGGATATGAAGTTCCATGTACTAAAAGGGCTCAGGATGGTAGGAGGGAAGAAAGCACAGGAAGTGCTTCTGCTTAATGATTAAAATTGAAGAGGGATTGACTGATCTAAAAATGAAGAAATATAAAAGGTTTGGGAAGATGTAGATTGGGAACTATTTTATTAGATGAAGAGCATAGGAAGGAATGTCATAAAGTCTTCTTCCTCTATAGCAGATTGGAGATATACCTCCTCTTCCTCACTGCATGGTCACACAAAGGTCTGAGCTCCATTCCCCTGCCAAATTCTAACTCTGCAAAAGAAATGCATGGGTTAAAACTTCACATCTAAATATTCTGCTCAAAGGCAAAGCTCTTGTGCCTATAAGATAAAGTTATGAGTACAGGCTAGAATAAATATTTATATTATCTTTAAATTTCATTTAACCAGTCTCTCATCGGATTGGTTCAAAGAGACAATCAAGAGTGAATTGTACAAAGAGCTGATGGTACAAGTTTTGAAATAACACTCTTAATTATATCCAGAATGGCCAAAATAGGGGAAATATGGATTGTAAATTCTGGGATAAAGGTTCATTTTTTTCCAAAGGGAAACTTGAGGATATCAATTTTGATACTTTTTCATGCAACCTAGAGAAAAGACAGTATTAAATTAGGAGAGAGTTTTACTGAGAAAATGAATCTGCCTATTATGCTAATCTTTATTTTTCAAAACCCAGTAATAAGTTTTATTCATCTAAAAAGAAAAAAAAAATCACCCAGGCATTGTATTTTGATTTAGCTAGAAATTACATTTGTATCATTTTCAATTTTTCTTCCACAATTCTATCTGGCATTTAATCTCTAGTCATAAATGATTCTTCAAGATTAATAACTCTGCAGCCTTAGGACGTTGAAGAAAAGGGTAATAAGTATGGTATCCCAAAGTACAAATGAGGAAGCTATGTAGTGTTGCAGGTGGGGTAATGATGAGAAAAGGTAGTAAATACTTGAGATTACAAAATTTGAAAAGACAAAGAACTATTAAAATTATAATTGTTATGATGATGATGATTTTTATTTTGACAAGACCTGAAGAAACTGATTTCACAGTTGTAGAAAATTCCTAATAAAGAAACTTCCTTCACTATATATAACTTATACAGTCCTGTACTTCATGCAAAGTTGGATAGGGAACTCTGAGATACTTCAGATTATACAGACAGATGTGGCAAAAAGTAGGACTGGATCCAGGTCTTCCTGACTCGAACGTTAACTCTAACTACTATACTATATCACTGTTCACATTAACTAGTGTCCTTTAGGTTAGTTTAGAAATAGAAAATATTTCCATTTATTCTTCAGTTCATTATTTTATTATTTTAGCTTATTTTTAGATTATTACTACTTCTCCTTCTACCTTTCCTCCATCTTCTCATTCCCTCCCCACTCTTTCTCCTTCCTTTTTTGCTCCCCCTTCTTCTTTTCTTTATTCGTTTCTTCAGCATTTCCACACCTTATTACTTCCATTGTGGCTATAATATCCATCACTACCCCCAATCACTGGCTGCAGATCAGCAACTCATTATTATTAGAGTGGTCATAAATCTAAAATAGTCAACTTTAGAATTTTTTTTCACTACAATAGAATAAATTTTAGTATAGACTTTGATGTCCAGCTATAGATTTCTTATTCTGCATTTACAAGAAAACATTTAAATGTATATCAATAGCTTTGTACTAAAATTACAAATTTTGTTATACAAAACCTCTGTAAAATTGAATCCTAGAAATTTGAGGCAACAGAGCAGAGTAGAGAGTGAAGTAGACTTGCAGCAGGAGAGAATAGAGTTCAAAACCTAGACCTCAAATTTGTTGTTTGTAGTTCCTGGGCAAATTATTTAATTTCTATACTTCCAGATTCTTCTTCTATAAAACAGGCATACAATACTGGTTTTGAGAATTATGCAATATATGGCTTTTCAACTGGAAGGAGCTTACACCTAGTCATTGTTACTGTTGCTGCTGCCATCGTTCAGTTGTTTCCAACTATCTGGGACTCCTTTGAGGTTTTTTCTGACAAAGACACTGGAATAGTTTGCTATTTTCTTCTCCAACTCATTTTACAGATGAAGAAACTGAGGCAAACAAGATTAAGTGAGTTGCCTAGGGTCACACAGGTAGTAAATATCTGAGACCAGATTTCTACTCAGGAATATGAGGCTTTCTTACTTCAGACCCAACACTATTAGCATTGTGCCACCTAGTTGCCCCTATTCCTGGTCCAACAATCTTATATTACAAATGAGCAAGCACCACCTCAAGGTCACACAGTAGTGAACAGCTGAGACATGACTTGGCCTTAAGTCATTTGACTTAAAGTCCAATATGTTTCTCCCAAATCTATGGTGTCATATGCATGTATACAAATATGCACATAAATATATAAATATGACTTTGTAAAGTGTTTTATATGTGTATCAAAATTTTAAAAAAGAAATTGTGAGAGACATACTTGATTTCCAAAAGTTTTACTTTCTTTCTGTTATTTCAACAAGAAGCCAAATAAAAGTTTGACCTATCATGTAATGTTATATAGCAAGTTCATTTTTGTTTTTAAGGCTAATGTCTTAGAGAGTGGGAATGAAATTTTCAAACTATCCATTGTTCTTTCCTATTTTTACCCACTAACTATACATGGGACAAATAGAATAAACAGCAAGCTGGGGAACATTGTTCTGGTGTCTCTGAGGCAAGATGGACATTAATCAATAGTATAACTTTTCTCTAATTTTGATTTCTAGGGATATTCCATATTGGCTCTAATCCTATGCCAGCCATTCCTCTGCTGTGGAAATAAATAATTTGCAAAGATCACTGGAGTTTCACAGATAGTGATGAAATCTTTACCACTTTTGAAAAATCTGCTTTTAGATATTTTTTAACTGAGGTACAAAATAAGATCACCCAAACTAAATAGAGAAAACTCCTCAATTAACAGGTTCTCCATTCTAGGAAATAAAGAGGGATAATCACAAATAGTGTCCTCTCTTTAAAGAACATATTGTTTTGTTTTGCGCTGACCTATTTAATGCCTAATCACTTTTTAAAAAAATACTATGAATAAGTGAATAAGTTTTTTCGCATTCTGTAAGAGAATGGTACCATAGTGACATGAAGCTGTCTTGGTGGAGGGCATAGGTGAATGAAGCACCACAGGAGACTCTTAATGTAGGATTTGTGAATCTGTGACTAGAAAAGGTTTACTGACTGCTATTGTCTGCTTTACAGGGAGCCATGTAGGTTAGACCTACCTTGCTTATTCTGACATCTCCTATCAGGGTAAAAATACTGCTGTTCTTCACTATAAAAATGACTAGCTATGCTGAATTGATGGACACAGATAGTATATCTAATGACCTTTTTAATTGGCACTATGATGATTAATTGATGCCTTCAGAAAACTCTAGGAGCTCTCATTACTGAACAGCATGGGGGCCAAGCAGACTCTGTAAGTGACCGTTTTTACTAAATAGTCATCATCTCATATAATATTCTAAAGATAAATTGTCTATCATACCAGGTCTTTCAGAAGCTGATGAGCATTCTTAGGATAATATTAAAGATAACTAGAATTTGTTTAGCATTTTTAAGTTCGCAAAAAAACTAAACATGTTATTCTATTTCTCACAACAATTCTGGGAGATACATAGGTACCATTACTATCATCCTTTTGTGGATGGAGAAACTGAGGAACAGAGAGATTAAATGACTTGCTCTGGGTTATATAACAAATAAGTATCTAAGGTAGGATTTGAACTCAGTTTTTTCCAAATCTAAGTCAAGCTCAATGGACTGTGCCATCTGGCTAATAGTAAAAAAGTTCTATATTTTTAAATATGGTTTATTTATTTGGGATTAATTCAATTGCAACATCACATTAGAAATGGCTAAAAGAGTAAGATTCAACTTGTTGAGTATATAAACAAAATTACTTGGTTGAACTGGAAGCAAATTCAAAAACATAAGAGGAAAAAAGTATTTATCATTGGGTAAAAAGTATACTTGATGTGACCTGCTTAAAGAAAAAGATAACAAACATTTACCCTCAGTCAATCAGGGCCAAAATAAAAACCAAGTGAACTTGACCTGGGACCTTTTGTTAGCCAATTAATGAGAGCCACAGTGATTTGAATTTAAGCCATGATCTTTCAGAAAGAAATTGATTCTGTATATACAGGTTAAGATCTATGTTCAATATTGTCACATGATGCATAATGGAAGTATTGACTGACTATAGAAGCAAAGGTATTAAAATCTCGCCTCTAATGAATTAGCATTAATAATTATGTGACCATGGACAAGCCATTTATCATTTTCCTTATTTATAAAATAAGGATATTAGATCAGATAGCTCAAGAAGTCCCTTTGATTCATTGACTTTGATTCATGATTTTGCTTATAGTCAAAATTCTCATGATACCAGAATCTGCTATCTTTTAACTTCTTGTTGTATTTAATTCTCTTTCTTATGGAATTTAAAATCAAAGAACTTTCTGTCAGGGAAGCTCTGGTGACCATGTAATCCAATCCCTCATTTTTTCATTTGAAGGGAAAAATGACTTGCCCTGAGTCATAAAACTAGTCAACAAAAGATCTGTGAATGGAATTTGGATCTCTTTTGCTCTTAACTTTATGATCTAAAAAGTTATCTTCATTAACCTTTCTTTCTTTTTGAATGCTTCTAGCTTTTGTGTTCACTTAGCTAGTTCTCTATATGACAATTCTAGATGTTATTTTGTGACTTGGGAAGTCTGATTCAAGATATGAACTAGGAAAAACTAAATTTAATTAAATTAGCAGCTTAACTTTAATACAGACTTCCTTAATGATGTTTTAAGACTAGTTTTCTCAGCTTCAGAAAACATTCTGTGTTTTTGTATCAAATACTTTGAATTGAAGAAAAATATTAATTTTGCTATCTCTACTACTTAAGATTAAAATCTGGGGACTCTAATTTTATATCTCCTAACAATATATTTTCTTTTAAAGGGGCAGTCTCCTGGAAAGGAATCTCCTAATGCATAGTATACATGGCTTTAAAGACCAGAAGCACTTTTGCTTAATAGATTGCAGGAAAAAACCAACAACTTTGGATCCATTACATTTTTACCAACTCAAAAATGACAAGGGTCATGATGACAATGGGAAAAATAGCAAGAATATTTATAGACTAGGAGGAAAAAAATGTCACCATAGTGGGTGGTGAATTATTTTCAACTTTTATGCAAATTTTTCCCCCTACAGTTCAAGAAACCCTGAAGCAGATGGCCTGCTGTAACTGAAAATGGGCTTCAAGGGCACAGATTAGTAATTCATTTTTGGTGTTGTAAATGAGTAGACCATAATCTCTCTGGACTTCAGTTTTGTTATCTGAAAAATAGTGGTTAAGATTAGAATATTTCTATGAAGCTTTCCAGTTCTAGTGAAATGTCTATGAAATTCTTTAAAGCCTACATGGAAAAAAAGTTATTGTATTTAATCTCTTTCAAAAAGTACATGATGCTCCCAGGAATGTCTTTTTTTGTTGAATTCTTGAATAAATTTAGATGAAAAGAGGACCCAAAGCCGCAACATTTATGCAAGAGGGAACCTGAGTATCTATCAGTATCTTCTGTGTGAATCTGCTGTGAATTCTAGAGGTTTCTTTTCTTCTTGATAAGTATCCTTTCTTTTCTCTTCAATATCTTAAGTTCTTTTTTTGATACTTTGTCCTTATTCTATATTTTTACATCATATACTTTGAATTGAAAGGAGAAAACATTTATTTTTCTATCTTTGGTACTTCTGTTACCAGAAAATTAAAATATGGAAACTGAGATATGGTGTAGAGGTCAAATAACAATGATTGTCAAATCATATAACCATTTGTCATCATAAAGGTTAGAAAATTTTTATTTCCAGCTTCCAAATCAAATTTAATCTGTTTATTTGTTTTTATCAATTTTAAGTACATCAGATATTAACAAATACGTGTTTATATAATATATTTTGCTGAAAGTCATCTACTAAAATAAAATTATGAAATAAAAAATGTAAAGCTAGAATAAACATTATTACGTCGTCAAGAACAATCATTCCATTGTACAGATAAGAAAACTGAGATCTCTTGAAAGATCCAATGATTTGCCCAAAATTATATACAACATAGTAAGAACAGCCAGGATTTAAAACCAGATTTGATTCCAAAGAACATGACTTCTTCTCATTACAACTCCAACTCCTTTACAAAGATTTATTTGAAGAGAGGGAGAAAAAAGGCTATATATAAGTATGTACTGAAAATTAACTCTAGTTACAAACTACTTAGTTTCTATAAAAGCTATAGAATGGAAGTAATTATATTTAATTCTTTAGATTTTATTGATGCTATTTTGATATTTGATATTTTAGAAATTATATTGCTCACTATATACTCAAAATATTCTGATATTCAATTTTAAAATAGGTGATTTGTTCATAAACTGCATGGCAATAATAAACTTAATAACCGACAGTTGCATGGTTCTTAAAATCTTCAAAGCACTTTACATATGTTATCTCATTTGTTCCTTACAAGAACTCTTTGAGGTAAGTATTATTATTCCCATTTTACAGATAAAGAATCTGGAGCTCAGAAAAGTTAATTGACTTCTTCACTGTTACTCAACTAATTGCCTTCAAACTCAAATCTCTCCAGACTGTAACTCCAGCACTCTTTCTACTATTCTGTCCTACTTCAGAAGTGAAATATAAAATATGAATCAAAATGTAACTGAAATGAGCAAATAAGACACTAAATTTTTTTAAAATTTATGTATGCATACCATGAATTCACAAAATATGTCTGAGTAGCTCAATTTTTTTTTTTTTTATTCCACTAGTCTTTAAACAGTCCTAGGAATTTGTGTAGAAAACATATTTTTTATGTTATGACTTATGGCAAGCTTGGCCTAGTGCAAGATAAAAAGTTTTAAAAATGTGCCTTTTGTCACAAAGCCATTCCCTTGGTCATTCAACAAGTGTTTATTAAGTGCTTACAATATATCAAATCCTGTATTAAATGTTGGAGATAACAAAGAAAGACAAAAACAATGCCTGTCATTAAGAAGCTCATGTTTTAATGAGATGACAATTTGTAAATAACTGCATATATACAGAATGCATATGTCAGCAGCTGGGAGAACCAGAAAATGCCTCCTCCTATAGAAGAGAGAATTTGATCTGAGCTTTGAAGAGAGCCAAACAGAGCAAAAAGTGAAGGGGAGGGGGAAGAGCATCCTAGGCATGGGGTCAGGAGTAGTTATTGGAAATGCACAGAGACAAGAAATAGCAAGCTGTTGTATAGCTAGATCAGAGTGTGTAGAGGCTAGTAAGGTTTAAGAAGAATGTAAAAAACTGGAAGGAAGCAGGTTGTAAAGCCCTCCAAATGCCAAAGAGAAAACTTGAAATTTGATCTCCGAGGCAATAATGAGGCTCTGAAGTTTGTTTTAAGAGGGGTGAATAACACGGGCAGACTTGTGCTTTAGGAAAATCAGTTTGGCAGCTGAGTTAAGGAGGAATTGGAGAAAACAAAGATGGAAGGAAGGCCTTAGTATAGGAAAAAGGTGAAAAGGTAGTGAAGAAATGTCTGCAAATGGAGAGGAGGCATATATAAGATATGTTAGGACAAGAGAAATAAGGTTCTATAGGACTGGATACATGGCATGAGTGACAACAAGGACCAGAGAATAATACTGAGGTTGAAAGCCTGGGTGACTGAGAATATAGTAGTACCCTTAAGGTTGATAAGAATGTTCAGGAGAGAAGAAGGTTCTGGCTAGGGGCCAGAGGAAAAGAGAGATAATGAGTTCTTTTTAGATATTTTGAGTTTAAGAAGCCAATAGGACATCCAGTTCAAGATGTGTCCAAAAAAATAGTTAATGATGTCAGGCTGGGGCTCATGAGAAAGGTTTGTAGAACTGGATATGCAAATCAAGGATTCATGTGTATAAAAGTAACAACTGAATCTTTTGAGCTGCTGGGATTGCCAAGTGAGATAATGTACAGTGCTAATGAAAAAAGCTAGAATAGAGTTGGAAGGGAGTTTGGCAGAATAGAATGAGCACTGGAGTTGGATTTCAAAATTTGTCCTTAGTCCTAACTTTGACAGTATGCAAATCTTTTTTTAACAGCTATGTGATCCTGACCCAGTCATTTAAACTCTTTGGCCTTCAGTTTCCTCATCTGTGAAGTGAGGGTAAAAGCATTCATTTATTCCACCTTTTGCATGGGTTGAAGTTATATCTATATAAATGTGAGTTGATGCTCTTTGTATTCATCTCTTTTTCAGTTCTGTGAAGTTGTAAGAATACAAGTATAGTTTATAGCTAAAAGTTTAAAAATGTCTCTGTCCACTTAAATAATCTCTTTGTGAAATTAGACATCATCACAAACTTTGCTCACCATCATATTACAGCAGACTGAATTTACTGATGCTGCCTAAGGCAAAGTAATGCAGAAAAGTCCACGTCAATAATTTATTAATTTACCAGACTGATATTATCTTTTATTGGGAATTCAGTTACCTTTGTACCATACTCATACATCTTCAACCCTGGTTATAACTTAGCAAAGTGTCATCTCTCACATTAGGTTCAACTTAGATGCAATGGCTTTTTCCCCTTAAGCTTCAGTAATTTTGACATAGCATGTATTTTAGTGGCCATTCATTTCTTTATGTCATAATTTAGTAATAGTGGGCCAGTCTTTTACCACATATCTGATGCCAAAAGCTTATCATTTATTGTACTTATTTGCCTTTAATCCTAAGGAGATGTCAAGAAAAAGAATGTTAGGCATAGTCATTTTTGTTTAGTTTTTTTTTAACCTGACAGTAATGCTTAGCAAAATGGCTTCAAAGGAGTTCAAAGCTCACTGCTCTTGAGAATTTTCAAAAAACAATCTTAAATGTATTTGGATCAATAGAAATTAGTTTAAGTTGTACTTGTCTCAGGCAAAGACCAGTGTAAATCAATCTTATTTGAAATGTACATGAATAGCTTAAAATTGCATCATGAGCCATGGCCAACATGTGTTGAGAGCCAAATTTCAGTACAGTAGATCTAATTTTCACTAGATTGGAATATGTAATGCAGAGATGGACTTTTTAAATGCCATGATGAACCACAGCATTATTCCTAAAGCCAGATTTCTGCAAACATTTAAAGTTTTAGTCAAATAGACTTATGTAACCTTGTTGCTTAGAACTCTAAGCTCTAGCTTTTCTTTCTTTTTTAAAAATGTTTTATTGATGCCTTTTTTATTTTTAAATCAAAATCACTTTCCATCACCCTCCAAAAAGAATAAAGAAAAATTAATTGTGTGACAAAGAAAAACAATTAAGCAAAAAATATTGAAACAAAGTCACCTGTACCTCTTTGCCAGAAAGGAAGAATATTCTTCTCCAGAATATTTCTTGGTTTTCATCGTATGCAAAGATTTTCTTCTTTTTAGATATCTTTTAATTAACATTTTTTGTAGTCATTGGTTATGTAGTTTCAGTTCTGCTGTATCATTTCATACAAATTGTTCCTTTCCCCCCCCCGAATTCTTCATATTTGTATTTTCTTGTTAAACAATAATATTCCACTAAAGATACATGCCACATTTTCTTATCTTTTTGGGGGGTCATATTACCATCCAGTTTGTTTCAGCATATATTAGAACTTTGTCTCTGTCCTTCACTTTCCTGAGATTAAGATAGAGGTTTTATTTTGACATGCTGCCCTCCAAATCAGATGTTTAGAGCACATTTTGTTGCTTTAAAGTTTCCTGGTAAATCTCAAAATATGACTCATATAAAAGTTCTCTACAGTTGAGATATTGGTTATAGAACAGCCTTTATTTCCCTCTCTTGAAAATACAAAAATCACAGAAGATTCATAGTATTCCAAAAATAATTGGTACATTTCTCCTTCATAATAAAAACAAAAACAAAGAAACTATGTTTAGTATATTTCACTATTGAAATTAACATCTGTGGTTAATTACACAATTTTTAAAGTGCTGAGAGATTCCCTACTTAATATTTATTTAGCTTTCAGGGTGTGATAGGCATTTTGCTTAAAATAGAAAAGACAGTTTTTCTACTCATAAATTGTTCAAAGCAATTAGCATTTGTTTATAACTGAATTATTAATTTTTGAATCTGAAGAATTTGTGAGTTCCCAAAAGTAAAACTGCACAACAGTCACTATAAAATAATATGTTCTACTATAAAAGAATAAAGCTGTTCTTCCATTTGGGGTTGGAGAGCAGTCCCTCTATTTTTATTAATTGCTCTCATTATACTGGAGAAGCTTACATAACAGAAGCATAGGTAAGGATAATAAATGTAGACAATACCACTTTCTACTGTATCTTATGAAGGAACTGTTGTGACACATTTTGTCTCTGAATTCTGGTATCCATTATGGTACTACTAGGTCAATTAAATGGCAGCTCACTTATGCATTGTATCTAACACAATAATAACTCCCATATTTTACATCTCTGAACATCTTGTAAAGTTGCTTCCTTAGACTAGTGATTCTAAATAGAAAAGAAGATGAAGTTGGAAATGAGACTGAAAATCACTTGTGATTTCCTCCCTTTGGGAAATAATTTTAAAGAACTGCCTGAGCTTCAGAGAGGCTGTTACTTGCCTGGTGTCCCAGAGCTTCCAAATTCCCGAGGAAGAATTTGAAACCCAGGTCTTCTTGACTTCAAGCATTGTATTTTACTATTCATACTGCCAATTAAAGCACAGAACACTAAGAACTGAGACTTCATGCTGCCAACTAAAGCAGATAATACTTAGAATTTAGGCTCAATCTCTACATATAAAATAAATTGCTTAAGAACAAGTCCATCAAATTTAGCATTGTATAGAATTAGCATTGTATAGAATTTGCCATAAAGTGAAGTCAAAAGAGATAACAGACTTGGGATAGTCTTTACTGGATATCAACAGTATTTAGAAAAATTTCATTTAATCAAACTAATCAGATCTCTGCTTTACAAAAGTCTTAAAATTGGTGCTATCCTATTGTGATTCTGTGGAACCATTGATGTGCACCAGGAAAGTTAAATAAAGGAGTGGATCTCAGGTTTTGCACCTGAGGCAAAAAAAAGGTTGAACAGGTCATAAAGGAAAATTTCTTTTGGTTTTTCAAGAAAGGTTGCCTACTCTTTCATTACCTTAGCCCTCGTAGCTGCTTTGTGAGCTGGAGTTAACTCAAAAGGGAACCTACTCATCTATCTTGTTTCAGTGTAAGAAAGCTACATAGGTAGAGATGATAGCTGTTTTAGATGCATGGAGAAAAGATGATGAAATGCCTCCAGGGATCCCAGGTGCACAGGCCTAGGGAAAGGAGATGCAACTGGCTGTCTCTTAGTCCAGTAACTAATGAGAGTTCCAGGAAGAATCTTTGATTTCCTTTAGGAAACAGAGATGAAAGACAGAGGAACACAGTTCTCATTAAAAAAAAAAAAAAAAAGTGTATCAGGAGATTCAGTATTTATTTGGTCTGACTTCTTATTGCTATTTGCTTCATCATTCATTAAAGTGAATCAGAATTATATACATTTCTGTGCATATTCTCTCTCTCTCTCTCTCTCTCTCTCTCTCTCTCTCTCTCTCTCTCTCTCTCTCTCTCTCTCCTTTCACGTACACAGTAGAATTCACCTAATGTGCTGATAATTGGTATAGCCTTTAATTCAAGGAGAATTTTATTCTATGTTGTCTCAAACAGATTTATTTGTGGTTTGGAATGTTTGTGTTTTTAGGAAAATGGGGATGTGAAGACTTTCGCTTTCTCAGTTCTTATTCTTCAGAAATAGATAGCATTGTCACTTTTGTAGAGCACCCCATCTGGAATCCATCATCAGCCCAGTATTGGAAAGTAAAAGTTCCAGGAAGACTGCCTTGTCCCTGAAATGTGAACAGAGTGGTCTCACTTTATCTTTTTTTGAACATTTTGAGGGGGGTGGGTGAGTTTTTTTAATCCTCTGGGACAGCTTCTCATTTGAATAACTTCTGCTCCATGGCTCCCCTTTATTCCTTAATTTTCTTCTGTATTTTCAGCAACTTAAGAAAATGATTCCTTACAGTCTTCTCCCCACACTTAGTCCAAAGAGTGCATATATCTACCATGCATTGTTAGAAAAACACTATGTATAGTCTTGTCTTTCTTAAATAGGAAGAATAACCCAGATAATATAGTTATTTTGTTCTGTCTTTTTATATTTTTTAAGACACAAATTCTTATGTTGCCCAAAAGGAAAAAAAATACCCATCTGCCTAACTATCCAGGTTGCAAAGCAATAACTTCATTTAGAAGGCTTAAATCAGATGAATCATTCAAATTTATCATTCCATTTGTTAGTTTTCCATGAAATAAGAAATAATACCAACACAAACAACAACAACAAAACACTTCAAAGCAGAAAGAAAAGAAGAGACAGAGATGGAGACAGAGAAATAAATATGTAGAGACAGAAATATATATAGACACAGAGAAATATGGAGAGACAAACTGAATTATGAAAAAATAGAGACAACCAAAGGGCAAAGAAGAGATGGAGGGAAGAAGAGAATGAGACAGAGAGAGAGCTAGAGAGAGCGAGAAAGAGAGAGAGAGACTCTCCTCATACCCTTTGCCTTTACATATGAATAATGTCTCCCAGTTTGTAATTAAAGTTCTCTTTGACTCCCTTCCACAAGAACCTTCTATATTTAGCAGATGGGATTTCTTAACTTTCACTTACAGCTTCAGTCCCATTCAGAACCTTGGTCCTAGTCAAGAGCAAGCTAAGGACTATTAGAGTAGTTCAATGGCTGACTAGCTTAGCAAAATGTTTAGACTTGAAAAAAGTCAAGTAGTTCCTGTGAGATTATCATCCAGTTCTACTTTCCAAACTTTGTTCAAGAACTGCATATGTCTACCTCATATAAATGCTTCCACTTGCTATCTAGTACCAAACTTCACTATCCCATAAGATAATGATAATAATAATAATGAAGAATAAGAAAAAAGGAGAAAAAGTAGAAGAAAGAAGAACAAGAACAAGAGAAAGAACAACAACAACAAAAATGCTGTGTCCGATGTCCTAGGATCTCAATTCCTAGCATATCGCCTTGATACCATAATAGCAATTGCTGCCTGATAGGACATTTTCTATTTGCCTCTTGCTTAGATCTACCTTCACTACCTTGTCACCCATATGGAACTGTCAGGTCTCCCAGATTATTTTTTATGTAAATAACTTGCAAAGTTATCTAGCCAGCCTAGATCCTTTTTCCTGAACTCTAGATCCTTTCTTCAGCTGCCTATAGTATACTTCAGCCTGGATACAATAAGAGTCTGAGACTCAAAACTGAGCTCATTATCTTTCCTTTTAATTAAGCCTTCTCCTTCTTTGATCTTCATTATTTCTAAATGTTGTTATGATTCAATCTATCTCCCATGAGTATAAACTCTGGTTATCTTAGACTCTTTTTCCCCTTTTTCACTACAAATAAGAGGTTCTCTATAAATGCCTATCACTAAAATGAAAGAGACATATTTATGTAGTGAATAGAGATCTGCCCTCAGAGCAGGGAAAGGGTTGAAGTTTCATCTCTATTACAAAGTGCCTAAGCGACCCTGACCAAGTCATTTAATATCTCAATGTTTTAGGTAACTAAGAGACTAAAAATTAAAGAGAAAGTACCTCCTTATACTAATGAAATTACAGGCTTTGGGGGGAGGGAAGGGGAAGGAAACTTAATCCAAAACAAGAGTCATATTACTTACATATGATGTATTTCCACTGGATCTGTAGCCCTTTTATCAACTCTATATAATTATTCTCCACATTATGGGGGTTAGTGGCCCTTACCCTCCCAAATCTGGAAAATCCACATAAAATTTTTTTGGTCCTCCCTTCATAACAAAGAAGTCTTTAAGTTTTTTTCTTTTTTTTAATGGGGTGTTTACAGTACTTTATTGTAAAATTTGTATTAAATATTTGGTCATAGGTTCTGTGTTATTTTCCGGGCTTCATCTGTAGCTTCCACAAAACTCCCCCCAAATTCCCACTTAATTTCTTATGCTGACTTGATATATTGAAATGCAGAAAGTTGAGATGTAGAAAGGAAAGATAACCGTTTAGTGCATGGTCCTCTCCACGAGTCACATTTCATAAGGAATGATGCTACGTCTCAGTCACTTGTATGGTATTACTTGGAAGCTCCAAAAGCTGTCATTTTAATGATAAAGTTTGCAAGCCATTTTGTAGACATAAAATATTGAAAAGTAAAGCTGTTTAAATGAGAGACCTAAAGAGAACATTTTCAATCTGTTGGGACAGATTGTTTTAAATTGGTCCAGCTGAGAGTGGTTACTTTTTTCACTGTGCTATTTCATAAACTTAAGCACAGCAGTCCTCTCAGACCTTGTGAGGAGCAGTGCACGGAGATTACCACCTTATCATTTTCTCACTGAAAGCAGTTGTATGGAACAGGTTAACAGTGAGCAACAGGGCCACCAATAACAAACAAAATAGAGTGTAGTGTCTCTTGAAATGAAGAACTGAATCTGATCAATGCTGCTGGAGAAGTTTAAAATAATTTTCCTTTAATACCTTTTTTCCCCCAAGCATTTTGTATTTAAAATATTTTCCATATTTTTTCTAATTTTTGGATTGCTGTTTTGGAATAGTAATCTTCATTGAGCAACATAGTCATTCTATGAGCCATTAGTAGCACCTTGAATACACTCATTTTATCTGCAGCTTTTCTTTTCTATTCAGCTCTGGTCTTTTTTTTTTTTTTTTTTTTTTAAATCATGAATGCTTGAATGTTCTTTATTCCATTGAAATCCATTTCCCTCCAAAACTCATTTTTGTTGGGTAGGTGATTCTTGGTTGTGATCCAATCTGTTTTACTTTCTAAAATATCATATTCTAAGGGCCTTCCCCCCAATAGAGCTAATATTTGGATAAAGGTTTCTTGATTCCTCTCAGTCCAAAACCACTGCCGATCTTTCTATGTCTCTACCTGTTCCAATGGCCTTGAATGCTCAACTCAAATACTATGATGGAGATTTAAAATTAAGCATAACATTACAGGTCCAGAGCAAGGACTTCGGAGGCCATCAATCCAGCTCCATTGTTTTATGATTAAGGTATCTGAGGTCCACACAAGGAAGTAAAGGGCAAAGACTTCTTTGTAAATTCTGCTGAGCCTTAGAAGTACTCTCATAACACCTACTTTGGGCAACAAAGTGGCAGTGAACCCTGCGAATTACTTTTAATTTATTTTGCTGAGCAACAGTCTCTTTCCTTTATAGTAATACTGTATGTGTAAAAAGAGGGTAAAACAGTATCATTGATTTACTCATTCTCATTCTATTCCCCAAACTATGGACTATGCTAATGTTTATGATAGATGTTCTGCTACTCTAACTGTAATATATTGTGGCTACATCTGGGTACAATTCTAAATCATAGGTAGAGGTAAATTCAATTAAAGAAAAAAATAGAATCTTAACTATTTTCTTCACAGAATACAAAGGCAGGTCAGTATAACAAAAATTATGGCATACATTAAGACAATTAATTTTTTACAGCATCCAGAAATCTGACAACTTAAGACAGGATAAGCTTAAAATAAACATATTCCCAAATCTTAAATAGACTCTAAGGAAGAAAATGGTCTTTTACCTTAGTAGAAAAAATTTAGTGAGAAATTATATCTGCCAAAATTCCACTCAATCTAAATTTATATAACAAGTCCTTCAGAATTGTCTTGGATCACTGTATTGCTGAGAATAGCTAAGTCATTCACAAATTATCAACTTACTGTTACTTGTACATGGCACATTTCACTTTCCATCAGCTCACAGAAGTCTTTCCAGGTTTTTCTGAGAGCATGCTGATAATTTCTTATAGTACAATAGTATTCTATCATCATAAACCACATTTTGTTCAGCCATTCCCTAATAGATGGACATCCCTTCAATTTCCAGTTCTTTGTCACCACAAAAAACTGTTATAAACATTTTGGCTTATGTGTTCTTTTCCTTTTTAAAAATTCTCTTTTAGCACCTAGATCTAGTATTGGTATTGCAAGGAGTATGCAAATTGGTATAGCCCTTTGGACATACTTCCAAATTGTTCTACAAAGTGGCTAAATCAGTTTACAACTACATCAATAGTGTATTAATGTCTCATTTTTCCCACATCTTTTCCATCATTTGTCTTATTAGCAAATCTAATAAGGGAGGCAGTAACTCAGTAATATTTTAATTTATATTTCTCTAATAATAAATTAGAACATTTTATTTTTTTCATATAGCTATAGATTGCTTTGATAATTTCATTTGAAAACTGTTCATATCTTTTTTATCACTTATCAACTGGGGAATAGCTCTTTATTTATAAATTTGATTCAATTATCTAGATGTTTAAGAAATGAGGTCATCTATTTTTTTCACAGTTTTGATTGCTTATTGTATTTCCCCCTACCCTGTTTATTCTATTCTCTCTCCTTTTACCCTGTCCCTCCTTAAAAGTGTTTTTCTTCTGACTACTACTCCCCCAATCTTCCATCTCTTTTAATATCCTCCCCTCCCTTATTCCCTTTTTCTCCCACTTTCTGGTAGGGTAAGATGGATTTCTATATTCAGCTGAATGTGTGTTTTATTCCTTCTTTGTGGTAGTTCCAATGAGAGTAAGGTTCACTTACTCCCCCTTACCTCTCCCTACTTCCTCTCTATTGTTAAAAGCTTTTTCTTGCCTCTTTTCTATGAGACAATTTGTCCCAGCCTACCTTTTCCTTTCCCTTTTTCCCAGTACATTCCTCTCTTGCTCCTTAATTTACTTTTTATATATCATCCATTTATACTTAATTCACACCTGTGCCTTTTGTCTTTTATCTATATATACTCCTTATAACTACTATAATAATAAGAAAGTTCTTATGAGTTACAAGTATCTTTTTTTTCATGTAGTAATGTAAATAGTTTAGCTTTATTGAACTCCTTATGATTTCGCTTTCCTGTTTATCTTTTTGTTTTTTTGAGTCATATATTTTTAAAGTCAAATTTTCTATTCAGCTCTGGTCTTTAATTTTTTTTTATCATGAATTGCCTTGAATGCACAATTCAAATACTAGGGTGGAGGTTTAAATTATGCATAACATCACAGGTCCAGAGCAGGGACCTAAGAGGCCACCAATCCAGCTCCATTGTTTTATGATTAAGGAATGGGAGGTCCACACAAGGAAGTAAAGGGTAGAGACAGGATTTGAACCTAGCTCTTTAAACTATTGGGATGGTGATTTTTCTTCTCTAACATTCTGCTTCTATACCCTTTTCCATCATTTCTTCCAATAATTCCAAATGTTGAACTTCAATACTAGAGTGGTGGTCTGAATCAATTTATGTATTTTTATATCCAATTCTCCACTGAAGTCCTACCTGTATCTTTCCATGGTGGTGTAATGGTGACTGTAGATTCTCAAAGGCCTAGTAGCTGAGTATGACTTTTGGTGGGGCTTAACAACTTTGAAAAATTTGGGATATGGATCTGATAACTTCTGTAGGTCTCAGATTCCCTAACCATAATGGGACTGGATTGACGGCCTCTAAGGTCCTTGCTCTAAAGTTAGGATGTTATGCTTACTTCAAACCATCACCACCATAAGTGTTCAAGCTGAGCATTAAAGGCCATTGGAACAGGTGAAGGCATAAAAGGATTTGGATTTTGTCTTTCATTATCACAAAGGCTGGGGTGAAAGTGAAACAACTAATGGAGGTATGATGATCCCCAAGTATGAAGGATCTGTCAGCTCAGTGGGATCATTTTGCTCCATTTCCCAGTCAGTAATTCCAGGGCTCTCTTGTATTTAGCAAACAGAGCTTTATGGTACACAGAATAGTAACTACTAACTAGCATGGAATTCTAAGTACCTAGTTAATTAGCAGTTTATACTTTGCCAAGACAATTACATCAAAAATTCAATATGCCAAAGTACCACATCAAAAATTCAACATGCTAATTACATACCAAGAAAATCACACCAAAATTCAACACACCAATAATACACCCAGAAAACCATGTCAAAATTCAACACATCAATTACATGCCAAGAAAAATCACATCAAAAACCCAGCACATTAACAACACATCAATTACACACCAAGACAACCAAACAATTCAACCTGCCAATAACACACCAAGAAAAACACGTCAAAATTCAACACATCAATAATGTAATAATTACATGCCAAGAAAAAAATATGTCAAAAATTCAACATGCCAATTACATGCTAAGAAAAGCCACATCCGAATTCAACATGCCAATAACACTCCAAGACAACCATATAAAATCAAGTATGCAAACACGCCAATCGCACACCAAGAAAACTAAGTCAATAATTCAGCGTGCCAATTACACACCAAGAGAATCAACATACCAAACACCAATCACATGCCAAGAAAACGACATCAAAATTCAAGACCAGTAACACACCAATCACAGCACATCAAAAACCCAACATACCAATTACAGGCCAAGAAAACCAGGTCAAAAATTCAACCTGCCAACGACACCCCAGTAAACCAGGTCAAAAAATCCAACAGTAAACAACATGCCAAATATAACATGCCAATTACATGCCAAGAAAACAGGTACAAAAATGGAACATACCAATTCACTCTGAGAAAACCACATCAAAATTCAGCACGCCAATTACCCATCAAGAAAACCATGGCATAATTCAACAGAACAATGACACACCTAGAAAATTGTGCTAAAATTCAACATGCCAATTACATGCCAAGAAGACCATGCTAAAACCCTACACAGCAAGGGGGAAAAATGCCAAAAATCAACATTCCAATACAACTGTCAAGAAAATCCCACCCCCGAAGTTCAATGTGCTAATTACATGCCAAGAAACCCATATACAATTTCAGAACACCCAAAACATGTAAATTACACACCAAGAAAAACTGTCCAAATTCAACATGTTAATTGCATGGCAATAAAACCACATCAAAAGTTCTGCATGCCAATTACATGCCATGGAAACCACATCAACATGCCAAGAAAACCACATCACTTTGAATCATTTCCTGTAAGTTTTTCCAGATTTTTCTGAAATCATACTAGTTGTCATTTCTTATAACACAATAATATTGTGTCACAATCATATACCACAGTTTGTTCAGTCCTTACTAAAATGTTTTTCTTAAAGGAGTCTTAAGGTCACATTACTTTTTAGGGGATACTATACGAAATTTTTAATTGATTTTGTTATAGTTCACTAATTGCTGTATTTTCTTTTTCCCTCATTCTCATTCTGAAATCTCTCAACATTTTGCTTCTGCCATTCTTCATGTCTAGAGTGAACTCTTTTCTCTCTTCCAACTTTTCTCTTTCCCTTCCTCCAAATCTGTGCTGGTTGGCAACGTTTTCTTCTTCAAGATTCAACTCAGTTGACTCTTTTCCAATCCTTCTTCAATGATTCTCAAATTCACCTGATTTAGTATCCATCTTCTTCTTGAAATGTCTCAGAGTGCCTTGGTCCTCTCCTTGCTATTTATATGGCAATTTGTATTTTAAGTATTTGTGTCCCTGTCAATGACCAGATTAGATTTATTAAGAGCAAAGAGTGTGTAATTTCATCTTTATATGCATAAAAATTGGCACACTTTTAGGGTTGGCACATAATTGGCACATAAAGGAAAGGAGGAATGAGAAAGGAAGGGAGGAAAGAAGGGAGGGAGGGAGAAAGAAAAGAAGGGAGTGAGGGAGGAATGAAAGAAAGAGAGAATTTAAAGCTGAAACCCACCTTAGAAAATTGTGACATGCAAAAATCTCATTTCTCCATAGGTTCCATAGAGCATAAATATTTACTCTAAAAAATATCATTTCCTCAGTAGAAGAACCTTCTAGTATTAAATTGAGTGATTCTTACAAAATAATATTTTTTTTCCTTATTTTATACCATTTTCCAAAGGAGAATTTGGGTATGTGTGGGCAAGACTAGAAATGTCATCAATTTTCCTTTTTGCAACACATTGAAATTGCTCTGAATTAAAGAATTACAGAAGACCTCATTTAGACCCTTTAATTTATAAAGAAAGCAAAAAGCAAAAAAAAAAAAAAAAAAAAAGCTTTAAACATACTATTCTACACAAAATACATTCAAATATATGTTGTTGTATGTTTAAATTCATTGGTATTTGCTGTAGCTAATATTATAATGAGAATAAAAGATTTTTGTCATAAAATAACCCTATACTTGGCCAGAATTCTTAGAAGGAAATCTGAAAGGGCATGGTAAATAATTTTAGGATTTAAATTATTATTATTGTGAGAGATGTCATTTTGGAAATATTCATATAACTAACCAGTAAATTAGCCTTCTTATATAAGGGATATGCACCTAAAATACTATGTCTTATCTTAAATTTGTGCATGGTACCTATTAAAATTGCTTTATTAATATTACATGGTTAGTTAATGTTGTAAGGCATAGTTCTATTGGAAGAATTCAATTTATTTAACATATATAAATGTCCTTCTATGGATAAGGTATTGTATTCAGCACTTGGGGTACAAAGACAAAATGAAAACTAGTTCCTGTTTGAAAAGAGGTTTACACTCTTATCAATTATATCAAGAACTTAAAATTTGTCTTTTGTAGCAAAAGGACACTGAAGATCTGAACAATTTAATAGATCAAAGAAGATAGTTTATTCAACCCTAAGAAGATCTGAAGAATTACTTCCCCCAAGAATGACTCTGTCATAATTAAAGATGAAAATTCAGGGATGTAGTGAACCCCATTTATTGGATTTTTTACCAGTCAGTGTGTGGATGCCAAAAATATCCTGATTGATGAAACATAATATGTTTGCCCAGTAGTCACCCGAGTTTCTTTCAAAGAGTCCTTTCTTTATATTCTATGCTTATACTTAAGTGCTCACATGTATGAAACCCATAAATTTATTTTTAATTTGTTATGATTTTTTAAAAGTAGATTTCAATCTTGCCCTTAAAGATATCTATAAAACTGAGGCTAATGTTTACTCACACACACACACACTGAATTCTTGTTAAATATTTTGTCCCAGTGGAATGTATGGCAACATGAATTTCTGGAAAAAAGTATGTTGGAAGGGAAAACCAAAATAGGTACATACATGAAATGAATTTCTTGACACTGAGTTTGTAGAAAAGTACAATGCTGCTTCTGGCCCCTATTTGTGCTAGTTATACCAGTAAAGAGAAGCAAAAGAATAGGGTATTATCATGTATCTTCATTATAGGTGGTACTATTATATCTAATACTGCTGTAAGCATCACATAAGTGTTTATGTGCAAAGAGCTATGTTAGGTGCTGGGGACATAAGCATAAATGAAAGGATTCCTATCCTTAAGCAACTGCATTGTACCCCAGGGGGATCACAGATAAGCCTTGATCATTTGAGGAGGGACAGCACACTAACAAACAGGAACATCAACAGCAGCTTCATCTAAAAGGAGGAAAATGAACCAAGGCTAAAAGAAACCAGAGAATGTAGGGGCTAGGTAGAGGAAAAAATGCACTCACGCTTTTCACAAGGGATCACTTGTGCCCTATTTGAACAGATTTAAGTGAATAGAGACTTAGGAGTTGGTGGGTGACAGGAGGAGGGTATCTTTCTAACAAATGAAAAAGACAGATAACTCCCTAGCTGTAACAAGGAGGATCATTCATTAATAACCAAAGATTACTTTAATGACAATTATATCAAAACTGATATTTAAACTACTCAAAAGTATCAATTTCTAAGGTCTTCATCATCATTATTTTCCAAAAACAATTTATTTTATTTTATTTTTTGGCTGAGGCAATTGGGGTTAAATGATTTGCCCAGGGTCACAGAGCTAAGAAGTATTAAGTGTCTAAGATCAGATTGGAACTCAGGTTGTCCCTCCTCGAGGGCTGTTGCTCTATCCACTGTGCCACCACTAGTTACCCCTCCAATTTATTTTTTAAAATGTTATCTTTTGATTGCATATATATATATATATGTATATATGTAATACATATATGTACATATACATGTGTATGTATATAGACATACATTTAAATACGTATGTATGTATATGTATAAAGCATTCATATAGGTGTATATATATACATATGTATATATAATACAGCCATCTCTATGTATTTATCTATCAATTAATCCATCAATTTATTATTTATATTCTAGAAACGACTCCAAACTGTGTCATTGACTGGAAAAGCAAAATCTAACCTAAACTAATTGATACAGTTTTTTTTTTTTTAAAAGCCTTTAAAAATGTATCATGAATTGAACCTCAGGACTTGATAGAGCTGTAATTATCCCCTCGAAATTCAATTCTGTTTGAATCCCACCTTAAAAATGACTAAAGCACAACATGATTCTGTGATTGAAACCTGTCTGCAGTCAATCCACATAACTGCCTTATACTTCACATAGATCTGCTCATCTTGTCAAGCAAAGAAAAATCTCATAATCAGTTTTAGCACCCCGGAGCCCTTCCAATTCTCAAAGTAATATTCCAAACAGCTCAAGTAGAGCACAATAATGTACGGCTCTGTAGCCAGTCTATTGTAACGTTATCAAAGAGCAGAACTGGCTGATGGTAGCTGTAAATCTATGAAATCATGTTAGACCATTCATCTGAAATAGGAAACACAAATGAAGTCTTTTCACCACTCTCTTATTTTTACTTTTTAAATAAAGAAGGAACTAACTAAAAGAATAACAATTAACTAGTTACTATAGTAAAATTCAATAAGAGGGAATTAAATGAGGATGATTAGAAATCATTGTCTCCTTTTGCCTAGAGTCAAGTAAGATGAGCTTTACCAGCTGTACATTTATCAGAAGCCATATGTCAGCATAGGTCTCCCCAGAGAATGCAACAAGGGGAAGGACCAAAGGTAATGTAGATCGCTGGGTGTGCCAGCACCTTTGGCCCACACTCTACACATGCCTGTGCATGTGATCCATTACTCTCTCCAATAAGGGTTGCTTTTCATCTCAGCAATTGCTGAATGTGGTAGAACCAGTAAAATCAGTTTACCCCACAGATCACTGTGCAATGTTATTTCAACTATTGAACTACCTAAACAACCTCTTACACTGAAAAATTAAAGGGAACTTTATCAAAAACAAAGCTAATGAGACAGGATTGTTAGGCATATCTTTGGCACTAAGTACTGGCATGAGAAGAGTTCTGTGTCTGGCTTGAAGAGGCTGTGTCAAGCTTGAAGAACTGTAATATATCACTAAGAATTTCACAGTAAAGCTTAGAGAGGATGGTATTAAAAAAAAGTTGAGCAATTATATGATTAATGTAAGGCAAACACTTTTAGACTAATATCCCCCTTTCCCTTAATAGCACATGTGTTCTTTCTGCTTAAAAAAATGTTATCCATATAATCTGTCTCAAATGATTTCACTTTTCTCTGCAAAAACAGCTCAAAAATAAATAGTGGGTTTACAGACAAATGTATTATAGACTAATATTTCAAAAATATTTTTAAACTACTATTTTTTTCATTGGCTTTACTGATGATACGTAATCTTGATTCCACTATTATCTATCTAACTATTCTTTTTCCAATGGGGCAATTCCCCAAGGTTCATTCTTTGGCTTTCTGTTTTTGTATCTTGTCATTCCTTCCCTTGAAGATTGAATCTGTTCTTGTCATTTCAACAATCGTGGATAACTTCAAGTTCCTAACTTTAACCTATCTTCTGAACTCTCAAGATTTCAAACTATTTGGGGAATTTCACTCAGATGTTCAAGCAAAAACTTAAACTAATTATTTTTAAAACTGAATTTTTAATCTCACTCTCCCAGACTAAAATTTTTTCCCAACAAATCCTTCACAAAAGGTCACCATCCATACTAGCCAAAAGAATAGAGAAGTAGAGGAATGAACAAACTTGATGAGGGACAATAAGGTATCAAGAGAGTAGGTTAAAGAGCTAATAAAATACCTTCCACAAGATGACTAGAGCTCTTTAGTATTTTATCACTGATTTACATCTCCTGGAATTTGACTAAAAATCATAAAACACCTTGGTAAACTACAAATTCCCCATTAATCTCAACCAAGATGTGGAACAAGCTCAATAGTGGGTATGCTTTTGTAGTCATTCTGAATGACAGAAAAGATGTTGAGATAACCTCTGATCAAGCCAGAGAAAGAAAAGGTCTAAAATGCTTTCAAAGTGAAGAATTAAAAAAAAAAAAAAAAAAAAGAGTTCCAACCTTCGTACCTGGACATTATTCAGAGGGAAAGAAGGACTAGGAATACAAGGAGATTGACCCCAATATCTAAAAGGAATACTGAGATAAGGCATCTAAGTGGAATAGTGGATAAAAAATTTGGACCTGGAATCAAGAAAAACTGAGTTCAAATGCATTCTCAGGCTCTCACTATGTGACACTGGACAAATCATTTAACTATATTTGTCTTAGTTTCCTCAGGTGAAAAATGAGTTGAAGAAGGAAATGGAAAACCATTCTAGTACATTTTCCAAGAAAGCCCCAGATGGAATGACAAGGAATTAGACATGACTTAATTGAGAGAAAAACAACCTCAATTCATGAGAGAAAAGTTTTCTCCCCTATCATGATGTTTACGGGCTGGAGTGTCTTCATAGATAACCATAGCAATGGCAGCTGGCAACCACCACCATTTAAAAGAGAAAATCAAGGTATTTCTTCCTGAACCTTTCCTTCTCCCCTTCTTTTCTTCAAATTCCTGTTAATACTATTAATACCATATCCCACAACCTCTTCCTTTACTCTGGTTTCTGAAAGAGGTGGCTCTTTGCCTTTGCAAGACCAAACCTACTACTCATCCAGTATTCTCTTAGAGAAAAATCTAATCAACTTCTCTCTCAATAATTTTCAGTTTTGCCCTATTTATTTATTCATTCCCTATGCCTTCAAACATGTCCAAGTTTCTTCTTCCTTAAGAAAAAAACCCTTACAATATGCTGTCTAACCAAACTTGTTCCTTTACTTTTTCCTCACATATAACTCTTCACATGATTTTGTAAGGATAATCTCTTACTCCCTCTTCACCTTTATGTCCCAGAATCTTTTTTTCCTTCAAGATTTAGCTAAGTATTGCCTTTTACTGGAAGCTTTTCCTGATGCCCTCAACTATACTATCTTTCATAATTTTATTATTTCTTTTGAAATCATTCTGTGTAACATATATGTACATATTTCCCCACTACAATATTAGTTCCTTGAGAGGAGGAATAATCTTTTCCAAAATTATACATTCATTCATTTTTTACATTACATGATACCTTTCATAGCACCACCAGCACTTAGTATATGGAACACAGGAGGCACTTAAATACTTGCTGACTAACTATCACCACTATTACTAGTCTTTGCCATTTATATGGTATTTTAAAATTTGTAAATACTTTATATAAACTTTCTCATTTGATTAGAAATCAGGAATTATAAAATGAAGAATGGCACAACAAACTGGTATATGATTATAAAGAAGTGTTACAATGAGGAAAACACATAAAATGTCTATCACAAAGTAAATGGAATAACAAATATCAGAAGACAATTAAAAGTGAATGTTGTAAAATTATCAAAAAATAAACTTGGCCCCAAAGCAAAGGTATAAGAAATCAACTGCAAAAGTTAAGAATCCACAGGTATGAAACACTACATGTACCATCAATGTTAAACATAATGATATTTTTAAAATGTATTTAAAAAATAAATCAAGAAGATAGGATTCCTATCATAGGCAATGAAAAAGTGGTTTTGTGTCTGCATACTAAATTATTTGGTTTTGTTTCTTTACCAGCAGTGATTTCTTATTGATTCTGTCATTGGACTTTATTTCTCAGGTAATCTCAGATAAAGGAAATCAGTTCCATTTCTGTTCTCAATCCAAAGCACCAAAAATGACTGAGTAAATGGTACCAGGATTTCTTACTCTGATGCACTAGACAACTTGATGGATCTTCTCCTTCTAGTTCACTTTACTACTTGTCTGCAGACAGCCTAAAACAGTTACATCCACAGAATGGATCAACATTACCAACATTAGATAGCACTAACTATTTAACTGTATGACATATGACTTCATTTTAAGTTTTGTTAGAAATTCTTGTATTAGTTTTATTTGTTTGTGGGAATGGATAGAGTGAAAAACAACAACAATAACAACAACTATGCAACGTACTAGAAAGGTATCTCTGTGGTTTCACCTATGCAGGAAGTTTTGCAGATAAGAGTCCACAAAATGAATGTCTTTGACTACAGCCTCTGACTTCAAAGGAATTCTACCCAACTTTATTCTTTGTCTTGATTACTTAGCCTAAGATTAGTACTTTTGTAAAAGTCAGTTTCTGTGTTTACATTAGGATAGAAACCTACAACCCTCTCACCTCTGTGGACCAATTGGGACCAGTTTGTCAGTTGCCTGGACTGAAAGGGTTTCCCTGGGATTCAGTTCCCTATTCAATAAAGTGCAGTGGCTTCCTAATGTTGTTTTGTCCTTCTCAAAGAGCGCCATGACATCAGGGAGGTGATGCCAATGACATGTAAGGGAATTAGAGTTCAGTGGGGGAGAGCTGGGCAAGGAGCCTGCCTCACTTTCCCCTTCAGAGCCATCTGGGTCTAATTCCCAGATATAAATCAGGAGGGCCTAGGAAGCAGCTGGAGATCTTGACCTTTTTAAGCTAAGGTCTTCAACACATCTCAGTTTGGCTGAGTGATTAAGGTTTGATTCAGTGATTAAGGTTAGGCAGCCATTTGGACAAAGAATCTCTTCTTTCACCTAATCCAAATTTATAAGTATATGGCATACATATACATATTTAATTATATACATATGTATGTATGTAGTATGTATGTATGTATGTATGTATATACATATATGAAAATCTGGGGAAAACTTTTGGCTTTCTAGCCAAAGCAGAAATGACTGTTATTTTCATTCAATCTGAATCAATGAGGACCAAATAATGATTAAATGGGGCTTGGTCCAGGACCTGTTAGTGGTGGCCATTGGGAATCAAGATTGGTTTTGGTTAAGGCTTCCTAATCCCTTCAAGATCAAAACCATTCACAACTTGCCCATTCCTATCTTTTTTGTCTTCTTGTTACCAACCCCACCCCCCACCTCTTCTGTGATCCAGTGATATTGGCTTCCTCACTGTTCTTCAAACAAGGCAGTCTACTCCAGACTGGGCATTCTCAGTAGCAGATGGCCCATGCCTGTAATTATCTCCCTCCTCATCACTACTGTTTGACTTCCTTGGCTTTCTTCAACTCCCAACTAAACTTTATCTAAGAAGCCGTTCCTGGTTCACCTTAATGTTGGGACCTTCTCTCTGTTGGCTACCTCCCCTTTATCCATTTTATATATCTTTTTGTACATATGTATTTGCACAATGAGGTCCTTGAGAACACAGTCTATATTTTGTCTTTTTCTGTACCACAATGGGACAGTTGGTGGTGCCGTAGGGCATAGCGTTCCAGACCTGGAGCGAGGAAGACTCACCCTCCTAACTTCAAATCTGGCCTCAGACACTAGCTGTGTTATCCGGGTCAAGGCACTTAACACTGTTTGCCTCAGGTTCTTATCTGTAAAATGAAATCAAGAAGGAAATATGGAACCACTCTTTGACAAGAAAATTTCCATATTGAGATCACAAAGAACTGAAAGGACTAATATCAAACACCTCTAGTACCTGTTAAATGGCCTAGTAATTGTAACTTAATGCATATTTATTGACTGACTGACTGACTATAGGGACCTTTACTTTTCTTCATCAGGTCAAAACAAGGATCCAGGAAGAACAGGAAGATTGGAAAACATGTGTTTTATAAACTTGTTGTATTAGAATTTCCATTAATGCGGCTTTATACTATCAATAAGCTAACTAATCAACTTAGTAAATATTAGAGGTAGAATTTGAAGCCAGATCTTCATAATTCTAAATCGACTGGGCTACCTGTTATACCACAATTTACATGTATCCAGAAATTTTTATTGATAGTGGTTAAATACACCCAAATTTCAGAAAAAGTAACCATGTATCATCCTTTTTATTGTCTTCTTGTGCTATTATTAAAATGTTAAAAAATGGGGAAAGTCACATGTTTATGGCTTCTCTCCTTAAATAGGCTATAAATAACCTATGGGTTAGGGCTACTTCTTTATGATCTTTCCCCCAACTCTAATTTTACAGCACCTTGTACATTTTACATAGACTTATATATAGTGGACATACAACAAATGTTTAATGGTTGATTTAAAATATTAACTATGCTCAAAACTTTCAAAGCTCAATTTACCCAAATTATAAATTGTGCATTTTGACAAAAGGATATTATTTTATGCAAATTAAGACAACTTTGAGGTACCACTACATACCTCTCAGATTGGCTAAGATGACAGGAAAAGATAATGATAAATGTTGGAAGAGATGTGGGAAAATTGGGAAACAAGAACATTGTTGGTGGAGTTATAAACTGATCCAACCATTCTGGAGAGCAATTTGGAAATATTTCCAAAGGGCTATTACACTATCACACAGAGAAGTATCTCTTTTGGGTCTGTATCACAAAGAAATTTTTTTTAAAAAAAGGGAGAAGGACCCACATGTACAAAAACGTTTGTAGCAGTCTTTTTTGTAGTGACAAGGAAATGGAAACTGAGTGGATGCCCATCAGTTGGAGAATAATAACTTATGATATATGAGTATAATGGAATATTATTATTCTATAAGAAAAAGTCAATAGGATTATTCCAAAAAGACCTAGAGAGACTTATATGAATTGATGCCAAGTAAAGTAAGTAGAACCAAGAGGACATTGTACATAACAACAACAAGATTGTACAATGATCAACTTTGACAGATGTGGCTCTTTTCAACAGTGAGGTAATTCAGGCCAATTCCAATAGAGTTGTGATGGAGAGAGCCATCTGCATCCAGAGAGAGAATTGTGGAGATTGAATGTAGATCAAAGCATAGTATTTTTCCCTTTTTTATTGTTTGCTTGATTTTTTGATTGCTTTTTTTTCTTTCTCATTTTTTTCCTTTTTGATTAGATTTTTGTGTGTGTGTGTTGCATGATAAATGTGGAAATACATAGAGAAGAATTGCACGTTTAACATATATTGGATTATTTACTGTCTAGGGGAGGAGGGTGGATGGAAGGGAGGGAGAAAAAATTAGAACACAAGGTTAAAAGTTCAAAAAGTGAATAATGAAAACTCTTTGCATAAATTTTGAAAATAAAAAGCTATTGTCAAAAAGAAGAAAAAGTATTATTTTAAAAACCTTTTTCCCTCAGACTTGTTATAACATTTTATTTTCTTCCCTTTTATTGTGATTCTCATGTAGTTTTGTCTATCAGAGTTACCTTTGTTTGGATTTTGTTTCCCTACTAGGCAGTAAAGACAATTAGGAAATATCTAAATTTCCTATCTGAATATCTAGCATAAACCTTAGCTACTAAATAAACAAGTTGTTGAATTAATTAATGAAAGAATAATAAGGAATCATACAGTCAATTACTAAACCATTCCCTGTTACTCATGGAATTCAATAATAATCTAATGCCTCAATGGGAGGCAGCCCAGTATAGTCTTTTTCAGAAGGCCTAAATAAGCTTGGCTCTGTTAATACCTGAGTGGGTAAGACACTTAATTATTTGGCCTCATTTCCTTCCCCATAAAATGAGGGGGTTGAACTGGAAGATCCAATGCACTGGATATGCCTTCCATTTCTAACATTTCATGAAATTTATATCTTTTCTAAGGTGCTAATCTTAGCTATACTTAGTACTGATTTATGCACTGGTGAAATCTGGTACTAATTAAAATTCACGGAAGTAGTTAGAAGTGAAGGACAAGTAAAAACACTAACAGAACTATGCAAACTGCCAAGGGTAACTGGATTTAAGTTTATTTGGGTCTAAAAATATGACACTTAAAATGAATTTTAAAATGTTAGCCTGCTTAGTTGTAATGAAATATATTATAAATGTATTTTAAGAGGAACAAAATGGAATAAAATGTGAAGTTTTGTATTCTTACTTTGACTTGTGAAAATTATATTCTGAAATGAATTAGAAGATATCTTCATTTTTATACATAAAGAACATATGTGAATGATATAACTTTGCCACTTGATAGATGTTTTATTTGGTAAAGTCATTCTTCTCCTGATTGCTTCTATCTAAAATGAGGGATTGGGTTAGATAAACGAGTGAAAAAGCAGATAAAGCATCTAATATGTGGTAAGCATTGAAGATTTTAAAAAATTAGAAAAAAGTGAGGCAGTCTGTGCTTTCAAGGAAGTTATCCTCTAATTGGAGGAGACAAAACATAAAAGAAAGTTGAGCTATGGAGAGAACAAAGGGCTCAGTTGTAAGTAGTAGATGCCAAGAACTAAGGTTTTCAGGTCAGATATTCCAGTGCAGGGTTTAGAGACATAGAAGTGAGCAAATGATAAGTCCCAGAGAAATTCTAAAGCTAATAGTAAAGTAGATGTAAGGCCTGGAGACCCTCCATTTTACTAGAAGGAATAAAGCTGGTGATCTCATCTGTATCCAAATCCTGTGAAAAATCAAGTGATCTGCTTGTATTCAGGGACAGCACAGGGCCAGGGTATAGATTCAGAGGGGAATAGAAATTCATCTACCCCTTGCCTTTCCCCCAAAAAAGCCATCCTGGAAAACATCCTTTCCAGTGCTGAAGTTCCATGCTTTTCATGCAGAATGTTAAAAAAAAAAAAAAATCCTAGATTCTTATAGATTTAGCAAAAATAAATAAATAAATAAATAAATTATCAAAAGCAGGAAGAGAATGAATTTTGTTCAAAATTAAGTCAATAAATAGCACAGATTCTATGAAAGACTAGACTCCCTAGAAGAGGAAAGCCTATTGTTAGATAAATTGTTAGATTTCTCCTAAACACATCAGTGTTATATTGAAAAAGACTATTTGTGCTACTTAAATAAACATCTACTTTGACTAGTCTTCACTTACTTATTATTGTTTTGTTATAGGTACTTTAAATTATAGTGTCCTAAAATTTCAGGGCAAAATGTAGTTTAGTCTCACAATGCAGGGTGCTTGGCTTCTACATTAGGAAACCAATAACATCCCAGAACTAGGCAGCATAAATAGCTTGCTAGAATACCACATAATGGTGCTAATGCTACTCAAACTCTGAATTTGTACTTATATTTCATTTTACTGAACTTAATTCACACACAAACAGCTTTGGACTCAGCTGCAGTTTGGGTAATGCATGGATATCAGATTGGAGATTTTATTTCCAGGATGGATTTCTTTTCAGCACCAACACACAAGAGTATTCTCCACATTACTGGGCAACTTCCTTCAAGCTGAAGAAGCCTCAGGACACTGATCTTTTTTTTAAACTTTCTCTCTCAGCAGGTATAAGCAAAAGGAGGATAGAAGAACAAGAGGATTTCCCCCAAACAAACCCAGCTTACTCCTTGATAATAGGGCTCTGCAACATTTCTGGGTAGGGTGTAGAGGAGCTAGGCTGGAAGCAAGCCTGACAAGACAATGGTCCATAATAATGAACAGATGACTCTTTGACTAGACCCAGAGATTACTGGTCTTATGATGCTGAGCAGTGATAAGAACAAAAGAGGAGTCTCTGTCCACTGAAGGCATTAAACATTAACTCACCTTGAAAGCACTCCTGTGAAGACAGCATTGTTATTTCTATCTTACCTTTGGTAACAAAACATAATCATGAGGTGGTGAGTCAATGCATACCTCCACAGCTGTCTTGCCACAATTTTGTGAAACTAAGAAAAAAAACAAAACTCCATGGGAGGACTGAAGTCTATCCTCTAAGCTTTTTTTCCCCTTAAACAAACAATTTTCGGCACAAATTTATTTTTCTACCCAAAGGAGGTAGAATTTTGGCAGATTGAGTTTCAATTAATTTTTTTCATAATCATCTCCTTTACTCATAAGATACATCTATCTGAAAACAATCCCATAATTAGAGAATAATTGGTAAAAATAGATTATTGGATTTGATTTGACAAACTCTGTGGCCCCATAACTTAGTTGCCACCCTTGAAGTGCTACCTTTTTATTGTTTAGTTGTTTTTAATCATGTCTGACTTTTCATGAATTTATTAGGGGTTTTCTTAGAGAAGATACTAGAGTAATTTTCCATTTTACAGATGAGGAAACTGAGACAAATAAGGTTTAAGTAATTTGGCCAGAGTCACACAGCTAGGAAGTGTCTGAGGACAGATTTGAACTCAGGAAGATGAGTCTCCCTGAATTCAGGCCCAGCACTCACTCACCTAGCTATTACCTAAATCCTAACAAAGAACATTTCAGAGTTCAGGAAATACCATGTAAGTACCCAGTATAGCCAAGTAGCTGAAACTTTCTGAAGCAGGGAATATTATGGACTAGGAGTAGACAGGGAATTTCTACCTTCATCTAGGATGTAGAAATGGGAAATGACTTTCAACAAAACTAATGGATTTCAATATTACTCTAAAGGTTTTTCTGACTCTTTTCACTCACATTCTGTCTTTTCTGTTTCACACCCTTATCTTGTTATTCCAAGATATGTTTGAGAAAAAGGATATGGACAAAATAATCCTAAACCTTCCCCAAATTAGGGTTCAAGAATTAAGTGGCTAAAGTTTGCCCAGTTCCTAAGAAATACTGATTGTGAAGGCAACTTATATCAAAAACAAAGAGCCTATAAATATTATCATAAATAAGATTTCCACTTTTCATACTACAATTGATGTCTTGTCTGAGCTCTGGGTCAACAAAATATTTCCACTTGATGGTTCCACCCATATTTCAAGTACAACATGCTTAAAAACAAGCTTATCATTTTTATCCTCAAATATATTTCTCCTCCATACTTCTCTTTTTCTGTCAGTAGCTCCAAAACATAAGGCTTTAGACTTAGAAGAAAATCTGAAATCATATGGTCCAACCCCTTTATTTAATAAAAGGGAAAAATGAAATTCACAAATGTGAAGCCATGTTGTGCAAAGACATATTTCTAGTAAGGCTCAAATCACACATATCTAAGTCTTCTGTCTCCAGTCAGTTTTCACAACACCATGTTACTTTTTAAAATTCAATGCTTAAAAATCTTAGTGCCACTATTTATTTCACTTTTCCCATCTCTTATGCTTGATATGTTTTGTTGTCCAGTCATTTGGTCTTGTCCCAGTCTCCAGGACCCCACTTGGGATTTTCTTGTTAAAGATATTGGAGAGAATTGCCATTTCCTTCTCCATCTCATTTTACAGATGAGGAAACTGAGTGAAACATGGTTAAGTGACTTGCCCAGGGTCACACAGTTAGTAGGAATCTGAAGAAAGATTTGACACCTGACTCTTGGTCTCAAGTTCTATTTACTATCTTACCTATTATTTTTCTTTATTTCCAAATAACTTCATTATAGTGCAGGTTCTAATTATCACATAGTATAGTAGACAGATGACAGGATTTTGTTCTAAGGATTAGGATTCTAATCCTAGCTTCAATATTTACAGCCTTTGTGACCTTGAGAAAGCTATTTAATTTTCTTTAGTTTCATTATATGTAAATTGATGGGGCTAGACTATATGATGTTTAAGGTCATTATCAATGGACCAATGATTTTCATACTATTATCAAATTAAATTTCTTATGTAGAAAACTTGTAATATTGCTTCCTTGTTTATAATCTTTAGTGGCTTTCTGTTTTCTATGAAGAAAAATTCAAATTTCTTTGCTTTCACATTTTAGTGCCACCTTTCTCATTCTAGTGCTATCTTTTGTTTCTAGTCATTACATTACTACCTTCCAAACATTATGTAGCTGTCAAAGTGGACTTTTTTTCCCCTGCATACCAAACATGCTCTGTACATATTTTTGATGGTAGCAAAGTACTTTCCTTTCTCTTGTCAAAATTCTACCCAACCTTTAAAACCTAATTCATAGGACAACTCATCAATGAAGTCCTTTCCTGATTTCCCTTTTTAGTAACTTCCCCCATTAGACCTAACATAGCTATTATTTTGCAACTCTCTGATTCATTTAGCATGTGTCATAATTATCTATGTATTTTTCTTATCTTCCACTTACTGGAGAGACAGAGATATATCAGGTATAGTGTTGTATCTCAACTCTGTATCTCCTATAGAAACTAACACAGATCTCTGCACAAAGAAGGAACTTGATACATGTTCGTTTAGTTGCATTGAATGGCATCCCAAACCTAGTAAGATACCATCAAAGAAAACATAAATAAGGTTGTAGAATGCCACAGTGAGCTTTGAGAGTTTAATCTGAATTAATGAAGAACAAAATAAAAATTCATTAGAATACACTTTCATTTACTTCAAATGTTTTTACAAACTTCTATCTTCAACAATTTGTTTAGAATTTGCCTTAAAAGAACTTGTCATACTAAAAACCATTACATTGAATTCCCAGTCCCTATATTTATGCACACATGCATTTTTTATTTCCTTCACAAGCTAATTGTACAATAATTCAGAGTCTGATTCTTTTTGTACAGCAAAATAATGTTTTGGTCATGTATACTTATTGTGTATCTAAGTTATATTTTAATATATTTAACATCTACTGGTCATCCTGCCATCTAGGGGAGGGGGTGGGGGGGGTAAGAGGTGAAAAATTGGAACAAGAGGTTTGGCAATTGTTAATCCTGTAAAGTTACCCATGTATATATCTTGTAAATAAAAGGCTATTAAATAAAAAAAGAAAAAAAAAATAAAAGCTACTCAGATAGCCAGGGAACTACCAAATACCAGTGCTATTACAAAAAAAAAAAAAAAAAAAAAGAACTTGTCATAAAAAAATTTATCCTATCCCCAACTTCCCTTCGGAATAGGTCATTCAGGAACTCTTAAACAGATTTTTTTCGCCCTAGTAGTCACATTATTATTTCCATTTAATGTGATATAAAACATGAAGGCTAAATGAGTATTTCTGGACCCACCTAATCACCTGATCATTATTACTTCCAGGAATAATTGGCAAATACCTGAAATTCAAAACTAGTATCAGAATTTCACTTCCTGAAGCAGCATACATCAAGGTTGCACTGTGGTCCTAGTGGGAAGACCATGGATTTGTTTCAATGGTTCACTGAAGAATGATTTTGATTTTATTCTCTCATTTAAGAAAAAAAATCCTCATATAGACAGCTTTGAAGCTATGAGCTATGACACCATAAAGGAATGTGCATGAGATTAAAAGAAGTTTTTATTGGGGAAAGGAGGAAGCCCAGAGGGAAAGAAAGACAAAAAAATCCATGACTCCTTTTCGAGAAGGAGTGACATCATTTTGAATTACTAGCCACAGGGAGTCAAAAACCACCCTAGTAAATCTCAGTTAAGTGCTTCATATCCTAACATATTATTTCTATTATCATCATAATCACCCTCTTCATTTATAGGAGAGAAAAAAAAACATACCAAGAACAAAATGTTCAAGTAATGCATGTGCCCTAAAGCACATGTGAATGAGACATTTCTTTAGACTTGAGATGTACCTAATCCACTCTTAGCCATTTTAGTTGTTTATTATCCACATTACCTAGATTAGATTACAAAGCCCCTTCGGGAAATACGGCACATTTTCTTTATATTATATACTTTTACCTGATGAAGGACAATATAATTAATTCCAGGCCACTCTATAGTAATCAAGAAATGTTAAATAAAGGAAGAAACGAATGACTGAATGATTAGGATGGTAACCTCACTATTAATAATGACAATCTATAGTACAAGCTGCCACAATCAGGAAAAGCAAAGAGAGTCACTAGGATATCATATCCCTTTACAGAAATATCTTCATTGAGTGAAATTGAATGTTGTAGCCATGCTTCTTTAGGGGCTTCTAATGAGAATCATCTATTTGAATGAGGTTTTCATACTTTTTTGTGATAACAAAGTTAAATTTATCATCTACTACATCACTCATATAAGGAATTGAATGATAAATTTATGTTCCATCTAGAAGGAAATGTCTGCAGATATTCTTGTTGGTTTTTATCTATTTGAAAATGAGGGGGAAAACATTTAATGCAATATACATATATATGTTATGTATATATATATTTATATTTATATATCCTTTTTTTTTTAACCCAAAGCTAAAAGCAAATTCCAGGCTCAAATGTTGAACATGAAAATATTGAATTCTTAGAATAAAAGAATCATAGGATATTAAAAATGGAAAGACTTTAGATATAAATCAATAGACATCTAAAGCAAAATTCCTCTCTACAACATCTTCAAGTAAACTTTTAGCTACTAATCAAAGGCCTCCCATCACAAAAAAAAACCTCTTTAATTCTAGTCCCCCCTCCCGCTGTTGATTATCTCCAATTTATTCTGTATTAAATGAGACAATATTTGTAAATTTAACTCAGTATCTGGTATACAGTAAGTGATAAATACTAGATTATATGATTATTGTTATTGTTATTCTGCTTGTACATGGTTATTTTCATGTTGTCTTCTCCATTAGACTGTAGATTCAAAGAGCAGGAACTGTCTTTCTGATTTGCCTTTTTTTGTATACTTATCTTTTAACATAATACCTAGGACATAGATAATTGACAGAAGTTTGTTGATTCAATGGTAAGGCATTCATCTACTCCAATTTTGGGTTTCTAGGCAGTATTTCTTCATATTAAGTCAAAATATGCCTCCCTATAACTTTCACCTATTGTTCTGAGTTCTGCTCTCCTGGGCTAAACAGAACATATTAAATTATTTTTTTAGGGCAGCTCTTCATATATTTGAAATTTTTTTCACAGTTGGTTGAGCTGTGCATTAGTCTAGCCATACTGGAAGGCAATTTGGAATTATGCCCAGAAAGTTACCAACTTGTATAGACCCTTTGATCAACCCAGCTGTCAGAACAGATGAAACACTAGGTCTGTCATTAGGAAGATCTGAGTTCAAAAAAAGCTCTAGTTTTTCTTACCTAAGTTAGTCTGGACAAGTTACTTAGGCATTATTCATTTTAGTTTCCTCTCGTATAAAATGGGGATAATAAAAACTACTTCCAAGAGTTGTTATGAGGATTAAATGAGATAATATCTATAAAGAAGTTAGTCCAGTGCCTGACACATAATAGAGAATTTAAATACTTCCTTTCTTCTTTCCATCTTTCCTCCTTCTTTCCTTTCTTGCTTGATTCCTTCCTTCCCTCCTTCTTTCTTTCCTTCCTTTCCTCATTCTTTTCTTCCCTTCTTCCTTCCTTCTTTCCTTCTTCCCTTTCTTTCTTCATTTTTCCTTCCTTCTTTCCTTCCTTCCTCCTTCTTCCTTCCTTCCCTCCTTTCCCCCCTCCCTTTCTTCCTTCCTTTCTTCTCTTATGGATCATTCCTTAAACTGAAATCACTTTGGCTCTCCTGGATTGCCAACCAAAGGTCCCAAGCCAAGGCCACCTGGTTTTTTTATTTTGGCCTCAATTGCCCCAGAATGATATAAATAGCAATTGTTTTGACCAGAAACCCAGAGGATCTTCTCTCAAACTAATTCCCTTGTTTTTATTTTTTGACTAAGTAAAACAAGGCCATTTTTGTTTCATTTCTTTCTTACAGAGTCTTAATCATTGAATGGGTAGTTGCCCCAGTTAAACTGAGATCTGTTAAAGATTTTAGTTTAAAAAGGCCAATATCTCCCATTGCACCCCGGGCCATCTATAATCATCCTGATCTACACCTGGCCAATGGACCCAGATGATTCTGGAATAGAAAGTGAGGCAGAAAACTTTGTTCCGACCTCCCTCACTCAAATCCAATTCACTTGCATGTCATAGCATCACTTCTCAGATGTCAGGGTCCTCTTTGAGAATGAGGGAAAAACAACAATAATAAATAACACCAGATTTCCTCCATATTATAATTCTGAAGTATTTTCTTTTTTAGTAAGCCAAATATATTAATTTATTTTCATCTTAATAGTTTTAGCTCAATGGTCTAGTTTCAAAATTTCTTTTTGAATCCTGACTTTTTGATACAGGATTACATCTATTACTCTAAACTTTGAGTCACAGCAGATTTGAGAGGCATGATCATCTATGTTTTATTAATCCATCAAAAAATTTGTTATATAATTATATTGGTAAATTGTTACACAATGAGATCAAGCAAAGATTTCTGGGGTACTCCATTGAAGACCTCTTCCCAAGCTGAATTTGAACAACCAGTGACTACTCTTTGGATCTTGTCATTCAACCAATATTGAGAAACTTCATCAAATGCCTTACCCGAAAACTTGGCCAACAGCATTTCCTAGATTGGATGCTTAGTTAACTAAATAAGTTTGGTCTAGATGAACTTGTTTTTAATAAACCTGTGAAGACACATAGTGAAGATTTTTTTCTGTTCTTAAGTGATTTAAAGACATATTTCTAATTTGGCTAGAAATAAGCTATCAAATGTACTAGCCTTGACATTCAAAAAAATTTTTTTTTCTGTCTTTTAAATTTCTGCAGGCATTTTTAGGTGTTCAGTAATATGCCATTCTTCTTATTTTCCATGAATCTTCAGTTTTTGTCAGATAATCTATTATATTGTATTCCTTAAATGATGTACCCTACATTATTTTCTCACCTATAAGCCATCTCATATCCTTTTAGAAGTAGGCCTTCAGAGGTAGGAAGCTTATAAATCTTAAATTAATAAACAAAAGAACAAATAAATTCATCACCCTGAAGTTCCAATCTCCTCCAAGGAAGTTCTTAGGGCTTCATATTGAATCAATAAATCAATACATTTAGACTGGGGGAAGATGATAATTGGAAGGCACAAAAAGCACGTCTTAGTCTTAAATGTAACCTTTACAATGGACATGAGGGCTTTCAAAGCTGAACGTGCAGGTTGATGACCTAACAGTCTTTGTTTTGCACAATAAATGCTCTGCGATAAGGAACAATTTCTGAAAACCCAAATGGATTTCTTGGCAAAACAATCAAACTCTATGGCCCTGTGCCTTTGCACAATAAAATAAAATGAGATGGAATATACAAAAAATACATTCATTACCCAACTTGCATTATATATGCTATATTGAATATTTACAGAATTCAATTTTACATGTATTTATTATGTACTTTATATCTAGAAATCTACTAATTGATGGGGATATAAAGATAAAAATTCAGTTTGTGACTATGCAAGGAGTTACTATTAGAAGAGAGCACATTCACAGGTAAGGAAAAAGAAAATGTATAATTTCTCAAAAGAGTTAGTGCAGTTTTAATCTATTAAAGCTCTAGATACAACTTCAGGTAGGAAAAAATACAAACAGGGAAAATGGAGAGCAAGTAAAACTATTGTAAGAGGTTGTGGTTGAGTTGGACCAAGAAGAAAACTGTGGATTCCAAAGATGGAGGTAATAAGACAAAAGAACTCCCAGGTATGAGGAAAAGCCTACCCAAAGGTTTGGAGATAGGTAATGGGATTATCATGAGTCGGGAAGAGTAAATGTGCCAGTTTGGCTAGAACACAGTGTTCATGAAGGGAATAATGCAAAAATTAAATCTGGAAATATAAGTAGGATAAATATTATCCTAGTAATCGTATAGGATTTTAAATATCAGAGAAATCAGTATTCTATACTAGAAATAAGAAGCAGCCACTGAAGCTATTTGAACAAGGGAGTGACATGTTTAGATAAATGTTTTAGGAATATCAATTTTGCATTTTGATTAATATTTGGAGAGTGGAGAGGTCAATTCAGAAAAACTCCTTAGGAGACTATTGTAGTAGTCCAAGCAAGCGAAGGTGAAGGCCAAGGGAGTAGAGAGAATAGGATGTTATGAATGTAGAAATGACAAGACTTGGCAAATGACTGGCTTTGAAAAGAGAAAGAGAGAGAGGAAAGTGAAGGATGACTACACAATTGTGAACTTTATGACAAATAGGGGGGATTCAATCTTGACTGAAATGGAGAAGTTACAGAAAGTGGATAAAAGGGGAAAGACAGTGAATATCATTTTATACATAAAATAGTTTCTCTGACACATAAGTGATTTCCATGAGAAAGTCAGAACTTCTCTCAACCTCCATTTCATCACCTGTGGAATGAACAATAATAGAATTACCCATATCACATGTTTGTTTTGAATTTCAAAGGAGGATATGTGTTTGTGTCTATATTTAAACCTTAAGAATCTTAAAACTTTTAGAATATTAAATGGTTATATAGTGTTATTATTATTATCACTATGATAGATTCTTCTTTCATTTTAGAAATTAAATGAATCTAATGTTAAGTCTATGTATATATTTATTCACTTTTCTATTATTAAATGCAGTTACGGATTTACTTATAGAAAGACATGATAATAAATATAATTTGTTTCATGTGTTACTTTAAAAACCAGCAAACCACTGCCCCAAAGAAACACTCAGAATAGTATCCTGGACAAATTACTTTATTTCCTTGTTCCCCTAAAGGTTAGTCTCATCAGAGCTTGTTGTTAAGTGTTTAGAAAGATTTTTCAGTGATGCTGGAAAGTTCAATTGGAGAAAGAAAATACTAGAGCTAGGAAAAAACTAGCTAGGACCAACAAATGTCATTAGAGCAATTAATGCAGCCCCTGCCTATTTTCCAAATGAGGACTGAGACAATGATGAAATGACTTTCCAAAGTTTAGACAGATAATATTTGGGCTTTTTGCATCCTGTGTACATCAATGATATTTCCAATAGAGGTAGCTCACAATTCCTGGGCTGTTCTGGATATGGCCTCTATTAAAACTGATTTGCTTCCCTTCCTATTTACAACTCCAGGCACATTCAAATCAGTTCAATAAGCATTAATTGAGCACTTGCTTTCAACAAGGTGATGTTAAGATCTTTTTTGTATGTTTTTTTTGTGTATTCTTGCAATCTCTTCTTAATTTCTTTTACTTCTAAGTCTCTACCATTTTTTTTTCTTTTTATCATACCTAGTTTTGCATGAAACTTTCTTATTTCTCCTTGATATTCTCTGGAATTATGTATTCAGTTGGGTATATCTTTCCCTTTCTCATTTACTTTTCACTTTCCTTCTTTCCTCAGTTATTTGTAAAGTCTCATCAGACAGCTATTTTGCTTTTTTGCTCTTTTTTTTTTTAGAACTTTTTTGTGGTTGCCTCCTAGATAATAGTGCAAACTTCTGTCTATAGTTTTGCAGGTTCTCTATCTGCCAGATCTAATATCTTAAACATATTCATCACCTTCATTTCTTTTTAATAAGGGGTGTTATTTAAAACATATCTATAAAATCTATTTTTTCTACTTTCTTCAGTTCATTATGAATTTTTGCAAGAAGCTCATGATCTGAGCCACAGTCAGTTTCAGCTTTTGTTTTAAATGACTATTTAGAACTTCTCCAATCTTTGTTTATAAACTATATAATCAATGTGATTTCAATAGTGATCTCTGGTGATGTCCATTGCAAAGATGCCTTTTAAAATGTTGGAAAAAGAAGTGTTTATTATGACCAATGAGTTTTCATGAAAAAACTCTATTAGTCCTTGTCCTGCTTCATTTTGTGCTACCAAAGTCAAATTTCCCTGTTATTCTGATTATCTTCTGGTTTCTTGCTTTAGTATTCCAATCACCTCCAAATGCTTTTTGGGAAGGTGTTATTTCTAGAAGACATTATAGGACTTTATGGAACTGATCAGATTTGATCTCTTCAGCATCAGTGATTGGAGCATAGACTAGTCTTACTATGATGCTGCACAGTTTGCTTCGGATTTGAGCAGATCTCATTCTGTCATTTTTGAGATTATATCCCAGCACTGATTTCCCACCCCTTTAGTGACTATAAGGGTTACTCCATTTCTTCTGAGTGTTTAGTTTACGTAGTGATTATTCCAGTCCATTAAATTCATTGCCATGTAAGATGTTGATATTTAATCTTTCCATCTCTTATTTGTTCCTATACAAGTTTCTATACAATATTGATCTTTACAACTTTGGCCTTTCCTTTCACAACTAGACATATCCACAGCTAACTTTCCTATTGGCTTTAGTACAAGCTTTTCATCAGTATTTCAGCTTCTTGTAGTTGACCTCCACTCTTCCCTACAGTGTATTGGATACCTGACCCATGGAGTTCATCTTCCACTCTCTTTTCGTCATCACCTTACCAAAAAAAGGTCCATAGCAGTGTATGGCTATAAGAGCTGGACTACGGCATTATCGATACTTTTAAATTTTGATGCTGGAGAAGACTTTTGAGAGTGCCTTGGACAGCAAAGAGATCAAATCAGCTAAACCTTAAAGGAATTAGTCAGTTTATTCACTGGAAGATAAAATTCTGAAGCAGAAGTTTAAATACTTTGCCTACATATTGAGAAGATGAGACTCTTTGGAAAAGAATGTGATATTGAGAAAAATTGAAAGCAAAAGAAAAAAGGGATGGCAGAGAATGAGATGGATAGATGGTACCATGGAAACAGCACACATGAACTTGCACAGACTTCAGAAAATAGTAGGTAAAAGGACCTTTCATGCTAGTCCATGGAGATACAAGCAAATCACAACAACGAACAAAAGTTAGAAGTAGCCCTTAACACAATAACTCACTCATAACAGAGAGTCTATAAATGTTTGTTGATTGATAAAAGTATGATACACATCTACAATACTTTGACTCATTGTTAGCACAGAAAAAATTAATAGCATGAAGCACCACTGTTATTAAAAGAGCAAAGTATGAAAGAGATTTCAAAAAGCCATCTGTCCACGGAGAATGGACAAGCAAGAGCTAATATTTCCCACAGGTCACAAAAATCTCTTAATCTTGAGAAATAAAAGTCAGAAGTAATCTTTACTTTTCCTTCCCCAGGCAATCTAGATCCCCATGGCGGGGGAGGGGGAGACGGACAGGAGATTTGCTTGCAATGGCTCAGTTTTGTAAGTTTTACTAAACTGTGCAAATGTCCCAGGGAGACACACAACTTGCTATGCCTGGACCACCCAGGCAGGGTCAGGTGAGATATCACTGAAGCTGCCCACAGAAGCTGCTCCCACCACACTGCTACAGTAGCCTGAAAACTCATCAGTGTTATCACAAGGGCTTTGTTTGTTTTCTAAGTGTTGCCTCTGAGAACAAAGCACTCACACACAGGCTAATACTTGCCATTCCAAGGCATGAATAGGGATAGTTCAATCAATTTTGTTTTGTTTTGTTTATAAAGCCTCACAAGATGCAACTTAATATTTTCTGCTTCTCATCATCCCCCACTAGAACATGACTAATACAGAAAAGAGACATTTCACCAGGTTGCTATAGATTAGCTAAATACAGAAAATGTCTGAAACCATCAGTAACACCAGCAAGAGGATTTATGAGATGTGTAAGCCATGTACTCTGATCTGCTCTCACATTCTTCAGAGATGCCTGTGTTTGAGCCATGCCAGACACAATTATAGCATATTCAGTTGGTCTCAAGTTCACTAGGGATTTAGTTTACAGGGTTTGTAACTAAGTATGATGCACATCACACTTAAAAGCATATCACTTTCACTCAGCTATACTTTTTAAAAAATTGAATATTATCTTTTCTTTTTATAAGCAAAAATCTACTTTATGCACCCCCCCCCACTCTTTAAATCCTCTCAAAATGATAAAGAAAAACCAAAGGAAAAACAACCAAACATGTTTGTTTTTTTATAAAAGTAACATATTTGTATAGTTAAACAAAATAACTTTCAGCGTTAACTTTATCCAAAACAAAATTCTCATTTTGCCCCGTTTGTGAGTCTCTGTATTTGGAGAAGGATAACATGTTTATTCCTGAGTTCTTTAGAATCATGGTGGACCATTATAATGATCAGAGTTTATAAATCTGCCAGGCATCTTTAGGATATTGTGGTCATTGTATAAACTTCTTTCCTAGTTCTGCCAACTTCACTGTATCAGCTCATACAAGTCTTCCCAGGTTTCAGAAAGATCTTTATCATTTCTTAAAGCACAATAGAATTCTAGCACATCTATATACCAGATCTTGTATAGCTATTCCCCAAATGATGGGCACTTCCTTAGTTTCCAATTCTTTGCCACTGCAAAAAGAGCTACTATAAATATGTGTACATCATTTGTAACTTTGTTAAGCTTAAAACTAATCTCAATTTAACTTACCTTCCTTCTTTGCCACCTCCCTTCTTTTTCCTTCCTCTTTCTCTATTTAGTGATTTATGTGTGAGGGTGTGTGGGTGAAGCTGTCTATCTTATTCCTCTTTTGACCAGTTCAGATAAAAGTGAAATTCAAATCAATTGCCTGCCCATCCTTTCCTCATTTGTATTGAGTTGTACATCCTAATTATGTGAGACAATTGTCACTCTCTACTCCTCAGCGTCATTCTATTCCTCTTCTTTTCATTACTCTTTTAAGATTATCATTTTATTATCATTATCTTTTAAGATTATGTCTGCAAAAGACAGCAGAACTCTTCCATGGGTCTTGATCAGAGTAGATTCCTTCTATGATCTCAGATAAAATTTAGAGGGGCCACACATATCCTCTCCCTAGACTAGATTGTAAATAGTTTATCTTTCCTCTTTAGCCTGGTAAGTTTGTCTTTTTATGATTAACTTGTCTTTTCTGTTTGTTCTTGAAAGTTTCTATGAAGTCCTGATCTTTTTTTATCAGGAATACTTGAAAGTCCTTTCAATTTTTTTTTCATCTTTTGACTCTATTTTAATATTTCTTGTTGTCTCATGGAATCATGAAATTCTATTTGGTCTATTCTAATTTTCATTTTTCATTCTCCATTTCTCCCTGTTGGAATATATTTAATTTTGCTAGTTAACTTAATTTTAGTTGTAGGCAAAGGATATACTTTGCCTTTTACAATTTCATATTTTGTTCTCTCTACTCCTTTAAGGGGTAGCTGCTAAATTGTTGTCAACTTGATGGTATATTGCTCCTTGATATTTGAATTCTTTCTGGCCACTTGTAGAATTTTTCTTTGAGCTGAAAACTAGGTGCATTTTAATTATTTTTTTCATGGGAATTTAAAAACATTTATTTATGGTTTCTTTCAGATAGATGACTGGTGTATTCTAATTTTTTGTTTTCTGGCTCCAAAAGCTGAGAATAGTTTTAATGGCTTTTGAAATGTGTTTAAACTCTTTTTATAATTTTTTGTCATAGCTTTCAGATAGTCCAATTCTTAAATTATTTCTCCTTAATCTCTTTTCCATAGCAGCTAAGTGAGCTCTGGAGTCAAAAGGGTTCATTTTCCTGGTTCATATATGGTTTCAGGCATTTATTAGCTATGTGATCCTGTATATAGCTATGTCACCCTGTTTGTCTCAATTGTTTCATTTCTAAAATAAGTTGGAGAAATAAATAGTAAACTACTACATCATTTGTCAAGAAAACACCAAATAACATCATGAAGAATTGGACACAACTGAAAGAACTGAACAACAACAAATTTGCATTTCATAAGTTGTTTTTGCTCTGAGATGCTTTATATTTCCTTCTATTTTTAGTCTTCTGACTTCATTTTAATATTTCTTGTTGTCTCATGGAATCATGAAATTCTGTTTGGTCCATTCTAATTTTCATTTTAATTCCTAATAATTTGGGCAATATTCTATAATTCTTGTGCCAAACTGTTAATTCTCCATCCATTCCTTTCCTTCTTTCATTACTTTGTTCCAATTTTTCCTCCTAGAACTCTTATTTCATTTATAAAACATTTTAACTTTTTTTAAAAAATTCCTTTTTCAGCCATTCCAGAAATTCTAGTTGAATTTGTGCCCGATTGTATTTTAATTTGGGACTTTGTTTATAGACAGATAGTTTGAAGTTATTCTCTTAGATCTGTGTCTTGAATTTTCTTTCATCATGAAGATTTTGTTAGTTTTTTTTTTTTTTAATAGTGGGATTGTTGTTGTTTTTTGTTGTTGTTGTTAGTTTTTTTTGTTAGTTTTGACTTCGAACTTCCATATTCAGTCTGAGCATTCTAAAAGAAATATGTGAGCTGGTTCTGTTACTTTTGGGGGAGTCTTCAGTGTTGTGTTATGTCAGGATATTGGGGATAGTGATGGTGGGAACCCAGAAGTTTTCAATGTTCCCAAAGTGGTTTTATTTAGGGCAAAGTCTAATTTGATCTCTGCAAGTGCCTAACCTGTATTTTTGTCTGAGAAACACAACGTTGGTCTGTACTGTTAATAATTCTAGTAGACTGCTGCAGGACTCTATTATCATCAATCAGTTGGAATATTCTTAAAGTGTGGATAGATATAACTTTGGGTTTCCATTTTGCCTGCAATTCCTTCTCTGGTTTTTTTTTTCCCTCTCTAGGCTTAATAACTGGGCTAGAAGGTAGAATGAGACCCTGCTATGCTCCTGTTATCCCAATCATATAGCTGCTACTTGTTTCTGAACTTACTCCACACTGCATTCACACACTAGGACCACTTTTCACTCTAAAATACCTTTCAATTTGCCCTGGATCAATGATTCAAAAGTGGGTAGCAACAAGAACTTCCAATTGGCACCTGTCCCTGAATTCTATGCAAATTGAGTCCCCCCCCACCCTACACTGGACTAGGGATCTTCTTTTGCCTTAGTGCAGTTTCCTCCTAGACTCTTCCCCATGGTTCACAGATATCTGTATCTCGTTCTATTGACTTGAGCTGGAAAAAATATTTTTAAAATATTTTTAATATTTTTATCATTTACTGTAATTTTTTTCCTTAGATTTCCTGATGAGGAACACTTTTAAGATCTGTTGGAAGGAGTTGGAGTAAGGTGAGGTATTGTGAGGTTCCCTCTATTTCTTCCTGCTACATTAATCTTAGATTTGCCTCTCCTGAAAGTATGTTTGGTTTTGTGTGTGTGTGTTTTTTTTTCTTTTTCTTTCAAAGATTCACTAGTATATTGCAATTGATTTTCAGTTCCCACTTTCATGATTGTTGTAATTCAGTGACTCTGCTGGCTTCCTAAGAAACACTAAGGTCAAAGTTATCAAGCAGGAGCAATCATTGAAGAAGCAGGTAGAGCTGCTCTAAGGAAGAATAACAGCCCAGAATATGGTGTGATTAGAACCTTAGGTAGGCATTTAAGCCATTTCGTTGCTTTTTCATTCATGAATTTCATCTGTTCCTTTCCTCGGACACTTCTCTATGCTTGGAATGGTCTGCCTCCCACTCTTTATGTGTATTAAAAAAAATTTCTATCCTCTTATCACCTTTAACAATGAATTCAGATTCTTTAAGAATACTCTCATCCACACACTTAGTAAGAACTATGATTCTAGATTTTATTATGCCCTACTCTAATACCTAATTTTAAACCTCAATTTAACACTGAAAATAATTCACATCTATACTGGTCTGCATTCAAAACTGTGTATACTATAGCTGTGTATATATTATAACTTGAAAAATAATTTGCTAATGCTTCTTGTTGATCTTTATACATATGATAGATGATTGATAGTACAATGTGTGTAGCCTGCATTGATACTTAAATATTAGATAAAGAATAGTGTTCTACAACTTTTTGCTCTTCCTTTAAGTGAAAATGCCTAATTTAAAAATAAAAGGCTTTCAAAATTCATGCAATACCTTAGGGAGGTCTTAAAGAAAAATTTATTTTTTTTTCTTCCTTCTTTTCTAGTATCAGAGGGAACAAATTGTTCCACTGGCTCCTGAGGAAAGATCTGGTTGGTTTCTGGTTTGAAATTTCTTTGCAGAATACAGCAAATTAACTCAAAAATCTTTGCCAAAAGAGAACTTTAACCCAGTATTGTTTTATACAGTATAATGATACACTGTTTTATGTAAAGTCTTACAAAATAAACTTTTTCATATGTATCTTCTCAGTCCACCTTGGCTCTTGGTCATTTCATATTTCACATTTATAGATATGCATATAGGCTTTTCATTCATATCCAAGTTATTATTCTTCCTCATCAATGATTCAATGTGAAAGCAAAACAAATAAGTTTATCATAACTGCCAAATTTATCTTATGCACATGCTATGGCTAAAGTCCAAATTATAGTTAACAGCTACATCAATTGACCAATCTTAACATTAATCAAAGAGCCCTTAGTAATATTAAGTTCTTAAAGACCAAATTTGCATATCTTAGCACCATTAAGTACCATATTTATCAGCATTTAAGTGTATGGTGACATTTCCCTAAATCCAGTTAATGGGTACATTACCTCTCATTTCTTTGAGACATGACATTAACTGAAGAGTTCAGCTGCAGAATATTAAGATTAGCTAGAAAATTCTGTAGGTTACCAATGATATTAGAGTCTGCTATCTAATAAAAACACCTGGTAAGAAAACAAAAACTTCAGTCAACCTAACTTTGATTGAACTAGAACAAAAACAACAACAAAAATGTTTTTCTTAGTGAGTTTTTCTTCGATTTTTTTAAAATTTGAATCAAATTGTAAATGTTCATAGAACACATCAGTAGTCTTAGATGCTGATTCCATTTGCGATAATTGTAAAAATTCTCCTCCAATATTTTAATATGTTATGTCTGATAAATTTTGATAGTAAATAACATGCATCAGACAAGATGTAAAAATACAATAAGTAAACTGAAGTGCATGAAATCATACCATAAACTGATGCAGTTAAACTAACTTTTTATAATGACATGTCAATTAAATAATCTATTAAAATATCCAGTATGAACTCACTATGGAAGCTTGTAAGTAGGCAGGCACTATGCCACATGCAAATTCAATGAGCAAAAGAAAATACAATGAGAGAAATCCAATGAGAAAACAATCTCTGATCGTTAAAAACGTATATAAATATAAGATAGCTAAAATAAGGTTGTTTACATGGAAGGGCCTAACAGTTGAAGGGATAAGGAAAGATTTCATGTAGAAAATGATGCTAGATCTGACTTCTGACACCAAACAGTGATTCTACAAGGTGGAGGAAAGGGGGAACTGGCAAACACTGGTGTGCAAATACACAGAGATAAGAGATGAAGAGGCATGTGTGAGAAACAGAGAAGTTCATTTGACAGGATCACAGAGTCCAGAAGGAATAGTAATATACAATGAACCTGCAAAAATCACTTGGAGACAGGTTGTGAAAACCTTTGAGAATTAAACAGGAGTTGGGGGATTATGTTTCATTGTAGAGGAAATTAGGATTGTGGAGTTTTTAAGAGTGTTGTATTGTTGGATCTGTGTTTAAGGAAAATAGAACTTACAAACTATAAGACACTGACCTTAATTACAGGCAAAATTTTACAGCATATTATTGAATAGGTGGTTTATAAACATCCAGTAAAAGAAGCAATGATCAAAAAGAGCCAGCATATCTTTAGCAAGCCAGATGAAAGGTATTTCCCTTTTTAAGAGTGATTGAGCTGGTAGATAAAGGGAATTTCATAGATGTTTAATATCTACACTTAAATATTTTAGCAAAGTATTTGATAATCTCTCACATTGGAAGATGGAGAGATGTATATTAGAAGACTGAAATTAGACAGATTTAAATGAAGTTGAATAACTTGAATTTAAAGTCTTTTTATTAATGCTTATGTCACCTTGGATATTCCAAATAAGGTAGCCCAGGTATATACACTATTTAATATTTTTATCATTTACTTAGATGACAAGATTATCAAATTTGATGCTGAACCATAACAGTGAAAGATATCTAATACATTGGATGACAGATGACAGATTGTATGGTCAGAATTGAATAATAATGCAAAAGACTAAAAGTGAATTGAATTGAATAAAATGAAATTGAAGGGGGATAAAAATGAAATCACATTAGTTAAAAATCATCTTCACAAGCATAAAATGGGAGAAAATATAATTGGACAGTTTTTAGTTCAAGAAAAAGAGAGTTGCTTTTTTTAGGTGGACTCCAAGTTCAATATAAATCAAATCTGTAGTACTATAGAGCAGTTTTTTTAAAAGCTATTAAGATCTTACATTGTATTAAAATGGCAAAGTTTCTGAGAACAGCTGGCTGACTTGCATCTGAAACTTCCTTCTCTTCCATTAAAATGTGAGCTCCTTGAAAACAGGGAATGTCTACTTTTTTATTTATATCCTAATATATATTTATATACTATTTATATCCTATGTATATTTACATACTTTTCTATTTATAATAGTGCTTAGCATACTATTTTGCACATACTAAGCACCTAATAAAGCTTTATCATTCATTCATTCATTTATTCATTCACATAAATATTATAAGATATGATGGGGGCAAAATAAGTCAATAAGGACTGATAAGTTGGTGAGGAGTGATAAGTTGGTCATTAGTCATGTGTAACCTCCTTCAGACATGGAAACTCATAGAAAAGCCATGGCCATTACTTTAAAAGGATTAGCTAATCTTCACTTTCCTAATGCTACTTATGTGATTATACAACTTAGTTCCAATAGGACTTTATTTCCTTCCTCCTCTGCTTCAGATTTGGCTGTTTGTTTTATTTTCTTTGTACTTCTATACAAACAGTTAATACTAAATTCATAACACAGCAATGCATTAAGCTGGAGCAACACTATCAACAATAGCTGTACTCTCTAAACAATTCAATTCACTTTCAATTTCTAGGTCTGTATTAAGGAAGATAAAAGGTCAGTCCTTGAAACAGGTGCTATTAGGATTGAAAATATCCAGAAAAAAGAAGTGACTATCTGTAACTCCCATTCCTCTTCTGAGAAGTCATCTTGGGCTGTTGAGTGGTTCTGAGGCTAACTGTCTTCAACCCTGAATGACTTTCAGCGATATCAGAGCATTTAAATGGGAATGAAAATAAGCATTCTCCCCCTCATAAAAATACTGAGAGGGAAGATAAACCAAACGGCTATTAAATGTTTAAAATGGTCAGATGGCAATGAGGAAGGCTGATGCATTCATTCAACAGTATGGGTCTATTTGCATGACAAGAACATATCCTGTATTGAATTCATTTATAAATCATTTTTCCATTTGGGTTAGTAGAAATAAGTATCAAGAATTTGGGAAATACGAACTGGTTTTTAATTTCTAGCTAACTGATTCACATCCCACCAAGATTAATAATAAGTATAAATCATTATGATTTAAAACAAGGGTTGGTAACCAAACACACGAATGTTCAATGGCACATGGGTCTGGGAGTCACTAAACCCCTTTCCTGTGGTTGATCTGTACCTATGGTTTGTCACAGTCAGCATGACAAGTTATTGTATTTTGTCCTCCTCTCAAACCCCTCATTCATCCCAAGAGACTCTACTTGGTTAGCAGGACTGCTTCTTTATACCACATCCCTTCATTCCTAAGTTTTTTGATTCAGAATGTAAACATACCATTTTGAGTCACTGTTGGTCCCTGACCTCACAGTTCAAATAAATGAATCCAGAATTCTAGTTCAGGCAGTAAAAAAGGTATCATGTTATAAAATGTCATAGTCATCAATTAGCCACTCTCCTAATAATATCTGGAAACGAACAGAAAACAGATGGAACCCAGGGAGACAAGAAACCAAGTGAGTTGCTGAGAAAAATCCATACAATCAAATGTCACTTTTCTCTCTTGACAGGCATTTACTATGAACAGTTAACTTTAAAATAGTGCAAGCTGTAAACATGGAGGAGACTAACAGTAGAGAAGAGATAAGAAGACAACTAGACCAGATAGTGTTCTTAAGTACAAGCTGGCTGCAAGCTGGCTGCAAGCCAGGGAATCTAGTCAGGTCTTTGAACTCTATGACCTGCTTGCCCAGAGCAATTTTCCCAGGGAGAGTTCTGTCTGAATTATTTTTTTTTAAATCTAGAACCTTTCAGGAGGGCTTTATTTGCTTTCCTATTATAACCATAAACAGCCACCTGGACACAATATTTACAATGAAAATGGAAACTTTAGAATTTCAGATGCACAAGGACCTGGAGTGACCATCAAACCCAATTCATGTACAGAAAAAAAATAACAGTCACTACACCATTAATGGTCATCATTCTCTGGTTGAAGACTTATAAAAAGGGTGCAAACTCATTGTAATTCAAGGTGTAATTATCATTACAGAAAAGTTTTTTCTTGGCATTAAGTATAAATGTGCCTTTTGCAATTTCTACTCTGAGTTCTATCTCTTGGGGAATGGACAGAAAAACCTAAAAAACCTAAAGAATGTCAGATTCTTCTGATAGAATAACCCTTCAAAAACTGGGAAACATATATAACTTTTTTGTTCTTCACCTTTCCTAAGTCTTTTTTTTTTTTACCAAATACCACCAGTTCTTTTACCTCATTGTCATATGGCAGTGAACTTAATTAAGGTCCCTTACCATTCCAGTTATGTTCTGCTGGATGTTTTTGAGGTCATCAATTATTTTTGAGTTGTTTCAATGCTGTCCAACTTTTTGTGACCTTGTTTGGGAGTTTTCTCTGCAAAGATACCAGAGTTATTTGCCATTTCCTTTTCCAACTCATTTTACAGATGGGAAAAGTAAGACCAACAGGGTAAATGACATCCCTGGCATCACACAAGTGTCTGAGGTCAGATTTGAATTCATGAAGATGAATCCTCCTGATTCTATCCATGCACTCTACCCAATGAACCACCTAACTGCTCCAGTTTATCAGTATTCTTAACTAAATGATAGCATCCAAAATAGAACTCAATACATTAAATGTGTTCAAATCAGGGCAGAATGCCGTAACTGCCTTATTCTCAGAAATGATGCCATTTTTAATATAATATAAGATCTTATTAGATTTTTTAAAGTGTGCTATAGAACTTCAGGCTTGATTCATATGGAGCTTGGAATCTGCCAAAATATCAAACCATTTTTTGGGCTATAATCTGCCATTTTCTCCCATTTGGGACTTTTGAAGATGATGTTTTAAACTAATGTAACTTTATTTTTATCCTTTTTATATTTTATTTTATTCAATTTACTTCACTATTTCTAATTTTTAAATATTCAATTCTGATCCTGTCATCCAATATCTTAGATATTTTTCACTGTCATGAGTTAGCATTAAATTTAATAACCTTGGCTGGAGCAAAATCTATTATGCTTCAGGTGAAGTCAAAAAAGCAGGGGTAGCCAACCTTATCTCAGATCAAGCAAAAGTAAAAATTGATCTAATTAAAAGAGATAAGGAAGGTAACTACATCCTGCTAAAGGGTAGCATAAACAACGAAGCAATATCAATATTAAACATATATGCACCAAGTGGTATGGCACTCAACTTCCTAAAGGAGAAGTTAAGAGAGTTGAAAGAAGAAATAGACAACAAAACTGTAATAGTAGGAGATCTCAACCTTGCACTCTCAGAATTAGACAAATCAAACCACAAAACAAATAAGAAAGAAATTAAAGAAGTAAATAGAATATTAGAAAAATTAGGTATGTTGGATCTTTGGAGAAAAATGAAATGAAGTAAGAGGGAATATACTTTCTTCTCAGCAGTTCATGGAACCTATTCAAAAATTGACCATATATTAGGACATAAAGACCTCAAAATTAAATGCAAGAAAGCAGAAATAGTAAATGCTTTCTTTTCAGATCATGATGCAATAAAACTACATTCAACAAAAAGTTAGGGAAATAGACCAAAAAGTAATTGGAAACTAAACAATCTCATCTTAAAAATGATTGGGTGAAGCAGCAAATTATAGATACAATTAATAATTTCACTCAAGATAATGACAATGATGAGACATCATACCAAAATTTGTGGGATGCAGCCAAAGCGGTAATAAGAGGGAATTTTATATCCTTAGAGGCTTACTTGAATAAAACAGAGAAAGAAAAGATTAATGAATTGGGCTTGCAACTAAAAAACTAAAAAGACCAAATTAAAAACCCCCAATCAAATACTAAATTGGAAATTCTAAAATTAAAAGGAGAAATTAAAATATTGAAAGTAAAAAACTATTGAACTAATTAATAAAACTAAGAGTTGGTTCTATGAAAAAGCCAATAAAATAGATAAGCCTTTGGCAAATCTGATTAGAAAAAGGAGCGAGGAAAATCAAATTAGTAGTTTTAAAAATGAAAAGTGAGAACTTTCCACCAATGAAGAGGAAATTAGAGAAATAATAAGGAGTTATTTTGCTCAACTTTATGCCAATAAATTTGATAACCTAAGTGAAATGGATGACTACCTCCAAAAATACAGACTTCCCAGACTAACAGAGGAAGAAGTAAATTGCTTGAATAGTCCCATTTCAGGAAAAGAAATAGAACAGGCAATTAAACAACTCCCTAAGAAAAAATCCCCAGGACCAGATGGATTTACATGTGAATTTTACCAAACATTTAAAGAACAATTGGCCCCAATGCTATATAAATTATTTGATAAAATAGGGAATGAAGAGTCCTACCAAATTCCTTCTATGACACAGACATGGTACTGATACCTAAACCAGGTAGGCTGAAAACAGAGAAAGAAAATTATAGACCAATCTCCCTAATGAATATTGATGCTAAAATCTTAAATAAGATATTAGCAAAAGACTACAGAAAATCATCTCCAAGATAATACACTATGATCAAGTAGGATTTATACCAGGAATGCAGGGCTGGTTCAATATTAGGAAAACTATCAATATAATTGGCCATGTTAATAACCAAATTAACAAAAACCATATGATCATCTCAATAGATGCAGAAAAAGCATTTGATAAAATCCAACATCCATTCCTATTAAAAACACTTGAGAGTATAGGAATAAATGGACTTTTCCTTAAAATAATCAGCAGCATCTATTTAAAACCATCAGTAAGCATCATATGTAATGGAGACAAACTGCAACCATTCCCAATAAGATCTGGAGTGAAACAAGGTTGCCCACTATCACCGTTATATTTAATATTGTATTAGAAACGCTAGCTATAGCAATAAGAGCTGAGAAAGAGATTAAAGGAATAAGAATAGGCAATGAGGAAGCCAAATTATCACTCTTTGCCGATGACATGATGGTATACTTAGAGAATCCAGAGATTCTGCTAAAAGTTATTAGAAATAATCCACAACTTTAGCAAAGTTGCTGGTTATAAAATAAACCCACATAAGTCATCAGCATTCTTATATATCACTAACAAAATCCAACAGTCAGAGTTACAAAGAGAAATTCCATTTAAAGTAACTACTGATAATATAAAATATTTAGGAATCTATCTGCCAAGGGAAAATCAGAAACTTTATGAGCAAAATTACAGACCACTTTTCACACAAATTAAGTCTGATCTAACCAATTGAAAAATATTAAATGCTCTTGGATAGGCGAGCAAATATAATAAAGATGACAATAGTACCTAAACTAATCTATTTATTTAGGCTATACCAATCAGACTCCCAAAAACTATTTTAATGACCTAGAAAAATAACAACAAAGTTCATATGGAAAACAAAAGGTCAAGAATTTCAAGGAATTAATGAAAAAAAATCAAATGAAGGTGGCTTAGCTGTACCAGATCTAAAATTATATTATAGAGCAGCAGTTACCAAAACTATTTGGTATTGGCTAAGGAATAGATTAGTTGATCAGTGGAATAGATTGGGTTCAAGGGATAAAACAGGCAACAAATATAGCAACCTAGTCTTTGACAAACCCAAAGATCCCAGCTTTTGGGATAAGAACTTACTGTTTGAGAAAAATTGCTGGGAAAATTGGAAACTAATATGGCAGAAACTAGGCATTGATCCATACTTAACGCCGTACACCAAGATAAGGTCAAAATGGGTTCATGACCTAGGCATAAAGAATGAAATTATTAATAAATTAGAGGAACATAGGATAGATTACCTCTCAGACCTGTGGAAGGGGAAGGTCTTTATGACCAAAGCAGAACTAGAGATCATTACTGATCACAAAATAGAAAATTTCGATTATACCAAACTGAAAAGTTTTTGTACAAACAAAACTAATGCAGACAAGATTAGAAGAGAAGCAATAAACTGGGAAAATATTTTTACAGTTAAAGGTTCTGATAAAGGCCTCATTTCCAAAATATATAGAGAATTAACTCTAATTTATAAAAAATCAAGCCATTCTCCAATTGAAAAATGGTCAAAGGATATGAACAGACAATTCTCAGATGAAGAAATTGAAACTATTTCTAGTCATATGAAAAGATGCTCCAAGTCATTATTAATCAGAGAAATGCAAATTAAGACAACTCTAAGATACCACTACACACCTGTCAGATTGGCTAAGATGACAGGAAAAAATAATGATGATTGTTGGAGGGGATGTGGGAAAACTGGGACATTGATTCATTGTTGGTGGAGTTGTGAACGAATCCAACCATTTTGGAGAGTAGTCTGGAACTATGCTCAAAAAGTTATCAACCTGTGCATACCCTTTGATCCAGCAGTGTTACTACTGGGATTATATCCCAAAGAGATTATAAAGAAGGGAAAGGAACCTGTATGTGCACGAATGTTTGTGGCAGCCCTTTTTGTAGTGGCTAGAAACTGGAAACTGAATGGATGTCCATCAGTTGGAGAATGGCTGAATAAATTGTGGTATATGAAAATTATGGAATATTACTGTTCTGTAAGAAATGAACAACAGGATGATTTCAGAAAGGCCTGGAGAGACTTACACGAACTGATGCTGAGTGAAATGAGCAGGACCAGGAGATCATTATATACTTCAACAACAATACTAGATGATGATCAGTTCTGATGGATCAGGCCATCCTCAGCAACGAGATCAACCAAATCATTTCTAATGGAGCAGTAATGAACTGAACTAGTTATACCCAGAAAAAGAACTCTGGGAGATGACTAAAAACCATTACATTGAATTCCCAATCCTTATATTTATGCACACCTGCATTTTTGATTTCCTTCACAAGCTAATTGTACAATATTTCAGAGTCTGATTCTTTTTGTACAGCAAAATAATGTTTTGGTCATGTATACTTATTGTGTATCTAAGTTATATTTTAATATATTTAACATCTACTGGTCATCCTGCCATTTAGGGAGGGGGGGGGTAAGAGGTGAAAAATTGGAACAAGAGGTTTGGCAATTGTTAATGCTGTAAAGTTACCCATGTATATATCCTGTAAATAAAAGGCTATTAAATAAAAAAAATAAAAAAAAATTTAATAACCTTGTCATCCAAGTAAATGATAAAAATATGAAATAGTATACATACTTGAGCCACCTTACTTGGAGTATCCTTTCAAGATGACACAGAAGCATTAGTGACAATACTTAAAAGTCTAGCCACTTAATCTCCTTTGAATCTTTCTAATTTCACTATCTTGTAACATCTCTCTATCTGTTCATGAGGTAGAGTGAGATTATCAAATGCTTTGCTAAAATATTTAAGTGCAGATGTTAAACATCTATGGAATTCCCTTTATCTATTAGCTGTCAGTCTATTAAAAAGGGAAATACTTTTCACCTAGTATGACCTATACTTTCTGAAGATATGGTAACTCTTTTTGATTACTCCTTCCTTTACTAGATTTTCACAAGCCACCTATTTAATATGTTCTAAAATTTTGCCTGCATTTAGGTCATTCTTCTATAATTTGTAATATCTGTTCTATTTTCTTTTTAAAATTATAACAACATGTATCCTCCAGCCCCATTATACCTCTTCTATTCTCAGTCATCTTTTAAATATCATTGATAATGGATCAGTATTCATATCTACTAGTTTTTCATTATATAAGGAACTTAACTGACATGGCTTTAATTTATCAAGGGCAGCTAGGTGTTCACTTCCTGTCTCCTTGTTTACACTATGCATTAACTCCCTATCAGGCACCTTTATTCTGTCCTTTCTAGTCCAATGGTCATTTTCCTTGTCTGGGAAAATAAAACTGCATCATATTTCTAATGAATTTTAAGCTTGCAGGTCACTAACATCCCAGGATCTTATTCAGAACAACTTCTGCCTGACATTCAAGCCTATCAATTTTAAGCTTGCAAAGTTGATTTGTCATAGCTTAAGCTCAAGATTTTTCATTAGCTCTATTAAATTTTATATTATGATATTCAGTCCAATGCCTGTCAAGTTCCTTTTGGATTCTGACTCTATTCTCTAAGTTTCATGCCATTTACAAATTTGCTTTTACCTAAGCCTTTGTTAAAATTGTTAAACAGCACAGGGTCAGGTAGAGATCCCTAGAGTATTCCAGTGAAGACATCCTGCTATGCTGATATTGAATCATTAGGCACTATTCTCTGAGTCTAGCCATCCAATATTTTATTATCTTCTCTATATCTCTCTATCTTCTCCACAAGAATGATATGAAATATTTTATCAAAAGTTTGGTAAAATCCAGGTAAACTACATCTCCCTTATTTAATAATTTAATTTTCCTGTTAAAAAAGGAAAAGTTTGTCTAGTGTAATCAGACTCATTTTTTGCCTATCTCTACACTTTTAAATCTACTCTTTTTATTCTATCACATGGTCTCTCATGATAATCAAACACCCAATGGCAAAACAGAAACTAAATTTGAATTATAAAAAGTAGGGATAATAACAAGCAAAATTGCAGAACATTGTACAATTTTGAAAGTCTTCATGACTGATCTCTAAAATTATAAAGAAAATTATTAAAGATAAAATATTTGGAGAAAGGTTGTTATGATTTTTGTTGTCAAATAAATACCTATGATTTAGTTGTTGTCTAAATACACACATATATGTTCACATTTATATATATATCCATATATGTACATATGTATACATATATATTCACACATATACATATTCAAATATTACCACTCTCTGCATAAACATTCAGTCTTGGCTTTCTACCCACATTAAGCAACTGACATCGTTGTTCACGCTGAAACAATTTTTTTTTAGAAATGAGTTAGGTGAAATTGTGTTTCAGAAGCTTAAAATGGGAACTGTTCAGGTATGTGACAATAGCTAGCTTGTATTATTTCTGAAACAAGAAACCAGCAGCTTAACAGACTAATTGTTGTTTTCCATGACTATCCTCCTCAGGTCGATTGAATAAACCTCAGCATGTCATCAGCTAAATTATGAATAGCCTGCAGGAGATCTACCCATGTAGAAATAGTTTTGTAGTTGTAAACACAGGTCTAAAAACATCTGTGCATGACAGCAAGAAGATCATATTACCCTTTTACTTGTAGGAATCATTGGAGTGCATCTATTTGGTGGATCCTATGTCAGCTGATGGGGGAAAAAAGTGTGAAGGTGGAAGCACACCAGGGCTGGTATCAAGAAATGGCTCTCAATTCTTGATTGTCAGCAACAAGGTTCTGCTTGGTTAATTTCTTGGCACATGGTTCTTTCCTGCTGAACTCATCATACATGCTAACGATTCTAACATTTCTTAGTCATTATGTCCATTTGAGAATCAGTAAGCATATATTCAAGATAGCTTGGTATAATGGATAACTTATCAACTTTCAAGCAGGGATGACCTACATTCAAGTATTACTAGCTATGTGACCATGAATGACACACTTACATTCTCAGTGTTCTAAGATTCTGAGCTGTAGAAATAGTGCTAAACTACTCTGTCACAAGAAATTTCTTTTCTTAAAAGGTCCCAATCCTAATAGGAATCTATAATCTATGGATATTTTTTAAAATTGATATTATAGACTTTGAGTTTTATATATATACAATATACTGTGTATATTGTATATATATACATATATATGTAGATAGATAGATAGAGATAGAGATATATTTTTGGGAACTTTGGAATGCTGATGTACCATAAATGTCCTATAATCTTAGGATCATATGATCATAGATTGATATTTCAAAGGGATTTAATAGTCATAACAGATCATGGGACCCTCCCCCCCCCACTACACCTTTTACCACTGTCCCATTCTTTTTTAGACTTCATTTACATATGTATCCCTGTGTCCTAGGGGAAATATAAGAAGAAGAAATTGGGGTTGTGATAAAATTCCCTACATATCTGAATCTCTATCAGAACTGATAGTTTCTCCACTGTGAAACTCTAGAAGGATATTTTAAAATAGAACAAAAACCTTCCCTTCACCCAAAAAGCACTAGAAGATCTAACTATGCCTTAACAATACTCAGCAGGGAAAAAGCAAGAAATATTTAAATATAACTGTGGTTGGTTTGGAGCTTGGTTTTTTTTCCCCTAACAAACCTAAAGATTTCTCAGTAAGACTTCTCAAAGACCTATTCCCTAAACTGAAGTCCCTATAAGTTCTATAATTTTATGAATATTTTTAAGTAATTTGATTCAAATAAGATTAAACAATTTGGACAGATTTTTGCTTTATTCCAAGAAAAGCAGAAACAAAATTTCACAAAATAAATATTATACTAAATTTATTGAGTATACCACAAAATGCTGTGTTGCAAACCCATTTTAAAATGATTATTATCAGAGATTGAAATAAATGGGATCTTGTTGCTTCAACATAAGATATAATAACTACTTAGTTATCTCAAATGCATATGTATATTTTGTCATATTAATGACTTTCAAAGTAGTAGGAGATTTCCATGTTATGCTGTACTTTGTACTCTAGGTTAACTGTGATTTAAATGTTCTGTTTATAAATTGTTGAGTTGACTCAGTGTTAGAATGCAAGATAACCAACTTCTGATCTGGGTAGCCTCTTATTTCACTCTCAGGGCTTGGCTCACAGTGTTCAGGATAGTGATAATTTGCCAAGTGCCCCAAGAATCACAATGACAATCACTTTTAAACAAAAGGTGCCCTGTAATGTTGACTGAAGTGTAATATCTGAATATCCGAATCATATTTGTTGAAGTGACAGAAACTCTGGATGATAATGCTGCATGCTACCCAAGAGTATTAGCAGGAGTATCAAAATAACTGGCCTAGGATGCTTCTTGTTTCTTGGCAGTGTCATTTTAAATGAAAGGTGCATAGTTGGTGTCAAAACACTAATCAGCTAAGTAAGCAGTGTAACCTTCAGAGATTTTTTTTTCAGCTCCCTTTGATGTACATGAGACCCCTTTATCAGTCATGATTAGAGGGCATAAGGAAAAGACACAAGTAACTCCTTGGATACTATATTTGAGTTTGGGTGACATACTCACATTCCAGCATAGTTTTCTTTGAAGAAATGAAAAGTCTCTTTTCTGACTTTAACATTCAAATGCTTCTTAAAATTTTGTTTCAAGAATAAGGACTTGATAGTTTAAAAAGAAATATTATTATGACTTGAAGGAAAACAATTGCCCTATTTAACATCTCAGAGAAGAGAGTGCTTATGACTTAAAATACACTTTAAAAATTGCAACATAAGCTGATTTGGACTTAACATTTTCTAATTAATATATCAATATTAATAATAAAGAGCATAGGCTTTAGAATTAGGACACATGAGGGTCAAATCCTGATTCTGTTAATCTCTAACTATTTTGATCTTACCTTGCTTGGGCACTGATCGTTGAACATTCACTTTACCTTCTCAAGTCTCATACTCTGCTCTTCACAATCCTTCCTTGCTAATTTTAGTTTTAAGAATAGCAATCAAATTAATTATATAAATGAACATTTTTTTCTGATTTCAAAATCCAAAATACCCTCCCTGGATACCAATCCTCTATGGGTGGCATCTTCTACTATTACAATATAAATTACTTGAGAGCAAGGGACTATATTTACTATCTTTCTTAGTACTCCCAGCACTTAGCTTAATGCTTGGTCGACAATAAGTGCAAAATAAATGCTTTTTCTTTCATTCTTTATCATGTGTGTGACTGGGCAAAACACAATTTCTATAGACCTTCATTTCCTTGTCTGTAAAATGTTGTACTAAATTAACTATAAGATACTTTTTAGTTACATATTTATTGTTGTTGTTGCATCCAACTCTTCATGAACCAATCTGGGATTTTCTTGGCAAAGATACTGGAGTAGTTTGCCATTTCCTGCTCCAGATCATTGTACAGATGAGAAAACTGAGGCAAAACAAGTTAGTTCACTGCTCAGGGTCACAAGGCTAGTAACTATCTGAGGATGGATTGAAGATTATCCTAACTCCAGGCTAAGCGTTCTATCCACTGAGCCACCTTGTTGCCTTTTAAATTTATAATCCAAATTAAATAGTGCTGTTTATAGTTATATAACACTTAGGTTTGCAAAGTATTTTTCATGCATACCTCATTTGATCGTCACAACAATCTTCTGAGGTAGATGCTATTATTCTCATTTATGGATAAGGTAAACTGAGGCCACAGATATTAAGTGACTTGATTAAACTCTTTACAAAACTAGAAATTATCTGATGAAGGATATGAACCTGGTTCCTCACGACACTGGGTTCAGGTGTCCATCTATTATTTCATATTGCTTCTAAGTGGGTTGCACTAAGTTACTGGGAAATGCATTGTCCAAATATATAATTATAAATTTAGCTTCAACTTAGATTTTCTATTTTCTGACTTCACTTTCTTATCCAAAATCTAGCAGCTACCCTTTCTTTTTTTAAAGAAATATTTTTTTTCCAGTCCATACTAGATCAAGATCTAACCTCCCATATCATAAAATATTTTAAAAGTGGTTATTCTCTCTTTTAATGAAGGGGAACCCATTAGGACTTTCTTCTGAAAATAATTTTAATTGTTAGGAATTTTTCTTCACATTAAGCTTAAATTTGCTATTTTGCAATGTTTCTATGACTGTCATCTGAGGTTAAACAAAAACAAATCTAAATCCCTTTCCAAATAACAGGCTTTCAAACTTGAAGAAAACTTCAGGTTTTCACCTCTCTCTAAGTAGTATCCTTTTTTCAAAGCAATCCCAATAGATTTTGGACAGAAAATACCATTTGCATCCAGAAAAAGAATTAAGGAGATTGAATGTAAATCAGCACATGGTAGGTTCAATTCTTTTTTTTTTTTTTTTAAATTTTATCTCACTTATATGGCTTTTCCCCTTTGCTCTGATTTTTCTCTCCTAACATGATTCATAAACCAATGTGTGTTAAATTAATTAATCAGTTAATTAATTAATTAAAAGAAAAATAGTATCCTCTCTAGTCTGACTGTGCCCACTACCCTCAATTATTTTTGGAGGTCCTCCTCCATCTCTCAGTTGCTCTCCCATTGATTCTGTCAATAAGCTAAAATGTACCACCAAGATCTAAGTATAATAGTTCAAGCAATAGCCTGATCAGAGCAGAGTATAATGTTTCTATCACTTCATTAGTCCTGAACACTCTACCTCTCTTATTCTAGTCAAATCTATTTGCTTTTCAAATTGTGCAGTTAATTTGATATTAATCTGAAAGTGCCTTAAAGTACTCAGACTCTTTCCTGACAAATGCCTCCCTATCTTATAGTTTTGAGATTTTGTTCCTCATCTGTCTTTGTTTATATTATCGATTATAATGTTAAATAGGAAAAACCCAAGAAGATATTCTTGGGGCTCTATACTCCTAAATTGATACTGAACCTTTATTTTATTTTCTTTAGATCTGCCCATTTAATTACTTAAGACTTTATTTTGCTATCCCCTTCCCTACATTTTTCCAACTGATCAACGAGATTAATATGACAAATACTATGTTCAAATTCAGGCAAATTATGTCTACAACAATTTCCTAGATCTTCCAGTAAGATCTGAAAAGGCCTTTTTATACATTGCATTTTGTGAAGTGGTGATATCTCTCAATATATACACATCTGTGATTTTATCTGTTATATCCCTTTGCCACCAGTACAACCAACCCTCTATATTTGGTAGATGGCTTTCAAAAGCTTGTGGCTGAAAAATTCACCACCCTGCACACAAAGGGGTAAAGAGTCCCTCAGACTTCAACTAGGATGATCCATAGAAGACAGATACACAATCCATTCTGGAATTGTATTCAAATTCTTTTCAGCTTCCTAGTATTTGCAGGAGCTATGTTCCAATGGCAAACCTTTTAAGAATACAAGATCAACACAAGACCATGGTAAAACAGGGTAAAATATCAAAGCAACATTTTAGAAGTTTCAATATTTAAAAATTAGGAATTTTTATGACAAGGATATTTAGTAGAAAATATCATATATAAAACACAGTCACGGAAATATACAGTATCTATGATAGATAGCCTTGGAAATATCTGATTTCTTGTTTTTCTCCTTTAATTTTATAAAGCTTTTATGAGTGGTTTGTGTTTGAAGAAGGATTTTTGGAGGAGAGAAAAATATACTCTTTCTTTTATAAGAAACAGATAATATAAACTGATACCAATTCAATTCTACTTTGGAAATCTTGTTGCTTTTCTGAGATCCATTTTCTTTCATAAAGAATCTGGGAGTGCTAAGATCTTTACAATCTAAGTAGGAACTGAGCAAGTTGTTTGATTTCACCTTCACTGATCTCAGGTTTTAAGTGCTGTTTGAGAGCCAAATCTTAGAAGACCTGAATAAATACCCAAAGATAACAAAGTTCTTTTCATTGCCCAGAGCTAGACAAGTAGCTATTCAAGATGAAGATGGAAACTTACTCTTCCATAAACTGAAGGAGGCTTATACTAGAGCTAGAAGGCATCTTAGGGGGTCACCTATTCCAGAAGCCTCATTTTACATTTGGAGAAATTGAGGCCCAAAGGATTGAAGGAACCTTCTTAAGGCTCCACTATTAGTAACAAAGAAGAGATTCAAACCCAGGTCCTCTGATTGCAAATGTAAAGCTTTTTCATAATGCCACAGTAACTGTCATGTCATCTAATTGAAGAGCAAATCACCACCAGTTGAGCTGAAAAGCATGAGTTCACATCTCCGTCCTGAACTTGTCTTTTATTACAGACAAGTAAACCACATTAAAAACCACACTGGTTAACCATTTATTTTTGCAGCTAAACTTGCACTGAAAAATCTGTTTAATTTGGAGTAACCTGCATAATTGGTCTGACTCAAAAAGTGTTAAAAAGGAACCAAGTTCTTAGGTAAATAAATTAAGCAACTGTTCTAGTCTGCTTTTAGTCTTAACCTTGTCCTTTCTGCATAATAACCATAATTAACATTCATATAGCTCTTGAAGGTGGGTAAAAAATCTTACATACATTATCTCATTTGATCTGAGCTGGATGATTTCTGCTTCAGGTCCCAATGAGCCCAGCGGCATAACCTGACTCCATTTACTCCCTGCATTAGCAGTCTCTTTGACCTTGATTATGGCTTTAAAAAATCATTTATTTATTTATCCATCTATCCATTTATTTATTTTACATATATTTCTGTAATCTATCCCTCTCACTACCACAATCACCCCAAACTGAACACTTAGCTGTACTTGAAATGTGTATACGAGAACTCTAAGGTTCTTTCCAATTCTTAATCTGTGATCCCATTCCTAGTGGAATCAATCTTAAAATTCTTTAACTACTTTTGAGCAGCACCGGGTCAAGACTGATTTCCTCAATTTGATGCTAGAGGGAAGACCTAGGACTTGGTGACCAGTACTGCAGGGAGCTGTTTATACTTAAAGATTCCAAAAGGCTTATAAAGAGGTCTCCAAATGTCTTTTGGGGATATGGATGATCTCTCTACTTGGAGATCTTTCTTCAGTGTTCAACAGCAACTAGCCTTAAGGGGGTAGAAGATGCATTCTCCTTTTCTAAAGTCATTCAAGGGAGAAAATGGTAATTATTTATTTTTTGTTGGTTTGTTTCATTATAAGCTCCTCTATCAGGTAAGAGAACAATAGTCACCTACTAAGTGGCCCAACAGAATTGACAGTCCAGCAACTCTGAGTAAGGATACAAGCTAAACATAGCTCCTGACCCATATATCAACCCTTAGATTCTTGGTGTGTGGGGAAGCTATGGGAAAAGGGTGTTAAACTCAGAAAACAGAGAACAAATTTAATTTATTTTGGAGAGTTGAGTGGGGGCAGTTTGTCACGCATAGGTTAAAAATATCACTTGGACTTTTTCTTGTCTATTTGTGAAAGCATTGTTTTAGGTATGCAAACATAGCCAGAGATAGCAGCAACACAGCAGGGAAAGCCACCTGGTTTTGGCTCTCTTCCTGTTGATTAAGATTATTTCTTACCTTACCAGAATGGCCCACTGGTTCCATAGAATGTGCTAATAAGAATAACAGGGTGGAGGGAATGGCCACAAATTCCCTGGGAAGGTTGGCTCAAATAGCTAATAACACTTATGCTTAGCACTGTATTTACAGAAGACTATGATAGTCCAGCAACTTTGCTGGCAGCTGCTTGCCTTCTTGGGAAAAGGGACTAATATAACCAGCAGAATTGTAACAGTGATTTGAGAAGCAAAGATATTATTTCAAAATTGTTTTTTATTTAAACACATTGCTATTTCTACTTTCTTTCAGACTCACATGCTGCCCTTACTCCTCTAAATAGGGACCAAAATTGACATAGATTTTATCTTCTACCAGATCTGATAATATCCCAAACTGTCAGTTCTTGAAGGATTTGAAATTTCATCAGTCTGGCCACTATCTCTTTGCAAGGAAAGCACAATTGTTCACACATTTAATCACTTCTGCATGGTTAATCTGTTTGGTTACTTTTGGTAGCCCAAGTTTTAAATATTTTTTAAGAGTTAATATAAATTACCCTAATAGACATACAATATTGCTCAAATACAGTATAATGCATGCTACTGATTTTATACTATAGTAGTATAATCTAAAGGATTCAGGTATCCTTTGGAAATTACTGTATCAAATCATTTCCCACTCTGATTATTCATTATAGATTTGAGATTAATCATAATAACACAAAGCTCTTAAATGGAACTATTTTTCTTTTATTCAGGTAGATTTTCCCACTTTACGTTACTCTCCTTTAGGAAGTTTGACTATTTCAGTTTAGAAGCATGCCATTTAGAAAATTACCACCTCTATAATCTAAGTGGTTTCCTAAATTATAGAGATTTATTGCTAAAAGGGACCTTACTCCAACCCTCTCATTGTTCAGATGAGGAAACAGTCTCAGAGAGGTCAAATGATTTATCCAAAGTCACACAGCTAATAGTAATTTCAGAAGCATAACTTTGAACTTAGTTCTCCTGATTCCCAGGCCAGTGCTCTTTTGACCTATGATCTAATTGATATGGAAATTATCTATTTTATAGAGATGGAAATTAAAGTTGAAGTCAACTCAAAGAAAGTGATTAAAGATTGGAAACTAGCCAGCAATGTGAACAGAGTGCTAGGCTTAAAATCAGGAAGATTCACTTTCCTGAGTTCAAATATAGATTCAGATACACACTAGCTATGTAACTCTGGAGGCACTTAATCTGGTTTATCTCAGTTTCCTCATCTGTAAAATGAGCTGAAGAAAGAAATGGCAAATCACTCTAGTATCTTTGCCAAGAAAGCCCCAAATGGGATCTCAGACAGACAGATGAGGCTGAAAATGACTGAACAACAAAAACATAAAGAGACTAACTCAATTCCTTGTGCTGCCTACCTCAAGATAATAGATCAATAATAGTTGAATGGTAAAATATAGACCATAGTCCATATGTATACTATGGGACAATATTTATTTCTTCCAATAGGAATAATTCTATGTTATTCATAGTGATTCAGTTTGTACTGGGCTGAATAACAATGAATTGAAGATTTTCAGTTCATAGCTCATGAATCTTTCCCAATCTGCATTGTGGGAAGCTAATTCTTGGTACCTTTTCTAGTTCATGTTGCCTCTCTACTAAATTGCTAAAGGCAGTGATTACTTCTTTCTCCATATTATACATAATCACATTTATCAAGACTAAGATTGCTCTGATTTCTATTTTTATAGAGTAGCTGAATGAAAAGTTTTCAGACTCTTGTCATCACCTCTATATCCTTCTCCAGACATCAGGAGTAAGTCACATACAGCATATTTTGCTAGCTAAACAAAATAGGTCACTATAACCTTGCCTACTTCTCATTTGGAATGAAATATAGTACCTAACTTTGCCCAATATTCCATTTCATTTCACAAGTCTACTCCATTGGCACATTATTTTTTGGCTTCACAAATATGTCTAACTGTTAAATTATAGGCAACAAGATAAAATAGAATTATGTAGCTCTCCCTTATAAGCTCCTTCATGTAGAACAATGATCTCAAACATTTCCCTAGCCACTGAAAAACATGAAAGAAGTACTCATTGTGAGCTATTACTTTTCGTTTACAATAGTTAGAGTGTTGGAATTAAAGTATAAGAAGATCTGATTTAAATTCTTATCTCAAATATAAGCAATGTACCCCTGGCCAATTCTTTTAGAGAATGTGAGCCTCAGTTTCCTAACCTGTAAAATTCAGATAATAATATCACTTACTTTAGAGAGGTTTTGTGAAGGCTAAATGGGATAACACATATAGAAAAGTGCTTTGCAAACCTTAAAGCACTAAATAAATGATAGTTATTATTGGTAAATTAACCATAGAAGAAAATTCAGTTTAATGGGAGATTGAATTTTCCTACTTCTAGGATCCTTTTTCTAGGATCAAATATTCAATTTTTCATTAATTACTAATTTTATGACAATCAATTCAAACCACTATGATTTAAAATATTCTATGGACATAGTTTATAAAATTATCTTTGTGTGTATTGTTGCATAGTGTTTAATAGCTTCAGATCATTTGTGGTATTCCATTGGATAAATTCCATTAATGAATTACTCAAAAAAATCATACTTTTTGATTAATGCACAACAAAAGAAATTTGCATTTAGAGAAGCAATGTGGTATATGGGATATGGCATAAAGCACCTTGGTCTTAAAGTCAAGTAACCTGAATTTCTGTTTTATGTATAGAAGTGATATGATGACTTTGGGCAAATTATTTATGCTGAGAATCTTAGGTCCCTCCTACCTAAACTGAAATAATTATTGTAAAGAAGGTGACATATCAGTGTATAGTGATTATCAAAATTACACAAACATTAGATAAAGAATGTCTTACACCATATTAATTCACTAATTTTTTGAACAATTTCTACAAGAAGATAAAAAGCAATTACTGAACACTTGCCAAGTACTAGACACTGTGCTAAGAACTTCACAGATATTAGTTCACAATATGTCAAAGTGGAAATAATATTGGCCTATAGGTCAGCAATTTAAAACCAATACTCTCTAGTAAAATTCTATTCAATGTATTCTCTATTAGATTTATTCAAAGCAGGGATCCCCTGAGAAGGGACTTGGGGGAACAATGGACATGCCCTCCCCTTTCTCCTTTCTCTTCATAGTCAGTAGCTTGATTTCTTCCTTAGTGGAAAGTCTTGGAGGACTGAACCTCATTGAATAGGTGGAGATGATTTTACTTAAAAGAAAAGCAAAGGATTTAATGAGAACTGAAAATACATAGTTTTCTGGGAATATTTCTACTTAAGTATAAGAATACCAATATGTAAAAATGACTTCTATAATAAAGATAATAAAATTATCTCTAATATCCATTTCTGATGCATTTTCATGGCTTGGGAATAATCCTAGATTCTCAAAGGCAGTTCCTATTATGCCAGCTCTGGCAATTCTTCCCAAGCTGTTAAGACTTCAAATATGGACCCAGTAATAGACCATATATATACAAGACATCTCAAAAGTCTTAGTGTAATTTTGTTTTAATAGATTTTATCTATAATCTATTTATAAATTATATCTATCCATTATCAATTATCTATTATCTATTCTTACCTCTCTCTCTCTTTCTCTCTCTCTCTCTCTCTCTCTCTCTTGCTCTCTCACTCTCTCTTCCCCCCTCCCTTTCTCTGTCCCTGTGTTTGTGGCTGTGTCTCTGTTTCTCTCTCTATCTCACCCCCCCCCCATCCTTTTCCCTCCCTCTGTCTGGTTTGTCTATCTAGGTCTACATCTATAAAGATATCATCCATCTACCATCATATTTAAATTCAAAGAAACTCTATCAGGTTGTCTTTCAGTTTTACCAACTCCTGAAAATTACCTACTAAGCTACTGATGGGCTATAGTTTGTTTCAGAGAAGAGAACATCAATACTGATGACATTTTTTTGAATCCTGAAATAGTAAATCATTTACGAATTCTAATTCTTAAAAATAACTTTAAGCGCAATATAAGAGTGGTTCTGTGGCCAAATGGACACAGTGTAAGACCCACAGTCAGGAAACTCTGGACTCACACTTCTAGATGTATGACTATAAGCTAGTCACTTAACCACTGTCTGTCTCAGTTTCCTCATCTATAAAATGGTGATAGTAACAGCATCTCCCTCCCAGAGTTGTGAGGATCAAATGAGATAATATTTGTAAAGTAGTTAGTAAAGTGCCTGAAATAAAATATGTACTCTGTAAATGTTAAGTATTATATTGTTGTTGTTGTTGTTGTTCGATTTTTCTGAAAATTAGGTGGAAGTAAGGTCCCTCTCCTCATTCAATGAGAGCCCATGTTGACATTAGGCCTTGCTGGTTTCCAGTTCCGAAAGGCAATCTTATAAAGGGCAAAAGAAGGTCCAGGATTTAAACTAAAGTACTTAAAATTAAATGATTGTTCTAATTTATGTTGCTTTCAAGAGGGAAGGAGAGGAAGAGAAAAGAAGTGAGGGAAGAGAGATGAGAAGGCAGAGGAAGAGGAAGGAGAGGAGGGGTTAGAAAGAAGAGAGAAAAGAGGAAAGAGATGGCAAGAGAAAAAATTTCTGAATTCTACTTTGCTTGTTATGGAAGACCTCACTTGTCAGTAAAGGCTCAAAGAATGATAGCAATAACAGAGCTGCTACCTCTTGTTGTGCCCTTTATGAAGGGGTTAAAGAAGGAACCATCAAAACACCTGTGAATCATTAGGGAAAAAATACTGTTCAGGCTATATGCAATTATCTTCCTTCTTTCTAATTATCTTTCTTGCTTCCTTCCTTCTTGCTTCCTCCTTTTAGGGATTTGGGGCAAAATTATACCTTCTGAATTTCAGGCTCTATATCAGACTTGAGGGTCTATGAATGTGTCTTCCCTTTAAAGGACATGTTAGTCTTGGGTCAAAGAAGTCTAATGTATTGCTGCTCAGTATGGAAATCAGCCTTTTGAATCCAATCATGTGATGTCACTGCTTCTTACTTCACTGTGGCCTATTGACAAGTTGATATTGAGGTGGGGGAAGCAAAGATTATTAGGCTTTTCACTCCAGTTTAAAGCAGCTAAGAAGTAATGAGGTATCAGTTTGTAATTGTGATATTGTCAAGAATAATTAGGGAGCAGCCGTTTCCTAAAATAGGAGACCTAAGTTGTAGTCCTAGCTATAACACTAAGTAGTTATATAACTAAGAAAATCTCTCCATTCTAGGTTTCGATTATTTGTAAATCGAGGGAGTTGGACTAAATTCCACATATTCAATATAGCAAAACTCACAAGCATTTATTAACTACATGCCTCAACTACTCATTTACTCTCTCACTCCCTACCCACATTCAGTCTGTTGCCAAGTCCTTTTGATTTTATCTTTTTCCTAATTCTCATAAATGCTCCCTTTTCTCCTCTGACATTGCCCCTAAGGTGGTGCAGACCTCATCATCTCATGCCTTGCCTATTACAATAGCCTTGGTTGGAGTCACTGATTCAAATGTCATCCTTTCCCAGTTTATTCTCTGATCAGCTACCAAGAACTACTTTGGAAGATTACTTCCTAAGATTTAGTTCTGTCTGTGTCACTCTTATTAAGTAAACTCCAGTGATTCTTATTACCTACAATATAAAATTAAAAAATACTTTGTTTAGATTTCAGAACCCTTCATAACCTGTTTTCCCACTCCCACCCCCCATGTACCTTTCCAATCTTTTTACTTATTATATCACCTTACCCAACCATCACATACAGAGAAACTAGCCTCCTTGTCATTTCTTGCACAGGAAACTCCATGTCTAGACTTTGGGCATTTATCCTATTCATGGAATCTCTGCCCCTGGGCTTTCCTGGCTTCCTTCACTTCTCAGCTAACAATCTCACCTTCCACAGAAAACCTTCCCCATTCCTCCTTAAGTCCTTAACCTTTCCTCCATTGATTTTCTCCAGTTGATCTTGTACATAACTTGTTTGTACATGGTTGCTTCCATATTGTCACACTCATTAGACTGTTAACACTTTGAGGGCAGGGACTGTCATTTGCTTTTTTTTTTTTTTTTTTTTTTTTTGATTCTTATTCAGATGAGATGATGTTGGTAAACTACAATGCAAAGCAAATGGCAGGAATGTAGGTGCTTAATAAATACCTATTCTCTCCCATTCCCCTTTTGTATCTCCAGCAATTATGGCAGTACCTGACATAAACTTTTTATAAATGTTTAATAATTGGGTGATTACCTCGAATTATGCTAGAAACAAACACAAAATTTAAAAGCCCATAACCTGAAAGTGCATATATTATATGAATATGATGATTCTCTAGTCAAAAGTAGAGTTATTAGAAAAGGCTTCATGGAGAAGAAAAGTTATGACATGCTCTATGCTTATTTTAATGTCTCAAGGATTTTTAATTTTTAGCACCATGGGTTTTTCCAACATGGCAGACTGAAATATCTCGCTCTCGCTCTCTCACTCTCGCTCTCTCTCTTTCTTGTGCTCTCTCTCCTGCTTTCTCTTTCTTTTGAAAAATCCTGCCAGAACTTTTACCATATTAGAATAGCTTTCAAAAGCCCGGGATTCTTGAATTCATCTCAACATTTCAATGAAGTGAATGTACAGTAGGTCTTTCATGAACATTCCTTGAATTGAAAGATTCAGAAAAGTAGAAGAATATGTGTGTGTGTGTGTGTTTGGGGATATTTCTGCTAGAAATAACAACTGTCCATACATCCATTTGTTAATCTTTAAAAATTAACAAAAAAAAAATAAAAAGAAAAGGAAATATCTAACAGTTCTTAATTTTATTCAAATCAGTAGGGTCCTTATATGATCCAAGTGATAATTCTTAAGGAATAGGCAGTACTCACAACTGGACCTAATTTAGCCAATTTTGAGTGCTAACCCATTTCTCTAAACAATATTATCCAATTCAAACACAGGTGTTTTCCACAATTTTTTGGATTTTTTTTCTAAAATGTCACCAAGAAAAATCAGATAATAAAGCTCTATTCAATCTTGCCAAATGGATTGTAATTAAGCTCCATCTAACTGTCTCAAAATCCCTTGAGGGAAAAGCAAAAGGGAGAGAGGAGAAAAACAAAACCAATTACATTTGACCTAGAGCTCCATTATTAGGTTCCTGAATTTGAGGAGAGGGTAAACATTCCAAATGAATGTAAATACCCTTAATTAAATAAAATAGATTACTAATAGAACCTAGTTATTCTGTATAATGGTATTTTTGTCTTATAACTTTTTCAAAATGTATAGCCTTTAATTTTAGGCTCAGCAACACTACAACATTTGAAATTGCTAAAGATGTTCTGAAAGAGGAACTGACTAAGGCAGACTGCCATTTCAAAGACATTTAACTATATTATCCATTAAGATTATTCAATATTTTGAATGTGACCACAACTAATCTATTCAGAAAATTATAAATGAAATAGCAAAAGAAATAAGATCTTTTATATTCTTACTAGGAAATTTAGTCTTGTGTGGGAAAAGGTGAAGAACTTACAAATTCTAAAGTAGATCAAGCCTTATAGGCCTCAGTTTTGGCTTCTCCAGAGTCACATGATTTTAGATAAGGCCTGGACTACGTGACTGAAGAAGCTGTATATCACCTTGTCTACTACATTCCACTGACCAACTAGGAGAACAGTAGAGTTATGTGGCCAATCACAACATAGAGAGGGTGGGATTTTGGAGGTTCTTTGTCTGAAATGTATAAAAGCTGTAAGCATTTTCTACTCACAACTTCTTATCACCAAAGAAAGTTTTACATGACCTCAAGTATATAGGTATACAAAATAGATATACAAATCAAGCATTTACTGATAAATAAATCACAATTTTTGCAATCCTCACATTCAGTTATGAGACCCCATATTAGATCACGAATCACAGTTTAAGAAGCTGGGCTCTGGGTTACCAATTTTTCTCATCAATACTTCCACAACATCTCTACAACTTCTTTACTCATATTAGAATCCTACTACTCATTTAGAATCCTACGTTCCCCATAGACAATTCTCATCAACTCAGTGACTTTTCTGGCTCAAGTCTCTTTATTCCAAAGTATCCTCCACAGAGCTGCCAGAGTGATTTTCCTAAAACATGAATTTGAATATTTCTCTGTCCTATTCAATAAACAACACTGATTAATTGTCCACCACTAAAATAAAATATAAAATCTTCTGGCATTTAACTTCATTCCCATCTTGACCTGAGCCTACATTTCTAGTCTACTTACCAATTGTTTCCCTTTGCACACTGTGATCTAGACACACTAAATTAATTACTGTTCTTCACACATTACACCAAATCTCTTACTTCCCACCCCTTTGCACTAGTTGTTCTCCAATCCTGGAATACACTTCCTTTTCATTTCCATTTCTCAGAATCTGTTTCCTTTAAGTTTTAGAGACAAACCTCTACTTTTTTCTTGAAGCCTTTTCTGTACAACCATACATCTTTTTCTATAAAATCACTTTGGTTATATAATGTTATGCAACAGTTCTCTTTAACTGTCCTGGCTCAGTTTCCCTGTACTAGTTTCCCTTGTCTCAGTTTCCTTAACTGTTCTGTCTCAATCCGTGCTTCTTACCCCTTCCTTTGTTTAGAGAAAAGGTATTTAAGAAGTTGGGTTTCCCCCATTCATTGCTGGAGGCTGGCTGCTGGCTGCTGGCTGCTGGCTGCTGGCTGCTGGAGGCTGGATGCTGGCTGAGGCATGCTGGATTCTTTGAGATGACAGTCTCCTGCAGCCCTGGGACCAACATGGATCCCTTGGTCCCAGTATATCTTTATCTCTGTCTGACTGGATAATTTGAGACGAGAGTCCTGTCCAGTCAATTATACTCTCCAATTAATAAAATATAAAAAACTCTCTAATCTCTCTCCTGCCTTAGTTTCTCTGGCATTACAATATGTGTGTGTATAGGTGTGAAACATAATAAATATATCTACATGTATGTATGTGTGTTCATACATGTATATACACACATACACAAATATATAAATTTAGCCTTGCCTATGTAATGCCGGAGAAACTAAGGCAAGATAGAGATTAGAGAGTTTTTAATATTTTATTGGGATTTCTGAGAGGGAGAGATTGTGCTGGGGGCATGATGCCCCCAGGGCTGCTGTCCAAAGCATCCAGCAGTGAGTATGAATTCTCAATGGCATATATATATATATATATATATATATATATATATACACGTGTAGCTCCAAGCTCAGGTAGGGGTAGAGTCCAAACTCTTGGGAGGTGCAATCTCCAGGCAGGGACTATCAATCCAGTTCTGACAGGTTGGGGATAGGACCATAAATTCTAACAAATTGGGAGGACTTAGGAGGTGTCCAAAGTCTGGGACTTAAAGATACCAATTAATTATCTGAGATAGGACATCTGGTGTATCTTTTGGAATGCCAGATCTCCACAGCCCTAATTATCTCAGTTCTAATGAGCAAAAGAGGGGGATTGCAACCAGGGGAAACTGAGGCAGAACAATTTAGGGAAACTGAGGCACAGCAATTTAGAGAAACTTAGGCAGGGCAATTTAGGAAACTGAGGCAGGACCATTAGGGAAACTGATGCAGGTCAATAAAAGGGAACTGTGGAACAACACTTAAAGGATGGATGTCTTGGAAAGAGGATAACTACCTGGAGGCTAAAGGTTTAAAATTAGAAATCTTGCAAAAGAAAGCAAATACTTAGAGAGTGGAGGTTCTTACTATATTGTCCAAATTGCAAGGTCTGTCTGGAAAAATTAGAAAGGTTGTATAAGGAGCAGTTGGAATAGAGCAGTGGATAGAATACTGGTCCTGGAATCAGTGGGATTTCAATTCAAATATGACTTCAGATACTTGACACTTGCTAGCTATGTGATCCTGGGAAAGTCACTTTACTTAAATTGCCTCAAAAAATAATTATAAAAAGAAACAGTATATACAAGATGGTGATGGGGGAAATACCAGGGCTCATCATTATAGCTGTGGAAAAGCCATCAAGTGGGAGGGACCAATACAGAGAACACCCTATCATAAGTTCAAATACTATTTCAACTGGTCATCCCAGAATGGAAGAAATCCTGTTTCTGTCACCTGAAGGATAACCTTGTTAATTGATTGGGGCTTTACATTGTCCACAAATAATGAATTTTTAGTGGCAATTCGCTACTGAATAGGGGGTGGTAAAGAGGTTAAACAATCAGTGTCCTTATAAGACAAGGATCCTTAACCTGGGTTTGAGAACTTTTTTCCCCAAATATTTTGATAACTACTTCAATACAATTTTTCCTTTATAATACTAGGCATTTTTTAAACATGCATTTACAAAGCATGGAAATGTTTGGCTATTCTTTGCCTCTTTGTCCCTACTAAGCATGAGAAAAGGAGATGTAGTGGGAGAGTAAAGTGGACATGAATCTATACTGTCAGCTTCTCCTTCACTACCTCAAGACATAAACATGATATTGATCTAGTACCTCAGGCTAGCAGATGGCATCCACAAAGGATGTCATTAAAAGCATAGCCAGAAAAATACAAATAGAGATTGAACGGGTCTCCAAGATTATATATCCTATTCCCCGCACACCAACCCCTGCCATTCACACACACACATTGCAGGTACTGAAACAAAATCAGAAAGTTTTAGCGACCTACCTGTCCAGGGAAAGTTGGGATATGAGCCCAGATGCTCTGATTGCAAATTTCTACTCTTTATCATCTCTGAAATGCTCTCCCTTCTCACCAACATGAAGTTCATAGGCTTGCTTCGAGACACTGCTCAAAACCAACCTTTTGCAAGAACTTTTTTCCTAGTCCCTCCTCTACCGCCCATATAGACTCTTCCCTTTGAGATTACTCCATTTACTTCTCTATGTAATCTATTTATTATTATTTTTTACTCATTCACTTATTGACTAGGTAAAAAAGGTCATTCTTTTTTTTTTCATTTCTTTTTTACCTAGCCTTAATTACTAAATGGGCAATTAGTTGCCTTAGTGAAACTGAGACCCATGAAAGAGCTTAACTTAAAGAGGTCAAAGTCTGCCACTCTAGTCTTCCTGATCTTTGTCTGGCCACTGGACCAAGATAGCTCTGAAGGAAAAATGTAAGGCTGGTGAGCAGTCCTCCCTCCCTCAAATCCAATAGGCTTGTATGTCATGGTATCACTTCCCTAATGTCATTCATCTTTAAGAACAAAGCGCAAACAAACTCCATTTACACAGAATAAAGATTTTGTAGTTGTTTAGTTCACTACCCCATTGACCATCCTGTCCATAGTGTTTCCTTGGCAAAGATACTGGAGTAGTTTCTTTCTCCAGTTCGTTTTACAAATGGGGATACTGAGGAAAACAGGGTTAAGTGATTTGTCCAGATCACACAGCTAAGTGTCTGAGGCTGGATTTGAATTCAGATCTTCTTGACTCCAGGTCTAGCATTGTATCCATAATACCACCTACCTGCTTTCATAGTAAACTGTTAATAAATGATTGTTGTTAATAAATGAAGAACTTCTACAAGGTACCCTTGATAGTAGCTCTCTATCATATTTTTTTTTAATAAATTCTCTCTCTTTCTTACCCATGCATGGAAAACCTTCAAATGGTCTCTATGGCTGTCAAAGAAAGAAACAAGCCCAGCTGGCAGGATAAAACATAATGACAAAGACTGTGTGATTTTCTTCCCTTCTCTATTGAAAGACCATGATGCTAACTCTGGAGTTGAATATTGTTGACCCTTACTTTTTAAAATGTCCAAAGAGGGTTGCAGTTAATCCTCCTGATGGCCTTCAAGCTGCCCTTATATTCCATTATAATTGTTCTGTGATGTGGACCAAAGTTCATTAGCGGCTAAACTAATCTCTTCACCCAGAGGGCTACATACTGAAAGGAAGGTTAATCTGTTATTCACTCTCCAGCCAGGCCCTACTTTGGTTGCCCTCAAGAGAATAAAAATCAAAATATTCCAGGAAGAATTAAATGGCAAGAATCCCATCCACATAATGACAAAAAGTTGTAAATAAAATGATTTTATTTTTTTATACTATTCCTCCAATCAGAATCTATTTTGTAAATTCTCATAAGAAACAAACTTCCTTGACAATCTACTTCTGAGCTACCCACCCACACATCTTCCCCAGGCAGAGAAGGTTTGACTCTGATTAATATGAGATGGCTGAATCCCAGAACATTACCCTTCTTTTAAGACTTAACATATAATAGCATCATTACTTCTGATAAAAATATTAGTAATTGCAAATGTGACCTAGACTTTTCCTCTTCAAAGCTTTTTACTTTCTCTTTTAAATGATATTATTTTCCTTGTTTGTTTTTTTGTTTTTTTTTTTAATCATGGTATTTTTTCACTCATCCCATTCCTATTTCATATTCAGGCATCTGAACACATAATAATCTTAATGGCATTTTAAATTATTTGTCATTTATCCATTTAAATCAATATAATTTATTTCTATTGATTGGTATTATCTTAAAAGAACTTTTTAAACTGGTCTGTGACATTGCCTCTATAGCTAGGCTTCTTAACTTTTTCATATTTGTGCCATTGACCTTCTTGGCAGTCAAGTGAAGCCTATAGATTCCTTCTCAGAATAAAATTTTTAAATAATTAAAATAAATGCCAGATTTCACTTGGAAATTTGTGAAAATAAATATGAGATTCTTTCCTCATCCCTCCTCTCCCCCCCCCTCCCCCAGTCCTTGTTCTTGAAGTCCACCGGCCTTAGGTTAAAAATCTCTGCTCTATCAGGATCTATTTCTTCTTTTCATAAATATTCTCTCACAAAGGCACACTATTAACTAAATTCTTTCATTAAATGAGATGATTGTGATCAAGAATAGAGAATGAAGTACTCGCCATAATATGGTAATAATAGTAATAATGATGATATTAGCAATAATGATAATCAGTATTTATACTTCAGTTTAAGGTTTTCAAAGTGCTTGAAGTTTATACTTTCTAATTTGATCTCAAAATCCTTATGAGATAGATCACTATTATAATATGGAATCCCTTTTGCTTTTTTTTTTTCCTCCCTGAGGCAATTGGGGTTAAGTGACTTACCCAGGGTCACACAGCTAGGAAGTGTTAAGTGTCTGAGAAGAGATTTAAACTTAGGTTCTCCTAACTTCAGGGCTGGTGCTCTATCCACTGTGCCACGTAGCTGTCCTACCCCTTTTACTTTTTCAAAAATAGTCCTTTACTTTAACTGCTCATTCCCTTACCTCTCCCCTTTTCCCATTCTGATAAGGAGCTGAGATAATCTAGAGGTTCCTGGACTGAGGGCACAAAACAAACACATTCCTGTTAATGTACATCTCTGTCATGACAGACCCCAACCTCAGATATTTAGTAATTTTTCTGGGGGGTGAAGCCCTTTCAACTGAAGGGAGTCCTGTGATTTTTAAATTTCTCCTTGAATTAAATATGTAATGCTCTGATCTTTACAGACGGTAAACAGTAAATTGGCCATGCGCCATCTGTACTGATTTGCATTTATACATACCAAACTCTATTTGCATATCTTCACTAAAGTTCTCTGGAATTTTTAATAGCTTAAGCTGTTTTTAGAGAGGGCATAAAACTTCAATCACCCATGTACTGGAGGCTGATGATGTGATGTTCCTCTCCATAGCTCATTGTAAAACCATGGTTGGTATTATTTTGCTTTCAGCTTAGGTAATTCCCACAAAAGCTGGAGGCTGCAGAAAAACAGATTTCATACATCTCTACGTAAGGGACGAAATACAGGACTCTGCAGAAATATGTGAATTCAGGAAATGATTCTACAGCATTATGAGAGTGAGCTGTTCTTTTCTTTGGTATTATCTAGTATGGGTAGTTGTGGTAAGAACTAGAGAGTCTAAGGAGCATGATAGGCATTGATTGACTGTGACAGACTAACAGATGAGGAAGCCTGTCTTCTGCAGATTCAGGTGCCTTCCAAAGAATTAATAAGAGAAGAGGGCTGGCCACTCCTATGGAATAACTAAATAAGAAGATAGCATTTTATAACTCTGCTTCATAGCACAGATCTATCAGGTGTCTGCATGTGTGTAAAAGGGTGGAATAATGGAAAACACTGTTCTTAAAATAGAATTTAAGACCAATTGTATTATTTACTAGATCTCTATCTAAACCCAAGACTCAAGTTCTCCCTCAAGATAAGTAGAATATCATAGGGATACACAAATATACCAAAAAAAACTTTTCTAAGTCTCAGTATTTTCTTGTGTACATAAGAGGACTGCTTCTAAAATCCCTTTAAGTTTAAGGAACTGGCCTCAGACACTTAATACTTCCTAGCTGTATGACCCTAGGCAAGTCACTTAACCCTAATTGCCTCAGCAAAACAAAACAAAAACATAAGGTCAATGACTTTAAAGGATGAATTATTTGATAATTCAGATGTGTGTGTATGCCATGCATGCTTTACAAGGTACTCTGTATTTGAGGAAAGACTTAATTTATATTATTGGTATATGCATACATATATGTATGTATGTACATGTATTATGGGCCAGAACTCTGAAACAAGGATTCTTACAAGGTGCTAAGTCAGTAGAAATGATAAAGACAATGGCTATCTAGTTTAGCATGGTGATTAATAGTTCTCTAGTTCAATACAATTGATTTAATCTTACAACAAATAATGGTTTCCTAGTGATATAATGATTGGTTTATACTCAGTGTGGAGCATATAAGTAGGGACTCAGATTCATTCAGGGTCAGAGAAGATAAAGGACTAGAGATGGGAGCTCAAACTCTCAGGCCAAGGAGAGAGATTTCCTTTCCATCTTCATCAGCCTCATAGTGGCTGGCCTGGCCTCCTACACTTCTCCATTGAAACCAAGACTCCAGAAGGCCTCTAAGAAAGCTAGCTGAAGCTCCAAGCAAGGAGACAATAAGGGATTTGGACTTTAACACCTATATATTCTTATGGTGATTACGCAACTGAAAAGAAGGCTGCTCCAGAGACCTCCAGAAAACCAAAAAGAACATTACATATACGTGATTTTATTTATTTAAACATTTTTGATTAGTAGAGCAAAATGAAGTCTTAATGTCTTTCCTCCAACATGCTGGTGCTCAACTGTATGCTGTCTGTGCCATTCATGTATTAAAATCAAACAAGGATATTTGAAAAGTAAAAACTTTGTTCCATTATCTTTATTAAGCTAAAGATAAGAGAAGGATGTTCACATTTGCCATTGTCATGGAAGATGTCCATACCTTATTCAGGTTGCAAAAGGAATTCCCTTTTTATTATATCCTGAAATATCCCAGAGACTCTTAAATGAGATTAACAAACACTTTTAAAGATTCAGCCTAACCATCCACATAAACAAAACCAAGTGAATAAAGAATTATCCATTGTCCAGGTTATACAATTCAGCCACTGTTGAAGTATACTTAGGACCATTGAGCTGATCAATCAATAACTTGAAGAGACATTGAATTGGACCCAGAATGAAAAGGAGCCAGAGGATAGGCTGGATTCCTTTGAGGAAATTGCACAATATATCCAATAATCCCAACCTATGCCCTGAAAACAAGAACAAAACAGTATTTTCTGTGATGTTATATGGCTGGGAAAAAAGAAATAGACCCCGTTTATATATTCCTTTTAAGTTTTAAAAAGAGCTCACATCCATAATCTCATACTATTCTTCATATAACTTTGTAACATAGGTAGTATCATTATAATCATTTCACAGACCAGAAAACTGAGGCTCAGAGAGATTACATGATTTCCTGGGGGCTACATAGATAGTAAGTAACTGAGGTGAGATTGAATCTGTCTTCCTGACTATTAATTTAATGTTTATTTCACTATGCCAAGCTATCTCCATAAATAAAAGACAAAACTTTACGAAAAATTTAAATTTTCACTGGTCCAAAAAGAAATAGATAGTTGGATATATATGGCATAACTAAGCTATAATATACTTCCAAAGTGTGTGAAAGTTGTAATGAGTAAATTGTTGACTTGCATGAAAATAATGACACATATAAAAGAATGAAAGTCTAAAGCTAAAAGAAATCTTAGAAATCATATCACTCAACTCCTTCATTTTACAAATGAGAAAACTAAATTTGACAGAGATTAAAAAATTTGCACAAGATAATTTCAAAGACAGAATATGAAATCAGGATCCTTTGTTCCAAATGAGAGAAGGAGGTAGATTGTTCATGGGAAAAGTAAAGGATAACTGATTGGCAGCTTAAGAGCAACATTACAATTCAGATAATGCTAATAAACATAGGAAAGGTCCTTATCATATTAGATAGGCTCTATATGGAGGAATTATGAAATGACACTGACAAGAGTTTACAATGACAATGTGTCAATAGGCTACTACTGCATCACTACTGGAGAGAGTGCTTGTACTGAAGAATTCACAGTTTCATTGAGTTACTGAAAAAAAGAATATGTGATTGTGTATATATGTGTGTGTTTTCCTAAGGGCATTTACAAAGTAAATTGCATTTAATTCAAATTAAAAAATTAAAATTAAGGTATAAATGAAATAGTTTCAAGTTCATTAGAAGCCTTACTGAAGCAGCCATCAATTTTAATTTCACTGAGGTTAGAGGAGGTTAAAGCTCTAGTCCCACTTGTTTCACATGAGACAGTTTACTCTTTGGCAGCAATTATGGAATCATTTATTTAAATACCATTTCTCCACGATGAGCTCTCCATCTTCTTATACGCATATGAATGATTTTCCCTGGGAACAGTGCTTGGTGATATATGATTCAAAACTGCAAAGAGGCTCCTGGAGCTTATTTATCCTGTAACCTTTGGCTAGCTACTGGCCTAAAATGACTGACATTCACTTTAAACTAAACTAAATTTCAAAGCAAAGGTTTCAGAGGTAGAGAAGTGCTTATTAATTCGCAGTAGGGACTCAGTTGTAGAAGAATTATTTTAAATGCAAAATCTAAAACTATTAAATTCATGTAATTATAAGCAAAACTATATACTTCAAATGTAAAATCTAGATATGTAATCTATTGATAGAATTAATGAACAAAAAAGAGACTGTCATCTTACTAAGAAATGGTAATCAACTTATTTTGTGAAGTGTGTCTCATTTGCATTACAAACATTATTATGAAAATTCAACATTATGCTTCTGTGTATTGCACTGTATTACTCAGTCAAACATCAAAAAGGGGGGCTATAGAGGAACAACAACAATTTCCTTCAAATGGAAAAATTGGAATAGAAAATCATGATCAAAGACAACTTCGATTCTATGTTAATTTCACCTTAATTCTACTCCTGGGATAATCATTCTTTTTTTTTTTTTTAAATGTTATCCTTGCTAACAAATTCCACTGCATGCTTATGGTCCTTAAGCAAATTCTCAAATGAAATGCATGCATAAATAAACATCAGTTAAATTTACATAGCCTTCACGATAAATACGACAGAATGTTCATAAACTCATTATGGCTAACTATGTGAAAAGCTCATTAAACTTTTTTTAAATAAAAGAATCAACTTTTTCTTGTTAATATACTGCACTTATATTTATTGGTCTTTTCAATAACCACTAACAAGTGAATAATTCAGTAACACGTTTCATTCTAAAGAAGAAAACAGGATATCTATGTCTCCATAATATACAATGAAAAATGATAAATTATTTGCAGTAGCCATGGTTACACATAACATTTTCATTTTTCTATTAAGCAAAACATTATTTTCTAGTGAAATAAGGTAAGTCAATTGAGCATGGAAATAACTCAATTATTATTATTAATTTTTCTAGCTAGAGGATATGGCAAATAGTTTCCAATAATTTGTAACTGAAACCAACTTTAATTAAATTTTTCAAGTGGAAGGAAAACATATTTTGAAAGGTAAACCACAAGACTTGAAAGTCTGGGAATAACCCATTGAGTAATTTATTATAGTACAATATATCTTTTTGTTCCTCAAATTTTGACATACATTGGTGCCATTAAAAAAAAAAAAAAACCTTTTTCTAATCATTATTTTCCACTCAAATTTATATTTGTAATATTTTATATTATCACAATATGAATTTTGCATGTACCACTAAAATATTTAAAGTGTTTCTTAGGTGAAATAACATCCAGCCTTCAAGATCTTTTAGGCATTTTTTTTCAAAATGTACAGTACCTTGCAACACAACAGTAGGCACCGAGTAAATGTTCTTTTGAAAAATATGTAATGACAAGGATTAAAAAAAAATATTTAAAAGAAATAGTCAAGAGCAATATGTTACATTTCTAATCTAATTATTTAATTCAAATGCCACTATAATTATTATTTTTTAAAACAGAGCAGAAAAAGCATATTACTACTCCAGAAGTCAATAGTCTCCTGATGATGACATATTTCTACAGCCCCGTTTTTTGTCCCATCTCTGACAGACCAAATTAAATTCTGCCTGGGGAAGTTATTGGGAAGTTCCTGTAGTTGAAGTCATACTTTTTCACTCCTCCTGAGTAAATAGCCTCAAGTAAAATTGTTTACTCTGACCAATGATCAAATATATCTAAGCATACTGTACATTGAATGGATTCACCTTTCCTTTGATGTGCATGGCTGGTAAAGTAATTGAGTTTGCTTGAATTTTCCCTTAAAAGTATATGCTTTTTCTCTGTTTAAGCATAGAATGTGGCTAAAGATATTTTCAAAGACTCTGAACACATATGAATGTGACTTTTCTATAAAAATATTTTCAAGTGCCATAAAGTGTATGGGATATATTTATGTCTGTTTTATGATTCAAAGAATGATGAATGTTGCAAAGTTGAAAGGGAAAAGCATCGTATAAGAAGCAATGACTGTTTACAGTTTGTTCATCAAAATTAATTAAAAACATATTATTTCCATTCAACTTTTACAATTCATTCATTTACTCATATACCATAATCCTTTCATTTACCCTCAAGTGATAGGCACTCCATTAATTTCCAGTTTATTATTACAATAAAAAGATTATTATCAATAATTTTGGTCAATGAATTAATATACTCTGAATGACATACTCTTTTTTTTTTGCTGAGTCAATTGGGGTTAAGTGACTTGTCCAGAATGATATGCTCTTAATAATAGTGAATCAATATAGAATATATTAGAAAACAATTTGTAAACATGTGTAAAATGAGTGATTAAAATTTCCATACTCTTTGACACAAAATTTCTCCTTCTAGAAATATACTCTAAGGAAGATTTAAAAAAAAAAAAAAAGAAAAAAGAATTATATTTGGTAAAATACTCATTTATAAGAACACTTGGGAAAAGTAGCAAAGAACTGGAAACAAACTAGATATCCAAACCCTGGGAAATAGATAAAAAAAAATCATGATAGATGAATGTAATGTGATATTATTATTCCTTTTAAAATGATGGATATGAAGAATGCACACCAATCTGAAATAAAAGGAAGTAGGAACAACACAAACATGTATAACTATAAAAATATATGTAAGTAGATGAACCCATGAAGAATTTTTTAAAAAGTTACTGAATGCTAAGGTGATTATAATTACAAAGCTTCACCTTGGATAAGAGTTGAGAAAATGCATTCCTTGACTTCACTGGAATCGTAGAAATGTAGACTGTTTCATATACTAGTAGATATGTTTGATGTTTTGATGAATCATACCTTTTTTTAAAAAAAATTGTTATAAGAAATACTTCACTGAATAGAAGAGCAGGAGATGGAAATGAACAAATGATTGTTATGCAAAAAACAAAAGATGTCCAAAAAATTTTGAAAAAAAAAAAAAAAAGATTGACATGGTGGTAAATCATAAGATGGACTAGAGTGCCAAAAGTTTGAAAAAAGTTAGGATCCAACAATGTCCAAAAATCAGGTAATGACCGCTTAAATTAGTGCACTGGTCATGGAACTCTAAAAGAAAGTGATCTATCATTTCTAATGAAAATAAAGGCATACACATCAATTAGGGAATAGATGAAGTTGTGGTATATGTAGATAATGAAATATTATTATTCTATAAAAAATGATGAACAAGATGATTTTTAAAAGGCCTGGAACAATTTACACAAACAGATGCTGAGTGAAACAAGCAGAACCAGGAATACATTAGACCCAATAACAGCAAGAATGTGTGATGATCAACTATGAAAGATTTGATATCTTCTCAGTAACATAAGGCAATTCCAATAAATTTTAGATAGAAAATGCTATCTGAATCCAGAAAAAGAAGATGGAGATTGAATGTAAACCAATGTGTGCTATATTTACTTCTTTTTTCAGTTTTTTTCTTCTCCCATGGTTTTTCCCTTTTGTTCTGATTTTTCTCTCCCAACATAATTCATAAATAAATGTGTATTAAAGTAAATAAATTAATTTTAAAAAGAAAAGAAGAAATGCTCAACAGAAAAACAACTTCAAGATTATCAACTTCTGAAAGATACTTAAGTACAAATTTAACCACAAAGATGTATACAGTTGCCTCTGGGATCTTGCCTCTCTACTTGATTGGAACACCGTTTTTTTGATTTTTAATGACACTGCTTTAGTCCACTCATAGATAATATTTCAAGTCATAATGATTTTGTGAGACCATGGTAATTAATGCAAACATGTAATGAATACATAGTAAAAAGAATTTAGAAAATCAGGATAATAAAAATGTCTCCCAATTTAATGTTATTTTATGTTTCAATTCAATAAAATTAAAAATCCAATGCCTGACTTTTGAGGTGGAGTGGAAAGAATGAAGACAAAATGGGAACAATATTTCTATGAGAATGGTAATTACAATTTTTAAAAAATCTAGGGTAGGAAAGACTTTTTCTCCTCGAGAGAGGTCAACAGAAGAGGAAGTGGAATGATGGAAGGATAAGGAATAAATTTAAAAGTAATTGATTTCATCAAAGTAAGAAAAGTAGCATATTGCATAGAAAAGTCTAGAGAAGGATAGGATCCTATAAGCAAGAAGAGATAAGTGTTTACACTAGTAAGAGTAAAAATGTAAATGTAAATGTAATGTAAATGATATATAATTGTGGCAAAATCACCAAGATATTACAATTTCTAGAATAGGAGGAATAAGAAAGAAAAAAGAAGCAAAGATAGTGCTAAGTTATGAGCCTAGAATTAGGAAGATATGGGACCATCAGTAGAAGTAGAATGAGAAAATAAACAGAGAAAAGTCTTTATAGGTTTGTTGTTTGGTGTTATTGTTCTTTTATTTTCAAAGAGGACCCATGACATCTCTGGTGATGGCTTAGATTTGCATGAGAAATTTAAACATGAAAGAGATGAAAGAAATAGGCCAATAGAATCTAAAATTTCTGAGAGCAAGAACTGTTTCATTTTTGTACTGTAACCCCAATGTTTTTATAGTTCCTAGCACATAATGGATTATTAATTACAGAATGAGAATGATAGAATACTTGTTGAATGAACAAATGTCTGATAGCTAAAGATCAGAAATTTTTTTTCCAGCAATCTTTTTAGGATAGTGGAGATCTGAACTAGTCTCTTAATTAAGAGGAATGAAATAACAAAATGGACAATACTTAAGGTATATGAAATATGGAGAATATTTTAGGCAATACCGTGATTTTCAACTTGAGGTCTATGAAATCATTTTGTTAAAATAAAATTTTCATAACGTATTTCAATATAATTGGTTTCTTTTGTAATCCTAAAGTTTGATTTTATGTATTTCAAAATATTATTCTGAGAAAGATAATGCCTATTTGTATACCAAGGGGGTCAAAACAAAAAATGTTAAGAATCTATCTCCTTCAGACAGTTCAGTGTATTGGCCATACTAGTAGGTTGGGAGGCAAAATACCTGACTGAAGTCTTGCTCTGGAATTTATTATTTCAGTGACATTGGAGAAAGAATTTAACTATAAAATGAAGATGTTGGGTCAGATACTATGAACTCTTTCAGTTTTTAATGTTTGATCCAATGAGATATATAGACATGGCATCAAAGATACTAGCGGCCAGAAAAACTGCAATTCATAAGAAAGAGGGCTATCTTTTCATCTCCAAGTGGAAAAAGAAGGCAATCCTGGTTAAATATTCTGAAAGGAGAAGAGAAGAGGAATTCAAAGAGCTCAGACTCCCATGATGTCAGTTTTCTCAATAGCAGCAAGGTTATTTCCTAACAAAGAGGAGAAGGTAATACTGGGGTTTTGAGACCAAAAATATTTAAAAATTTAAAAATGCACTAGTCAGAATCCTGTAAAGGGCTATTATTTCTATCCTACTTGTGAAATATTGGAAAGCAGAGGAAATTTTGCCATAAATCTTCACAATCTAACCATAAACACAGTAGGAAAGAATGCTGCTATGCACATGTTGTGGTGGAAAGAGAATTGGACTTTCAATAGTTCAATTCATAAGCATTTATTAGCACCCACTATGGGCCACATTCTGTGCTAAGCTGGATCTGAAGATGGTTGCAGTCCAAGAACCAATGCCTGGAGTCTATTAAATTTTTTTTTAATGTTGATAACTATTTCAATATAATTGGTTTCATGTATAAGCCTATGCATTTGATTTTCTTTATTTCAAAACATTGTTCTGAGAAGTCCCATAAGCTGATTGCCAAAGGAATTTATGACAAAAAAAGTTTAAGAAACCCCCACCATGAAGTAGTTCAATATAGTGGCAAAGGTAAAACTAATGGAATGGGAATAAACAGATCTGTGTTTGAATTTTTACTCTCAGACCTCTTACTTATTATCTTGATTATTTTCCTCTATAAATTAGATCGGACTAAATTATCTCTGAGGTGCCTTTCCATGCTAACATTTTAGGACTGTATTTTTTAATCGTCTCATTTTAAAGAATACTTCTATAAAGCTATGTTTTTAGCAAAATGACAGATGACTTCTCTGAGGAATTATCAAAGTGTAATTTTTTTAAAAAGGCTTATTTTGTGTGTTTACCTAAAAAACAAAATATCTGTGTTCTTTATCCTACCAAAAATCACTCAAAAGAGAGAGTTGAAAACAATCTTGTTGTATAGAATCAGGACCACAGAATACTCCTTTATATCCTAGGAAATGCAATTACTTTTGTGGTGCTTTACTGCCTCGTAAATGACAAGTAATAAGACAAAACTCAAGTTTACTTAAAATCATGTCACTTTAACTTTCGTTTACAACACTGTATTTCAGTAACCACCTTGATGAAGGATGTTACAGCTGAAATTCAATTGAAAATCAAGACATTTCTATCTTATCCACCTAAGAAAGGTGCATTAGAGTGTCATTCAAATATATTGTAGGTGGCAAGGGCTGCCTTGTACTATTCTTTTCCTTTCTGAAAATATCTGTTCAAAAGGCAATCTCAGGTAGTCTTCAATGCTTAAAACAAAAATGTTGAAGTATGGAAAATACTGAAATGGCTCATTACTTCTTTGTCAACTTCGTGACAAGAATAAGAGTTCTGCTTTCCTCCTATGCATTAACAGAAAGTTCCTATCTAACCAAATTATTCAGTAATTAATTAATTCAATCTACATTAATAACACAATATCTCAATCACAAGTTATGAATTTAATTTTTTTAAAGCTGTCCCACAGGAATGCCAAATTCTTAAACATTGTCTTGTCAGCTTAATAAATCTTTCAGAATATCATTAATTTAGCCATAGCTTAATACTATTTTCCCACAAATGCTTCAGCATGAAGGATTACAATAAAACTATTATAATTATTTTGTCAAAAGATTAAAAAAAATTAAGACTAATAGTCATGGAAACCAGGCAACTCTAGCTTAAAGAATATTTACTAAAGATAATTGAATAATCAAGTCACTTGGTTTCTAAGCCTAAATTTAGCAAAAAATTAAAAGCAAGGTCATGATGTGTTTTATTTCATCTAGTAATAGAATCCAAATATCCCATTACAAAACAGGTGGTAAAGAGAAATTGTATTGGTTCTTCCCAAATTTCAGTATGCATTCCTCAGCAGTATTCACTTAAAACTATGTTTCATTCCTCATTCTAAAGATTCATATTATAGGGTTCCTTGTGATGAGCTTTCAAATATGGGCAAAAAATACAGTAAGTGAAAGGGATTTCTTAAGTTCCCCCCAAAAAGGGGGGAATTTAAGTTCCTCCCTTTAAAAGGCAAGAATATCAATATTTTTTAGCTCTCTTTTAACTTAATATTCATTTTCTTCTTTCAGTTTTAATGTATGAATCTCTAGCTGATAAGTACATTGATTAGAATCCTTCCCAGGTTCCCTGAAAATTAATAAAGGAAGTTTACAAGACTAATGATCCAAGAAAGGGTGATGACCTTACTCTTTCAGAAAAACAGTACTGAACCTTCCCAGTGATAATTCTAATATGCTAAGAAGTGATCCCTAGAGCAACCCAATTACACATGTATCTATATATTCTTCAATCCAAAGGTTCCCAGTTTTGTGCAGAGATGTTGCTTTTCATTTCATCCAAAACTTAAGAAGGGAAAAGGAAGGGTGGAATGGGACTGAGAGTAACATTCCAAGGTAAAATCAGTAATAGGACACCGACAGCTCCCTTCCTCTCAGGAACCTAAAGAGAAGAGTCTAGGATAATGACTGGCCTGCGCCTGAAGCAATCCTTGTGGAAATCCATCTGGGACAATTTATAGGTATATAAAGTAGATTCCCACCTATGAGCCTAGGACCGTCCCACAGCAGCCATTGTCACCATGAAACTGATCAATATTCTGTTTTGTGCCAAATAACTTCTTTTCAGTTGGCTTTGTCTCATTACTGATTCAACTGATAGCATTTCTTACAAAGCCAAATTGCCAAGACTGACATCTCTGAATATCTGCAGGCTTTGTCAACACTTAAAGTAGCCCAGATTGATCATCGGATCCTACAATAACACCAGAATTCATTCTTGAAGCTATATAGTCAAACATAGACTTATTGAGTCATACTAGGTACTATTTTGTGATGGATAAGACTCTTAATATGAACCAACCTCGTGTTATATACATGTACATAAGTGCATTTGGACTAAAAATTATAAAATAGAACAATCCTATTGCTTTGTTCTCAATAAAAAACTGTTCCCAACCCTATATACTACAAGTCAAGGATGCATTTTTGGATGTGCTTGCTCCACTTGACTTAAATCAAACTGGCTCATGTTACACTACATCCCACAAAATGATGTACTATCAATGAAGAAGCATGTGCATTTGTTAATCACTGAAAATCTTTGTATCCTCCTCTGTGAAATGGAAAGCCTTGAACATAACTGTAGATTCATACAGTTCATACAGTGTATGAACCTACAGTGTTATATAAACATCACATGTCATCATTATCATTATTAAACTTTTTAAAAAGTTGTAAGAAGCCAAAAACAATTTAAAATAGAAAAAACAAAAGTGAATTTTTCAACAACTAAAAATCAACTTAGAAGAAAGACAGGTATAGATACAAATGAGTGTTATAGCTACTGTTGTTAGCCAAGATGTCTATTACTAAAATTATCTCCATTTAGAGGATAATATGGTTTTCTACCACAGCTAAGTGTTTAAAAAAATCCACATACCACTACAGAAACAAAGACTTTGACTATAATTTCAGTAGGTCACCAGGTCAAGAGATAGGTACTTTTGTTTCAAGACAGTTTTCTTTTTGACCTATAGCATATGGTTTCTGTTACTGCCAGACCATGACCTCCCAAAGGTTTAAAAATCCCCATAAAAATTTGATTCTGTGTCCCATGGTCAAATGTATATCTTAGAAATGTTGAAATGCTGTGAAGAGGAGGAAGAATTTAATCCATGACATTTTCTTTTATACAATTGCTTGTAACAGAAATCTTCTTTTATGTTTTTTTTCCTTCACTTCTCAATATTCAAAGATACTTTGATCATATTTAAATATATTACTATTAAACTCACTTGATATACAATGTCTACAAACAGCAATAGCTTTTTTCTTTTAATATATTTTTAAAATTATTATATATTTTTTTCAAAACAATTAAGTTAAAGAATAGCAAATGTATAAAGGTGAAGCTTTACTAACAACACAATTTTATGTGCTGGTAATGACTGAGAAAAATTATAAATTTATTTTGAATAGATGTTATTTGAAGGTGGCACAATTGCCTCCAAACATTAATAATGAGGGCAAGAATTAGTCATCAATTAAAAATATTCCACAAGTATCTATAATCCATTTAGATTAGTCAGACTTTCAACATGCACATAATAATGTTCTGCCTTATTAGATTTCACAAATGACGTTTTCTTAGCTTTTAATATAATATAAAATGTAGAATCATTGTCTGATCTTGTAAAAGAATTTTGTACAATTAATTACGAATTCCCAGCATATCCTGATTTTATAGCAACTGATTTATAACATCTCTTCAAGCACTGGATTTAATGGTATCTGATAATAAGGCATGAGTGTATGGGGAAAGAAATATCTTCTAATAAATAATTCAATTATGGTATTAATTCCATCCACAATCAAACAATCTGAGGCAAAATCTTTCACCTATTTGGCCATCCTTCACTCACTCCTTCTCTACAAATGGTTGTACTAATTAAGTCCCTTCTTGTCTTTTTTTTTTCTCTCCAAATATCTGGTTTCTCTTTTCCCAAGGCTTCTTGTCCAATAAAATCTGTTATTCCTAGACTTCTCACCAACAAACTGAGAAATTCTGTCAGAAAGTTTTTTAGAATACAGGAGATTTTAGATGAGATTAATTTATATAAGTATATATATGAATATGTAAATTTACATATAAACATACACAACTATATAAAAGCATGCATTGTGAACATCTAATAACATTGTGAACATATAAATATAGGAATGCATACCTACATAAATGTGTTATACAGCATATATGTCACATATATACATACTCTTACACATAAATACATACATGTCTGTGTAGTCACTCAAATAGATATGACAGGAGATATCATTTACGTAGAAAGAACAAGAGATATTCTGAACCATTTCTTGATAATAAGTCTTTATGTTTTTTGTCGTAGTAAAATAATTGGGTATTTCTGCTTTCCCACCTCCATTAACCTCCTGAAGCCTTATTGCTGGGCAGTCATTTGACATAAAAGATTAAGATTGGTTATGTCAGCTTAAGTCCAAGTCCCATTGGTCACTTCACACAGGAACCAGAAAGAGATTGAAGGAAAGCAAAGTTCAGTGTAAGTATTTGTGTCTGAGATTACTGCTTACTTAGGCTGAAGAGGCTGGGGACATAACAGATTGGATGGGGCAAGGGATAGATGTAAATATTTTAGCTCCACATTACATATTATAAATAAAAAATGTGCAGACACACAAATGTGAAATAGATATCTTATCCTACTCTCTCATATTCCCATTCTCCTGTAATAAATTTATTGAATACAGGTAGTCAATCCAGGAGCACCATCTAACTGGATTTAGACTCAACTCCTAGGTCCCTTAACTTAGGCATGATGGAAGCTGATGCTTTCACTATCACTCAGCTGAAAGAGCATTAGATTGAGAAGTCAAAGGACCTGTGTTTTGACTTCAGATTCTGTCATATAGTTGATATGAAATGAAAGGCATGTAACTTTTCTGTACTTTGCTTTTATGTAAAAATGGAACCGTTAATACTTGTAATATGACCTTATTGGGTTGCTATGGAGTAACTAAATATACAGTGCTACTGAAATTTCAGTTATCATTAATTCAACATTTTAAAACAATTGAATTTATTCCATTTAGGTATCCCCTTCACAAATCTAGATCATAATCTGTCTTGCCTTAATGAGGTAGTTTATGGGAGAAAAAAATCATCATCCAGTGCTCTATCCTCTGATGAGGTAGTCTAAACTTCGTTGGACTTCTCTCAGACCGTAATCTTTCTTTAAGCTACATTGAACTGTATCTGAAGTTAAGAAGTTCTATTCAGAGTCAATGTTGCACTGGCACAGTGTTCAAGAATGTCCCTTGATACCAATAAAAGGACTGTAATAGACTTTTTTTTTTTCTTGGAGTGGATAGGAATAGAGAGGAAGAAACAGGTCCATATCTGTAATTTCATTGGTGTAGGAAAACTTTGTTGCAAAAACTCTCTCTTCTGATCAGATTGCCAATTTCTCTGTAATTTTAGCCTTAGACAGTCACCAGAATGCTGAAAATTTAGTCACCTTGCCAATATGTATCAGAAACAGAATTTGAAATGGGCTTTCCTGACTCCCAAGAGCAACCCTCTCTCATTAGGCCATGCTACCTCTCTTGGCAGCTATTATTATTATTATTTTAGTAATGATACTTGGAGTTTTAGTTAGAAAATTAGGAAAGAATGCAATTAGTGTTGCCATATAGGAAGTAATATTGATACTAGTTTTATTATCCAAAATACATATAAAAATATGCAAGACAAAAAAACCTTTATATTTAAAAGTATATCCAGAAATAAGGGGCTAACTGATGTTCTCTCAAACCAATTGATGTTTTCTTTCAAAGTTCTTAGGAATCAGACTTGTTTAAAAGCCTAACTTAACTCAACCTCAGTTCTTTTAAGCAACAACAACAACAAAAAATTCCAAATTACTGAGTCCTTCTGAATGTGTCCTTGGGCTTCCTCTAAAATCATAAGATAGCAATGCATTTTTTTTTTACTTGAAATAAGAAATCCCCATCTGATCCTCATTATTTCTTCAAGGAAACTGAAACTCATGTCACAATCTTTAAGAAAGCAATAAGAATTTTCTGCAATTAAGATAGAATATGATGCATACAATAAATGCCCTCTGGCTAAAGATGCCTGAATAATAGGCCTGACCAACTCTCTTAGGTACAGAGACAGGCTGATGAATAAAGAGAGCATTCTTCATCCTTTAAATTACAGGCTAGTCTGTCACACCTTTCTTAATGAATCATGAGTCTTCACTAGCAAGAAGAGTATTTCTCTTTTTATGAGCCTATAAAATATGAATCAGCTGTAGGCGTCTCATATTGTTCAACCATCAGAATATTTCCATTTTCTTTCATTTGTTTGTTAAGCTATTACAAACTGCGTTTTCTAGAAACAGAAATGTGTTACCTAGTTACCTTATTTACCACCTTGGGACCCAATACAACCTATAAACGATTCAAGACATTCTGTAATCAGAAGATACATGTTACTTAGACCCATGATTGAAGTAGTGTGGTATTTTAACTGAAAAAGTTACACTAACTAAATTCCCCAGAGACACAACACAATGGAAATTTCAAAAGGGAAGAGAGCTACAGAAGTGCAGTAAGATGAACGCTAAACTGGAAGTTTGAAGACCTAAATTGCAACTCCATCATTTAATTGCTGAGAAGTCCAAACTTCTCTGACCTTTAGTTTCTTCATCTCTAAATGAATGGATTGAACTAATTTGACAATTCTCAAACTTTTTAGCCTCATGATCCCTTTACTACTGTGAACCCTAAAGAGCTGTTGTTTATGTGTATCATATCATTGATATTTATTATATTAGAAATAAAAATGATGGTTTTAATTTTTAAAACAACAATCATCTTGTGATGAAGAGAGCTATCTACACCCAGAGGGAAGACTGTGGGAACTGAGTGTGGATCACAACGTATCATTTTCATTTTTTTTATTGTAGTTGGCTTGTATTTTGTTATCTTTCTCATTTTTTCCCTTTTTATTTGATTTTTCTTATGCAGAAAGATGTATAAATATGTATGTATATATTGGATTTAACATATATTTTTTACCATGTTTAATATATAGGACTACTTGCCATCTAGGGAAAAGGGTGGAGGGAAAGCGGGAAAATTGGAACACAAAGTTTTGCAAGAGTTAATGTTGAAAAATTATCCATGCATATGTTTTGAAAATACAAAACTTTAATAAAAAAAGAAAATAAAAAGCTTTAATAAAAAGGAAACAACAATCATAAGATCTTTGTGTTAACATGAGCACTATTTCTTGTAAAAAATAATCATGAGTTCCAAAGCAAAAAAAAATTGCATTAAAAGTCACACTGTAACATATATTTTGCAAATCTCTTTAATGTATGGCTTAGTAGAAGACAGCTGAAATCTCATACTGATTTTATATTCAATCTGTTATTTTACATTGTTCTGGTTAAAGTATGTGAAAAAAATCTGGCCTCATATAGATAACTAGTTGGAAAAGGGAGATATATTTTAGCAGGCAAATAATTTCATAGAATGTTTATAAAAATAATATTGATCTCTGGACCCAATAATTAAGTCTCAGGGAAAGCCAGTAGTCCAAGGACCATGCTTTGAGAACTAAAGGACTAAATGACCTCCAAGATGTCTTTCAATTCCAAGATACCTACAAACAACTTAACTTCCATGGATTAATCTAAACTATCTTAAATTTACTTATGCAGCCAAACCTTATTATCTCTTGGCCAAGCTAATTCTAAAAGTTTATCATTCAATTTTGTAAGTTGTAGTTTTATATTACATTAATATTTCGACCACCACCATCAAACATTTTTAAAGTAGCTGCTATGTATGTAGATTGCTATAGGATAGGTATGAAACTTCTTTAATTATCTTAAAACTTTTTTTTTTCAAGTTTATAGGCAAACATTTTGGGGATTTAGTAAAAAAGTTCATGTACAATTTCTGAATAGGTTATAATTTTGTAAATACCAATTATTTCTTTTCTAGAATTTCATCTTTATATACTAAAGTACACTATTTTGTTAAGACTACTCTATATTAACATTCTCCTCTGATGCTGCATCATTATATACTTGTGAACCTGAATTTTTAAAGGCTAAGCAAATAGAATAGAAATTATATCAGGTTCAATCAAGCATATTAATAATGACTAATTATACATAAGATAATATAAAAGATAGAAAATATCTATGAAGAGAAAATTAAGCAGGCTGATCTTGTAGCAAAAGGAAGGAATAACCAGGAGACGTCTATTCTTTATTGGTATCCATGAAATGCCAAAGTTAAGGAAAATTTTTCTAATGTGCTGGTTGATTTATAAAACATGGGCAAAACTACAGAAAATAAGAAGGTATGGTTAAATTATAACATTCCACAAAGGAAGGATTCCTAACAATGAAATCATAGAACTGCTAACATACTAAGGAAGCCTACTTTGTTTCATTTTGTGCCACATAGTTCTTAATTCTTTTTTTATACTGTGACTTATATGAACTAATGCTTTTTACTTCATGGAAATTAAAAAATGCATATTTTAATTGGAAAGGGAATAATGAATTTAATCCTCATAGGGTCACAAATATCTCAGGGCAGTGATTAATTTTTCCTTCTCATTTCATAATACTGCATGTTCTCCATGTTCTGGCTAAATGAACAAATTTCCTAAAATTGTCTTAAATTTGTACATGCTATGACTACAGGATTGGAGTAAACTCTGTCCACATTTTTGCTTATTGAAATTCTCTTTATTTAAGACTCACCTCAGAAGCTACTTTCTATAATGAAGTTTCAGACTCAAGGTCTAATGTATAATTATTTCCATTCATGTGTCATTATTCTGACTGCATTTTTAAAATGTTCATTTTATCATTTATAAATTACTCTAGACTGTAATCTCCTTGAAAGTGGAAACTGTATTTTTCTTTTTTTTTTTTTTACTGGATTTATATTCCTAGAATTTAGCACAGCTCTTATAAATATATAAAGTATTTGTTTAATAAATATTTGTTAAATTTAACTCAAAAATAATTTAAAAAAAACCTAGCTACATACTATTTGGAAAACAAATATATACATATAATACAAAGTTTAATTCATATAAACTGTGTCAAATGAAATCTGAATCATATACATTTTTGGTAATCTGATAATTTATGAATTAATCAACTCATTATGGAGCTCTTGCCCTAGAACAGAGCCTTCTTGATTAGTAACCAAGAATGTGAAAACTAGTCATCTTATTCCAGTAGATTTCTCTTGATTGGCCTCTGTCACCAAATCATGCTTCAAATCCCCAGTCATCCAGAGATCCAAACACCATCAAAAGAATGTCATTATCTTCCTGCCTTTGCTGATCAGATTCTTTCCATTTGGACTAGTGCCCTCTACATCAGATTTGAGCCCTGTACCTCAGTACTCACATCCTCCTAAATCCATGTTCCAGTTCCTAAGGAAATCAATCCTCTTATCTTTGAAGCTCTTATCCTAAGACCCAACCTAGTTGATTGGGAAATTGATGTGTGAAACTTAGTTCACTGTAACTGCTGGCTGGTAGTTCTAGGCACCATATCATGACTCAGCTTCATATGCCTTTCAGTCAGACTAGCTCACTAGCATGCTGGTGACTTCTTATGTCAAGCTTCCTAAATCTGCCCTCTCCCACACTCTTTCATATCCTCCAACAAAACTTCTTTCTTCTTATCTATGTGTTGTATGTTATCCAGCTAAAATCCAAGTATCCTTAGGGCAAGTACTGTCTCAAACTTTGTGTCTGCCACACTTAGCAGAGTGGACCACAGAAAGCTCATTCATTTTTTCTGCTTAAATACAGGACTCGGGGTGAGATTTGGCCCAACTAAATCTAACCTTCAACAACAAAGTGATAATTTTCAACAAATATTTAGTGAATGGCAATGAGTAAATGGTATGTTCTATATTTATAAGGACACGATTTTTTAGCATGAAAAGTTACCTTCACAATATCATATTGAAATCTTTCTTAATGACATCTTATTTTGTGAGGTTTGTCAGGTAAGGTCAGTAAATCCTTCAAAAGGGATTCAGCCTACATAATGCATAATTTTTTTCCTCTAGAAACTTAATATTTCAGCAGAGTCACTGGTTCACTTTAGGCTATCCACCTGTTGTTTTTCATTTTTCTTACATTATTGCCCCCGTTGCTTTTTCCAGCCATACATTCCAGTTATGATACAACTCCCTAATTATCAATCTGAATCTGTATCTGTCCCTAATATTGATACGCTCTTCATTTCATTGAATCACAAAAAAATGTTAAAAACAGTTGGAAAGTAAGCAAATAAATATTTTCAAGGTATTAATGGTTTGGCCTGTTTCTTCTTTTTTTTTCCTTCCCTCCTTCCTTTCTTTCTTTTTTTTCTTTCTTTCTGTCTGTCTTTTTCTTTCTTTCCTTCTTCTTTCCTCCTCTTTTTCTCCGATCTTAATATTATAGAACTTTTTGCCATTTTTTCAGTTTCTATCACTATTAGTTTGATTTCATTTCTTACTAATTATATTTATATTTAGATTCTATGATTTAAAAAGTTGTTTGCTTCATTAGCAAAAATACCTCAAAATAGTCTTAATGATTGTTGAAATGAATGTGAAGTAAAACACTTCTGTTAAATAAAAATGAAAAACAGAGTTTTCTGTAGAGGGCTGAAACTCTTGAGTTTATGCACTGAGGTCTGGACAACTGAGCACTTAAGGCTAATTATCAATTGGACAATACTCTATAAGCATATACTTGGAAAATGGCCCTTCCCACTATCCTGTGCTGGATCGATAACTGGTATATACAGAGAATTGTAGAAGGGACTAGGGGATGGAGTAAGACTAGCCAGGGTCACTTTGGCAGTAGACGAGGAAGAAGGAGGTCGTGGAGATCCTGTGTCCATCCAATTCAATCCCATCTCTAAAGACCAAGAATAAAGACCAAGGACTTTTGCTTATCCTGACTCCGGCTGATTTTAAGGTATCCAGGGTGCTAATGAGATCATCACAGTTTTCCTACTTAGATTTAAAGATATAACTGAAAACAGTGATATGTTCCTTAGAAATCACATATGGGCCACCTTAGAAATCACATATGGGCCACCAGGACAATGAAGGATTTCAAGATTATACTAGATGAAAATCAGTAAAAAGAATTAAAATTATCTGTCAGAAAAAGGAAGACTTAATTTAAGGCAAGGGGGCAGGAATGATCATTGTCTTATAAGTATAGTACTGGAAATTCTATCATGTGGATGAGTGATTACATTTATCAATTAATAACAAGCATTTATTAAGCACTTATGTGATAGTCACTATTCTAATCAATAGGTATGAAAAAACCTAAACAAACTAAAAACATAAAATTTTCTGTGCATACATAATATTATGAAATGAAGCATATCAATAAATACACTTATAGGAATACCTATCAGTTCCATACAAAGAAGAAGGAAGATAATTTTAGAAGGGTTAGTTTTGGGGAAAAGATAGAAGCAATAAGTAAAAGTTTAAACTTTATATGATTAATGAGAACTATCCAAAAGTGAAATTAATTGCATTAGGAGGAAATGGATTGCTCCTCATGAGAAATCTTCAGGCAAAGGCTGGATAACTGGTTTTAAAGAACTCTTGTGTAGGTCCTGGTTAAAACCTTAAGGTTTAAGTTCTCCTCTAACTCTGAATATTTTGGGATTCTGTGAAAATATCTAAAAATACAAACCATTAAAAAAAAGAGAAAAAATAATCACAATGAGATTATCACATGACTTAATGGAAACAATGCCAAGAGTTCAGAGAGACTCAAATGTCTTTATTGCTTAAAAGTTTTATGCCGGGAAAAACTCTTTCTTCTCTCTGAATCTCAGTTTCATTATCTGTAAAATGGGTATAGTAACCTTTTTACAGTAGTTATACCCAGGACTCATGTAATACAAATCAAATGAAACAACATATGTGAAATGCTTGATAGGCCTCAAAAGGCTCTATAAATTCCAATAATTATCATTTATATGATTTACTGAGTCTGTAAAACACTCATAATTTTGATTCATAAGTAAAAAGACATCCCAGATTTAAAATATCTTCTCAATATTTTATGAAGTATAGACTTCAGATACTAACAATTTCTATTTGAAATCGAACATTGCATACTAAACAAGAACTGCACAAGTACAATGCATTGCCTAAAAGCATGAGATTACCAGTCAGAACAAGAGGAGCATCCCAGCATGGTCAATTCAATGTTCAGTGATGCCTCTTTAAGCACTAATGAACCATGGTGCCCTAATGAGAGGTTTCATTGAAACTTAAGTCAATGGAGCATAAATTTCATGAAGAAGAGAGAAAATTAGGAAGCTATTGCATGCTAAATAGGACTATTTACATCAAGAGGGCTCTTAGGTCATAGGTGGAGGTGAGGGATAATTGACAAACACTGCAAATAGCCAAGCAGTATGAAGAAGCTTTGCTTTATTACAAAAAGAGTTAGGGGCTAGAACTCAGATCTGTTCTATCATTGATAAAGGGAAACTCAAAGATCAGGGAACTATATCTACATGTGGGAAAGACATATCTATACAATTTACAATCTAAGAGTGTCTCCAGGAGCATCTGAGTCATTAAATGACTCTCCTAGGATTATACATCCAGTGTGGATCAAAGACAGGATTTGAACCCAGGTTCTTCTGGCACTGAAACAGACTCTCTCTACTAAACTGCACTCTATAAAATATATAAAATAGCTTTTCTATAAAAGAAAATGAAAATTACTACATAATGTAAAGCATTATATTTTTATGTCAATGACAAATATTATTTTAAAAAATCATCTTGTGACATAGTAAAGAACAGAGCCACTTATCAATGCAAGACAGAGAAAAATTCAAATGCCATATATCTAAAAGGACACTTGTCTATGGTCATAGAAAAAAATCAGTTGCCAGTGAACAAAAGTTGTCTGAGAATGGTTTGATTCTATGTAGGCAAAACAAAACAAAATAAAAAAGACACCTGAAAGTTGAGGTTAATGGGGTTAAGGCTGGGGTTAAACTAGCCAACCAACAAAATTCCTTTTAATGTTGAGATCCTATGTTTCTATGTAGCATTTAAAAGCAAAATATTTACATTTTTGGAACTATGGGCAGGGGGGCAACTTGACAGTATAGAAGATAGAACACTGGGCCTTTAGTCAGGAAGACTTATCTTCCCCTATTCAAATCTGACCTCAGAAACTTATCAAAGGTGTGACCCTGAGTACGTCACCTAGCCCTGTTTGTTTAATTTCCTTATCTGAAAATGAGCTGGAGAAAGAAGTAGAAAACTATAATGGTGAAGTATCTCTGCCAACAAAATCTAATCGGGGTCACAAACAGTCATTCATGACTAAAAGCAATTGAACAGCAACAATGAGCTATTGTCAAAAAAGTAGAAGGGGCTGAAAATGGGGCAAAGTTTCTTCAATCAGAAAAACATTAATGTTTACCTATTTTCTCTTTTTTATTATTTTTTCTTGATTTTTTTTATTTTCAATACATATGCAAGGATAATTTTTCAACACTGACCATTGAAAAACCTTGTATTACAATTTACCTCCCTATACACCCCTCCCCTCGACAGCATGTAATACAATATATGTTAAACATGGTAAAAAAAATATGTGTTAAATACAATTGAGATATACAATTATCTTGCTGCACAAGAAAAATAAGATCAAAAAGTTTAAAAAAGAAAAAAGAAAATTCAAGCAAACCACAACAAAAAAGAGTGAAAATGCTATGTTGTGGTCCACCCTCAGTTCCCCCAGTCCTTTCTCTGAGTGTAGATGGCTCTCTTCATCACAAGATCATTGGAACTGTTCTCAATCATCTTATTGTTGAAAAGAGCCACATCCATCAGAATTGGTCATTGTATATAGTCTTGTTGCTGTGCACAGTGACCTGATCATTTCACTTAGCATCGGTTCATGTAAATCTCTCCAGGTCTTTATGAAATTATCCTGATGATTGTTTCTTATAGAACAATAATATTCCATAACATTCATATACCATAATTTATTCAGCCATTCTCCAATCGATGGGCATCCACTCGGTTTCCAGTTTCTTACCATAAAGGGTTCCCACAAACAATTTTGCTCATGTAGGTCCCTTTCCCTCTTTTAAGATCTTTTTGGGATATAGGCCCAGTAGAAATACTGCTGAGTCAAAGGGTAGGCACAGTTTGATAAATTTTTTTAGCATAGTTCCAACTGATAAAGTTTTTAGCATGCTCTCCAGAATGTTTCATATTCACAACTCTACCAACAGCGCATCAGTGTCCCAGTTTTCCCACATCCCTTCCAACATTCATCATTATCTTTTTCTGTCATTTTAGCCAATCTGAGAAATGTGTAGTGGTATCGCAGTTATCTTAATTTGCATTTCTCTAATCAACAATGATTTTAGAGCATGTTTTCATATAACTAGAAATGGCTTCAATTTCTTCATTTAAAAATTGTTCATATTTTTTGACTATTTATAAATTAGAGAATGGCTTGAATTTTTATAAGTTCGAGTCATTTCTCTATATATTTTGGAAATGAGACTTTTATCAGAATCCTTGAATGTAAAAAATGTTTTCCCAGCTTATTGCTTCCCTTCTAATTTTGTCTGTAATGCTTATCTTTAAAACACAACAGAGAGACATGAACATACTTTTTTATTGGCATAAAAGTACTATAAGATGGAAGATCAGGTTGATGGTGGCAACAAGCATGAATACTAAAATGCTTGAAATGGACTGTTCAGAAGTAATAAAACATCTATACTTTATAGTCATGACATGATATATTCTGCTTTATGTTGCCTTATAAAAAAAAGTTATTTAATCATTTCAATGGAATTTTAATTTTTTACATTTAAAAAAAGCCAAAAGAGTTTATTGACTAATTCCAAATAACTGGAGCATGGTTGCCAGTATGGTATTTCTATATTTTTTTATATTTTAATAAATGTTAATTAAGTTCATGTGTCAAGAAATATCCATGCTAGGTGCTATAATTATAAATACAAAAAGGGATCAGTCACTACCTATAAGCAAATTAATTTTACTGGGTGACAAAAAGCACATCAATGTTAAAAACTTCATATTGAAGAGAGATACAAAGAATACACTGGGAAAAATTTATCTCTGGTACATTTAGTTCTTTTAGTGATAAAGCATATATAAGTACTCACTAAATTTTTAATATAACCATCATTAATTCTGCCACTGAAAAAGGTCAATAAAAGAATGATGTGTATTTCTATGAAACTTTTTTGTACATAAAATAAATTTGAATTCATAGATCAAATCTTCTGAAGAAATAATTAGAATGTTCTTAAATGTGTTAAATCTACTTATTAGATTCTATTTCAAACACTCCTATATAACAACATACAATTTCATATGTGACTTTGAAATATCCATTTAAATCTTTCCCCTTCATTTTAGGAATTGGGGTGAGGAATGAAGTATAGAAAGGGAAAAAAAGGGGAAAAGACAAAAGCATTTTAAATGTGCCCTTCACAAAAAAAGTGATTGCCATATCATAATATTTTTTATTCATGAATAATAATTACAGTAATAATAAGTAGCACTTATGTAGTGCCTTAAGGTTTGCAAAGTACTTTGTAAGTGGTATTTCATTTTATCATTTCATTTGATTATTTTTTCTAAACACGATAGTGGTGGGGCAAAACTTTAGCTAACAACAAAAAAGATTACAATTTAAACACAGATTACATAGATGGAGCCATAGAATGATCAAGTTTGAGGGAATTTAGGTATCGTCTCATCCACCATACTTACTTTATAAATACAGAAACAGAACCCCAAAGAAATGAAAGAATTTACTCCAGGTTCTGCACAGAGACAGAAGCTGAGATGTTACAGAGTTCAAGTCATTAATGAAGAGTTAGGGAATACTAAAAGTCTTCCATTAGAGAGTGCATATAACTTTTGACAGCAATGCAGCTGGAAGAATGTAGTTCTCCCCTGTGTTAGAAGATTTTCTCCATTGTATTCAGTCTATTTCTATTATGTCTTCACTAAGATGGACACCAGATCACTAGAGCAAAACTATTATAAGTTATCATTTCTTTAGCAAATATCAAAATACATACATACAAGTATTACTTCAACTTTAAAATAAGGAGCCTAATGCATGGCTTCACTGCCAATTTGAAGGAAAAAAATTCTTAATACTTGCTCCAGAGATTGTCATTTGGATAATTCTATTAACTCTACTTTATTTGTATCATTTATACAGATTTTGTCTAGTCCCTACTCTGGTCAGGCATATGTCCCAGTTCAAATCAATTAGAAGTTCATTAGAAATGAATTAGAAAGAATTAGAAAACCACAGATAAAGGACACTCACAAATGGCTAAAAATTCATATTGAATCAATAGCTAGATATTCAGTGAATGTTTGTTGAATTGCAGTGACTTAAATAGCATTGAACTGAATTCAATGGCATCATGAGCTGTTGTGGCCAGAACAGTTCATCACTGGTGGCCAGTCTTCCATCAATAAGTCTCTTTGAATTAAGGTTGGCTAGTGCTCAGACAAGTATTTGTCACCGAGCCCATATTCAAAGCATGTACCATTTGATTGGGGTTGCCAGTGCCTGAACTACACTAGAATAGTTTTCGAGGATCCAGGGTCACCTCAAATCCAGAGAGGGACTTGAGTGGAGATCACTTTTCAGTAAAACTCTTAAAGATCATAACATTGTTAAAGAAGAATATATAGGGAATATTTATTTTAGAAGATGTAAACTGTATATTTTAGTTGACTATGGGCTGTCTCCAGAAGGAGAATTTCCCACTCTACTGGAATTTTCACATAAAGGGTATATAGCATCTTAGTGGGTGCATGAAAGAGGAGATTTTTATTTGAGGATAAATTGGAATCTAGGAACACAGTTCTTTTTCAACACTAATTCCATGATTTTAGATAAAGCAGAGAATGACATACAAGGAAACTTATAAATTATCAAACAAAAAAAAATCCTACATCCAGATCTTATAACTCTCCAAAAGTAGTAGCAGTATGGTTAAAAATAAGTGATTATTCCAATATAGAACCTTGACTCTATGTTGAAATCATACTGAACTGGAATCCAAAGTTCTCAATTGATTGACCATAATATCCCAAACTATACAGAGCTATTAGGATGTGAACCAGAACTTCCCATAACATGGCAAGAGGCCAGAAATGAATTTCCTCATGATGTCAGAAGCAAAGTCAAATTTTCAGTATGACCTCATGCCCTAGGGAAGAGAAATCTCTAATTCCTGTCAAATACATCTAAGGATAAAATATAATTTCCTGAGCTTAGAGCTCCATGTTTGCACAGCTATAATAGCCCTTACTTCATGGGTACATTAATAATGAGGGTGAATTTGAGCATTTTTCTTCAAAATAAAGGCTGCAAAAATTGGTTACACCTCAGAAATCTTGTATAGGACGGATTCTAGAAAATGTAGTAAGTTTGGATTTCTAGTATATCCATGAACAGTGATTGCCAGGAAAGTGGGGGGAAAGGGTGTTGGAGAAACCTGGGTTTCAGCCCTGGACAACTTTTTTCCTCTCCCCCTCATCCTTGGCCAAAGGAAGATCATCTGAACTTTGAATGGTCTGGAGGATGCTGAACTTCCCAACTATCCATCTTGTGTCCCAGCAACAACCCCAGATCCACAGGATGCTGAGGAGGCCAGGGCAGATTCATGCACATTTACTATGCTGACTTCAAGAAAATTTCTAGAGCACCTCAAAAATGGAAGAAAAGGATTTATAACTGTTACCTTTTTGCTACATGTGCTATTTAATTTTAAGCATTCTTTCCTCTGTTTCCAATGAACTTTGCACTTGTGATTAGGCCACAGACTCTGGGATGGAGCTGTTTTGTACAAATTTTTCTCACCATATTAATTAATTTATCTTTTTAAAGGTTTCCTAAGGATGAATCACAGTGATGGCACAACTGATAATATTGGGGAGAAATACACTAATGGGAATGCAAATCAACATCATTCTAATCTCTCAGGGATTAACCATAGAATCGTGAGTGAGGTATATAGTAAAGCTTTGAAGATTTGACCCATTTTGGAAAGTGAGAATTGAGTTAAGGATCTCTTCAGAAATTATATGAGATTTTATGAGCAATTATATATAATAGTATTATTTATTACATTAGTATTATTTACCATAGTTTTTAAGTAATCAAATATGTCTTATATCACACAGGGGTGGAACAATCCAAACTGATAATAAAATAGTAAATAAATAAAAATAAAATAGTAAATTAAGTACAGTCACACCTGCACTAATGTGTGTTTTATATTACTTCTGAAGACTACAAGCTATATGTCATATAATATTTATTCACAATCCATTTTATAGACAAGTATAAATGGTTTGAATTACTTCATAGTCAGCTTTTACTAAGAATATATCTGACTATATAAAGGTGAGGTGAAGCAAAGGGTTAGAGATACCTGTATAATTCAATCACTGCAAAAAATCAGTCTGGAGAGTTTTGGTATAAAACATTCTACCACCATCTCAACTCCTTTTCTTTAACAGTAAAATTTTACTTTATTTTTATTTCTTTTTTTGGGAGGGGAGCTCTGAATCATCTAAATAAACATTTCATTTAACTCTGTTCCCAAATGGAGTCTAAATATTTCAAAGACTGACAACCAAGTTCTGAGAACAATAGTAATGAGCAAAACAGGTCACTTGCTGCCAACTTAATTTTTATAGTAGTGGGAGTGAATCCATAAGGGCACATGGACAATCTCCAAGTAGTACCAGAATGGTAAATGCCACTGCTCTACAAGGTGGAAAGATGCTAATGCAGCATTCTCCATCCAATTTTTTTTAAAAAGTGTCCCTATTTCCCCTGACATTATAACAAAGAATTGATGGATGGGCACTCTGTGCACTGAATAGATTTTTGTTGAGTCTACATTCTGATACTATTTTATCCTAATGTGTGTAAATAAGCAATGTTGACTCCTTAATGCCTCATTCAGGGTACCTGTTGAATGGCTAGCTTCATATGTTTCACATTTAGAAAAATACTAATAAATCCCAGCAAAATATAGATTTTTTAAATAAAATTATATGTGAATTATAAATCTAAGTATATATACTTTTAGCAATATGAGTTTGAATCTACATTTATCAATGTTTAAATCAGTATCACTCATAAATGCTTCTACCTGAAGGTGTTATGATTTAATTAGGATTCTTTGAATACAGTTTATTGTGACTGCATGTCACAAATGTTACCTGAAAGCCCCCAAAAAGTACTTGAATGTTATGCTACAGAAAAAAAAAAAGCAGTTTTCAAGACACTCATGTGGAGGCGAGTCGACAGAACACAATGTAATTCAACAGATATACGAATCCTGCCAAAAGCAAAATAGACTATTAGGGTCTGGAGTAACTGAGAAATGAACAGTAAATTCTGTAAGAGAAAAAAGAAAAGGCATAGCTGCAAGCCGTGTGGGCAATACTGTGCTGCAACAAATTGAAAAAACACACCCCAAAGAATGTCTTTTCAACAAAACCACATCCAAGAATTTACTCCCTACGAAATCCCCAGGCTTAGAATATGCAAATAAGGATGCTGTGAGGACAATATAATATATGTTCTAGCTTTAGGAGCTAGTCAATCTATTTCCTCAGAAGTTGTGTTTTTGTTTGGGTTTTATTTTAAGAACAACAACAATTTCTTTACTTGGATTTTATTTTCAAGGCTATTTTGTTTTTTATCACTTACTGAATTAAGCATTTGCAAAGAAATACGTTAATGACATTTTCCTTGTATCAAGTTTACTGTTTTGCTGATCTGAAAAGCAGGCATTACTTTAATTTTCTCCCACAATATGAAATACCTACTTTGAGTCTCACATCTGGGACGATATAATGATAGGCTACTGCCCCTTCAGAGAAATACAAATTGGGACATTATGAAAGCCTGGCTTCTTACTTAAGATTAACTTTTGCTTGTACAAACAAGGTAAAAGTCCAATTAGTGATTCTGAGCAAAATTGGCGGGCTGCCTTTTGTGGATGGGCATTCCTATTCTAAGCCCTATAATCCATAATAAGGCCTGTTTTGCACTACTACTGATGCTCTCCATTCAGAAAAGTCCAAATACTAGGCTACTAATGAGGAAGAATTTAAAATGTGAACACGATGAATGGAGCACGCTATTGGGAAAATTGGCTCACATTAAAAGATTTAAAAGCCTTGGCTTGTTCTGATTGGCCTGCCAGGTTTAGCTAATTAATAATTAAAAAAAGAACTCTGATAAGAAACTTCTCATATACTAAAAGAGAACTCTGAATTGCCATTACAAAAAGAAAAAAAAAAAAGACAAAAATTGAGATGCTTAAAATATAAAGAATAGAATTTCTTGCTATCATGTATTAATCTCCATTTCTTAAACCCTGGATATTAATAGAAGAATTTGTCACATGAAATAGGCCTAGTAGAAGTCATAAGAAATTAGCACATTAGACATTTCACCAATACAAATCTGTAGTCCAATTTCTAGAATACAAATTTTTCTATCAAATAAAAAGTGAGGCAAAATCAACACTGAGAAATTCAGAGGTTACCAAGCAGTTGCTCATGTGTTAGGCAGTGGTACAAAGTCTTCCAACATCTAAAGAGTGAATTCTCAGAGAAAGGTGGTTTACTAAATGCAATTCTAAGTACAGAATCTCCTGAGATAGGGTAACAAACAACAGGCCCTATGCTTCTGTAGGGATATTCATTATGTGATAATATTGCTATCTAGCTAATAGAAATCCACATGTATATTCCTAATATGCCAAATAAGAGAACTGTGAATAAGAGCACATCATGCAATCTGCAATTCTTGCTTTTATTGGATCAACCAGTAGATCAGTGAGTCCATCAATAAGCATTAATTTAAGTGCCTACTATGTGTCAGACACTGTATTAGGAACAGAGGATACCTAAACAAAAAGAACCCTTGCCTTTAGAAGGAGTTTATTCTTTGGAGGCAAGAAAAATGTACTCATCTAAGTAGATTCATCCTATATACAAAATAAATACAGAGTAATGAGTTAAAGGGACTAACCCCCTGGGGGGAATCAAGAAAGATCTTCTTGTGCAAACCTGTATGCCCTTTAAAGAGATACATAGTTTTGAGATAAACCAAAGAAAATCGGCAATCTCATATTCCCAGCTAAAGACCATTAGGTGGAATTTCGAGAGCACGAAAAACCATTTTGTTCATGGTTGAAAGAGAATGAACTATTGAAAGTTTTATGTTTCAGACTTAGATTTCTATATGTCATGTCCTTCTACAGCATTCTGCTATTACAAATTAATGAAAAGAGCTTCCAACCCTAAACAGGACATAGCATAACTTTTAAAGAGTGCAAAATAAAACAAATCAGAACTTTGTTGAAAAAGTCAAACAATAACGCCAGCCAGACAAAGGCATCCAGGGAAATGCCAAGGCAAACATGGTTTCACCAACCAATTCCAGCAGTAAGCCGTGTTTTTTTTTTTTTTTTTTTTTTTTTTTTTTTTTTTTTTTTTTTTTTTTTGAAGAACCTTTGGGAAGGGACCTTGTCTCTAGTCTAGAGGACAAGTCAGAACTTTAGTAGGTTCCAGAGAAAATGAGGAATTTCAATTAAGTTTAGAGTACCTTTAGATTAATTTTGTTCTAACGTGGACCTGAATGATGTAGGTTCCACAACATCTGTCTCAAGTGTCTTATAATAAACTAAGGAGGGGAAAGGACCAGTGTGGTACTGCTTGAACCAATTAAAAAAAAAACAAACAAACCAAAGAACTCTCTTCTGCCATGAACCAATTATGATCAATAATCATTTAGTCTAGATCTGTATCCCTACTTCTGGGCTAGGGAACAAATAAGCAACAGGGACTGCAGGGGGAGAAGGCATTTGCAAAGTCATTGACATAGGTACATTGCTCTTTTTGTGATATTCACTAGAAAAGGTGGTAGGATTTTTCCAGCCTAACCAAAATTTCTTCACCAGCCAATGAAGTGGAATATCTGAAGGTCATAGAGAGGAGGAGTTGGTAGAATATGATTTTCCCTAATCTAATTGTATACATAAAATATACAATTTAATTCCAGTATGCCAGATTAAGATATTAATCCAATTATGCTCATTTTATCACTTTGAAAAATCATTTTATTTAATTTGTTCAACTGCTAAAAGTATAATACATTCCAATGTCAGTATACCAAATCAAATGCTTTTCATACGAAAAGCATCTATTTATAAGGATCTTAATAAGACTGGAAAACAGCCAATGTGCATTTCAAATAGATCTAGTGGCTTAGCAAGTAGTAAACTGAGCTGGAATGGAAGAGGCCTATGTTAATGAAAACTTCAAACTTGTTTCCTAACTATTCATGATTAGGAAATTATAGTTTAAGACTCCAGAGACTTCTAAGCACCCCATAATAGGCAACTATAATGAGAAACTGATACCTGTGCACCCAAGCATCACGTGAGCATTGTGCTATGCTACATATAAAGGCAAGGCAGATTAACAAAATGAAGAACAAAACACAGCAGCACACAATGAATGGGTAAGTCAAATCCCCATGAATCTATTCACCCAGACATAATACTCTAAATCCTTTGAGAAAAAAGTCAGAAACCTATTTCTGCATTATGGCCAAATATAACTGGCTTAATATACCATTTGATGGTAACATTTGAGACAAAACACATTTTGCTTTTGTTCCTATAATCAGCCAAAACTCTGTGTTTCAAAGGAAGAAATATTTGTATAAAAATAATGAAAGTTAATGTAAGAAATATTAATGTGTCTCAAAGCTACAAAGCATAGGCAGCAACATGTGTTTTCTGCTATTAGACTCTTTGGTTTGGGCCTTCCAAAATTTATGATTGATTTTTCACTTTGATTTGTATGGAGCTGTCTTCTATATTATATCAATTGTGCAAGCCATTGAGCCATTCTTTAATAGTTACATCAGAGTTTCCTAAGAATATGAGTTGTAGATGATAGTTACCCAAAGGCAAGAGAGAAGCAAATTATGGTCATTAGTAAGAGGTAGCATGTTAGGAATAAAGATTCCATAAGAGAAGCAAAAAAAAGTATATTACTATGAATATTTATGATTAGAAAAGTAATTGGGCTGGTTATATAGGGAGGGAAGAAGAATAAATGATGAACAGTTCACATCTCTATTGATATCAAGATTTGTAAAAGAAGGTCTCGAGTATGAAATGTGGTCTCTCTGTAGAATATTTATGGAATCGTAACTATATGGATGAGAGTTGAACAAAAGAGGAAGAAAAAGATCAATTGCTCTTTGAACTATTAAAAACAATAACCACTTTAATGTGGTCACAAATTTACTGAAGTACCAAAGAAAGTATAGTTTGTAGGTAGAATATGTACTTTCATATTAAGTAAATGAAAATGACTACATTTAACTTTTCCTTGCCATATGGACTATGTGTTATATATTCTTTCATTTGTTCATTCTTTTGAGACTTTCCTTTTGAATGAATGATCAATATGCAAGGACCTCTCTTAGAGTCAATCATTTGGATGTGTTAAAGTTTTAGAAGGCTTGACTAAATTACTTTCTCTCATAAATGTACCCTGATAATAGCTTGTTGGGAAATTTTAGCCAAGAGAATGGTTACTTACATATTTTTGTTTCAAGAATAAAAATACTCTTCTCAGGAAAATATTATCTCTTTCACTAAACATACATTTTTGGAAGGAATCATAAGACAATATATCTATAGTCAGAAGATACTTTAATCCAACCCTTTCATTCTATAGCTAATCATATATTATTTGGTCAAGAAGGTTTAAGTGAGGGGTCTTAGATTACATATATCAGAGCTTCTTCATTTTTTCCCCCATTCACAACCAATTTTCATATGAGAAATCCTTACATAACCCCAGGAATATATGTATATAAAATAGGTATACAAATCAAGACTTTTACTTATAATAAATCATATTTTGTGACCCCCGCATTTAGTTATGAGATCCTATATAGGGTTGCAAACCATAGTTTAAGAATCTGGGCCATATATAATAAGTAACTAAGCTGGGAACTGAACTCAGGTCTTATGACTCAAAATTTAGCTTTCTCTATAATAATATGCTATATGAGTGAGGGAATCGATTGTAGCAGGGAATTCATGGGGGAACAGTTGTTCTGGTCAGGTAGATGTCACATTATTCTATGTGAAATTTAAAAAAGACTAGATGAAAAACATATATGAAGAATCTCAGAGGAAAATTAGAATCTTCAAGATACCCCATTATGTTTGCTAAAATGTATATTTTTAAGTAGGAAGTTTCTTAAATTCTATTCAATAATGTTTTATTCCCAACTTGGGTAGTCTCATTTGAATAAATACTATACTGAATATAAACGCAAAGGCATGACATTTTCTACTTCATTCATGGTCCATAATAGCAAAAGAACACTTTCTAACGCTCCAATCCATCTAGCACTTAGTGAGTTCATACCGCATGATAAGTAGTATATTATGCTAAGTGGTAGGGACCAAAGACAAAATGGAAAGAAAAAAACCTATCTCTCCTTTTGAGAGGGTCCAACACAGAGACAGACAGAGAGGTAGACAGGTAGACAGGTAGGTAGACTGACAGAAAGATATATAGATAGATAGATAGATGAACATACATGATTCTCTATAGTAGGGAGCCCTAAAATGAGAGGGATTAGGAAAGGGAACTAATAGAGGAACTAAGAGGCAGAGGAGATGAAGAAGAAGTATATTCCAGGAATCAGGGTCACTCAATGAGAGGTATAGAGGTAGGAGAAATGGAATGCCAGGCCTGAAGAAGAACAATTATGCCATATTGGCTACAATAGAGAGTATGTGAAAAGGCACAAAAGCAGGCTTAAAAATAACACATTAGTAAACTATTCATGAAATATTTGAATCTATATGAATTGTTTATTCAAACATTCCTTCTACCACATATTTCCACCAAGAGAAAAAGTATTTTTCAAAACAAAATACTTCAATGTATCTCTAAATTTCTAAAAGTCATCAACATTAGAATCTTAACATTAGCTAGAACCTTATACCATATATTTGCAACAAAAGGAAAAAAGAATAACTAGAATATATTACCAGAGAGATTTTAAAAGTTTCTTCAAGTAGAAAATATTTTTGGAAAAGACTTTGAAAGTAACATTCATTAGCCAGCTTTCATTAATATAGTTATATTCTACGAAGAATATAGACTTCAAAATATTTTTAAAAGATAAATCCTGGTATATGAATGTTATGGAATATTATTGTTCTATAAGAAATGATCAGCAGGATGATTTCAGAGAAGCCTGGAGAAATTTACATGAACTGATGCTAAGTGAAATGAGCAGAACCAGGAGATCATTGTACAAGGAAACCAGCAAGATTATACGATGATCAATTCTGATGGATCATCATCTTCAAGAAGATGATTCAAACCAGTTCCAATGATCTTGTGATGAAGAGAGCCATCTATAACCCAGAGAGAGAATTGTAGAACTAAGTGTGGATCACAACATAGCATTCTCACTCTTTTTGCTGTTGTTTACTTGCATTTTATTATCTCTCTTTTTTTCTTTTTGATTTGATTTTTCTTGTGCAACAAGATAATCATATAAATATATATGTATCTATTGTATTTAACATATATTTTACCATATTTAACACATATTGGATTACTTGCTATCTAGATCTTCTCATGGGGAGAAGAGGAGGAAAATTAGAACAAGGTTTTTACAAGGGTTAATGTTGAAAAATTATCCATGCATATCTTTTGAAAATATAAAAAGCTTTAATAAAAAAAGATAAATCCTAATTTGTATTTTCCTCTCTATTCTTACAAACTGCTATTTCTATCACTTGCTGTAATTATTCATTTTTTCGTCATTTTAAACAACTCAAATGCAATTGTATTTCATCAGAAGACATAATAAAATGATTTTAAGGCCAGCACTCCATATAACATAATTTAGTTCCATTACCCAATTTGACTAAGCATTCTGCATGAGACTAGTCTGTAATAAAAAAGCATTTCAATTTGTCTCTTTCTTAAATCATATCATAATTTTCCATTCATAATATTGGTGTTGGGAGTGATGAAGTCAGGACAGGAGACAACATTTTGGAATTATTTCAAAAATAAGGCCTACTTTAAAATACATGTCAGTAGTGGAAATAAGTATGAAAAAATATCCCTTTCCTTTTTTTAAAGTTTAAGAAATTTGGCAAATGAAGATTTATGTTTGACCATAACATGAAGATGAAGTAAAATATATATGCTTCTATAAGAACATTTAAACCTTTATAGACACCTTTGAAAACTTTGAAATCATTCTGCAATTGAACTTGATTCACCCCAACAATAATAATTATTTTATATTTTATCATTTCTATACTATTCCTTTACTTTCCTGAAAATTGATATATTATTGACATTTTAATAAATAAAAACATCTGGATTGAAGATAGGTAGAAAGAAAGAAATTTATACTCATTATTCATTCGATTGTCAATTTAAAGTACCCACTTGTACAAAAGTAAGATGCTAGGTTTTGGCAGAGATATATAGCTAATTAAGATATGAGCCCCAACCTCATGGAATTCCTCCTCATGGAGCAATTATGTATGCCCCATGTCCTCCTGTTCTCCTGTACTCCTTATGGAATACATGTTCTGTACTCAAAAGTGTAATAATTATGTAATAGAAATCAATTAATAAGCATTTATCACTATATACCAAATGCTAAGCATTTGGTCTACACTGAAAGGAAGAAATATGAAAATTATTTCGGCTCAATAGGGGAGACAAAAAGTGAATAAATAAGTATGAATAATAAGATGCGTATAGATTAGAAGGAAGACAAAGGTTTAAGTGGCTAAAGAACTGTGAAGATCTCCTGCGGACAATGACATTTGAGCTAAATCTTAAAGAAGCCAGAGATGTCAACAGCCAGAAGTGAGGAAGAACATCATTTCAAAAATGGAAAACAGTGGGGGTGTGCTGAAGCTATCTTGAATTGGCACCCAAGAACCAATTGTTACATTTCCAATGTAAGCTTTTATACCTCAGAAATTGTCAGATTCTACAGATCAGAACTTATTTGTTGTTTTGTTTAATTTCCTAGCCTCAAGAAACTGATGGAGAAAATATTAACAATGCATATTCAACATAAAAGCACGTTGTGCATGCATAATCCAGGTGTGGGGTGATGAGGTCCTATACCATGCAAGAGTTCTATAAGTGGAGAGAAAGGGACATATAGGAGAAATGTTATAAATGTGCAAAAGATAACTATATGCATTTGCAAGCACAATCCTCTGTTATCTATTTGTTGGTTTAACTTGCTTTATTTCCCTTAGGATTGAGTGGGCTGACACAATAGAGTAATTGCTAAAAGATAGCCACCAGGATTATAATTTTACAAACTACAGAATAACTATCATTGACTTATGGAATATTTCATATATCATGTTCCAACCTCCATTGCACTTATATAGATGCTAAAAGGAGACTTTAACTTTGAACTTTAACATGAAATACAATTACTTGTTTTTCATATTTTAGTTCTTCCATGCTTTTACTCCCACACTAAATTTCATGGAAATCTTATTAAATTAATATTACATGTTCACTTAAAATTTTAATCAAGTGCTGTTTTGTTTTAAGAGAGTAGCAAAGTAAGTACAGAATAAAAGTATAGCATACTGTCATGTTTTAAATTTTGCTACATACTTTAAAAGTGATTATTGAACAAACATGAAATGTCCAATGGAACATCAAACATAAAACGTTTATTTTTATTAATAATCTATTGGCCCAAATATTTAGTTAGTTTTTGTATAGTTTATTTGAAAATGCAAATACTAACATCTCCTAGAGAAAATAAGAGGAAGTGGTAACCACTTTTAGGTTCATTAATTACTTAAATTCAAGATATGCAGCATATGGTATACCCGACTTTGCTACTTATTGTCAAATAAGTAATTTGTATCATTACTAATTAGTAATTAACAAAATTTTGGGTACATTACATGTGATAAATATGATGATGAACAGTTCTTGATTTATAGAAGAGAGTTTGGTCATAATAAGCACTTAATAAATTTTTTAATCTGTTAATTCATTCACTTCAATTTAAAATGAGCCTAAACTTGCAATAAAAACTGATGACCAGAAAAGGTTATTTGTTATTTGTTTTCCAGAAATATTAAAGGAAAAGGAGAATTAAAGAAGGGATGATACTAAAAGAAGATAGAAGGAAAAAAAAAACTTCAATTCTTAGTTTACCTATCTTTTCATAGCCAAGGAAACTTTTTTTTTTTTTTTTTTTTTTTTTTTTTTGGTATTAGAAAGGGTCCAGATAAGGGGAAAAATGGCTAACAGGGAGTTATTACCTAAGAAAAATAGGTTCATACTCAAAGGATATCTAGCATGTTTTGGATAAGTTTGAATCACTGAATCCATGTGAACTAAATGTTAGATTCCAAAAAGACACAGGATGAGTCTATGAAGCATTATTCATTATCTTTGAAATACCATGAAGAATATTATCTATAATAGCATTAGATAAGGTAAGTATACTTATCCTGGTTTTCTAAAAAACAAAACAAAACAAAATAGGAATAGGCAAGAGACTGGAGTTTGCAAACAGTAACCCAAGGAGATTAAATGCAATTCCTGATAAAATTCTAAAAAAGGAACTAGTAAACACAAAGCATGATTTGAGAATACCAAGAACAAATCATGATATAGCAAATTCCTGTCACTTTTTGACAGGGTTACTAGACTGGTAGATATGTGTTCTAGCTATAATTTGTCTAATTTTTAATGAAGGATTTGACAAAGCCTTTCTTGTCATTCTTATGGACAGGATGGAGAAATATAGGCCAGATAGTAGAATGATTAGGTGGAAATTTTAGAATTATTTTTAAGTTTGGATTCAACGATTCATTATTAATGGTTTGTGTCGACTTGAAAACAAATTTTAAATTTAGTGCTCCAGACATTACTACTACTACCATACTCTAAAAATTTTATCAGTGATCAAAACTTGAAGAGAGACGAGTAATACTGTACAAGGTATAATGGATTTAAAGCCAGATGACCTGGATTCAAATTCTCACCAGCTTCCTAATTACCTGTTATGACAGGAAGAAATTTTAATCTTTCTGGACTTCAATTTTCTCATCTGTTTTTAAAAGAGAGAGAGACTGAATGGACTAAATGGTTCAAAAGTTCCTTTTATTTCTAAATCTAAGATCCGATATAAATCTTCTTGAATTTGCAAATGACTCAGTGCTAGAAAAAAATAACATAATGGATTAATAACTTTGAACCCTGAACTAAATTTAGTCAATTCTACACAACAATATAAAATCCTGTACTACTGTTGAATATATATATATGTGCATATATGTATGTATATATATATATACATTTTCATACATATAAACACATAAATAACAGCATATAACCACATATTATGTATATAACAATACAAGCATATATGTTTTATATATATTTATATATATATATATATGCACACACATACATACACACACACATACACACACATACACCATACACACGCACACATACACTCTTTAGGTTTTGTAGATTGCAAAAATCATTATGAACAAACTGTCATTTAGAAGCTATCAAAGCTAATATAATCTTAGGCTACATTGAAAATCTTAGGGTCCAAGACTAAGGAGTTGGTGGTCCTAATTAATTATTCTGACCCCATCTATTTTAGGAAGCACATTATAAGAAATATATTCATATGTTTGAGAGTATCTAGAGAAGGCAACAGGAATGGTGAAGGACCTCAAGGTCATGCCAAAGTGGTTTGGTTGACGATGTTTAGTTGACAGAAGAGAGACATCAGGAGGGACTATGGGCGAGGAATTAAGTTTGTTCTGTTCAGCTTCACTGGGCAGAATGAGGAAGGAGGAATATAAGATTTCCAAGTGACAAATTGGCCTTGATGTAAAGAAAACCTTTCTGACAATTAGAGCTGTCCCAAAATGGAATAAAACTGGGAAGGCAGTGAGTTCCTTTCACTATCAATCTTTGATCAAAGGCTGGATTACCTGTTTTCAAAGGGTTTTTTGCTCAGGTGTGGATAACACGGTACCTCTAAAGGTTTTTCCAACTCTGAGATTTTGGGATAAGGTAACATCTAAGGTCCCTTCAAATTCTAGATTCTATCATCAGTATGAAACAAAGACATAAAGCATTAAAACGTGATTTTTTTTCTCTCAATAATAAAAGTGATTTGGAAATATCCTTTATCAAAGAATTGTTAACTACTGAATTCTAATTTATTAGAGCTGGGTGAGGCATCTTCTAGTCCAATATTATATCCAAGATTATAAATTGCCTGAAAAACTTTTTTTTTTGGTTTGTTTTAGAAGGAAGAAAAATAAGAATTTATTTATATTTAACATGTCTTTTGTAAGCAAAGATATTTAAGTATGTAAAAGTTCTATTCCCTAAAGAAAAGCAAATAGTTCTCTACAGGTTTTAAAATTTTGTGTTCAGAAGGTTTCTCATGAATATATATGAATGTACTTGTGTGTGTGTGTGTGTGTGTGTGTGTGTGTATTGTATTTTTTAGTCATGCTTCACTCTTAATAACCTCATTTGAGGTTTCCTTGGTAAAGACCACTAGACTACTACAGTGATTTGTCATTACTTTTTGCAACTCATTTTAGAAATGAGGAAAGAAGGGAAACAAGTTTAGGAGACTTGCCCAGCGTCACATAAGCAGTAAGTGTCTGAGGCCAAATTAGAACTCAGGAAACTGAATCTTCATGACTTTAAACCTGGCACTCTGTCTGCTGTTCCACCTAGTTGCTATCTATCTATCTATCTATCTATCTATCTATCATCTATCTCAATGTCAAAATACACACACATAATACACACACATATGTAAGAATGTTATATATGTCTCTCTTCTCTCTCTCTCCTCTCTGTGTTTGTTTCTCTCTCTCTTTCTGTCTGTCTCTCCTCTGTCTCTCATGTCTTGCCTCTCCTCCCTCTCCTAGCCTTCTTCCCCCCCTCTCTGTTTCTCTGTTTTTCTCTCTGTGTCTCTGTCTCTGTCTCTCTCTCAGAGTCTATAACAAATAAAACTTTATGTAAAATAACTCCAGGTAGTCCAGAAAAGTGGCTGATTTTTTGCAAGGAAGATGAGTAATTAAAAGACCAGTATTATGTGCAGCATTTAGGAATAAGACTGTAGAAGGAGGGACAGTTAGGTGACACAGTGGATAGAGTACCAGCCCTGAAGCCCGGAGGATTTGAGTTCAAATCTGGCCTCAGACACTTAACAATTCCTTGCTGTATGACCCTGGGCAAGTCACTTAACCCCAATTGCCTCAGCAAGGAAAAAAAAATTAAGATTGTAGAAGGAAGTCATGTTTACTCAGAATAGAAGAGACTGTGGGGTCACACCTTTGACTTGCTTTTCCTTCCACATTTATAACCACAAGTTACCCTCTTAGTACTATTGTATTTCAATATGGAAGAGGATTAGGAGATAGGAGAAAGGAGAAAGAAAACTACTGAAAGCTATCCTAGTAATCAAAAAACAGGGATTTAGATTCTTAATAGAGATATCTGTAATATTATTGAATGTCAGGTTGTATTTCTGAGGAAACTTTTCCTCAAGCAGGAAGAAAGATTAGTAAACTAACTGAAAGACTTGATGACAGAAGGGGCTCCCTAAGGCTGCCATATCATGTTTTATGTTTCACTTGCTGCAGAGGGATTTTAAATGTTAGTATTTTCATTCATAAGATTTCAGTGAACAGATGCAGTGATAAATTCTATTGTGATAGGAAGGCTCTGAAAATTTCAATGTCAATTGAGTCAAAAGATTTCAAATAGAAAAATAAGTCATGCATATGTGTCCTCTTTAAGAATATCAGATATACAAAAATCCCGGTTTGCAAAACAGATTAATTAGGGGATCAGTTTTCACAATCCAGAAGGATTCCTGGCTTTCAAAAGGAATTTATTGTAGAATTCTTTTAAATAGTGAACTCCTATAGGACATTCAAAATATGATTTGATGTACTAAATGTAAATGACACACAGCTTTTCAGAGACAAATTTATTACACAGAGCAAAGGAAACCTGTATTGGGAATAATGAACTGTAGCTTGCATTTAATACATCATTTAAAATGTTTGTTTTTTTTTTCTCTTCAATTTCAGCAAGAAGGGGGAGAATAAGTATGTGTCTTCAGTGATTCATGTCCAGAAAACACTATAGCTCAAAATTCCCTGCACTTGTAGAATGTGAACTCATTATTATTGATGGTCTTTTATTTACATTTCTCATTTAAAAATTAATTTTTTAGGGACTGTCAAGAACTCTTTTAAATTACATTCACATGCATCTTTACACAGAGAGCCAGTAGAATGTTTTATTACTGAGAAAAATATTACAATTATAAAATGTCTGCTAGTTTTGACTTCAGAGTTAGCTGTAAATGAAGAAAAAAAAAAAAAAAAAAAAAGCCTATCTTAATTCAAAGGATTCTTAAGCATTTTCCCCAGCCAGGCAATGAAAAATGGAAAAAAAGGTCATATTTCTCTTCATTTGCATGCAATTCCCAGATTCTATCAGAGTTAGCAATTTTTACCCTGAAATGGTTAATGACATCAAATCTAAGTGGAAAGATGTCAAGGCAATTATAATATATTTTGGATTATAAAGCAAAAAATGAGAAACTTGTTATTGGATATGCTTTGATATTTCAAGTCACATCTGACTCTTCATGAGTCCATTTGGAATCTTCATGGCAAAGATTCTAGAGTAGTTTATCTTTTCTCTCATCAATTCATTTTACAGATGAGTAAATTGAGGCAAACTGGGCCAAGTGACTTCTGGGACACAAAGCTAGTAAGTAATTGAAGTCAGATTTGAATGCAGAAAGCTGTCTTCCTGACATCAAGCCTGATTGTCTATCTATTGCACTGCCGACCTGCCCCAGATGTGCTTTTAAATTCTAGAAAATCAAAGTCATTTTGTGAGAATGACTTTTATAAATAATATTAATTATAAACATATAGGAATGTTTTATTAATATATAATATAAATATGCATATGCACATAGACACACACTTTGATTAAGAAATGCTTTCTACAAGATCTATCACAAAATTATGACACAGAACTGAATAATTCTTGTCTTTGCAAGATGTAAGGACATATAGTCCAAAGTAAAATAGGTGAGTGTAGAGAATAGAGAATTCTCCCACACATAGGAGAAGAAGGAAGAGGAGAGGGAGAAAGAAAAAAGAGAAACAAAGAAGAATATGAAAAGGAAGAAGAGGTTATTCTGAACCTCCTGGTATAGTATGATAATTCACCTAAAATAATAATAGTTCTGAATAAAAGCAAATTTGAGAAAAAATATCATATGCTATATAAAAACTGTTAAATAGTAATTATGTGAGAAGTAAATTTTCCCTATTACTTTAAAATATAAAAAATTTCTACTAGTTTCAGTGGTAGTTGTTCTGGGTTTTACTATTTAATGTTTATTAAATTTCTTAGAGGACATAAAAAGGCACAGCCTTCAAACCATTTATAGATACTAGAGAGATCAAGAATGTGCTTAATAAATGTTTGTTGAATTGAATTGTGAGAAAGGATGCAGGTAACCTCTTTCGGGTCTTTTAATGGAAAAGAGAGTTGAGATAGCCTATTACTTTTAAGCAAAAACAATACTGGATCAAGAGGCAGGAAACATGATTTCGAGTTCTGAATCTGTAACAAACTTCTTATGTAATACTTGGCAAGTTCATTTCATCTCTTCAATTCTATCTCTTTTAAAAGCAGATTGGGATATATTATTGCTAAAATCCATTTCAGAAGTGATATTCTATGATTTTCTTTGCATTTCCCAATATAAAATAAAGGGAATGTGACTACCAGAAAGAGTTCTGTTTTCAAAGGCAAAACCTATACCTTTCACACAATCATAATTGTGTGATCTTAGACCAGTCATTTAAATGCCTCTGGTAATTCTTTAGACGTTGCCTGTTAAGTCAAAGATGAATTGTAATCCAGGCTAATCTAAGGAGTACTCACACCAGAACTATTCTAAAACACACATACATACAAACATATACATATTTGTACATCTCTTCCAATGCCTAAATATTCATTGCATATGCTAGACAATAAAGAGATTTTTTGAAAGTAAGATTGAAATGACAGAGAGCTATCTTTCTTTAAATGAAAGAATGAAATGAATTTCATTTCAACACTTTAATTCTTATCCCTTTATTACCAAGTATCTTGTGATTAATTAAGAATAATATTAAAGGCAATTAAATCCTACTAATAGTTTACCACTTACTAGCTGGGTAACCTTGTTGATCACACTTTTATGAAACTGCTAAATCTAAATTAGGTTCTTTTGAATCAGAAGAAAAGAAACTGGGAAAATATTTCCCAAGAAATTCTGAGCACATTTTAGATGAATCTAGTAATAATTATTAAAAATACAATATTCAAAAATTCAAGTGGTCTAACAATCTGAATTTATTAGGTAATTCATCAATAATGCCACTGCTGTGCCTTTCTTTTTTTAATGTCAATATATTTCACTTTAGGAAATCCTGTATTTTACCTCAGTTCTATGCTTTTAATAATTAATTCATTTTGCTTATATTGCAGTCAGATTCAAAATCTTGGTTTCAGTTTCTTGGTAATAGAATTGTGCCACAGGCAATATACTGTGCCAAACCTCAGTTACAACTTACAAAAGAGAAAACGACATTTATTTTCTGCTGGACTCACTATTTTGTTTTAAACAAAATTGTGGATGGCCTATCAAAACTCATATGTAGAGGGAAACTGTCTTCCAAATAATGTTCTGTCGACTGAGAAACCATGAATAAATATGATCAGTGACTTTAAGCAGGTGGAGAGAGATGACTAATAATGAAAGCAATAATTGCAGCAGCATGATATGAGAAGCTAGGTCTACAGAACACCAATGTAACCTTTGAAGGCTAAAAAATTCAATCACAGACCCAAATTCATATAATCAAAGATTATAAGATTTAGAATGGACCTGAGAGATTATATAGTCCTTCCTATCTCTGAACAAGTGTCCTCTTATATAAAACAGATAGCATTCATTTGCTGCTTTCATTGAAGGTCAATCTATTACTTTTCAAAGGAGTCCAATCAACTATGGGACAATTCTAATTCATTTTTTTTCTCATGCCATGCCCAAATTCATCCCTTTGCAATTTCTAATTCTACCTTTCTTTGAGGCCATGCAGAATGAGTTTATTCCTTCTTCTATGAGACAGACAGCCCTTAATAGACTATAAAAATCATGATCATCCTCAGTTTCTTCTTCTTTGGGCTAAACATTCCCAGTTTCTATAAACTTAGATTTCTTACTATCTTGATTGTCCTGTTAGAGATATTCTCTAGGTTAGTAAAGATCTTCCCAAAATGGTAGACTCAGAACGGAATATTCCAAGTGCTGCCCTAACAGGGCAGAATACAGAGGAAGTATTACTTCCCTAAACAAAGATAATCAACCAATCATTTAGTTATTTCATATGCCCTCCAAATCTATCCATTATTTGATTATATTGACCGAATAGACAAATAGCTTCAGCATCACTTAGACATAACAGTAAAAGTTATTTTCTTAAATGTTTAATAATAATTATCCAAGTTTTGTAAATGGAAAAATTGAGTCATAACAACAGTAAGATCCTGATCCAAATTTTAACACAAATAAAGATACTTTGTTATGAATGATCTAATATAACTGGAATAAAATTATCTAATATAATTATATATATATAATAAATTATAATAATTATAAAATAAATAATAAAACAATAAGGCCAAGATAATTTTTCTATCATTTAAAAGGTTTAGGAATTCTGCTTTATAGTATTCCTTAGTGCAAAGCTATCAAAAGTACATATAAGCTACTATTCATTCACCTCTGAGCCCATATAATTTAACTTTGCACCCATACACCCATACCATTTCTTTTATTTATTGCACAGTCATTATACTTACAACACAGCAAGTTATGTAAATCCATTTACAAAATCTTTTTCACTCCTTTATTCCCCTCTTTTACTTTGTTTTGCACTCTCCTCACATTCCTATACACACATAGATATTTACTAGGAATGAATCTACTCATGCCAAAAGAAAAAGAAAGGTCACAGAAGAGCAAATAAGTGAGAAAAAGGACTGATTATGTTTTTTGTGGTGTCTTCCATTTTTAAATTTTCTTCTCAAAACTCTCTAGAATAAGAGCAATTTTAACAGTGACTCTAAACTTCTCCAGATTATTTTTCCTGCTCTAATAATGGAGATTTTTTAAAAAATGAAATTACTATATAAATGTTCAGAAGCATGTTAAAAGCACATCCAATTCTATTTCATTCTCATTTAATTTTTTTAAACTAAAAACTTTTTTTTTCTCTTTCATTAAATTCCTGTCTTCTTAAGTCAGAGTTATTCACATTGTAACACTAACTGTTAGAATAATAATCCACTGAAGAAATATGTCAGCACATGTTATTTTAGGCTCTTATGACCTGAATTAACTAGCTAGTTCGGGATACATAATATGAGTTAAAGAGCTGAGAGACTCTACACAATTACTTTCAAGCCATGTTTTGGGAGGCATACAAATAATTAATTGTGCTTCTTTGTGTTTCTATTAATTACTTGAAAAATCCTAGAAAATCACTAATGAAATCATAGAACTGGTTGTTCCTAAACTTAAAAGAAGATTCTATAAAAAAGAGATGGTTCATACTACGAGCAATTGATTGACTTTTTTTTTCTCCCAAAACTCTCAAAAAACCTTAGAACAAAACTTAAGAAGTTATCTCATCCAGTCTTCCCATATTTCAAAGAGATGGAGAAAGCTTATGTGATTTAGCCAAAGTCACACCATTAATAAGAGGCCTACTTTGAGCCAAGATTTCCTGACTCTTCCCTTTATTGTTTTCATCATCAACTTGGATAGAAGAAGCTCAAGAACACAGTACTAATTTTCTTGATAATGAGTGTGAATTTTATGCTCCTACTGATTTTGAAAAAAAAAATCTCTCCTACTGAGTATAAAAGAAGTCTAGTATTTAAGTATTTCACTTAAAAACAAATTAACTTAGCATGAGGGAGAAGCTCTAGTTCCCAGCCAGAGCTTCTCAATTAATAAATGAAAGCTACTGGTCACAAAGAGGACCAGAAAAGATGGCATGATGCAATATATCACCTTTGGAAATCAATTGGAAATGCATGTCCTGGTCATGGTGGAACTTTTTATTCCCAGAAAGATAGTACTTAAAAAAAAGTCCTTTAGTAATAATAAGCAAATTATCCTCATTATCTGAAATTTATCTTCAGCTCTGACTCAGTAGAATTTCTTTGCATTTTTTCTTTTTCATATTAGTTACTTAGTTTTCCCGAGATATTTAATGTCAGTAACATTAGAAAATGGTGTTACAATTTTCTTTTGTAAAAAAATTAGTAAAGAGATGGCATAGTTTTGGTTCTAAGCAAAGCTACTGCTTAGTTACAACTTCAACTGGCAGAGACCTTAGCAGTCATCTACTCTTATTATGAAAATAAGGAAACATATTCAGAATATAAGTGACTCCAAGATTTTGTTAGGTTCTTTTATGTTACCTAAACCATGCACATGATTCAAATTTTTTCCCAGTATTAACTAATGAGATATTTGAACCTTTATAGGAAAAGTAGTGGACTATTCTCATAAAGCACTAAACAATACTCATCCTATTCTTATTACATCCTGAAAGGGCTTATTTTAATTAATCTAGAGAATTCTCTAATTAGTTGAAATTCCAGATAAAGGCCCCAACAGAACACTTAAGTTGAAGAAGACAAAAAAGTTTTCTGGCTGATCTTAAATTGCCTTGTGCTGCAAAATCTCATTGTATGCATTATGGGAATACATCAGCAATACAATATCTCATCTGAAGCTGAATGACTGAAATAACCTTATATCTAACTAGTTCTATTAGTTTTAGAGTATAAAAGCCACTTCATCCTGATGCAAAAGTTGGAAAATCCACAAATCATTTTCAACACACACACCTGTCTTTCCAATCTTTTGTTATTACTTTCACGTATCTTCCATTTCAGTCAAAATGGTTTACTAACTCTTCCCTATCAATTATATTGTCTCTCATTTCTGCAAATATACAAAAGCTGTTCCCTTTGTAAGAAACCTTCTCCACCTTGATTCTCTATATCCCCAAATTTCTCTTTTCTCTCAGAGAACAGTTCAGGTTCTACCTACTATAGGAGGGCTTTCTGAACTCTCTTCCTTACCTCTTGCCTGTCATCAATGTTGTTTACTTCCAGAAATGACTTTGTATGATTTTGCATATCTTTGGCATATTTATCTGTGTTCATATTGTATCACCCTTGCAAAATGTAAGGTTCTTGAAGGGAGTGACTCTTGGTTTTGTCCCTTAGACCCTATTATCTGGCACATAGTAGGAACTTAATTTTTTATTGAATTTAACTTAAGCAAAAGCATTTTACATAATTGGAGGATATATTAAAATATATTAAAAGTGGTTCTCAAACTTTTGTTCTCACTATCTTTATACTATTTAAAAAACTATTGAGGATATGTCTGAAGAATTTTTGTGTATGTGGGTTATATTGATAGATATTTACCATATTAGAAAAAAAACTAACTTGAATTTGCAGATCATCTGAAAGGGTTTCAGAGACCACCAGAGAATCTCGGGACTTGACTTTGAGAACCACTGTATTAAATCATGCTGTGCACCAAAGAATTAAATCTATGCAATTTCTTTTTTCTACTAAGCCTGGAATTTTTTTTTTAATTCAATGGAAGAATCTTTGAGTTTTGGTGTCACTGTTCTATGAAGCTTCCCCAATGTCCTTTTGCATGGTGACTAACTTACTTAAAGGACCTAAAAGGGGAAAAAAGGCTAAAGACATGGAAATAGGGAAATTATTAAGACACCTTATTTCTGACCTTTCTTTCTCTGTGCAATTTTGTGACCTCTTTCAGGAAAGGTGCTCATGATGGACTGCATGTCGATGCTGTCACTTTGACTAAGTACATTTCTAAAGCGTTCTATATTTGCATTTAATCTTTTATTTAGTCATGGAGACATGAAGTCACCATTTTAAAAAACTGTCAAGAGGAATTGGGAGGGAAAAAGTGTTATCTTTCTACAGCTCCCAGCAAAATGTTGCAAGATAATAGCAAGAGGAGAATATTTCTTCCATTAACCCCTTGACCCTTCAAGTTAATGGCTTTTTGTTCCATACAGATCAACAAACAGGGTTCCATCTGAGATTCTAAACTATAGGTAACCTAAGGAGTAAGGTCTCTGCAATTACATGGAAAAGTTTCCTAGAGCTACACTGATATATAATACATTTAATGTAACAGGCAGTCTGCCTACAAAATGGCCTAGCCAGAATAGCTACTATCTACCCAGATTCATTAATTCACAACCTAGATTTTGATTTCAATGTAAAAATGGACCATAACCATATTTATTTTCTAACTCTAGTTGGAATAAATGAATTACCCTTATGAGGATCTGTTCTATTATAAAAGTTACATTTTCAGTGTTCAACATGGGATTCAAAATTTTCTTATGTCATGGTTAAACCATTTGATGAACACCTCAAAAATAATTTTGAAGCAATTTTCTAGGAGAAAACAAAGGCAATTATCATGTGCATAATTAACACAATTAGCATATTTTAAAAGATGTTGAAAATAGGTACAATGACAATCAAAATTACTATCACTTCTTATTACTTTTAACATTTTTCAAGTATGCTTTAATCCCAAATCTTTTAACGTCATGTAAAATTTTGGTGGCTTAAAATAACAAAATTTTTAAAAAGTTTCATTTCTTCAAGCTAAAACTCTACAATAATTGTTTTGAAGCTGAGAATTTCTATAACCTTTATTATTATGGTAATCAAATTCTGGGTGTTTGTTTGATAGGGTTAAATATAAATCATCCTAGGAGAGGTCAAGGTCTTGCTATTATTCTTTTATATCCAATGTTTATGGATCATTTGAATGTATTTATAGTTTTTATGATTGATTTTTTTATAATTGATTAAAAATATGAGGGTGTAAGTTCCTCTCCTCTAGGCCGCTCAGATCAATTTTGATACAACTATAGAAAAATAGAGGATGGTTAGGATGATTTATATCTTACCTCCCTTCTATATGATTTGACTTTCAGCTAGTTTTTGAAAGTTTTTTTTTTTTTTTTTTTTTTAAGATAATGTACCTTGGGGATTATGAATGCTGGGAAGGTGATGTGTTGTAAAATGCTAATCTTAAGATGTTATGGTTCTGTGTTATGCAAGGAAAACATTTTATGTATCATCCTCATCTTCACAATATTGCCATTTTCCCACTGTGTTTCAGCCTCACATGCTGCCTCTCTCCTAATCTCCTCTTCTTTTTTGCCTTTTGTTCCCTTTATATGTTATAGTCTCAATTTTAATGTAGTTCCTTGAAAGCATGGTATATACTGTCTTGCTTGTTTTTATTTGTATCTCTAGTGCCTAATGCAGTACTTGGCATATCATAAGTGATTAATGAAAGTGTTTCATTAATTCAATCAATGATTTTTAATATGATTTACAATAGAAATAAACCTAGGACAAATCACTATCCTGCTATTATTCATTTATTTAATTATATATAGACAACTTAACAGCTTATAGGTTTTTAAAAAATGCTTTTTTATACCTAGATGTAAAGATATTAGGATATAAAGTCATGCTCTGTAGGCTCCATACAACTACAACAGCACATAAGGTACAGGGATGAAATATACATACTAAAGTTCTTACATGCTTTTGATATTCTGTTAGATCTATATTTTGAAAATATTTTGTTCATGTCATTCTGAGATTATAAATATTTAATGTTGTGACACCTAGTAAAATTATTCTCAAGTTTATCATCATCATGTGATGGATTACTTTTATTTTATAAGAATGGATCAGCAAGATGATTTCAGAAAGGTCTGAAGAGATTTGCATGAACTGATGCTAAATTAAGTGAGCAGAACTAAGAAAACATTGTATATAGAAACAAGATTATATGATGATCAACTCTGATACACTTGGCTCTTTTCAATAATGAGGTGAATCAGGCCAATTACAATAGTCTTATTATGAAAAAAGTTATCTGCATCCAGAAAGATTAGGCGACAGAATGTGGATTGCAATGTGGTATTTTCACATTTTTATTACTGTTTGCTTGCTTTTTCCTCTCTTTTTTTTTTCTTTTTCATCTGATTTTTCTTGCATGATAAATGTGAAATATGTGTAGAAGAATTGCACATGTCTAACTTATATTGGATTACTTGCTACCTAAGGGAGGGAAGAGGGGAGGAGGAAAAGGGGAAAATTTTGTTACATAGGGTTTTGCAAGCATAAATGTGGAAAATTACCTGTGCATATGCTTGTAAAATAAAAGGCTACTATTAAAATTTTTTAAAGAAACAAATATAGAGAATAATAAATTTCTATTTCAAGGAAGCCTAAATAATAAATATAAAATAAAATTTTAAAAAAGTTTATCATAGTCATCACCATTATTAAATTTAAGCTAGAGAAAAAAATCATTTTTTTTGGAAGAGAATTTTTTAAAATTCCAGAATCCTTTAAATAATTACAGTGAAAAAAAAGAACATATATGTAAATATTTCAATATTTTTAAGTTCTTAAATTACAGATGGTGAAGATACTACTTTACATGAATGTTGATAATTGAGTAAATTATGTGAAAATATACAAAACAGAAGAAAACTGAAATCAGCCTTGATATTTACTAGGATAAAAAATCAACTATTATTTCTGTTTACTTCATAAATTACAAGTACATATTTTTACTAGCATTATCAATCAATATTTATTGAATGCTCATACAGTGCTGTGTTGATTACATAAGAGACAATTGTCCTTTAGGGTTTAAAAAAACAACAACTATATTTTAGCTAACTGTTTCCTGCTGAATAATTATATTCATGTTTCTTCTAAATAATAATAAAGCAAAAATTAACAATATATGCCAGTACTATAAATATGATTACTTTAATGCTCAATGAATCAATTCATATAATCATATATTAGATGGGGAAAAAAAAGATTTGGCTTATAATTATTAACTTGATCCACATGGAAAGAGCCTGACAGCCATTCTTGTCACTAACAATATTAATTGCTACCAAAGGATGATATGCTCATAAACCCAGGGAACACCAACTGTGTTTCCTACCCTTGTCACCCAGTACTATCAGGGCCATCTCCAATGGTCTTGATCTATATTTTAATATGAAGGCTCTGGAGGAGTCTGGTGACTTTGCACAACCTACTCTCACAAAGTCATGGGATGGCATCACCTCCCTGATATCATAGTAATTTTTAAGAACTACTCTGTGAGTAGCTGCCCCATTGGCAAACCAACTAGAACTGGTCAATTAGAGAACACAGCTGTGTCTCTGTGGAACAATGTCTCTCTCTCTCTTCCTCCTTTCCTCCTCTATTTCTCTCAGTCTTTTCTCTCTCTCTCTCTCTCTCTCTCTCTTTCTCTCTCTCTGTCTCTCTCTCTCACTTTGGAGGAGAAATTGAGGCTGGTGACTTGGCAAAGCCCACCCTCACTTAAATCTAAGTCACTTGCATGTCACTACTTCGCCTCCCTGATATCATGGTCTTCTTCAAGAACAACAAACACACCAACCCTAAAGTCAGTCAACTGTGCCTGAATTTATTAGAATGGCTGAAGACCCAGTAAAGAACATTATAATTATTAAAGTCCTGAGCACCAGAACATTAAAAACAGATCTAGATTTATTCAAAGAAATTGCACCTAAATTATCACCTGACTTGCTTAGAGCATATTAAAGAAAAAGGGGCCTTTCCATCTGACTTGAAGTTGAAATCTCTTTTTTTGAATATTTTTCCATTTTAACTTCCTTGAAACCAAGAACTATTGTAATTTTTCTATCTGTATTTTTCGTGCTTTTTTTTTCATTACATAAATCTCCTGTTTTTTTATTTTAAGCATTTATATAACTACCAAAAAAGAAAGTTGACTGCAAATGAAACTATTAATCTATTATGTACAACTTGCTACTCCTTATAAATATACAACAAAATTATCCACTAAATTCCTTTTTTTTTTCTTTTCTTCCTAACCTCACCACAGAGATGGTTACAATTAGACAATTAGACAAAAAATGCATAAATGTAAAGTTATATATACTCCTACTTATCAGTTCTTTCTCTGGATGTAGATCACATCTTTTTTCATATATCCTTGATAGTTAATTTGCATTTACATAATAGCCAAATTATTTATTCACTCAAAGTTGTTCTTAAAACAATATTGTTGTTACTATATACAATGTTTTCTTGGTTCGTCTCATTTTTTTCATTATTTCATGCAAGTCTTGCCATGTTTTTTCTAAAATCACTGGGCTCATCATTCTTATAACATAGTAATATTCCATCACAATCATACACCACAGCTAATGCAGCCATTTCCCAATTAATGAATATCCTTGCAAAGTGTACTATTATCAACATTTTGGAAGATGGAGATTCTTTTGATTTTTCCCTAATTATCTTCAGAAATAGGCCAAGAATCTCCCATTTCAGATTGTGTAGTCATAGATAGAACTGTGATCACCCCCAAGTCAGTATGATGTTGAAATGGTTTGAGTATGTAGAGACATACCTCATCTGCATTACACTTTATTTATGCTTCACAGATACTGCAGTTTTTTTTTTTCTTTTACAACTTGAAGGTTTGCAGTAATTCTGCACCAGGTGAACCTATCAGCACAATAGCAGGGGCTTAAATTTTATCTTTGTGTCGCATTGTGATAATTCTAGTAATAGTTCAAGTTTTTTCATTATTATTGTATCTGTTATGGTATCTTCAATCAGTGATCCTTGATGTTACTATTTGTAGTAATTTTGGAACTTCATGAACTTAGGCAATATATAAAATGGTGAACTAATTAATAAATATTGTGTATGTTCTGACTGTTATACCAACTAGCTGTTCTCCAATTACTCTCATTCTCCTTGGGCCTCTCTATTCCCTGAGAAACAGCAATATTGAAGATTACATAAACCTAGTTGATAAAGCAGCAGTAGGGTTTGAGAGGAATGACTCCAATTTTGAAAGTTCTATTGTGAGTAAAATGTTACTAACAACGCATGTTATAGAGAAATCTTTCATGAAAGGATCAGTCAACTTCATTGTTTTAAGAAATTTTCATAAATACAAAATACCGAGTTAATCAGTCCCTAGACATCAACATCAAAGCAAGAACGTCTATCAGCAAAAAAGATTATCACTCTGTGTGGAATAGAGAGATAAGGTGAAGAACTTACAGGAACATGTGGATTCTTTTTCTGTATTTTATTTTCATTATTTCTGTGTTTCCCCTATGACCTGTATAATATATGCAAGCCCACATGTACTTGAACCTTGGGCAGCTACATCTGAAGCCTAAAGGCCTGATTTTCTATTTCCTAGAAATCAGGTGATTTTGGGGAAACAGAAACCTTCCAATCGCTCCAGATAATAACAACCAATTAGGTGCCTGCCCCTCCTTTCTCAATGCTCTCTTACTTGTGATGTAATCTCTTATATAAAAAAGCTGTGTTTCTTTACTACTTCTTTAGCCCTCCTACCATGAGCTTTATCTTTCCCTTATCTTGTGATAGAATAGCTCATCCTGTGGAGGTATAATAAAAGACCTTTCTGCTTTCTATTTTGAGTGATCATTGAGTAGTCATTTTGGGTGAGGGTCTTCTACATTCCTCACTGAAGGGTAAGATGATGGTTAGTATTTCTTAGCAATAATATCTTAAAAATTTAGTATAAACACTGAATTTTTTTAGAAATGATACTACAGCACATTTAATAGACTACTGTATAAACATGACTTTTATGTGTTCTGGGAAACTAAAAAAAATTGCATGACTTGCTTTATTGCAATAATCATTTTACTGCAGTGGTCTGGAACAGAACTCATAATATCTCTGAGGTATGCTTGTAGAAGGATTCAAAGTATAGCAAAGCAAGAAGTATATCAAAATATATAAAAACTTGCTCAGTGCATTTTGAAAGAGTTATTTTATTCAAACATAGGCTCAATGCATAGCATGCTTTTACTTTTTCTTATGCTACGTTCTTTTACATATGAGTGAAATTCATTTCAAGAAACAGCCATCAAGGACCTAGTGTGTTCAAGAGCCTGAGGATAGAAAGATGGTTATCATAAATAGTCTATCCTCAAGAAGCTTACAATATGATATTCTCCCTTCCAATTTCAAGGATTTTATGTTTTTAAAAATATGTATTATGTATGTATATGTGTCTTATATAAATATAGTATGAGCAAAAAATAAGGACATCAAAGATGAAGGCCAGACAAGGTGATATGGCAAAATTAAATGAGAAGAGATTATATTTAGCTAAAGCCAGAGAAAGGTGTTGCAGAGGAATGAGGGAGGATACTATGGCAGAAAAATCTACCAGAATGTAACTATTTCCCCCCTTAATGATGTAATAGTCTTATATCATGAATAATATTTGCATGTTAAAAAGAAAATATTCAATACCCAACAGCTCTGACATTATATATATATATATGTATATGTATATATTTATATATACATATACATATATATATATATATATATAAAGGCATTACTCAACTCATAAAATTTGTGCTGAGTACTTTTGTCTATTAATGGTGACAGGACAATATAAGTAATACACATTTTTACCCAGCTTCTGGTTGATGGTATTTGCTCATGATATACCTTAGAAATAAGCTTAATATTAATTTTAATATAAATTTCTTGATATACCACTGAATTCTAGAAATATACAAAACAATGTTGACACTGTGATCACCCTCGATATATCAGATTTCTTTCTGTTGCCTGCATTTTGGTAAACATATATTAGGAGGCATCAGGATGCTGAAAGGGCACTGAACTTGAAGACAGGAGTCTTGGACTGGAAACCTATTTTTTATATTGAATATCTTTGTGATTTTAGGCAAGTGCTTTTAACTCTGTGTCTCACTTTCTGTATTTAAAAACGGAAATGATAAAACAATATCTACCTCATAGGGTAGTAAGGAAATGACTTTAGAAGTCAATTTTACTTTTCATGCTGTTTCTGTTCATATTTTGAATACTGTTTTCCTGAACTTTTTACTTTGTATCAATATTAGCCTTCCCCTTCATATTCATCATTTCTTACAAGTGAATAATTTTCCATTATATTTACCATATTTTGTTTAACCATTCTTCATTTGGTGGGCATCTACATTGTTTCCATTTTTTGTTACTTATAAAAATTGAATATTTCCTCTGAAAATTTCATTGAATATTAATTTTTTTTATTTTTGACATTTTTGGGATATATGTTGTGAAGTGAGATTTTTAGCACTTAGCAAAGTTTGGGAAACAGTACATACTAGATACATATTTTCATCAAATGGGAACAATAAGTAGATTTTTTTTTGGAAACTACTAAGTTCATTTGTTTTCTGATTCTTGTTTATCAAGTCTGTTCCACTGATCTATCTTTCTGTTTTTTTTTTTACAAATATTAAATAGTATGAATTTTATTGCTTTCTACTATAACTTGGTGTCTAGAAGTACTATTTCTCCCTTTATTCTTATTTTTTCCTCATTATTTCCAGACTTTTTGTCCCTCCAAATGAATTGTATTATCTTTTCTAGCTCTTTGGAAATTTAATTTCTATAACACTATATCTACAAATTAATTTATATACTATTACAATTTTTATATTGATATTGCCAAATTATAAACAATTAATACTTTTTCAGTTACTTAATACATTTTTGATTTCTTTAAATGATGTATTATAATTGAATTTCATTAAGATAGGTATGGTAGATTATCTCTCAAAAAGTTTATGAATTTAGTAATTCTTTTGAATGGAATTTCTCTTTCTATTTTTGTCTACTAAAATTTTGTTCTTGCTATAGAGATATGCTAATAGTTAAGAGGTTTTATTTTAAATCCTGATATTGTATTTAAATAATTGCCTCAGTGAATTTCTTTGCTGAATATTTTTAGAGGAAATCATCGTATGGTCTGCATCGTATGGTCCTGGTGTTTCCTTTCTGTCTTTCTCTGTTTCTGTCTCTATGTCTGTCTGTCTGTCTCTCTCTCTTTTTTTCTCTTTATTTCTCTCTCTCTCTCTCCATAAACGTACATATATATACACACATATATATATATATGTATATGTAAAATGTTTTTATTTTCTTTTATATTCCTGCCATTAGCACTTCTAGAAATATGCCAGAAAACAGAGAGGAAACATTGTTCCTTTAAGACTGTATTTACTGGAAAAGAAATATGAACTATTGTTAAGAAGAGGCATTTTTATACCCCAATTATCATGAGTTTTCACATTATAGATTACATACTTAACCATCTTTACTACTAAAAGAGGTGGGCAATAAAAAAAAGTATTTTTGTGTTTATTCCTTTTTGCCCCTTTTAACTAAGATACCAGATAGTCAAATAGTTCTAAAATGCCCTCTAATAAGGGACTAGTTTAATACTCTATTTAAATACCTGATATTTTTTGCTATCATGAAATAAGTAAACCTCATTTTCTTTCCATTTGCATATATTTCTATTGATACATGGTAGAGCAGAGGCCTGTAGCATATTGTTAGTCTAAAAAGAATATAAATTAAATCTCTGTTTAGATCAGATGGTCCTAATTTTGCTGTTTTGATTAAATTTCCTACCTATCTATTTATCTATCTATATTTTACTTTTGTTATAGAATGCAAATTAGAGAAAATATAGTAATATAGGAATACATACTTTTTATATTTATTTTGACTAACAATCAGTTTTGGATTCTAGTCTTTGAAGAATATAGAGACTACTCCAGAACTCTTTATTTCTAATCCTACCCCTTCACTGAAGTTATGGGATGAAGTGCAGTTTCTTCTGACTGACCTAATTTAGTGATTTTTGCATGACTATCTGGAACTCAAAAAACTCAAATCTTAAATATGATAAACAAAACCGAAGAATATTAGAGAAGGAAGGAACTTAACCAATCAATAATCCAACTCTCTAATCAGGTTTTCTTAAACAAACAAACAAATATTTATAATTGAGAAGTCCAAATCATGTAGTGAATATTATCAAAATTCACTTTCAAAAACTTCTTGCAAACTGAGGAAAACTATTTTTTCAAAGCTACTACAAACTCGTGAGATTAAAGTAAGTTTTCTTACAAGGTGCAGTGAGTTACTGGAGTAATTGGGAAGCACTCAAAACCTAAAACTTTCTAGACTCTCTTGGAGTTCAAATAAATAATTAATTACCAATTACTTTTTCAGAACTTTAAATGTAACAAGTAAAACTACCTATTTTAACTGTTGGATACCTTTCTAGCTCAATATTATTGCTGTGATGCTATCAAGAGCATCAAAGTGTGACAAGTATATTTTGTATCCTTTGCTTAACACAAATTAATTATAAATATATTTGACTATTAAGACAGTGGTCTTCATATGCACCAAGAAAAGTTTACAAGTCATGTATTCTTCTCAAAGATGTTATACATCAAAAAGCAACAAACACTCTATAATAATTTAACCTCTGCAAATGAATGGAAAATTGCATACCTTGTTCAATTACTGTTACTAGACAATTAAACATTATGAGTTTATAATAAGACCCCAAAAAAGTTGTGTTCCTGAAAGTTTATATTATTAATATGTTCTTAGGATCATGGATTTATATAAGCTATACTTAAAAACAAGAATACATGTAGATGATGATAGAGTTCTGGGCACTCTATAGAGGCAGGAAGATCTGAGTTCAAATCCAATCTTAGAATTTACTAGCTGTGTGATCCTGGACAAGTTATTAAACCTGTGTGCCTCAGTTTATTCAACTGTGAAATGAAGATAATAGCATCTATCTCGCAGGATTCAATTTGTTAAGGAAAAAAATACTTAGCACAATATAACAGTAGGAATTTAATCAATATTCCCTTCCCTCACTTCTTTCTTCTTTCTGAATGATGTACCAAGTATATTGAGTGGAGAACATTTTAAGGCTTCGTCAATGAGATACACAATTACTAAAATGAATTAGATTAGTAATCCATAAATGGGGGAGAAGGGGAATAAAGAATACACATTATCTAGGTCATTACAATCAACTGTCTGTGCCATCCATTGAACTACTCTGTCAACAAATGGCACCATTCATGAATTATGAGCTGAACTTTGGAGAAGAAGATTCTGGTCCTTTAGGGTTCTTTTAGCTTTAAATCTATGATCCTATTATCATACCGAGTAAACAACAAGCTATTATCAATAATCCCAAGTTGCTTTTTTTCCTAAAAAATTCATTAATTTAACAGCAACATTCTCTTTAGAGATGCTAAATGACTGCAAATCATAGAACAATACAATCTCAAAAATAGTTAAAATTCCATATGAGCCAAAAAAAATATAAAAATGGATAATGAATATAAATATGTTACAGCCCATTATCATCAATGACTTGCATGAGAAAAGGGATGTAACAATATTGAGAATATACATGAATGGAAAATTTGGTGAATGAGACATTAGTATCTATAAAATATTAAAAGAACTAAGGAAAGGCCTATAGCAGTATTAATACATATTTTTAGATTTTTTTAAGGAGAAACATAGAAAGGCTATATAAGAAATATAGAGTAAGAATCACCATCAATGACCACAGATGCATTGAAATATATACCAATTATAATATTCAATATTGTATTAGCAAGAATTGCAGGTAAAATATTTATTCCTAAGCTGATACAAATTGGAGACTAATTCAGGGTTCATATTCTGTTCTTATGAACAAGAGACTGATTTGCTAGCTGACTAGGAATATAGTTTTTAAAAACAATCGCAATAACAATAACAATTGAATCAGTTTTGCCTTTAGAATTTCCAACATGGTTATGAGGTAATACGTTAATATAATCCTGAGGATAAAAATAAACATGCTCAAACAAATATTCAATATGCACTAGACAAGCAAAATGTTTTGAGGTGCAGGTGTCCTAAGCTAATCACTCTTAGCAACTGAGGTAGCTGTTCAGTGAATCTGTTTATCTGTCTGATTCTTTTCTACAATAGGAAACCTTCCTTTAGAAACAAGAGCGTTTTGGTAGATCACAAAATGATCCTTCATACACAGATAAAAAACTTTAATCCTCAGAAGCTACTCTAACCAAGACTCTACCAAATATGATGAATCCAATTAAAGTTCTACTCTTTAGAGATAATCTGCACTATGAAAAAAAATTAGACAAGTAGTCTAAAAAGTTTAAACATTAATATATACAGACATATGCATGTTCAAATATACACCTTTTCATGTAAGAAAATTCTAATAAAATGAAATAATGGGAAAATATCATATTGTAGTATTAATAACTATTTTCCCACACTATCAAATGAAGCAAAATATACCAACATATCAAAGACAGAAAAATGATAGAGATCATAACTCAACTACTAATTATCAGATAAATCTTAGAAAATTGCCTGAGATTCACCGAGTTTAAGTGACTTATCCAGGACATCTGGGTAGTTAAATGTCAAAGGCAGAATCAAAACCTGTATCCCTTTTTTCAAGTCCATCACTCTATTCTTTAAGTTATACTGTATCTCAAAAATTATTTTTAAAAATAAAATTAAATAGTGCATTATGGAATAAATGTGATCATTTTGATATGTTTATTATTACCAAATGTAACCATTTTCTTATCATCCCACAGTCTTATTTAATAATGCTAATCTAACCAATATAATTCTAGGCCTGAAAAAAATTACTTTGACATAGAATTTGTCAGTTTTCCTGAGAATGAAATCTTTTAGTCAAGAATACTAAAACACCTAATGAAATTCTTACTGCATGTAAAAGCCTTCTTGTTTTGATTATTAATAGTTTAAAGAGATGCCAAAAACCTACACTGAAGTTCCTTTAGAAAAAAAAAAAAAAAACTTAGTTTGTATAATGTATGTCATATTTGTACTTCTAAAAGCTTTAATTAGTATAAAACTATTCATTTTCATATATTTGTAAAACTAAAATTCCCTGTAAGACAATTCTAGACTACTGGATGCTCCATGAGAAGACAAAATACATAGAATTAAGAAATAACTTCCCTATTATTAGTTTCATCGCTCTGGAAGTCACCTCTTTGAACCAAATTTTCTCATCTGTAAAACAGACAGACACAATCACAAATTTAAAGTGAACTTCATTTTCAGAGAAATGGAATATGTGACTTGTTCAAGGTGATACAGTTAATAAGTAGAAGAACAATGATTCAAATCTATATCCTTGGATTCTAAAGCTAGTGTTAACCATTCTGTCTACTTCTTGGGATAAAATAAAAAATCTGTAGTTCTGTAAAAAAAAAAAAAAAAAAGTTTTCAAATATAATAAAAATTTAAAATGTCGTTATTAAGGAAAATTAAGTGAAGTGTTTTGTTCATAGTTAAACAAGCAGTAACCCTGGAATTACAGGGTACCTATATGAACTCATAGAGAGCTGCTATATATTTAAAGCTAAGGTATCACACTTCAGTTGTACATTTTGTATGTTGTATAGATCACAGGACTGTTTAGGTCAGATCCAGAATCTATAATCATGCAAAAGAATTTGGCCTAATTATCCAAATGCAGGGGGGAAAAAACAGAGAATGAATGCCAATAGTTCAGACAAATATGCAGAAACCTATAGAAATTGTTCAAATGTATATATCTCTAAAGTGATTTTTTAAATATTGATACTTTTTTGGACAATGCTTTTTGGCTATGAATCATGGAATACTGCAGACTCCAGTGATTCAAGGTTATAGTATACTAAAAAAGAGAATTGAAAGATACGTGATGATGTGAATAGGTGAGTAGGATGCAATTACCAATGAAGAAATGCACAGTATAAAATGCTGATGTATTCCAGTGATGTCATGAGATCTAGATGATTCCTCCCCTTCCCATTTACTCAGCACATTGGTTAGCAGCTTTGTGTAGGATATATGAGAAGACTTGGACAGAAAGATATAGAAATTAAGAATGTTTGAAGAGGTTGAGCTCTCCAATAGTGTAGAAAATATTTTTGGTCAATGTAGCAGATCTATTACCAAATAGATTTAAATAAAATATTTATATTGTGACATATTTTTTTAAAACTGCTAGATGGCTAATCAGTGCCATGTAGAACTTGCTAATAATTCACTTGCTACAGACAGATGAATTTCAATAGAGTGATTTACACAGTTTTAAATGGCTCTTTTATAAGGAAAAACAATATTTCAATATTAGAATTTACAATAACTCATCCCAATGAAGGAATAATTCATGACTGAATTATCAATAGGCCACCATTATTAAACCTTCTTGTCTATAATGTGGCCTCATACCATGGATCCTTAGGACATAGTTATATTGATTCTCCATTGTACTGTATTTTGGATGGAATAATAAATATCTGAATTGATTGAATTGCCTGAACTTTTTTTTTGTTATTGTTCCAATTAGGGACTATATTCAACTTCCTATAGGATAGTAGGAATTCCATGAAACTTGAGGACAGAATCCGTGACTTATCAGTTGTGTGGCACTGAAAAAACACAAAATATGTGGCTTCAAAAATGGGATAACATTTACATTATTTACTGCATAAGGTTGCTATAAATAAGACATTTTGTTAACTATGAAGTGCTTTAAAATGAGTCATTATTTCTCCTTCTTTAGGCATAGATCCTATGTGCATGGATGTATAAGGTTAATATGCTGGCTGATGTAACTCAATGAAACAGGCTCATACAAGAATATTAACCCTGGAAAAGACCATTGAACAGGAATTAATGTGATGAGTTTCAAATGTCAATTTATGAAACCTGTGAAAGCAGAGGCTATGCCTTCTGTTAAGATTAAATGTCATAGGCAATGGGAGGCTGTTTTCATGAGCAGGCAGAAAAAAATAGATTAAGAGTAGAAGAAGTAGTGTAAAGGATGTCATTAAAGAGGATAACAAGGGGGGAGTAGGGGATTCTGCTAAACCAAGCGATAATTTATACATAACCTGGAGGCTCCATTGGAATCCATGCAAAATCAAAAGAATTTTAAAAATACCCAGCCTATTGAATAGACCCTCTATATATTGGAATTTTAAGAGGAAGTGGAAAAGATTTTCAAAGGTTGGAAAGAGAGGATAGGAAAGGATTGTAATATGTATTGTTGGCGGTAGTAGACGCATCAATAAGCTCATAGGTCTTATCAAAGTATTCTCGTGATTACATAGTGCCCTGGAATAAAATAGACACTTAATATTTGTTTATTCAACTGAATGTTAAGAAGACTGATGCTACCATGAGAAAGTACCTTCTAGAGAGAAAAAGGAATCATAAGAATCAAAGAATTTAGACCTAAAAAGCTCACTAGAGATCATCTTACCTATCCCCTTAATTTTACTGATATAGAAAGCAGAGAGAGGCTAAATGAATTATCTGAAGTCACCCGACTATTTAATGGCAAAGCTCAGATTCAAATACAGGTTCTTAGACTCCATATCCTAAATATTTTCCAATATACTACTGCCTCTTAATAAAGCAAATTAGCTTTTCTAGAAACCTAAGTATTCCACCCTTACCCTCCAAAAAGAAGTTCACTAAACTAAAATGGTTATGCTAATACCCTGGAAAGTTTGTCTACTAAGGTCTCAGAAAATATTCACCTCATCCTTGCTCATCATAAGATCATCCCCAATTATATTTATAAATACACAAACCAGGATGATAAGTAAGGAATAAATGGAAAATACTGACAGACACATTTTCACATATGGTGCCTTAAGGATATTGGTACTAACGCAATTGCCGAAGACATTCCCAGGTGCCACCTAATTGGGACATTGAGCTATTCCTCTCATCAAGAATCATCAGCATTCCCTTTCACAAAGAAGCACATCATTATAATATAATGACTATCATTAAAGTGAATTCTGGATCCAAATATGTCTTGGACTGAAATTTGTTTTGCAAATAAACATCAAGGCTCACATAAATGCTATGGATTGTATAGCAAATGTTGACTTTCAGGGCTTACTTGTGGAAGAAAGGTTTTATATAAAGTAACATCTTTTAATGCTTAAAACAGTCCATTTAAAGTCCATTTAAAACTTTTGACTAGTGCAAAGGTTCTTCACCTGTTTTGTGTCTGGCTTCCCTTTGGCAGTCCAGTGAATTCTATAGATAAATTTTTTTTGAGAGGCAATTGAGATTAAGTAACTTGCCCATATTAAGTGTTAAGTAATCGAGGTGGGATCTAAACTCAGGTCCTCCTGACTCCAGGACCAGTGCTCTATCTACTGCATCATCTAACTGCTATAGACTCCTTTAAACAACCAAACTGACAACCAAAAATTTTAAATGCTGTTAAAAAAAAAATGCATAGAGTTACAAAGCAAAATAATTATATTGAAATAAAAAATATTTTTCCAGCCAAGTTCAGAGTCACCTGAAATTAATCCACAGACCCTTTGGGAATGTGTGGATTTTATATCATGAAACCATGAATTACTATGTTTTGTCCTGCAGCAAAAACTTTCATTGAAAATAATAAAATGTAATAGCATTTTGCAAATATTTATGTCTTTTACATCAATAGCTTCAAACACTGACAATCAACAATCCATTTAAGAATCCATCAGGAACTCAGAGCAGCCTATCAAAACTCCACTGAGCCTATTAACTGACAATGACTACACTTCACAGCTTGGTCTTCAGAGTCTACTTTTAATTATGCTGGAAAGCCACAGTGATACATGATGGGTAAGTGTACAACCACATAAAATGCTGACCATTCCTTTCCTGTCTGGACTATAGTCTTTACAACTATTTAATTAATCCCTCAAGTGTTCCTAGCCACCCTCTGTTTCTTCAAAGGACACTGAAGTAACTCTACTGAGTGTAAAAAATGGAGAACAAATTCAGGCCAGGAAAATATTAAAGGAAAGGACAGGAAAGTTGAAAACGATCATGTATTTAGTTATTACAAAGACATCTTTGGAGGGTGTAATAGCTTTACACTCAGACATTCATGCTGACTGTAATTTACCCTTAAGATCACTTTAGAATACCTTTGCCCTGTGAGTATTGCAATGGCCACTGCCAGGTGATAAAATCGGACCTTGAATTGGACATATTTGCTTTCAAGAGCCAAATTTTTACATAATATTCACTGAATGCAGTAACAGGCAATAAATATCTACACAATATAATACCTTATATTTGTAGAGTACTTTTATAGTTACATTACATTGAACTTTTATGCACATAATTTTGTTTGATCTTCCCAGAATCTTATGAGATAGTAATGACAGGTAATATTACTCCCATATTATAAATGATGAAAGCTCAGAAAAATAAAGTGACTTTCTTTCCTAATGACATTCATTTGTTCATTGATTCATTAATCTATTTAACAAACCCTTAGCTTGTTGCAGTTCCCTGCCAATCCTTAAAACCTGTCTTAGGGCTCCTTAGGAAGGAGTGCCAATGATAGCTTTCTTCAGATATCAAAAGGGCTATCACTTGGTAGTATGAATGAACTTGTTCTGCTTAGTCCCAGAGGACAGAATTCTGGACAAAAGGTAAAAGCAGCAAGGGGCCAAACTTAGATATGGAGTAAGGAAAAACTCCTTAACAACTTGGGCTATCCAAAAGAGAAATGGGCTTGTCTGAAAACAAAAAGGTCTCCTTTCCTATGTACATAGGCAGAAGTTCAAACAAAAGGCCTCAGAAAACTCAACTATGAGATTTTGTTATTTCTTAAGAACTTATTATGTGGGATACACTATGCGAAGTACCCAGATGGAGATAAGATAGGTCTTGCAAGGTAGGAGCTCACAACCTACCATAAAAATAGGTGGGTTTTGTTGTTGTTGTTGTTGTTTGTTTATTTGTTGTTTTTTTTTTATTTTCCCTAGGGTTGGTTATCACTAGGTTGGTTAATTATAGTCAGGAGGCATTAAGCTTTTACTATTTCAGGCATTATATTTAGTGTTAGGATTATACCTTTATTTATTTATTTATTTATTTATTTTTTTAAGAATGCTCTCTACCCAGAGATCAGTTTCTTCCCCTTTTCTCCTACTGCTTAGTATGTTATTAGGAAATGTGAGTGATTGGAATCTAAATAAAACATTGTCTTTGCCCTCAAAGAGTTTAAAGTCTTGTAAGAGTTATCTCTGCAAAAAACGGGAAAGCTAGTATACTATAGGATCAGTTAGTTCCTGTAAGGCAACTGACACTCAATAAAGGTCTGTTGAATGAAAAAACAAGTAAGTTTACTCTAGGCAATATTAAAAAAAAAAAAAGTTTAGTAAAATAAGGACTTCTTAAACCTTTTCCATTGTGATTCTTTTTTTCACCTGAGAAATTTTTATATGACCCTGGGTATATAGGTATCTAAAATAGATATACAAATCAAACATTTACTGATAATAAATAATAACTTCACAACCCGGCCCATTCAGTTATAAGACCCCATATAGGGTTGCAATCCAAAGTTTAAAAAATTAAGAGTTAAATCACTTGGTATTCTTTTTTTTTAGTTTATTTATTTTTTAATATACATTGTTCAATGAATTATGTTGGGAGAAAAAAATCAGAGCAAAAGAGAAAAACCATGGGAGAGATTAAAAAAAAAAAAAACCAGAAAAAAAGAAAAGAACATATCATGTGTTGATTTACATTTAGTCTACTTAGTATTTTTTCTGGGTGCAAATGCAATCTCTGTCCAAAGTCTATCGGGATTGCTTTAGAACACTGAACTACTGAGAAGAACCAAATCTTTCAAAGTTGATCATTGCACATTCTTGCTGTTATTGTATATAATGTATTCCTGGTTCTGCTTATTTCGTTCAGCATCAATTCATGTAAATCTTTCTAGGCCTTTTTAAAATCAACTTGCTCATCATTTTTTAATAGAAGAATAATAATCCATTATCTTCATATGCCATAACTTGTTCAGCCATTCCCCAATTGATGGGCATCTATTCATTTTCCAATTCTTTGCTACCACAAAAAGAACTGCTACAAACATTTTTGCACATGAGGCTCCTTCCTTTAAGATTTCTTCAGGATACAGATCCAGTAATGGCACAGCTGGGTCAATGGGTATGCAGAGTTTTATAGCCTTTTGGGTATAGTTCCAGATTGCTCTCCAGAATGGTTGGATTATTTCACAATTCCACCAACAATGCATGCATTAGTGTCCCAGTTTTTCTACATCCCCTCCAACATTTATCATTATCCTTTCTTGTCATCTTACCTAATCTGAGAGGTATGTGGTAGTACCTCAGAGTTCTTTTAATTTTCATTTTTCTAATCAATAATGATTTAGGGCATTTTTTCATATAACTATAAATGACTTTAATTTCATCATCTGAAAATCTGACACAATTCTTTATATATTTTAGAAATGAGTCCATTATCAGAAATACTATCTATAAAGATTTTTCTCCAGCTTTGTACTTCCCTTTTAATCTTGTTTCTATTGGGGTTTTTTGTGCAAATTTTTTTTTAATTTAATGTAATCAAAGTTATCCATTTTACATGTTCTCTAGTTCATCTTTGGTCATAAATTCCTCCCTTCTCCAAAGACCTGATAGGTAAATTATTCCTTGTTCTCCTAATTTGTTTATGGCATCATTTTTATGACCAAATAATGTTTCCATTTTGATCTTATTTTGGTATGGGCTGTAAGATATAGGTCTATGCTGAATTTCTGACATTATTTTCTAGTTTTTCCAGCAATTTTTGTCAAATAGCAAGTTCTTATTCCAGAAACTGGAATTTGGAGATTTGTCAAATACCAGATTGCTTTAGATCTTGATTATGTCCTTTGTATCTAATCTATTCTACTGATCCACAACTCTATTTCTTAGTCAATACCAAATGATTTTGATGACTGCTGCTTTATAATATAGTTTTAGGTTTGGTACTGCTAAGCGACCATCATTTGTAATTATTTTTTCATTAATTTCCTTAATATTCTTGATGTTTTGTTCTTTCAGATGAATTTTGTTCTTATTTTTTCTAGTTTTATAAAATAATATTTTGGCGGTTTGGTTGGTATGACACTGGGCAAGTAGATCAATTAAGACAGAATTGTCATTTTTGTTATATTAGCTAAGCCCAGCCATGAACAATTTATATTTTTCCAATTGTTTAAATTGGATCACTTGGTGTTCTTTAAAGAAATAGAATAAAACATATAATTCATTATTTGAAGGGTTATGACTCAGGAAGTGAAATAAAGTGAATAGTTATGAGTTTTAGGACAATACTACTTAGTAATAATATTTTAATAGCAATTTTGACCTTTTGTCCTCAAAAAAATCCATGGATATAGGTGCTATTATTATCACCTTTTTACAGTTTGGGAAACTAAAATGAGGTAGAAAGAGCTCAAGGGACTTGCCTAGGATCACACAGACAAAATAGGTTCTAAGGTTAGAATTGAACTCAGTTTTCCATGACTCCAAATCTAAGTTTTTATCCACTGTGCCACTGCAATGTTATAATAATAATTCCTGTTTATCTTTACCTTTAGTCAAGAAGTAAACAAATATCTTAAAAACCATCATTCCAGTCCTATCATCTGAGAAAAATGACTTAAGTTTCCCTATGGATTCTGGAATTTCTTGAGCACAAACTGACAAACCTCCAAAGATTCAATCCTTTTAGAGAAATATATGAAAGCTATAAAGACTAGAAGTGGATCAAGCAATAGGAATGCTGGAGTCAAATGAAAGCATAGATTGGAAGCTCCTCTCCCCTCAGTTCTTTGGGGCAAAGAAAAGTCAGCGCCTGGCATGAAGGAAATAACTAGATTTGATTGTGTGCTACCTCTCAGACAGTATCAGTTACCACTTAAATCTCTGGAACACTAGACATACAGATCAGCGGAACAAGGATTAAATTTCAGGTGAAGTTACTAAACAAAAGATAAGAGAAGATGTTAAAATTACTTGGTAAAACTCATACAGTTTCTTGTGTCAGTTCACTATTGCTTTAAGTTCATATCTCATCTCCTAATGTGAACTCACTGTCAACTTTGAACTTTATCAAGAAAAACAGCTTCGTTTGTCTTCTGCAAGGCTATATGCTTTTTAACAGTGACAGCTGTTCACTTTTATAGATCTCTAAGGGATAGTCTGCATTTTGTATAAACATTTACTTTGATTTTTTTCACTCTTTAAAATATATCAGATTACTATTTTTTAAAAAAAGCTTTCAGAAATGTTCAGAGTGAAAAAAAAATTAATTGAGAGATTAATGACAGATAATTCCAGTGGATGGTTTAAGTTTACTTGTTGAACATTTCTCTTATGGAAATTTAATACAAACCAAAATGGTTTATCATATTGGATCATAATAGTTAAATCTGATTTATTTTTAAATACAGAGAAAGTTAACTGGTTAGCCAAAAATATCTCTGAGGAAATTAGGATTCCACAGAATCTATGTGTTACATAATAAACAATAAAGATAATGCTACTGGCTGCCATCAGTGGGTTATATAGAATATTGTTGGTTTCCTGTATTTCTGAAGAATGTAATAATTTAGTTCCATTTGTGATCAAGGAACTTTGAAAGATGATGTGGGGATGTTAGCTATGGCAGTGAGATACAACAAATTAGCCCATATGAGGACTAAATCTGTAACTTTAACATTCTTAACTAAAACTAGCTATTTGACCAGAGAAATATGTCTGCATGAAGAGCTCTGTGATATTTGTTACTCTTGCTGTCTTCTAGGCTTAGATGCTAGCCTACAAATATCTCATTTCTCTGCCACACACATGGGAAAGGAAACAAGAGAAAAAAAAAATCCTAATTCTAGATCTGGAAGCAACTTGTCCAAATTACTCATTTTAGTCCTAGTTGCTAAATTACCAAATTACTAGCTACTAAATAATCTTAGAGAGAAAGAACTAGAACTCAATCCTGTAATAACAATTTCTGTTAATTAGACCCTGCTAAATTTAGATACATCAGCCAACAGCACAACCTTACAAGAAATCAGAAAGAAGACTCAAAATGGAAAATTCCAAGTTTCAAATAAACGTCATTTCCAACAAGTAAGATCCATAGTTCTTCCTTCCAGAACACTGAGCATTATTTCATTTTACTCCTAGGATTTTCTGCGGTTTGTATTTTAGTAAATATACTCTCTTTGTATGCATATCTCCTCTTTTGGGGGATATAAGGCACTCACTTTGTGGGGGAGGGGGTTTCTAGTGAAGCTAAGATTTTGAGTTTCTTGCACAATGACTTTGAAGATTTCAACAGCAGCTTAGTTTAGAATAGCTTTATCACTCTGTCTGATAGGAACTTTTAAAAAATACAATTTTTATCCTCTTTTCTGCTTTTTTCCCCTGTCAGCCAGGAAAATACCTTAGAGGAGGTCTTAGTATTTGAAAAGCGTTGTAATATAATTTTGGTCCTATCAGGACAACTTTTCCCTAAGAAGAAAATTAACAAGGGAGCAAGGGAATGGGTCAGGTGAACAAATGCTCAATACAGACTCAGCAGTGGCACAAATTCCTCTGTACTAGAGCTCAGAATAATAAGAAAAACTAACAACCCCCATCTTGAGATTCTACTAGTCAAAACCCAAGATAATTCTGTACTTTTGCTTCCAGTGAGATACTAAATATTTACTAAGCACACACTGTGTGCCAAGCCCTGTGCTCAGTGCTACAGCTACAAAGAAAGATTAAAAGACAATTCCTGCTCTAAAGGAGTTTACACTCTAATTAGGGAAATAATATCTAAATAATTATACATAAACAAGCTAAAAGGCACTAAAAAAAAGGGAATCCCTAAAGGCTAGCATTTGAACAAAGTAAGGGAATTCAATGTCAGAAAATAGAGCATCTTTTTCAAGAAAAAGCATAAATATCATAGGATTACAGAGTATAATAGAAGGAGAAGGGGATTTAAGGTGTGAGAAAGTAGGTAAGGCCAGGTTATGAAAGGCTTTGAATGTCAAATGGGACTTTATATTTGATCCTGGAGATAATTCAGAGCAGAATTTATGGAGCTTGGGGAGAGGGGATGTGGAACAGGGACAGGGTCAGATCTGTGCTTAAGGAAAATCATTTCGACAGCTGTGTGGAGGATGGAGTGGAATTGGGAGAGACTTCCGGCAGGCAGGCAGACAAACCAGCAGGATCTTTCAGGAGTGCAGGGATAAGGTGGAAAAGACATGCTCCAAGGTGTAATGCAATGTCAGAGGAGAGAAAGGGGAAAATAAAAGAGATGTTATGAAGGTGAAGTCAAAATCTGTCAACACATTGGAAGTGGGGAGCAAGAGAGAGGGAGGAGTCTGGGATAATACTTAGGCTGTGAGCCTATAGAACTGGGAGAATGGTAGTGCCATCTTTTGAAATTTGGAGGAGGGAAGGAAGAGAGAATGAGTTCATTTATGTACATGTTGAATTTAAGGTGTCTACAAGACATTCAGTTTGATATACCTATTAGGTAGTTGAGATGGAAAACAAAGTCAGAAGAGAAGTTAGGGCTAAATGAATAGATTTGAGAATCATCATGAAAGAGATGAAAATTGAATCCATGGAAGCTGATAAGATCAAAAAGTAGAAATAATATAGAGAGAAAAACGAAAAGGGCTCCAGACAGAACCCGAGGGGACCTATGGTTAGCAGGAAAGATCTAGATAATGAAAAGGATTGGTCAAGTAGGTAGAAAGACAATATGAGATAGTAGTGTGAATTCTACTCTAAAGAAGTTAGGAATCTTAATGATAGTGTGCTGAGCACAGAGTCAGGAAGATCTAAGTTAAAATTAGGACTCAGAGGCCCAGCAAAGTCATATTAACTTCTGTTTACCTCAGTTTTCTCAACTATAAAATGGGGTTAATAATAGCACCTACTTCTAAGGGTTGTGATAATATTTGCAAACATAATATTTGTAAAGTGCTCAGCATAGTGCCTAGCATATACTAAGTACTTAATAAGCGATTACTTCCCACTTTCTCCTGTCTTTTATCCTTCTATGGTTTTCCAGTGGTTTCTTGCTTCCTTATTTTTGAAATTCCTTCTGTTCATCTCCATGTCTTCGAATCCCTGACTTATTCTCCAACTGATAAATGTTCATAGGATATGAACAGACAATTTTCAGATGAAGAAACTGAAACCATCTCCATGAAAAGGTGCTGTAAATTATTAATAATCAGAGAAATGCAAATTAAAACAACTTTGAGATACCACTTCATACCTCTCAGACTGGTTAAGAAGACAGGAAAAGATACTGACAAATGTTGGAGGGGATGTGGGAAAACTGCGATACCAATACATTGTTGGTGGAGTTTGTGAACGGATCCAACCATTCTGGAGAGCAATTTGGAACTATGTCCAAAACACTTTCAAACTGTGCATATCCTTTGATCCAGCAGTGTTATTACTGGGTCTGTATCCCAAAGAGATCTTAAAAAAGGGAAAGGGACCTGTATGTGCATGAATGTTTGTGGCAGCCCTGTTTGTAGTGGCCAGAAACTGGAAATTAAGTAGATGCCCATTAGTGAGAGAATAGCTGAATAAATTGTGGTATATGAATGTTATGGAATATTATTGTTCTGTAAGAAATGACCAAGAGGATGATTTCAGAAAGGCCTGGAGAGACTTACAGGAACTGATGCTGAGTGAAATGAGCAGGACCAGGAGATCATTATGCACAGCAATAACAAGATTATACAATGATCGATTCTGATGGAAGTGGCTCTCTTCAACAATGAGATGATTCAGACCAGTTCCAATAGTCTTGTGATAAAGAGCCATCTACATCCAGAGAAAGGACTTGGGAACTGAGTGTGGTTCACAATATAGCATTTTCACTCTTTTTGTTGTTGTTTGCTTGCATTTTATTTTCTTCATCATTTTCCTTTCTGCTTTGATTTGATTTTTCTTGTACAGCAAAATAATTGTATAATGTACATGCATATATTGTATTTAACATATACTGCTACCATGTTTAACATATATTGGATGACTTGCCATCTGGGGAGGGGGGTAGTAAGGAGGGGAAATGAACACAAGGTTTTGCAAGGGCTAATGTTGTAGAATTATCCATGCATATGTTTTGAAAAATAAAAAGTTTCAATAATAATAATAATAATAATAATAATAAACATCCCTGGCTTCCTTCAAGGCTCAATTCAAGTATCTTCTTTCATTTTTATTTTCTTACTGTCCCTTTTTTCCTTCTGCTCCAATGCAATCCATTCCCCATCTATGTAGGAGTAAACACCAAGGAAAAGTATTTGGGGAAGTGTCAGAAATTATATGTTGTGTGTGTGTTTTAAGATTGAGAGAAGGCATCTTGTAAATGGTCTGATAAAGTGCAATTAAAGAAAAATAAGGTAACTTATTCAAAGATTTATCTTTATTTCTACTAGAATCTGGAATAAATTTGATTTTTTTTCACCTACCTGACCTCCACCTTTAGTTGTTGGTGAGATAAGGTATTATTTCTCAAATACATAGCAACTCCTAATCCTATCACTCCATCTAAGTCTGGCAAGGGGCCATTATAATATTGACATAGAAGAATTCAGCAGATGAAAAAAGAGCATGTAGATATGTGTACACATATTTTAGCTTTTAAATCATTTTCAAATTTATGATTTCTTTTTATTATCATAAATACTTATAAGTAATACAGATATTAATATTCCCATTTAACAGCTCAGAGGATTAAAGTACAGAGAAATTAGCTTTCTCAAAGGCATACTTCTAATTAATGACAAAATAAAAACTAGTCTCCTATCTCTATGCATATTTTTTCCTTTCTCCCACTCTAAAGTCTGATTATCACACCAAAGTCCTAGGATGTATATATACTCCAAATCATTGGATTTTCCAAAGTTCTATACAGTTTCACTAAATAGGGTATATGTCAGTAACTTGTCTTTGGCAGCATACAGTTTTATTTTATTTTTTAATTAGTTTTGAATCTAGTCTTCAACACAGTGGACTGTGGAACTTATCTTACTGCTGTCTCATCTGGGGTTCATCAATGACTCAATAAGGAAAAAGAGAAGGAAATGGATTAGCTGATACTTAAAAAAAAAAAAAATGTGGATCCCAAATATACATTATCAGCTTATAATAATCTGAGAGTGAACTATATAACTTCCTTCAATTTACACATAGGTTCTTCTACTTGCCTTTATAGGATACTACACACACACACATATACACAGACACACACATGAGAGCACCTTTTTTTTTCCTATTAAAAGCCTCTCTTTTTATTCATTTTATCCAGTCTAAAATGTCAAGGGCTAGGGAGAGGTGTCATAGGACTGAGGAGTCTAATTGACAAAGAGTTCCCATGTTTAAAAGAGGAATTAGTATTGTTTTGCATAGCCTCAAAGGCCAGATTTGGGAGCAAAAGGTTTTAGCTTTAGAGACATGGATTTTATCTTGATGTTAACAATTAGAGCAATTGAGTTGCCTATGAGATAAGAAGTTCTGCCCTTCTAAAGATCTTCCTTACAGTTTATTGGGGATGTTTAGTGGGGATTCATATTCAAAGAAGGATTGGTCTTTATGGACCAGTACCTTTTAACATTTAAATTCTGGGTGTGCTTTACTTGAGACTCTGGCCTCCTCTGCTCCTGGAGATCACTAAATATACCTTCTAGAAGAAAAACAAAAAATAAAAAAGGTGCTGTTGGCTTGTATATTATAGTCCTGTGGTATGTCACTATGACTAGAAAAATGAAATAGGATAAGAACAGTTATATGAGGACATGTTTTTAAAGCTCAAAAAAGTTTATTACCACTGGATTACGTATTCCTCCCTTCTTAGCAATGTATATAATAGAACATACTTGCCCAGTGGCCATGTTTTCTCATTTATAATGAAAGACTATATGCAAGTTACAATACTAACATGTGCAATTTCCTGCTTGATGTATAATATCACAAAGTTATAACTGAGAGGTTGTGGTAGAGAGTATAATTATTACAACAAAGAAAATACAAAATAAGAGATATTCATGATATTGAGAGCCAACTTTCAGAAGAATGAGAGTATTTATTCTAATACTTGGCACATAATTTTTTATTCATTTTTTCATTCATTCTATTGTGTAGATAATGGAATCAGGTACCACAATAAATATAATATACTTACAAGAACAAAGACTGACATTTTAACATATGATATACACTAAAAAAGAATAAATCTATGTACAGTAAATGGCCCAAGTACCAAAGGGAACATGCAAAATAATTTTGATGGGAATTTCCAAATCTGAGTGAGTCCTGACAAAGCTTTGGAGAAGGTGATATGCTTTTTGAGTGTTTTCACCTTTCATTTGTGAAACCTATTTTTCTTCCTTCATAAATTCTTCTTCCCTTAAGTATCCAATCCATGTGGCAGCAATTAGGATGGTACTAAATGACAAAATTTTATATGTTATTTGGAGGAGAAGGTCCCAGGAGGCCACAGTATGAAGCTAACTATAGTCATTGTCACATTTGCAGATCAGAGCTTAGAAATTGCAGCTTAGAAATAGCAAGACTGACACAATTTTCCAGTAAGACGGTGATTTCCAGTGTTAGTGATTCTGATATCCACTTCCCAATTTTCCTTAGGAATTGTTTCAGAATCTCTATGTGAGTGTAGAGTAATGAAGTTTGGGTAAAAGTGTTTATCTAAAGAACTTTTTACCCTAAAGTGTCTGGTGCTTGACCTAATTCTGTCAGTGTTTCCCCCTCTAGATCAGTGACTTGGGCACTCTTCAAAAGGAAATGGATCTTATTTTTCTTATCCAGGACAGTAGAGATTCTTAATGGAGGCCTCATGAGGCTGTTAATGGTTGGCCTATTTCTACTGAAGGATGACTGGAGGGAACTGAGGACCCTTTCATTCCTCTCTAAGATGCACTCTGGTTTTTTTTTTTTTTTCCTACCATGTCCTTCATTTGTCTGGGTCCCTTCATCTCTTCCCTTCCATTATTTTATATGACATCTTTCCCTATTAGAATGAAAGTTTCTTGAGGACAGAGACTTTTTTTCTGTTATATTTGTATTCTTATTGCTTATAACAATCCTTGGCATTTTTATAATTTTGATTGATTGATTGATTGACTGGTGAAGTTGATTCAGTGACCCTTATTGGTCAATGTAATAATCTTATAAAGATGATTTGTAGTTCATACTTGTGTTCAGTTTATCATCAGAAGGTTGGATCCAGTTGATTGAGGATAGGAGAAGAGTCACAGCATTTCATGAAGAACTATCTACTGAAGTGCGGAGCAGGAGGAAGGAATATATAAATAGGGAGCACTCAATGATGAAATCACCTCACTTTGGAAATACTATAATAAGAAATGATGACATGTAAGAAGAAGCTAACCTGTGAGAGAGAGGTTATGGGTATCTAATGATAAAAGGCAAAATAAAACAATCAGGAGAGAAAGAGATGTTTATCATCATGATGAAGTGTAAGAGATATAAACTACCCAGCTGTGTGGGTAGCTGAGTGGGTAGCACTCTTTTTAGCTGGAAAGGACTAAGTTTAGTAATCTGAAAACAAATAGAATCACAGGAGCCAGCTTTAAAAAAAACTCAGTAAGGGAAATAGGATTCCACTGCAGCGAACATAACTGTCATTTTTGTAGGGTTTTTTTTTTAAAAGAATATTACTATTTATATAGTATTTATACAGATCACTAAAATTTAGAAATGGTTTTCTGAAAGATTACATTTTAAGAATATGACTGCAAAAAGTATTAGCTGAATTCTCAAATACTCCATGTTCCTTTGTGAATATGTATGTAGGTATGTTTTGTGTATTTTACAACTATCACTATAACTATATATGGAAAATAGCACCAATAAGAATAATAATTACATATATATGTATATATAGAAAGATAGATATATGTATACACACACATATAGAACTTCATATATCTTATTTGGTCTTCACAGTGAGGTAGGTGCTATTTTTATATCAATTTACAGCTGACACAACTAAGGATAAGAAAAGTTTAATTATTTGCCCCTAAGGATACAAGGGCAATGAGGTGTAAAAGTGGATAGAGCATTGGGCCCAGAGTCATAAAGCCCTGAGTTCAAATTTAGCCTCAGACACTTACTAGCTGTGTGATCACAAGGAAGTCACTTAATTTTGTTTGACTCAGTTTCTCACCTATAAAGTGAGCTGGACAAGAAAATGGCAAATCACTCTACTATCTCTGCCAAGAAAACCCCAAATGAGGTCAGAACGAGATAGGCAAAACTGCAATGAATGAACAATAAGTTATAAAGCTAGTAAATATATACAAAAGATAAAGCAGGACTTGAACTCATTTCTTCCTGACTCTTAGTAGAGCTTTCTACCACATAGCTACTTAAAGTAGGGAGATGGGGGAGAAAAGGTACAGTGTCCAAAACTTAAAAATAAATGAAATTTTCACTTATTTTCTTGCTTCACTATTATTGGCTTAGAAATGTAATTTTTCCAATAAATATTTTGAATTTATACTAAACTTTATATTTCTGAAGGATGGATTATTTTGGTTTTTGGGTTGTGTGTATGTGTTTTGTTCATTTGTTTGTTTTTTGCTTCTTCTACTCTACACCAAAAATTTGGAGTCACCTGATAACCAAAAGCCATTTGTCTTGGATGGATGTCAATGTTGAAATCCACACATTCCTCACACTTGCTGTCAGTCACTTCTATAATTTCATACAAGTTTTTCTACTTAGGCTTTTATGTTTAGGCAGCATATTACCAAATTTCATGCCTGGATTCACTGGTTGCCCAATGAATATTTTTCTTTTCTTTTCCCCCCTTGGCACCATATTAGCTGACATTCCTATTATCTAGCATGACTCTTCCTATTTGTGTGGTCTATACAGAACAAGTTCCTTTCAAACTCGTTCCAGTTTCTAAGAGAACATTAAAGAAAAATGCAGCTGTTAAAAACTTCCACCAACACATATCAGCCTGTAAAACAGGAGCAGAAATATATTGTTCTAATGGTACTCTAAATGCTTAACACATAAAAGGGAGATTTCCGAGTCTCATGTAAACTTTATGGTATCTTCTTTCTTCTCCCTATTTGACTCATGTCCTGAAAGTGCTGTATTTGGCACAGATGTTAGTCTTAAAGCCAAATGTAGGACAGAAAAAAATGCATTTAAAATCCAATTATTAAAAAAAAACCTAATAACTAGGCAAGACAAGTAATATTTAAAGTTGAAAGTGAAATTGATTCATGCTTATGAAGAAGAGGAAGAGAAGAAACTTCTAAAGAACAGAGGAAATGACAGTACAAAAATTCAAAGATTTCTGACAATGATACTACTGAAGAATAATACTATCTATGTATAGAAGATTTCTGGATGTTCTTGCTACACCAAGAGCATTTGCTGTTTACTCTTCCTTTTGGCTTCATTTTAATCAGTCCATCAACAAGCACTTATTAATTGTATAGTATATGCTAGGTACTCAAAAAGCTTATATTCTGATAGCAGAAAGCACATAAATGGGAGCTAAAAAAACAACAAAAAACTGGAAATGTAAGAGAGGATTCTTCTGGGGACATGGTGGTGGTGAAATCTGGAAAGTGAAAGACAGTTGGTTCCTTTTTCAAAGTGGAGGTTAAAAGAACCCATCCCAAAAAACCCAGCCTGAATAAGGAGAAAGAAACTGAGTCATGGTGGTGAAATTCAAGTTTTATTCCTTGAGAGGTCAATTAAAGCTCATTTGCTATTTATTTTTCTTGCTTAAATTCTAATTGTTAGGCATTCTTTAAATATTTTTCTTCTGTTCCACTCAGTATTCTCTTTGTCTATATTCTTTTTTGTCATACCAGTTCAGATCAGCATGTAGCAGCTGTTTCTGTACTTTCTTATCATTTATCCTCCACAAATATCTAGCCTTTGTGGAGTTCAGTTCCAGTGAGAAAAACTTCAGTTCTGGTGGACTGGCTACAATTAAGGAATTCATTATCCATTAGAATTTGCTGTACTAGAATCATGAATGTTTTTGTGTGTTAACTTTTACCCCACCCTATGTAGCTATTTTTATTCTCTCGTTTCTTGGAATTATAGTAGCATATAATAAGCATAGATGTGTTTATTTATATCTCTTTGAAAATTCTAAAAATTGGACTCAAGAATAGTTTCCTTTATAGACTGAAGGGAAGTCTGATGTGACCAATATCTAAGAATCCATTTCTGGAAGAGAAACTATGAAAATTATTAAAAGAATGACATACAGGGAAGAAATTAATGAACATTAGAAAAATTGCTGGGAAAAACTAGGGTAGGCTCTACACTCACACAACTCAATTGAACAAAAATTTGTTGAATACCTGCTATTTGTAATCCACTGAATTGTACTCTAGAGATACAACAATAGAATTAAATGGGTGTTATTTGAAACAGTCTATATTCTACTCAATCTTACAATTCCATAATTGTACCATTCTAGTTTTGTGGTTTGGTTGGCAAGGCTTTTTGTGAAAAAAATATATAAATTGTATTATAAAATTAGAAATTATAAAATCCTTTAAAATAGTAAATATTATTTTTCATCAGTGATAAAATCACTTTTCAAAACTTAAAGGGCACCATGGATGTACTGTTAACAATAATAAAAGAGTGACATACATTTTTTGAAATCTAATTTATGATCTGAAAAATCTATCAAAAGTAATGTTTGTAAAGTTGTAGTTCTTTAATATTTCTTTAAATGGAAACTATCATATTGAGCTGCAAGCAGAAGAGAAATAGATTTGAGCTTCATGATTGAAATTAGCTAGCAATGACATAAGAGGGTAGTCAACCTCATTGTGCCTCAGTCCCACAGCTTAAAATGGAAATAATAGAAGCACAGAGATTTTTTACATACTTATATAATGCTTTAAAGAAAAGTACTTAAATTGGAGTCTATGACCTTTCCTGTTTTCAATATTTTAATAACTATTTAGGATAATTGATTTCTTTTATCTTCTTATTAGCTTTACACAGTTGAAAACATTATTCTGAGAAGAGGTTCATAGGTTTTATCAAACAGTCAAAGGTATCAAAAAAAGTTAAGAAACTCTGCTTTATGAATTATAAAATGCTTTACATAGATTATCTCATTATATAATTAAAACTTACATTTAAATGTCAATATAATAATAGTGAGTACCAATAATACTAAGACAAACATAAGCTATACTTTATAAGTAAAAATTTTTGTAAAATTGTCATAATCATATTTTAATTTCATAATATTTTAAACCTAACTAGTTGTTTTATTTGTCTCTGTACCAACTGCTTCTAATCTTCCTTCATTTATATTACTGCCCGAAGAATTAGGAAGATGTTTCTGAAGGTAATCACAACCAAGACAGCAGAGAGGATGATTCACTGCAGAATGAAGGAAAACTTTGTTGACTCATTGGTGCTCAATTATTTTTACTTCCTCATTACAGCTTCTCTTGCCCCAATGCAAAGAATATCATTAGAAACAAAAGATAGCAAATACAGAACAAGCACTCTGAACTTCTTTGCTTTTAACAGACTAACAGTTCATTAGGGAGTATCATTGTTTTGTCTATAGATTTTTCAAAAGGAGAATGAGATGTTAAAGGGGTAACTTCTGAATTTTGCTGTTGACCTACTTTTCTTTGTCTTAAAGATTTTTAATTGTAATATACCAAGTTAAAAAAAAAAAAAAAGAAAACCAATCATTTATTTAAAAAATCCAACATATAATCATTTAACACCACACCATGAGGATCACTCATACACACGCATGTGCACACACACACACACACACACACATACACACTCATGTTCAAAACCAGTAAGATTCTTTACAAAAGGATATTAGCCAGTTACTGCACATTTCAAATAAGTTGAAGGCATTTTGGTTTGACATTGATGCTCATACCAAAAGAAAAAGCTTTGGTATAGAGAGTGAAAAGAGTCACTGTGTGGAATAGTAGGTAAAGAAGAAGTCTCAGAGTTAGAAATTCTGAATTCAATTGTTACCTCTAAAACATACTAGCTGCATGGCTTTGGGTAAATCATCTAATGTCTCAGTAATAGTCAATATTTACAAAACTCCTTAACATTTGTAAAGTGTTTTGCATATGTCAGCCCCAGTACTTTAGGGCTTTATTTCCTGAAAAGGTGCCCATCTGTATCAATAAAGAAGGTTCTTTCAAGAGCTTCTTACATCCATGAAATAATTTTCTTAAAAAAGTAGAAATAAACTTATATTTGGAGGTATAAAGCCTAAGTTAATATCCACACTGCTACTTAACCACCTATAAAATAATTCTGCAAATTAATTAATCTGTCTAGGCCTCAGGTCTTTCTCTTTAAAAATTAAGATATTGCATTAAATCTCTGTAAAGTCTCTTCCAGTTTTAAATCTATAATCCTAACTGACAATATTCAACTTTTATTATTTAGAACAAGAATATATTCACTTGATACAACATATCTGAGAAATTTAAGTTATTCATTCAATATTAACAACTATTAAGATCTTACTAGATACAAAGGTACTATGAATATATTTTTAAATATTGTTCTTTAATTTAGAAAACAGGTATTCAGTTTAGTTCAGTAAATATTAAATAAGCACTCATTGATTTTCAAGGTATTTTGCTAGTCTTAGGAAAATTTACTCAAGTTTTCAAAAGTGAAGAGAAAAGATCAGTTTAAAAGATGTAGGGATTATTACTCTATCATCTCACAGGAAATTTATTGGATTTCAGAAAAGAAATAAACATGACAGAATGACCTCTGTCATTTGCATTGTTTGTCTATACTAATTGTTAGCTTCTTATTTACTTGAAATCCTGAAGAGAAGGATCTGAAAAATCAGGACAAATTATCATAAAGTTAAATTTACATTTTTATCTCTCAAGGCCCAGCCTTCTTAAGTTGTTTGTTTTCATGGTTTTACATAAGATTGGAAAACACTTTCCCAAACTCAAACTGCATGTACTCTTCAAAATGAAGTGAGATTTAGATCTCTTTACTACTAAGAAGAATGATCAAATAACTCATCATTTGTCTTCTATTCTAGCATGTGGAGTAACACAAAAAATATTTCATAAAAACTTTGTGTCAAATATTGTGACAAGTTCTGAGGAAATCAAGAAAATAAGATAGTGCTCACTCTCAAATACTTCCTTTCTGGTGGGGTACGATACAATACAGGAGAGATCAGAAAATATTTATCAGGAGAGGGCTACTGTGTCCATTTCTGGAGGGTGGCAACTGATCAGATGGGCAAAGGTGACTGGAGAATTAGCATAAAGTGAACTACTGTTCACTTGCGGACCTCTCCAATATTTGGCAGTGACTAATGAACCAATGAGCAAGCTTCAGGTTAGAGTCATCCATTCTGAGGTAGGCAAGGAAGCTAAAAGTGAAACAGACTGGAGCAAGCATTTTTTTTTTTAATGCTATCTGCAGTAGAGAACCACTGATGGTTATCTGAAACAAATCAAAAAATGAGGATGGTGAGGATGATTTTTTCAGAAGCTCTTATGAAGGCTGGTTTATGGAGGAAAGTCCCAAAAAGCAGTTAGAGTAAAAGGGCATTGACTAGGGAGGAAATGAGAAAATGCATGTGAGTTGTTGTCAAGGTCAAATCAGCAGGTCTTGGTAACTGACTGGAAGGGAAAGATGAAGGAGAAAAAGGAATGAAGGCCGTCTCCTAGATTTTAATCTTTGTTGGCCGAGAGGATGGTGTTGTCATCAAGAGAAGTAGGGAAACTGAGAGAAAAGTCAGGCTTAAGGCATGAAGATGACAAGTGAAATTTTGTAAATATATTTGAGGTATCATTACAACATGAAAGATATCTACCAGGAAAATATGAATACAGAAGTAGAACTCAATAGAGATCAGATTTAAACAACATATATTGAAAACATGAAATCGTTACTCTAGTTTAAAGCAAGGAGATTGTATGCATTATTCATTCTTCCCTTAAAAAATACATGTTTACACTTTCAAATAGGTGTTAAAATCGGAACAGTTTTGTCAAAAGTAAATAAGTAGGTGTAAATTTATCTTCCTGCCAAATGCAGAAAAGGTTCTATATCACAGTTGGGTAACAAAATAAACTGTAGCACCAAGAAATATTCCCTTCATAAAGAACTCAAAATAAAATGCATACACATACACACACATACCCCACTATTCTATTATCAAGTAATTTAATATAATATGGCAAATAAAAGATATACTATATTAAAGGTTAACTATTACTTGTTTTACTATAGCTATATTAAGAGAAAAATTCTTCTGATCCTCGGAATAAACCATTCACATCTTGTATGGACACTGACTCTTAAAAAATAAGGGTATTATCATTCTATTTATAGACATTTTACTATTTGGAGACTATACCCTGAAATTTGTAATGTTATTGATAATAGATTCAGAACCAAACTAGACTCTGTGAATTGATTTCATTCAAATTCAGATTTTGCCTTCTTTTTCCACATACTTTTTCAACTTCACATTCAACTGTTCTCTGCCTCCACCGTGAACAGAGTAAGGAAGAAAGAAACTAAAGATATAGCTTAGGGCATTTAGTTAGACAGAAGGAATATTTCATTAACATAAGGGTTGTTATTTGGAATGAATTACCAAGAAAGTTGTGGAATTTAATGCTGTTCTTTTAAAAGACATTCACATCTGACTAAGAATGTTGTCAAGTCTGGCCTAAGGGTGGAGAGTGTACCTGGTTACCTCTTAGTGTCTTCTCTGGGCTGTCAAAATAGGCAACTCATTCCTTTTCTTTCCATAACAATCATTAACTTTTTTTGTTTCTTAAGTTTCTAAGACATTTCTAGATTTTCCTTTCCCTGTAATACACACAGCAGTGATTTGGCTACTTTTAACCTCGTAGTTTTTGAGTAGGACCTTCAAAGTCATTTAACGCTGAAAGAGAGAATACATATGATGGACAAATTCCAAAGAAAGCTGAAGGAAGGGTAATAACAAAGGAGGAAAAGTAAGAAGTATAAGAGGATAAAATCATAAATACATAAAAAATGGGAAATTACCTATCAGATTTATTACATTTTTAAAAACAGAATTATAGCAGAATCAATATGAGAGGATAGTATATAATTGGGGAAAAAAAGAAAGAATAAGTATTCCTAGGGTTTTATTAAACTCAATGTTTGTTTGAATACAAAATCATGGGGAATAAAAATGTTCTGATGAATAGTATTTAAGAGGAAAGGGAATAAATCATTGAACTAAATCTTAGAAATGCTCAGCTCTCACCTAACACAATTCCTATTTTTAATACTATCCTGGCAGTAATAAAATTATCTGTGCCAGTTTTTTATATGTCATCATGATATTTTATATGTCATCATGATATTGTCAGAATATTATAGAGGTGGCAATAACAACATTTCAATATATCATATCTAAAACAAAGCTACAATTCAAATTTTGATCTAAAGCAATTAAAAAAAAATTCCTACACCAATTCAGACTCTAAGATTTCATAATGGCAATAATGAGTGTAAAGAATTTTCATTTGGAATGATTTATAAAAAATAACATTGCAAATGACTTTCTAGGTTTGCTATTAATATGGTCATAGAAATTTTTAAAAATCTATTATTCATATGAGAAAGAGAGAAGACCTAATTTCTGACTACCCAGAAAAATCAATGCATATATTTAATATTTTCAATTAAATTAAAGAGAAAAAGGCCTGAAGTCTTCAAATAAAAGCACATTTTAGCTCACAAAACTGAACTAGGAAACATTTCATGTGAACAAATGGAGGATTATTTAGTACAATCCCTAATATTAATGTCACCATCCCTTTTCTTCTGGATCCTAAAAGAAAGTAGGCAAACTGTTTTAAACCAATGGACTATAACTGACCAGTGTACAAAAGTGTCTGATGTGACATGCAATTGTCTCCTTTCATAGGATCATAAGATATTACATTTAAAGTAGAAAGGGAACTTAGAGGCTACTGAGCCCAAACATTTTTATTTTATAAATGAGAAAGACCTAGAGTAAAAATAACTTAACATGGGGTTCAGAGCTAATAAATACTGAAGTCAGGAGATGAATCCACATCTTTCTATCTGCAAGCCTAGAGCTCTATCCACCTCGAAGAAAAGTGTGCATGTCATGTACCTACTCTACTTCTTTTTCAATCTTTCCTCCATCTTTCTCTGAATGCTTTACTTTAGAAAATCTATTATTTCATAATGTTGTATAGATTGGAGCTCCTTCATGTTTGAAAAATGGCCCCAACAGTAGTACAGTGGGAAAAGTGATGTATATTTCTTGTGTAGCCTCAGGGAAAAATCATTTAAGCTCCCTAGGCCAGAATTTCTTTAGCTGTAAAATGAAGGGGCATAAGCAGAAAGGAAGAATTTGTTAAGTATCCTCTATAGAGTAAGTATTGTACTAAGTTTTTAAAAAATATTATATGGTCTTCACAGCAACCCTGGGAAAGAGATGCTATAATTATCACTCACTGTACAATTGGGATAGCTGAGGCAGACAGGTTTAATGACTTGCCTGGGGGTCACTCAGCTAGTGAGGACCTGAAGTTGGGTTTTAAACCAGGGTCACCCAGCTAGTGAGAGTCTGAGGTTGGGTTTTAAGTCAGGGTCACCCAGTTAGTGAGAGTCTGAGGGTGGATTTTAAGTCAGGGTCACCCAACTAGTGAGAGTCTGAGGTTGGGTTTTAAGGCAGGATCACCCAACTAGTGAGGTTCTGAGGTTGGGTTTAAACCAGGGTCACCCAACTAGTGAGAGTCTGAGGTTGGGTTTTAAACCAAGGTCACTCAGCTAGTGAGGGTCTGAGGTTGGGTTTTAAGTCAGGGTCACCCTGTAATGGGCTGAGGTTTGAGTTGATGCACTGAGGTCCCAAGTATGTGAGGCTAAATAGTAATTGGGCTATACTCTATTAATATACATGATTGGATAAAGATTGGTCCCTGCCCACTCTGTGCAAGTCCTGATGTGTTGTATAGGAAATGACGATTTTGGTGGGTGGAGGCAGAGGGAGACAGGAAGAGAAGCTGGGAGAGATTGGGCCTGGGTTCCATACTCCTGGCTGCTGGTCGTGTGGCTGCTGGTCTAGCTAGCTTCTTGACTCAGCTACACACATTGCTATCGCCGATTCCCTTCCACCTCCGATCCTTCTTCACTGAGAATAAAGACTGACGATTTTCCCCTAACCTGAATTCCTGACTCTGGCTGATTTTAAAATATGTGATCTTCACACACCCAGTTAGTGAGAGTCTGAGGTTGGGTTTTAAGTCAAGGTCACCCAATTAGTGAAAGTCTGAGGTTGAGTTTTAAACCAAGGTCACTCAGCTAGTGAGGATAAAACTGTGCTTTCTCCATTGTGCTATGTGCCTCTGAAAGGTATCCTTTAAAGTCCTTTCTGGTTCTAGATTTATGCCTATGAAAATAATCCATCTCTTGGTGCCCAACCTTCTGCTGATATACTTCTCCTCACTTATGGGGACTGATCCCTGGATAAAACACCAAGTCCCATACATAAAGCCTATTTAAATTGGGGACAACCTATATATTTTGAGTTCCACTGATACATCCTTAGAGAACCTACATTTACCTTCACAACATGATGTTATATAAGACAAGTAGGTTGTCACTGTTAACAGCAATGTTATTAGAGCTCCTTGACTGATTCTACATCACAATCATTAAGAGCTTTCCTCTTCTAACTTCTACACTCCTTTCTACCCCACAGCAGAACCATATTACTTCCTAATTTACTGAGAAAATGGAGGCCATCCAATATGAGCTGCCCCCTCTTCCTCTTTTATGACTCAAAATTCCTTTATAAAAGCTTCCTCTCTATCTTCCTTCACTACACTCTGAGAAAGCAGAGGCCTTTCTCATTGCCAAGGTCAATCCTTCTTCTTCTACTTCTGTGTCTACCTCTCTCTCCTTCAGGAGCTTGAGTCCTTGATCATTCACCCTATTTCTCTACTTATACTCAATATATGTCTTTTCATTTTTCTTTGAGTCACTTGCAAATATGAGTCTTAAAAATCATGAAATTCCATGATGCATATCTAAATAGTATCATTTTGGATAATGGAGAATAATAGTTTATAATGGACTAGCACATGGTAGGTGCTTGATACATTCTTGTTCATTCAATAATTGCATGGTTAGCTTAAGACTGAGTCTATATTCTAAGACTTACTAAGTTCTAAGACTTATGAAGTATTAAGGCACTTTCTTCACACTCTCTGAGGCAGTACTATTATTAAACTTATTTTATATTTGGGAAAACTGAGGCTTAGTTGATTTGAACCTATCAAAAGGAATCAGCATGACATTAACATTTTTGTTTATATCTATTTTGTTCAAAAATAAGTGGAAATAAATTAAACTTTTGAATCTTCTATCAAAAAGTAAGACTAGGTGTTTTCTTTGAATAAGACTTTTCCTTATAACAATCAAAACATAAATTCCCAAATTAACATTCTTATCTTACAGCACTTAATAAAATTTATTTTTGTTTTTTATCTCTTTTTATCTTTTTGTCCTCAACATCAGCATGTCACTACTCTTATAGTGAGAAATCTTAACACATTTTCCTACACACTACAAATTATTATTATAAAGATGTCATAGAAATATATCAATATTAGTTTTGAAGGGCAAAGCAGCTTTTGTTGAAAGTGATATGCATTTAGACCATAGTTTTATTAGGCAAAAATAACTTTAACTAGAACAGTGAGAAGTACAGGATCCAAATTGCTAGTCAAAAGTGTCCTTTTCTTCTTATTACCCTGACAACCTCAAAAACAACAATAGCAACAGCAGCAGCAGGGGAAAAAAAAGGGATCAGGACCAACAACCACCACAGACAGCTCTGGATATGGAATCTTGTCAAATTATATCTATTTTAAGGTCTGGTTCTAATATTCTTGAGCACATGACTAGTAAGGAAAATGGTTGTCAGAAACAATCTCATGAAGGGGCAGGGCCCCAAAGCTGAGACAAGCCAGGAAGCTGGCTGTTCAGCTCTATTGTGAGTTCTTTTGACCCCAGCACAAATCATCCTGCTTTGTCCACATGTTCTGACTCCCAGGGATGACCTCAGATCTGGAGGCTGGAAGATGAATTCTGAACTCAAGCTGGCATAGCCCCAAGTAGGATGCTGATTCCAAGACTGCTAAAGTAAATGGGCAGATGACAGAAAATGGGCAGATTTCCCTTCCAGGATTAGGCTAGATTGTCCATATTCATATGTTGACCATACTGCAATCTGTCTTTGTATCAATGATGTACCAACACAAGGTAAGAGGCAATATGATGTAGGAAAAAAGCAGAAGAGACAGGTTTGAATACTAGATACAATATAGACAAATCATATAACTTCTATAATCTTTGATTTGCTCATCTGTAAAATGGTTCAGTGCTTGCCTACTCTACCTCACAGGTGCATGGCAAGGGAAATATTAAGCTTAAATTACTATATAAATACGTATTGTGATTATCACCCTCCAAACAAGACCTCCAGAGACCATGCATGGGAGGAGCTAAACACTCAGCTCTAAAATGTCCACATCTGTGCATGCTCATGACATTCCTTCTCTCAAACTGGACCTCCAGAGGCCCTGAATGAATGCTAACGATTTTTCAAGTATATTCCATGTTCCAAGCACTATGGCTAAGATTTGGAAATACAAATAAGCAAATAAGGCAGCTCCTTCCCTAAAACACCTCTCATTTTACTTAGGGGAGATGACACATACAGAAGATGGCAAGGCCGATGGAAGGCCTGGTGATTCATAATGCCCTGAGGCAGGTTGAATGGCAAAGTTTAGGAGTACCTAGAGTGTATCAGAAAATCAGATGCTTTTAATTTTTCATTATTGATTTTTTATTGCATTTCCAAGCCCTCTTTTCACTATATCCCTCTACCACATCCTCTACTTTATTATTCCAGCTCTGAATTCCTTTGCCCATACATTCTCATTTTCACCTATATTTTTTCTCTTTCCCTTATCTCATTTCCAACTTTTTCTCTAACCACTTATAATTAATTCAATGTTACTACTGTCTCTAGAAAAGGCATATTAGTGGACCTCACTTTTGTTTTCACTAGTGTTGAGACATTCCAGATCAAAATATTTTTTCCTGGTTATCATCCCCTTATGTGTTGCCTTTTTCTATTAAAATGTAAATTCCTTCAGGTAAGGAATATTTTTTTTTGTTTTTTACATTGGAAATTGTACACTCTGGACTTATCCCAGTGCTAAGTACATAGCCTAGAGCTAAGTATATGATAAAACACTTAATACTTTTTTTCATTAATTTGTTCCTTCATTTTCATTTTGCTCATGAGAGTTTTGTAGGAACTAATTTTTCACCGTAGTGCAAGTGTGGCTTAGCTGGGGGGAGAATGAGTTTTTCTGTGAAAAGGGCTGACATGCATTTGTTTGTGTATCATCACTTTGGAAGTGGCTCTTAGCCTTACACAAATTCCCTTTTTAATTATGTGAAGCCATATTTGGCGGCAGTAAGTTTGGAAGAGTTCATTGCAATATTAGAGTATCGTGAAATACTTTGAAGAGAACAATGTCTTAAATGTATGGCAATAGTGCATTCTATGCCCTGTGGATGATAATGCCAGATGCAAAGGGCAAGATTTCTATGAGGTGACTAACCTGCAGAAGAAAGTGAACCTGGCTCATCATGGCTTGACAACAGGATCTTTCACCAATAAGACTACCTTAATAATTCACTCTTCATCAATCCTGTTTTTCACATCATCTTGTCATTTGCAATCTAAGTTTGGGTTTGGAGACAGCAGTGTAGGCATACCATTTCTACCTCATTTTCCATGTTGTTGAAGAGAAAATGCTCAGGATCTGCTGATGGACCTTTATGGTTATTTTCTAAAGAGTAAGTATTGTGAAGATAGTGACATGATGGCTATGAGGAATAAAGTGCTTACTGTATTTAGCTATCTTGTTTCTGATGAGTTACATCTATGAGTTTATTTCATTGTCATTAAAAATGAGCCATATAGTTTTCAGAAGGACATGCTGGCTGCCACTCACGACTCTTTGGGGCTGCTATTATGAATGACTGGCTGTCAGCATGATAGCAGAGGTTGAGAGCTGATTTATTTTCACAACTTGCTTCCTTCCTGTTATAAAATCATAGTTCTTGGTTCAAAATCTAAAATATATTTGAACAAGATGTTTTGGAAGATTTTTAAAAAATAGTCAAACCTTGAACTGTCCAGTATAGCCAAATCTGATTCTGTTATGTCACAGCTCAAAACAGTCTGGTGAAGTCATTTCTTCTGTGGCACTGCTGTGCCCTTCTCCAATCAGTGACTTTCTATATTGTTGTTTCTATATTGTTAAGCATAGTCAGCATTTCCTCTGAAGAAGTGCTGCCTGAGCTGAAAGTTAAGGCTTATCAGAATGGTTTAGAAAAATCACTTAAAGCATTTGGTGTTCTTTACATGTCTCCAAACAGTCATTTTAAAATTTTGTTTGTTAGATTCTTTTTACATAGTCAGATTATATGAGGATAAGAAGTAAAAGGCAACCTAAAAGTTAGAAATGGAATTTGATTTGTCTTGACAATACAAAATCTTGTTTATTAGACTCCTAGTCATGTATATTCCTATTCAGAGACCCACTCTTGATTGGAGGAGAAAGTATGTTTAGTGTGCCACTAACAGCATCCCAAGTGACTTTTATGTACCTCTGACAGGCTATTTCTGGCTGCCAGGAAAAAGCTCTTTGCCAATATTTTCTGCATCCTCCTTCTCAATGGCCTAATAAACAAAAATAATGACAGAAGTTTATATAAGACTTACAGGCCTATAAACCCCTTCATATGTATTATCACATTTGAGCCTCAAAACAATCCTATGAGATGGATTCTGTTGATATTATTATCATCATTTTACCCATGAGGAATCAGAACTGAAGATGTAAAGCCCATCGTCCCCAGCAAGTAAGTATCAGGGATGAGGTGGACAACCAGGGTTTCCAAAGTGCAAGTACACCCCTGTGCCACATTCACCATGCTGTCTCTCATGTTGTACTTATAGCAATCAAAATAACAAAGGGCCAAGTACATACTATAAATTTGATACAGTTGGAGTTTCCCCATCCTCACTAGTATTAATTGTGCCATGGCAATGTTGTTGTTTTTTGAGGTACAGATCTAATTTATTGACATAAGGAAAATGTTTCTTGATACAGTTCAACAACTATTCTGGTCTTTGAAGAATTAGAGAATTGTTCTCACCTGCCCATTTCTCTGAGGGAAGTTTTCACCTGTTATAAGATCTTATAAAGATCGACAACTTTATGCAACTCTGTCTCACCTAAATCCAATTTACATGCAAATCAAACTATCACCTGTGAAGTCACTAGTTCTCTTCAAAAATAAAAGATGAACATCTAGTATTAGAGAATAGTTTCTAATGAGTCATATTAGCATGTTACTATTAGTCTTGTGAACATCAATAAAATTTGCTATTATTAATGAAAAAAAGTAGGAAAAAACCTCAGAAAGTCTTAGAGATAAAAGCCAGATTGTTAATACAATGATAGAATAATTCAGATGATAAGAGAAGTGATAAATGAACACAGGAAAAACTTATTTATCTGCTAGCAATTGCACAAAATTATATTAACATCATAACTAATGCTCATACTGATGGCCTGGTGATACTACAAGGACCTGAAGTACCATACAGATTATTAAAGAAAGATTACATTATGTTAGGTTTTAATGTGCAATGTATTTTATTGTATTTTGGTTCTTTTGATTAAGCACAATATTTGATTAAAACATCTTTGCTTCTAACTATACTGAATAATGGAGTTCATGAAAATGCTTAGTAAAATTAAAGAAAAAACTGGGTTTTTACCACTGTGCCATTTGATAGAAATATGAAGATCAATAAATATTTCATTTCCAAGTAAATGTAAATGGCATTCATAAAGGTGGCTAGAATATAACTAACTGCAAAAGACTTCTTCAAAAACAAAAAGGCAGTTTACCAGAATTGTGAGTACCTCAAATTTTATATAAATGATTCAATATATCAACCTGAAGGAAAAAAAATCATCCCCTAACCTCCAATCTTGTACTATATTCTTGCATAACAAATTAAAATTCCTCTCTAATCAAAATCATGACTATGAAATGCATGAAAAGTTGTTGTTTTAGGTTTACTTCAAAGTAAAAAGTTCTTATTACATAAAAATGTTGGTTTAAAAAATAGAAGAATAATTGACAATTCTTTTGGTCATGAACAGAATCTGAATCAGATGCCAATCATAAGTTTCCAATTTTAATTTTGGTTGACAATCTGCAAAAACACTTAATGAATTGTACTTATTTCCCTTCTTTCCCTTTTTTCTTTTGTTTTAGATCAAAGGAACATCCAATGGCAGAATAAACTTTAAGATATATTCTAGTTGAAAGATAACAGGCTATGTGAGCTGTGAATGACATATACCTGAATGGCATTTTAATATCTGGTAGAAAATTCAAGTTGAGTAATTTATTCCAAATTCTCCCTCAGAAACTAGCAAGGAATGAGTGCCAGAACTTATAACACACTTCTGTCCAGTCCCAAGCAAAGCACTTAAATACCAATTTCATTAAAGAGGATATAAATGTGCCAGTTTCAGAGGTCACAGTTTTTATAACCTCTGTGTGAATAAAAGCTGTATCATGTCCTCTCTGAGGGGAAAGAAAGCAGAACTGAGCAAACATTTGATTTGCATGTTTGTATTGTCCTGTTCATACACTGTATGTGAGGAAGAAAAAGAGGGATGAAGGAGAAGGAAAGAGAAACAGAGACAGAGAGAGGGACAGTGAAAAGGGGATGGGGGAGGGGGGAAAGGGAGGAAGAGGAGAGGAGGGGGGAGAGAGATGAATGGATTTTTATAGAGGTCTTTACAGGAATTGTAGTTTAAGGAAGATTTAGTAGCTAAGGCAAATACATTAAGGTTTTAAAATTAACAATACCTCAATGTTTATAAAGGAAGGAAGCCTAACACAGTCAATAGAATAATGGCTATCTTAATTGTAAAGTTACTATTTGTACCGCCATGGGTGAAACTGTTAACCTTTCTGGATCTTACCTATATTACCTGCCTCACCAGGCTAGAGCATGATATAAAGTAATTTCTTTGCAAACCTTCGATTACTACACAAATTCCAATTATTACTAGATCAAAACATCATTACTACATCAGAACAACCTTTACTTCCCAAAGAAAATATATGAATAGTATTGTTATATATTGCTTTACCATTTACAATAAGACATTTCCTTCCTTAAACCAAGTCTTTATCTGCAACATACCATAATCTCAAAGTTAAATGGACACAAATCCCTTAAATGACACAAACTGACGTCTCTGAAGCATCAGACCAAGACAGAGGCTTTCTAGAGTTGTCCATGGTGAAAAGCCATGGACTCAGCTTTGATGGTAGTCACAGAGGCCCTGTCCTTGCACTTATATAGAGATACCAACATGAGGAAAAGAACCTAACAATCCATATTTTCATGGCATAATATTTTGCTAGATTCAGCAAGCCAAAAGCAGCTTTTGCATATCCACAAAAGCATTTTTAGAATTTCCAAGTTAATCCAACTCAGAATAGCATTAATGAGTATGGAAATACCGGACAGGCAGCTGGTGTAATTTTTATACAGGTTCAGATACAGTTCTTGAGATTTCAAGGTCTGCTCTGTTATTAATCCTTCATCAGAAAACACCAAATGTGGTAAAGGACCCTAAAGCTAAGTTACTAATTCTTCTACTGATTTAGAAGTTCTAGAGAGTCATACACTTTGTTCCAAAGAAATAATTTTAAATCATCAACCTTCCCTCCTATGAAGGAAGCTTATCCATTACTTAGAACAACAATAATAAAAAACTTAAGGAATATATATTTTATAGTTTTATCAACTGCCTACTTTACAAATATGAGCTAATAATTATTATTAATCCTATTTTACAGATAAGATAATTGAGCTCAAGAGAATAAAAAGTATGCTCACTGAGTAAGTGAATCTGGGTTCAAAATGTACTTTGTACTCTAAGATTTCCAACTATGTGATCTTGAGCAAATCATCTCATTGCTCTACCATATGACTGAATCTTGGGAGCATAGAGATTTTCCACTCTAGTATATACCAGAGCAAGAAATATATCTACTTTAAAACAACATTGCAAGTGGTTTTCCTGTCATTTCTTGAAGACCTCAGTAATGGGGAACTCATTATCTTTTAACATAGGCCACTACTAGACAAAACAAATTATATGGAAGTTTGATTTTGTGATTGTACTTTTTAAAATCTGAAATCTGATACTCAACAATTTCTACTTGTGGCTCATCATTTGCCAAAACAAAATACATCTCAAGAAACCTTCAACTACAACAAGACAGCTTCATTCTGAATCTTGCCACCCAAAGTCTTCTCTTTTCCAGGCTAAAAACCCCCTTTTTCTTCAACATACCCCTCACATGGTATAGCTTTGAATTCCTTCATCATTCAGATTCCTCTGATGTCCAGAGGAAGACATACTCAATTTTGGTAATGTTCTTTCTAAAATGGCACACAGAAATGATTACTATAATTTAGATATAGCTTTACCAAAGCAGAGAAAAATGTGCCATATGTTTCTTTCTTCTGGGCATCATTCTTCTGTTAACACAATTTAGAATTTCAATCCTTTTTTTAGTTGCCAAGTTGTACTCATTCATGCATGTTTGGAATTGCAGTCCACCAAGATGCTGAATTGTTTTTTGTTGTTGTTGTTGTTGTTGTTTTTTGAAATAATTATTTAATCTAATTATTTCTCCACAAGTCTGCATTTGTATAATTGATGACTGAAACTAAATTTTAGAATTTTATATTCATCTCTATTAAACAATCTTATTGATCATAAAAGAGGGAAAAAAGACCCACATGTGCAAAAATGTTTGCAGCAGCCCTTTCTGTAGTGACAAGGAACTGGAAACTGAGTGGATGCTCATCAATTAGGGAATGGCTGGAATATTATTGTTCCATAAGAAATGATGAACACACTAATTTCAGAAAAGCCTAAAAAGATTTACACGAACTGATGCTGAGTGAAATGAACAGTACCAAAAAAACAAAAACAGAAACATTGGACACAATAACAAGATTATGTAATGATCAATTGTGATCGGGCTTGGCTCTTTTTAACAATGAGGTGATTCAAGGCAATTCCAATATATGTGAGATGAAAATTCCCATCTATTTCCAGATAGAGTTATAGAGACAGAATGTGGATCAAAGCTTAATATTTTCACCTTGTTGTTTTTGTTTGTTTGTTTACTTGAGTTTTTTCTTGTGTTTTTTTCCCTTTTGATCTTATTTTTCTAGCACAGTATGACAAATATGGAAATAGGCTTAGAAGTACTGCACATATTTAACCAATACCAGACTGCTTGCTATTTTGGGGATGGAGCAGGAAAGTGGCAGGAAGAAAAATTTGCAACATAAGGATTTGCAACACAAGGATTTGCAAAGGTAAAGGTTGAAAACAATCTTTGCATTTTGAAAAAAATAATCTTATATTGTTTCTTGTTTTCATCCTTTGAGATCTAACTGGATCCTAAATTTGTCATTCCTTCAAGTTTCATGCTGTCCACAAATGTGGAAAACATGTCATCTACATCTTTATCAAATCATTAATAAAAAATTGTTGAACTAAAAGACATTTAGTCAATAAGGACTCACTACTATCGGATACAGTTATAAAAGTTATGAATCTGCTTGACTGTGTCAAATGTGAGACTACATCTATATTCAAGGGAATGCCTTCTCTTTCTTTATTCCTCCCTCTTCCCTTTCTCTTCCTTTCTTTCTTCTTTCCTTTCTTCATAACTTATCTCCCATAGTGGGATAACCAGAACATCCCTTCTTCCTCATTCCCCTTTTCAGAATATCTCTATTATCTCCATTAAGTAATATCTCCTCCTATAAGGTTCATGCTATTCAAATTTGGTCAAGTCATCTTCTGATAGCTGTTATCTATGGACTTCCAAACTTTATCATTCCTTTCTCACCAAGTTCTGTACCTTACCTACAGTCTTTCTAACCTTCCCATCTCTTACACTTATAATGAGGACTTCATCATACATACTGATATTTCCTTATCTATTCTGTTTAATTCTTTTATTGAATCAATTACATTACAACATTACATTACAACAATATAAATGTTGGCAATAATTATTGTTGTTACAATATTCTTAATCTTGCCATCATTCACAAATGGTTCTACTTCCTTGTTCATGTACTCAAAAATATCTCAATCTGATAAGAATTTTTTATAATTCAATTTTCCTTTGTTTTTTCAATTTCACATCATGGTCTCATTCTCTTCATGTTTCTGTTCTATCTTAGTTCACTATTGTATGCACTTGATTATACTCTTCTCCTTTCCACTGCAACTTTTGATAAATCAGTTTAGTTCTATGATATCCTGTACGCTTAAATTCCTCATCCACTTCTCTTGTTATGACTTCTGCCTTTCCAAAGCCCAACTCTGAATTATTCCTACCATACATGTACTTTATCTCATTTTATGAAGTAAAAGAAATCAAGAAACCACATTGATTGGATTCATTATAAATTATGTTATTTGATCTCAACTGTGCCCTCAGTATGTTAAAGCAAACATATTATTTCTCCCTAAAAAAAAAAATTTGCATTGTGAATTTTTTGTCTGCCCTCAAGTCTCCCACAGCATTCCTCTTTTCAGTGTGGCTGACATCTAGTCTCACACATTAAAAAAATTGAAACCTTTTATATGAGAGCTTCTTTTACCCCCTTCTTGTCATCATATATCATTCAGTCTTCCCCAATATGTTCTTCACTCCAGCCCCAAATGAAGAAATTGCCTTTCTCTTTGCAAAGTCAACGATTTTCATGCAATTTTAATTTATCTCCTCAGGTCTTCTATAATCCATTACTCATTATCACCTTTACTCTATTATCTTTAATATTTCCTTTTTAAATATCTTCTTTTCTGCTTTGCTTTACAAACCAGACCAAGTCTCTACAATCTTTAAAAATATCTTACTTGATCTTAACATCCTTGATTTCTATCAGCTTCTCTCTCTTTCCTTTCTTGCTAAACTATGAAAAAACAATCTACACTAAATTTCTTCTCTATTTCCTTTCCTCTCAAGCTCTTCTAAACCCAATATAATCTTGTTTCTGATCTCATTATTCAACAGAAACTACCATTTCTAAAGTGACTAATCATCTCTTAATTGACATATCAAATGGCTTCTTCTCAAGAATGGTCCCTCTTGACCTCTCTGCAGCATCTGGCACTGCTGATCACTTTACACTTCTTGGATATACATCTCTCCCTCTAGGTTTCCTGACATAATCTTTTCTGATTCTCCTCCTATCTGTCTGATCACTCTTCAGCCTTCTTTGCTGGTGTAACATCTACTAATTTCTAACTGGTCTATCTATATCTGTTTGGTGATCCCTTCAGATCTTGGGGTTTCAATAGTCATGTCTAAGCAAATTATTACCCAGTCTATATATCTACCCCTAGTCTCTCTCCTGAGCTGGAGACATGAATCACCAATTGCCTTATGGACAACTTGAATTTGATATGCTCAAACTTAAAACATCCCTCTTACCTTCAAGATCAAATATAGATAGCTCTATTTGACCTTTAACATTCTTTACAACATGGGCACTTCATGGCTTTCTTAGTTAACTTGTACTTAACTTCTTTTCACATATGTCCAGCAAATCTAGTCAATTTGAAATTCCTTGAACAGGATGCCATTTTCTACACTTCCTACATCTTCAGTATCTATCCTTCCATTCTTCATTTGCTTTGTTCCCTCAATTTCAGCTCTTCATTTCTGACTTTCTTCAAGAATTAGTTTAGATCTTGTCTTTTGCAGGGATTTTAATTTACCATCTACTCTGTATATACAGGGCATGTACATAGTTATTAATATTGGATCCTCCAATGCAAGAGCATTATAAAACTCCTTTAGGTCATCAAATATTTTTGCCTTTCTTTGTATACTTAGCATTTATCCCAGGGTTTGGCAAATAGTAGGAAGGAAAGAAACAAGCATTTTATTAAGTGCCTACTAAGTTTCAGCTATTATGTTTAGTGCTCAACTTAGTTGATCCTCACAACAACACTGAGAGTGACATGCTATATTTATTACATTTTACAATAGAGTAAACTGAGGCAGGCAGAGGATAAGTGGCTTGATCAGAGTTATAGAGAGACTGTGTCTAAGGTTGGATTTGAACTTAGTTCTTCCTGATTCCAAATTTAGCATTCTATTCATTACATCTCCTATCTTTCTAAGTATGTGTTTAACAACCTTTGTTTGATTTGTTGGGTCAAGAAATGACCTGTATATGTACATGTAAGATAAGAAAACTATTATTCCCAAGCACATCCCTTACTTCTCTTAAATAAATTAATGGCACAAAAATACAAATTTCTTTGGCTTTAATCAATATTACAATATCTCAGATACTTAGAGATCAACTTGGTATGGTTGAAAAATATTAGTTTGGAATTAGAATAACTAAAATTCAATCCTGTTCCTTAGAGTCCTTAGTTATATGTTCATGAGTAAGTATTACTATTTTCATTTTTACTTTCCTGTAAAGTGGGAATGAAATAATCATATTACCTACTTCATACATTGTGAGAACAGCACTTAATAAAGTATATACATGTAAACTGTTTTTCCCCATTAGAATTTAGAGAAGCAGTGTGGTATACTATAAACAATTACAACTTTCAATTCAAAAGAGTTGGGTTCTAATCCTAAATCTAGTGCCTACTTGGTGAGTGACTTGAAAAAGTCACTTATTCTTACTTGGTCTCTGTTTCCAAATCTGTAAAAAGAAGAATTTTGTAGAATCAAAATTTCTTTCCAGCCTTAAATGTATATTCTTGTTATTATTATTAATTATAGCTGCAACTAGTAGGGATCTAAGAAATCATTGGCCCAATGCTTTTATTGTATATATGAATAATGTATTAGACTTCAAAAAGATCTACAAAGGCTAGAACTATTGTTCTAATGTACAAAGTTGTCAAGTCAAGGGTTCCTAATTACATCCCTAGCACTTAACTTAATATTTGCATGTACTTGAAAGTGCTTAATAAATGCCTTTTCTTTCCATTCCACTTCATGGCAGGTAAAAAAAATGATATGAATATATATATTTATGTATATATATATGTGTGTGTGTATGTATGTGTATATATATATATATATATATATATATATATATACACATTTGTGTAATATTGGGCTTCATTGAAAAGGTGTCATGATCTAAGCAAGGAGAGGCGATCAGTTCTGTTATTCGATAGGTTAGATGACATGAGAAGAAGAGTATTGGTCCTTGGCAAATTTTAAGAAAGAAACTGACAAGTTGGAAGGTTGATTAGGATGATGAGGAAAATGGGAGCCATATAATAAATGCTGAAAGATTTGGCTGTGTTTATACTTGAAAAGAAAAAGCATAATAACTAACCTGAAATATTTGAAAAGCTGCCACATGGAAGGTAAAATCTGTATTTGCCAGAGGACAGTACTAGAAGTAACATATGGAAGCTCATAGGATCACAAAAATCTGGAGGAACTGAAGCTGAAATCTAGGACACATAAAGAATAAGTAGAAGAGCTACAGCAGAGAGTTTATATATATATATATATATATATATATATATACATACACACACATACATAAATATGTATATACATACACATATATGTGTGCATAAATTAATGTGTGTGTTCCATATAAGGAAAAACTTCCTATTATAGTAAAGTCGGAATAAGTATAAATTAATCAATTATTATGTACCTATCACTGTCTTAAGGGCTATGTAAAAATATCCAAAACAAGGGAAGAGACTTACATTCTAAGGGTAAACAATACATAAAAGGGAATTGATAATGTAGCAATGGTGAGGAAGATGTAGAGAAGGGGAGAAAGTACCCACATAAGTGCCTGGTGGTAAATTCCAGAGTCAGGAGCATATCTGGAATATGAATAAAGCAGACTGACTACCTTGGGATTTTTCCCAAAATAAAGGCCTTAGAAAAAACTCCCAACTGGGAAGAGGAGTTAGCAGCAGCAGAAGGGTAAGAAGGCAACAAAAGCCCTGAACAATACAAAAGTAGAATGGGTTGCCTCAATGAGAGTACATTCCTACCAACTAGAATTCTTTCATTCACTATACACTTGTCAGAGATGTTCTGGATAGAATTGTTTTTAGAAAGGGTTTTTACTATGACTTATGAAGATCTTTCTAAATATTAGATTCCATGGATTAGGTTCAGAAAAGTTAAGTAATTTGCTTAAAATGATTTACATAATTTGTAACAGAAACCTTTTCAGTGTTTGTTGTACTATTTCCCCCCTCATCTCTGCCTTTTGGTTTCCCTTCAAGCCCTAGACAAAATCCCTTCTATGACAAGCCTTTTCAAATCTCCCTAATTTCTAGTGCCTTCTTTGTATTAATTATTTTTAATTGTTCATGAAGATAGCTTACTTGTACATAGTTGTTTGAATGTTTTTATCCTAAAATAATGTGAGCTCCTATAATATTATGTTCTTTAGTACAGATCTTAATACAATGCTTAGCACATAATAGGTGCTTAATAAATGTTTGTAAAATGCCTGATTTTACTCTGTTTTCCTTTAAGATAAATCCAATAATTTATATTAGTTGGAAAAGAAACAATGAAGTTCTCTCTACTAAAAAATGCTTTAAATTTTAACTTTTCATCTTTATAATTTAATTCTTTTGTGAGGAAAACATATAATTCTCCAAATATGGTGATTCTTCCCAATGACAACTATAGATTTTCCTCTCTCAAGACTATTGAGAACTACTATTATTGATGGTGCTATCATTGAACCAGCTGGTATGTGTGAATGTTTATTTCAGTTGACTGAGCTCAAGCTAATGAGGCCAAAATCATGGGTGCTAGTCCCCAAAGATGCAGTCAGCATTACTCTGTTTCACAGCAATAAGCAGTATCAACTTTCTTTTTTTGAAGTAAAAAGAGAGAATTCTTTTTTTAAAAAATCAAAATCATGTTTCAAATTAAATGTGTATTTTCTAAATATTCAGTTGAAAAAAATAGAATCCTAATCATGTGATCATGTGATTCTGGAACTAGAAAAGACATTATAGATAATATAGTATAAACCCCTCACTATACAGATGAAGAAATAAAAACCTTACAAGGCTAAACCACTTGTCTAAAGTCACACAGATAATTAACGGTAAAGTCAGGAATAACTAGGCTCTACTACTAGAATCTAAATGCAAAACAGAAATATTTAATTTAGAAAATGTCTTTCCAAGATTTTAATTATTATTCTGGTCCTTGTTTGAATTTTAAATGCTGATCTATAATCTTTCTTTGCCTTTTAATATTGCTTGTTATCAATCCTAGCTGAGCACTAACTATAATATTAAAAATCCCCAAATTTGTTACTTAACATTAGCAATCAAATTTACTTTTTTATCTACTTTCAATAAAGACATATTAATCATAGGATATATTCTGATATCCGTTCAAAAAACCATTCAGAAATGTAAAGGATATTGCTTTTACAAGCTGCCTAATCATCATCATCATTGCAACCTATTTTGATAAGCTATATTTTGGAGGGTATGGAAAAAGACATAGGATATATCAAGTCAGGGTACCTTACTCTTTACAGTTCTAGTATAGTCACTTTTAAAAGAGGCTCATCCACAGAATAAAGGAACATTTTCTGAGCTGTTTTCCTATTATAGCATGTTGAGGATCATTTGAAATTGAAGGATGTCCTAATTACTGGAAAAGGATAAATTTGTACCTTCAAAAGTGGCCATTTAAACTTGAGATCACTCCTACAGAAAGAGCTGTTACACTTTAACTTGCAAGATGTGTATTTCCTCTGCTTTTATGAATATATTTACAATGACACAAAGACAGAAGATTCTCAAGATTCCTGTATAGGTATGGTCTTTCTACATAGGCATACCTAACTTTCAGAACAATCTCTGTCTGTGTGTGCCAATCTGTCAGTCTTTCTGTCTCTCCCTAATATCCCCAAATATAAAAATTCAATACAGTAAATTTATTAGACACCAATGGTACACCAGGTACCAGGTACTGGACTAAATATAAGCAAAAGCTTTATATATGTAAAACAAATCATGCTGAAGTGTACCAAGGGAACTTATCACTTAAGTAAAATGATGGAAAAATGTAAAAATAAGGACTATTTTTACAAAGCAAACAATCTCTCCCTCATTTATTTTCAAGAAGTTCTGATTTCAAAGACTGAGCTTTCTAAAATCAAAACATGCCAGATTACATTTCATATGTAATAACTCTAAACTACACTTTCAGCACTGAAGGCTATTTTCTCCCCTCTTCAGAAACTTTTGTTACAATCTTTAGTGGCTTAGGTTCCTGACTTCATGGTTCAAATTTAATGTAACATAATTTGTCTGTAATATGTATGATAATATAGATTTTTCCATTTCTTTTATTTAAAAAATATGGGATATTTCCAGTGCTGCCCTATATGCAACAAGTGGCATAAGTAACATCAGTAAAGAAATATATTTAGAAAATGAGATAGAGATATTGTTTTATTATCACCTACAAAATATAAATACTTAAATGATCTATGTCTTTATAGAACAAGGAGAAGAACTACATAAAATGAGGTTGAATTTTGTATAACAGTGTTTCCACATATCAATGGACATATTGATTTTAAAAAAGTGTTCATTGATTGTTTATTCTGTGACAGGCAGTTTTCTAAGCACATAAAATAAGAGTTCAAATAGTATCCGCCCTCAAGGCGTGTAGTCTGATTTGGGGTTAGTGGAAGTCTTATTAACAACTATCTTCAACAGATAATTTTACTTCAAAGTAGATTTCCTCTAGAGAGAGGTCAAAAGAAAGCATCCATTTGGGACAGAATTCAATCTTTAAAGGGATAAAACATATTGACTGTGGGGAAGGTGGGGAATTCAGGAATATCACACTGTTTTTGAAACATATTTTCCCCAATGATTGTCTTCTCCTTTGTAACTAATGATAGTAGTGGAAAAAAACAGACCTTCATAATTAAAAGAAAGAGCTGTACAGACTCAATTCAAATACTAGAGATTATTGGGATACGAAAGGCAAGAGTTCATCTGGTGGTCACATAATGTCATGCTTCTGCCTAAAGTCACCATTAAGAGCTCCAAGGGCTGAATTGCCCATCTCTCTCAACTCTTGGAAACTTTTTAGAAGAAGAGTGGAAAGAAAAAAAGTCAAAAGAAACAATAATATTGAAAGATTACCAAATGTATTTAACTTAAAATTAACTGCTGAAATCAATTATTCTTAAAAAGTTTTAAAATGCAGGTTGGGGGGGGGGGGTCTGTTTATTCTTGTTAATTCTTCAATTTAACCCTGATCATAATCTCAGTGTCTCAGTCACATTTTCCATTGACTTGAGTTTTTGAAAGTATCCATGACATAAGGTATGAAAACTCTCTCCTTTTACATAGATTATACTTTTGTGGATAGTTTTGTGAGCTCCTGTGGCCAATAAATTCATGATCTTATTTACAATATTTTGGTCACTGAATTAAACTACGCTAATCCTGGGATGACAAGCATATAGGCTTAGACCTATTGTCAAAACCTTTCCTGATAGAACGTGTCAGAGTTTGCATTTTCTTTTTGGCATATTCTAATGTCATGATGAGGTGCTACAGAATGGTTTTAGTAGTGAGATTTTCTATCTTTGAACTTTACAAAATTCTTATCTCAGACAGAGAAAAGTATTCCCTCAGCTTGCATAGGGATAGACATAAGGCTCTATCATTATAAAACCACATAAAATCAATAGCCTTTTGATCTTTTTTCACCTTTTTTCAGGTATACATGCCTTATATTAGCGAATCATTCACTCTGCTACTGTATTTTAAAAACAACTAATACTATAATTCTTTACAGGTATTAGTTCTCTTATAATAGAGCATCTTCTTCATTGAGTCTTAGTGGATAAGGCACTTGGCTAAAAATCAGAAATAATAATCATCATCATCATCATAATAGTTACATAATTATTTAAGGTTTGCAAAACTATATTGCCCTAGTAGAGGTAGGTGGTAGTAAAGTAGAAATAATGGTGAGGCTAGCGTCATAAAGACCTGAGTCCAAATTCATCTTGAGAAACTTACTACCATTATAGCAATCTCTTTCTGCCTCATTTTCCTCAATTATTAAATGAAAGTGATATTAGTACAGGGTTGATATGAGGATGATATGAAATATTATTGCAAAAAGTGCTTAGCATAGAGCCTGGTACGTAGTAGCACTTATAAATGCTTCTTTCCTTCTTCTTCCTTCTTTCTCTCCTACTTCCTCACAACACTCTGAAGAAGCTGCTGTTGTATCCATTTTACAGACGGAGAAACTAGGACTGAGAGACTAGTTGACTTGCTCAATAGTCATAGGTAAAGCAAGTACCTGAGGTGGAATTGGAAATCAGATCTTCCTTCTTCCAAATCCTGAACATGACTCACTTAAGTTATTCTGGGGCAAAACACATAAATTCTCTTACCCTCAATTTGCTCATCCAGAAAATAAGAATAATAATACTTAATTACCAACCTCACTGGGTTGTGATAAAAATTAAGTGATATATTATATACCTTAAAGAACTATGAAAATGTAAGCTCTTACTATTTTGCTTCCTATGCAGCACACAATAGACAAGAGAAATATTTACCTGGCACATTTTGATGCAGAAAAACTCCCTTTAAAAATTAGATCCCTTTCAATTACATGAGGTTTTAGTCATTTCCAATTTTTTTCTTTTTTAAAAGAAGTTTCTCTCCTCTTGCTTGATTAATATTTTATACATAAATAAATCCTTGTCTGGGGTTGCCCTAGCAACTCTCTAACTCATGGCCCAGCTCAAAATTGAAACTCCCACAAACTCTTTCTGAAGATGCTTTCTTAAAAAGCTGCATCACTTACCCAGAGCATATCCAACCAATTTTAAAATTTAAAGTTTGTTTTAAATAGAGAGATGGCACCTTTGTTTCATGGGATACTATATCCAATGAACTCCTCATTTGGAAGACACAATATGGGTGACATGTTCCTTTAGCTTTGTGGGTTGCTCCTTGGACAGTTGTCATAGTCTGCTGCTAAGAATGGATTCCAATTTTTCTAGCTTGTTAGAACTTGTCAGCCTTGTGCTCCACTGCCATAGCAACTACAGGGATCATAAGATGATGGATTCAGAACCAGAGGGGACCTTATCATCCAAATGCTTCATTTTATGGAGAGGCAGTGTGTGAAACAGTAGTAAGAGATTGGGCTGGGAGTCAGGAAGGCCTGAGTCCTAATTCAGTGTCAGGCACTTAGTGCCTCTATGGCCCCAGGTAATTAAATAATATTTATAAACATTGATGGAGTGTGATCTCCATTAGTGGAAGTTTCTCCTACATTAGCAAAATCATGCACCTATGACAGAATAACAACAATAATAGAAAGAAAATGGATTGTTTCTCTTGGAGCATATCACAAATAGGTTAAAGATCTACAGATATATTTTTAGAATAAGTGGATGTCACTTTGGGCTGCATTATTAAGGGTTGATAAAAGCATGCAACTGAATTTCTTGAATACAATTAAAAATAATATACCTCTGGATATAATGTATGAACTCACATGAACTCAGTCAATAATAAGTCTATAAAGAAAAACTGAACAAATGGCTATCCTGGACTTTTTTTTTTTTTGGTGAAAATGTATAAATTTTGAGAGAGCAATTCAGAAGCAGGTCATGATCACCAAAAATTATAGAATGGTTATATTTAAGAAACTTAAACTTAGTGAACAATGACTATTTTGCAAGAAAATGGAAAAACTATGTAACATAAAATGACAACTAGTATTATATAGCACTACATAATGTGCTACATAATGTGTGGTTCGCAAAGCACTTTATAAATATTATCTCATTTCATTTAGATAATATCTCTGAAAGGGAGACACTATTATTTATCCCTACTTTCTAGATGAGGAAACTGGGAAAAGTGAAATAGATTGTCTATAGTCATGTAGTCTGTAAGAGTCAGAGGAGGAAATGGATCCCAGGCCTTCCTAATTCCAAGTCTAACACACTCTCTATCTTACCACAATTTAGCTTAAAATATTTTTGATCTTAGAAAATAGATGCAAACATCTGCCTTGGTTATTTTTCCATTCATATGCAAGTTATATTATCCTTTAATTTGATATCAATTTATGAAAACTTGTTATTTATTATTTCATAAATGCCTTGTTTGGGTATTATAATTTTACCTGACCAAAAAACATAATATGTGTGATATTTTCCCATTTTTTCCCGTTTCTAAAAATGTTTTTCTTTACCTTGTATGTAGCACTTCTCTGAGATGCAGAAAACATTCTCATAATATGTTTTCTGGAAACATGGTTGATTATTTCTTTTTTTTTTCAGAGTTCTTAAGGTCTTCAAAGTTGTTTTTATTTACAATGTTGTCTGACAAAAATCATTCCCTTGTTTCTGCTTACTTCACTCTGCATGAGTTCATACATTCCAAAATTCATTTTTCCATTTTGTCAAGGAAATCACTATTTTTCCTTTATAGACTTTAATTATTTCCAAACCAAGCACTGATATCAGAAATTACAATAAATGATTTATCAGATGATTCTGTCCCCACCAATATAGAGATGTTGGAAAAGAAAAAAGCTAAAAACATTCTAGAACATTATTCTAAAGTTTTAATATTAAGAATATACTGAATTTGGACAGTTTGTTTTCCTTCTGTCATTTCCTTAATTTGTGGGAACTCCCTCCAAAAATCTTAAAGAATTCTTTTTAAGTTTACAGAGCTTAAATAACCCATCCATTACCATAATTAATGCCAGTTAATTTACAGATGACATGTCAATTTGGCTTGGCTGGATTTTAGGCCCAGAACTCTATCCACTATAACATGTTGTCTTACAATTGCTTAGTAAAAATGAAGGATCTTCACATTTAGTATGGAGAATGTTGTCATAAAGTGAAGCATCGTACTGATCTCTTCCTGGTTTAAGTTCTATGTACCTAAGTTCTGCCTAATTGTTAAAATGCTTCCATTTGCATAACTAAAATATATTCTATAATGATATAACTCTTGGTCTTACTTTTATATATATTTAAAGTATGAAAGAGACTTCATTTGGTTTAAGGTTTCTGTTTCAGTTCTTCACACTTGAACAAGAAAGGCAGACAAGACATCAAAAATGTCAGCTGCACCTACAAGAGCATAAATCAGCATTTTAGAGCAAACCTTGAAATGAATAAACCATATTAATTATTTCTCACTGGTTCATTTTGCTTCCTTTACTGAGGTCCGTTATATTATGAAGATGCCTAACCTTTTAAGATAATGTTCTATAGTGAATTGACTGTCATTTCCAAGAAAAGAAATGACGTGTAGAACACAATAGCACATCTCAACTAGCATGCTAATAGGTGACAATGAAATGAGGCAGAAAAATGACAAAATGGCAGAAAATCTAAAAAGAAAGAAACAATTCAATAATAGGACTTTTAATGAACTCATTAATATTTACTAAAAGGGAATTTTCCCCTCTCATTTAGCTTCAAATGTCTTCTTAAAATTATTTTCAAATATTAAGACTGCATTAGGAAAATAAGCTGAATACAAAAATGTGAATGCAATGCAATTTTCAAGAAAAGCATGCTTTTAAAAGAAGTATCTATACACCAAAGACCACTTATAGACATTATCATATGTTATTTACTGTTAAAAAGACATGAAGTAATTCATATATGACATATAGTTTTTATTTAAATTGCTATCAAAGTATACTAAAACTCAATACCACGTGGAATTGGGGTTTTAAAAGATACTATCAGAAGAAAATGAATTTTTAAAAAGTTAACAAATTTCAATACATCTATCTATACATATAATTATGGAAGATGAGTTGATATTTTATATTTGGCTCTATTGAATTCTATTCAACAAACATATTAAGCAATTTCTATGTGAGACTTACTGTGCTAGTTATTAGAGACAGAAAAAGGAAAAAGAAAACAGTTTCTAATTTTGACTAATTCATTTTGTTATTTTTGTTCTTATAAAAGAGAACAAAGTAAACCTTGCCATACAAAAAGTTGAACAGATGACGAAAATTAAACAGGAAACTATTACTATCTGTATGGTTTCCTATTCTTTTAAAGTATATAATAAATTCAATAAATTACTTTCAAAGCTATCTGTTTGTCTGTGTTTACTTCCAAATGTTCTTTTGTTCAAATCTAGCCTCCCAACTTTCTAATTCATGCCATTCAACAATTGTTGAGTATTACCTTATTACCTTGTATTTCAAGAACTTGTGAGTAACAAGTTCTTGAAATACAATGGACAGTTTTGTGGTTCAGCTTAATTCATTCTATACCAGGCCACATAATTTTCCTGTTTGTTTTTTCCTGACACTTTCTTTTTCATCATTTCCTATAGCATAATAATATTCCATTATTTTTATATATTCTACCCAGAAACACGAAGATTGTTCAGAGGTTTGAACACTACACCTGGAGTCAGGAAGAGCTGATTTTTACTCTGCCATGTATTAGCTGGAGTATATTGGGCAAGTCACTTATTTTCTGTTTGCCTCTGGAGTAGAAAATTGCAAACCATCCCATTGTTTTTGCCAAGAAAATCCCATTGGTGTGATATAGTGTCATGAGTCAGATAAAACTGAATTGTAATGACAACAAAGGCTTGCATATCATCTTTTCCCACTATTGATCATCCTCCTTTTTTCATATATTTTCTTTTCTTTACGTTTTCATTACATTATATTCTCCCGATTCTCCTCCTTCCTAACCTACTACTCCTTTTGTTTTTCCATTGTTTGGTTTTTAAGCAGGTTTTATCTGCTAAACTGCTAACCATGTCTGTCCCACAAGGATCTCTCCTGGGCCTCCTTTTCTTCTCCCTCCATAGGATTCACGTGGTTATTTCATTAGCTTCTATGGATTCAATTAGCATCTCTATGCTGATGATTCACAAATGGACTTATATAGTCCTAAACTGAGGACATCCATTTTCACATCTCTGCTTACTGAACATCTCAAACTGGATGTCCCACAGACATCATAAACTCAATATATCCAGTATAGAATTAATATTTTTCACTCCAAAGCCTACCTTCTTCTTAACTTTTTTGTTATTATGGAGAAAACCACCATTTTTTTCCGGTCATCTTGGCTTGCAACCTATATGTTATTTTCAACTCCCCACTCTTTTGTACCCTCCATCACCAATCTATTGCCAAAGCCTGTTGATTTAAAAAATCTTCTATCTTCTATCTTCCTCTCCCTCTGACATAGACTAGTACAGATCCTAGTACAGTTCTTCACATACGAGACAGCTAAAATAGTTGACTATTCAGTCTCCTTGCCCTACGTCTCTCTCTCTCTACTCTAGTCCATTCTCAACTCATCTTCCTAAGGGACAGATCTGACCAGGTTATCCTATTATTCAATAACCTGCAATGGCTGCCCATCAATCTAAAGATAAAATATAAAATCCTTTCTTGAACATTCAAAGCCATACACAATCTGCCCCACCTTTCCAGTTTTCTTACATCTTACAAATTCCCCTGCCTCCCATACACATACATATCCAATAGATACTTGCCTTCTTGTTGTTTTTCCCAGAAGACCCTCCATCATCTCCCAATACCACATTTTCACTTAGAATATTGTTTTCCTTCCTCATTTCCATCCTTTGGATTTTCTCAATTCTGATAAAACCACCACTATAAGAAGCCTATGTGGTGCAATGGAAGTCAGGAAAACTACATTCAAATCTGGCCTCAGAAACTTACTGTCTGTCTGTGTGATTCTGGGCAAGTGACTTAATCATGTTTTCCTCAGTTTTTATCTGTAAAAACGAGCTGGAGAAGGAAATGGCAAACCATTTATTCCAGTGTCTTTATCAAGAAAACACCAAAAGGGGTCATAGTCAGACAAAACTGCAATGACAGAACAACAACAGGAAGCCTTGCCCAATCCGTCTTAATTCTAGCACTTTTTTGTCGTTTGATTGATTGTTTTTAATTTATCAATTTATCTTGTATATATCCCATTTCCACATAATTGTTTAAGACTTTCTTTTTCCTTTCTTTTTATCCCTAGTGCACAGCACTGTGACTGGCATGTAATAGAGGTTTAATAAATGTATAATAACTGAATGACTCACTTGCTGAATCTCTAAAAAGGCAAGAGAGCAAAGCTACATTCTACCCTTGCAGACTCCAGATTTTTCAGATAGATCAGTATCAATGCCCTGAGGAGCAATGAATAAACTTCAAGAGTGGCCTTTGGGACTCAGTGGAGCAGTAGCTGAGATAAAGTCTCACCTGACAGTCATCATGTAGCTGGATGTGAATTTGGTGAGATGCATATTATATAGAAACTAACCAACATTTATGCTCATTCTACTCAAAGACCATAATGGGACAAAAAAAGGTACATTCCTGAGGAATTGGGGAAAATATTGATATTTTTTGTTATTGGTTTGTCTTTGAAGTAAATATAACTTTGTAAAAGCTAATTGCTATTATGTTAATAAACACAACTGGGGTACCAGTTGGTCACAGGTGGCTAATAGTGAAGTGGCTATTATGGTGGTGGGGTCTTTTGCCAAAGGCATCAAAGAAGACAAATTCTTAGCATTCCAAAGGAATCACCTAGAATCCTGAAGGGAAATTTATCAGTCCTCATTCTGGGAAAGTGAAGTAAAAAAAAAAAAATCCTTGCTTTATGTAGCATAAGCATGCAAGAAATTAAATGAATGGATACATGAGTGATCCACAACAATAAATTATAAGCTAGCCCCCTTTCTCTTGATGCTCCTCTTTTTGTAGATGACAATAAATTGTTTAAAGCAAGTGGCTTTTACATAATTTTGATCAGGAAGTATATCAAAATCACATTTGAATAGATTTTTTTGAAAAAATGTTGTTCCTATAATTAACAAATGAAGTAGATAACAGATTAAAGCTAAGCATTTATAGACACAGTGTTTCTAAAACATATATGATTTGACTTGTATTCTAAATAAAATTATCCTCTTGACTAGGAAGAAATGATTTTTTTTCTTTATATTTATATTAGAGAAGGTTATTTTCCTGTGGAAAATTCTCTTTAATGATTAAAAAAATCAGCTTTTAATCTACTCTAGACTTTATTTAAACAGAAATCAGTAAGTTGTTATTCTTTTAAAAAGTTTCCTTGGACAATCAAAAACAGATGGCTTAAAAGGGTTCTTCAGAAACACCTGAAATTCCAACCTCATAAGCCTGGAGGTGATAGAAATAGAATAAAATAATATTAGGGTTTGAATGAATCTTGGAGGTCATCTAATTCAATCCATAACTAAAGTTTGAATTATTTCTTCAAGTTACTGACTAATCTACTAAAATTAATGAGCAGCAGTTAAATGGTATTTAAGAATGCATAGAGTGATAAATTTGATAGATCGATACTACTGAAATACAAGACCTAGAGATTTAATCCTCCAGGAAAAAATATTTTCCCATTTACTTACTCATGTTTGAATGAAAGATTGAAAATCTAGAGTCATTATTTTCTGAATAATTTTATAAACATATATTAATATATGGCATATAAATGACATATCACTCATAAATGTTGTACCTTCTCATATCTTTCATTAGGGTTTGGTGATTGTTGCTGAATATAAGGCAAGATACCATGTTTAGAAATCCTGTCCAATGAAACTGCTAGCTATTCCCCAAATATTCCCCAGATATGCCCTCTCTGTACGTTGCTAAATAATTCCTCCATGCCTAGAATGCACTTATTCCTCAATTCTCCTTGTCTGAATACTTTCTTTCCTTAAGGTTCAGCTCAGGCTCTTTCTCATCAATGAAATTTTTCCTAATCCCCTAAATTATTAGTACTTTCTCCCTCCTGAAATCACTTCCTATTTAAAAATCTGTATATATATATGTGTGCGTGTGTGTATATGCATCACAATGTTTGGACAAGACATTTCAGCATCTGGAGTATTAAAAATAAGCATATAGAAAGCTTGGCATGTGATGCAACAAAGTTAAGCTATCCCCAGAACATTTAACATGGAAATAATAAAAAATGAGAAATGGAAAAGATCTGTCACATTCTTCATAGTGAATTTTTTTTTATAATAAAAGTGGAGCTGCCACATTTGGATTCTAACCAGTCCTCAGTATCTTACCAGAAGAAAAGACACTAAAATAACAAAGAAAAATGAAACCAAATATACACAAAGGAGGTCCTTCCTGGGGCAACATATTCCCATTAGCTTATTTCAGTACCTGAAGTTCCATCATCACAAAGTTGTTCCTTTTTTCTTTTTTTCCAGGTATTTGTTTTCTGCTAAAAAAAATATTTTTCCCAGAGAGATAAATCAAGCCTTCTTAGTTCTTAATATCTTTTGGTGAATTATTTGCTCAGATACAATCCAATGTGAGTATATCTGGGAGCTAAAGGCACTCAGGAGAAAATAAAAGAAAGAAAGAGAAATAGATCCAAAATATGAGATGCTAGTTGAGGAGAGAAAGGTATTTAGAAACAGCTTATTCCTAACATCAAAAGAGTGTTAAGAAAAGGGACTGTCAAGGATAGAAAAATGACCCTAAAGGCATAGTGGGATTTTTCCCAAAACAGTCTTTGAAAACTGGAAATCAATTGTATAACAATAACAATAAAATTAATCAAGTTCATTGATAGTTAGTTGATAAGAAAAGACTCAATTTTGGAGTCAATTAAGTTGCAGTCTTATCTCTTTCACACAATAGTTGTGTGACTATGAACAAATTACTTATTTTCTCAATTCTCTGGGCAATTCTTTAAGAATATAGTTTTTATATCAGTTGCCAATCAGTATTGGTAGCAAGACTTTCCACACTATGAGTTTCCTGAAAGAACAAAATCACAAGTCCAAACTGCCACTTTCCAAATTGTTAACTACAAATATTTCTTTAAAATTCTGTTTCATTTACATTTTTCTAAATTTAAAGTTTTTATTGATATATCATAATTTTACAATACATTCCCCATCAAAGAATTAAGAAAAAACAGGAAAAAAATTGATTTAGAAAAAGCTAACCAACATGATGAATGAAAGTATAAGCAGTTCCCCAGACTCATGCTCCACTTCCTTTCCAAAGGCAAAGACAAATTCTTAGGTCTTTGATCTTTGATGGGTGAGCTTTTACCTTATCTTGGTCAAAAGTAGTATTCCATACCATACCTCTTGTAGACCCTTTCCAAATCATACTGGTACTGCATCTTTTCTGCTTTCTTTCTAACTCCTCTGGAGATGTTTTCTTACCCTATTGAAATTTAAGTTCCTTGAGGGCAAGAAAAACTTTTTTTCATTCACTTCAACTCAGTAAACATTAATAAGTGCCTACTCTGTACCAGACTTTGTGCTAAGGCAGAAAATACCAAAAAAAAAAAAAAAAAAAAAAAAAAATCAAAACATAATGCCTTCCCTCAAGATGATTACAATGTCTCCTCCTCCTTCTGCAGGAGGAAACATGGAAACAAATATATTTAACTTGTAACCTTAGGGCTTAGCAAACTATTTTTGGTGATGATCAAATTTATAAAGTGATTATCACTGCCCATGCATTTGTAATAATTTTCTTTAATGTCAGGAGCACAGCAAATTCTTTTAAAAATTGTTATTGAACATTTTTATAAATAATTTTTCTACATGTCATTCATTCATCTTTCATTCGAAGCCAAATTTGATGGTCATAATTACACAGAATTCATATTTTTTTCATTTATATTGTCTCTCTGTGGTACTTCATCTTTCATGGCTTGCTTACATGAGGTTACTATATTCTATAAAATAAATAAATAATAAATATTACATGAAATTAATAAAAATAATATTACATTAAATAAATAACAAATATGTAACTAAATGAGATAAGCAAAATTTGAATAGCTGAATCATCAAATTTCCTGAGGACCATTTATGTTCGGTTTTATTTGGTTGTATTCAGGTTTACAAACCAATTATTTGTCTTTTCTTCTGCCACACTGTCAGTGTTGGTTTTTTTTTTTTAACAGAATGCACTTATATAGCATTTAAATCATTCTTAATTGTACTAATCATTCATTATACAGTCAAATAACAGAGTCTAACTATAGTGTTTAGCTTTCTGTAGTAAATTAGTATAGCCAAAAAATTGCCTAAGGGATGAGCCATTATTCACCCATTGTCTCCAGCAGAGTATTATGAGAGAATATTGAAATATTATAGGACAAGACTTAGATATTTTGGAACTGCATTGTATTTTCTTTGTATGTTTTTAAAAGTATTTATTTGGTACTAAGAACAGGAAAATGTTATGCAAATCTCACAGGTACATGTAATGCAGCAAACACTACAAGATGTCTATGTTCCACTGCAGAATTAAAGAGCCGTGCCATTTACTTCTAGAAATGTGCTCATTTTAAAAAGAGCAAAGGTATCAATTCTTTTGGAGGCATACATTCTTTCTGTAGGACATTAAGTTTAAATACAATTTCAATTATTCTCTCATGAAAAAATGCAACATCTTTGTTTTTCTGTTCTGAGAAATGACAGACTTTGTAATTCAATATTCATTTTCATTGAAAGGCATTTCAAACTCTCCTTCAAAGAGGAGCTAAGCTTATTAATTTGTTCTTTAACTAGAAGACAAAATACGTGACTTGTGGTATATGGAATACAAAATCCTGGAGGACCAGGAAGATTTAATCAAGTATTGTAAAGGAAAGAAAAAAAGGAAATGAGACAGAAATTAGAAGAGTGTGACTGGAGTTCCCAATTTTTCAACATCAAGCTTTTCCATGTTTTTTATTGTTCACCTGAAAAACGAAGTTAAAAGGCAAAGCAATAATACAAAACACCTTCCTGAGACACATGCCAAAACATTTACTTTTCTTTTTTAATGCCACTTTAATTTCTGGTAAAACTCCAAAGCAAAGGTTTATATTTCATGATATTGTCAACTTTGCATAAAACTACTAGTACTACTCACGACTTATACTGCCTCTGGGAGACTATTGATTTTTTTCTCCTCATAAATCTGAAAAATGCTCTCTGCTTTCCCAGTGGACCCATTATATTTATTGGTGTCTATCCTAAAACAACAGTTCAAGGTTATAGCTATAAAAACATTTGGGGCTTTAATTCACCACAAAAAATTGACAGAAGGCCACAGAAGATTACAGAACTCATTCAGGGCTCATAGGCTGGACAAACGAACAGAGTTACAAATACCATCTCTCCAGTATGTGGCAAGGATGTGGAAAAGTTGCTGTGTATGCTTGTCCCATGCCGTCCTTCTGCACATCCCTAACATAAACATAACCCTGGACCCTGTGGGTGTTCACCAGGCAGCTATTGGCAACATCCATCATTCCTCCTCATGAGCAGGCACAAATGAAGATGAGATGAGGGCCATTTAAAGGTGATGACTGTGTTTCTAAGCTAGAAATATTAATTAAGTGATACAAGCTGACCTCTTTTCCTTCTGGAACTCAGCAGAAATGAGTTTATAAAATTTCTTTTTTGGAAGCTGGCGATTTTAAGAGTCTTTCACACTGTGAATACTATGGTGTAGGAGCAATGGTCAGAAATTTTATGAGAAAGAGCTAATCTTAGTTTTGCATTTTCTTACTCTTTTTTGGGCCCACTGAAGATGACTCTTTGCCCAGAAAAATGAATATTTCTTAATTAAAATTGTTGTCTAAACCTAATAAGTAAAATCTCCACTGCTATCTAAAGTTATTTATTAATCTGAGATGGTGTGATGTGCAGAGACACTTTGCCACATATATTAAGCATCATTTCATTTTCTTAGATTGGATTGAAAAACAAAAACAATAACAACATAGATATTAGTAAGTCAGGTGATTTGCTTCTAAGAGCATATCACATACCAGGCTGCACTGAAAAAGGATTATTTGTTTTGTTTTTTCTATTTCATCAGTAAAGGAAACTCTGTCTGCAAATCTGCAATTGTTTTACTAACCCAAATCACAAAGTTAGTATGAGAGAGATGAAAAATTTGAACTAAAGTCATCTTATCTCAGAAACTGATTCTTTTCCTACTAAGCCATAATGCTACCTCTTGAAAATGGAATTGAGATATTAAAATAAAGGATACAATCTGTGTATTAATTTCTAAATACAATTATAATTAATTTAAAAACCACCTTTTTGAGAATGAATATAAAACTATATTTTGTAAATATTCTTGTTTTGAATATTCTCCTTCAGTCTCTCCCTTATCTCTGAGTTTCTCTCACCTTTCTACATGATGAAAAATATTTCAGCCAGTTCTGTTAAAAATCCTCTTAGTTAGAGGGCTATGACTACAAATACTCAATGCATACCACCATGCTGCTCATTGGATATCTGCCACTTCAATTCAATTTAATTCAGTTCACTTCAACTCAATATTCAATAAACTTTTATTAAGTGCTTGTTAAATTCCTATTATGTGTAAGAAATTGTGGACAGCACTAAGGACACAAAGACAATCCTGATTCATCGCTTTGCAGTAGGCATATGAACACAAGGGATTAAAGAAGAGTTTACAGAGTCTGAAAAATAGTTTTAGGTAAAAGAGAGATCCAAATCTCTATCTACTATCGCATATGGTTGTCCTGCAATGCTGGATCTGGAGCCTGGATATGTAAGATGAAGAAGTTCATTCAAATATTGTTGCAGTCACATTCTCAGTCTCAGTGTCCTCATCTGTAAAATGGAAATAATGAAGCATCGAATTCACAGCATTGTTTTAAGAATCAACAATATTTTAAATTGATTTGCTAACTTGAAAGTGCTATATGAATGTTCATAATTATTATTATTTAGGAGCATTAGGAAAGTTTCATGAAGGAGTTAATCATTGAAGGAAAATTTAGCAAAGTATATGGAAGGAAGGAAGGCATTCCAGTCATGTGAAATAGTTTGTGCAAGTGAAAGAGGCAGGAAATGGCTCCCAAATTCAGGGAATTGCAGGTAGTTCAGTTCAGTTCTACAGAGTGAAATAAAACTGGAAAGATATGTTGAAATATGCAGGGTTCTAAGTCCCATACTAAAAGCCAAGGAAAAGCTATATAGGGTTTTGAAGAGAATGACATGATCATATCTGTGCTTTGGGAAAATTATTTTGGTTACTATATAAATGATTGGCTGATGTGGGAAGAGATTGGTGATAGGATGACCAATTAGGAAGCTATGCAAAATAATCCATTTAATAGGTGATGAGGTTTAAATTGGGGTCATAGATGACTGAATGGAGAGAAGAGGAATAGTGTGAGGATGTCATGACAGCAGAAACATAAGGATTTAGCAAGTGACTGAATGGGGGAGAAGAAAACTCAAAGCTGACACTGGGGTTAAAGAATTTGGGGGACAAATGTGCAAAAATGTTTGTAGCAGCCCTCTTTGTAGTGGCAAAGACCTAGAAATTGAATGGATGCCCATCAGCTGGAGAATGGCTGAATAAGTTATGGTGTTAGAATGTTATGGAATATTATTGTTCTGTAAGAAATGACCAGCAGGATGAATACAGAGAGGCCTGGAGAGATTTACATGAACTGATCCTGAGTGAAATGAGCAGAACCAGGAGATCATTGTACATGACAACAATAAGATTAAATGATGATCAATTCTAATGGAAATGGCTCTTTTCAAGAATGAGATGATTCAGACCAGTTCAACAATGAGATGTGGTACAGAGAGCTATCTGCATCTGGAGAGAGGTCTACAGGAACTGATTGTGTTTCACAACATAGTATTTTCACTTTTTTATTGTTGTTTGCTGCTTTTTGTTTTCTTTCTCATCTTTTTCCTTTTTGATCTGATTTTTCTTGTGCAGCATGTCATTTGTCGAAATATGTATAGAAGAACTATGCATGTTTAACATATTAGATTACTTGCTGTCTAGGAGTGAAATAGGGGGAAGAGAAGGAGAAAATTAGAACACAAGGTTTTGCAAGGGTGAATGTTGAAAATTAGCAATGCATATTTTTGAAACTTTTTTTCAAAACATATGCACGGATAATTTTTCAACACTGACCCTTGCACAACTTTGGGTTTCAGATTTTTCCCCTCCTCCTCCTCCCTCCAGATGGCAAGCAATCCAATATATGTTATACTGTTAAAATATGTGTTAAATCTGATATTTGTAAACATATTTATACAATTCTCTTGCTGCACAAGAAAAATCAAATCAAAAAGGAAAGAAAATGAATAAAAAAACAAAATGCAAGCAAACAAAAAAAGAGTGAGAATGTTATGTTGTGATCCATACTCAGTCCCAAAATCTTCTCTCTGGGTGTAGATGGCTCTCTTCATTACAAAATCATTGGAACTAGTCTGAATCATATCACTGTTGGAAAGAGTCACGTTCATCAGAATTGATTGTTCTATGATACTGACATTGCTGTGTACAATAATCTCCTGTATCTGTTCATTTCTCTTAGTATCAGTTCATGTAAGACTTTCCAGGCCTCTCTGAAATCTTCCTGCTGGTCGTTTCTTAGGGAACAATAATATTCCATAACATTCATATACCATAATTTATTCAGCCATTCTCCAATTGATAGATATCCCTTCATTTTCCAGTTTCTAGCCATTACAAAGAGGGCTGCCACAAACATTTTTGCACATGGGGATCACTGTTCCTCCTTTAAGATCTCTTTGGGGTATAAGCCCAGTAGGGACACTGATGGATCAAAGAGTATACACAATTTGACAATATTTTGAGCATAGTTCCAACTTGCTCTCCAGGACAGTTGAATCTGTTCACAATTCCACCAACAATGTATTAATATTCCAATTTTCCCACATTCTCTCCAACATTCGTCTTTGTCTTTTCCTGTCATTTTAGCCAATCTGAGAGGTTTGTAGTAATATCTCAGAATTGTCTTAATTTGCATTTCTCTGATCAATAGTGATTGAGAGCACTTTTTCATATGATTAGAAATGGTTTTAGTTTCTTCATCTGAAAATTGTTTGTTCATATCCTTTGACCATTTATCAATTGGAGAATGGCTTTAATTCTTATAAATGAATCAATTCTCTATATTTAGAAATGAGACCTTTATCAGAACCCTTAAATGTAAAAATGTTTTCCCAATTTATTTATGCATATATTTTGAAAGTAAAAACCTTCAATTGAAAAAAAAAAAACTTGGGTGACTAAAAAAAGGAAATTCAGGAAAGTTTACATGAGAGGATAATGAGCACAACTTTAGACATTTTGAATTTAAGAGGCCAACTGGTTATACAGATGAAAATGTCCAACAGATAATTGGAGATGTCAGATTATAATTCTAGAAAGCAATGATAGTGAAATCTTTTAGATTAGTAATTAATTGCACAAAGTAATCACTCATGAATATATGTAGAACCATATCTGGAGAAGGGCACTATATTTCAGGATAAAAAAAAAAAAAACAATAAGATCAAGAGCATCCAGAGAAGGACAGACCAAAATGTTGAAGGGCTTAATAATTAAAGCATATAAGGCTCAATAAAGGAAGAAGAAATATTTAACCTGGGGAAAAGAAAACTAGAAAATTATATAAATGATAGGTGTCATTACATATTTGAAATACTGCTGAATATGAAAGATTAAGTTCATTCAGTTGGCCCCAAAAGGAAGAAGTAGAAAAAATGGACAAAAGCTTAAAGAGTCTAATTTAGACTTCATAAAATGCAAATCACTATAGTAATTTAAACAATCCCAAAGTGTCATGATTTGTCTCAGAAAATAGTGGGCTCTACTTTACTGCAGGAATTTAATAAAACCTGGGACAGTAACTCATTGTCAAAGGGATTTTTATAAAGTAGCCATTGGATTAGATAGCTACCATATTCCTTTCTAACTCTTAAAATATTTTGTGACTCAGTAAATCCCATGAGAGTGTAAATAAGGTATACTAGAAAGCACTGGAAGAGAAGAAATCCAGGAAAGAGCTTTGGACACCAATATAAGGGATGGTGATTTACCCAAGGAGACTAAGAAGGAATGGGTAGAAAGACTGGAGAACCAGGAGAGAATAGTGACATAGAATTCTAAAGAAAGGACTGATAATGCACAAGAATAGGTAGTCAGCTATTTCAAAAGATGAAGAGAGATCATATCTCCATCCACTCTCCTAAACAGTATGTTTTGAAAAAGAATAGTAGCATAATCATTGGAAGGAAAATATATTACCTGATAATAATAACATGGCAAAATTAATTATTCATGGCACTATTTTTCATTTTTAAAAGTTTCTATATTGGATCTTTACCCATAACTTAATATTCTGAATTATTGAAATTGTTAGATATGATAAGAAAGAGTGGATCTTGCTTTAAAAGGGAAGGGTAGTTATATATGTCTTCTTTCAAACTGGAAAAATTATGCTACATAATGGAAGCAAATTTGAATTGGCACTGCTACTCCTCAAGTAACTGAGAACAAACAATTTTCCCAATGTGTGAAGCAGGAGGTTACATCTGTCTAGAGCTATTAACCAAGGGATGTTTAAGTTCATCAAGGATATTAATTGAGTATTTTCATGTTATTTCTCTTGACCAGAAGAGAAATCTAAATGCTGATTTACAAAGAAGCCCTCCTAAATGTTCATCCTCATCAAGAGTTCGCATTGCTCTATGATTTCCTCCCATGAAACTAACCATATGTATGGTAGTGGCTACTACAGAGGCATAGGTAGCTCATGGTTTTTTTTTTTTTTTTTTTGGTCCCATATACACAAATACAACTGTAAGATAATTATGGATGGGTATCCCTTCTGAAGTCTATTTTTAAAAAGCCAAAACAAAGAGAGCAAGGTATAATTCACCTGTCAGATCTTTGGAAAAGGGAAGAATTTATGACCAAAGAAGAACTAGAGAACATTACAACAGGTAAAATGGACTTTGATTACATTAAATTAAAAGGGTTTTACACAAACAAAACTAACAAACTTTTAACAGAAAGATTAAAAGGGAAGTATAAAACTGGGAAAAAAATCTTTGCAGTCAGTGTTTCTGATAAAAGTCTCATTTCTAAAACATATAAAGAACTGTGTTAAATTTATAAGAATACAAGTCATTTTCCAATTGATAAATGGTCAAAAAAAAGGACCACACAATTTTTAGATGATGGAATTAAAACTGTCTACAATTATATGAAAAAATGCTCTAAATTACTATTGAATAGAGGAATAAAAATTAAAACAACTCTGAGGTACCTCACACCTCTCAGATTGGCTAAGAGAAAGATAAATGCTGGAGAGAATGTGGGAAAACTGGGACATTAATGCATTGTTGGTGGAGTTGTGAAATGACCCAACCATTCTAAAGAGCAATTTGGAACTATGCCCAAAGGGCTATAAAACTGTATATATCTTTGACCCAGCAGTGCCACTGCTGGGTCTGTATCCCATGGAAATCTTAAAGAAGGTAAAAGAATTCATATGTACAAAAATGTTTATAGCAGTTTTTTTTTTGTGGTAACAAAGAATTCAAAAATGATTGGATGTCCATCAATTAGGGAATGGCAAAATAAGCTGTGGTACATGAAGATAATAGAATATTATTGTTCTACAAAAAATGATGAACAAACTGATTATAGAAAGGCCTGGAAAGATTTACTCAAGCTGATGCTGAGCAAAACAAGCAGAACCAGGAATACATTGTACATAGTAACTGCAAAAATGTGCAGTGATCAACTATGAAATACTTGGTTCTTCTCAGTGATTCAGTAATCCAAGGCAATCCCAATAAACTTTGGACAGAAAATCCCATCTGCAGCCAGAAAGAGAATTAAGAATACTGAATGTAAATCAACACATGCTGTATTTATTCCTTTCTTCTGTTTTTTTTTTTTTAATCTCTTGAATGGTTTTTCCCTTTTGCTCTGATTTTTCTCTCCCAACATGATTCATAAAGTAATGTGTATTAAAAATAATTAAATTTACTAGAAAAAAATGCCAAAATAATACAACTCCTCTTTAAACATATCTTTCTTCTTTCTTATGTAGGCATTATCCATTATCCTGTCTTTCCCTATACTACATCTTTAACTCAGGAAGGAATGACCTACTTTTTTTTATTATAAGACAATTCTCACTTTAGCACATGAGTGCTTTAAAATTGAATACCAAAAGAAGAATGATTTATCACATGAACTATATTAATACAAAACAACTATCACTATGGTAATTATCATTTTGACATACAACCAGACAATATATGAATGACCTATGATTTTTATGGGCATGAAAACTTCAAGTGTGGAAACTCCTTCTACTGGTGTAGATCACAGGTTATCTATAATTTGTTATAATTCCATAAAGGACTGAAACTCTTGAGTTAATGCATTAAGGTCGGGACAACCTAGCACTTAAGGCTAATTATCTATTGGACAATACACTTTTATGCTTGGGAAATGGTCCTTCCCACTATTCTGTGCTGGCTCGAAAATTGGTGTATACAGAGAATTGTAGGAGGGACTAGGGCATGGAGTAAGACTAGCCAGGGTCACTTTTGTGGTGGACAAGGAAGAAGGAGGTCGTGGTGATTCTCCATCCATCCAATTCACTTCTACCTTTAAAGACCAAGAAGAAAGACCAAGAACTTTCGCTTATCCTGACTCCGGCTGATTCTAAGGTATCCAGGGTGCTAACTCGGTCTTCATATAATTCAACTTAGATATTTCTAATGCAAAGCCCAGAATTTTATCCACTATGTCACACAAACTCCCTTATATAGCCAGTTAAAAGACAAAAATAAAAAGGAAAGTTATACCTAGCATTATCAAAGCAAGGAAAAGGATAGCATGCAAGCTCACATCAGTTTCATTTTTGCCCTTTATGATATAGCAGCATATAGATAACAAACAATGTTGTTTGGAAACCTCATAAATATTAAATAATAGAAATGATTGTGACAACAGTAAGGATGACACTGACATGACTTAGAATATTTTAACAGTACTATGGCTGAAATTACAAGAGTAAATGGATAAGGCAAACTAATTTTTCACATGACTTTTTTAACATCATAGTGGACTACTAATAACAATGCTTAATAAATATTCATGAATAATATCACATATACAGAGTATTCACATGTCATCATAGCACAAATAATACTACATGAAAATTATAAAATGAATACTTTAAAACTAATGTGCTGTTTCAATTTTATTACTAAATCAAAATTATAATTTCTAACTTAAAATGTATTAATATTAAGATCTTAATATGACATTCTAAAATCTGTTTTCCACCAAAAATAAATTGCACTAAAAATATACATATTAATGCTGAATCACTGAGAATCAGCCTGTCACATACTGTGTGTGTGTGTGTGTGTGTATATATATATATATATATATATATATATATATATTCCTCCACATGTAATAATACTCTTCTTAAATTCTATCATTCTTTCTTAAATTTTAGGATTGTATTATATAGATGAATATAAATTTTTTCCTCCTTGGCTACCAATTTCTTGCAATTTTCTCCTATAAAGCACAGTCAGGATGTGAACTTCTAAAAAAAAAAAAAAAAAAAAAAAAAAAAAAAAGAATTTTAAAAGAAAAAAAAGTTAGCACGAAATACTTAGGAATTTGTTCTAAAAAGTCATAACCCTATTAATCTTTGGAAATATGACTCTCCATGGAAGAGAAAGAAAGATGAAGAGATTATAAATATATGCTTATGCATATATACAGATGCAATACAAATATGTAGGGGTTCATATATATGTGTGTGTGTGTGTGTGTGTGTGTGTGTGTGTGTGTGTGTGTGTTCTTTCCCTCCTTTCCTCTCCTCCCCCATCTCTCTCTCTCTCTCTCTCTGTCTCCATCTCTCTGTGTAATGCCTATGTGATTTCTGGTGCTTAGAGACCTTGAAGTATGAGAACTTCTACATCAGCACTAAATATAATTCCTAAGAAGTTGCCAAAGGCACATAGATTTTGTGATTTGACCAGGGTCATACAGCTACCGTTCCTCAGAAGCAGAATTTGGTCCAAGCATGGCACATTATATTACCTCAAAGTATATATACTTAATATATTGATGATAAATAGATACAGCTAACACTAACACTATTTTAGCATGTGAGTTCCTCTAATCATTTACACTGTACTTAAAATACTTAATCATCAATTATTTTGCATTCCAGGATATTAGACCACCTTATTTTTGATCCTTAACCTGATATTTATCATACTGTTCTAGCTTTCCTTATTTTTCTAAGTGGAAACTTAAATGTAACAGAGTTGTGAACATTAGTCTTAATACCATATAGTTGCTGAACTATGAATTTATTTTTTTAATTGTATTTTCAACTTTTTAAAAGTTATTTTTCCCAAAAGTTGGAATTCTATGCCTTTGGAATAGAAACAAAATAGTTGGCATTAAGTGATTTTTCTCCTTTATTTGGTATTAATATATTAAAAGTTTTTTTTTTGCCTAACATATTTTACTCACTTATTCAGGAATATCAATAAGCATCTAGCCATCTACATTTTTATATTTGCCTTTGATTCTTTTATTTTTCATTATACTTATGATTGTTATAATCCACTATATCATATAATAAACTAACATTAAAAATAAATCTTATAACACTACAATTCTTCCTTTTAACCAGGCTATCTCTAAACCATTCTATATATCTTTAAATATCATTTTGTTAGCTGTTGACCACAGTCGCTAAGAAATGGTTGCTCATCTTATGCAAAATTGCTTCAATAATATATTGCTATAGTCAATAGATAAAACAGATACCAAGGGAAATCCTGAGTAATCATACTTTCATTGTTTTACACAACTATACAACATCAAATCTCAGAATCAACTAGAGGAAAATAAAATTAACTAAATTTTCTCATGCTGATTTATTTTTAAATAACATTTCAAATAATATTATTAATGTTTTAGAATTTATATATTATGTGTACATCCATAGTCATTCACTTATAAATAACACTTTTTTAAAAGTATGTTTTTCTTCATCTGAAAGTGATGGACGTTATAGGAATATGCAGCCATAAGTCAGCTTAAATTATTTAAATATTTAATTTTCTTTCCTTCATCTTTCAAGAAAAAAAATAGAATCTAATATAAATATTTGGTACTATAACCAAGCAACCAATTCACAGTCTTAGGTTTGGAGTTTGATGGAACTAACAACAGTTTCTGAAACATGTATATGTTTTAATGAAAATAAGTTCTTAACCTGATTCATTTTAAGAAAGTTTTTGCTTCCTGGAATGTGGAGATAATAGTCCTCTGCCTTGGCCAGATCTCATCTGAAATACTGAATTCACTTTTAGTCATTACATATGAGAAAGTTATTGATAAATCAGAGAGCATGGAAAGGAGAGCTACTGGCATGGTAAAAGACTTCAGGTAAATACCATAAAGTTGCCTGGTTGAAGAAACTTAAGATGTTTGTTTTAAAAAAGAGAAGACTCAGGGTGGGGAGTTGGAGACATTCATGATTGTTATTTCCATTCCCTAAAAGACTGTTCCCCCCAAAAAAACTCGTCCTATTTGACCCCCCAAAAAAACAGGAATGGAAGCAATATCTGCATATTGTAGAGAGAGATCAAACCTTGACACAAGGGAAAAACAACTTCTTGATATGTTGCTGTTTTTGTTCATATCTGACTCTTCATGATCCCATTTAAGGTTTTCTTGGCAAAGAGGCTGGAATGGTTTGACGTTTCCTTCTCCTTATCATTTCTACAAATGAGCAAACTGAGGCAGACAGGGTGAAGTGACTGGCCCAGATCACACCGCTAGTAAGCATGTGAGACCAGATCTGAATGCAGGAAGGTGAATCTTCTCGACTCCAGGCCCAGAACTCTGTTTCCTGTGCCACCTAGCTGCCTTCTTGATAAGTAGCTATCAAAAAGGAGAATGGGTTGGCTTGGAAGGTGTTGTCTCCCACTCCAAATTACTAAAAGTTTTCAAATAAAAACCAGATGACCACTCACTAACTAAGCTGTCATAGAGATAGTTTCCCCTATCTGCAACTTTTAATCAGATGACTGCAAAGGGGCTCTAATTCTTAAATTCTGGGATTTTCACGGTGATAATCTTTGTCCCTAGCAAATCATTCTTTTTTTCTTTAATTTCAGGGTCAAAGTAGTTGCATGCCTGTAAAACTGTTCAAAATAACCAGTAGCAATTACAAGGAATTCACAAAAGGTTTAAATTAGAGTAACAGATGTGTCACCTGTCAGATTGGCTAGAAAGACAGGGAAAGATAATGCAGAATGTTGCAGGGGATGCGGAAAACGGGGACACTGATACATTGTTGGTGGAATTGTGAATATATCCAGCCATTCTAGAGAAAAATTTGGAACTATGCTCAAAAAGTTACCAAACTGTGCGTATCCTTTGATCCAGCAGTATTTCTACTGGGCTTATATCCCAAAGAGATACTAAAAAAGGGAAAGGGACCTATATGTGCAAGAATGTTTGTGGCAGCCCTCTTTGTAGTGGCCAGAAACTGGAAACTGAGTGGATGCCCATCAACTGGAGAATGGCTGAATAAATTGTGGTATATGAATGTTATGGAATATTATTGTTCTGTAAGAAATGACCAGCAGGATGATTTCAGAAAGGCCTGGAGAGACTTACATGAACTGATGCTGAGTGAAATGAGCAGGACCAGGAGATCATTATACACGGCAACAACAATACTATATGATGATCAATTCTGATGGATGTGGCCCTCTTCAACAATGAGATGAACCAAATCAGTTCCAATAGAGCAGTAATGAACTGAACACCAGCTACACCCAGCTAAAGAACTCTGGGAGATGACTATGATCCACTACATAGAATTCCCAATCCCTCAATTTTTGTTTATCTGCATTTTTGATTTCCTTCACAGGCTAATTGTACACTATTTCAAAGTCCGATTCTTTTTGTACAGCAAAATAACAGTTTGGACATATATACATATATTGTATTTAACTTATACTTTAACATATTTGACATGTATTGGTCAACTTGCCATCTGGGAGGAGGGAAAAAGTTGGAACAAAAGGATCTGCAACTGTAAATGCTGAAAAATTCCCTATGCATATATCTTGTAAATAAAAAACTATAATCAAAAAAAGTTTAAAAAAAAAAGATGTATCATTATCACCTTCTTCTGTAGCATCTTCTACAACTTTTGTTCCATTTTTATTGTCACTGCCCTTATACAGGTGCTCTTTACCACCTATCCTTAAATATTAGAACAGTTCCCAACTCTTCTTCCCACTCCCACTTGCCATCTAAATCATCTATCATATCCCTATTACAAACATTCTCTGCAGATAGTTCTCATCATTTAATACTTTGGTGAAAACTCAGTCTTATGTTTGAAACTCAAGACCCACAGTCATTTGACGTCACCCTCCCTTTTCAGGTTTATCTCATATATCTTATCTCCCTACATTTTATGTACCACCTAAATTCTTCTTCCATAAATGCCCCGACACTTTCTCAACACTATGCTTTCAAACATATTATTCCCTATCTTTGGATATTATTTATTTGAACGATAATAATGATGATAGTAATGATAATAATAACAGCTAGCATACATGTAAGGTCAAGATTTGCAAAGTATTTCAAAATTAACCCATTTTATAATCACAAGAATGCTAGGTATTAAGTGATAATAGTATTCCCATTTTAGATGAGGAAAACTGAGGCAGACCAAGATTTAATCACTTGTCAAGGGTCATACAATTAGTGTCTGACTCTAGAACTCAAATCTTCTTGACTTCAGGTGCAATGGTATAACCACTGTACTACTTCATTGCCTAATCCAAGAACTTCAGGAATGACTTCTCCCTGCTTATTGAATTTCTACCCATCTTTTACATTATAGCTCAAGAATCATCTCTTCCAAGAAACTATCTCTGACTTCTCAGCCTTTTCCCTCCTCAAATTGTATATTTTTCTATTCTTTCCTTATATGTTTATCAAATATTATTTTGTACTATGATTATTTCTCATGTATCACACACATACTTCATATTATGGCTATTGACAAGAAAAAATGAAGCAAGTAATTTTTTGTTGTTGACATCTATAATTTCTTGCATGTCATAGGCTCTTAATAAATATTTTTGAATTGCCTGTATATGAGAAGCACTTTTAGTAAAAATATACATTTTGATGAAACTATGGCAAATACATTTTAAAGAAAAGGACATTTGAATTTTCATTCTGTTTTTAATAATAGTGACATGAGAATAAAAAATATTTGGAATAAATTTAAGGAAGGAAAAAACTAGCAAAATGGTTTTTAAAATGTAAGGATTAGTTTGTGAAGAAAGATTAAAATGTATTTAATTTGGATGCAAGGAGCAGCATAATCATAGTCTGTTGCTACCTAAAGAACCAAAATATGAAGAAAAATGCCTGATTCTCTCCAGCACTGTATCATACAAAGGATACTGAATGAGAAAAATGAAACCTGGGGATCAATTTTCAGAGCTGCTACTATCTTTCCATATGATCTTAGGCAATTCACTTCACATTTCCCTGAATACTAATATTCAAATAATGATGACTCCCCCAAACTATTTCACAGATATGCTGATAGAATTAACGGAAACTGTAAATGTGAGTGCTATGGAAAGCTTAAAGTATAATGCAAATAAAAAGCATGATCTAAACCCTTTTGGTTCTTCTAAGAGCTTTACCAACTTTAAAACACTATGAAAATTTTAGCTGCTACCAACATCATCAGCTTCATCTTCATCACCATTATCCTCATTCAAAGGAAAAATACTTCAAAGAACATCAGAGAGAATGACATACATAATGGCATAGAGGTTGGTAAAGTTTAGGGGCATGTATGGAGGATTTGAGAATATTATTAAATCTGAATACTCCTTTTTACAAGATTTAAGCTCAAGGAATAATTCGCTTCCTTAATTCCAAGCTTATTTACATTATGGAAGCCCTAGAAAGTTTAGTCTTGAAAGGGACCCAAATGGGCAAAAATGTTTGTGGCAGCCTTCTTTGCAGTGGAAATAAACTGGAAACTGAGAGGATGCTCATCAGTTGGAGAATGGTTGAATAAGTTATGGTATATGAATGTTATTGAATATTATTGTTCTGTAAGAAATGATTAGCAGGATGTGAAGTGAGCAGAACCAGGAGATCATTGTACACGGCAACAAGAGTTGATCAATTCTGATGGATGTGGCTCTTGTCAACAATGAGGTGATTCAGACCAGTTCCAATGTGATGAAGAAAGCACTGAGAGAGAGAACGATAGTGGGAACTGAATGTGGACCACAACATATATATTTTCATGCTTCTTGGTGTTGTTTGCTGGCATTTTGTCTTCTTTCTCAATTTTTTCCCCTTTTTGATCTGATTTTTCTGGAGCAGCACGATATTTGTAGAGGTATGCATAAAAGAATTATACATGTTCAACATATATTGGATTACTTGCCAAGTGAGAGGAAGGGTGAGAGAAGGGAAGGGAAAAATTAGAATACAGGTTTTGTAGTGGTGAATGTTGAAAATTATCCAATGTATATATTTTGAAAATAAAAAAGCTTTAATTTAAAAATTTAAAAAGAAAGTTTAGACTTCTTAGTTTCTGATCAAAGCAGTTAAGAGAAATTCCAAAATATCTAAAACATTTTACAATTTTGAATGTACTTTACAAACTTTAGGTGTACAGGGAAGGCAGGGGAATTTCAATTGTTCAAAATGTAATGAAATAAAGAATGTCCAAGGAAGTCAAAATTAAAATGAAGATTGGATTAAATGAGTTAGTTAATTTTTCACGTATAAAATGATTAATGTTTACATATCAATAATGAGCAGTTTAGATAGATGATATGATTTTTCCCAAAATACTATTTGGTTTTTTTCTTGATACATATTATACTGCCAGGTACCACAGGATCACAAGTTTAAAGATGGAAGGGCCATAATGGATCACATAGTCAAATTCCTTAATTTTATAGTTAATTGAATAAGTCCTTCAAGAAGAAACTACTTGCCTTTTTATACAAGTGGAAATAGTCAGAATTCAAGCCCAAGTTTCCTTATCTCTGCCCATCACTCTTTCCTAAGAATTAGCTTTTATCTAATCCCAAATTAATAATGACCATGGTACAAATCAAATATGAGTTTTTATTAATCTAGTAGATTTCAGCCTATCCAGTGGATTACAGAGTATTGTTTGAAGAATAAAATTTCAATTCTGATATTGTGATTTTTTTGGTATATTTTCTCAATTCTGAAAATTATTATTATCCTTAAAATGCAAATGATTGTAAAGAAAGAATGCTCAATGAGAAAAATAAACAAGCCACTTTATTTCTTCGGGCTAAATACATATCTCTAATAAAATGTTCATGAAATTTGAAACAATCAGTAAGAATTATCAGGTTACATCTGAAAAGAAAATTAAAAGTTAGGGGATTAGAAGACAAGATTCATTTTTTTAAAAATAATAAACATTTCAGCATTTAATACTGATCTTTAATTTATTTAAAAACCAATTTGATATAATAGTGTTTCTTTTATAAAAAATGATGTGGAATATTAAAACATCTTTAAACCCTTACCATGTGCCATGGATTGTACTCACAAACAAAAACAAAAACAGTCCTAATTTCAAAGTTTTCCTTTAATTTGAGGAGACAACACATAAAGTAGGAAGAATGCATATTCATGTTCAGTTCATGGCAGCTAGAAAAGATCGGGAAAAATCTTAAGTTTTAAGGAGGAAAGGAGAGTCATTACAAGCACTATTTTTATGTACAAAATGGAAAGAGACAGACAATCTTATTCCAGCCCCCAAACACTCAGTAGTAAAGGACAAATGCAATAGTGGATTTTTTTTTTTTATCCCATTACTTTTTTTCCCTCCTTCTTTTAAGAATCAGTTTTCTCACTTTTTTGGGGGGGAGGGGAACAGCAAACAGGAACAGCAAAAGTTATTTGATTAGAATAGTTAAAGATTTAAAGACTCTCTTTACTGAAAATAAATAGACCAACTTTAATTTTAAATGCTATGGTCAAAAAGGAAGAGGCCTCAAGACAAAGGGCGACTGAGTAAGAATGAGTTGCTTGTCAATGAATTTTATTATAATGTTAAAAATTGTCTATTTAAATTTTTGTAAATTTTTATTACTAAATATTGACTATAAAATTATCACTGGTGTATTAGAAAAGATGTGATGCCAGCAAACTAATATTATTGTCAAACTTATAAGGGAACTCCACAGTTTTTCAGTCTGAGAAATAGAAAAAGAGATAGAAAGGAAGGAAAAATAGAAGAAGGAAAGGAGAGGACAGAGATAGAATATTCTCTATAGGTAATTTCTATAGTTTAGTTTTACATGTCTGCCAATGTCTATAAAAACAACTGGATATCATAATTGCATTTTAAGTCATAAGGGAAATAAGGAAAACATAAAAGTTTTAAAGATCATGTCTTTTTTTTTAACCATGATTTTTTTAAAGGACACATTTCCAGATTAGATCATAAATGTGTCACCTATTGATCTACTACACAAATTTGGAAGATTAATATCCTCACTAATTCCAGGAAATATTTAGAAGCAACCTCAATTCACTCAATACTGGAAACTGAGTTTTGACTACATTTATAAAGAAGAATGCTTGCTGTTGATGAGAAACTACAACAAGACAATATTGTTAGCACCTCAAAAAAATATTAGTTCAAGAATCACTGGCCCTTGGTTTGAATATAGCTTCTGCCTCTTGTGGGACCTTGATCAAGTCACTTACCCTCCAGAAAAAGAGCAGGGAGAACAAGATAACTTCTATGATCTTATCCTGCCCAATGATATCAAAAAATATTACAAACTTTTAGATTTGGAAGAGTCCACAACAAGTCTAACCCAAACTTGAAAAGAAAAATCTTCCCAATTAGAAAAGCCTTTCTTGAAGTGCTCAAATGAAACCTCCTAAGGTGAGCCATTCAATTTTTAGACAGCTTTGATTGTTGGGAAATTTTTCCTCACATCAAGATTAAATTTGCTCTTATGAAACTTTCACCCATTGTTCCTAGTAGCTCAATTCTCTGGGGCAAATCAAAACAAGCCTAATCTGTCTTCCACAGAACAACCTTTCACCTATCTAAAGATTCAAATTAAGTCTTCCAGTCACATTTTCCCATGTTTCCTCTTTTCAGAGGAAACCTCAGTTGCTTCAAATAAGCTTTATATAACATATGAGTTCTAGATCTTTAACCATTTTTATTGTCCTTTATATGCTTGTCATCTTATTTCACTAAGGGGAAGAGGGGTGAGATAGAGATCATAAAGTATTTTTTATTTATCTTTAATACACTGTTCTGTTTGAACAGATACTAAAATAAAGGTCATATATCTAGTATCAGAGGTTAGATTTGAACTCTAATCCTCCTGATTTAAGAGTTGGTAGTCTGTCCACTGTGGGTATTTTGATTTGAAAGTCATTCTTTACACTGGTTTTTATGTGCATTTAATCCCTACACTGATATCTGATATCCTTCAATACCTTCTCTGTCTCCTCTACTAATGTCCACATTCAATTGTTTGTAAATGTGATTAAAAAAAAAAAACAAAAAAACTTTGCAATTAGAATACAGATCTGGGGGAAAAAATTTAAAATTGTGCCTGACTTTTAGCCTCCTAGCTAAAATGCAAACTAGAGGAGGAAATGACTATGATATGACAACTGTATCAGTCAGAACAGCATTAGTCATTGCAAATGTTTCCATTTCTGTCTCGAAGGAAAGCTTTCTCAATGTGTCAATAGCTTAGGAAGTCTTGAGCAACAACCATGAAATATGTAGGCTTCCAAAATTTTTCCTTTCTGAAGATGAATAATCATTTTTATTAAGTAAAACATGTTCCTTTAATACATCAGAAGTGCCATAATGAAGTGATCATCTAATTTAGATCAGTCAAGACTTTGAGAAGAATCAAATTTGTTCACATATTCCAAATAGTTTTTCCCTCCCATTTGAGAAGACAAAATGTTTTCCCAAAATAAGAGCTTGTATTGTTGCCTTTATTATTTATTAGCTTTTGTTCTGTTTTGTTTTGAAATAGCAACTACATTGATAATGTATTGCAGGTCCTGACTAATGCAGGCTTAGACCTTGGAGCATGCTTAGGTTTGCTCTTTCTGGTAGGTTACAGAGCATTAACAAAAATTCAATCTAGCATTTGCATCTTTGGAAGCTGGCTTCCCACCAGAGAAGCTGGGATTGTATGTTGGCAAGAACTGAGCTGTGGCTTTGGGAGAGGGGTAAGGACAGCAATCCAATCTTGTATGATTATGAACACAGCATCCATACTTCTTTTGTGTTGTTCTTTCTTAATTTTAAGAAGGCCAGTTTGGGGGTGCCCAGAAAAATATGTAGGGAGATTGATTAGTTCCATCAGAAGTCCCACCAACAAATAAAAAGGAAGCCATCAGAGTGAGTGGTCCTGGAAGCCCCTGAGGTCGGATGTGAAAGATAGCTCTGTAAATCATTAATGGCCTCAGAGATCCAGAGCCAGTTGAGAAAGAGAAGTGCTAGATACTGCCACTCAAAAGGCTGAGAACTAAATGTAAGGGGAAATTTATCAGGACCCAAAAAGGGCAAAAGGACAACTGGGTCTAGTAGGCTTGATGTTCACATCAAGTTCATGGTTATCCTACAAGTGTCATTTCCTTGACACTTTGAGGCCACCTTTCCCCAGGATTTTGTTTGTGCAAGGGGAGAAGAGATCCCAATTTGGGAAGATTATTTTGTACCAACTTCCAGTAAATTCCTTTTATAAAAGCCAACAGACTTGAAGTAGGTGATTGATAATGGGAAGCATATTATTGGAGACTCAGGAACACTTAGACTTTTAGGGTTATATATCACCCTGAACCCTAAGGAGAATAATGGTTAGCTGCCCTCTGAGAATCCAATTCTCCAGTATGAATAGGTATTGGAGAATTAAGGCCAAAAGTGAGACTATACTAAGAAGATATTTTTTACTAAGTGGAACATGTTTTATCTTTGGCAAGTTGAATTAAAGGGACAACCAGCAATTTTTCCCTAGTTAGCTGGAGAAGGAAAAAATGGTCATCATTGCTCCTCTACCCAATTGCCTTTGGCTCCTTTCTACTTTCCCTTCTTTTTCTCAATCCTTGTGCTGGAATTATAAGAGTATTGAATTTAAACTCATGTAGGGAGATGCCAGTGGCAAGGTAAAACTAAAGTCCCCAAATTTGACCTAAAATAAAGGGAAATTTGAACACCAAAATTCACATTTCATCTTTTAATTCCTTAGAGACTGCCTGTTTCTTTTCTCTTTCTCTGCAAAACACTTCAAAATACATTCCAAATCTCCATAAAATTAATATTTTATGATAAATAATATTGGTTAGGAATACAAGAATTTTTTGATGGAAATAAGAAAATTTAGATCTTGATTTTTGTTAAACTTGATTGATTGACTTTATTTCTATTGAATAAATCCACGTGAGAATCCCAACAGCAAATTAATATAGACTAAACCAAAATTCAAATAAGCCTTTTTGCCTTTTACTATTCTATTACTTTAGAGATAAAATATGGTAGATTTTGTGAAATAGTGGGTACATTTAAGATGTAAGGAATTTAGAGGAAACACTAAACTCAACTGGGACTCAAGGTTAGCATATAAATGGAAAGACAATGAGTGATTTGCTATTTTGGAAACTAGAACTGGAAAAATACCAACATAAATTAAAAGTTTGGACTAAGACATGATAATACCGAGCCTCAAAAGTGAGAAATAAAAAAGTAGACAAATCTTTTCTATGTTTCTGAATTAAATGAAAAGAAAAAAGTATATGAGTAAAGATATATATGTGCGCTCATACACATGAATATATGTATATGCCATCTTCATAACCAAAATCATATTTAACAAGGAGAATTTATCTCTAATGAATAGCAATTATCTTGGTATTTTCAAAAAGTTTTTAATAATAAACTCTTTTAGAAAAAAAAGAAAAAAATGCTAACAGACAGGGTTGTTTCAGGCTATATCCCCTTCCCCTGATGTTAATGCAAGATTCCTTAATTAATTCTTGAAATCAAATGGTTGTTCTCAAAACTAGACCTGATCAATTGTGGCACTGGTGGTATGGTCAATGCCTTGTGGCTTGAAGGCAACTTCAGTGAGTAGGTGAATAAACATAAGCCATACTGACTGTGGTGTCTCCTCCCTGCAGTCACTCAACTTTTCAGTGATCCTAAGATCACTGAAGATAAGTTTATAGTTCCAAATTTCTATTCAGTTATAAAATGAAATCATCTTATCAGTCTATAAAAAGACCAAAAATATTAAATATTTTTTTTAAAATAACATCAAGAGATTCACATATCCCAGGGCTTTTTTTATTCCTTAAATCCACTGAAAAAGATGAAAGGCTATTGTTGTTGTCATTATTATTCACACACACACACACACACACACACACACACACACACACACACACACACATATTCTTGATGGTTTACAAGGTTTATTTATATAAATCACCTCATCAGAATCTTATAACAGCCCTTAAAACTAGGGACTACAGGTATGATAAAGAAACTGAGCTTACAAGAGTTTAAGGGACCACAGCTATTAGGTGGGCTAGAGAAGGTTTCTACTTGACTCCCACTCCAGCAGAGCCCTCCATTCACTGATACTTTTAAATATGCAAAGTGTTTTATTTGATTTATCTGACTTCTGCTTCAAAGCTACACTGCAAGCAAGATTTTTTTTTTTGATTCAAACTTTTTTTATTATTAAGAATGAATTTCTTCAATAATCCTGGATCCTCTTCATTGGGTTGTGGATTTCCAAAGTACTTCTCCCTTTCATGTTCCTATTTAATTGGTTGGGCAGGTGACCACAAGCAACTTACTATAATGTATTATTATGCTTATGTTATAAATAAGAAAATGGGGCTCAAATAGATCATCAACTTAAAGTGTTAGAGATGAAAAGAACCTTAGCCCAAGCTTTGTTTTTACACAGTAAGTGTCACAGTCAGGAAAATCAGGATTTTAGTATAATTCTCAAGCCACCAATTTATCAATCATTTCCTCTCCTATGAAGGAAGGCTTCCTGGAAAAGTGTTTTAGGGTTAATTTAGGTCAGTGATTAACTGACCAAAGTGGGGGGACCACTGAATTTAAATGTAGGGAAGAAGGGAATGGAATAAGCAATTATGTAGCATCTAGTAAATAAATGTCAGTCCCTGTACTAAGTGTTTTATAAATATTATCTCATTTGATCTTCACAACTTTGAGAGGTAGATCCTATTATCCCCATTTTACAATTAAGAAAACTGAGGCAAACAGATGTCAAGTGACTTGCTTAGATTTACACAGTTAGCCAGCGTCTGAAGTTCAGGCCCAAGGTTCTAGCCACTACATCATCAGGGGCTTCTTTATTAAATGAATATATCCAATAACAAACATTGGAAAATGGCGCAACTAAATTTTTAAAAAAAGGAGTAACTAATTTAAAAGAAAATGTACAAATCTGCCTTCTTCATTTAAAGCACTGGTTTTCAGACTTAAATTTTCAAATTATATTTAACACAAAGAAAAGGACATTCTAAGTTTTTCATAACAGAAATAGATACCTCAAATGTTTATTTGAGTGTGGCAGTGATGTATACTTATTAATTATTGTAGTTAATTCCTGAATGTAAAATATATTCAACACATTACTGTAACTGAAATAATAAAACTCAAAAGGCAAAATCCTATTTAGTTGTTTGTAAGTTTAATATAGAATTTTGAAATAGACTGAATATTTTGTCTCCCACAAAGAAAGCCTTGATTGAAATAGAAGGGAAAAAGTAGTCTCCATTATAGTTACATGCACTTAAAGAAAAAAAAATTTTAATTTATAATATCAGAAGGAAATATAAAATCCGTTGGGAAAAGAGAATAAAAAGCATCTATGACTATCTAAAAACAAAACTAAAAAATGCCACATATCTTTCATCTACAGAAATAAGGAACATTTGCATACAAGAGAATCAAAAACAAATCTAGTTCATCAGCATGTTATAATACCATTTGACAACTTTGCACACTGCCTCATCAACATCATACTGTTTCAATTAAACATTTTTATCCATTTCATGTGTTAATCCATCTTTACTTTTATTTTACCTACAGCTGCAGTATTAAATTTAACTCTACTTTTCCAAGCAGAGAAGGATTTCCTGAAATTCAGAGACTGAATCACTAGCATTACAATGTCTCAGGCTACAAAAGGTTGTGGGGGGGAGGGTTGCAGGCCAGGGCAAGGGGGAGGAGCAGAGACCAGAGGGCAATGAGTTTTAAAGAAACAAATAATCCTGCCTCACAAAAGCCTGGACCCCAGTGCCAACTATAGAAAGATTAAGGATCCAGCTAGAACACAGTATGGGGTCTCTGTGCCAATGAAACTGAAACGGTCTTTTTGAGAAACTCTGAAGCGGCTAACTCCCCTGTGATCATCCTACCAGCTCTGCTCCACACTGAAAGGGTAATGAAGCAGTACTTCTTTATTTTACCAGCACACTATTGAAAAACAAAATAAATATCAAGCTCCCAAAGATAGGGTTTAACTTAAAAGAATCCAAAGTGACATGCTAAGAGGCAAACGCTGCTTCACATAAAACTTATACTATACCTTGGAGAATTAGGGATAAGCAAATATAAGGGGAAAGCAAAATCCATATTTAGTTCATAAAGCACGGTTTCTATTAGGTGGCTTTATTCTGATGGAAAAATCAAAGAGTGAAGAAATTCTCTCTTTTATTAAAAGAGTCATCTTTTAGGAATTAGAATTGAATGTATATGGTGAGACTCAAGAGTAAGTTTCCATAAAAGAAAAATGAAAAACTCAACTTTAAAATTCTGGAGGGTTTGATGATTTGGAAATGCTTATGATATACTGTTCTCAGAGAGATATTTCATCATCATTGCTTAATTGGCCATCCTTTATATCAGCAGCTAAAGAACTTCAATAAAACAATGGGATGTCAATTTCATGAGCCCAAAGTTGTATAATATCTATATTTTCCCAATTCTTTTTTAAAATGACCCTAACATTAAGGCTATATTGATTGCAAGTATTTCATTTTGATTCATAGTATCTATCATGTTTCCTGAAATTTTGACAATCTGCCAAAATGGTAATTATGGCCTTGTAATTATAACCCTGATCGCTCTGGTTATCTTACACCAAAAAGAGTTTCAGACTGTTTGAACTAGCAGATCTACAAGAAAACAGCTATATATTTTCTTCAAGGGAGTGTCACTTCTTTCAATGACAGTTCAACATAACAATATATGATATTTGTATATAAAAGCATGAAAAAGGTTTCAGCCCCAAATACAGGACATTCAAATAACTATAAAAATAAGTATGTGTTATCTAATTATCCAGGAGGAAAAAAAAAAAAAGGATCCTATTAATGAACTGAACAGATCAGACTGTGGGTTTAGAGGAAATGGAATGAAGTAATGATTCCCCCTATCTCTACAAACACTTCATTTATTTAGCACTGCTGGGGAAGAACAGGTTTTCATATAAATGAATATTTCAGATACCCTAAGTGTCAGAAATTTTCTTTTTTCCCCCTTTTAATTATTTGAAACATAAGTTTTTCCAAAATAGGTCAGGCAGATCTCTTGAAACAAATGGAAATTTATCTTAAAGATGCAGGATCATTATCCTGAAGTTTGAAGGTAATCTACCCTTTCTCCAACCTCTCAGTACTTTGCACATTTTATGTATTTTCTGCTTTCTTATATTTACCATAGCTATTTAAGATCTTTTCTCATCTTCTAAATTAGACTGTCAGTCCTCTGAAGGTAGGAACTATATCTATTTAATTTTGTGTTTGAATTGCCTAAGACAGTGCTTGGTAGTTGTAGATACTTAACAACTGTTGTGGTTGCATTATTATTATTCATTATTATAACTTGTCCCAAATCCTCTCTTTCAACTAAATTTACTTTATCTTAAGTACAACATATAATTTTTTGACTCATTACTTCCTTTCCTGCCATTTCCCTTCACAATGAATTCCTTACTCTTGGGCAATTTGATTATTGCTATATTCAACTATAGCCTATCTCATGTTATGTTTATCAATGACTTCATTAAAGACATATATGATATGTTTATGAAATTTGCAAATGATATGCATCTAGAAGAAATAGCTAAGAGATCTGATGTCAGAAAGGAACAAAAATAATTTACATAGTTAAAATTATGGGCCACATCTGGTAATGTGGAATTTAACTATGATAAATGTCCTATAGAAATAAACAATGAGAGAGATGTATATATCTAGGTATCAGTTCATTTGCAAATGAACAGTATCCAAGTAGACCACAAAGAGATGAGTTAATTATATGATTTAGCAGCCAAAATTCTTTTTTTTTCCTTTTTTTTATTTATTTAATAGCCTTTTATTTACAGGTTATATGTATGGGTAACTTTACAGCATTAACAATTGCCAAACCTCTTGTTCCAATTTTTCACCTCTTACCCCCCACCCCCTCCCCCAGATGGCAGGATGACTAGTAGATGTTAAATATATTAAAATATAAATTAGATACACAATAAGTATACATGACCAAACCGTTATTTTGCTGTACAAAAAGAATCAGACTCTGAAATATTGTACAATTAGCTTGTGAAGGAAATCAAAAATGCAGGTGGGCATAAATATAGGGATTGGGAATTTAATGTAATGGTTTTTAGTCATCACCCAGAGTTCTTTCTCTGGGCGTAGCTGGTTCAGTTCATTACTGCTCCATTGGAAATGATTTGGTTGATCTAGCAGCCAAAATTCTAACATAATCTTAAATTGTCTATATAAAAAGTAATCATAGATGTTAAGAGTTCCATTCTGTACTCTGTTCATATATAACTGTTTTATTTTCCTAACTAGTTTGTGAACTTTTTGATGACGGGGCCATATTTAGATTTCTTTATGTCAACCAAAAAAGATGAGCACAGTATGCCATATTTGATAATCAAAGAATGTTTGCTGATTGGATTTCAATATCTTTCTCCTAAGCATTTGTTGTTATTAAACAACTCAGCAAAAATGAATAACAATTCTTTTTTATGAACTATAACCTCACAGTTGGTTATTGAATTTTAACAATTAATGCTGAGGTGTCTCATAGATGTCTGGTGATCATAACTTATCATAGAGGAGGTAGATATAGGCGTGATAATTCCCAACATTTATTCTGCTTTGCAGGTTGGAAGAAAGATGTTATAAGCAAGCCAGCTACCTTCAAGAGGATACACTGGATTCTTGTCTTTTGTTTGTTTGTCCATCTCTTTAATCTTCACAGAATACTAATTCAATGGATCAATTCTGGAACGTATGTCAATTTTTACATCCAGTTAAAAATGCTGATTATACTCAGAGACAGTCTTTTAAAATCTGGAATCGAATTTAATCTGATTGGGAAGCAGTGTTAAATTATATTTTTTTAGTCAAAATCATTTAGAAATGACAAAAAACTAAAATGCAGTGCCTAACAACGCTCTTGATATGGCAGCTCCATTATTGAATGTAAACAGGATGAGTTAGAACATCTCCAAAATTCCTTTTTCTTTTGTCCAGTAAGCAAACAGTTCAGGACTGAGCTATTAATCCCTCTATTGTATTCTCTTCCCCAAAGCTTCATTCTTCATAAGATCAGAAATGAAGAGAAAAATGGTGGAGAGATTAGGGCAGAATGACAATTCAACTCATACACACATACACACACAGTTTCTGAATACCAGAAAAATAAGAAAAGTTGGTCCTGCCAGCTCTAAATACCCCCGTGTCCTTGGTTTAAGATCTGAGGTCACCATGGAATGTTTTGTTTTTTTTTTTTTTTTATCTCATTTATTTGAAATATAGGAGAAGAGTCAAAACAAGTTTGGCCACATTTGACATTAGCCTTTTATACAAAATATCAAGAAAATCTACACATTCAAGCCATTCAGAGCATTTAGTAAGTATCATTACCTCAGAGACTCTGGGGGAAGCATGCTGCCAGTTGCAACTCACAGCATCAATTTATCATTTTGAAGAAGTGGACTTTATAAAGCCACAACAACAAGCAACTGGAAGATCTCCTAACATACCATTCACTTGCCCACTGTATACAATGAATAGGATCATAGCCTGAGAAATAAAAGGGGCTTTTAGAGGTCATCTATTTCATCTCCCCTAATTTATAAATGGAAAAATTGAAAAATAGAATGTTTAAGTAATTTGCTTGAGGTCATACAGTTTAGTCTAAGAAATAGGATAAGAACCTAGATTTTTTTTTTACTATAACTTGAGTGTTCTTTCACCTGTATCACACTACTTCTGACATTCAATTAAAAAATCTAAATCTCACTCTAATTAATTTCACATTACATAAGTACAGTTATGTACTATGGTTTTCTGACTCAAAGAGATCTTTGAGTCTGTTCATGCTGGAAGGGCCTTCTTCCATAAATTTGTTTCAGTCTAAACATGTGGGAGAATATGAAAAATGAAAACCTCAGAATTGTAGCAAAATTGCCATCAACCCTAAAAAATATATGTGAAATTTCCCTGAATCTACTAATGGCTTTCATTATAGTTGTTATTTTAAAATATCCTCTTCTCCAGTTCCATTAAACTTCTGACATGAAAAACTGAGTGTTTCTTACAGATGAAAGAGGTCTGGGCAGCACTTAAGGAGACTACTACAGGGGCTTAGCTAGCTCCCAAGCAGTTCCTATTAGAGTGAAAAATAAATAGAGTAAGAGCCAAGCTCAAAACTATTCTCTTACAGAGATAAAATGTAAGTGCTCTACAGAAAGTGAAAACAGCTCTCCAGGGAATTCTTGGGATATGTGCAAAAGAACAATGCAACTGTTTCTGTAAGTCAAGTGGAAATAGTTGGGGGGGGGGGGGAGTTGGAACAGTTATGAGAAATGATGGAAAATAGTCAAAAAGTATTGCACAAGATAAGGTCCCCCACTTAGTTCACTGACCTTGAAAGTATATACAATGTCAATACTTAAAAGAAAACAGAAGCCTTATGATAAAGTGCACCTATGGGTTATTGGAGCTAACTAGATACTAATATTCCTTGGCAATATATAACCCATCAAAAAGGTCTTAAGGATTAATAATATCTCTTAAGGCTCAAAGAAAAATGAGCTTCTTAAACATTACTAATAATTTATGTGCCATTACTTTGGACATGATTAACTTGGGTGTTTCCAACTTCTTTAACAAAATAGAAAATTATTCCCAAGGAATTGCAGAATGAACAAAGAAAAAGTGATTTATTCCTCTATTCCTTCAATATAAAAAGTTGAAATTGACTTCAAAAGAATTCTCTATAAGTTACAATTATGCTTAGCAACAGACTACAATAAATCAAAGATGGTAGTCTCTTCAGTACAAAAATTAGGAAGGGTTATCAGGACTTACTGTGAAGAATTGGAAGAACTTTTCCATTCCTTGGAGAATAAACAAGCTTCAGGTAAAATTTACAACCTGGTTCTTAACTTGGATATAATTTGGGAAAAGATAAAAAATGATTACATATTCACTCTCTCATTCTTTTGACCCTCAAACACTTGGGATAAAAATCTGTTTCCACTTTAGAAACCTCAGTGTAGAATTTCACTTACACAGAATGCAATTACTAGTTAGCCTGCTTGAGCTCTTTCAATGAAAAGTCTCAAGAGCAGTCTATAGGAAGTCTACATTTTTTTCCCCAATGCATTAAGTTCCTGGAAACAATGTCTTAAAGTAGATTGTCCAAGGCAAAAGCTGTCTGCACATGCACTGTTGTATTCAAGCTCTCTTCAGACCAGCTCAGGATGTTTGGGGGGAACCAATGAATTAAAGGACAGAAGCCATAAGAAGGATGATAGGTCATATTTACAAAGACTTTAAGATTTACAATGTATTTTCTTCACAACTCTATTGGTAGATTAAACAGATATTGTCATGTTCCTACAAATCAAAAACCTGTTTCAGAGAGGTTGAGATACTTATTTAGTGGGAGCTAAATGCATCCAGGTGTCTCCCCACAATTAAGACCTGATAAGGTAGCAACAACTGTACAAAGTAGCAAAATGTTTAAAAATGAAAGCTTGAATCCACATAATGCTAAGGTCAGTAATGAAGATAAATAGAAAGAGTTGCCCAGTATCAAATTTAGTGGATGCTGGAAGCACTTAAGAGTCTTGGGTGTCAAAACAGTAACAACAACAAAGAATAGTAGTACTTACTACTTAGTTAAAATAATTATGAAAAAATTATTTAAAATAATTAAAATAACTAAAGTAGGAGACTATTAGACCAAAGACTGGGGTGAACTACTCCCTAAACTATGGATAAGACTCCTAAACCATGATTTCATGCTCATGTCCCAGAGTCACTGGCTTCTCATCACAGAATGATCCCCAACATTTGTAAATTATGATACTTTATCTGGATACAAAAACTCCTAGTGTCACTTTTGAATAAAGATGAAGCATACACTCCATACACTCAATAGGACAACTGATGATATATCATAATGGTCTCAATGACCCACAGATTGGAAGATCTCTTCAAATAGAAATGATTAAAAAAATTCTCAATCTATAAGAGATGCAAGTTCTGAACTGCACGCCCCACTCGTCCTGTTTCTATTGGAAGAATCTCATGCAGCAAAAATGCCACAACTTTCAAAATAAACAATAACAAATTTGCACATCAAATATTTAGAGAGCCCTGAACTATTAACTTGACTGGAGAATATGCTACTGAAAGCACTAAACCTACTCTACTGATAGTTGAGCTTGAAGATTTCACTGCATATTTACTGCCTGCCCACAAGTCTAAGAGTGATGGCAGATAAAATACAAGCACAACTGAAGACAAGCAGGACTTTATCACCAAACAAATAATCACTGTCTGATGCTATTGATTATGGCATCCATTTCTGTCAGGTATTTACAAGCTAAAACTCTTATTTAATCATGCTGTGGAACTTCTCTTAAATCCTTTTTCTCTCTCCACATTTGCTATTTAATTAGGGTAAAATTTCTTATACTTTGAAAGTAAAATGAACATGCCCATGCGTACAAACACACACACATACACACACACACACACACTCACTGTTCATCTATTCAATTATAATTATATAAGGTTTACTTTTTAATTGAGAAAAATCAAATTTGACCTACATGCTACTGGGCTTCTCATATATGGAAAAGCAATTCATTCAACTGGAATTTGTGAGGAGACATCTCATAAAATCAAGTTTTCCAGATAGCTGAAGCACATTCCTTCCATACTTCATTTTAAAATTTGAAAGTTGATATTTCTAAAGTATATAATAGAATGAAACATACAGAATCTCAAAGTCTGAGGAATTTTAGGAGTCATCTAAATATTCCTAGGACTAAAAAGGAATCTATATAAGGTGAGATCTCTATTATGTGTTTTTCTTCCTTCTTAAACACAGCAGCTGCAGAGGACACTGAAGGTTAGACTTGAACCTAATAAGAGTGGATGTGAGTTGAAATCCATACCCAAAGCAAAGGAGATGTGGCTTAGGAATCAAAGAATATGTTTTTAGTTGTCCACTCCAAAAAGGTAAATAACATGGAAAGATAATTGATGCATCTCGAAGAAAAAGCAACTGCTAGATAAATTTCAATCACACTTTTACAATGTTGAGGAATAACAGGATATCCAGAAGGATAAGGTCAAAAAGATTTTATTCCAGAGATCAGCTATAATGACATAGGAATAAAAATACCTGCCCATAGTATACTTATTAGAAGAGACGAAATCCTAATTTCCCAATAAATAAAGGGAAGTAAAATATAAAACTTTTCAGTGACAAAAGGTCAGAGATACATGTGTATGGAACCTAATTTATCATGAACTCTCATTTGAGATTTGGGGCAATTAGGTGGCACAGTAGATAGAATGCTGGACTTAAAATCAGGAAGACCTGAATTTAATCTCAGACATTTACTAGATGTGTAACACTGGACAAGTTGTTTAACCCATATTTGCCTCAGTTTTCTCAGCTGAAAAATGGAAATAAAGTAACACTTACTGTGCAGAATTCTTATAAGTATCTAAAAATATATTGTTGGCATAGTACCTGGCACATAGGAGAAGGTATATATAAATGCTAGCTATGATGATGATGGTGGGGGGGGAGGGGTGTTGAGATAGAAAATACACACTAGTTTAACTGACCAAACTACATAATAAATGAATTGACCCAAATATAGATAGGATCTTAAGAAGTCAATTGGGAAGACTGACCATAAGGCAGAAAATAGTTGTCCAGTTCTTTAGATAAGAAAGAAAATATCTAATATGGACTCATCAATCCTGATTCTTAGATCTATACTTACAGTGTGACAAGCAATCACAGAGAATATAAATTGTTCCGAGATTTCCTCTTGGCTGTATAAGCAGGCAGTCCAAGTTGACATTTAAGAATCACTGGTTAAGAGATTTATGTGCTACATACAAACCATACACACACGTGTATATTCATAATCCATCCATAGACATATAATATTGTCAAAAAATAAATGCTACTGCTAAGATTTAAAAAACTAGAATTTATTACATATGAATTTTAAATCTTTTTTACTAATTTTTTTCTTTGGAGCTTTCTAAAAGATACATTAATGAAGAAGTATTTTTTCTATTATTCAACCATTTAGGGATTAATTATATAAGAAAGCAAAAATCTAAGACTACTAATGTCTCACCTCCATAGCCTATGTACTATTTTCTTTCCTATTCAGAAATGATACTATATTCATCCTAAGGAGAGTATGTCTTTATAGTCAGGAGATGGCATTGATCTGTCCCCATGCTCTCTTATGTGGAAAAATGCACACATTCACAAAGGACTATCAGATTTATTACTGTCACCTATGGCTATGTGGTAGAAGTAAGCTTTCTATCACATGGGAAAATGAAATTTCATTAGTCCCATATTCTTACCAGCTAGGTTAATTAGTCTGTTAGTCTGGGTTAAAAATTCTGAGACATGGTAGGGATTTAGTAGATAAGAAATGTCATTTAAAATGGTATATTGAAAAATAACTCTATTAGAATTATTTGGTCAAAAGGCCTATGTTCAAGTCCTGCCTCCACTAAGAACTAATGGTGTAACTCTGAGCAATTTAATCATCCTCTCTGTTTCCTTAGATTAATACTGAGGATCCCAAGATCATAGAATCTAGACAACCTATTCCCATAGGGTTTTCCCTAATATCAAAAGATGCAGTGTACGAGAATTAGACAAATACATGACATATCATTTTCATTCTATTATTGATCCAATAATCCAGGGATTTCTTAGTAACATGGGAGAAATATATGACCAGAAGGGGGGAAAAAAAATCAGGTGGATCATGGAGCAAGACAAAAGGTAACTAATGAATATCCTGCAGTGCTCATTTGCATCTACACAATGCCAAGACAATTAGAGAAAAGCCCCTAACATGTTGGCCAGATGTTCCATGGTGGATTTATGAGAAGGCATCAAACAACAGATCAATCACTAAGTATTTAGAAAACACTTAATATGTGTCAGGCACTATACTTAGCATCAAGTATACAAAGGAAAAAAAAATCAATCAATAAGAATTAATTTTAAAATCTCATTGCCTTTAATACACTTATATTCTAATAGGAGAAACTATATATATATATATATATATATATATATATATATATATGCATATACACACAAATCGGGACATATATACTATTTACATACTAGAAAAATGATAGCTTTAACAAAGAAGGCAATAACGAGGGAAAGTGTCCTGCAGGAGGTGCCACTTGAGTTGTGATATAAAGGAAACTAGAATCTCAGAGAATCAATAACTTGGAGGAAGAAAATTTATTACTGGTACTAAGGCCCGAGATAAATGTAATACAGATATACCTGAATGTTATAACTTTATAAATGGAAGCTAGAAAACCCTCAGACATAGTTTGCATTTAAGATGATCCTATACAAAAGAGGATACCAACCCAGCTTCTAACTCGCTAAGAAGCACTGTGAACACAATTAGAACCCAGCCCAGTATTATAATTGGAAGAGACCCCTTTGTTCACATCTGAGCAAACCAGAACATTTAATTTAAAATTTTTTTTAATTTAATAAATTTAGTATTATTAAGACAGTAAACTTGAAAAGTTATTAGCCAAATTTTGAGTGTGCTTATACTTGGTAGTTGAGTATTATTAATGATCACTATTATTATAATAATTGTCATTATATATCATTCATTCATGAAGTCTTCCAGAAATAGTTTCATGGCAATAAATAGCAACCAAAAAATATAAAAAGGGGCATGGTAAAATTGAGTAATCTTTCACTAAAAATTCTACTCAATTTGAGATGAACTGCCTAGCCCCTAAGATGAAATTGAATTAGGGAAAATAAAGGAGGAAAAACAAATGAGAAACCTTATGGGAAGATTCTATACTGATGCTCAGAATAGGTTTTGCACAATTTGAAAAAAAAAAAAAGTCTTGAAAACAGGCTTTGGAGAAATATTTTAGAATCAATGTTCACCATAAAGGTTAAAACCAATGATAATTGTAATTATTTTTATTTTTTAAATTTATTTATTTATAGCCATAATTTATAATTAATTTATTTATAACTAATTAATTTTATTTTATTATTTTATCCTTTCTTCCTTCCTTCCTTCCTTCCTTCCTTCCTTCCTTCCTTCCTTCCTTCCTTTCATTCTTTTTTTCATTTGAAAATTCCTTTAACTTTTGCATTTGCAAAATAGTGATAATATCTTACATAACTGAAACTTTTGGAAGTGAAAGGGAAAGAATTATTTCTTAGTTTAAAAGGAAAGCAGAGACTGTTACTCATCTTACTAATATCAAAGCATATTAAAATCGGTGGAAATGGTGACTTGTTAAACTAAAGACAGGTCATAAATTTTCATTTTCTGGCAATAGAACTCCAGTATGATTTTTAACAATGTGAGATTTTCATTTGTCATAGAAACTATAGGTATAAAAGAAATCACTTTTCCCCCACATCTTTTTTCAGCCAGGTTGAAGTGAACAAAAATACAATATATGATTCCTCTTGAAATTTAATGTGATTTAAAAAAAAAAAAAAGAGAGATATTAAACACCTACTGATATGTAAAGCAGTACACTAGCTAGTAGGCAGACAAAGATACCAAACCCCTGGCCTCAAGGAACCTAAAACCTAATTATATAGGACATAGAGAAGGCAGGGAGGGAAAACTGATACAAAAAAGATTAAGAACAAAAGGAAGGTCCCGTAAAAGTGGCATTAAAAAAAAACAAACAAACCTGAAGAACTTTCACTTGTGAAGAAGGAATTGGAAGGTGGCACCTGAGTTGGCCCTTGAAGGAAGGACAAGATTACAATATATGATTTTGAGGTGGAAGAAAATCTATTCTCAGTATGCTTCAGAACAGTGAGTCAGAGACATGGAAAAAAACAGAGAAAAGAAAGTTACTTGGTTTTGCCAAAAAAGTGAGGATACATCAAGGAAATCCCTATGAGATAAGGCTGGGAATAAAAGTAGCAAATATTTAAACTTTTATTGTAGAAAATTAAAATGTGCAAGTATCCTAATTTAAGCTTTGTCATAAAATAATATTTACCATTATTTTAAAATAATGTCAAGTATAAAGGTGAAGTCACATCTGTTATATAAAGAAAGTGATTCTAATTGCTCTTTTCTAATGCCTTTTTTCTTAAGGTTTTTTGGTTTTTTTTTTTTTGTTTTTTTTTTTTTTGATCCTTTTGGAAGTACTCTGTAAGCTCTAACATAACTGATTTTTTAAAAAGGTGTTATGGGATGCCTAAGAGAGCAGCAAAACAGTCTGCTCATTTTGGAACCTTTAAAGAGCCTCAAGGGAACCTTAATTTTTTAGTTTCATGGTAAGTAGGATAGAAGAAAAAGAGTTATCATCAACAAAATCAGCTCTCCTGGGGGTAAAGTCCTTACACGAAAAGCATGTTCATTCATTCATCTTATTTTTTATGTAGTTACTATGTACCCAGTTCCATGAAAGATACTGTAGTAAGAATGAAAAAAAAAAAAAAAAGGAAATAAAGTTCCATCCATCAAAAAGCTTACAGTCTGGTTGAAAAGCTGTTTAACACTGTAAGGTAGAATATGAAGGAAAGGTAGGATTTGTGGGCACAGACCTCTTCTCCATTGGACTCTTCCTGATCACCCCAATTTATGAGTATCTCTTTTGAAATTGTTTTATATTTCCTATATGTGTATATAAGTGTATATATGCTTAAATTTACTTATCTGTATAACATATTGTTTCCCCTAATAGAATATAAGGTCCTAAAACACAGGATCTTGTTTGATTAATCTTTGTATACTTAGCACCTACACTATGTCTTGAATATGTGAGACAAAAATAAAAGCTGCTTACTGAGTTGAACTGAATATAGAAGCCCAAGAAGAGAAAAATCAACATGGGCTATGTTGGTCAAGAAAAGCACTCTTTCATAATGTTACAACTCATCCTGGATGTTGAAAGATAGATGAAGAATAATGAAAAGAAGTAATAGCATGGAGGTAGAAAATTGATTTGTAGACTTTAAGGAACAGTAGAAACCACTGGGTTCAAACTTTTAATTTATTTTATGTTAAGAGAAACTGAGAACAGAAGCATTAAAGTGACTTGTTCAATGTCATATACCTAGCTTTTTAAAAAATTATGGTAAAGTTATCTACCATCAGGCAATATGATGTTTGAAAGTTGTCTAAAGTGATTTGCCTTGCCTAATACTACTAGTTGAATTTCCTGTTAATTGTTCCTAAACATACTAGGAATTCTAATTATTGCTCCAATTTTCTTGATTCGCTTTCCTTCCCTTGAATCCTGTAGCTTTTATAAACTCTTATGTCACTTATGCCATTCAAACTTATATAAATATATTATCTTAGCACCTTTGCTATAAACCTCTATTTATTATGATTTACTGTGATCTTAGAAAGCAGCAACCGTGACTTATTCACCTTTGTGTCTTATAGAATACTGATATAAACTGAACTATAGTCTAAGTGTTCAATAAATAACTGATGAATATGTTTCTACTCTTCTATCTTTTTTATCTACCATGATAGTTATATTTCATCCTTTTTGGTCACATAGTTCTCATTTAATAGTTAAAATTCATTGCATATCACATTGAAGTCTTCAAAGTAAACATAGACGTAAAATTAGTAATTGTTTATTATCATGAATGATCCTAATTTGAAATTATTGACTATATTCCTGTCTTCATGTTAGGCCATGCCATTTGCAGTTCCAGTCTTCCATTTCTATTTCTGAGATTCTCAATGAAATAACACTACTTTATGATTATTAAACTTTTACATTAGTTAATGCTAATGTCAGTACTATACATCTCCACAGTGTGATCCCTTTTCCTTCTTCTCTTCTCTTTTTTTCTTCTTCCCCCTTTTCTTTCTCCCTCACTCCCTGTTTCCCTATATATGTATGTATGTATGTAGCCTTCCCCTATTAAAATGTACGTTAATTAGAGGTAGAGACTATCTTGATTTATCTTTGTATCCCTAGCACTTACACAATATCTGACACATTGCAAACTCTCATTATTTTTGTTTTTTTAATTATTTTTTTTTATTTTCAAAACATATGTATAAATAATTTTCAACATTCACCTTTGTAAAACCTTGTGTTCCAGTTTTTTTTCTTCCCTTCCCCACACACCTTTTATTAGATGGCAAGTAATTCAATATATGTTAAGCATGCAATTCTTCAAGATATGTTTCCACAATTATGCTGCACAAGAAAAATCAGATCAAAAAGGAAATCTTAGCCAATCTGAGAGGTGAGCAGTGGTACCTCAGAGTTGTTTTAATTTGCATTTCTCTGATCAATAATGATTTAGAGCATTTTCTTATATGACTATAAATGGTTTTAATTTCTTCATCCAAAAATTGTCTACTCATATCTTTTGACCATTTATCAATTGGAGAATGGCCTGAATTCTTATAAATTTGAGTCAATTTTCTATATATTTTAAAGTTAGGTGTTTATCAGAATCCTTGGATGTAAAAAATTTTCCCCAGTTTATTGCTTGCCTTCCAATTTTGTCTGCATTGGTTTTGTTTGTACACAGTCTTTTTAACTTAATATAATCAAAACTATTTTGTATTGTAAGAATTAGAATACATTCTTCTTTGACCACAAATTCCTTTCATCTCCGTAGATCTGATTCTCATTTTTTAGTTTGCATTAATTAATGTATGCACTCAATTTAATACTTAATCACAAACCTACTCTCTACTAGGCACTATTGTAGATAACTGCTTATTTCCAAGGTGTTTAAAAGCTATATGGAGTAAGCTATACCATAAAATGATATAGAACACCAACATAAACATTCATTCAGTACCTATATGAGAAACTCTGTTAAATACTGGGGAAAATGCAAAATTTAAGTAGTCCCTACCTTTAAGGAAGCTATAGTATATTAGTAGAACAAAATGCTATGACAGATAGCTATGATACTCGGTTTCATAGGTTAAATAGTTTTTTTAAAGCAGTGAAATTTTAAAAGACAGCTAAAAAATAAAGGTCCTGTATGGGTCTAAAGAATAAGACTGCTGCCATTTGTAGCAGTCGATAAAGACTCCTTGCAACTGAACTTTGAAGAAAAGATTTGGCAAAGGAAAAATAAAAGGTAGATTATAGTGCATTAATGGAGACAGAGATGCAAGAGAAATAGGAGAAAATTGTGAGTCTTAAGACTACAAATTGAGAGATGAAGAAAATGGTAATGGTGCAGATTGAAACAGTAGTTAGTCGGAATAGATTCAAAGATTAAGAGAAAAAAAATCATTTTTTAAATTTTAAAAAATATTTTTACATATGTTGACTTTAAAGTAGAAATGAATTCTAGATACAGAACTTCTCCATATATAAAAGCAAGAAGAGAGGTCATAGCAAGGGAAACAAATTTAAAATTTGTCTACATAGATGGCAGTAGTTGAAGTTGTGTATGTGAGTGTGTGGAGAAAGAAGACAAGGACACAAGACAAGACTATAATACCAAGAAGAATGTGTTAGTGTAGAGGAGAAAGGATCAAACAAATTGATCTTATAAGTTATAGGACTTTGATAGAAATTTCCAGTTGAGAAAATTAAGGAAGGTTTCCTGTAGGAAGTGATATCTCATTCTAGTTAGGTCGTTCGATATATAAACTCATGCTCTTAGTTTCATGTCATTTTTTTTTTTCTGGATTTAGTCAATAAATCAGTTTTAAATCCAATTAATTGCACTATCATCCAAATTGCATATATATATATATATATATATTACTTGATAAACACAAAGCTACAACACATAATAACAGTCAAATACTATGTGGAAATCCAAGTATAATATATCTATATCATATCTCCAAAGTATTCCTCCCTTAATGCTTCAGTAATGGAACTGAAGTTAGTGTAAAATGAATTGTTTTTAATGAATCCATTCTGTCATCCATTTTTGTCACCACCATTTCTCTAATGGTTTACAAAACATGCACGAAATGTTCCTCAAGAATTTTTCCAGAGCTTGGGATCAAGTTCAATAACTTAAAGTCACTTCTTTCTTTTTTTTTTTTTTTTTTGAAAATCAGTACATTTGTGGTAAATCTTCTAATATACAGTTTAATAAAGATTGCCAATAGTTCCTCAGGGGCCATCTTTTCATGTTATTTCAGTACCCTGGAATGCTAAAAAATTGGGCCCATTTAAGACACTAGAACATTTTCATACTATCTGTTAATTTATTTTTGTTTTCAATTACATCCAAATATAATTTATTCTACTTTTGTATTCATCATTTTTATAGAAAAGCAATCAAGCTAGAGTTGAGTAGGTCTGTTTTCTCTTTGTCATCTATTAACATCATCAAAATGCATGGATATTATAAAGAAGAGATGAGCCTAGCTTCTTGAAGGCTATATTATTTGAGTGCAAATCCTAGAAAATCTCAGCAAGTTCAATTATTCAATTTTTATTCAATTTTATTCAAATGCTAATTGAATTAAATTCATAATCAATAATCAATAATCATGTATTAAGCAGCTATAATGTACTATTTTCTTACTTTTTAAAGCATTATTTAAGGCCCTTATGATGCAAAGATAAAAAAGTGAAATCGTCCCTGGCCTAAAGCAGCTTATCTTTTAATGAAAGAGAGTGTATATATACACATATATATGTTCGTAAATATATGCATACATATGTGTGTCTGTATACACACACACACGCACACAATGTATAAAAAGAGAAAGAAAACACTAACAGCTGTTAGCAATCAGGGAAGGCTTCATTTAGAAGTTGGCCAATAAGTGATTTTTTATGGTCAGAGCACCTAATAAAATCAACAAGAAATGGAGGATTGGCAATATATATTAATTAAAAATAATTTTAAGATTACAGATTCTGAAACACTGAAGAATACACCCCAAAGAAATAGGCTTATTCCTTCCTTGTTTTTCATTTCCCCAGTATGACTTTAAAAAAAAAAAAACCCAAAATCTTTCTGTTGTGTATTGTCCAAATGCTCAGCTCAGTTCTCCTAGCAGGATTCTTATAAGATCATGTTATACTTTTGCATTGGTCCTAAGTTAGTATTCCTATATCCATATTTTGAATATAATTTTAAAAATATGAATCCCTCAGAGATTTCTTTGTTTAGCATATGAGTATTTTTAGAGATATCCCTCTTTTCTTCCATATTTGGATTATTTACAATTACATTATTAAAACTTTGTTCCTGAAAGTCTCCCACTTCTTATGAAGTGATATACCTTTTAGGGATGCAAACCTTAAGCTTATATTCATTTTCCCCTAAATGTTTAAGAGTCCTTACATGCCAAACTAGATCCAGTGTTCTTCTTATCTATAATGAATGTGAATATGATATATTTACTTACTCCTACAATTCCCATTATTTCTACTTTAAGTCTTAAAGAGTTCCTTTTTGTCTTTGGTCAAAAGAGGGTCTAGAATCATAGTTCCTTTAGCTGCTTCCTCAAACTATTTTTCTTTTAAAGACTGAATCTTTCAATGTCACCCAGACTGATAGTTCAAGGGTTACCCAAGGGCCTGGAACAACTGCTCAGCATGGGAATTTTGACAAGTCTCTTAATTGCCATCTATACAATGACCTTTAAAAAAAATCTACAAGTCTTTCCTGATCTAACATTCCACAATGAACCAAAGCACTTAAGTAAAATGGCAAAATAGATGGATAAAATTTTCTTTGAGAATAGAAAGAATACAATGATTATTAAAGATGCATGAATACACACAAACACACAGGCTTTAGCAATAATGAATATTGTTCTGGAATAAAGAAATGTTTTTACTGCATATAAATATTACTTAATAGCTGATAATTATACTGATTCCTTTCTTCACCGCACCCCCTAACCCCCACAATCCAAACAACAAGGGACTCAGGAAATTTGATGAAGTGATAATATTTCAGCTTCTTCTGACACTTCTACATGATTCCTATCATTCTCTTTATGGAAAAATAAGTTAAAAGCTTTATTGTTCACATAAAATCTCTAAAACCGGAATAAGTTTTTTAACATAGAAAAAACAATCATCAGTATTTCCCCTTCTAACGCATTTATATAATATATAAATTGTGTTCAATTGCTAAGCTTCTCAATTGAAAAAACCAGGGAGACCACAGTTTGAAATAGTAAAATTACCACCAAATCTATTTCTAAACAAGGTTACAAAAAAAAAAGCATACATTGGATTTATAAAGAAATTTTGAACATTGAGCATAAATTAATAGATAACTTCCTATCCCTACCTTTGCTTTTGGTTATGTCAGTTTTGCCCCCCGTTGAAAGCTACAATCTAGACCAACATTCTATACTCCCATTCCTTTCTATAGTAACAGAATAAAATATGAATTTTTAAATTTCATTTTTGAAAAATAGAAAAAGTTTTAAGACAAATTCCAAATCTGCTTGATAAAGACTACTGAATGTCAAATGTGAGCTTTTTCTATGCACTGAAGTCATTTCCTTAATCTATTTATGACTGAGTTAAAGAAAGAGCAAGCCTACCATATGCTAAGTGTACTAAAATTTCTTATGAAAATAATTTAAAAGATTTATTTCATAATACTAGTTGCTTTAGTGATGAATTTCTACTTTCTTCTAAACATTTTGTTTATTGTTATATCACTTAGTGAATGCTTCAACAACTTCATTAGAGACACTGAAATGTTGAACCAAAACAAAACAAAACAAAAGGAAAACTTTATGGGTAAGAAGATGTGAATCTTTATCTTAGTTTTTTAAAATTTTACAACTAGCTAACATGTAACCTTTCCAAATAATGGTAAATAAGAGAATAAAAGTAAAGAAAACACATTCATTTACATGTTTTATTTCTTCTGGAATTTCATTTACGTTTTAAAAAAAATTTTGTTATGAATATACATATATATATATACACACACAACATGCATACATATATAGGTATATATTTAGAATCTAAGTCAGAGGGATTCATGATCTCTTTGGTATGTGCACTCTATCCAATCATATAAAGCATAATTGCTCCATTTTTTGAAGTTTACCTAGATTTTAAAAAATATTCATATACCAAGATCATTTTTAAAAAGTCAACAAAAAGACATGACAGGATCTTAGATCTTAGGCAATATTTTGCTCATTGTTAGCACTTATGTATGCTTTCCACTCAGTCCCTCACTCATTCATTATAGATTCTAAAATTATTACCTATAAGATATAAGATGCTCTAGAAAATCAATTGTGAATGCCAGATCATTTAATGCTTCTGAGATTCAATTTCAGCATCTTTAATATGGGGGAGGCAGGTGAAGCTTGTATATACTATCAATGCTGTCAAACAACAGAAATAGATCTCTGTGGATTTATATATTAACTTAGAAAATCACAAATTAACATTATCTTTGTTATATTGTGGTTCAACTTGTTTTGCTAAACATTTGCCAATTATATTTCAATCTGGCTTGAGAGATTTTAACAGTTCTGGACTACATGATGTCAAAGTTATATTTCAGTTTTAGCAATGGTCTATAGGTAAATTTTCAATCTCTATCAAGTATGTCTTAGTAGATATAGTTGTATAAAAAAGACAAGTAAAACATAAGGCACAAAAAGAAACAATAAATAGAAATGTCTTAAGTGTAAGTTTTAAACTTCTGATCCTGGAATTTCATAGATAAGTAATACATTATAATAAACAAGAAGAGAAAGCCAATATGTTTGGTGATATATTTTTTAATGTATAAATGATAAAATAAAGAAAAAGTTAACACAGTTGCTTAGGATGCTAATATTAATGAGACCAAGTTCACAGGCTTATCCCTCATTGTGTCCATTTATTTTTATGGAGAAAAAATGAGTTCTGCAGGAAGAGTATAATTTTAACATCACAAATGAGTTATTCTGATTGACTAAATATCAGCCCTATTTAAGAAATGAGACATAACTTGGTGAGGAAAAGAGAGGCCTAAGTTTTACACCTAGAACTGTCTCCTGAGTATAAACAACTATACTAGAACATGTCTGAAACATTATTAGAAATAGGAAGACTTTTCCTGTTCCCAGGAATTGGATTCAGAAGTCCCTGGGGAAAGCCCAGTGTTGGAATCCTATACTAAAGCAGAAGTTTATAGACAAGGGGAAATCAGTTACTGATATAAAAGAGTAATACAATGTAGCATAAAATAATAATTCATTGTAGAGCTTTATACTAAATACATAAAACTGTCTCATAAAATGAGACAGGCAAGAAAGTATAAGTTGGCATGGTGAACCATGAATATTTGAAACTACGCATTAGATATCCACCAATAGTAAGAGTTTCCTCTACATCTCTTCCTCCAAATCAGATTTTCAAATTACAAGGCAATCAACTAAGAACACCAACAAAATTTTGAAAGGGATTGTCTTGATTTTTGTCTTTTAAGAAGTTTTTTGACAAACTAAAATAAAAAGAAAGGGAGGGAATAAATGTTTGCCCCCAAAACTCATACATGCAGCAATCCTTAGAATTTTATGAAGCATAAATACTTATAAAAATAAAAAAAAGAATGAATGAATGAATAAGTAAATAAAATAAAAGTCAGAGGAGCAAAGAGCCAAAATAGTAAAGGAAAGTCAGGGACTCTCCTGAGCTCTCTCAATTCCTTTTCTCTCCAAACAACTTTAAATAATATCTCAAAAGGGATTCTGGAGTGATTGAACCTACAAAAAAACAAGGCAAAACAATTTTCCAGCCCAAGATAGAATGTTAATGTGAAAGATATGTTACACTGGGGTGAGAGCGTAACACAGTCCAGCTTAGACTATGTCAGCACCAGCTGGGCTTCAGCAAGCAGCAGGCCTTGAATCAGTACCTGCAATGGTGGCTTCCTAAACACTCACCCCGAACTAGACAACTGGTCAGAAGGAGATTTCAGGGCTGCCTTTGCTGGCACTGGATACTCTTTTGTATTGCTCATATGTCTATATGGGAGTTAGAGGTTCGAGGAGGAGCACCAGAGCTTGCTGCCTCAGGAGAGATAGGACCCTGGTCACTGTTCCAAGTGGAAAAGAGTGTGTGTGATTTCTTGCAAACCAGAGCACAGATCAGTATAGTGGCAAACACCACTCTCCTTAGATCATATCACCTTGGAAGAACTTAAAACTTATAGAACACCAGAATGAACTCTGAAAACAGTTGTTCCCTGGTGCAGAGTCCAACTTTTATATAAAGTTAAAAGTCAAGAAAGAGGTAATGAGGGGAAAATAAGTATTAAAATACTGTAGAAATGTAAGAAGAAAAGAAAGATTTGAAATATAGAAATGAGAGAAAATTCTGAAAAATGGTGCAACAAATGGAAATACTGTATTTGTCAAATAACTTTGATTTAAAGAGGCAATGAAGGTCAGCTAGGTGGTGCAGTGGATAGAGCATCAGCCCTGAACTCAGGAGGACCCGAGTTCAAATATGATCTCAGACATTTAACACTTCCTAGCTGGGTGATCCTGGGCAAGTCACTCAACCCCAATTGTCTCAACAACAACAAAAAAGAGGCAATGATACAAATGTAAATGGAAAATTACAACTGGATGTTCTACCTTGTAGAACAAACATGGGATTAGAGGCAGAATTATTTTTCATCTCAGATCAAAACTACAGCTTTTAATAGGTTAAAAGCCCAGCGGTAAAAAGCAGAAAGTTTTGGGGATTTAGCAGTAACAAACGTACTAAAAGTCCCCTTATTTGGTAATTGCTATTATCTATCCCTGGTTCTTCCTTAAAAGGCTCTCTATTCAGCTGAACTTCATTCACTCTTACCTAGTCAAATGACTGAAAGAATTTCCCATTGCATAAAGAACTTCCCCATTACATAAAGGACTTTCCCATTATAAAAGAACTTCCCCATTACATAAAGAACTATCATATGTGAGTCATAGGATCAAGGCATAGATCTAGAAGGAGGCCATCTTAGTCATCTTGACTAAGGTCTTTAATTGACATATGAGAAAAAAAGGGCCAGAATGTGACATATATCACTTGTCGAGGTTCATATAGTTAATATATGACATGGCATTTGAATTTAGTTCTTCCTGACCACAGGTAGTAGAACACTCTTTTCCTGATGCCATATTTTCTCTCCCAACATGGTTATCTAACTGATTTTTTGTTTGTTTGTTTGAAAAAGTACCCAGGAATACACTGTACACAGTAACAGCAAGAATGTGTAATGATCAAATGTGAATGACTTGGTTCTACTCAGTGGTTCAGTAATCCAAGGCAATCCCAATAAACTTTGGATGGAAAATGCCATCTGCATTCAGAAAAAAGAACTATGGAGATTGAATGTAAATTAACACATGATTATGTTCACTTCTTTTTTCTATTTTTATTTTCTCTCCTGTGGCTTTTCCCTTTTGTTCTGATTTTTCTCTCCCAACATGATTCATAAAGCAATGTGTATTTTTTTTAAATTAAATTAAATTATAAAAAAAGAAAGAGATATCAAAAACATTACTGTTGAAAGTATGATTCTTTTCTTTTATATTACCCTCAAAGAGAGGGATATACACTAAATAACCTAACAGCCTTTAGTTCATTCACATATTTCTCTAAATCTGATTATTCCTAACAGTACTCACTTTTTTCCCCATAATGATCTTGCTTCTGACACTTTATATGTGACCTTTTGCACATTATTTAACCTCCTTTAGAAAAAAATAGTAAATATCACATGAGGACAACTCATTTAGTATATCAAGAAGATACTGAGAGTCCAAAAATAACAATTACTTTTATGACAGTATTATTAATAATTTACACTTATATAGAGCATTAAGGTTTACAAAATTCTTTATTACTCTCAAGTAGGAGAACCTATTCTTAAGTTTTCATTAGGAATAGAGCTCAGATACTAGTAAATGGTACAAATCAGGATATAACATTTTTGTTGATTATCTAGATTAAGAAAGTAAAGAAGAAATTCTTTGTGTGTCATGGGTACATTATTTTTTCATAGAACCAGTTATTAGTTATTAGCAAAACCCTTATAAAAGTCCCATGGTGCAAGTATGCAAAGAGGAAATTGAATCTCGGAGACATAAAATTGTATGTCAAAGGTAACATTCAGGAAATGTTGGAATTGTAATATAGATTCAGGTCTACTAACTTTAAGTTAAAACTTAGGTTCTCTACTGATAATATAAAATATTTAGGAATCTATCTGCCAAGGGAAAATCAGAAACTTTATGAGCAAAATTACAGACCACTTTTCACACAAATTAATTCTGATCTAACCAATTGGAAAAATATTAAATGCTCTTGGATAGGGCGAGCAAATATAATAAAGATGACAATATTACCTAAACTAATCTATTTATTTAGCGCTATACCAATCAGACTCCCAAAAAACTATTTTAATGACCTAGAAAAAATAACAACAAAGTTCATATGGAAAAACAAAAGGTCAAGAATTTCAAGGGAATTAATGAAAAAAAAATCAAATGAAGGTGGCTTAGCTGTACCAGATCTAAAATTATATTATAGAGCAGCAGTTACCAAAACTATTTGGTATTGGCTAAGGAATAGATTAGTTGATCAGTGGAATAGATTAGGTTCAAGGGATAAAACAGTACAAATATAGCAACCTAGTCTTTGACAAACCCAAAGATCCCAGCTTTTGGGATAAGAACTTACTGTTTGATAAAAATTGCTGGGAAAATTGGAAACTAATATGGCAGAAACTAGGCATTGATCCATACTTAACGCCGTACACCAAGATAAGGTCAAAATGGGTTCATGACCTAGGCATAAAGAATGAAATTATTAATAAATTAGAGGAACACAGGATAGTTTACCTCTCAGACCTGTGGAAGGGGAAGGTCTTTATGACCAAAGCAGAACTAGAGATCATTACTGATCACAAAATAGAAAATTTCGATTATACCAAACTGAAAAGTTTTTGTACAAACAAAACTAATGCAGACAAGATTAGAAGGGAAGCAATAAACTGGGAAAATATTTTTACAGTCAAAGGTTCTGATAAAGGCCTCATTTCCAAAATATATAGAGAATTAACTCTAATTTATAAAAAATCAAGCCATTCTCCAATTGAAAAATGGTCAAAGGATATGAACAGACAATTCTCAGATGAAGAAATTGAAACTATTTCTAGTCATATGAAAAGATGCTCCAAGTCATTATTAATCAGAGAAATGCAAATTAAGACAACTCTAAGATACCACTACACACCTGTCAGATTGGCTAAGATGACAGGAAAAAATAATGATGATTGTTGGAGGGGATGCGGGAAAACTGGGACATTGATGCATTGTTGGTGGAGTTGTGAACGAATCCAACCATTTTGGAGAGTAGTTTGGAACTATGCTCAAAAAGTTATCAAACTGTGCATACCCTTTGATCCAGCAGTGTTACTACTGGGATTATATCCCAAAGAGATTATAAAGAAGGGAAAGGGACCTGTATGTGCACGAATGTTTGTGGCAGCCCTTTTTGTAGTGGCTAGAAACTGGAAACTGAATGGATGTCCATCAGTTGGAGAATGGCTGAATAAATTGTGGTATATGAAAATTATGGAATATTACTGTTCTGTAAGAAATGACCAACAGGATGATTTCAGAAAGGCCTGGAGAGACTTACACGAACTGATGCTGAGTGAAATGAGCAGGACCAGGAGATCATTATATACTTCAACAACAATACTATATGATGACCAGTTCTGATGGACCAGGCCATCCTCAGCAACGAGATCAACCAAATCATTTCCAATGGAGCAGTAATGAACTGAACCAGCTATGCCCAGAAAAAGAACTCTGGGAGATGACTAAAAACCATTACATTGAATTCCCAATCCCTATATTTATGCACACCTGCATTTTTGATTTCCTTCACAAGCTAATTGTACAATATTTCAGAGTCTGATTCTTTTTGTACAGCAAAATAACGTTTTGGTCATGTATACTTATTGTGTATCTAATTTATATTTTAATATATTTAACATCTACTGGTCATCCTGCCATCTAGGGGAGGGGGTGGGGGAGTAAGAGGTGAAAAATTGGAACAAGAGGTTTGGCAATTGTTAATGCTGTAAAGTTACCCATTCATATATCCTGTAAATAAAAGGCTATTAAAAAATAAATAAATTAATTAAATAAAAATAAATAAATAAAAAAATAAAAAAAATAAAAACTTAGGTTCTATTGCTGACTCTGCCATTAACTAGTACTGTAATCTTTCTAGGTCTCAATTCACTTAGGAGCTCGGGCTCATAATCTATGAAGTTGCTATATATTACTATCATTAAATTAAAATCAAGAGACATGTACTAAGTAACTACTATAATTTAAAGCAATCAGTTTTGAATGCAAAGCACCAGATTCAGGATAATTTCTTGTGTCATAGCAAAAGGGATAATTAGCAAATAAATAAATTATTCCATTTTATATGTCTAACAAATAAAGTTTCTTTATCTAATAATCTGTCTTCATGACAGACCATTAGTATTCATTTTAAGCAAATGAAACTGTTTAAAATGTGTTTACATTGAACAAGCTTTGAATTTCACTGACTCAAGGGATGGAAGCTCAGTCAACACTTTCAAGTGGAAACAACTTTGATCAATGAATAAAACATAACTTTATATAATTCAACAAATTCAATCAAACAAAAATTTACCAAGTACTTACTGAATGCAAGACATTCTAAAAAAAATGACAAGAAACCCTCAGAATCAATGAAGTAACCCTTTAACTAGAGTAAGTTCATTTGAAATTACTGAAGGAAAATTTCTTCAGAGATAAAAAAAAAAATAAAAAAAGCATTCAGTTCAGAATTTTCCAGTTGTAATAACTTATTTCTTTTGCAATTCTTTCAGATCACTCAAAATACAAGGGTTTGATTTTGAAGTGGAAAAAAGGCAAATGTCCTGGAAATTAAACTTTTGTCAACTCAAAATATACCCTCCATAAATACCATAATAAATGTTTGTTTTGATTCACAAGAATACAAAAAGATTAGTTAGGTACATTTAAATTTTATCTAGAAGTAGAAAGGAGACTAGCTCCACATACCCTGGTTCAGTGTTGCTTAAGTGCACTCAGTTCAGTGTACATTACAAATTAAGGCAAACTGGGGTTTAGTGACCTGCTCTGGGTCACACAGCTAGGAAGTGTTAAGTGTCTGAGACCAGATTTCAAATCGGCAACTCCTGACTTCAGGGCTGGTGCTCTATGCACTGTGCCATTTAACTCCCCCAAAGTATGCAAACTTTTTGCTCAAATTCAAACTCTTTTATTTCAAGTGGTCTGGTATCTGTCCCCTATCTTCCTTTGGTTTTGGTTTCAAATCTTTTTATTCAACTTTATTTTGTTTTTATTCAACAAAGAACTCTTGATTTAACTTTTTTCCTTGGAGTCCTATTGATGCCATGTTGCTGTTTCTTTACCCTGTGAGCATGTTTGCCATCTTTGGTCCATTCTTCAAACTGCATGTTCACTGGATAAACAACTTTCACATTTATGTATCCTTTCATTGCCTCTGACCTCCCAACCTAAGTGTATACCACAGTCGACCTTCCCATCCCAGACTGGTACCAGAACACTGTCTTATATCTGCAGAAACTTCAAATTACATCCATGAAAAATTCCTGGGCAAACCTTGTCACTTTACTCTCAGAAGGGAAATGATACATAAACATACATAAACAAAATCACTAAAAAGTTCAAGAAGAATTTAATATATGATCCTACCTTAAACTATTCATCTTTTAATAATGAAAATTATCAGGCCAACCCAAGAGGAGATCACTTTTTAATCTTAACTGATAACTGTGATTAAAGATACCCAAAGGCTAATTATTCTAACAGCAGTTAATGCTATTGTTACTACTAACTACTTATTTCACAGCAGGAATTGCTTTGAGAACCCAGCTACAATATTACCCACAATTGATTTACACTGTTCTCTTTAGTGGTTAAGAGGGAAAAATTAACATTATTAAGACCTATTAACATGTCAGATATGTCAGCAAAATAAGGCTTAGCTTTATATGCAGCAATAATAATAATAATAATTTGAAAAATATTAAGTTTATACTACTTGTTCTCAAAACAAGCTAAATTCTAAGATTAATAGTTATCTTTAGGATTAGAATTATTTAGTAATTTAATCTTGATTCCTCAGGTAAGGCATTGTGGTGTAGTAGAAAGAATTAAGGACCTAGAATAATGCGAGAACTAGATTCTACTCCCAAATACTTAATAGATTATGACCATAAGGAAATAATTTGAATGTCTAGAGGTCAGTTTCCCCAATTGTAAAATAGAGATAATGCCTAACGAAGTTATTTTGAGGCTTAAATGAAATGACGTACATAAAATGATTTTATCAATCTTAAAAAATAGGTGTTAGTATTTTCATAAAAATGATAGTTTTGAGAAGAATCAAACAAAAAAAAAAAATAAGAAAATGACATAGATGCAGTGCACATTCTAATGAAATGTGGAAAATTCAAAGACTTTTTTTCCTTCGCATGCTTCCATCATTCTACCAGAGGATTTCAGCAAGTTAGAGGGCCAGGTGGTGGTAAACCACAGATTCTGAACACTATGGTACTGTTTCTGCAGAGGGCAAGAATCAGGCAAGTCTATCTCAAGTTTCTTCTTAGGAACCACAAAATTTTCCCCAGTGGTAACTGGGGAAAATAATAATAGCAAAAAATAGCAGTTCCTCATAATTCTGGCCACTAGAAACCTTTATGTATTATTGTCAAAGTACTGAAGAACATTATACTACATAAAATAAAATCCCCAATAAATTCATGAAAATTAGCCAATCATATTTTATTTTAGGATAAAGCATTTTAACTCTGTGTGTAAAAGGTGACTTTATCTTCTTCAAATTTCAGTTTCCAATTTAATATTGGAATTGGAATTTCCAATCAAACAAAAATTTACTTTTTGTATTTGTAGGAAAGTTGGAAATATATTCTGCCTGAATATATTTAGTATTCTCTCAACATAAACTCATTATATGGAAGATAACATAAAAAGAAAATAATATTATAACTAACATCCGCCCCCCCCCCCATTGCATTTGTTTTATTCTCAGAAAATACAATACTTATTAGTAGATCCCTTGTAGTAATAATTATATAGTAATAATCAACTGTGGGCTGGAATTGGATTTCACAGAATTGGAGAATTTCAGTATTGAAAAAGACAAAAGACTTAAGGTCATTTCAGAAAAATAACATCACTAGTGTGAAATCAAGAAAACTGGGTTACCATCCAAGTTATTAACTAAAATACTTTGAGCTTGTTAAAATATTTTGCCTCTCTAGCCCTTCATTTCTTTATTTATAAAATTATGGAGTTGCATGATTGAACTATGAAATTGATACTAGAATGTCAACCCATTTATGCATACATTTTTCTTTTTGTGAAAATAAAATAAAAATGCAATATAACTTTTAAAATATCTGGAGTTAATGTGATATCTTGCTATAAAAATTAATACCAATTATTATCAACATAATCTTTTGAGAGACAATAATCTAATTAATTTTGTACCTGGGTAATGGAATAAAGATTCTGACTCATGCTTTTCTTATGTCCAAATATAATATATTATGTTATCTCAACAAAGTGTATTTTTAAAAATATGATTAATGAAATTAAGTCATGTTGACTATAAAAATTTCTCTTTGATGTGCATCAGAAAACAAAAGGAAGAATACTCCAACTTTTCCTGTTCATGAACAAAAGATTTTACCATTTTATCAAATAATCATTATTCCATTTTGCATCAACTGGTTTCAACTCCATGGGAAAAAATATTCCTCCTGGCTTAAGTTCATCACTTCAAATCTTATCACCATACTGATAAGTCAGTATCTGAGAGATACCAATTCCCTTTGCTTCCTCTCCTGTCTGATTAGAAAAGGGCTAGAAAGTGTAGTACTAAACTCTCCCAATGCCTTCTTTTATAAAGAGCAAAAAGAAAAGAAAGAAAAGACTTTTGACCAATCCATTCTAAAGCTTCTGACTCTCCCTAACTTCATTTCCATGGAACAAGATGCCTCCCATTCTGGGTATTTTCTTGTCTCACACACCAACTTTTTAATTTCACTTTCCTGTCTCCTTTTATGTGTTGTTTTTAACTTGTCTCCATTAGACTCCGTGAGGGATGGAATTCTCTTTTTATTAGTTGTATCCCCATTGTCTGGCATCTAGTAAGCACTTAACAAATATCTCTTGGATTGGTTTAGGTTGGATTTAGTAACTATTCACTTCCAAAATCTAAAAGTAGAACATGTTTAAGAAATATGGCAAAAATATGATTGCAAATTGGAAATGAGAATGTAGTACCGTATTATATATAGGACAACTATGTAATACACTGGGGTTGGAATCAGGAAGACTCACATACTTTATTACTCTGGGCAAGTTACTTAATCCTGTTTACAGATTCCTAATTTGTAAAAATAAGTTGGAGAATAACCCTCAAATGGGATCACAAAGAGTCAGACATAACTGAAACAAATGAATGCAACAATAAAACTATATACAAATATTCACATTTATGTATGCAGACATATATGTAGACATGGCTTATATGTATATACAAATAAAGATTCAAAAATCATCTTAGATATGTGAATATAATATATAATGTACATATTTACAAAATGTTATGAAAATAAAATTACAAAAAGGAAGCATTAAATATTTTCAGTCATTACCATATTTCCTGTATTTATTATCATAAACTTCCATTAAACTTTACTATTTGCTAATAATATTGACTTTTTAAAAAAGTAATTAAGACTTAAAATCAGTAAGGAATCAATGGAAATCCCTGATAGTACTTTAACACTCTAGAATTATTTAAACTAAATTATAACCTTCTAAATATCATTCATTCTACAAGTACTTATTGAGGACCTACTTTACAAAAGACACTATGCCAGGCCATATTTCTGAAATATAATTGATTAAGCCATGATCCACAAATTCAAAAAGCTTACAATATAGGAGAATAAATAAGACAAATATACCAAAAATTATTTTTTCCCAAAAAATATTTTCAAAAATTGTATGATATAATAATTTCAATAAACATGTACTAACTTGTCATAGGAATCCAGAAGAGGAAGAGAAATTCAGGCACAGAATAGCTAAGTGGATTGCAACAAATGCTAAAGAAATAGGCTGCCTAGTGTTCAAAACTAGGAAGGTCACAGCATGGCTATATCCTTCTCCAGTCAGATCATATCAAGAACATGATGTCAAAGAAGTATCTAGAGAAAGGAGACCACAATGATAAAGGGCATCAATATCATGTCACTGGGGGAATCAACTAAAGCAACTGGGGATGTTTAGCTTGAAGAAGATGAGGAGAGAAAAGATGGTCGGTAGAGGTAACTGTCTTCAAGAATTTGATAAACTGGCAAATTGACTTATTCTGCATGACCATAGAAGGCAGAATTGGTAAAAGTAGGTAGAGAGGTACATTTATGGCCTAGATGCTTTTCAAAATAAATAATTCTCAGCCAGAGTTGGACTAAGTCCTTCCTAACTCTGAGTTCTTTGGCATTTTTAAAAAAATTTCAAGGAATACAAAAGACTTTGTGAAAGACATAGAATATGAGACGATTTTATCTTGAGAAATGGTGTGATTTTTGAGAGGAAGAGTTGAAATTAAGCATGACTTCCCAGTGAAGAAAAACAGTATGTGAAAGTAAAATAGCAAGCCGTTCAATATATGGGAGAAGATACTTGGGAGACAGAGCTGGACAGCTAGACTGTAAACAGATCATGTGAGAACCTGAATGACAAGCTGAAACTATGCTAAAATTGATCAGCACATAGTGAAACATTATGGAGGTTTTTCAATTAGAAGAGAGGAATACATTCATTCATCCCACAAGCACTTATGAACTTACTGTGTACAAAGCAATGAACTAAATACTGAAATAGATACAAAAATAACATAAAACTAAGACCTTGCCCTTATAGAGTTCACAATCTAGGAGGAAGCATTTGACATCTAACATATTTAGTACCTTTAAGTTCCAAAGCAACAATCATTTATTATTTACTATGGCACAATAATTTAATATACTGTACTTTGAGATGATTTTTCAGATAGCTAAATGCAGGATGAATTGGAAAGAAGAGAGAATAGTTGGAGGTTTTTGCAAAAATCCAGATAAAAGACTAATTTATTTTTCTTTCAAACTATTCTTAAATGGAACTCAAAGTATGTGATGATAATGACAATGCTCAGTACTTCAGCATTGAAGGAAAGATGAGAAAAGAAATAAGTGGAAGAATCAGAAATAAATATGATAAGCAAACAAAAGAAATGAGTAAAACAAAAGAAAAAGTTTAAAATTATTCTTATCTATGAAGAATGTTTCGTTTATTTTGCTGATATTCTCCTGAAAACTACAAAAATCTCTAATATAATAACTGGAATTTAGAAAAGTCCTATTGTAAAAACAAAAAAATTTCAAGTTCATAAATAAAACTTTATTCTTTTTATAAATAATCTGAAAGTCATTCTACTTGTTATATAACTTCAGTAAGATATTGGCAAGCATTCTTTCAGTTCTTAGGATTATATGTGGAAAGAACACTAGATGATTTTGTGCAAAATGAACAATTAAAATACTGAAAAATAGACAACTACTTGAGGGCTTATCATTTCACTAATCATGATGAATCACAGAACACAGACTACAAGGATAATTATTAAAACAAAATCCAATTATGAACAGATTAATTTAGCAGTCATAAAAAGGGCAAAGACCACTACAATACTGCCAAGCCAATCTGTAACTCAAGCAATATCATCTTCCAAACCAATTGCTTATGCATGAAGATATTATCACTTGTAGCTGGATGACTGACTTTAGTACTCCTATTATGGGGAAGCAACTGTCACGAAGGCCGGTTTGGAGCTGGTCTCTACTGTCAAAATGCTGTCAAATTATTCAATGTAGAGGGAAAATGACCTAAACAATATGTAATGAGCCCTCTATTTCTTCTGTCACTACACAAACACATGGATGGATTATTAATGATTCTCAAGTGAATGAATGAAATGTACAATAAATTAATATATATGGGGAATAAATTGGACAACAATGAAGTGGTGTATGTGAGTTGTATTGATGAAGAATATAGATCTCATATATATATATATATATATATATGTACACATATACATATTTGTGTGTGTATACATATATATAATAGTATCGAGGAAAGATGCTATAAAATCTAAAAAAAATGTGCTATACAGATAGAAGAATATGCTAAATAAAAAGATGGAGAACACAAGTCACATATATATGTACATATATACAAATGTGTATGTGTGTATATATGTGTATATATACATATATACTAGCATTGAGAAAGGTGATAAAAATGTAAGAGAATGTACTATATAGGCAGAAGATAAATGTATGTGCACATTAGAATCAGTTTCCTCAATGAGTAGCATTTAGAAAAATACTGAAAATTATATCTTTGTCAATAAGAATCTAATCTATTATTTTAATGGAAAAAGAATTCAAGCCTTATAATTTTACAATAAATGGGTATCTCATTTCCTCACTAACAGATGTGTCATGATCTGATTTGAAGTCATTTGAATTCAGGGGTTATATACATATGCACATACATACACATATGTGTGTATTCTAAATAAATATATTTAAATATAATTAGGAGGACAGCCCAGATAATGGAGTAAAAATCAGCATTTTGGTTGAACCCTCCTAATATGCCTTCTCCATAACAAATTAGAAAATATACCAGATTCATTTCTGATAAGAAAAATCCAAGGAAAGATCACAGTAAGTAATTTCTCCATCCCAAGGAATGTTAGGAACACAAGAAGTCAATAGAGACTAGGCTGAGGGTTAGCTAAGGGATTGGCATGGTGACAGAGGTAGCAGCTACAGAATAGGTACCATACTAGCACCTCAGGATGGAAAAGAAACTTAGGACATCAGGGACAGAAATTCTCAGGAGACTTGAATTACCATGGGGAGGAGGAATGGCTGCCACAGGGCAGATCTGTTACCCATTAAATTCTGGGTCATAAATATAGGGATAAGAAGAGTGATTCTAAGGGAACAGGGAGTCTTGGCTGAAGACTAAGCATAAAATAAATTGCAGTAACTTGGCTGTGTGGTTATGAGCATAGAAGCAGTATGTCACTCAGTTGGTCCAGTACATGAGCCTAAAGTAGAAATCATAACTACCAAACAAGACCCAAGAACCAGTAATTTAGTCACTTTGACCCTAAAGAACCTGCAGAATCTACACATAAACACACACACACACACAGTCACAATGACTGGATCCAGCAACAGTCTACTGAATCTAAATGACACACAAGCCAATAGATTCAAACTTGGATTAGGAACCTGCAGAGGTCAAATTAGATGGGCTGTGGAACTGACCTCTTCTCTGGATCACACCATTTTGGAAACACTGAAAACTTGAGTTCTTGCAAACTGAGCTCTGAAATCATCATAAACTCATCCCTCCACACCCCACCCCGTCCCCAGAAGAAAGCAGAGTATAACATTAAGAAAAAGTCTGAAGTCAAGAAGTAGTCAAGAAGAATGAGCAAACAAAGAAGATGAGAAGGATCTATAAAGAGTTACTGATGGTGTCAGGTAAGTTCAAGACCCAAACACAGAAGAAAACAATGGCTTAAAAAAAAATCTACAAGTAAAATCTCAAAGAAAATTGTAGATTAGACATAAATTCAACAAGGATTCCTAGAAGAGTTAAGAGCTAATGAAATGGATTTTTAAAAGCGTTAAGGAAATTTTGTCTTTGAAAACAGAGTTGAATGGAAAATATGACATTCAAACAATGGGTAAGCTCTAACTCCTTACAGAAAGACTCAAAAATCTATATTTTGTCTATATTTTATATAAGACCATAAGCAGGCTTTGAGTATTGATTTCAATACTATTCAACTTCAAATGGCTCATTAAACTGGTATAGATGTTCAGTGAACTATGCAGGAAAGTTTTAGATCAACTCAACTACTCGATCAACATGGCATAACTTCAAACCCCTGGGAGATCTTGAAAGAATGAAATAATCCTATTTTCAATTTGGTTTCATTGCATTCTAGCAAAAACACTAATGATGAAATTTGAAAATAACCAACATCAATCCATTAAGAATAATACAATAAAGTATACAATAAAGGAAAGGGTTAGATGAAGTTAACTTATGAAAAAGAAACTATAAAATACATGTTGAGGAAGAGAACAAATATTCACTATGTGCCAGATGCTGTACAAAAGAACTTTACAAACATCTCATTTGATTCTCACAACTATAATTGAAGGTAAATATTATCATTTATCATTTATTATCTCACTTTACAGTTGAAGAAATGAAAATAGAAAGATCCTAAATTATTTGCTCAATATCACATAGCTAGAAAGGTAAGCATACAAACATATACACAATATATATTATAACTTTAATCCTGAAGAATAAGTTTGACATTCATGTCACAGGTTTATTTTATTATAGCTACTCTACCCATCAGTGGGAGCTACCCAAGATTTCACTTTATATATAGAATCTATAGGAGATAAATACTATAATTTTATTCTATCAAGAAAAAGTAACATATTACAACGAGGAAAAAAAAGAGAAATGATCATTAAAAGGACGTTTGTTTTTTATTTTAAAATTTTAACATCACATAAACACTTTGGTTGGAAACTCAGTAGATAGAAGTATGGTGGCATTAGGTAAAATACTGTTTATTGGACATGATTATTTAGTCGATAATGAAACAAACTCAAGCATCCTTTAAAATCTTTGCAGAATTAAATCAACTAACTACTCACTCTCAGGTACATACAGAACTTCAATTTTTTTCAAGAAGACTGTTTAAGATCAAACAAGTAATTTCAGATATGAAATATTTATCAAACTACCCTGTTCTCCATAAAACAGACAGCAGCTTTACTTTAACAATATATGTATGTATACATATGTGTGTGTGTCACATGTATCATGTGCCATTTGTACATCATACTAGGAAATAAAATTATATGAGATCCTTTCACCCTTCATAATGTAAATGAGGAAATATATTTCTTAAATAATACTATATTACCAATCTAATTAGAAATGGAATATAAGAAAAGTTGTATCTTAGGCTTTATAGTTTAATCCCTTTATTGTTAGTTTTATTTCCTTCCAAGCTGACCAAACAACTAGGCAAAAAGGTCAAAAAGTCACCATTTAAATGTGATGAAAATTTTGTCCACTCCATGTTCAAAGAGCAAACATCTAGCGTTGACAACCACATTTCACTGGCTATTACTGAAAGCATAGTATGACAGATGCCTTTAATGTAATTGACCTTACATGGCAGCTGAAACTATAAAGCATCACTTTGATCTCCTTAGTTCTAAACATAACCACAATGAAGAAACCTGTACAAGAAATAAAAGATTGGCATAATTTCCAGAATCTGTCTCTATGACATTTAAAAACTTTAGCATACATTTTGTTCTTAGATTTTCCAGTTTCAAAAAAATTCTACTAATACCCAAAAATGATGAAATGTAAAGAACAGGAAAAACAATAATAAAAAAGTAAGATTCAGACTATGTCAAGTGAAACATTTTCATTGTATATAGCATGGAATTGTATTTAAAATGTGGATTAAAAGCATTTGTTATACATTCATTCAAAAATAAGATATTATTTTAAAATGATGCTTAAGTAGCAGAACAAGCAAAAAGTTTTATTCTAGTTATAATAGTATGTTTGAAAGCGACTACTCACATTTTGCTGGCAAGTCATAGCCACAAGTGATCTTAGCTTGACCAGTCTCACAACCACTCAGATTACGGCATTCAGCAACCAGACAAGGACCAGCTGCTCTATGAATACAGCCATCCACTAGGGAAAGGGAATAAAAGATATCACAATCAATGTAAAAATAATATTCATATACACAGTGAGATGAAAAACAAATTCAAAGAAAGATTTAAAAATTAGCTGTGTTCCTCCTTCATTACCTTCGACACCACAAAAACAACTTTATTTGAATATGTACTAATCTAAAGGAAATTGTAACATCTTACACAAATAGCAGAAGACAAAGGAAAAAGCCCTTGGAGCAGTTAGTAGTTAGCATCTCCTAAAAACTGAAGGAGTTGGATTCAAGATAAAAAAATCAGAATTTGACTTTCTCTTCCCACATATAATATAAACCAGATAAACATGACACTCATTAATCATCCGTAATCAATATTGCCATTAATGTAGATTTCTAAACCTAACTTTTTATATATTTTAATTCATATATTTTCCATGTTTGGATATCTATTAATTCTTCAGTTAAAAAATAGATAACTAAGAACTTCTGCTGGCAGAGCTAAGATGGCAGGGTAGAGAAAGCACTCACCTAAATTTTCCCAATCTAATCCTCAAAAACACAACAAAACAACAACAAAACTATTCCCAAGTTAAATCTTAGAATGGCAGCATCAACAAAAAGGTGGAATGCAACATTCTTATAACCCAAGACAACATAAGAGGTCAGAAAGAGATCTGTGACATAGGGGAATCACATGAAGTAGGACTAGGTGGTTAATTCAGAAGCAACAGCAACTTTGAAAACTATCAAAGCAAAGATGTAAAGAAGTCTTGGTAAATGGTCAGAAAGACATTATAGCATTACTCCTGTGATAACAATGGAGGTAGGACCAGATACTGTCTGGCAGTTCCATTGTCTATACCAACTTCCACATCATAATTACAGGGTAGGGAATACTTTTGGTTAAGAGTGAGTAAAAGCCCCAAGGGTAAATATCACTTCTGTCCCCAAGGAACCAGGGACTTTTAAGAAAAGCATTGCTTGATGTCTCAAGAGAGGAGTAATCCTGAGGAGCAATATCAATTGCAATCCCAAGAGATCAGAGGGACTTCCTTGATAAAAACCAGAATGTAGACAAAAAAAAGCAGTGATCACATTTCTCTCCAGATAACAGTAATCTGGAATAACTGAAAACTTTCAAATCCATAGAACTATCACTGAAAACGGCCATACCCACACACACACACACAAAAAAAATCTTGAAATGAAATTTGCATTCAGAGAGAGAACTATGAAGACTGCATATGGATCGAAGCATAATTTTTTTCACTTTTGTTGTTGTTGTTATTATTTGTTTGTTTATTTTCTTTTTGTGTGTCTTTTTCCCTTTTGGTCTGATTTTGTTTTGCACAATATGACAAATCTAGAAATATGCTTCAAAGGATTGCACATATTTAACCTATATCAGATTGCTTGCTGTCTTGGGAAAGGGGGAAATAAAGGAGAGAGGAAGAAAAATTTGGAACACAAAGTTTGGCAAAAATGAATGTTGAAAACTATCTTTACAAATATTTGAAAAAAATAAAATACTATTAAGAAAAAAATCCTAAAGTCAAAACACTGCTTCAACCACCAATGCCTTGCTGAGAACAGAGGTCAACATTAAAATAAAGTCCCACATCAAGAAGTAGGATAGGAAAATGAGAAAAAAAAATTTGATTATAAAAAGCTACTATGGTGACACAAAAAAGATCAAGGCATGAACTTAGAAGAAGACAGTAAAGTCAAAAAAGCTACAGGCAAAAATCTTAAAGGAAAAAGTTGTAAATTGGATACAAGTCTAGCAGGAATTCTTGAGAGAGCTTTAAAAACATCAACAACACTATTTTCAAAATCAGTTGAGTAGGTAAAGAAAAAAATGGGTAAAGAAATGAAAGCAAAGGAAAAATATGAAAAGGGGAATTAACAGCTTGGTAAAAGAGGCATAAATACTAGGGGTAATAACCATTAAAATGAATATGGCAATTGGGGGGAGAGTATAAAAGTTTTCTAAAGAAAATTATACATTAAAAATAGAAGTGGACCCAGAAACACCTATAAAACAATTTTTTTTTAAATTATTTCTGGGCTTTATTTACAAAGGATCATGCATAAATCAAACTGTGTGGCACAGAAATTTGTAAGCTATTTTATGTTGACAAATTTTGTGAACTTCTCTCTTTTAATAGTATTTTATTTTTCCCTAGTTACATATCAAAAAAAATTTTATCATTCATTTTCACAAATTTTTTAGTTCAAAAACTTTCTTCTTTGCTCACTCCCCTTCCCTTTTCCATAGAGGACAGGAAATTTGATGTAATTTATATACTATCATGTAAAATATATTTCAACATTAGTCATAGTTCTGAAAGAAAAAACAGAACAAAAGGGAAAAAAAAAGAAACAATAAAGTTTAAAAAATTTTGCTTCTATCTACATTCAGTTCTTTATCTTGATATGGATAGCATTTTCCTTTGTAAGTCCCTTGTCCTTGTCTTGAATCATTGTGTTGCTGAATCCATTAGAGGTGATCATCCCATGATGTTGCTGATCCTATTTACAATGTATTCCTAGTTCTGCTTAATTTACTTTTCATCAGCTCATACAAGTATTTCCAGGTTTTTTCTGAAATCAGTATAATTATCATTTCTTATTGTCTCATAGTTTTCCATTACATTCATATACCACAGCTTATTCAGCCATTTTCCAATTGGTGGGCATTCCTTCGGTTTCCAATATTTTACCACCATGAAAAGGGCTGCTATAAACATTCTTTCACACACTCTTTTTATGACGTCTTTGGGATAAAGATCTAGAAGTGATACTGCTAGATCAAAGGATATGTGTAGTTTGGTAGTCCTTTGGACATAGTTCCAAATTGCTCTCCAGAATGGCAGATCAGTTCAGACCTCCACCAACAATGTTTTACTGTCCAAATTTGCCCATATCCTTTCCAAAATTTATCACTTTCCTTTTTTATCATATTTGCTAATCTGATAGGTGTGAGATGGTATCTTAGAATTGTTTTAATTTGCAGTTTTCTAATTAAAAGTGATTTAGAGCATTTCATATATCTATTAGATAGCATTGATTTCTTCATCTGAAAGCTGTCTGTTCATATCCTTTGACCATTTATCATTTGGGGAATGGCTTATATTCTTATAAATTTGACTCAATTGTCTATATATTTGAGGAATGAGATTTTTATCAGAGACACTGGCTATAAAGATTGTTTCCCAGTGTTCTGGTTTCCTCCTAATCTTCATTGCATTGTTTTTGTTTGCAGGAAAGCTTTTTAATTTAATATAACCAAAATCACCTGGATTTTGCATTTCATAATGCTCTCTCTCTTACTTAATCATGAATTCTTTCCCTCTCCATAGATCTGACACAGAGACTATTCCTTGATCTTCCAATTTTCACATTCTGGGTTCTGATTACTGCATTTCCCTCTCTCCTATTTTTCCTATTGTTTATCCTCTCTCTTCTTTCACCCCTTCCCTTATACCAGTGTTTTGTTTCTGTCTACCACATCCCCTGATCTGCCCTCTCTTTTGTCAGTCTATTTTCCCTTAATTTCCTCCCCTCTTGCTTCCCTATCTGGTAAGAGATTTCCATATTCAATTGACTGTGAATATTATTCCCACTTTGAGCCAAAACTGATATGGCTAAGGTTCAGAAGATGCCCTTCAGCCACCCTTCCATCTTCCTCTTCACTATAGTTCTTTCTTGACTCTATCTGTGAAAGAATTTACACTATTCTATCTCTCCATTTCTTCTGTAAGCAGTGTACTCCTCTTTCTCACTCCTTAATTTTTTATATAATTTCCTCAAGTTCATCTTAAACCTGAACTCTGTCTACATATATTCTTTATATCTGTGCTTTGCCTCAAATGCTGCCTAGTTTAATCACTGAATGAGTGATTGAGTGAATGAGTAAATAAGATCTGTTACTTTAGCTTAAAAGAGCCACACATCTCCCATTGCATCCAGGACCATCTTCACTCAACCTTATCTGTCTCTGATCATTGGACCTAAATGGCTTTCAAGGGGAAAGCCATGAGTCAGGTGACCTTGCGTAGTCCTCCCTCACTTAAATTCAATTCTCTTGCATGTCATGGAATCACCTTCCTAATATCATGATCCTCTTCAAGAACAAAAGACAAACAAAAATAACTATTAATGATACAAATTTTAAGAATTACAAGAAATATCAACTTCTTGTATATTGGATATAAACAATTTAATTCTATTGAATCTCTTAAGTTTTCTTTTTCCTTCTCATTTGTTTATCTTTCTTCTAAGTCTTGATACTAACAAACCAAAGTTTTAATTTAGTTCTGGTCTTTTCCTTATGAAAGTTTTAATTTCATTGAATAACCATTTTCCCCCTTGATATATTATGCTTAATTTTTCAGAGTAAGTAATAGCTCTTTTGCCTTCTAGAATATCATATTCCAAGCCCTCCTTTCATGTTATAGCTGACAACTTATGTGTAATTCTGATTATGATTTTTTTTGTCTAACTGTAGTATTTTTTTTCCTTGACCTAATAGTTCTGATATTTGGCTATAATGTTCCTTGGGATTGTTATTTTGAAATCTCTTTCCTGAAGTTTTCAGTGGATTATTTCAAGGACTACTTTGCTCTGTGGATGCAGGACATCTGGGTAGTTTTTCTTGATAATTTTTTAAAAGATGCTGTTCAGATCTTCCCTTTCATTATGGCTTTTAAGTAGTCCAGTGATTCTGATATTATCTCTTTGGGATTTATTTTCCAGGTCAATTGTTTTTCTCATGAGGCATTTTACATTTTCCTTCAGTTTTTTCATTCTTTTGAGTGTGTTTGATTCTTGATGTCTCACAGAGTCTTAAGTTTCCATTTGCCCAATTCCAACTTTTAAAAGATTGTTTTCCTCAATAAGATTTTGTGCTTTCTTTTTCATTTGGTCTTTAAGAAGCTGGTTTCTTCAGTGAATTTTTGTATCTCCTTTTCCATTTGGCCAAATTCTACTTTTTAAAGCAGTTTTCCAAGCTGTTGACTCTTTTATTTTTTCATGATTCTCTTGCATCACTCTCATTTATTTTCCTGATTTTTCTTCTACCTCTCTTATATGATTTTTAAACTATATTTTGAGTTCTTCCCTGAGTTGTTTCTAGGCTTGAGACCATTTTCCATTTTTCTTTGCAGTCATGCCAATAGGTTTATTTGACACTGTTGCTCTTTTCTGAGTTTGTGTTGGTCTTCCTTGTCACCATAATTACTTTCTTTTTTTGGATTTGTTCTTTGTTGGTTTTTGTTCATCTTTCTCTTGGGTATAGAGACATTTCATATCATCGACCCAAATAGTTACTGATTTGCGTATGAAAGATGATGCCATAAGTAAATTTAAAGAGCACAGAATAATTTATCTGTCAGATTTAATAATAAAGGAAGAATTTAGAAGTAAAGATGATATGCAGAGCATTACAAAATGTAAATTTGCTCATTGTGATTATTATAAAATTCAAAATATTTTGCTCAAACAAAACCAATTCAACAAAAATTACAAGAAAAGTAGAAAATTAAGAAGAAATTTTATAATAAGTATCTCTGATAAAGGTCTCATTTCTCAAATATATAGAGAATTTATCAAATTTATAAAAATACAAGTCATATTTCAAATAATAAATGATCAAAGGATATAAACATTCAGTTTTCAAGCCAAGAAATCAATATTATCTATACATATGAAGTATTCTAAATAACTTTTAATCAGAGAAATACAAATTAAAAGAACTCTTAGAGAAAATGTTTGATGTTAGATTAGTTGTGGACTAATCTAATCATTGTGGAAAGCAATGACAGCTACGTCTATATCCCAAAGATATCAAAAAAAGAAAAAGTGACATGTGTACAAGAATATTTATAGCAGGTTTGTGTGTGTGTGTGTGTGTGTGTGTGTGTGTGTATGTGTGTGTATTTAGTGGCTAAGAAGTGGAAATCAAAGCTATATCCATCAATTGGGGAATGGCTAAACAAGTTATGGTATGTGATTGTAATTGAACATTATTGCAATATAAGAAATGATAAGCAAAATGATTTCAGAAAAAGCTGCAAAAGGCTTACATAAACTGATCGCTAGTGAGGTGAACAGAACCAGATGAAGGCTATACATATTGTATAGCAGCAATATTGTATGATGAAGAATTGTGAATGATTTAGCTATTTTCAACAATACAATGTTCAGGACAAAGCCTCAAAGTGTAATGATAAAGCATACTATTATCTGCTTCCAGAGAAAAAACTGATATTGACCCACTACAAAGTAAAGCATGTTGTTTTTCACTTTCCTTCATTTTTTTTCCTTTTTATTTGAATCTCCTTTTTAAAAATTACAAATATGGTAATGTTTTACATAATTACACATGTATAATGTAAATCTTATTGCTTATTGTCTCGGGGGGAGAGGAAAGAATGTAGTCTTTATATAAAGAATATTGGGAAAATTTTTAAAAAAACAAAAAGGTAAAAATCAGAAATAAATAACTACATGAGCTATCAGCAAGCAATGAAATAAAGTCAAAAGACTGAAACATAGCAGAAACTGTGAAATCTATTATGAGAAAAACAACTGACCTGAAAAATAGAAGAAAAAAAGCTAATTTAAGAATTTCTGGACTGGCAAAAAAATAGAAAGTAGATCAATGGAATGAATAGACATACAATTTACAGCAGTAAATGAATATAATAGCCTTATATTTGATAAGTGCAAAGAAGCCCTTATTTGGTAACCGTACATATAGTTGGGAAAACTGAAAAGCAATATGGAAGAAACTCAATATGAGCAATATCTTACACTTTTTACCAAGATAGCATCAAACTGGATAAGATCTAGATATAAAGAGAGATTAAAAAAAAAAATTAGAACACAATATATCACTCATCAGACTTATGTATGATTTATGAATAAACAAGAGATAGAGAACAAAGTTAAATATAAAATAAATCATTTCAATTACATTAAATTAACATGGTTTTGAACAAATAAAACATATATAACCACAATCAGAAAAAAGGCAGAAAACTGGGGGAACTGTTTATAGACAGTTTATTTGAGAAAGGTCTCAAATATATAAAGAACTTTGATGTATAAGAATATGAGTCATTCCTCAATTGATATATAATGAAAGGTAGTTTTCTGACTGTAATCATATGTAAAAAATTTTATATACCTTTATTGATAAGAGAGATACAAATAAAAATAAACGAGATATATTATACCTATCAGATCATCTAAAATGATAAAAAGGAAAGTGATAAGTGTTGGAGGGAATGTTAAAAAAATTGGGGACACTAATTCACTGCTGGTAGAATTGTAAAATGATTCAGTCTAGTTGGAGAACAATCTGTAATTATGCTCAAATGTTATTAAACTATCTGTACTCTGACCCAGTAATACCACTCTTTCATCTACTTCCAAAAAATAATTAGGGGAAAAGGAAGAGGGCCTATATGTTCTAAAATGTCTATATCAGCTCTCTTTGTGGTAGCAAAGAATAGGAAATTACAAGGCTGCCCATCAACTGAGTTATGGCTGACTAAGTTGTATATATGATTGTGATGGAATATTACTGTGTTATAAGAAATAATGAGTTCAATGATTTTAGAAAAAAAAACATGGAAATTCTTGCATGAAAAATGAGGAGTGAAATGAGCAGAACTAAGAAAACATTATGTATAGATAGTAACACCAATAGTGTTTATAACTTATTTATAAAGTTTTTATAAATACTAAAATTAAATATGAAGGACATATGAAGAAAGATACTTTCTGCATCAAGAAAAAAAATGATAAATAGAAGTATATGAGTGTGTATATATGTATGTGCATGCATGCTTGTGTGTATGTGTGTGCCTCTCATAGTATATAAGTAACATTGCCTATTTAACCCATTTCTGATGTGAATAAGTTTTCAGAATTATGAGCCCTCCTCTCTCCTCTAATACCTCTGTGTCTATTCTTCCTCTGCTTCTCATTTACATAACATAATTAGTATTTTTACCTTTTCCTAGGCAGTTTTGCCTTTTTAGAGTTAGATCATACTCAACTCTGCCCCAATCTTTCTTTGAGCTACACCTAATATCTAAACATATGATATGCTTTTCCATGGAAAAAACCTTAATAATTTGTCCATGTTAAGTTCCCTAAAATTTATTTTGGATATTGGTTCTTATATGCTAAATTTTCTTTTGAATTCGGAGTTAGTTAAAAGTCCTAAAAATCTGCAAGTTCATTGAATGTCCATTTTTTTCCATTCAATATTATGAATAATTTTGCTGGAGATGATATTTTTAGCTACAGGCCTAGTTATTTTGATTGCTGGTATATATGATTCCAGAACCTGCAGTCTTGTATTATAGCTGCTGATAAATCCTATATAATTCTAATTGTAGCTCCAACATAATTAATTTTTTTTCCTATTTCTTTCGAAATTTTCTTTTTGATCTGCAGGTTTCAAAATTTGGCAATAATATCTTATGTGCTTTCCACAAAGTATCTCTTTGAGGCAGTGATTGATGGATTTTTTTTTTCCTAATAAATTCTCCTCCTGACCCTTGTTGTAATGTTTGTGTATATCTCATTCTCTCCTATACCTACTAACTCCTCTGCATTAATTCTGCTCCTTTACTTGGCTTGCTATTACTTAACCTCCCCCAACTCATTTCATCAGCCTTTGCTTCCCCCTTTGTCCAGAAATCTATATTATATGTCAGCCATACTAATATTGTTTCAAAGGCATGTACATGTATGGATACATACATGTGTACACATGTGTCTGAGTATATGGAGATACATATGTATGCATGTTGCTCTTTATATGTGTGTATATAGATAAATGTAAATGTATGTGGATCTGTGAGTGGATGTGAATGTATGTATGTGTATATGTGTATGTGTGTATGTGTTTTTATATTTTAAATATAGATAAATAATATATCTATATATCATATAACAAATATGATATATACATATATTTATGCTTAGCTATGGCCTGCTTAGGAGAGGTGGGAGAGATGAAAGGGAAAAAAAGAATAAAGTAAAAAAATGCACAGTAGAGAACAAAAGCTATAAGGAAGCAAAAGATGGACACTTATAAATATAATTTCTTCAACTGTTATAGATCCTTTCTTGAACTGGTAACTTATTGTTATATACTTTGAATCCTCCCTGATGTTCTGCTAGGCACATGACAATGTTCTGTTTTGTTTTGTTTTGTTTCCCTTTTCTGTTTTTTTTTTTTCTATTTCTACTTTTCCCTCATGTTCTATCACTCCAGGACAATTTTCTTAGATTATTTTTTGCATTATTATGTCAAAGTTCCTTTTTTTTTCTTTTTTGGTCACTGCTTTAAGGTAGACCAGTTATTCTTATATTTTCTCTTCTTGATCTACTCTCCAGATTTGTCTTTCTTTGGATCATCTTGGGTTGAACCAGGAGGACCTCTATTCTGACACAAATCTTGATTTTTCACCAGTCTATGTTTACCCTAAGTTGCAAATTTGTTCTGTTTGTGGGGGAAATCTGGAGAGCTTGAAATTTACTGACCCACTCTACCATTTTCCCAGAATCCTCCCAATAAAAATATTTTAAATAAATAGTAAGATGAGGAGTGAAGTAAAGATATCCATTATTACTCCTAATATTCAATATTGTGTTAGAAATGCTAATTATGACAAGAAAACAAGAAAAAGAAATTGAAAGAATAAAAACAGGCAATGAGGGAAAAAAACTATGACTTTTTGCAAATGACATGATGGTATAACTAGAGAACCCCAGAGAATCAACTGAAAAAACTAGTTGAAATAATTCATAACTTCAGCAAATTTTGCAAAATTTAAAAAAATGTTATTTCCCAGTTAATAAATGGTCAAAATCTATGAACAAGCAGTTTTTTAGAAGAAATCAAATTTATCAATAGCCTCATGAACAAAATGTTCTAAATCTCTATTGATAAGAGATATACAAATTGAAACAACTCTGAGATACTATCTCACATCTATCTGATTAGCTAATATGGCAGAAAAGGAAAATGATATCTGTTGGAGGGGATATGGAAAAATCAAGATACTAATATACCACTGGTGAAATGAAGTAGCACATACATTCTGGAGAACAATTGGGAACTATATCCAAAGGATTATAAAAGTGTGCATAGTCTATGTGCCAGAAAATGACCTATTTGTATAAAAATATTTATAGCATCTCTTTTAGTGATGGCAAATAAATGGAAATAAAGGGGGTGTCAATCAATTGGGGAATTGCTTAACAAATTACATTATATAATTGTGTTGAAATAATTTCACACTATAAGAAATGATGAGCAGAAAGTAATCAAAAAAACCTTAAGACAGCTGACTTAAAAAAGATAACTGTTAACATGGGAGGGCAAAGGTTGGGTCAAGTGGAGGGGTCAAAAGTCAAATTGAAAAGAGTTGAGAAAAGATGAGGTGAGGAAACAGAGGCAACGAGAGTACAGGATTCTTTCAAGAAGTACTGTATGAAAAGGAGATGGCAGTGTCAAGGGGAGAGTTTGGGGTTTTGTTTTTTTTGTTTTTGTTTTTTGGAAGTATGGGGGAGATGTGACCATCTTTAGAAACAGCAAGGAAGAAGTTATTGTAAAAGAAAGCAGTGAAGATGTACTGAGGAGAGGGAATGATTGAGGAAGCAAGTTCCCTTAAAGGAAAGAAAAAGATGGGATCAAGAGGAAGACAAATAGAGGGGTTGACCTTGTAAGAAAGGTGACCTCAGACTCACACTAGAGCAAAGTAGGAAATAGTGGGCAATGATGTTAGGAATTTTTGAAAAATGTGGTATGGGTGTAGAGCTAGTTAATGACAGATGTCCTTTGATGGTTCTATTGACTATCATTCAGAAGGATTAGTAAATGAGCAGCCAAGGCAAATAGCAGAAGCATCAATACAATGAGAAGCCTAAGTAAAGAAGATTTTGCCATCTTAAAGCTTGCCACTAAGTGAATTATTTACTATAGCAGTCTATTTACTATAAACCAACCTGTAGCCTTAGGGTAGCACACAACTCTTTGGAACTTCATGTGTGGCTCCCAAAACATGCATGGCAAGGGGATTAAAATCATTATAAATTGCATTGGCTAGTCACCAATTTTTTTCCTTAGTATTTCAGATAACAATCTATCAAGCCATTAAACCTTATTCATACCCAACCCTATGAAATCATATATCTTTTGGAACAATTAAGTTTGAATTGCATTGATGTTGTGGCTGAAAGCAAATTTAGGACTTCAAAAGGCCTAAAAATCATATCATAATGAAGTAGGTATTATATTTTTGAAAGGAAAAAGACAGTACCCAATTAGTATACCTTTGTAAAAGACATTCCTGAATTCAGGCTCCCACTCTCAATTAGATTATTTGTCTCTCATTTAATGATTTCCAAAAACAGTGAAAAAAAAATAAAGCTTAGGACATAAAACCAGTGACCCCACACTGAGACCCTCAGAACTCAGACAATACGTGATGTCCCAACACAAGAGTTTTCTCATAAATTCCTATCGTATCAGCACCTATACTTGCTTTTAATTTTACTGAGAATCAGGTTAACATCACTGCTTACATGGTCTACCAAAGCAGGGATCGGGCGCGGGGGGGGGGGGGGGGGGGGGATTCCTACAGACCACAGCTCAGTTTTCTATGCCAAAACTTAATGAAATTATACTTAAAAGATTTAAACTGAAACCTAATAGTTATAGAGAAAAAGACCATTAAAAAAAAAAAAAAAAAAAGATTTTCAGACATGGTCAGAAAATCCTCACATTATTTTCATCCAGGTGGTTACAGTGGATAGAATGCAGGGTCTGGAGTCAGGAAGACTTAGTTCAAATCCTGGCTCAGATACTTACTATCTGTATGACAAGCACTTAACCCAATTTGCCTCAGTTCCCTCAACTGTCAGATGAACTGGAGAAGAATATAGCAAACTACTCCAGTATCTTTGCCAAGAAAACCATAAATGGGGTCACAAAGAATAAGATATTACTGAAATGACGAAAAACAACAACAAATTTTCATACAATGAAATATGTAATGGGAGGGATAAAATGCTTATAAGACCCTAAAAAGAAATAACCCACCACTGTTTAAGAACTAGTAGATCTACTTTTAAAATCATATAAAGGCACTTTCTCATCTATATGGCATTTTAATTTTTTAAATTTAATCTGCTCACTTATATATCTTCTATGAAAGTAGAATCCCCTTCTGTAATGTCATGGTTGTGGGGCTACAGATCCTTTTTCCCCTCTTTTTTAAGTTAATGAGATCACCAAATCAAATCCCTGGCAAGTCTTGTTCTCCTAAGCTTTTTGACCACTGGATCAGATTACTGAAATCAGACAAAATGAAGATGAACTACTTGGATGACTACTTGGAAATCTGCCTGTACAATGCAGGTTTCTGTGCTAGTCTCTGCTAGTGTATATCTGGATTCTGATGTCATTTTAAGGAGCTGTTTTTTGTCAGAAACACAGGGAGTCTGGCTCATTCTTTTAGATGACAAGCTCTCTCCCCTACTTATAAACCTGTCATTTAATATCTTGACAGTCTTTAGGCTCAAAATGCTTGGAGGCAAAGAATTAACTAAGGGCAGACCTTTGACTTCTGAGCATACTTCCTCAGTTATCTAACAAAGACTAAATTCATTGATCTGTAAAATGTTAATGTAGGTCATCTGTTTGCTTAGACTTGAGCCTAAAGTGTAGAACTGAATATAGGTTGAGTAAGAAACTAGGTTTAGAATTTGTGCTTAGGGGAATTTGGGGAGATTTTTGTCATTATTAAATGAGTGCTTGGTTATTTGAGGATTTATCCAAATGAGGGCACTTTTAAACATGTGAAGGCCACTTAAGTAACTGAAAAAAAAAAAAAAAAAACGATAGTAGAGTTAATAAATGAAAACATATTATTCATTTCTGATTTCCAATAGACTCCACCTTGCTTCTCCTACAGTCTTCAGACAAGTCTTCTGCTTTGTGGAAATGTCAAATGTACCTTAAGGGCAAGAGGCTAAATTCTATCTTTACAAAAAAGTTCAGATACTTTTAAATTATGAAACCACAAAAACTTGAAATGATGCTAATCAGATAACATTGACCAATTATAACAGCCAAACAAGAAAAGTTAAAACTAGCAATTGGGAGGAAGAAATTTCTTATTTACTTATTTTTGAAATACTGAAACACCATTTACTTGTGGGGTTTTGTTTTTTTTTTTCAGTTTTAGCTCTTTTCATTAATATAGCTATAAGACTTTACTGGTCTTCTCTCTTGATTTATAATAATTTCCTTGATTATTGTTAGAGATTCCCTTGATAAATATAACCATTTAGTATTATTATGGAGCAGCTAGGTGGTGTAATGGTTAGAGTACTGTGCTTAGAATAAAGAAGATTCTTCCTTGTGTTCAAATCTGACCTCAGAAACTACTGTATGATCCTGGACAAGTCATTTAACCCTGTTTGCCTCAGTTTTCTTATCTGTAAAATGAATTGGAAAAAGAATGGCAAACTACTCCAGTAATTTTTCTAATGAAACCCTACATTGGGGTCAAGAAGATATAGATATGACCAAAGTGACCGGACAACATAACATTGTACACGTGTTATAGTATACCCAACATACATGTTCATGTATGTGTATTTATATATATAATGTGTGTATGTATGTATATATATATAGGGTGTATATATAAATATATATCAATCATGTATGTTACAAAAAATCATGTAAGATTTTACAAGTGAAATTATTCTTCCATTTTATCAATAAGGAAAGAGACTTAGGTTAAATCATTTGCCCATGGCAGAAAGTATTACAGGTAAGATTTGAATTCAGTTCTCTCCTGAGCAAGGACTATGGTCTTTTCACAACGGTACAACAGAGTTCCTACCATTCAGAAGTTATCTTCTCTCAGTAGTAGGGAAGAAGATGAATATCAATAGCAAGATGAATGTCAAAATAATCACAGATTCACAGAACTGTAGAATTGAAAAGTAATTTTGTGTCATATAATTTAGTCACTTATTTTATATTTGAATAAAAACTTAATATTCCCCAACAAAAAAAAGCTATTTAACAGGTATGGAAAAATTTTACTCTTGTTTAGATTTTTTTTTTTTAAAATAATGTGATAGATCATCTACTTTTTAATTATATAGCACAAAAAAAAAGTAATGGTGTTTTCCCGGGGCTCAAATTTTAAAATAAATGAATGAATGACAAAAGCAAATAAATAGTATACCCCTAAAGACCCTTACAAAATTAAAAAACAAATACAATACTAATGTAAAAGACATAGAATAAGAAGAATTCATTTAATGCTAAAACAAGAAACAATGGTATGTATTTTAAAATTTCATCAATTTTACTCATTTTTTGTTATTGGTTTAAAGAGAAAAAAGAAGAAAATAAATAGAGAAGAGATAAAAAAATAGATCAATAAGTATACATCAAAATTAGATCAACTATGTTGTTGAACTGGTTTTATGTGGTCATCTCTTTCTCAAGAAATGGGTTTGAAAAATCCCTTCAAATGGAGTGCTTACAATAAAAAGTATTTGGAATACAAAAAGGGCAAAAAACAATTCCTGCTTTCAAGGAATTTACAATCTAATGGGGGAGATAACATGTAGACAAGGTATTTATACTTTAAATTAGAAACAATTAACAGAGGGAAGGCATTAGAATTAAGAAATCTTTATAAAATTTTACAATTTCTGATGACTTCTAACCATATAATTCTGCAAAGATAACTATTTTTTGTTTATAGCAATCACGGCCAGCAAGCCACCCAGAAAAGGAGTCAGGAGTAAAAGCAAGGTCAAGCTCCTATTGCAATTAGAAGCTATGGTAGTTTATCAGGACACAGAATAAATATTCAAAGATTGTATTTTGTATCTCCAAATTTTCAGGGTTTCCTGTATGGTTCAGATCAATTATACAGTGCTCTTATTATTAAAAATCATTATCTTGTTCATATATAAATATGGTTCTATCCATAGTCCCTACCCTAGAAAGCTTACAACCTAAAACAGGCAATAACGAGTATAAATGAGTTTCAGTAGGAATCAAAAGGTATTTCAAACATTGCTTCTATTAACTATGAACAAGATGACTATATAGTGACCTAGTTTAGTAGAAACAGTAGAAAATAATGTGCCATCTTATTAGAATTAATAAGTATTCAAGTCTGTAGTGTTTTATGTTATAGTTTAGGTAATAATGGAATGGGACTGGTAAAATGGGGATAAAGAGAAGAATCCAACAATGTACAATGATGTGATATCAGACAGAACAAGAAGACAGTTAATTCCATTAAGGGATCATCTAGAGATTACAGGAAAGATTTATATCTAAAATAGTTAAAATCTGAATTGTTATCTTAGGGGTAAAGGAAAGGCTCTCTGTGAGGAAAAAAACAAACAAAAAACTGTATCACATATGAAGTTAAACATCTTGAAGTTTAACAGATTCAGAATAATTGGATTAGTTGTTATAGAGATATTTTTAATTGATTTAAAAGTTAATCTCTCCTATGAAACTTCTGGCCTTCTGAATCAATTTAAGTAAACATTTATACTCAGATTTTTACGTACATTTAAAAAATGACACAAACAAAAGTACAATTTTTATCTTTGGAATTTAGAATAATTTTCATAATCTCTAATATTCCTGTCTTTTATAGGAAAAGAAAAGATGGCTGAGGGGGAAAAGAGAGAGGGAAAAAAGAAAGGAAGAAGAGAAGGAGAAAAAGGGAAGGGGGGAAGAAAGTCAGGAATGTTAAAGAGTATTCCAAATTTTTTTTTCCTGAGGCAATTAGGTAAATCAAAGAGAATTTTGAAGTTAGAAAGGACAACTGATATATTTTTCCAATGAGGAAACTGAGACTTAAATTGGTTAAGGGATTTAATCAGGATTATATAGCTAGTTAAAGGCAAAGCCAGGATTGGACCAAAGTCATCTAAATTTTAAGAACAGTGATCTTTCCACCAAACAATATTACTTCCTCAAAGTAATTCATTCTTCTCCAGATGGAAATTGAATCAGGGATTTTTGTTATATTGAAAGTGCCAATTTCTAACATTGTTTTCTTTATAGAGGAATTTATAGAGGAAAGCAAAAATCTTGTTCAGACTAGGATTATGAAAAAGAATCTATCCACAGTCATACGTGTAAACACATTCTTTCAAGACCTTGTCTAAATGGTTACTGAAGAAATACCTCTCAACCTAAAGAAAAACACTAAATTCCAATTAAGCTAAGAAATGTTAAGTGAACAACAAATCTCCCTATTACCAGAAAGAGTAGGAAAATTTTAAGTACCACATTGATAAAATATATATATACGTATATGTATATGTATAGATAGATATATGTGTATGGGTATTTATATATGTAATATATGTGTGTGTTGTTTCTTGGACTGACACTGAGAACAGGGACCCAAAATGAGAAAGTGCAGTATAATGGAATTTGGGAAACTACATATTTCTCTGATGTTCCTACCTAAAAAACAAACAAAAAAATACAAGTCATGGAATTATGGAACACAATCAAATGCATATACAAAGAGAGAAAATCATATTAGCAGAATGTAAGAAAGCAGCTTTGGAGGGGGCCCATGGGTATACTAACAAGAATAATAAAGAATTATAGGAATAACTAGTAATATAACTGAATTCTTAAAATGGCTTAAATTTCATCTGTCCTCACTAAGAAGTGATATTTCCCTCAACAATATGGCAGGATCCACTCAAAACAGAGGAGTAAAGGTCATATCTCTACAATGGATCTGAGGAGACAAAATGCAAAAATAATAAGGTTACTATCACAACTGACAAAATGTTGGTGTAAGTCTATCCAAAAATTTAAAAAAATGTATTAAAATACAATATGCTATTATATTGGAAAAATTTGAAATATTAGAAAGTGTTCCCCAGCAATCCACTTATATGCTTTTACCAATTTGCCAAGTTTGCTAGAGAAAAGGAAAAAAATCAATGTATAGGACTTGTTTTTTTGTTATCAACGGCATCACGATGGGACCTGCATTAAGATTATGAAAAAGAAAAGCCTGGCTACATACATCTTGTCTCTTTGACCAGCAATTCCCATAACAGAACTAAAACCTATTGGGTCTCATATTATTAGTCTAGATTATAATAGAGGCTTTGATCTTGAGTAAAGAAAATATAATCATGGTATTCTCAGGAGTGGGATGAACCTACTTAGGTTATGTGGCTAGAAGGTGATTGAAAGCATATATAGTGCCCTTTTTTTCTACTGAAAGTTCTCTCAACGGGAGAACAGGTCAAGCAGAAAAGACTGGGGAAAAGAGACCTCTCTCTCTCCCAGAAATTAGAAATGAATATATAAATATTCTGGCCTTTTCCAGAAACTTCACAGAAGCTGACAAAAGTTCAAAAGAAGGGATGACTGTAGAAGACTGTGAAGAGGTGCCTTAAAAAAAAACTTCATTTATTGTTTCGTAGTCCTAAGGTAACTTTCTACAAGGCTTAGAACTCCATGTTTTATAGACTTTTATTCTGATACACAAAGGGTAAATATTTAATTTTATGAATCATACTTCTAGCAATCCATTAAATACTAAGAACTGTAGGAGAGAAGGCACAGTATTAAAAGTTCCAGACATCAAAAATACTGTTGCAATTTCCCTCAGGTACTCAAACAAAGTGACATAGCACTTCTAGATTCCAGCTATAAATGTAGTTTTGTGAAAATAAGTAAATAAATAAGAAATAAATCTCATATAATAAGTATTTGCCATTACAAATTATTAGATTTCTGCCTTTTCATTTCACAATTCAAATGAGTAATAAGCGGACTTTCTTTTATCATTACACGTAAGACTATCCACATAATTCATAATTCTAAAATGCTGTCATACTTATCTCAGCATTTAATTTCAAAAGTCATTCAAATACTAAAATAAATTTTGGGATCCTTTCAATATGTACAGTGATACATATCATAATCCATCTTATATAATACTAGTCTATATCCTCCTAGAAGTATGTCACAAAAAGTTTCAGGCACTTTTCTCATGATTTTTTGTGATTATTGGTAGGATACTAGTGGCAGGTAGGCAATAACCATCTATTAAGGACTTACTATATGCTAGGGGCTATTATGCTAAGTGCTAGATTCTTAGGGAGCTTATGTTTTAATAAGGAAAGACAACATATAAAAAGAAACTGGAGATAGGAAAGGGGCAAGGATCCCCAGACAGTGGCAAATGGCAAATAAAGTCTGGAGAGTCAGGGGGGGAAGAATGATGAAGAGCTAACTTAGGCTCATTCCCCTAATGGAGGATATAGGCTATTCATCAGTTTTTCTTTACTTCTCTGGCATAACTGACCTATTATCTTTTTCACTGATAAATTTATTTTATGACATTTCAGTTCTATTTTTCTTTTAAAATCCCTTGTGTGTACTGTGTGGTAATGTACTCACACTCACTATGGGCTTCTCCACAGTTTTTTGACTGATTCTTTTTCACTTATTTGGATTTGATTGTGTTCCATAATTCCATGACTTGTATTTTTTTTTGTTTGTTTGTTTTTTAAGTAGGAGCATCAGAGAAATTTGTAGTTTCCCAAATTCCATTATACTGCACTTTCTCATTTCGGGTCCCTGTTCTCAGTGTCAGTCCAAGAAACAAATAACGATGAAAAAGCTTTATAGATTATCCATTCAACTTTATATAGTCTGAATAACAGTCATTTTCCATGTGGTTCAATGAAGAATTTCAAGTAATGTTTTGGAAAATTTTTATTTAAAAGGAAACTAATTTAAAAACAAACAAACAATGAATATAGCTTGCTTACCATCCCTATCAAATAAACAAAAGTATTTTTTCAATTTGATTTTTTTCTTTTTTTATTATTTAAAAAAATCTAACTATATATAGTACTAATCAAAAGATCACCCTTTTTCATTCTGCTTCAATGGAATCTATTCTTTGGCAAAGAAAGATCCATCTGAAATTATTTAAGGACAATTCAAAATATTAAAGAAATGGCAAAATTATATGAATACTTTCCACACAAAAATATTCATTCCAAACCTGCTAGAATTTATGAGATTTTTTCCCATATAAACTCAAATTCTCATGAAAAGTTTTAATATATAAATGTTTAAAAACCAAAAACCATTCTGATATATAACTTCCAAATATGAGCTAATTTTCTTTTTTGCTTTTAAGGTTTGTCCTATGTTGATATTAAGAATTCTCTAATAATTATAATAGAATTGACATTTCTGAGGATTATAATATTATTTTTATATTCAAATATGTACATTCTTTTTTTTTTTTTCTTTTTCCCCTGAGGCAATTGGGGTTAAACAACTTGACCAGGGTCACACAGCTAGGAAGTGTTTGAACTCCGGTCCTCTGACTTCAGGGCTAGTGCTCTACTCTAATCACTGTACCAACTAGCTGCCCCTAAATATGTGCATTCTAATTCTTCTAAACTACATTACTCATTTGGAGGAAAATGAACTTTAAAGGAATCTGCATCATTTTTTTTCAGACAATGAAAGTAATAGATCCTTACTGGCACCTGTAGAAAAGCCCAAGGGCAAAATAAACAGATGTAACTTTCAAGTGCAGTCACCACAAGTCAATTCTTTATCTTGGATCTAAGCCTGTAAAGGTCTTCTCCTCCAGATAGGCCTCAATTGAAGTAATTCAGTTTCTAAAAGAAAAAGAGTTGCTCTTGTTTTCACCCAGGAAATACATAGTCATTTCCTTTCTTGCTCCCTTGGTGGTCATTCACTCTTGTGTTCTGCACTTTCCTCCATCCTTTTACAAACATCTAATAAAAGTAATTTGCTGCCAAGGGGAAAGAAATAAGCATTTACATGGCACACACTATGTGCCAGGCATTATGTTAATTGATTTACAAATATTATGCCATTTGAATTACACAAAAATCCAGAGAGGTAAGTTTTATAACCCCTATTTTAACAGCTGCAGAAACTCAAACAGAAGGCAAAAGTGACTTGCTCTGGTCATATAGCTAGTAACTATCTGAGGTTAGATTTGAGCTCAGAATTTACTACTTCCAGGCCCTTTGCTGTATTCACTCAATCACCTAGCTGCCTCAGTGTGAGGCACTGTATATCTAATACAAAGTCATAAAAAAATAACAAATTACTCTAAAGTACTTTACTATACCAGGAGGGTATAACATGTATAGTTAAAAAAAATAATAATACAACTTAATTTGAGTCAAAAGAAAGCAAAAGTGACAATATCAAAATAAAAAAAAACCAAAAAAACCTTCTATGGAATAATTGTATCTGAACTGAATAATGAAGGAATATAAAGAATCTTGGTTGTTGTCCTTCATTCTCAAATAGGATCAAAATGACATCACTGTTAGAATGGAGTTACAGTGTGTCCCACTGTGGCTGATCAGACCAATATGAACTAGGAATACTACGCCACAGGTCAGACACAAATAGTCCCTATGAACATTTGGGGTGGCATCTCTAACTCTGCACATCTTGCATTTCTTCAGGGATAATTCAATTCTGCTTTGCTCATAGAGTATAGCACCTTCTCTGGTGAGGGCACTGCCATGCTGGTTGGTCCTGTGCCAGAGACTCCCACACAATCAATTCTAAAGTTCTTAAGAGAGGCTTTGAGAGTGTACTTATATCACTTTTCTGATCACATTGTGAGCACTCCATAAAATAATCTTTTTGGTAATCATACATTTGGCATTTGAACAATATGGCCAGCCCATATGTTAACGTTAGAGTCAGGTGTCGAGAGTGTTAGGATTAGGGAGGGTTAGAATATTAAAGGAAAGATGAATAGGGGATATATTCCAGGGATGGAACTTCCACCCCATGCAGACATCCACCTTCTCTTATGCCCAACAATCTGATCTCCTGTTTCCAATGATGTGAGAAGAAAAGTGAACTTCTCTCTGATCCTAGGTATGTCTACTTCCTGGGGGAAGAGAAAGGGAAAAATCAATGGGGAGCAAGACTTCCTTCTCTGCTATCCAAGTTTTACTTTTATCTCCAGATGCTCAGTCTTCTGTCTAATTCCAGCTTTCAGAGGGAAGAGAAATGAAACCAGTTCTCCTCTTTGACCTTTTATTTTACATTTCTGCTGAGTTCATGTCCTTGATCTTCAACCTCCTCTATGAAGAGAAGTGGCCCCTTCTACTTTACTTTTCAGGATCTACTACTCTATCCCATCTTAGCCACTCTTGTGGCTAAGATACTCTTGTGAGGTGTGTCCTTATCATCACACACAAATGCACCATCTCTATGTTCAAACGCTTTGATTTCTTATCAAGCCATAGCCAACTGACTTTCCATCTCTCTTTCTTCCTTTTCATTACCAAACTTTACTCTTTATGCACATTATACCTCCATTCCTCCAACCCTCAGATCTCTCCCAGGCCATTATCCCTTCAAAAGTCACTCTATTCTTTTCTCTATTTTGACTTCTTGTAGAACCAATTCAACTCTAAACTGCTCCTTCTCTTGAGCCCCTTGTTCTCTTATCATATAGACAAATAGTAGCTTGTCAATCCTCAGCTTTTGATCACTCCCTCCATTTTGCCACTTCACTACTACATCTGTGCTACTGAATGAAGATGGAGAAAATCATGCAACTATTCTTACTAATTCTGTTTCAAATTTATGCTACATGGCCTCAGCTGGACCCTCATTGCTGCCAAGCAATTTTATACAACCATCATCAACTCACTATTTTACCAGAATGGTTCTTCCGAACATTTTTTCATCCTAACTCAAACATCCCATGTTTCCCCCTCCTCCCACCCTCTCAGTTAAGAATCTTTCCTTATATTTTACAGGGTAAAAAAAAAAAAATTAGACTATTTAATGTGAACTTGTTTGTCTTTCCTCTTCCTTATTTCATATCACTCAGATGCCATAAGCTACTGTCTTTTCCTTCATCCCTATCTCACATAAAGATGTAATTTTAATCCTTACCAAAGCCAATCCCTTCACCTGCATAAACAATTCCATTCTATTCCATTTCTTCCAAAAGATTGTGCTTCCCACCCTTTGATTATCCCCACTTTATCACTAATCTTCAATATCTCCCTATCTATTAGCTCCTTCTCAAAGCTTACACATATATCCAGGATACCTCTATCCTCAAAAATCCTCATTTGATCCTTTCATGTCAGCTAACTATCAAACCATATCTCATTCATCCATTGTAGTCAAACACCTTGAGCCAGTCATCTGCAATAGCTTACTTTTTTCTCCCTACCTTCTTATCCTGTTACAAAATCTTGTCTTTCAATTTCATCATTCCACTGAAATTGCTCTCTCCAAAGTTTATCAATAATTTTTAAATTGCCAAATCCCAATGCCTTTTCTCAATCTTCATTCTTCTTGCCCTCTCTGCAGCCTTTTACACTGTTCATCATCTTCTCATTCTTGCTTTCAGAACACCACTTTTTCCTGCTTCTTTTCCTACCTATAAGATTGCATATTCTCAATATTCTTTGCTGAATTTTCATCTATTTAGTTCCATCTAACTAGAACTCTCCCAAGATTTTGTTCTTAACTATCTTCTATTAACCTTCTACAAAACAGCTGATTTTCTCATTAGCTTTCAAGGATCCAATTCCCATCTCTATGCTGATGATTCTTAAATCAATCTTCTGACTCCCATACTCATATCTCCAATTGTGTATTAGGGACCTCAAACTGGATGTTAAATAGATATCTTAAATACAACATATCCAGATCTGAAATTATCTTTCCATCAAATCTCACCCCCTTTCCAAATTTTTTATTATTGTTAAGGACAATACCATCTTCTCAGTCTCATAAACTTAAAACCTAGGAATTATCCTCTATTCCTCATTAACTCTTACTCCACCAACACCATCCATATTCAAACGATGCAAAAGCCTGTCAATTTCATCTCTGTAACATCCCCTCTTTTGTCTTAAGCCTGTCAATTTCACCTCTGTAACATCCCCTCCTTTGTCTTAAGCCTGTCAATTTCATCTCTGTAACATCCCCTCCTTTGTCTTAAGCCTGTCAATTTCATCATCTCTGTAACATCCCTGCCCTTGCCTTATAAGTGCTGCCAGGCAGGGACAGGCCCTCATCACCTCATACTTGAACTACTGAAATAGCCTGCTGGTAAGTCAGCTTGCCTCAAATCTCTCCCCTACTTCAATCCATCCTCTATTTAGCCTCCAAAATAATTTTCCAAAGCACAGGTCTGACCATGTCACCTTCTTCTACTTAATAAACTCCACTCTACTATCAAATACAAAAAGCTCTGTTTGACAATCAAAGACTTTCAGAAGCCATCTTCCACATATTTTCATACACCTCTAGACTTCTAGCCTCTTTCTCTGCTAACTCTTTCCAGGAACTCTTCAGTGTACTGACACTGCCCTCCTTGCTATTCCAAAAACATTTCTCTCCATCATCATTCTAATAGCATGCTCAGTGCTCTAGCCACTGTACCACCTTGTTGCTATGAAAAAAAAGTATATTGATTGCATACATTGCATACACTTCCCTTTTACCTCTGCTTCTGAATCCCTATTTTCTTTTAAAAGTCACATTAAGCATATCTTTTATACTAAGATTTTTCTAATTCTTATGCCCAATTGTTAGTAGTCTCTGCCCTTTTCCTCTCATCTCATAATATATATGTATATACATAAATGTTATCTTTTCTAGTAGAATGTAGGCTGTTGTGGGAGGGATATTATTTCACATTTCACTGGCACATAAGTAAATCCTTAATAAGCATTTGTTGATTTATTGATTAAAGAATGATTCTTTCAGTAAAAGTAGGGATAAATCCTGCCAGAACCCTTCTAGTTTTAAAGATTCTGCTAGAAAATATTGTTATCTTCAACATGGCACAAAAGTGAATAATTGGGAGTTAATATTTCATATGATCTAGCAATCTAAGCATCAAAATCAGTATAAACTTTATATATGTTTGTTTCTTTGTTTCTTAATGTTTCCCTGCACCAACAAAAGCCAACTTCTTTTCACTTTAGTTTTATAAAAAGGAGATTTTGGGGATAGAAACGTGGGAAGGATAAAAGATTTGGCCAGGATAAGCCAGAATATTTAGAATGGACCCTTTTTGTGACAAAATATGTATCTTACAGATCCTGACTTAATTTATTTTATTACATTTCTGATGCTTCTATGAGAAATTAAAACGAGCCAAGTCTGCCTCTCTTCCCAAGAAAAGCCCCATATTTAACATAACAGAAGCAGCCAACACCTCACATTTTGAAGAATTCTGTATTTACTGTGGGCTTATGAAATAAAGTATAAACTTTCTCATGCTATAAAAGCATGCAGTGAAAGTTATAGCCAAAATAAGGAAGTTGTGCATAATAGAACAGTTGGCAAGTGCTTTAATCACTGGATTGGGAAGTCAAGATGCAATGCTTCTATTCCTTTTCAAACACTTTTGAGCTATCTTAATTTAAATACCACACACTGGGGCTGTATAGAACATTTATGAGATATCACGCTTTGTGGAGGAGTGCTGACTAGCGATACAAGCTAATTGTGAAGCAAGCACTGTTTACATGATAAGAATTTCAATCTGATGGGATGTTTGGGGGTGGGGAACAATAGCAAAGATAGGCCTAAAACAGAATTGGTAAGCAGATGCACATCATGATTATATTTGCCACTGTATTACCTGATGTTAGGCAAAGGATCTTGAGGAATTAGTATGAAAGAACTAGGAAATCAGGAGCAAGAGAGGGTTGTTTAACATTTCTAAATTCTCCTTGCTTTTCTTATTGGGAAAAACAATAGCTGCTATTCACTAATCTCAATTTCTTATGCACCATTAGCCATATTTTAAATAAAGTACAAACCAGGCCCAAAATGACCCATGCTCAATGAGCCTACTGAGAAAACAAGTATCTTTCTGACATAGTAGGATAACAATTCATTCATTAGTAGGCAATATTTATTTCACAAGAAATTTTTAGAATGCCCTAGGTTTAAAACAGATAAATAGATTTACATGGTAGAGAAGCAAACTTAATGGCATTTTGGTTACTCTGAACCACTTATCTTAGGTTCATCCTATTTCTTATCTTGTGATTTTTTTTCTGAGGGTTTAAAATTTGCAAATGAAGCAAAGATCAAAAATAGGGAAAGGAGAGAGTATTAAGGATAATCTTAAAGAACACAAAAAATTACTTCATCTGATGAGGGATACTGATGACAAATTGGCAAAACAAATGTGGACCAATTAAATATTACAAAACAGGAATCAAAATTAAAAGAAGGAAAAAGGCCCCAAACTTTGGTAACAACATTTTTCTAACAAAAAAAATCATGAAATGAGCTATATTTTTTTGTTTAACAAAGAAATACTAATACCTTAAGATATCTTATTTTTTTTTATTACAGTGTATTGCTTATATGTGTGCATGTTCAGAAGAAATTAGAGTGAATTCCTAAATTTACTCTAAATCTAAATATAGATAAAATCAAAACTTTTAGAAAAAATTTGCTTCTTCACTAATACATAATTGTCTGGGAAAGGGAATGACTGGAAAAGAACATTCCAAAGGAGTAGTAGAAAGCATAGATCTGGAAAACCTCAGAAAAGCCGTATCTTCCCTGCCAATTTCAGAATTTATCTTGATAGTCTAACCTAGAATAAAAGCGATCAATTGAAAAACTTCATGAGGGATTATATCATTTCAGGACAGCAGTAAACATTTTATTTGGGGGAAAAAACCCACAAACTAGTCACGAGTCAATTACCCTTTCTCTATCAAATGCCAGTCTATACAAGGCTAGAGAAGGTTCCACTTGAACACAATAAGAAATAATAGTTCATTTACATAATAACTAAAGAAAATTATGGCAGTTAATATATCTAAGCACATGGCAGGTCATGGTATAAATCTTTATACCTCAAGGAGTAAAAGATTAAAATCAAGGAGTAAAAGATTAAAATCTAAGCATGCAGGAGAGGGATATTAAATGGCACTAGAATATCTGATAGTGAAGCCAACTAATTACTAGTAGAAAAATAATTTCAGGGAAAGAAACCTTTTTCCCAAATCCAGAGAATGAAAAGAATATCAAGATCAATGAAATGAGGTAAGAGAATGAGATAAGAAGATGCAAAAGAATTTAAGGAATGTTAAGTCAACACAAAATACCTTTAGAGAGAATAAGCAGTTCTTAAGGAGAGAGAGAAGAAAAACATGATCTAGGAGAAACCAGAAAAGCAAAGATATTACAGACCAAATAATATGGGAAATTAGAGGCAAATGGCATGGTTCTGTTCTAAAATCAAGAAGACCTGCAGTTATGTCCCTCCTTTCTCAAATACTGTGTGATTAGACATATCAGGGTTTTATGTTACAGGTGAATTGCCAGGCCACATTTTGTCAGGGGGAGAAACAGTGGAGAGAGAGGGAAGGAAGTGATAAAAAGCATTGTTCAGGGAGTCCTCCACACTGAAGAAATTTTGGAGGGTGGAGGTAACATAAAAGTTAAACAATTATATTTCAGTGTAGCACCATCTCTAACTATATCTCTACATTTTTATAAAAGCATTTTTTAAAACAAACAATAATAACTAATGATATCAAAATTATCATTTTCAACTGTGGCTTACTACTCTAGTTGACTAAAAAAGCATTTTCATCATTTAAAAGAATTTGAATGCTTACAAATGAACTACTTAGGAAGCAGCAGGTAATGTTGGTATACCACAGTATAGATAAGATGGAGAATAGATAAGAAACACCTAAAAGATAGACTTTTATTCTAAACTAATCCAATCCACCAAACATTTAAGCAGAGATTGTTATGTATATGTAACAAACTGAGCTAAATGCTACTTAGAAAAATATCTGCTCTTAAGAAGTTTATATTCCATCGGGAAGATACAAGAGGTGAATAGCTAAACATAAAGATTAAAATTTAAGAAAGGGAAAACCACTAACAATCAGGAAAGTCAGGAAGCGATTGAAGTAAAAGGTAGAAAACATTGAACCTTGAAGAAAGCTAAGATTTTAGAGAGTAATGATAGGAGGAAATGTCATACTTAATTATAGACTTGAAGAGAGAAAGAAAGAATGCTGAGTTCATGTATTAGCAAACCAGTCAATATGTGGAAGATAGTGTGTATGAAACAACTAACTTTTAATAATCCCAGATAAGTAGGTTACAATTAGAAAAATGTATTTGAGGCAAATCTCTATCTGGCCCCAATATCTGATTGTTCCCCCATTCTTATCTGACTTCTGTTCCTACAGTACAGTCTTGGTTTTTATCTACCTCTGTCTCTCTCCTGCCAGCATCAACCACACATTAGAAACAAAAATCAAATCCTTCAGTCCTGAAGCCTCGTTCAGGAGTTTGTAAATTATAAGAGGACCACATTCTATCAAACCAAATATAACCTGTTGGCAGATTAACTTTAACCTTGGTCTACTTACAAGAAACCAGTGGAAATGAATATTAGCATTCAAGTCACATTATTGTTTGTTCCTAAACAGGGATGCAATGTCCTTCAGTAAGAACTGTGCCTCATCCAACCTACTGCAAAAGTTGCCATGGGGAATGATTTCACATTTTCCCCAACCCACTTGAACAACATAAGGACTTAGTGAAACATGGGTCTTACAAATATGCCTGAATGTCAGGATTTTGGCTTTAACAATGGACTATAAATGACTCCAGTTATATTTCTCTTATGTTCTTCCTAATTTATGAGCCAAAACCCTGATATTTAGGCACATGGATGGGAATCATGTTACTCCAAAAGGCAATAAATATCTTGCTCTTATTACACCTAGACATGGATGCAAAATTGGAAAACCTGATATCTCCTAAAGTGAGAAAAGATAATGTTTTATTAAATGAAGAATAATGATTTTACTTTGGAATAAAAACACTTATTCTAGAACTAAACAATCACATATATCATAGGATATATGCTAATTCCTACTTTATGTGTTCAAAAAATTTTCTATATAATACATGTAATTCCAAAAAAGTTTCAGGAAATTCAATTCAAAAAACAATTACTAAGTAAATACTATACTCAAAGCATTATCTACAGTGAGTTGACATTCTATCTGGAAGGTAGATACAATAAACAAACAAATTAAGGAGGGGGGGGGGGTCATTAATAATCAACTAAAACCCTAAAGGAAAGCTTCATTGGCAATTGGCACCTAGAGTGAGATTTTAAGTAGCCAGGGAATCTATGAGGCTGAGATGAGAAGAGAGTATACTTTCCAAGAATAAGAGACAGCCTATGCAAAAGCATTTAGAAATGGAAGGCACTGTTGATTAGAGGAAGTTGGCCACATAGAATATAGAAAACTGAGAAAAGTGAAACGGAGTCCATAAACAGGGGCTACAGTGAGATTGTGAAGGGCTATAAATGTCAGGCTGAGGCATTTATAGTTCATTCTAGATAACAGAGAACTTTGTGAGCAGGGAAGCAACAAGATCAGTCCCGTGCTTCAGGAAAATTATTTCAGTTGCTGTGTTCATTTAAGCTAGAAATATATGCATAAATCCAGAAAGAAAAAGTTCATATGCAAATTTATGGTATGAATCAAGAATTTTTATAAAATCCATTGTTACTTCTAAGGGAAAAATATAAGTTAAATACATGTATCTATATCACATATGATTAAAATGAGTTTTGACTTTTATTTTTATTATTTTCAGTGCATTTGCTCAAAATTTTTTATTTACACTGAAGATGGCATAACTTTGAAAACTGAAAATGAGGTTAGAGATCATATCACTAACCACCCTTATCACAAGTTTGTTTTAAATATTTAGTGAAAATGTTTAGTGAAAACAACGGTGCTTTTATAGAGAAAGGACTACATGAATCCTTAAAAGAATCCATGAACACATTGATGTGGCTATTCACTCCAACAGTACAGATGACTGCCCATTCACATCTTATCCTTGATACTTCTGTCTTTTGTATGCTTAGAAATCTTACACAAGCTATCAAATGTAAAACGCCGTTGTTTTTATTTTATATATGAGAAAATAAAATTACATAGAGACTGTACTTCTAACTGTATATCATAACAAGAAGAATTTTAGGATTGCTACCTTTAAGTATTCAGTTATACTTTAGAACTCACACTGAGTTCTAAATGTAGCCATATCTCATTTAAGTTTTGACAATCCAGGCAGAGCCAAGTTTGCAGACAGGTCTTCGTTTTACCTTCTTGGCTTCCCTCATATCAACTTCCCATCAAGCCTCTGAACTGGTTTTGGAGTGACAGTATTCACAAATATTTGGAATGTAACAAGTTTCCAGCAGAAGATGTTTTGGAGTAACTTCAGAAAAAGTCTGTTTCCAGGAGGCATAGGTGGGAGGGGGGGTTGGGGGGAGGGGAAAGAGGGAAAGGGAGGAGGCAAGCCAAAAGCAGGGGCCCAGGGTGGTGTGATGTCTGTGTGCTGGGAGAATCTAATGGGAGGATCTTATCCAAAATACAGCAGCATTGGTTACTCTGTCCTGGTTCAGAAGCCAGTGAATCAGCAAATTAGCTGTGAGACCTCCAATGCAACTACAAAAGGCAAATAGTGAGCCCTTGAACCCCAGCATAAGGAGCGACGTGGCCACATCCACCCAGCAGAGGAAGGAAATCAGCAGCACTGGCCCCAGGGCAGTGTGAAGCCTGTAGAGGAAGCTTGGAACAATCTCCACTTTGCCCTAAGAGCAGACTTCAAGCTTTAAAAATGAGCAAAAAAGGCAAAAAGAACTCTGACCAAAGATAGCTTTTATAGAGACAGAGAAGAACAGACCTCAAATCCTGTGGATTCTAAAGACAAATCATCTCCAGATGAAACCCCAAAGAGTGATATGGGTTGGTTCCCATCTCACAAGACTCTCTCGGAAGAATTCAAAAAGGATCTTAAAAGAGAGTTAGAAGAAAATTGGGGAAAGGAAAGGACAACTTTTCAGGAGAATTTGGAATGGGGAAAGGAAAGGACAACTTTTCAGGAGAATTTGGAAAAGGAAACACAGAAATTTTCTGAAGAAAATTCCTTAAAATAAATCTAGAGAAATGGAAAAAGCATATAACTCCTTTTAAATAGATTTGATGAAATGGAAAAAGCATATAATTTCTTACAAAATAAATTTGATGAAATGGAAAAAGAAACAAACTCATAGAAAAACAGAATTTGTAAAATGGAAAAAAAAATAAACAAATCATTTAAAACAATGGCCAAATGCAAAAGGAGATTTAAAAAAAAGCTAACTAAAGAAAATAATTCACTAAAAATTAGAAATGAAAAAGTAGAAGTGAATGACTCAATAAGACATCAAGAATCAGTCCAACAGAACCAAAAAATGGAAAAAAAAAAAAGTAAAATAGCTCATTGGAAAAACAACTGACCTGGAAAATAGATCTAGGAGACACAATCTAAGAATTACTGGATTTCCTGAAAATCATGATGGAAAACAAGAGCTAAGACATCTATCAGAAAATCAAAAAAAGAAAGCTGCCCTGATGTCCTAGCACTGGAGGATAAAAGAGCCATTGAAAGAATTCACCAATGACCTCCTGAAAGAGACCCCAACATTAAAACTCCAAGGAAAATTGTAACTAAATTTCAGAATTATTATATCAAGGAGAAAATACTGCAAATAGCCATAAAGAAACAATTTAAATATAGAGGAACAATAATCAGGATTACACAGGACCTAGCAATTTCCACTTGAAAGGATCAAAGGCCATGAAATATGATATTGAGAAGGGCAAAAGAACTTGGATTGCAGTCAAGAATCAACTATCCAGCAAAATAAAGCATTACCTTTCAGGGAAAAAAGATCGACATTCAATTAAACAGGTGAATTTCATTTATTTCTGTTGAAAAGACCAGAGTAGAACAGAAAATTTGATATTCAAATACAAAACTCAAAAGAAACATAAAAAGGTAAAAAAAGGAAAGAAAAAAATTAACTGTTTCTTTTAAAAATTAAAAAGTCTACATCCCTATATAGGAATATATGTGATATATTTAATTCTTGAGATGATATGTTTAACTCTTGAGAACTACATCTCTGTTATGGGAATACTTAGAGGTGCAGATATAATTTGATTTTATTGTGATGATATAAAAAAGGAACTAGAAGTGAAAAGAGGATTGTACTGAAAGAAGAGAAAAGAGGAAGTAAAATAAGGTAAATTACATCTCATGAAGAGGCAAAAAAGTTCCTTTGAGGGAAAGAAGGGATGGGGATAAGCATTGTGTGAACCTTACTCTTATTGGATTTGACTCAAAGTGAAAATGTCACACATATTTAGTTCATAAAGAAAATTGTCTCATCAAAGAAATAGGAGAGAAAGGGGGAAGGTAAAGAGGCTAATAGAAAGGAGAACAGAAGTAGAAGAGGAAAAGTATAAGAAAGGGGGAAGGACTATAAAAGAGGAAGTTTACTCCCCTTTTTGAGGGAGGGGATGGTCAGAAGCAAAATACTGGAGAGGATGGAAAGGGGGAAAGGCAAGAGAAAAGTATAACTTGGAGAAAATAAGGTAGCGGGAAACATAGAGTTAGTAATTTTAACTATGAATATTAATAGGATGAATTCTGCAAGCAAATAGCAGACTGGATTAAAAGCCATAATCTTAGAAGGGAAACAATAAACTGAGAAAACATCTTTACAGTCAAAGGTTCTGATAAAAGCCTCATTTCCAAAATCCATAGAGAATTGACTCTAATTTATAGAAATCAAGCCATTCTCCAATTGATAAATGGCCAAAGGATATGAACAGATAATTTTCAGGTGAAGAAATTAAAACTATTTCTAGCCAGATGAAAAGATGCTCCAAGTCATTATTAATCAGAGAAATGCAAATTAAGACAATTTGGAGATACTACTACACACCTCTCAGATTGGCTAGGATATCAGGATAAGATAATGCTGAATATTGGAGGGAATGTGGGAAAACTGGGACACTGATACATTGTTGGTGGAATTGTGAATACATCCAGCCATTCTGGAGAATGATTTGGAACTATGCTCAAAAAGTTATCAAACTGTGCATATCCTTTGATCCAACAATGTTACAATTGGGCTTATATTCCAAAGAGATCTTAAAGAAGGGAAAGGGATCTGTATGTGTAAAAATGTTTGTGGCAGCCTTTTTTGTAGTAGCTAGAAACTGGAAACTGAATGGATGTCTATCAATTGGCGAATGGCTGAATAAATTGTGGTATATGAATGTTATAGAATATTATTGTTCTGTAAGAAATGACAAGCAGGATGATTTCAGAAAGGAGAGACTTACATGCTGAGTGAAATGAGCAGGACCAGGAGATCATTATATACTTCAACAAAAATACTATATGATGATCAATTCTGATGGACATGGCTCTTTTCAACAATGAGATGAACCAAATCAATTCCATTTGTTCAATAATGAATAGAACCAGCTACACCCAGCAAAAGAATTCTGGGAAATGAGTGTGAACCACTACATAGCATTTCCAATCCCTCTGTTTTTGTCCATTGGCATTTTTGATTTCCTTCACAGGTTAATTTTACATTATTTCAAAGTTCGATTCTTTTTGTGCAGCAAAATAACTGTATGGATATGTATACATATATTGTATTTAACATACACTTTAACATATTTAACATGTATTGGTCTACCTGCCATCTGGAGGAGGGGGTGGAAGGGAGGAGAGAAAAAGTTGGAACAGAAGGTTTTGCAAGAATCAATGCTGAAAAATTACCCATGCATATATCTTGTAAATAAAAAGCTATAATAAAAAAGCCATAATCTCATATGTTGTTTTCAAGAAACACATTTAAAGCAGAGTGATACAAATGGAGTAAAGGTAAAAAAGACTGAAACAAAATCTATTATGCTTCTGCTGAAGTAAAAAAAAAAAAAAAAAAAAAAAAAAAAAAGGAGGAGTAGCTATCCTGATTTCAGATCAAGAAAAAGCAAAAATAGATTTAATTAAAAGAGATAATGAAGGAAACTATATTTTGCTAAAGGATACTATAAATATACTATACTAAACATATATGCACCAAGTGGGACAGCACCCAAATTCCTAGAGGAAAAGTTAAGAAAACTGCAAGAAGAATTAAATAGCAAAACTATACTAGTGGGCAATCTCAACCTTGCTCTCTCAGAACTACATAAATCATACCACAAAATAAATAAGAAAGAAGTTAAGGAGGTAAATAGAATTTTAGAAAAGCTAGGTTATGATAGACCTTTGGAGAAACTAACTAAAAACTAAATCTTAGAACCTTTGTGGGGAAAGTTAAAGTTACTATAATGGAATATAGATTTCTCCTACACAGGTTCCTCAGGAAAACAAAGAATTATTATCTAGTATGAATCTCAATTGTTCCTCTTTAAGTCACAACATATGACATCTGAATGTGACAAATTCACTTAAGCATTTGTAAGTCTAGGTAGCAATTTTAAGATTAAGAAATTTAAGCTATGGATATGTTGATCAGTTTGTTTTTAAACTTATGACTTTATCAAATTAAATAGAGAAAATAGAAAATACACATAACTAGTCTAATTATCTAATATGACATGGACTTATCATTTTGTTGGTGTAGAAATTCGCAGTGATAATTGTGATAAATTGAAATTGTTGAAGCTAAATTGCAGTTATAAGGAGAGGGGGAAAACAAAATAAAGAAACAGATAAAGAAAATGGATGGGATTTTATAGAATCTTTATGGAACTAAGGGAGAATTATAAATACTGAGCACGACTCTGTAGCAGACCGAGATGGCATTTCCAAGTTCCAATCTGCCCACTGCCTTCTTCCATGTATAAGTGATATATCTTATCTGTTTCTTTCTGATTTTATGCAGATCCTTTGGGAGGGAGAGTAGGAAGGTGAAAAAGGTGGGGGAGGGAAGGCCAAAGAGGGTAAAGCAGTGTGGCTATCTATTTCTAAAGATCTGGAATTTTTTTCTTAGTTCATTTTACAGTCTACAATTTGTAGCAGGAGCCATATAATTCTCTAGGGGTTGCCAATTATAAGTCATCTCAGAAACTGCGGAAGGAAAATGTTCTTCTTCAAATGATCTTTTTGGTGGTTGGAGAAGGTGATGTTGTATATGAATTTTGATATCTTACAAGATAGTTAAAAGAGAACAGGATAAACACTATAATGAATCATAATGTTGATTAGCAGACATCATTCTTCTTTTTAAAATAGTAGAAAAGGATAGACTAGAATGTGCTTTTCTCAAACACATACATTCATATCAATGCACAACATAATTCCAAAATTGAAAAAAATGTAAGGGGCATAGAAAGATAATTTCATAATTATGTTCTTTTCTTATTGATAAGAGGGATAGTATGACAAAAAGAGCAAAAAGGTAGCCTAGATACTAGAATAGAGGTAGCCTAGAACTAGAAAGTCCTGAGTTCAGGTCCTCCTGTCTCTGAAATAGGTTGGTTGTATGATTAATGCCCTAAATAAATAAGGCTCTAATATCTTGGTGTCCCAGGTTCTAAGCCTTTCAGTTGCAGAAAAGATATCTACCCACTCTGAGAGAAGGACTTACTTCACCTCAGATTTCCTTATATCAATGAAATCACAGATTCATTCTTTATCTCTGTACTATAGAAAATAGCAAGATTGTTCTGTGGGATAGTTTCACATAGTTACTCCTTGATTCTTCAAGTTATTTTTTAGCATCCTTTCCCTCCTGAGAGAACTTTGCATTACTTTTAAAATTTCTTTATTCATTCATCTAGTTTATTACTTCATTTGCTTATCCAGTAATTTATCCACCTATTTATTCAGTTAATATTCATGTATTTATGTATTTAGGACTTGACCTGTGATTTTATAGGTGTGGGAATTTTTGATACAGACACTACCTCTCTCAAATATATAAGCAACTCAGAATGTTAAAAGATTGCGTTGGTACTAAATGTTAAGTAACTTGCCTAGGGATACATGGATTAGTCCGTAAAGTGGCCTTGGAGTTTGAACCTAGGTTCAAATCTCACTTAACACTTTTTGGTCAACATGCTGTCTTCATCAATTCATTGAGTTGTCTGACTCACACATGCATTATATTAGACTAATACTTAGCAAGCTCCTTGAAGAAAAGGATACTTTGTTTTTATCTTTCTATCCTTAGAGCCTAGTACAATCCTTGCATAGAGTCAGTGCCTAGTAAATGATTATTGAATTCAATTAATTATTATTAAATTACTTAATCAAACCTGAAGGGAACAATGCAGGCATTTTAATGTAGAAATTTTTCCACTGGGAGAAATGAAAATAAAAATACATGACAACCAGACATTATATATATTCTTATAAAAGTTCTTCTTTTTCTAAACAATATCAAAAGAGAAAGAGAAATAATGTTTTATTATATAAGTTTGTCCATATACTCAAGTTCATTAAAATGAAAAGAGAACTGCTCTATAATAAACAAATAGGCATTAGTTATCTAAATTAGCTGGGCACTACTCTTTCACTGTAATATTCTTTCTATAGAGAGAAAAAGAAAATAAAGAGAAATTCAAAATTATATCAACTTCCCAACATGATTCCGAATCAAAAGTGAGGTGTTATTAGGGTTGTAGCTTCACCCCAAATGTTTTCCCCCCTTAGTGTTGGAAGCAGTATGATAAAAGATGATGACTCACTAAAATTGTGTTGTATTTGTTAAAAAGTAGGAAAAACTAAATAACCCCCCTCAGAACACTATTAGACTTGTTTTGACAGTTTCACAATTTTCTATCCATTTTCATGTTTTCTTATCAAGATTAACCAGAAACAAATGACTACAATTGCAATTAATCATTTTATTATTTTATATTGAAGCTGAAATGCACAAGTGCTGTTTAAGAAATGGCTCTCTCTCTCCTTTCTTACCTATCCTCCCACTATAAAAGCAACAACAAAACATACTAATTAAAAGTTCCAGACCCCACAAATCTATAACTGTGCCTTCAACACGAAGCCATTAGACTGTTGTTTTACCACATGCTGCTTTGTAGTCCTCTGCCCTGCCAAACCCAAGAGAAACTACTGGATTCTTTTCACTTATTGCTAAAGTTTCCCATCTGATTTTATTTACATATATAAAATGGGCTTAACAAGTAATAAGCCATAATTGTATGAGTAAAGTGCAAAATTAAATGGCTGCAATTAATGAATAAATAATAATACATTTAGAAAGTGGTGCCAGCTTGAGGTATAAAATATGGCACAGTAACATATTCAATTAATTGAAGAATTACTTTGAATCAATATATTAAAAATTCCATAAATGTTCTTAGGTGCACAAATCATTACAGAAATGAGACTGGTTTTTGGAGAAATGTGACAATATAGTGTAAGCAAATGTAAAAGAAACAACCACATGCACATGTGTGCCTGTGTGTATATGTATGTGTATGTATATAAAACCCACATTTAGAATAATTGATTGTGGATGTGTGAGAGTGTTTAATGTATAGTATAGAATTCAAATATATAATTCAGCTATACAAGAAAGCAGTCAAATGTTTAAAAATAAGTATGAACATGCTTATTTCACACATGGTCTGAGAAACAAAGAAACATAGGAGAACTCTCAGAAAATTCATCCAAAAAGGGGAGAGAGGGAGATTAGAAGATGAACTTCAAAACTCAGTACCAAGATAATACTTGAGAATAGGTGGGAGGGCAACAACACAATCCCATCAGCAACTGGCCTTAAGCCAAATTTTCTGACAGGCCACTTCTCTGGCAATGAAACCAGAAAACCAATTTGAGCAAAAAGTTGAGGAAATGGCTGCTGTAGTTTTATAAGGAAAATGAAACCAAATTACATTTTCTGTATAAGAAGATGTAGCAGCCATAATCTCCTCTGAATCTCTGTACAGGCTGTAGAATAAGCAAACTTGGATTCAAATTGTGATTCTGTTATTTAATTATATGTGAAGGAGCATTTGTAAAATCTGAGGGTGGAACTAGAGTAGGGATTTTTAACCTAGACTAACAGGAACTTGCCTATAAATCAATGTCTCTCAATACAATTGGCTTCATCTTGTAATTCTACATATTTTAGTCATTTAAAAACATTTTGAGAAGAAATACATAATCACACCATCCAATTCTATTAATGGATTGAGAACATATCTCAATAAGTGAATAAGTGAGTCATTCAGTCAATAAGTATTTATTATTGCTATATGCCTGGCACTATGCTAAATACTGGAGATTTAAAAAAAAAAAAAGAAGACAAAAACATGCTCTCTGACCTTCAGATGCATTTCACATTCTAGTTGGGGGAATTAAGGGAGGGAGGAAGAGATAACATTTAAAAAGCTACGTAATTTTGTATGCAAGACATATCCAATGTAAATAGAAGGTCATTATAGGCAAAGTACCAGCAAGGGAAGACCAAACACTTAGATCAAGTGAATTAAAAAAAAAAAAAAAAACCAAACCTGATCAGGTGACTATACATAGGAAGTATATTTTAATTGTTTGAAGAAACTAGGTAAATAATGGAAGAGAGGATTCCAAGAAAATTTCGGAGGAAGAAATACTTGGAAAGAGAGATCATTTTGGCATTGATCGCCACCTGTGTCTCCTCCCCTTACCTTCCCATTAGCTGGAGGAGCATTTTACCAACTCACAATGAGTCCTGCAGAAAACTTACATCATGCTTTACATCTTTAGCAGCCCATGAGGGTGGAGAAACTTGGAAGCCAGGAACTGTGAGATACTTTGCCACATTTGTTCTCTAAGCCTGAAAATGTTTTTTAGCTGGATTCTGTATGTACTAATAGCAAAGCATGCCACAGAATTTGAAGGGAGGTTTTGAAACTTTTCTTTCTTTACCATCTTTTTCAAAACCCTTTTAAAAATCTAATGAAGAATGATTGATAAACTCAGAATCACAGTAGGAAGCACCCTAGTAGGAGCTTAGGAGTTCTTATATTAGAACCTCCAATTTCTCATTATTACTCCTGAGGGGACAACTCTCAGAGTTAATCAAATTCTGGGAAGCCCAACTTTCCAGGACAAATGGTAATTAGGTTAGTAACTCCAAAGAATACAATATTTTAAAAAATCATATTTGAAATAAATGCAACTTATTTTTAAAGTTAAATATCTCCACATTAACAAAATATTTATGTTTCACTAACTAACCACAGGTTAACTTCTAACTTATATTAATTTAATAGACTTGAGCTGTATTTGCATTTAGCTCTGACAGCATACAACAGTTCTATTAAAAAAAGACAAAGGGTGGGGCCAGCTGTAGATCAGGAGATCTAGTAATGAAAAAAATAATTGTTCTTTATTAAAAGTAATCAGAACAGATCCCAGGCACAGGTGAGCTAGCACTATTACTATTAAGGCTAAGAGATATGTTAATTAGACTTGAAAAGCCTAAACTGTGAGAACAGCCAGATGAATTTAATAATCCAGACTCAGTTAAATAAGACTTCTGTGTGAATTAAATTATTCAACCACATAAGCAGTGCACATAAATCAGTCATAACTAACAACTAAGCCAATGTAGAACCAGAAATAAATAATTCACTCATCCTCCATGTATAGATACTTGCATAAACAAGTTTTACTAACAACTATGACTAACAAATTCTGTTCTCTGGCAATCAGAAAAGACTGAATGAGGATGAAGAGAGCAAATGAGAGAGAGTCCTTCCTCTAAACAAAATTTTTTAACGTTCTATTATCTAACCATTCTCAGTTAGTCCCCAAAGTCAAATGGGGGGAAAAAAGAAATACTGAACAAATCCAAAACTCACATATTCTGTATTATTAGGGATCACTGGCCAGAAAAAACATTCAGCAATAATCTCCTAGAAAAAATATGTATATATTTATCCTATTACCTGGTGAGTATGAAATTTATCCTGAGTCCAAATTAACGAGCTATAGGTGTGAATCATACCATCATTTTTGCCTCAGATATATTATTATTGTATTTCCTCAGATATTGGCCTCCAATAGTAAAATGGTTAATTGATCATGATGTATTATCAATATTTGGTGAGGAGAAAATGGATCTTTCAGAGTGTAAGGGAAAGATCTGTGTTTTTTTTTTCCTTTCTCCTACAATGCTGTTAGACACACAATATGGTTTTCTTATCTACGTCACCTCAAAACCTACTTTTATTTTCCAGATGTAATGCCAGACTGAAATAGATATCAGAAACTTTTGTTTCACTGTGCTGAACGTTTAGTAGAAACTGAGTTAAAATGTAAAGAAAGAAATCCCAGAATCTGTCCCTCTTTCATTTCTACACAAATGTAAGACAAATATTATTAAAGAGATGTATTTTGAGTGTAAAACAATGAGATGTAAGGTGAAAAACAAAAGTGCTTTAGCTATGCCAAACATGAGAGTCGTTTACAAAAAATGTACCTTCTTGGCAAATTGTCTGACATCTCTTCCAGAATCTGCCTAGAGGTATTAGAGCCAATGGGTGAATATGGGGTGCATTAAAGAATGGCAGGGAGCCAGAAAGGAAAAGATCCATGTGGCTGTAAGCCCAATCTCTTCCCAGTGGCAAAATAAATGGTCACTGGGACTAAGGAAAGTGGCTACAAGGTCACTTACTCCTGTGTGGTTCTTGCCACTTGTAAGTAAATAAACCCTAACTGCAATACTCAATTAGATATTAGTACTAATCCTACAATCATTCTTGGTGGAAGGTCCATAGCTTTGGAATCCCCTACTCTGGTGGTCTAAACAAGCTCAAGTCTTCACTAAGCAACACTGAAGGCCCATCTGTTTGCTAAAAGTTTCAACTCTGATTGGGAGTCATCTGTAGAAAAAGTTGGAATGATTTTGTTTCCTTTTTTGCTTTTTTCTAAGCATTTGGTGACTATTGTTGCTTTGCCATTACATGTTCAAAATCATATGAGCTATGCTCCCTAACTTAAAATATATCAAGTAAGTAAGGAATAGAAGATTCATTTGCACAAGAAGGCAGTTTTACAATGAAAATGACATTTTTATAACAATATAAATAGTGTCTACTGATACTATGTTTAATCAGCTTACACAAAAATAAACCAATATGGAATAGTGGGTAGAGAAAGAACCTACTACTGACATATTAGTGACATGACTATGTATAAGTCATTTAACTACTCCTTTCACTTTCACTTGGACAACTAAGATTATAAATAATAAATTAAATAGTCAATCTGTACCCACAGACTGAATTTACACAAGAAATATGATCTACACCACATAATCACAGGTCCAGATTGCGAAAAAGAAAAAGATAGAATGATTATAATTAACACTATCAATTTCTGAAATGTCTCTGTCCTTCATAAATGTTATTGTGAAGACTGGTGCTCTGTTTTCATGTTGTTATTTCAATTTGTGGGGTTCTGTTTCTTTCTGGGCATTTTTGGAATTTGGCTTTAAAAAGAATAATGAGAAAATGAAGAAATGAATATATCAACTTGTTATGCATTTTCACTCATACATAAAATAACTAGAAGAAAGCAATGGTAAGGAACTGTAATGTTAAGTAATTACATATTCTCAAATTGTCACTAACACAAAAAGTTCAACTAAATTAAGTGTATAAAATGAAATGTAAATTTCCCCCAAATTCAGATTTTTTTAATTACAGGATTTGTAATTTAGCTATTTCCTCATATATCTAGATCTTACCAGTGGAATAATTGAACTATTTAACATTGCAAGTTCATTCAGTATTAGTTCATTTATTCCTGTGTTTCTATTTCTATTGATTCCTAAAGTATCACAAAAAATGTATACTTTCTCCATTTTTCTGAATCATAGAAGACTAAATTTCAATTTAGCAACTGAACAAAAATGAAAGTTAACTATTTAAAGTTAACCTGTAAGATAAAGAACCAAAGTTTATGCTCCATGGGTATGATTTCAAATAAGAGAATATTAATGATACAATTTTGAGTGAAAAATATTGCTTTCCCAAACAACAGAGAATTCTGCATTATCTGAAATAGCACCTATTGATAACTGATTTTCGTCAGAAAAATTCCCAAGTTAACTGATTTTCCATGGTTTATGGTTAGAAAGCAGCAAATCCCTTTTGGGGGGTCTCAACACAAAAGGAGATTGAAAAGTACAAGTATATGCCACTAGGCTTGTATTCTTCTGGCTTTCCATTACTCAGAGTGGTAGACAATTTGTGCCACAAAATCAGATATTGACAGTTAGGGGGCAAAATGTGTTCTGTATCCTCACAGTATAAAATAATAAATCATGGTGATGTATCTCCAAATGAATTTGAAGTAAACAGGAAGTCAGTACTGACAGTTGACTGCTTTACACAATAGTCAGAAGTCAGATCAGAACATGTTTATATGATATTCTGCTTATGTGTCCTCCACCTCATGCTCCTTCATCAGTCATGTACACACCCTAGTCATTTCACTTTCCTTACCAAGTATAAAGGTGTGTTTGTCTGAACATACTACCAACCATCAGTATTGAGAGATGTTGTATAGTCAACCTCTTAAAGAAAGAGGGGGATTTCCACTTAGCTTCCTATTGGATTGGATAACCTCTGAGAGAATATAATTCTAGAAATGGCATGCTTCTAGCAATAATGATAAATCACACACATAAAAGTTTGAAAAGCATTTTACAGAGTCTTTCCCCCCTTAATTTGATGCTTATCAGATTTGTAACTCCTTCCTCTAAATCTCTGTGACTTCCAACTATTCTTTAGAAAATCTAAACAGGATCTAAAATAATCTCAGCAGATTAGAAAGATCCATTTAGCAAATTACCTGCAACTGCCTCTGCTTTGTGGAAGGAGAAGGCAAGGTATGGAATAGGGTAAAGGCTTCTTAAAAAGTGTTAAGACCTAACCACTCTTAAACATATTTTTAATTTCTAGACATAAGAATATGGATCTTCTGACTCAACTCAAATTATAAATTGAGCTTCTTAAACTGTGATATCCAGGACTGAACACAAAACTCCAGATTAGGTCTGGTGAGGGCAGAATAGAGGGAGATTATCACCTCTATTATAATACAAAGGACAGAATCAGTGCTGGTAGAAATACAGTAAGAAGAAAAATAGATATAGATAGGGAGAAATCAAGTATGAACTGAAAAAGCCACCAAACTCCATTTGTAATTAAAAGTTAGTTTTAAATGATAACTTAAATATGCTCAATGTAAAAGTAGCCCAGAATAATTTATATGATATCACAGTATCACCAAAAGACCTTATTTTTGATTTACTTCAACTTATATACAAAAATAATACCCATTATAAGACACTAAATGAGTAGCTATCTAGTCACTTTTTGAAGGCCCCCAAGGATATTATTCAACAATTGCACAAGCAGCCTTTCCTAATTCTGGATAGTTAATAATGTTCAAAACTTTTCTCCTAAAATCAAACAAATTTGTCTCCTTAAAACTACTGCTCTAAGCTTAGCTCCCTGGGACTAAACATATTAAGTCTAGTCCGACTTCTTCAATAGCTCTTCAGATATTTGAATATAATTCTTATGTTCTCTCTGAGTTGCCTCTTTATATATAAAATATAGTCTTTCATGATATGGAATTAAAGGCTTTTATCATCTTGATTTTCTCCTTTGCCTACTCTTCAGTACGTCAGTGAGCTTCTTAAACTGTGATATGCAGGACTGAACACAAAACTCCAGATAAATTCTGGTGAGGGCAGAATAGAGGGAGATTATCATCTCTATGCATAAAAACTATGCTTCTTTTTAATGCAACCCAAGACCTCATGGCTTTTCAGAGGTTTGTTTTTTGTTTGGGGAGTGGGATTTGGCTGCATATCACAAAGCTGATTCATACTAAGCTTGCAATCCTCTAAAGCCTCCAGATCTTTCTTAGAGCTGCTCTCTCTTTATAAACTGGGAATCTTTTTTGTATGCAAGTCCAAGATTTTATTTCTATCTTCATTGAATTTTAACTTTTTAGCTTCAGATGAATGTTCTTAGTGGTATCAAACTACAAAACAAAATAGAGATCACTAAACCATATATAAAGAAAACAGCAGGACAGGTATTGGCTTAGAAAAGCACACATCAACATTATGTATGTTTTACTATATTTTTATTTTCTTACATATTTCCTAATTACATTTTAATGTGGCTTAAGTCACAATCAGGAGCTCTGTGGGCCACATGTAATCCACAGATATGTGTTTAATACTTTTGTTCTAGGATATCAATGTCCTTTTAGAGGATTTAGATTCTAACTGCCATTTATTATGTTGGCTGTTCATCATAACTTGTATTACTTCCATATTTTATGAGTCTAGTATCTATTACTTTATCTAAGTCATTAATTGAAATGTTAAATGGCACAGGGCCAAGCAGAGATTTCTAGGTCACTATGTTGACATAGAATAAATAATAACTGATCTTAGAGAAAATCAAATTATGGATTATAGACAGCAACCTAGCTGAACTCTCTCAACATTCCCTTCCAGACAAGTGTAAAATAATACCTCAAATAAAACTGTGAGGTGAAAGAGATAACAGAAGATCAGGGTAAGAACTTTTTATAATCTAAAACAATTTAGGACATCAAGAGAGATCTGTGACACCAGACTGGGGATGGGTATAGGACTCTGTCGCATTGGCCACATGCAGGTCTAGGCAAGGAGGAAGCACTAGGAAGAACGAGGACCATGGTCACATTTCTAGAATGGAAAAGAGTACTTGAGGATGCCCATTGACCAGATCACAGGCTAGGAGAAGAGTTCTTTGGAAGAACTGAAAACTTATACCCCTAAAACTAGCTCTGAAAAAAACAGAAGTTTGGGACAGAGCCCCCCAAACTCAGGTGCAGAGCCCAATTTTAACAAAAAGTTAAAAGTCTAAAAATAGGCAGGAAAAATGAGCAAATAACAACAATAATAAAAAAAAAAAAAAAAAACCCTTACCACAGGAAATTATTATGATGACAGAAAAGATAAAAACACAAACAAAAGGAGAAAACAATGTGAAAAATCCATATCTAAAGCCTCAAGAAAAATTTAATAATGTCTCAGGTCCCAAAATTCTTCCTAAAAGAAGTCACAAAGTATTCTAATTATCAAATAAGAGAAAAATTGGGGAAAAATGAGTGATACAAGACAATCATGAAAAAAGAGTTAACATCTTGAAAAGAGAGACACAAAAATATTGAAGAAAATAACAACTTAAAAATCAAAAAATTTCAGTGATAAAAAGAGTCACAAAATTTGCTGAATTGAGCAACTTAAAATGCAGCAATAGTCAAATGGAAAAGAATGTACAAAGGCTCATTAAAGAAAACAATTCCTTAAAAATTAGAATTGGACAAATGAAAGCTAATGACTCTAAAATATCAAGAAACCACAACCTCCCAAAATTTAAAATAAATGGATATTTAACAAACAAAAAAGAGAAATTATAAAAGACTCAATAAATTGTTCATATTTTTATATGTAATTTCTAAAAAGTTAATCATTATTAGAGTAGTTATAAGAAATTTATATAGGCAGAGGACACATGTATAAGTTAGTTATGTTGGAATAATATCAAAAAATTAGGGAGTGAGAAAAAGGGATGCAATGGGAAAAGAAAAAAAGAAGATGGTAGAATGGGGAAAATTTTACCATAAACAAGTAGCATGCAAGTAATCGATTTTATAATGGAGCAAGAAATGAGGGAAGTGTCAGAGATTGCTTGAATCTCACTCTCATTAAAATTGATTTAAAGAGAAGAATATATACATATACACACATAATATATATGTGTGTGTGTGTGTGTGTGTGTGTGTGTATACACACACATACACACTCAACTGGATAAAGAAATTTATTTTATCCACTAGATAAATAGGAGGGAAGGAGGAAAACAAAAGGGAAGGCAATAAAGGAGGCAATGTTAAGAAGTAAAAGAAACTTCTGAGGATCAATGAGATTTTAAAAATTAGAGGACAAACAGAAGAAAGTAGAATGGGGCAAATATACAATAATCATAACTGAATATAAATAGTATGAGCTCAATTTTTAAAATAGACACAGACAGCAGAATTGATTTGAAAACACAATTCAATAATATATTGTTTAAAAGATACACAAAGGAAACAAAGACAGAGTTAAAATAAGGGGCTGAAGTAGAATCTATTATGCTTTGGAATTAAAAAAAAGTAGTTACAATCATGATCTCATACAAAGCAAAAGCAAATAATTAAAACTGAAAATCATGGAAATTATATTTTGCTAAAAAGATAGTATAGGATATTAATTAATATGAGAAAAAGTTTCAGCAAGTTTCTCTGATATTGATTCAATTTCTCAAATTTATAAGGTTCTGAGTCAAAATTATTATTTTTTAAATAAGAGCCACTCATCAATTGATAAATGATGAAAAAATATAAACAGGCAGTTGTCACAAAGATGACATTAAATCCATCTAAAATCATATAAAAAGTGCTCTAAAATCACTATTGATCAGATAAATGGAAATTGAAAAAACTGAAATAATTGAAACTATTTTGGACCTCACATTGATCAGAATGACTAGCATGACAGAAAAGGAAAATTTCAAATACTGGAGGGGACATCGAAAAGGTGAGACAATAGTACACTACTGGGGGAGTTGTAAACTGGTCCAATCATTTTGGAGAACAATTTGAAATTATTCAGAAAGGACTATAAAATTATATATACCCTCTAATCCATCAATTATACTATTGGTCTATACTCCAAAGAGATCAAAGGAAAAGAAAAAGGATGTGTATATACAAAAATATTTGTAGTAGCTCTTTTTGTGATGTAAAAGAACTGAACATTTAGGGGATGTTCATCAATTGGGGAATGGATAAACAATTAGTATCATGATTAAAGAAAAAAAAAAAAAAAGGTTGACTACATCCGAGAGAGAATTGATGGATTCTGAGTAAAAAAATTAAAGTATAAATTTCTCATTTTATTTTTTTTGGCTAATGGGTTTTGCATGATTTCACAGGTATAATTGATATCATACTGATTGCCTTCTTCATGGATGAGAGAGAGATGCTAGAGAGGGAGAAAAATTGGAGCTCAAATTTTTTTAAATGCTAAAAAATTATAATTTAAGAAACCAACTATTCTTGAACTCTTCCTAATGAATCAGTTTTGATATCATCTAGTTCACTTACATCTACTCTTCTCCATAAGAATAACATGAGATAGTTTATCTAAGTGAAAAGTGGGGCAGTTAGGTGGTGCAGCGAATAGAGCATCAGCCTTGAAGTCAGGAGGACCTGAGTTCAAATGTGGACTCTAGTTTCAGAGTCCCCCTCCCCATTTTTGTATCACTATTATTAATCATTTCTGCCCCCATTTGAAATGGAATAAAATATCCTAGTAACAAATAAAGTTAAGGTAAGGCAAATCCATATAGAGATCCTATCAAAAATGTATATATGTAAATATGCATGTTGTGTGTGTAAATATATATGTGTGTATATGTCTGTTTGGTATATATATGTAAATTCATGTATATACATAATTTCTACCTTGAGCTCAGAAAACAGATAACATGCTTAATTTTAGATCTCTTAGAGCAATGATTGATCATGCTTTGAATGGAACTGTTAAATCTTTCAAAGTTGTTTTTCTTTAAGATGGTATTGTTCTTATATAAATTATTCTCCTGATTCTTTCTTCATTCTGCATAAATTTATATGTCCCAGGATTCTCTGAAATCATCCTTTTCTCATATCAATTTTTTTCAATTTCAGCATTATATTTCAATGATATACGAGCCATTTCCCAATTGACAAATACCCCTTTTAGATCCTAATTATTTTCCCCTTGTAATCCCCACTATATTTTTAAGAAGTTTGTTTGCTTAAGACTATAGCCTCCCTTATATTATCCTTTCTCTTAAAGCTGCTCTCCTATCTCAAATTTTCCTACTTATATTTATTTCAACACATTTTTGGTATGTGTTCAGTCTCAATCTGTCCTTTAATCTGAAGATAAAAAATTAGATCATCTGATATCCATTTCCTCTAGCCATTCCTCAATATTTTATATCTTTTTTTACATATGCTAATTATGAAAATAGTAATTTATGTCCTTATCCTTCCTTGATAAACTAATGTACTCCTCTTACCCGTTTTTCCTTTTTTCCTTAAAACCTTCAGAATATAACCAATCTGCTACCATCACCACTACCACCACCACCCATCATCTTCCCCACCATCATCATCCTCACCACTATCATCAAGCATTTAAGTGCTTTTGCAATCCTTACTCTACATCAAGCACTGTTCTAAGTATTGTTTTCAAGGAAAAGCAAAAACATATTTCCTACCCTCAAGGAATACACATTTGAATGGGGAGACAATAATCAGAAGCTGTATCCTTGGAAACTATACAATATAAGTGGAAAGTAACTGCAATGGTCAGTCAATAGCAATTCCCAATAGCAATGGGAATGTGAGTATAGAAAGGCTCATCCAGAAGACAGGATTTAAGCAAAATCTTGAAGGAAGCAAGAGAAGCTAGGAGGAGAAAATGAGAAGGGAGTCCATCATTCACTGTCAGACTGTCAATGAAAAGGTAGAGATTCAGTATGCAAGGAATAATGAGAAGGCCAGTGTCATAGTATTGTACACTAACAAAGGAAAATAAAGTATAAAAAGACTGAAAAGGAAATAAGGGGCTAGATTATGAAGAAATACATTTGACTTTTAAAAGCCAAAAAGAGGTATTTATATTATTGTTTCATTGGAATTTATTGAGTGGGTAGAGAGTGTATGACAAAGTCTTCTGGATGTTCCACAAACAAGATATTCCATCTCCTGACTCTGGACATTTCTCTGGCTGTCTCCCAGGAATGGAATGTTTTCCCTTTTCAATTCTGCCCACTAACTTCCTTGGCATCTTTAAATTTCAGTTAAAATCCCATCTTTTACAGGAAGCTTTTCCCAACCCTTCTCATTTCTAGTGCCTTCCCTCTGTTAATTAATGCTTATTTCTCCTGTACATAGCCTGTGTGTATGTAAAGATACAGGTACATATGTATACAAATGTGTTTACATATATATTTAGGTATACATGCATGTGTGCATATATGCCTATATACATGTACATCTAAATTCATATGTGTATGGGGGGCGGGGCAGAGACAGACCCAGAGAAATAAATGGAGGGAGAAAGAGGGACAGAGACAGAGAGGAGAAAGAGGGAAGGAGGGAGAGAGTTAATTCATCTGTTGTCTTCTCCATTAGATGGTAAGCTATTTGGGGATAAGGGCAAACTTTTGCCTTTTATTCTCAACGCTTATCACAGTGCCTAGTAAATAGCAGTCATTTAAAAATGCTTCTTGATTGATATAGATTCCCTTTGATAGAACCATAGGATCTCTGATCTTATCAGATGGTCTGCATCCTTCTATTTCAAAAAGCTCATTGAAATAAAATCAAGACAGCATAATACAAAATGGAAAAAAAGGATTTCCTGTGCCTTTCTTCCATGAGGTTCTGAGCCAAGTTGCCTAGCTGGGAAGAAGCCCTCATCACTCACTGCCCTGTCAGCTTCTAGACTAGATCATCTCCTGTGCCCTTCTGAGATGTGGCTGAACAACAATTATTCAAATGGAGTTCTGCCCTAGAATCATGCCCAACATTGAATATCCTGCAGCAAATACAAACCTCTTCCCTAGCCAGTTCTCTCAGGAACAGTAAGGCCTCCTGCTCTCTAGTCATGTTTTACATACTAGATGCTTCTTGAGGACCATTCTTGAGTCTTATAGAATACAATATCACCAACTGCCATGTGGCTAACCTCAAAGGAAGAGACTAAACTATTCAATTTACTGCCAACTTCAATCAATTCTCCAATTATTAATATTGTATTTGGACTCATCACTTAATACTCAATACCCTTGTAATTAATTTCCTCATTCTAATGATTCTTAACTCTTGGATTCCAGAGTACAAACTTCATTTGCCATCCTTGGCTTGATACTATTCATCTCAACCCTACCTCATTCCAGATCTTCCCACGTTAACAATATTTTGTATTCTCTAGAATGCCTACTTAATAATTAAAAACATTTTTCAACTTAAACATCTTTCTTTCTTATCTATTTCATTTTCTCTCCCTCATAGCATCAAGACTCCCTCTCAGTGATCTTATTTTTTCCTTTCTATCATTTCTAGTACTGGCTATTTTTTTATATTTCTCAATTCACTGATAATAGTAAAAGATTCAGAATATCAGTTATTCTGCAATATCACTTCTAGATATTACCTTGACTGTATTGACTAAACAACTTCTCTTCCTTTGAGATTCACACTATTTAAATCTATCATATAACTATGGACCCCTGAAGAGTTTGCTCCTTCTACTTTAATGAATTTAGTATTTGATTCATTGCCTTTCTTTTCCATCTATTGCTTTCATACTAGGGGACATCAATAGACAGATAGATAGATAGACAGATAATAGATAGAGATATTCCAATTACCCTAACTTCTTGTTTCTCAATCTTTTCTATTCTATGACCTACTCCTTTTGTCCAAATCAATTTACATACATAGTCATGCTCTTGACATGTCATCATGTACAAGTGTTCTTACTTCTTTATTCACCAACTCCAGAATTTCTTTATCTGATGATAATAATATTTAATCATTTTATTTTTATATGCCTTATGAGTCTGTTCTATTCTTCATTCTTTCTGTGATCTCCATTACCTTTGCTCATTAGTTCTTTCCCATATGAATTTTTCATCCTAATTGTGACTATTAATCTCTGGATTAATTTCTTTTCCAAGCCATCATCCCTGAATTCTTCTTCTCCTCCCATTTTGACTGCTTCTTAAACCAACTCAGCTTTACAGTACACTCTACCTCACCTTAACTTTCTGGCCCAAGGCTTTATCATATTGCCAAACATACCTCACCAAAACTGAACCCCATATTATTCTTTCCATCTACTTTCTCTAATTCTACTCATGCATGGATGGATAGAGCTGGAAAAAATCAGGAAGTCATGTTGAATAGGCCACTACATAGGTTAGGTTATCTAATATCTAATATCAACTGCTCTTAATGCAGCAAGACCATTTCTCTATATCCAAATTGATTCACTATCACATTCTCTACAGTAACAGTTACATAGTCTCTCTACAGCTGTTCCAAGCATTCAAATTCCAATAGTACCCCACCCCCCCAAATCTCATCTGAGGACAATGCTTTGTACTTCACAAACATTTTAGAACATTATCAGAGAACTTCCCCTTTTCTCGTCCTCATTTCACATCGTTCAAGTCTTGTTGAAGATGTTCTCCTTCCTACCAAAGCGAAATAGCCACAAATACTCTTGACCCTCCCACTTTATGTAAACTGTTCCCACTATTACATCCTGCCATGTTCTCTTTTCTTCAATTTTTTTCCTACAGACTTGTTTCTTCCATGCTTCCTACTAATATGTTTGTGTTTCTCCCATACTTATTTAAAAAATCTTTAACTTTTCTGACCATTCCTGCTAATTATCACTCTAAATATTTCCCCTTTGTGTCTAAACTCATTAAGAATACCAACTAATTGATCCTTACATTTCTTCTCCTCTGGCTGTCTTCTATGATCTCTGCAGTCTGGCTTATGAACGTAATTTAAAAGAATTTAATAGAAACTGCCCTTTCCAACATTACCTAATCTTAATTTTCAAATCTAATATTTTCTTAATCCTGATTCTGCTTGATCTCTCTTATAGCAACCTTGATCATTTTTTTCTTCCCTATAATCTTTCCTTTCCTAGTTTTTGTGAAATTGCCTTTTCCTGATTCTCCTCCTATCATATCACTTTTACCGTTCCTTGGCTGCTTCTCTTCCAGATCATCTCACTAACTAGTGTCCTTCACAGCTCTGTCCTTTTTTATTTCCTTGATACAATCTCTTTTGGTCATTTCATTAGCTACTATAGGTTCAACCCTCACAAAGATGAACTTTATATGTACAAGTTATATTCTTTCCTGGACTATCTCCAACCACATCTTAGATATCATAAACTGGATGTCCCATATACATAGCAAACTCAATATATCCAAAAACTCCTAACCAAAGATAACTCATTATCTTCCTCTTCCAAACTCTCCACTCTCCTACACTCACCAATTATTGTCTAGATCCTATCTTCCCCATCACCCAAATCACGTCATCCTCAACTCTTCTTTTCACTCATACCACATATAGAATTCACTGCCAAATTTTATCTTTTGTATTCTCATAGTTTTTCATTTATTACACTTTCTCTCCATTCATAGCCACAGCCTTAGTTCAGACCTTCTCACCTTTAACCTGAACTACTTAACAATAGTCTATTATCTATTCTTTAAGATGTATAACATATACCCTACTATGTTACCATATACTTAGTATCAAAATAGTCTATACTTTTAACTACTCACCCTATTTCTAGTCTTTCCTTGTTCCCTATTCTTCCATTCTCTATTCCTTGTCAGGATGGTTTTTCTAAAATTTAAGTCTAACGAGATCACTTGACCCTCCTCCTGAGCTATATGGACTATAGTAGTTTCTTATTACCTACAGCATCAAACATGAAATTCTATTTAGAATTTAAAGCTCTTCATAATCTACCTTTCCAATCTTATATTTTATTTTCCTCCACTAAGATGTAATTTCTCTGACCTATTTATAATTCCATCTCCTATCTTCATGTCTTTGGACTTGGTGATGCTTCACATCCTAGAATCCCCTGCTCTTTCATCTATGTCTCTGACTTTTATTATTTTTTTGAAGACTCATATCAAATTTTGTTTTGTTTAGCAGGGCTTCAAAATAGATACCCTTTAGATTGCCCTTCTCTCCCCCCAGTTGATAATGTCTTTCTTTGCAAATGACTTTCATCATCAGCATGTACTCAAGAATTTTTCAGAGCAATCACATAGGGAAGTGAATGTATAATTAAATTCATATTATATATATATATATATATATATATATATATGTATGTGTGTGTGTGTGTAAACTCAAATGAGAGTATACAAACACACATATATTAAAGGTATCTAACTATTTGTACATACACCTCTCGACCATTTGCCATCTTTTTTTTTTTTTCTGTTTTCCCAGTGAGCAAAGTGTCTTAAATGATTAATATATGCTTTAGACTGATTGACATATGAGTATAGAATTGGAACTGGAAACTACTTTAGAGATCCAACCTCCTCATTCCAAGCTGAAGAAAATGACCTAGAGAATTTAAGTGACTTTTCCCAAGGATACACAGGTACTAAGTAGCTGAGTCAGGATTCAAAATCATGCCCTCCCTTCTATACCCTACATACTCTCTAGTGTACTTCACTACCTAAGTTCAGCAATTCAAGGCATGAGGCCTATTTATATGGGAAGACTGGGCATGGAAAAGACTATTTTGGTTCCAGAAGCAATACTATACAAAGAGTGCCACAATTCACTATTCTATGTAATTAGAGGGCTCTTCCGGTAGAATTTTACATTCCACATAGTTAAGATATATTTCCTGGTGGAGTGCGCATTTTAAAAAAATTTTGCATATACTTATTAAATTTCTACTATATTGTGAAGTAAATTATATTCATGAAAAACATTTCCCCTCTCTTAAGAAGACAAAGAAAACATACTAGTGCTATTCATTAGGGATTCTTTTCCCCCTTAAAATGCGATGGAAGAGCATCAGCTGGCTCAAACAAAAAATCAGTTAATTAAACAAACTGGGTAACTTTATCTAAATCCTCAATTCTTGGCTCTAGGAGCCCTGGGGATCATGAAGTATGTTCTTTTTTTCTTTAACAAATAGATTTTTCAGGAACTCAGGAAAAGTCAAACAAATAGCCCTGAATTCATAGCTGTTGGCTGCATATCCAAAAGCACTAGAGGATTGGAAAGATGAGTTTACCTAGGATTTTTCTTGTCTGTGACTCCTTTTTTTGGTGGGAAAATTCTGATTGCTTTATTAAAATCACACATTAACAATGCCAGCATGATGAAAAAAATAAGAGAAGGATTATGAAGATAGTACATTCAGATGTGTTGAAACACTGGCTACCTCTCCTCTTAAAACACAGTCTCACACACCCACGTATGTTTATGTTTAAGATGTCAAAGCAACACATGAATACACACAAAAAACCAAACAATCAATGGTGATTTGTTTCTTTCTTTTTTTCTCCTTGTAGAAAGGCTAGAATTTAACAAAGCAATTAAGTAGTACCTCCAAAGTCTGCATTTATGTCCAAAGCTGAACACAAGCAATATGCTCCAAATACTGATATTAAAAATAAATGATTCTTTTACTCCATGAACATTCATGAAGCATCTATTGTATGTAAGACCATGCTCCTGAGTTGTAGAAGATCACAAATTAAATAAATGAAAAAAGTCCCCTATTTTTCCCCTAGATGTCAATAGTATAATAACCTAGTCTAACCCACATCCGAAAAACATTCCCTCTTGGAATATACCCAAATATAGTTATTTACAGGCCTGAGGATTGTCATGGAAGAAGGCAGAATGGAGAAATCAGACATCTTCCAACATAGTTTATCACATGTGCAATAATACCAATTACTGAAACATCTTTCCTTACATCAAATCTTACACTTTAATAGGGGAGATGAAATACAGATGTCAAAATAACTACAATTCAAAGTGGAATCTGATATTTGTACGAGAAGTCTAAACAAGACAGGAAAGATTTCTTGCTAAGAGCAACAGGGAAGTTTTCATGAAAGAAATGAGTGACAATTAAGCCAGTCATTACCACTAATAATAATACAAATCAAAATACTAATAACATAATAATAGCTTATATCTATACAGAATCTTATAAATGATATTTTTTATTATGTCAACAATACTGAAAGATAGTTGCTATTATTATCCCCATTTTACATGGGAGAAAGTGAGTATTAAGTCACTTAATTAGGATCATGCAACTGGTTAAATGTCTGAGACCAGATTAGAATTAAAGTTCTTAATTTAAACAACTTTAAAAAAAGAAAGAAAGAAACAACTCCAGCATTTTATCTACTGTGCCACCAAGTTATCTTTCTATAAAAAAAAACAAAAAAAATATCTGTTAATAAGTAAAGATGAAGGGGAGGAGGAAGACATTACAGGCAATTAGAGAAAGGCAATTTCTCTTAGGCATGGATCACTTACTAAAGAAAAAGATGAATGAGAATATAAATGACAGAGAATATGAATAAAGTAAGCAACTCTGATCCTAAAAATTGCATTCTAATCAATAAATCAGTCAGTCAGTCAAAAGACATTTATTAAATACTTGCCATGTTCTAGGAACCATACTAAGCACTAGGAGTACAAAGAAAAGTAAAAATGGGCCCCTGACCTTAAGGAATTTATATTCTAATTGAAGTATATAAAATGCAGATAGCTAATTACACACAAGATATATAGAGTACATAGAAAATTATATGAAGGGAAAGGCACTAGTGATTAGAGGTATGGGGTACAGGCATGATCTCTTAGAAAATATTATATATTAATAATCAGCTCCTTTGAAAATAGTCAAACCGAAGGGCAACCTTTAACTGAAGGATGAGGGTGGGGCACTTCATAATTAATCTGTTCAGTTTTGTGACTGTCATTTACAGAGCTTATTATCTTGATAAAGCATTGGTGCTACTCTAATAGACCTGAATATTAATGAAAGATTTGGTTAAATTTGAAAGCTGTTTGTTTAGAAAAATCACTGAAGAAATATGAAAGCTTCATCAACTTCAGATTTTCATCACAGGTTTTATGACATATCATGGAACATAAGTGCTTTTATGACTTGTAAAAATTGCTCCAATATTTGACACTCTGTGCTTCAAGGAATGCTGATTGGCAGCTGATTAGCCTTTTGCTCAAGTCATTATCTTCTTTAGTGAAATTAGTTGGCTAGAAAATTGCATTGTAATTCATCAAGGGGAAACTAACATTTCAAGAGCTCTTAAGACAATGATCCTATATTTACTTAGCATACAATATAAGTTATTTTTCTTGGCTAGTTATAATAAAAATGTGCTAGATATTACATTTTATTGATTCATGTCAAATTATGATAATCCATTTTGTCTCTGTAAATGGAAAAGTTCTATCTGTCTTGAATTCCCTATGTGATGACATTAGGACAAATTGTAGGGAAAAATATGATGATTCCATTATTAATATCTCTTGGGTGTTCTGTTTAAAGCCATCTTGAGAATCAGGTACATTTGGAAGAATCATCTAAATGCAAGCAACACTATCTATATTTTTGCTCCCAAACAAATAGTATTATTTACTGGCAGACTATGTGTCTCATAAAACCCAGAGTGTTATATCATGTGCTACAACACTTGCTGGGATAATTCTCTAGCTGACAATATACATGAAAATATTTTAGCTAAATAATATTGTTAATGGGGTTGCAAATGTATATCTAATTTACTTTAGTAAGTGAGAGTTCATGATAAGATTGTAAAAGTGGTATACTCCAGTTCTGATGCCTTTTTTTTAAAGAAAAAAAGAGAATAGTACTGCTAAGTGTAATCTTTCCCTTAATTTCCTGACAAGCCAAAAAAAAAAAAAAAAAAAAAAGGATTTCCTATGTTCTTAATATTTTCTCCTCCTCTATCATAAATGATAGGCCAAATAAAATTTTGTGCCATATGGAAATTTTGGGAAAGAAAAAAATTAAATACATAATATTCACTCAGTTATAAATGCAAGTCTGACACATTCATATTAAATTTATATCTTGTTTAGATTTTAAAGGCGTGGTTAATGGATGACTCATTAAATTATGAAACTAAACACCTACACAACACATGAGTTTTTAAATATATATTATGCATGCTCATTAAGTTTAATTTAAATTAGTGAAAACTGAAATGATTTCAAGTAAAAGCCCATTTTTAAAAGAGCAATGGCAATAGGGGAGAATGTCTCTAAAAAATTGCAAGATGATTTTTCAAAAGTGGTAAATTAACATCTTTTGGACTCCCATCTAAATTTTGTACTATGAAGTAACTATAGAAATCATGTTCACTCACCCAGAGACATATGCTAACTATTGTAGCTAGTGGATATAATGTGTGAATACAATGATAGTTGAGTAACTAAAAACCAGGTGGAAAAAAGAACTGGTGATGTCATTTTCACTGTTAGTGGATAGCAGCAAATTCCTTTCACATGACATTAATTAGAAGCACTGGATTCATATATTTCACTCTTGTGCAGATTGATTATTCATACATAAATATAAGATGTCTCTTAGGAACAACAAATGATAGATATCAAAGGACCTTGTCAATTCCAAATATTTTTAAAGGACATTTAAAATTGCTATCAAAAGGTATTACTGTCATGGTCTATGGCAAAGAAAATGATCAGAAAAAAAATCCACAAATATGGAAATATTATGAAAACACCATCATCACAGTCACATTCTCTCATAGGAATAGACAAGAATTTAATCCTTACTGGCCAACAAAAAAGATAAATAAATAATAATGAAGGGGCAAGAAAATTATGAAGTGTGGATCATATCTTAATATTTTCTGTTATTGATAAATTTTCCTTCAGTTGACTTGACCTCTCTACAGCCTTTGACATCATATCAATCAGGGAAAGCTAAGTGGTGTAGTGAATAGAGCACCAGTCCTGAAGTCAGGAGGACTTGAGTTCAAAATGAGACCTCAGACACTTAAACACTTCCTGGCTGTGCGATCCTGGGCAAGTCACTTAACCCCAATTGCCTCAGCAAAAAAAAAAAAAAAAAAAAAAAAAAAAAAACAGACATCATATCAATGAACTTCTCCTCCTTGATAATCTTTTCTCTAGAGTTTCTGAGCACCATTCTTTCCTGTTTCTCTTCCTACTTATCTGACTGCTCTTTCTAATTCTTCTTTACTTTATCCTTACTTACAGCTCACTATTTAAATGCCGGTGAGACTGAAAGTTTTGTCCCGGACTCTCTTTTTTCCTTCTACACTATTTCATTTGGCGATCTCATCAGCTCCAGTAGATTTAATTGTCTCTTTGCTGATGACTCTCAGATCTACCCATCTTGCCCCAACCTCTATGATGACCTTCAGCCTTGCATTTCCAACTGCTTTTCAGACAACTGGATTTCTAATAGGTATTTTAAACACGATAAATTACTCCATCCTGTCAGTCCCACAGGCTCACAACCCAAGAATTATCCTTACTGCCTCAATGTCTCTCACCATCCATATGCAATCTATTTAGAGGCATGGCAATTTTACTTCTTAAATATGCCTTCTTTTATCCTCTGACCCTACTACCACTTTAATATCAGCTATAATCACCTCATATCTAGGCTACTGCAATAGCCTGCTGTTGCCAGCTATTGAGTTACCAAAATGATTTTCCTCAAGTATGGGTCTATGTTATTCCCCCACTCAAAAAACTTCAGTGGCTCCCAATTGTTTTGAACATCAAGTATAATATGTTCTGTTTAGCATTTAAAACTCTTTAGGACCTACATCATTCTTCCTTTTCTACATTTCTTACATCTTGTACAACATGTACTCTTTAATCCAATGACCCTAAGCTTTCCTCCTAATCCATAAAAAAGACATTCCATTTATCAGCTCTGGACATTTTATCTATGGTTCCCCATATTGTGTTCTCCCTTCTTAACTCCCCCTATTGACTTCCCTGGCTTCTTTTAAGTGCCAACTAAAATTCCATAATTTATAGAAAAGTCTTTCCCCAAACTTCTTAATTCTAGTGCCTTCTCTGTTATTTTTATTTCTCTTCTATATATTGACTTTATATAACTTTGCAGGTTATCTCCCTTATTGAATTATAAATTTTTTGAGAGTATGAACTATCTTTTTCCTCTTTTTGTATCCTCAGGGATTAGCACATGGAAGGCACTTAATAAATGTTTATTGTTTGATGTATTGATTTCTTGACTAGTAATATCTTCATTTTCTTCAGATTGTTCATTTTCAGATTTAAGTTAACTCCTTAATTTTTACATTTATTTCAGTTAATCTGATTCTAAAAGTGAAATTACTTCTTGTTACTAGCCTGGACTGACCTGAAATACTTTTTTTGGGGGGGTAATTTGCAGCTAAAACCATCATTGATAAACATCAGCATGGATTCTTATAATTATTAAGATCCATTTCTGATTATAATTATATCACTGTGTACAATAAAGGCATCTCTTCAGTGCATATCATGTATTCTCATAGTTTAGATTTTACAGTGTTCAATGATAACTACATTGAAGCATTTCTAACAAATGAAACACTGAGATTTCTGGTTTGTTCTAAATTACTGAACCTTCTTGGTGGTATCAGAACATGAATCTGTGACACTTGGCCCACTATCTTCCATATCAAGATTATAATCATGAAGATTATGAATAAGACAAAAAAGAGATTCTTTGCCATCCAATCTATTTCTTTTTTTTTATTCCAATCTATTTCTTGACTTCATAAGAGCATTTACATCACATTGACCAAAATCATCTCATTTTTCTTCCTTTTTTGAAGTTCAGATACAAATTGCCCAGGGAAAAGTTGCTATTCAAATATTTTTGAATAATTATAATTATGATGATGATGATGATGACTAGCATTTCTATAATGCTTTAAAGTTTATAAGACAATTTATAAATATTATTTTGTTTTATCTTTATAATGCACCTAAGAATTGGGTTCTATTAATAATCTTCATTTTATAGATAAGGAAACTAGCACAGAGAAAGATTAAGTGACTTGCCCAGAGTCATGCATATACTAATTCAAAGTTCCCTGATTCTATGTTTGCACTTTAACCACTGGGATAACCAGTTGTCTATGATAAAAAGTTTAATTGCTTTTTGTGATTAAATAACAATTTTGTCATGTAAGCTTATGTTTTGTAGAGTGATTGAAAGGATCCTTGGGACAATTCCAATAACATACCTCTTAAACATATTGTTTGACTAGGTCTATTTTTTAACTTTATTTTATCTTTCAATTCAATCAATTTTTTCCTTATACCTTCCCCTTCAGCTATTTTGAAAAAAGAAGGAAAATCAAAAGCTCTGTAGAATATATATATATATATATATATATATATATATATAGTCAAGTTAAACAAATTCTCAAATTGGTCATGTCCAAAAAATATTTCTCATTCTGCATCATTAATCTATCATTTCTCTGTCAGAAAATACATAGCATGTTTTATTATTAATTTTCTGGAACAATAGTTGGAAATTGCTTTGACCCAAGTTCTAAATTCTTTCAAAGTTGTTTGTTTTTACAGCAACATAATGTGAAGACTATGAACATGGACAATTAACAACTCAATGTCTGTGTGATGAGATTCTGGTGAGCTAGATGTAGATAGATTCATCACCAGAAGTTGGGGGTTGGAGACTGAGCAACACAACTGGTAAAGTGTGGAGAGTTTGCCACCTCTATCAGAAAAGGCAGGCTACACCCCCCCACACTAAATGACTAAAGCAATGGAGTAGTATCCTTTCAGAAAGGATAAAGTACTTGTTAAAATCTAGTTAACTAAATTCTAATAAAAACTAACCACCTTGGAGTGTCTGTCAAAATGTAAACTCTATACTTACTGAGGCTTCAGTATTTGTAATGACTATTAGCTAATGCATTTTAGAGTATGCTTTGTAAGTGATAAAAAATGTGGGATGACAAAAAGGAAAGGCTATGAAGACATATGATGACATACATGGAATATTTTGGAGCCACCGTCCTAAAGACTATCTCTAATTAGATGCAGATAATGTTAAATTTAGTATTAAATCAAACATACTCCAAGTCATAAGCAACTTCTTGTAAAATGTCCTTTTACAAGACCTTCTTTAGGAGTCTTTAAAAGCATAACATGAGATGGGTAGAATATTTATTAAGAATAGGATTTTTAATATTTTTAAAAGTCTTTAATTCATCGGTTCTGTTTTAGTGGAAAAAAAGCATTTTGCGACAATATGTTTCCCTTTCCCTCCATTTATTTTACCCCATACTTGGTGGGGAATTTCAGAGAAGGGAAAGAGAAAGAAGAAAAGAGAGTGAGAATTCAAGTAAAGAAATAATCATTTCTAACAATTTTTCTCCATAACTCAAGATATATTTATATGGAAACTTTTTTTAACTTTGTGTTTTATGTATACACCACTTGAGGAATTCTGTGGATCAGAATGATACAATACCCTGAAGAAGTTATTTAGACAGAAGGTTCTGTTGTCTAGAACTCAATTTTTGTATGATATGGATTATTAGCTGAAAAGCTTCTGTGGCAGCAAGCCAAGGTTTCTTAGTATAGTGACTTTATTAATGGACAGTGGTCAAGTGCATCTGCAAGAATCATGGAAAAAGCTGTTTTGTTCTTTCTTCCCCCTGGCTTAAGCTATGGACCCAACAGGCCCCGGGAAAAGATTCATTAAGGCAGGTTTATGAAATAAAATGGTAGAAAAGTATAACTGCAGAAGTTACTCTCTGACTTCCAAAATCATGACAAGAATTTGACAGGAAACATTTTTGGAAGTCAACCATTCAAAATGTTGCTTATTCATGGTGCTGCCAAGATGTGGAATGCTATGAGGCAAATCAGATTGCAATCTCTATATGTCCAGCTGTCAAAAAAGACAGAACATTTCTCTTCCGTCTCTGAGGCAAAAACAGAAAAGAATCACACTGCCTAAAAATTGTACAGCACCTGAGTGGGTTTGAGGAACAACTAAAAATGGATGTAATGTGACAGTAACCACCTGGACATCAATTGAAAAATGACAAAGATGATATCTGTAGTACAGTGTGAACAACAGAAGATGACAAACTATAATGAAGGGGATAGTCTAAGCAGGAAACAGTACAAGGGAATCATTACTAGGTCTTCAGGACATTGATAAATGCATATGATTCTGTATGCTGACAGGGTGGCATTTTGGTGGGTTTTTTGAGCCGAACATGCACCTTAATTTTTTCTGCAGCATCCCAAGTATAACAATTAAATGATGAGTGAATGATAAGAAATTTCTGTCTGTATCTCATAAGTTAGTATTATATGTTAGCAAATGAGATTTTTCTAAATTTTAGGAATCTATTTAAGTAATAATTTATATTGATGTAACACCTCTCCCAATAACATCAAAGTCATATTCAACCCGCATTTTTCTTCTCATTCTCTAGTACACTGAATGAAGGAAAATGACTAATGATGGCATTTATGTACAAAAGTGAAAGTGAGACTGGAAGGCAAGTGATACTAAGCATTTACAGAAATGTCTCTATCTAATGTCTTCTCCTCTCCCCTATCTTTCATTTCTGAGTTTATATTTTTTTATTCAAATTTTTATTTTTCAATATTTTCACATTATATTTCTGCAGTAGAGAAGGCATTTTAGCTCTGACATCATTTTCATCTCTCAATTGCTCTTCTTTCTTCTGCTATTTTGAAATTCTTCTTATATTAAGGATCCTAGTGAAACCAAGATCCAAGCCAAAGTTTAATTAAATGTTCTAAGTTGCTAACTTGTGAAGTGAAAGATCATTCTACTGGATATCCAGGCATAGTGTATCCATGAAATTCTGTTTTCTGGATTCCTTCACTTGCCATTTATACACTTTATTAAAATTAGAAGCATTCGATCTGTATATGAGGTACTTCAATGATTTGAGAAAAGAATAGATGTAGTTAGTGCCTCCAGGAAAACTAAAAATTGAATATAATATCCCAGCAAAAGCTTAGTATCTATCGCATCACCTTTCTTATAGAAAGAAGGGAAAAATTCAGAGCACAGGTGCAGACCATATGAGTACTTAGAAGCCAGGACATCTAGTCAACCTGGTGATGGATCAAAACAGAGTTTCTCTGCATCATTTCCTTCCCTTCAACAAGACTTCCATTTAGCCTCTCCAAAATAATTTCTTGCTTTGTATGTCTTAACTTTTGCAGGTGTTTCCTGTGGTGCCCTCAAAAAGGGATAGGTCTCAGTCAATGGTGAAAGTTTAAATACTGTACTGGACCTCAACCAAAAAGTGGGGAGTGGTTCCTAATGCTTTTTAAACTTCAAGATAAACAGATTTCTATAGGAAACAAAGGTCCTTTTTACATTCTCGACCTACCATCCCTACTTCAACTTCTCTTGCTCTCAAACATCCATGTCCCATATGCAGACTGCATATTCTGTATGCCATTTACATCTATGAACCTAATACATATACACTCATATATGGCTCTACTGAAGCTACACACATTCATCTGACAAGCAGCTTAAGTGGGGATGAGTGGATATGGGGGGAAGAGGAAAAGATGGTAGTGACAGAAAAGGGTTTCTATGACATCAAAGGAAATAATTGTAATTAAATTTTCACATCTGAAAGTAGTAGAAAAAGTGGAAAAATCTTGATATGTTCATGAAAGCTTCAGGACAAGAAGTCTAAGAGAAAGCCTTTGTTTAAGGCTTCCTGGATACTTTCAAATAATTATGACCAAAAGAGAAATTTAATAAAAAAAAAACCAACTTCATAATAGAAAATAATATTCAGTTTTAATCTCTGTTGCATTATTTATCATATCAAAAATGATTTAGTGACATTTATACACATGAATGACATATTCTCCTTTCTTATGAAGAACAATTGAATTACAAAAAAGGAAATATGAAGTTAAAAATTCCGAATGAAATGCAAACGTGTTCAGTATTCTTAAATTAGCATTGTTTAATCGTTAACTGTCTGGATTGATATTGAACAAATGTAGAAAACAGAACATAAATAAATCAGTTGCATTCTTTTTGTCCCTTGAAAATAAGTCTTATATCATTTATAAAGATGTTTTTAATGTTTTGCATTTCAGCAATTGTGTTTCATGTTGTTGAGAACAATTCTATACTTTTTTGTTATCTAAAATCACATCTCTAAAATATTTCCCAATATTATAAGAGTATTAATTTTGCATGGTTGCCATGTTTCCATCTTCTTTAATTTACAAAGCATGCTTTCTATGAACAATTAAAATTTGTAACTTGATTATTAACCGTCTTTAGAAATTTGACCTGATCAATGGTGATATGCAATAAAGGAGTTATGTATCTACAAACATAGCTATCAAGAAAAGATGTAATAAAGTACCAAAATGAGACTTTTTTTCTCTGTCTGATGATGTATCAGCAAATAGCAAATGTTCTTTTCTTAATGAAAAAATTAATTGAGAATGTATATAGACACATATACACACACATCAATATGTTACACGCATGTTTTATCTATCTATCTATCTTCATCTACGTCTTTGTGTCTTCAGAATCTATCATATGGTAGGTACTTAATAAATACTTATAGAATTGGATTAATATTTTTTGTATTTTTTATTTTAGTTCACTTCACTAAGGAAAGTGTGCTTAATTCAGTAGTTGACTCTGGTGAAGGTTTTATTTCTAAGCAAAAAAAAATAGCTTTCAGGCATCAATGAACAACTATATTTACTATGTACAAAGTAATCATTATGTCTGATTTGTAAAGACTTGAAAAATAGAGTATTCTGAATGCTTAGAAAATTCACTCCAATCTGACTTTAAAGTAATTTTGCTTGCATGTTTAGTGAAGCAGTGTCTAGACCCGCATAACTAAATGGAGTGAAAGAATTGGGAAATAGCAAACAATCCTTATACCTCTAGAAGAAAAAATGGGAACAGGGCCATGAATAGAGTAATTGGCTGGACTGGTAACTTTCTGACACTAATGCGAATTTCACTATTCTAGGCCAGTTCGAATCTGACTGTAATGCCAAGAGCTTTGTGTTCTTACTGTCTTCAGGCCTTCATTTTAATTCCCCATCATAAAGTTGTTGGTTAAATTATGACTGATTCCAACTTTCCCAAAGGCACCTTTTCTCTAGTATCCCACACTCGAAAAGTAAAACAGAAAGGAACAGTTTTTCTGAAGCCTAAAAAGGGGACAAATAGTGGTTGAGCTCCGTGACAGCCATGAAGCCAATATTTCTATTTCTTTCCTTACAGGAAAATATCCAGATACTACATCAGAATTTTAGAACTTTCCATTTCTGTTGTATTTTTTAAACATTTCCAATGAATTGCAACAAGAATATTCTTCCAATATTTAACATTTTAGCTCCTGACTCTGAAGTATTTACATCCTGTTAGCTAGATTATCTACTTCCCTCCTTTATTTTCATAGCAATGTATAGGAGTTTACAGATCCTTTTTAGATTTTTTTAAATGAATTACTAATTTTACTTAGAATCTTTAAATAATTTATCTAATTGGATACTATATATTAGTAAATGTAAACACGCTAGGCAAAAGGTCAGACGTGAACCATAAATATCACCAATTTTCTGTCACAAATAAGTAAAAATAATAGCCTAAACAAGAAGAGGAAGATTTGCATATGGATGAAAACATGACAAGCTCTTTCAAGAAAATGCCATTTGCTTCATTCATTCATTTTAAAATATTTATTGAAGGCTTACAAAGTAAAAGTTATTAAGAGGAAGGAAAGATTTTTAAGACAAGCTCCCTTCCCTTGAAATCCTTGTAATAAATTAAAGAAATGTTACAAAGAATTATAAAATGAATAAACATATGATGATGATTATAGAATAATACAAACTGCAAGTATTTTTAACAATTCTTGAATGAAAATGATCATTTTTGGCTGGGATCATCATAGAAGATTTCTGGAGTAAACAATCTTTGAGTTAGACCTAGAAAAATGAATAGGATTCTAATAAAGGAAGGTGAGGAGTATATTTCAAAAAGAAAAAAGCAAAAAAAGACAGAAGTAGAGAAGAAAGTTAATTAGAACAAAATGGGTAGAGACTATAGGGGAAGACTCTAAATGGTTTGTAATTTGTCTTATAGAAATACTCAGTGGCTCTCTCTTGCCTGAGTAGAGAAATGACAAGACTAAGTTGGCAAATTTAATCTGGCAGCACTATACAAGATACAGTGATTTAAATGGGAGGAAACCAGAGATGGGGAAGTTAGGAGATAATAATGCCTGATGTATGACAATGATAATAGAAATAGAAAGGTTATAAGAAAAAAATATAAAATACAAATTGACTGGATTTTATGATTGTGGTGGTGGGGGAAGATGTAGTAAAGAAAAGAGGGGAATTAAGGAAATTTCTAGGATTTCAATTATGAATAACTGGGAGGAAGATAATTTTTCCCAAATTAACAAAAATGTAGACATCAAAAGTAAAAGCAGGTTTGGGGAGAGGAAGATTATAGAGGGTGTGCCCAGGAGGAAGTGAGCCAAGGTTAATAAGACTAAAGAGGGGGGTATTTGTCTTGGCAGTGGAGATATCTCCTTATACAAGGTATAAACATCCCCACTGACATATTTGAGACTTTATTCTGGCATTGATGGTGTCTCCATGTTGATGGGGGTGTGATTCCTCTTTACTTTTGATACTTGTTAGCTCCTTGACATTATGGCTGATTCAGAGCACCAGGATTATATCCTTGGACTAGGTCTTTGAAAGGGAAGTAAATTCTAAATAAGAAAGATGAAAGATGAGAAAGGCAGATATTCAGACTTCATTCCAAGGAGGAGGGAAACCTGTGCATCTTTGAACATTCTTCTCCATTTCATTGAACTGCATAGAGAGCTGTGGAAAGTACCAAGGAATTTCTGGGTCAAGGTACAAAACTCTAAAGCAATGGAGTGAAAGTAGAAAAACATTAGTCTTGGACAAATGAAGAAAGTACATGACCCAGCCTCTCAAATAATTTTCTCTTAGACCAGATATGACTTTCTTCAAAAGAATAATGTTGACCTTCCCACTAGTGCTCTGGCCATCCCCATCCTTCAGATATTTTGCATTTACTATGTTATATACTTTGCATTTATTTTTTTTGTGTGTGTGTAGATGGTATCTTCCTCCCATCTCCAACATAATATAACCTCAAAAGTACAGATGATTTCCTTTTTTGTCTTTGAATATTTAGCACCTAGAACAGTGGCTGGCACATAGTATGCACTTATTAAATACTTGTCAAATGAACAGCTGACAATTCCAAGTAAGTTTCTGGAGCAAGAAAGAACAAGAATCTAAAAGCAATAAGAGAGAAATCATGATATAAAGAAACAATTCTGTGCATTGTCCTTTACTGAAAAGGCAAGTTTTATGAATTCTAAGAGATCCAAGAAAGGAAAGCCAATTCTGAGGTAATTTTAATGTTTTGGTTCTCCTTCCCCTTGCCATGGGAGCCTCAACAAGTCCACAATTGCATAGGGGCCTAGTAACAATGAGCTCAGAATAGAAGTGAGTTGGTTAATTCTATCAAACGCTATCCAAGTATTTTTTCCTTTGGGGGAGAAGGAGCACAACCTTGGGATAGCAAGATGATATCTCAGCTCAATACACATAGAAATGATCATATCCTTGATCTCACCATCATCCATCAGTGTTTTTCTTCTATATTTATACACTATGAAATTCCCTTATCTGATCACAATATATTTTCATTATAACATTCACTCTACCTTTGCAACATCAAACCCTGCTCTTTGTCTTCCCTGTGACCTCCAGTTCCTCAACACCTCAGTTTTATTCTATACTATCTGTACTGCTATATTTTCCTCCCTTTACTTCACCATCTTGATCCCTTGGTAAAACACTCCAGCTCTATGTTGTTCTCTTTTAAGGAGGCCTTTGCTTCCTTATTCTACCACTAATCTTGATCTTCAAAGCCTCTACCTTGAATTACTTCCACTATGTTTCTTTCTACCCATGCTGCTGCTAAAGAAAGCTGGAGAAATTAAAAATTAAATACAAATTATTGATGATCTACTACAAATTTATGTTGCCTAATGACAACTGAATCCTCACTGCAAATAAGGCAATCCATTTACAACTCACTAATTAATTCACCACTTTGTTTTCCAAGATGGCTCTGAAAATAGTAAACAATGATTTAATATTTATTCTTTTTCTTTTCCACTTCTTTCCCTATCTTCTTTTATGCATTATCAGAAAGAGAGTGTTTAATCCTATATTTTTAACCACTATAACCTAGTGAAAGTTAACTGATGATGGTCATTTTTATGACACTGAATACATGATGAAATATGACTAAATGACATTGGCTTTCCCTAATCTATAATTGTATAAGGAGAAAACAATGACTGTCTCAAAACACACACCTAAGGCCCCCTTCTGACCTATGAAAAAATTACCATAATGCCTGACAATAATTCTGACAGGGACAACGGACACGACTGATTCTACCTACCAGGACACAGTGGACCATACAAAACAAGAAGTAACTTTTGTGTACAGTTTTATTTATCTCAGGACAATAAAGATAAACAAGGCCACTTGATGGCATAATTAGAAAATCAGCCAAATTTGTCTTCTGTATCTTAGTCTCCCTCCTCTCTTTCTTCTTTTGTCTTTCAATGTTATCTCATTTTTATGTTTTTATTTGTCCAAAATCTAATGTTTTGAAATGCTATCCAAAAAAGGAAAGTGATCCAATCTCATTATATATTGGTATTTACACCAATTTGTTTTTGCATTTTTAAGTCCTTCTACTCTATATGAATTGAGAAACTTTACATATTTTTTGTAGTCATTTACTAGTAAGGGGACTGTTGAAAAGTATATAGTTTGTGTTTTGTTTTGTTTTTATCCCAGAGAGGAGGAGAGATTGAAAGATTATGGGAGGCACAGGCCATACAGGCCTGTGTGAGATCCAAGGATCTCTAGAATGCTAAGGGTTGACCATGTGCCAGACTAGTGACCAGCAGATTGTAAAGCAAGGATGCTGATAACCCTAAACTGAATGTAATCAGGAGCATTTGGAACCTTGCTAGGCTCATTGATCCACTTATGGAATGAGCTGACTGGATAGTATTTGCTGCTGCACAGGGATTCAGTGAGTTTATCTCCTCTATACTACATTGTTGCCCAGTGTAAACTGCTATCACTTGAACTTGAATCCACTGCACTCTTTAAATTTTATTCTTTTGTTTTATGTACTTTTAAATGGCTTTTTCTCTAAAATAAATAAGCTTAATTTTAAAGTATTCTGGAAATGACTTGCTATAAATGAAGATCAAGAGCGGAAGGATCAAGACACCTAGATTTAACTACAAACCTATTTTAAATCTCATGTTTTTTCTGTCTTGAGATACAAAGAGGGATTTTGCTGTTAAAGAATTTAAAGTAAGAGCTTTTTCCTTTTCCTTGCCCTTAATAATTCACACTTAATATAACCTGGGGCAGACAGAAAGAGAGGGATGGAGGACCCGATCAAGGTAGGGAGGTAGGGAGAGAGGGAGAGAGGGAGAGACAGAGACAGAGACAGAGAGATAAAAACACAGAGAAAGAGACAGAGAGAAAGACAGAAGCCGAGACAGAGATACAGAGAGAGCAAATCACACTAATAAACAGAGTAACGTAACTCAGCAAGTTTCTTTAAACTTTTGGTTCCTCAAGGGATTCTGTGAAATCATAAGTTGCAAAATAATTGCTGATCTGCTTTTGGTAAAGGTGGCTTCCTTACTGAAACTACCCTGTACCCATAAAATCATAAGCATAGATAAAATGAAAAGCATATATGTGTGAGAAGATCATTGGCTCTATAAGAAACACCACTTCTCTTTTTGGTGAGTATGGAAAAGGAAGGAAGGTGTTGGGAAGACTCAATACCAGGTTAGGGCTCCAAGTTTGAAGTCTCTTAGAGAAGGTAAGGCTCATCAGAGGACTGGGCTGCATAACTCCCTAGAAAATCTTAAGTTATAGATCTCTAGTGGGCTGTGTCCTACCAGAGGGCATAATTTTAGTGAGGATCTATAAGTTATGAGAGCAAGGGGGCTAACTGAATATCGAGTGCTAGATCTGAAGTTAGAAAGGTGAATCCTCCTGAATTCAAATCTGCCTTTAGACACTTGCTGGCTGTGAGACACCTAGGCAAGTCACTTAACCCCATGTGTCTCAGTTTCTCCATCTATAAAATAAAATGGAAAAGGAAATGGCAAACCACTTGAGTATTCAAAAAAAAATTGTGGTCATAAACAGCCAAACATGACTGAAAATGACAGAACAACAAGAGTTTATGAGTCTTGTCATTATGTGACAAGCTGGTAGCTTGAGATGCAATCAGATGTATTCAAAGAAAAGATTGTCAGCTTGCTAAAACTTAATTTGAGATGAAATCAGATGTTCTTAAAGAAAAGACTCTCTGAGTAATGGTAATAAGCTATTTAGAGTACTGATAATTAAGAAACCAACAAGACTGAAATGGGTTCAGGTAAATTGTTAATTTTACCTGAATTGTTAATAGGTCAAAATTACATTTCTTATTTTTAAATTAATTTAGAACTACAGTTATCCTTTCCACATACAACTTTCCTATTATGGTTTTCAATATATCATGGATCTGCATAACAAATTAAATGGAATTTTTGGGGGGGATGGGGAGTTGGGGAGCCACAAATGACAAGGGAAGGCCAGTAGATGACACAGAAACTTTAGAAACTCAAAAATGCATAAATGTATGTATAATATTGTCCAATATGAACCCAAATTTTACAATAAGGTATTGTAAATACCCCATAAAAGAAAAAAAAAAAAACAGACTTCTTTGCTGACAGCGGAGAAACAATATATTTTATATTTATTTTCCAGATCATAGGGTATCATTCTCTAACTCCCAGGATGTGGAAGGGATAACTGTATTCTTTTGTTAACTTTTTAATATCTTAATTTCTCATAAACAACTTGCTTTTTAGATTTCCTGGAATTTTCTTCTCTTTTTGTCAATACAAATGTGTTTTGAGGCTTTATAGTGAAGAATCTATATATATTTTGAGGGGTCTATCTATATCTATATCTATCTATCTAATCATAGATACATCTAGATCTAGATCTAGATCAAGATACAGATATAAAAGAGACTTTCTTGGACCTTTTATTTTCCTATCTTCCCGAAAAATCCATATTTTAATATACAACATTATCAAGTACCACAATATCTATTATTCTCCCAATATATTAGCACCCTGAAACTTTCTTAGATGTTTATTATGTATAATACATACTGAGTATGTACTATATTCTTTATTGAACTATTCATTTCATGAGGGAGAGGCTTTGTCTTATCTAAAATTTGCCTATTATTCTTGGGAAAGAGTAGTGCTAGTCATACAGTTGAATTTAATGGATAACTGTTCTTGAATTTTAATTAGATTATGTGTATCTTGTTCTAAAATACAATGATCACCTCTAGCTTCTACCAATTCCGGTTTAATTTCTAATCATACTTTAAGTTCTTTCAGTTTTTAAGAATTCTTTGGCTGAGAACACACAAATTATATTGGCATATTGATAAAAAACATTGCATATCTATTTGAAAAAATGGATATTTTGTTCAGATGTTTTCTAACATGTTCTGAATAAAAAGGGGTTGTTGTATTCTTTAAGAAAAAAATCATCATTATTGGATGACAGGTGAGAAATCTCACAGAATAAGTACTGAAATATTAATGACTAAAGCCTAAGTAAATCTATGCTAACAACAAGGGAAAATATCAAATATGTTAGCCTGAGGGAGAAAGGTCAGGAAAAGGAAAATGTACAGGTTGTACAAGGAATTTAGGAATACCCATAACATTAGAGAATTCTGTGTTTCAGGAAATAATATCAAGTCAGTGACAGCTGGGAACTCAAAAAGGCAAGTATAATCTATTCCTCAGGGAATTATAAACTGGCAGCTAAAGGTTGCTTCTGCGTCAAAGTTTAAACAAATCTGAATGAAAACTTCCTTTGGAGATTTTTCATGCCACCTTGCTCTGAAGTCTTGGGAACAAGACAGAGTTAGAACATGTTTACACACAAGAAGAACTATGACTCTCAGAAAAGGTTAAGAATAAGCTGTTTTACTCAATCTCAGAGAATGAACATAGGTTAGTTTAAGTTAAGTAAGTTAAGACTGAGAATTCTTAGTTACCTTCAAAGCAATCAATAAACATTTATGAAACAAGCACTGTTCTAAGCACTGGAGATATAAAAGTAGGCAAAGGAAAGTTCCTGCACTCAAGAAGTTCACAGTCTAATAATTATGTATTAAGTTTATTACTGAGCACCATATTTATGAAAGAGCTTTCAGAGATGTTGCTACCGAAGGCTAGATCAATAAAAGTGGAGATATTTAGCACAGAAAAGAGACAATTCAGGACATGTTGGAACATCAAATTCCATCACAATCTGCTTAGAAGGCAGAAGTAGGAGCAATGGGTAGACATTACAAAGAATAGATTTTGGCTTACTATAATGAGCAACTTCCTAAAAATTAGTTAAATAAAAATAGAAATATATTGACTCAGGAGACTGTTTAACACCCTTTAGTGATCATTGACTCAATGTGTGAATGACTATTCATCAAGTATGTTATGAATGAGAGGCAGAGTAGCACAATAAAGAAGAGTGCAGGACTTAAATTTAAACAAACTTGGGTTCAAAGACTTCTTCCAACACATGCTAATTCCATGGGACCATGGAAAAGTTAATCTGGAGCTTTGGCCTTCTCATTTCCAAAATTATGATAATAACAACGATAATGCCTATAATGCAGGGTTGGTGGGAGGTTCAAATATAAATAATTGTGCACCATGTAAATGTCAGGAGTTAATATTATGAGCAAGATTATAAATTATTATTTTAGTATTATCATCTTTATATTGTGGAGATTTTTATTTAGATATAGTTGGAATGAATCGTCTCTGAGGTTTCTTTCACCTTTGATATTTCATGACTCTATAAAGACTAAGTGTAGGAGATTCAACCATAACTCATGAACTTATTTCTATCTTATTCTAAATTATATACCCTTATTTAGAATAAATATTCTTTCAATGATAATTTGAATTAATTTAATAATTCATTTTAATTAAAGTAAAATGCATGCCATATTCTAAGTTCTTAATGCACAGACATAAACCAGGCTCTACCACAGGCTCAATTATAGTCATACAAAGTGCAGATAGTACATATTTTTAGGGGTGAATAAGTGGTTTCCAAAAGGGTAGTATAGAAAACCAAAGTTTAAAAGGTATCAACAAATTTCATAGCATATGGGAAAAATAAAAATATGAAATAAAAATCATAATATTTCATTTAAAATTTATAAACAATATGATATTTCATACTCAGCATTTAATGAAGATCAGGAAATATGTAATTCTAAAAAGATCATATACCCACAAAAGTTGCCATATAAATTTCAACCAAAATTAAACTTTGGTTAGCTAACTTTCTCAAAATAATTAAGTGAATAATCCAATTTATTTACTTGATTATGGGTATAATGCTATTCAAATAATCATGCATACCAGTGTGAATTGATTAAAATCATATTGTGTAATATTTCAATATATCAAAAGGTGAAATATATTGCAATTAGTAGTAATCTGTATATATGTTAGATTCTTTAGAAATTATAAATTACTAGTAATCATAATATCATTCACTGGAAAGGAATACTAAGTTTTTATGCATTTGAGATAGACCCAAGATCTCTATTCCTTGATTCTCTAAGATACATACAAATTTAAAGGTGGAAACTATTCTCTCTAACATTAATGGCAATTAGAGTTTTAAAAGCATCAACTTGATGAAGATTCATTAACTTTTTTGTATCATGTAACCCCTTGTGCTATAGTAAATTAAAAAATATAATTGAGAAAATGTTAAATGTTAATCTATATAATTGATAAGAAGATATGTTTCCCAATCTAAGTTCATAAATGACCCTGAAATTTTCAATGGTTTCTTTATTAAGAATCACAAAACCAACTAGTCAAAACTGATTTAATGTATTATTCCTATTTTAATTTTCTGTTTTCTCACCAAATATTTTACTTTTTTTCAGATTCTTCTTTTGTAGGATATCTTGTTTTATTAGGAAGCTACAGCAATGTTCTCATTATATATTTCAAAACTAATTAAAATCTGCTCATATTATTCCTGGTATTTTCATTCCTAATCCAGCATGTGTGCTCACTATTAAAGTTGTCCTTCAGAGAGTCACAAGACCAATAAGATGGAGGACTTGACATTTTTTTCTAATTCCCACTAACTTTCAAAAGAAAATCCCAGAGAGGAACTATATACTAGAAATAGAGCAATTACAAAACAGTTGTTTCCACAGGACAAGAAATTTAAGAAAACTCAACAAAGTAAATGGCCTTATGAATTAACAGTGGAAAATGATAACATCTCACAAGCTCACTCAACACCAACCTCCACTCTCTGGAAGTGTGTTCGAAATGACCTACCAGCACTTGCTCTTACCTCTAGCATTTTTTTTTTTCAAAATGAGCAATGAACCCAACTCTACCCAGACATATTTAGTATAGGGGAGTGAACAGGGAAGACAAGATCTCACTCTGTGTAAGACAGGTTTCTAGATTATGGACATTGAAAAAGGTTTCGAACACTGACTCTGATCAGAAGAAAACTAAAGAATGAAGTAGTGCTGAGCACTAGAATGCAGGTCTCCTTAATGCTTGGAGATAAATGAGACAGGGATTCAGGAGTTCCTACAGAGGTTACTTGGGAAAGGAAACGAGGTATTAGAATGTGAATGCCCTACTGTGTAAAGAGACTGAGATAACTTTAAGGTGCAGGCTTGAAGGTAAACTCATCATAAAAAGAGAAGTTGGAAACTGAACAACAAGGATCATAAAGGGAATAAATGCAAACTAAAAAAGATTTCACAAGGGAGAAAATTCAAGTTACAAACCTAGAGGACAAGCACGGAAAATTCTAAAATCATAAGGAAAGGTAGAGAAAAATGTATCTAAAATGTTTCACATCTCCAAATAAATATGGCAAGCAAAAGAAATTAATTTAATACCTGAGGAAAGAGAATTTTTTGAATTTCTAAGAAAGCTTGGAGATACAACAGGATATTCCAGAGTAGTTCAAGAGACAAATAAATCTTGAAAAAAAATCTAGAAAATACCAAATGGAAGAATTTATGGACTGCATAGCCAAAATAATTAGTAGAACATATAAAAAACAATCTATAGTAGCAAGTCTCTCCAAAGAAGGAAAAGAAAGAACTTGGGATACAAATATACTGAAGTGAATAACATTCTGGAAGAAGAGAAGAAAAAGAAATAACATTTTGAAAAAACAAACTCTCTATGCAAACAAAATATATTGATATCAAACAGAATATCTAGAAAAAAATTTTAAGCATCTTAGGATAATAGAAGAATATGACAAGTAAAAAAAAAGTACATGAAAACTATTCAGAATTTCTGAATGGGAAAAGAATCCATCGATTTCTTCTAGGAAGAAAAAAACAAATTATAATTCAAGCTTCAAAACACATAGTACTTGTAATTTAACAGTTTCAATAACAAAGATCAAATTATACAAGTGACCAGGAGAAAGAACTTTAAAATGAAGGAAATTCATATAATATAACACAATTCTGCACTCCCTAGAAACTGAGGAAAGGAATGTAACAAACTCTGAAAAGGATCTCAAGATAGCATAAAATAACACACTTTATAAACCCATATTAATGAAGAAAAATGAACATTCAATAAAACAGAGGCATTTAAAGCAGTTCTATAAAAGTTTATCTTTATCTAATGATGTAGACATAATAGGCTGAATGATCTGGACTTAGCAACTAATTGGCAAATCTATTAGCCCCGATATCCTTGTCAGCAAATTGGAGATAAAGTGTGTTCTTTGGCATTTCTGATGAAAATGTTGAAGAAAGAAAAATGAAAAAAAAAAAAAAATCACAAAATCTCTGAAATAGAAAGGCCCTCAGAAAGCTTACAATCAACCCCATTCCTGAAAAAAAAGAATCTTTTGAACAACATATCTGACATGGTAGCCCTTCACACACTTGAAGGCAGCTATCATACTCTCTTTCACCCTCAAAAAAAGTCTTCATTTCCCCAGGCTAATCAGCAACATTTCTTTCAACTTATACTGATATGGAATGATCACAAAACATTTTATCCTCCTGGCTGTTTTTCCTCCAGGCATTCTTTCTCCCTTTATTTGTAAACAACCAAAAAGAAAAGAAAAGAAAGAAATTGAATTACTTTGTAAATGTCTTTAACATATTATGTTATTTATAACAAAAAAAGAATAAAATTAAAACATTGCTTTATAACCAAGATTATTTGTCCATCATTTCTAATGACTATTTTTTTTAAAAAGTCATATGGATTAAGAAAACAGATTAAAAAATAATGCATTAAGCATTTTTCTTGCTACTTTAAAACTTATGAATTAAGTTTTCAAGATGCAAAGGGAATTCATGTGAATACATTCATTTCCTGGATCAGTGATGCAGTTTTATAAGATATAAAAGCAGCCAGAGACAAACAGAGATAGGGAGATAAATGCCACAGAAGATTATTCACAAAGAAAGCACCTTGAAAGTTGAAAGTCCTTGGAAAAATTACAATTAAAAAAATGAAAACAGATAAGCAGACCAGAGAAATAAAAAAAAAAAAAAAAAGGAAATCTGAAATCATATACTTGTGTACATCTGTGTATGTGTGTATGTATATATATATATATACATATATATACATGTACATACATGTACATGCATACATATGTATATGTAATAGCAATTTTAGTCATTTAAGCCCTTTAAAACATTTTTTTTGGCTGGATTTTTTGATTAATGTCTATGTACTTTCCACTGCCTCACCTTTAGCCCGAGTTCACACTGGAAGTCCAGGCAGAGAGAAAATACAACCAGTAAAAGTTACAGAAATTAGATAAAGACATCAAAGTGAAATATGAGAGGGCAATTTAGAGCATGGATACAGAGCTGGGAATGCATTTGATGTTACTGACAAATATACCAACAAGTAAAACTTCTACTTTAGCAGTAGAGACGGAGCAAGAGGTCTCTGTACATATTGTTTAGTATTAGTACCAAGTGCTATTATATAAGTTTGACTGAAAATCTCCCTCAAAATAACAACCAAAAAGATTTTTATAACGTATCTGAATAAAGTCATTGAACAATTAAACATAGTTCCATTATATCACATTTCTGGGAACCAAAACACCATTTTTCGTCTATAGTTAAATAGTTATGTTCTCAACATCTCAGAACATATATTATCATTACCTAAGCTTCCTTATCTTATATATTTTGTTAAATATTTCCCAATTACAATATAGTATGACTTGAGCTACACTTGAATTTATTGTGGGCCACATGTGGCTGTGTGTTATACACCTTTGGTATAGACAATAGTTATTAAATGGCTCACTATTTGGAGATATAAATTGCTGTAACATCATCAGGTATTCTCAAGTAAGCAACCATACTAGCAAAAAACATTATGAAAAAATAAATAAGGCTTTGTATAAAATCAATATTCTCTGGGTTTGTTATTTTAAAACCATCATGTCATATAACTTTTAGGTTTACATTTATTTCATTTTAAGTAAATATACACAGATGATTACAAAGGCTGAAAGACTGCAGATATTGTGTTTAAAGATAGGTTTTAGGACTCTTCAAATCGTATATGTTAGAATCATTTAAATAAGAGGGAGACAAGTTCTTCAAAGAGTTTAAAAAATACAATTCTTACTCAAATGAGCTGGCATGCATCTCTAGTTATAGTTCAGTACATGTTATATCATGTTGCTTTGTTCAAGACTGGCATTAGCTTTTACACAGAAATTTTTCACACAGCCTACAGGAAATACCTATGAGAATATGTACTTGTGAAAGCCCCAAGTAGTTCCTTTTTTATTTTGAATAGTGGCTGATTCTTCATCTACGAAAGTATCCCCCTGCTCATTACCTGATTAACAAAACTGGCATGTCAAAGATAACAACAAACCCCATTTATATTCATTTCTGGGGTATACAATTAAACAGGAATATGGAAAACTTGTCAGAGAATAACACAGGATTTAAAAATGAACTATGAAAAAAGGTTGAGGTAACCTGCATTATTTAGTTTTAAGAATAGAAAGCTATAGAATGATCTAGCAAACATTTTTGAGTATATGAAAACTTTCAGCTTAGATAATGAACATCAATACTTCTTCTGAGTCTTCCAAGGAAGACAGAATTGCAAGAAATGGATTTTTAAATCTACAGAAGGATAGATTTAAATATAAGAGAAAATTACTGAAAAATTATGGTACGTTTTGGTATGAATCAGTTCCTACAATAGGTTAAATGGACAAAGAGAGAGCAATATTTCCTTTAAGATCTAATTAAAGCTTTGAATCTCTAAGAACTTGGATATAGAACCATACTGAAGTATCTGAAAACAATCTCTTAAAAGTAGAACATCAATATAAAATTTCAGAACCATGCTTTGTGCTATCAAAAAATCCTGAGAATAATTTTCTATCACTGGAACTATTCAATAAAAGGTTTGATAACCAATAAGAACGATGTTATAGGGAGTGGGGTAGCATGATGCCAGAGTTAGAACAGATATCTCTGAGTGACTTTCCAAAATAAATTCAATTTAATATTTATTTAAAAATCTGAAATATTTTTGAATATGTAATACATCTCTTCTATGTCCAAAGTACCTGTTGATTTCATTGGTAATATTACACAAGAATAAACAGAGAATAAGATTTTGGATACCTAGGTTTATCATGTGCAGGAGCAAAAACAACTTTAATATCTTACATATTAAAGCCCAGGAAAACTTCTGACATATTTGCTCATAATTATCCAAAAGATTTTCTTTTTAGGTTTTGCCTTGCATATGAAAAATATGAAGCAAAAGCCAAAATTTCCAAAAAGTTTCAAGAAAATTCCTTGAATTTCTCTTGGATTAAAGAATGTAAAATGTAAAAATGTGTTTATGCATATTATGAATCTGAAAATAAAATATAGCACCATGATATTTTACCTTGAACAATCTTTGAAAAACAAATTACCAGAAAAAAAATTCCCTGAGAGATAGTTACTCAAACATTCCCTTCCCCCTTCTTTCCTACATTATTTTACATCTTTATTTCCTTTCTCCATCTTGGTTTCTTTTCTTTTCCTTTTTTGTAAACACTTATGAGCTGCCTACTGTGTACACAGTATAGTGCCAAATCCTGGGTGAGCTGGAAAGGTTAGAAGCAAATGAAAGTTAACTGGGGTTTGGAATTTTACTTTTGGCAATATATCAAACAGTAGCATATAATGGAATTTGTACTCCTGGGAGCATACTCTCCTTGTTTTTATCCTTGAAGAAAATACTGTGGGAAAAGTTATAAAGAGCTGTTTCAGCTGATTTAAAGTTGTATAAGCAGGAAAATATTCCATTTTAAGAAACTTAAATACAAAATACCTGAAGGTAAGTTATACTTGAAAATTAGGATTCTGTTGAGATTTAAATTATTAATTGATATAACACTAAGAGCAATTTTCCCATTTAAAAGAAAAATGTCTTCTTCATTTTAAGGAGATAGGCAACATAATGAAGTTTATTACATATACCAGCCACTGAAAATCTGCTCCAGGCAAAAGTAAGGACTTAAGTTGCAAGTGTAGGAACCCATCCCAATTCCAAAATTCATGTGGTTGCTAACTTCAAAGCTTAGAGAAGGTCTAATAAAAATTAAAGGCAACACACTAATGATAATAATAATAGTAGCTAACAATTATACTGAGCTTCACACTTTCAAAGCATTTTATAATCGTTAATTAGTTTATCCACATAACATCCTTATGAGGAACATCAGTATTATTATTCCCATTTTGGAGATGAGGAAACTGAGATACTGAGTGCTTAAGTGTTTTGCCCAGGGCCACATAATGAATCAGTGCCAGAATAAATAATGAAATTCAAGCACTGTTGTTCAGCTCCTCAATTGGCTTTGAAAGTAGCTATCTTTGCTGTCATACAGAATCCATTGGTACTTCTATTTATGTGACAAAAGTAAATAATAGCCCCAACTATATTTATGAATGACCATTCTCCCATTCCTCATTAAAACACTTCATACATCATTAGGCTAAAAAAAAAAAATAAGAATCTGCCTTTAGGGAAAAAAAAAAAAAACATTCAATGACTATTCAACCACTCCCTCTGCCATTACTACCACTAGCACAACTACCACCACACAATTACCACACACACACACACACACACACACACACACACATGCACGAGCTGCACATAGACCAAAAAGCTTACCAGATGTACATCCAGATTTTTATTGTCAAACAAATGCTTAATTCTATATAAGTAATCAAGGACTAGTATTTATTATCGTGTAGGCACTCAAGTATGTTCTCTTCTCTAGCAATGGAGCAGGGCAGAGTTTCAGAGCTCAGCACTACCCTGTAGCAAAAAGTGACCCATTCTCCTTCCCCAGGCCACGACATTTCTGTAAATCTGTCTCAATTGCCTAGGTTTTTAAAATTCAGTTTCAAAAATATTATTCAAAGAAAAAGACTATTGTCTTCCAGGATATAAAAAACAGTGAGTAAACTATATATGACCAAGGGGGTAAAATTCTTCTTACTTTACAGAGTTAACTTAATAGCTCTCCATCATATAGGTCACAGGGTGGGGGCAGACAGAAGACTACAAAATGTAAACAAAAAATCAATCTCTTCATTTGCTGCAGGCAGATGGGAAATCATCAGAACCTATGAATTCCAAAGGGAAGTAAAAGAAGTTTAACGGGCAAACTGAATAGACCTTGGCATTCATTATTTCCTTTTCTGGTTTGTTTGTTTTTTTAACCTTCAAAATTCATCTAAATAATACTAATGCTATTGGCTCCTATGTGAACACTGACCTGTGATAAACTTTTAAAAAGTTGCCCATGGACAAGAAATAAGAATCAAGAACAAAGGATGCTATTAAAATAGGTGAATTGCATAGCATTTATTACCAAGATATCTATCAAGTTTAGATTTCCTATTTAGAAAGGAATGAATATAGCACTGGGATTCTTACAGAAGGGGTGGCAATAGTAAATAGAATTTATCCATAAAGTTAGGAAGACTCTAGTATAAGTTCTTTCTTTGATATACACTGGCTGGATGACTAGAGGTAAATCACTATACCTTTCAAAGGCCAAGGAACAACTGAAGTCTATAAATTACAGATAAGTTTGAAGATCTGCTTTAGTGGCCTCCCACCTATAAAATGACAGTTATAGACTCAGTCCTCTTCCATCCAAAAAAAAAGAAAAAAAAAAAAAAAAGAAAGGATAAAATAAAAAGCATTGCACTGAAAGGTACAAGATTGAGGTTCTACTTGTCTATCACTAACTGACTTTGGTAAACTCACAAAGCTTCTTTGAATTCTCTTTAAATTGTGAAGTGATATCTAACTTGTTTAAAGCAAAGATATAGATGAAATGACTTATGATTTCTCCCCATTGTAAAATCTAGAATTCTATAAAATCTGGGATTTATATACAATTTAGCAATTGCCAGAATCAACAATATATCTTATCCTTTTGCCTTTATTATTTTGTGAAGAAGTATTTAGAAAAAGGTAAATGTTTGTGCTATGTGTTTTAGAATATAAACTTATCTCAGTGAGGGAACAGGTTTAAAATGGGCAAAGCATCAGAGGATCACAATTCTGCTTCTATGAAAAAAAAGGCAAAAACTCGATTTTTTTTTTCATTAAGCAGGATTTGGGCGTAAGAATGGGTCAATAGCTAGTCATACCAGAAGAAAAAAAACAAAAAACAAATAGCAACTATCATATCAAAAAAGCAAATGTCAGTGAAAAAAAAATCAAAAAGCAATTATCCAGCTTTTTAAAAGTTATTGTAAATACAAACATTAAAAATAATTAATTCATGTAAGAAATATGCATGAATACTATGTCTCAATATTTAAAAGTTAAGATTGTTAAAAATATGTATCATAAAGCATGCATGTTTGGAGGGGAAAGTGATAAGATACCTATTTATCTTTGCCAAATGAAGAAGATGGATTAAGTTTCCTATAGATTAGGGTCCATACCATATTTGCCACCTCTAGAATAGAAATTACTTAAAGAGTAGATATGGGAAGGCCCCAAAATGGAGGTTCATTATTGATATCACAGAAATGACAAATTGCCCTGCTAAGCTATCTTTCTAAGAAGCCTTATTGACTACTTAAACAAAACAAAACAAAACAAAACAAAACAAAACAAAACAAAACAAAGCAAAACCATACACTCACAATGATGGTATGGAATTAAACACAAATCTTTTAGAGGAATCACTGATTTTAGAGGTTAAAAGTAAAGAAAAGCAAGAGAGGAAGTGTCAAGGAAACCAAGCTTCAATACCAATTACAGCTACAGCAGAACTATAAATGACATCAAACAAAATATATACTTGTTTGTGTGACTAGATTCTTTCAAATGAAATTGGTTTGAACTCCGCTGAGAATTATTTTGCCACCATAACCAAGTGCTCTTGATAGTGATATTTTTGTGTTGAAAAAGCAAAAAATAAAATCATAATGCTAACTTATTTGTATATTAGTTATCTTTTTCTAGGGATTTAAAATAAAATAAAAATTACATTTAACTCTCAATTCAAGATTCATTGAGATGAACTAGTAGAAAGTTAACAATACTGAAGTGAAACTTATTTGAAAACTTAACGTTATTTTAAAAATAAACTACCCAAACTATTCAGTTGAAATGGGAGAAGCTTTTTCAAAAATGAGGAAATACAGGATGGCCAGTTAATCCACTCCATTTTTTTTTTAATGGGATAGGAAGAATAAGAAAAAAGGATGGCAATACTAAGGTATTCAGACTTCAATTACAGAGGCCCTTTGAGAGACAGTGTTTATGTTATTCTTAGACTCAGACTCTCTTCCAGAGTTAAGAGGCTTTCCATTGTATTTCAATTTCCATTCCCTTCAAATCCCTCAAATGCTAAGAATTATCATACTACCAGCCAGTGTGGGTATTACTCATAAGTTGAGTGATTCCAGACACTGTAAAATCTTTCTAACCAAAATAATACCTCACACATGTGCCAGGTGACCCCTGAAATACTTTTAAAAGGATATAGTATTTCTGTCTACAATTAGAGATTAGCTTCAAAATTCATGTTGAAAAGTTCATACTAAAATGTAAATGGCTAATATCAGAGTCTATTTTCTGAGCAGATATTTATAAGAAAAGCTCCAAGAAGGAGACAAGACATTCCCAGAAATTTCAGGGAATACAGACAGATGGTTGCGGAAGGAACAATAGGGATGAAAAGCATAGAAAAGAAAGAATGACAACCAGAAGATAAACCAAGTATTTCACAATTTTACATAGGTTCTAATATTTTCAATGACAAAGGTATCACTTTTTATATTAGTATAATATAATATGGTTTAACAAATTTACATCTAAAGATGGAAATGATTATTGTGCTTTGAACATGGTGATCTCATAATAATTTGGGGAACAAAGATTTAAGTCTAGGTCACTTAACTTCCACAAAACACAAAGAATTCTTGGTTCTAAAGGCTTCATAATGCTAGGTCCTTCAGTGATAACTCTCTACTTGAAAGTATATTGAAAATTCATTTGTGAGCACCTATGTATATATCTATACACATAGAGTATGTGTGTGTGGGGTGTATATATGTATATATATGTATATGTATATGTATGTATACAGTACAAAAATAATATTCATGATAAGTTGGAATCATACCACATTTATAGTAATAAGCCCTGGGACTAAATCCAAGTTTTTAAACTTTCTATTTGTACAGCTTTGGGAAAGTTATTACATTTTCATTTCCTTAGCTGTAAAAGAAATTAGCATCAAATGATTTCCAAGGTTTTTCTCATGCCTAAGATTCTATGACTTTAGGAGAGATAAAGCAATAAACAAAGCATAGTGGATAGAGTACTTCTCAGCTTCACGGAGACCTGAATTCAAATCCCACCGCTGACATTAACTACTCTATGAGCCTAAATGTCACTTCATAGGCCTCCTCCATTAAATTATAGATTGGTTAAAATCTGTCTTCTCAACCTGATGAAAGCACATATTCTTTGTGTATTTCAATATGAATTTAACTATAAAAATGGTCACTGAGTAGAATAAGTACTCAAGCACTGCAGAAATTAAATGTCTTTTCAATCATAATTTGATAAAAAAAAAATTTATTGGTGTCTACTATCTGCAAACCACTAAGATAAATAAGGATTCAAAGAAGTGTGAGACTGAATCCCTACCATAATGTAAATAATTAAGACAAGACATAAACATGAATATGGTGAATTTTGGTATCACAATGTTGAAACGCTTTGAAAATTAGATGTTACTATACTGTATACATTCATAAAATAATTTTGTCCTTAATAGTTGATTAAATGGAATATTTAATTCTTTAATTTTTACTTATATTTTGACTATGTAATATTTCATTAAGAAAATTATAATGAAACTGGAGAAAAATATAAAATCATATTTGGGTTTAATAAGTCAACTTCAACTTGACTCAGTAGTGGCTTAGGGAAAACTAGGGTTTTAATGGACAGCAACCTCAATTAGATCCAATAGTGTGATATGGCAGATAAAAAGATGATACTGTTTTTGCATTAAGAAAAACATTTTCATTTGGGAGTAATAGTACCCCAGATTCTGGGCAGACTACATTTGTAATGTTATTGAGTCATGGATATTGTATTTTAGGAACTTGCAAAAAACTTTCAGTGTTGAGCAATTAGGATAGTGAAAGGTCTCCAATTCGTGGTTTATGAATATCTCTTGAAGGAATTTGATGTGCTTAATCTTAAAAATAGAAGCTGAGGAAAATTGTTATAATTGTCTTAAAAAATATGAAGGACATCAGTTGAAAGAAAGAATAGCATAGTTAGGCTTAGCCTCAGAGGGCATAATTAAGAACAATAGGTTGAAATTGTCATGAGATTACTGTAGTTATCATGTAAAGAAAACCTTACTAATAAATGGCTTTTCAAAAACTGGGATTCCTTTGGAGGTCCTCACTAGAGATTTTCAAGCAATGGCTAGATTTACACTTGTTCAATAAATTTTATATGAGACTCTTGCTTAGATATAAATTGGACATGGTGGTCTTTGACTTTTCTTCTGATTAGCTCTGACCTTCTGTAATAGTATTGACCCAATACAAAGAGGTGGAATATAAACATAGTAAAGACATAATTTGTGGAAGGAAACCCACAATGAGACTCTTTGATAGAAGACATCATAAAGGAACACACTTATTTAATTACACTTTTGTACATAAAAAATGTCTTGATACTCATTTCTTAAGGCTTGGGAAAAATGCAAATATGTGATGAAACAGAAAAAAGCTGGGGAAATTCAAAGTGATTAAATCATTATTATTCACTTTCTCATTGCCCTTTCTTTGTGATCCTTTTCTCAGTTTTCCATATGTGCCTATATTTGCTGTTGCTCTTAACTCTGGTTATAATTTCAAAAACAAGTTTTATTGATAACTTTTGTTTTTATAACAGCCATTTCTGAATAGAGCATCACACATATTGAACCGTTTCTTAGAACACTGAAAAAATACAATGATTGGCACTGACAAAAGTTTAAAACATTCTTCCCTCTTGGTCTCTTGATGCTTTTAGATAGAGAGGGATCTTTCATAATCTGTTTTCTAGAACTACTATTGGTTTCTCAATGATTCTGTGTTATCTATCATTCATTTTTTCTGCTTTCTTTTCCTATTTTAAAAAAATATTTATGAATAAACTTGATTTTGACATAACATTTACTTACCAACAACTCCTATTTTCCTGTCTAGATTTTTATTCTAAAATGATTTCCTTTTTTGACTAGGTTACTATTATAGATCGGTGAATTAGACAAATGCTATAGATTCAGTTCAATCAATTAAAAAAATTTATTAAGTTATTGTTCATGCTAGAGATAGTCAAAACCCAAAACAGTTCCTGCCCTCATGAAATGTATATTCTACTTGGGCTCATGGGGAAAATGTACACAGATATGCACATAGGAAATATAAAGAAAATAAATATGAAGTAAAAGGATATGATACTTACAATTAGGAAGACCAGAAACACACACACACACATTTTAGCAAAGCATTTGGCAGTTTTTCTTGTTGCTAAATTTAAGAGATAAAGTTAGAAAATAAAGATAAAGCCAGAAAATAATTGGAGAGTTGGGTGGATTCAGAATTGGCAGTCCACCCTATAGGAGATTCTAAATTCTGTCACAAAAATTACTTGGAAATAAAGCTTAACAATGGAAAGTCAACATATACGAAATCCCTTAAAGGCAAGGTGATGGGCAATATTACTATTGTCAGCTTATTACCAAAGCAGTTTAGCACCAAAGCGTCAATTAATTTGACTTAATTTCTGAGTGTGTACCTACTAGGTACATTTTTCTAGGGTACACTGTGGTGGATCGCAAACTATTTATGCATTCTCATCCAGTATAATTCTTGTTCCTGTCATAAATATCCTAGAGAGTATATATCCAACATACTGGAAATTTTCCTTATGTCTCTTGAATTCAATGAGTACCAGTATGTTATCTGCATTATTCACCTTTTGCAATTTGCTTTTACTATATTACATAGTTATATTTTTCATAATCATATTTTTCTCCTTGATAATTTGTTATCCTATTAAGGAATAAAAAGACAGAAAGACTGCTGATTTGACATCAGAAAAGCCTTGACTTAAATTCTAGCTTCTATTATTAATGGCTGTGTACCCATGGGCAAATTCTTTAACTCTGACAAGACTCAGTTTTTACATTGACAAGATAAGGACAATAATACAGATACTGTCAGAAAAGAAGGTAAGATCTGGTCATATATTCATTGAGAGATATAATTGATGAGTGACCAGTTCCTCCATGGAAGCTATGCAATGTCAAGGATCTACAGGAGGATCTCCATGAAGTCAGGCAGACTTCTTGTGGAGATTGGTTATTGCTATGATTTGTCATTATATGGCACATGAGGAAAATATTATTAAGGGACATTTTGTGTATGGATGTGTGTGTGTGTGTGTGTGTGTGTGTGTGTGTGTGTGTATATGATTAGATGAGTAAGAGAACTTTCTAAATGCAACTTTTCTTCTTGTTTATTAAGACTGGGCTTAACTCATTGTCCAACTGCATTATATATCTAACATGTATATCCTGATGGACTAAGTAGATTTCTTTTTCAACTGCATGTTATGTGAAAGTTCTTCATCCACTTGGATTCACTTGAAAATCCAAACTCTTTGTCTGAGAAGATTGTTCACTCAATTTTAAGTTAGTATGTCTTACGTTTAGAGGATATTGTGTTACATTATTCTTTCACAGGTATTTGGGTTGAATTCAGTTGGATTAAGATAATCATTCTGTGTTTTTATGCAGTTTGATGTTTGATGTCCACTTTCCAACTTAATAGAGGCAAGAGACAACTAAGTAATGTAATTTATGATTGGTATAGTCCTTAGAACACAATTTATTACATTCACCATCTTATATGGAACAATTCATGCTTCCCAAATATAATCATAATAATAACATCAAATACCACAAATATCACAGATCACCATAATACTTACAATAATAATAGAAAAATTTGAAATATTGCAAAAAATACCAAAATGTAACAGAGATACCATGTAAGCACATACTATTGGAAAAATGGCACCAATAGTCTCACTCAATGGAGGGTTGTCACAAATCTTCTATTTGTAAAAATCAAACAAACAAACCAAAAAACCCCAGTATCTATGCAGCACAACAAAGTGAAACGCACCAAAATGAGTTATGCCTGTATATATTGTCTTTATTAGAAGAATCTTATATAAATCATGAATTTTTTCTTTGATTTCATCCCTGTGTTTTATATCTAAATGAAAACTGATCAAAGATAAAAAAAATTATAAAAATAAAGAAACAAATGTTTGATGAAGATCTCCTGAGTCTCCAATGAAATACAAAAGTTCTAAGTTCCCAGATCTTTCTGTGGAAAAATTTAAATAATCAAAACCTTCATGATAGTTTTCAGATTTTAAATGGCACCACTGATAATTGATATGATATACTTGGTGGGAGATTACAATTACTCACTATGAATGTGCCGGATATCTAGGAAACCCATGGAAGTTAGGAAGTACAGTAATGTGAACAATACATAAAGTTACCTAAGCACATAGATTACATTCCCTATTTTGAAAACTGAAATTTTTATAGCACAATTTGGCACTATTTTAATTTACTTAAATATCTAAAGATATCATGGAGATAAAAAGATCTTATTTTTAATGGCCTTTTACTGAGAACTAAATGCTTGATAAATGAAGACAGTGTTAATTTGGGCTTAACTTGTTTTCCCCTAGTAATTATACATCTAGTTAAGTGATTTATACCTAGAAGCTCTATAAATAATATACAAAAAACTTAACTAATACTGCACAGATTTCTGTATGCTAGTTCGATAAAACTACAGAAACCAAAGTAGATAATAAAAAAAAATCACTATTCTAGTTCCTTGTAAAAGTATCATTCTTGCCTTTTAGAATTATTGACAATTTTTATTTTTAGTGTTACAGGATTACCTGATTGATCTACTAAGCTTAAATCATACCTGTTTTTAAAAAGTTGCTAAAAATATGAGAAACTATATATAATATGTATATATACATACACATACATATATCTATGTACATGTATGTGTATTATGTATATATATATACATATATAATATTTCAGCCATAATTTCATCAATAGTCTTGAATATTTGATTATTTCAAGATAAATCAAATTGAAGGCACATATGGCATATTCTTCTACTACATATACGGAGTTAATATGTCCCTCATAGAATCTAGATCGAAAGTTCTCGTGCTTCTTTGTTTTCAGATAAATCTTTATTTTTTTTTATTAACTTGTTCTAATTCTACAAAAGATTATAGTTGGACAGATCATCGCTAATCCTGAGTTTGCACATAATTAAAAAAAAAACAAACCCTGCAGCATTACATATAACACAGCAACTCATAGACATGTGAAACTGAATCTTATCTGACTGATGAAAGAAGGTAGAGAAGGGTAAAAGCAATGGCCTTCCATAAAAGGCCCATGAAAAATTTTGGCGGAGGATCTCCCTTTCCATTCATCCATCTAAAAGACTTTTTTTTTTTTTTTTGATGAGGGGTGAAGGGTAAGGGGTGGGGAGTGTCATGGTTACTCTAAAGCACTGTAAAAAAAACTTTTTTCCTTTGCCCTCATTTCCTAATTCTTGGACAAAACCCTAGTTGACAGAAATAATTGAGTGAGCAAAATAAATGAGATGAAAAGGAATTTTTAGGCGGGAAAAAGGTTTTAGCAGTGCTAGATCTGATTAAAATGTGTCACTCCAAGTCTCCAGAGCTTTTTAAAGAGACAACTCAAAAATTATATGAAAAAACATATTTTGCCCCAAATAAATATCTGAAACAATTATAGGACAGATACAGAGTACATTTATTCATGAATAAGGTACATCTTCTTTTTAGCATTCATAGAATTATTTATGAATTTATGCCAACACTATTTTCTACCTATAAAACAAATTTACCTCTAAGGAAAAGGCCTCCCAAAGCTAGAATGGTAATTGAAAATTATTTAACAGTAATAATTTTAGGGGGAAAATGTAAGATTATTTTTATGTTTATATTTGTGTATATAAATAAAGAAAAATCATTTCCTGAAGTATTACCAAGGAATTTAATCACATCCATTAAGATCATATAGTAGAGAGATCCCTAGTTTTGTGGAAAGATATGTTCTAGAAATCTTATGTATAAATCAAATTTTTATAAATTAAATCGTATTTTCAATTCCCTAAACTTCTTATTTAAAGAAAGGCTGCAGTAGACCTTTTATTCCCTTATTGCAAATAACCACACCCAAACTCAAGCCCCTCCCTCCTAGCCACCTTCAGTTTTTATATCTTAGTGTAATGAGGAATTGGCACATACTTAGATCACCTAAGTCAGAGCTACCCACTAGAAAAAAGGAACTAGGGACCTGCTTTTGAGAGGGAGGGGGGGAGAGAGAGAGAGAGAGAGAGAGAGAGAGAGAGAGAGAGAGAGAGGGAGGGAGGAAGGGAAGAAGGGAGGGAGGAAGGAAAGCAAGAAGAGAGGAAGGAAGGGAGGCAGGGAGGGAGGGAGGAAAGGAGGGAGGGAGGAAGGGAGGGAGGAAGGGAAGAAGGAAGACAGGGAGGGAGGAAGGGAGGGAGGGAGGAGGAAGGGAAGAAGGAAGGCAGGGAGGGAGGAAGGGAGGGAGGGAGGGAGGAAGGGAAGGAAGGAGGGAGGAAGGAAGGAAGGGAAGGAAGGAGGGAGGGAGGAAGGAGGGAAGGAAGGAAGGAAGGAAGGAAGGAAGGAAGGAAGGAAGGAAGGAAGGAAGGAAGGAAGGAAGGAAGGAAGGAAGGAAGGAAGGAAGGAAGGAAGGAAGGAAGGAAAGAAGAAAAATCATGGGTTAGGGTAAAATGTAACAGACTTGGCCCTCAGGGAGTAGGGACAGAGAAATCCATGTTACAATTGGGGCTCAAAATTTACGTTATATTAGACTTGCTTAAATTTATGTATAAGCTCTAATTAATATTAAACGTTTAATTATTCATATCTTCTGCTTGACAAAAAATTAGTTTAAGTGAACAAGCATAAACATGTTTTACACCAATTTTGAGAAATAAAGAGAATTTAGAGAGGATTTGATTCTGGTGCCCATTAGAAAAGACACACAGTCTTATATTTTTGCTGCTTTCCTCAGCTTGTTAAAGTATCATATAAATGAGATCAGTTTAATTTTGTCTCATGCAAGAAAAACAGAGAGAGTATTCCTTCTGAGATTGCCCCATCTAACCCAATGAGATATCCAAGCTTTGTCTGAAAGTTACTAAAGAAAGGAAACCCATTACCTCCCAAGAAAAGCTGTCATGACTAGACAGGAAATTTTTTGCGACAACAAACCTAAATTTGCTTCTTTCTAAGTCTTACTTATTGCTCCCAATTCTGCTAGTTGGAAGAAAAGTAACAAATGCAATTCTTTTACATAATAGACCTTCAAATATTTGGAGACATGATCTCTCACTGGGTTTTGTATCTCCTCTAAATGATCTCCAATAACATAGTCAAAGCCCTTTATGATCTCTGAATTCAACACCAGACCATTATCTTATAAATTCATATTATTGGTCCCAAGCCAGGTAAAGAATGCTGTTCTCTCAAGACCACATTATCCCTCTTGTAAAATCACCACAAGATATGTATACTTTTAAAAGTGGGCTAATTATGTGAAATTTCTATTTAAGGGGTTATAATTAGCTATTTGTATCAAGAAAAAAATGCTTTATAGCACAGGTTAGCAAACTGTATCCTGAGGAAAACAATTCAGTCCACTACTTGATTTTTTATGATGTGTGAGTTAAGAATTTTTTTTAATTTTAAAATATATTTTCATTGAATTTAGTCTATGGGCTATAGTATTGATTCCTAACTGCAAGTCCAGGTTCAACTTAAAGGTAGAACACGTACATATATATTCTCCCCCTAAATATATATATCTATATAAATTTATGCATGCATAAATTTTTATGCATGCATAAATTTATATAGATATATGTATATAAATATAGATCAATTAGATAGATAGTTAGTTAGTTAGATAGATAGATAGATATAGATCAATTAAAGGTTTGAGGTGATGTGGGTAATGAGGGGGTAGCCAAGAAGAAAAAACATGCTATCCAGCTTCTCACACTAGAAAAGCCTAACAATAATAATGGCACATCTTTCTGACAACAACATCACCCCAATTCTTACTACCAGGTGCTCTTCCCATCTTTGCTTCCTGTTCAGGCTCCCAGAAATTAAGCAAAGAGGATTATGATTGGAATATAACACATTTTACTTTTCTTCCAGAATTCTGATTTGCAGAATCCAAATGGTATCCATTTTATGACTGCAACAAGAAATGTTAGCACCTAATACTCTAATAATATCAATACTGGGTACATTCTCTGAAAAGAGAGTATTCTAAACCCCTTTTAAAAAATCAACCAAACCTCCATTAAGTAAGTAGGCTTTTCCATAAGTTAAGATCCTGACTGCTGCTCTTACTTATCTTTTGTTCTTTTGTGGTTTCCCTGCTCATTTTCCCCTCTAATCTTGCTTTGTATTCCCTAGGGTCCCTCTCACCTTAACTTAGACATGGCTCTAACACAAAAATATGTACTCTAGTTTTCCAAAGGATAGATACAATTCCTAAATCACTTCTGATTAATTAGTACTCTCCATTCACACTCTACCAGGATATATGTTCAAGTCCAGGAACCAACTGCTATGATCTAAGGAGATAAAGAAGCAGACCAGTGGGATATTAAAACCTGAGGTCATCCAGACTCCTGGCAGACATAAAGACAAGATGTCTCTCAGCTCAAATATTGAAACACTTCTTGAAAAATGCTATTTGGGCTTGATAAAACTAAATCTGATAGAATGGTAGCTTTGAGTCTTTTTTTGGGGGGTGTGGGTAAATGAAATGAAAACACATGGAATGAATTAATACTGATATTAGAACAAAGATCTTGAGCTTAAGTAAAGAAGGTTTTTGAAGAAAGGCAGTTATAGAAGGGAGAAATAAATGAATACTTTAAAAAATTCTGCAAATTGGTGCGTGCTTTCTAAAACAATGAAATTATATATGAATATAGAACATATTTATGATAAACACTATATACTCTCCTACAATTATTTCCAGAGTTTTTTTTAATCTCAGTAACAATAAATTCTATATCTTGCAATTATGACCTGGAGATAAAATAAATCAGTTTATCATTATTAGTATTCTGGCCATAGACTTAACAATCATTAAGTAAACTAATTTGTTAGTTAATTTATTTTTTTAAAGTTATAAATCAAGCATGGAACTTCTTCCTTGTTTAAACAAATGAAAATTCTAAGATGATTCTAGGTTATGTTTTCATGTCACAGGAGAATTTTAATATATCTTTGAAATTTCAGAATTACTTACACATATTTAATCTAACACTATATTTTCTTTTGCTTCACTATATTTCTTATAGGTAATAGAACCAGAAAAACCGACATGAAAATTTAATATTTTTAAAAGAATATTATATATTCTTTACAGATATTATTACTCTCTTTACTTCTAAATAAAAACCTGACAAGCTTTTCATTATAAAAATATATATCAAGGATTTTTAGAAGTCAGTCATAGGAGTCACATGGAGGTTAAAATTATGCAAGTCAAAATTCAGCTGAGGATTCTTTTAAAATTTTTAAAATTTCAGCCAAGCTGGAAAAGGATAATGTCATGATAACCGCTAATTACTCTATATGCTCTCTATGTAAACTTCTCAATTAAAAAAAAAAAACAAAAAAAAAAAAAAAAAAACCTTTTGAACTCCTAAAATGAGAAGCATCCAAGAAAAATTCCCGACTATATACATAAAGTACATCTACTTTCTCTTTCAAAGCAAGGTCACATTAAAAAAAAAAAATGGTTACTATGAGAGTACATACTCTTAATATACTATGGATAAACCTAATAAAGAATATAAATTATGTTCTTTTCAGCAGCTTTGATGTAATCAGCACCATCATCTACAATTATCCAAACGTTAACCAAATTCTTCCAATAGTGCTTACTGTCACATGTACCATCAACCATTTGGAGTAAGACTCTTTGAGCTTACTGAAATTATAAATCAAGGAAAGTGGAAGGCAAAATAAATGAAAAACAAAGTAGTACTTGACAGGCTCTTTTAAAGAGAGAATTATTCTAAGGAAGAAGTTACACAGCAGTCAATATCCTATAAATTCTAATGTTATGCTTCTTTTCAGAGAAAATTATTCTTTTATAAATAATATTAAAGTGAAATAAGCCAATTTATTGTTCATAAAAATATGTGTTAGTCTTAATGGTAATGTGTAACAATGATCAAGATATAATTTGCACTTTTCCTCTCATCTACAGACTAAAGAACTTAGGACATATAGTCTAGTGACAATCAAGAAAGACAATTCCTACATTGATCTTTATTATTCAAAACATACATCACAAACTAAGCTGGATGACAAGATTATATATTTAGAGTTGAAAGAAATCTACTTTAGAAGCTAACTAGTCTCCATCTTAGATTTGAGAAAACTGAGACTTGAGATCTGGAGAAGAAAAGTGACTTGTTCACAAAGAGTTACTTGTTCACAAATAACAAATGACAGAATCAGAATTCAAACTCAGGATCTTTGCATCCAAGTCTAATTCTCTTTCCATTATATCACACTGCCCTCTAAGTACTAACTTAGTAGGAACCAGCTATTGTACAAATATCTTTTGATAATCTACTATGTGTAAACCCTTCAGTGGATTAAAAACCATATAGGTGACAATTTTTTTGTACTAGAAGAGGTTTCAGTCTAGGAAATAAAACCATTCACAGTATCAGAGTATATAACCGTCAAATGAATGATATGGACAAAAAAAAAGTATTCATATATATGTATATACACACACACACACACATATACATATATATATATATATATATATATATATATACACATACACAAACACATATATAAAGAGTGTGTGTACGGGTGTGTGTTGGGGGGGAGTGTCTGTATGTTTGTATTCAGACACTACTTTGGACCAGAGTGATCAAGGAAACTTTGCCATTGTTTAAGCCGTTTAATTTCAAGCACTGTTTGTGAATTAAATAGAAATAAGGTATCAAGGGTTATCTAGAAAGAACATGAAAATAAGCAAGAGACATTTGAAGATAAAGCATCCTCTGCTCCCTAACCCTTACCACACAGCCTCTGCCCTTCCCCAAAAAACACATTTCTGTTTCATACCTTTCTAAATTCAATCCTGCTTATGTAGAAATCTTCCTGCCCTAAATCATTTCTCAATTCCTTGATGTTTTACTTGAAGAACATGGCTACAATAGTCTTACAAATCAAGTAGGTATGAGTCTAATTTTAAGGGAAGTATGTAGACTAGAAGATCCTTCCTAGCGGATGTGGGGAATACGCAAGTATTGCCTCTACTCTCAACTTGCTTGCAATCTAACCAAAAGAGACAAAGCATACACATAGTAAAACTGACACTGAAAACACAAGGTCACATTTAGTGAAATCAGTTAACAAGTATTTATTAAGTATCTACTATATGCCAGGAATTGTGCTGAGTACAAGGAATACAAAGACAAAAGTGAAAGAGTTCTTGTCCTTAAGGAGTTTATACTCCATCAAAGTAACAACAGATTCATATATAAGCAACCCTAGAATATTTTTAAAAGCAAAGAATAAATAAATGGAATTTCAGGAGGAACACTTAGAAGCTGGTGGTATCAGAAAAGATCACCCAACAGAGAAAATATCTGAGTTGAATTTTGAAAGAAGGTAGGAATTCTAAAATAATGATGTGAAGAGTGAATTCCAGGTATGGGGATTGGCCTGTCTAAATGCAAAGAAGAAAAAGATAAAATGTTTGGGGTCTTTTAGTTGTTGGTTTTGTTTTTTGCTTTTGTTTATTTTGTGAGGAATGTAAAAAAGGAGAACTATGTAATAAAGTTGAATATATAAGTCAGAACCAGATAACCAAATGTTGTTCTTAACATTTTAACAACCAAATGTTGTTAAAGGAAATAGGAAATCACTGGACTTCATTGAGCAGGAAATCATGCTGATGATAACAAGTAGGATGGTGATTTAAGGAAGGGAAAGTTCATTTACATCTAGTACTATTCATTTGGTTTGGTTTTAAATATTAATACCCTTTAAAAGCAAATTAATTAAAAGTGAAACATTTAGATTTTATTTCTCTATATCTTGACATTTTCTCTTTTCATTTACAGAATACATAAAAATAAATTCATCAATAAATATTAAGTAGGTACATATTATTGGTTGCAAAAAACTTTCAGGGATCTATCTGTGAAGCAGGTAATCTATTAACTAAAAGCAAGGGCTTCAATTTCCTCATCTATAAAATTAGGAAGTTGAATCTAATGGTATCTGACATCCCATTTAGCTATGAAATTCTACAAGTAGATGAATAGGGCATTGAAATATTAAGTGACTTGCCATTGATTATACAGCAAGAGTTTTCAAGTACTAGTCCTTAAATAGTAATGACAGTTACATGTTATCTATATAAATAATGTTCTCTGTATATGAAGCAATGAGGAAGAAACAAAGCATGTGATTTAGAAAGTACTCTCCTTATTGGCATATAACATTCCATATATTTCAGAATGTATATATGTTTTGCATGGTGGTCCATTATAATCTATTCAGATATCATTGGTCTCTCAAAAGTAAAATAATGATATTATTCTTTTGACAAGAGTGTCAGTTCAGTTATATGTAAGTAATTAAAATAAAGGCATATAGCTATTACTCTTTAAACAGAAGATTTGATATATTATTTTTCATTTCTTCAATCCAAAGGCTACTGTTTAAAATTCTAAGATATTTCATAGTACTTTAGAGAGTATATTTAAATTAAAGAACAACAAAGAAGCATACATGACTTCAAATTTGTTTTCTAAACCTCAAATAGCTTTTTTTAGACCTTCTTTCCTCATACATATTTTTAGACCATCTTTTCTCATACATACCAGTCTATCAAAGCAAATGAATGCCACCATTTGCACAGTAAGTGCTCTGGTTAAAAAAAAAAAAAATTACTGTATAAATAAATTAATTTATTTGGTTTTTCTAGGGGAAAGTTGTGTAACACTATCATTCAGAAACTAAAATGTAACCAAAATATGCTTCAGTATTAAGTAGAATTGGAACAAAATCACAAACACATCTGTTCAATACCATATTTAAGATCAAAGTCTTCAAAATGTAAAATCTTGTTCTATGCTATTTACATAGTAGAAGCAAAATTATAGCTATAAATTTAAATCCTCAAATATCACTGTCAAAGGATATATAGTTAGCTATTTAAAAAGCAAGACCATTAGAATTTCCATTCTTCAGATGGCTTTTTGTATTTTTAAAAGAGAAATTTTGAAGCAAATAAAGATATAACTATCTAAATCATAAGCCAAAATGGCTTATAACAGAAAATAAAGTTAAAATATTGAGCAGGCACTGGATAATCTTTAAGAAGAAATATTTTACTTGAAAAATCCTCCAGAGGATGTTCACATATTTAATTTTCATGTTCACTTGTTTTAAACTCTAATTAAAGTAAATCTCCACCTGTTCTCCTTATCAGAGACTATAAGAAAACAAACAAAAATGGTGTATGCATAGTTTCATTCATGTTTGAGACCTTCACTAAGGGCAGGGCATATTTAATGAAATTTTTTTCTCTGTGGATGACAGAGGAATAATACAATGAAACAAAAAGATCCAACAGGAACCCTCCCCCCCCCAAAAAAAATACTACTATTAAAAGAGCAGAATGAGTGAGCTGCCTCGTTATATCTAAAAATTAACCAAAAGTATTCTTATAAGAGTGATAGCAAGCTGACTCTATTGTTCCTATTAATTTTTTTTAAAAAACCTCAAATTTGTAAACTAATAATAAAATGCCATTGAAAGGGAAAAGTATGGAAAGAAAGAAAATTTAAGTAATACTTCCTCCCCAACTTTGGGGCAAAAAAAAATAAATGAAATAATTGTAGCCTTTCTCCAAAACAAATAAAAACTAAAAAAAAAACAACAACAACAACAAAAAAAACACCAAGGAGTGATTATCCCTGAAGGCAGCGAATACTGAACAAACTTTGGAATCTGTCACCATTTGATACCATGTTGGATTGTGTTCTGTATTTTCCTTGAAACAAGATAGCTGAGTAAGCTAGTAGCTTAGTGTGAGAAGCTTAATTTTCAAAGTAAATCTTCCAGAATGATTCCAGATTTTAAGATGACAAAGTTTCTTGATACGTTTCACATGTTTTTCATGGGAAATATGTAGTTCCAGCCTAACATTCTTTTGATGATATTCCCTTTGTTTTTTTTAACTTAATACAGCATTTAGAATGTAAAAGTTTCTTTGGAGAGATACAAAAATGAGAAGATGAAACTACCTTCATTTCTATGTAGACTTGGTTTCAGAGAAATATTTATGTTCAGACTCAAGGAGAGATTTATTTACATGATAAACAAAATAGATCTCTAGAGGTTAAAGATATGATGATGTAGTTTTATTTATGTTTAACCACCAACATCCATTAAAAAGAAATGAAATTGTGCTAAATCTTCAACTCTTAATGTCTATATTCAAAAATGAAAAAAAACAAAACTTGGAAATGTTTTTAAATGTTCATTATCCTAGTATTTAAAGACAGCATTTTCTGTAAGACATCAATAATTCCCCCTGCTATATGATTCTTGTCTATGTTTTGTTATGAATGCTTAGAGGACTATATAATACCCTAAGGTTCTTTCTCAACATTCCCTGACATTGAAAGAAAAAAATTTTAAAGTATACATTGTCCACAAAAGTATAACAACTAATTAAATCAAATATATGTATATATATAATTATATATATACACATATATAATTATATATCAGTTTATTATTTTTGTTAAACTATAAGTGACTAAGAAGTAAGAAGTAAAAGCTTTCAAAATCTTGCTTCTTATGGCAACTTTAATCTGATTTTTAAAAACTGACACTTCAAAAACAAATCATGAAAGGGTTAAGTAAATTATCCATATCAGAGATTTATCATTTTGGTTTGCTTTCATTTTCAAGCAGAATCTCCAATCAAGAATGTTTACAATCCTTTTTCTCAATCAACCTCAAGAAGTTCTAATAGCTAGAATTCACAGAAATGACAAGTACAATTCCAGTGGGAAAATCAGGTATCTTAGGCACAAGGAATCAAACCACCTTTAAAAAGTGAAGTGTTTCTATGATAATCTTGAGTAGCACAGGTTAGAAATCTCATTTGCTTTTCTTTATTAGAAGAAGAAGAAAGAAGAAAAAGGAGGAGAGAAGAGGAAGAGGAGGAGGGAAGAGTAGAAGGAAGAAGAGTGGGAAGAAGAGGAGGAAGGGGAGGAGAGGAAGAAGAGGAGAAAAGGAAGAAAAGGAAGGGGAGGAAGAGGAGGAAGAGAAGGAAAAGAAGGAGAAGGACGAGAAGAGAAGGAGGAGGAGGAGGAGGAAGATAGAATTAAAATAGACAACAAATGGCAGCTGTGAAACAGCATCATCTAATGATAATGTAGGACAATGAGGTTGGGGGGGACAGGATGGTGATAATTGATTTTGATATTATAAAGTTACCTGGATAAAGATGATCAAAACTAGGCTAAGTCAAAGTCAACTAGCAATCAAAATCATATCAAAGACTAATAGCATAGATATAAATCTCAAAGGCAACCTTAAAAGTCATTTAACGCTATCTCCTTTGTGATTGAGAAAACCGAGATCAAGAAGGGTTAAATTACTTTCCCAAGTTGAAAAAATAGAATAAGCCACAAAGACAGGATATGAAAATACATTTATGGTTCCAAAATCTAGAACCCTTAGCACTGTACCAAAACTATGTAAGAATAATGTTCTCCTACTTTGCAAAAATCAAAGAAGGCCTTAAACCACATATCATTAAAAAAAACCCAAAAAAAACCAAAATTTGGAAATATTTATTAACAGAGAATATAAGATTAATAAAAAGGCATTAGAACTGTTTTCAAATATTTAAAGAACTTTGCAATGCAAGATTTTCATTGGCTTCAGTGAATACAAGTAGAACCAGTAAAATGGAAGGAAAATGAAGGGAATAGCCATTTATATATTGCCTTTTATGTGCCAGGTACTATCTAAATTTAAACCTTCCCCCTCCCCAACTTTTTTTTAAAAAAAAAAACAAATATCTCATTTGATTTCCACAAAAATTTTGGAATGGAGGAGCTATTTTATTCTCATTTTACATTTGAGAAAACTGAGGAACAGAGGTTTAAATGATTTGACCAAGATCACAAAGCCAGTAAATATCTTTGGGAAGATTTTAATTCAGGACTTCCTGACTCCAGGGTTCTATCCACTGTTTTACTAACCATCTCTGGGGTAGAGAGATACATTATAGTTTAATATAAGAAAAGATCTCATAACCATTTGAGTTGTCCAGAACTAAAATTGGGTATCTTCTTTGACCTTCCTAATACTAAAGGCCTTTGAACAATAGCTGCAAAGAGATAGGCCATGGCTGATATAATGAAAAATTTCCTATTTATTAGAACTATCCAAAAGTAAAATGAAATGCCTTTTGAGAGAGTAGGCTATTACTTTTCTTTTAGTCACAGGAGAAGTGACCAACCTTTGGGATTTTTAAAATTCATTCCTCAACTACTTTATCCCCACCTATCCAGATTACATCATGATCTTTTTGTCCTAATACTGCAAGGTCTTTAGGTCTTGCTCTCAGCCCTTCAGCTAAATTCTTCCTGGTGAGTCCTGTAGTTTATTTAGAAAGTGACCTGTTTATCTGGCTTTTTAAGTATGTTTTTAGTGTTATTATCACAATACTCTGTACATTGCAAGTGATTATGAAATGGTTTTGCATTTTAATACATATCTTAGAATGGATTTCTGTTCAGTTAAGGGCAGATCAGTGGTATTAAATGAAGGCAAATAACCTTTACCTAAGAATCCCTGCAGGTCATATACTGATAGTTTTAAAACAAAATATTATGTTTTATCATGTTTTAATTCACTTTGTTAAATATTTCTCAATAACATTTTAATTTAGTTCAGGATTCACTCATGGATGCTGTGAGCTATTTTGAAACCTCTAAACAAGGTGATCTCTGGGGTCTCTTTGAAACTGGAAATTCTATGATTTCTCTGAATGTAAAAGTACTTTCTTTGTAAGTATAAAGTGTAGGATAAACTTAAGCCCCCATTATGTGTATAAAATGGGATAAAAGCACTGAAGAAATACAGAAATTCAGTTTTGTATAGTCAATAAACACTCCTCTGGAAGACAAATTCCCATAAAGAAAAATGTTTTTATTCAAGAAAAGTATTTCTCAGTGTATATAACTTCAGTTAAGGCTTAGGTACTCATACCTTTTCTAAAATAGCTTTTGGGACTTTCCTTCCTTCACAGCATTCATATTTTTAAAAACCCATCAAATAGCTAAATGATGGCAAAGTTAGAAAGGTAAAAGCTGTGAGAGGGAAGGTTACAACTCTGGAGCATATCAACATTCCTCAGAAAATCAGTCACAGAAAAGTTCACCACAAATACAAAGCTATTTAATTTACATATTATCTGAAATGGGTAATTAAATTACTATTGACACTGGTCAGGCTATCTCAGAATTAAATTCCAAGAGGTATTGTACTTAAGGGAGTAAAAATTAATTCTATTCACAATGAAATAAACATTTCAAGCAAAGAAATCCCATTATATAGGAGTTACATACAATGTTATTTGTTTCCTTAGCCTCTTTCTTATACATATACAATCTGCTCCCCATCAGACATAAAAAGAAAGACATTGTAGAATGTTAAAGTTACAAGGAAGCTCAGATATTCCAAATACTAAAACAACATAGTTTTAAAAATAAGAAAACTATAGAGAAGTTAGTGAACTCTTGGAATTCAGGATTACATTTTTTTATATCTAAAATTATAGCATTGTATAACATCAGGATAATAATAATAATAATAGCTAATATTTATATAGCATTTTATAATTTGCAATGGACTTTATTAACATGTTAACTCATTCAATGATGAAAGTCAATATTTATACAGCCCTTTAAAATTTGTAAAATGATTTCCAAACATTATCTCATTTGATCTTTAAAACAACTTTGAAAAACAGGCATTGCCTTAATTTGTGGATGAGGAACCCACAACTCAAGAGACATTAAGTGACTTCCCATATCATACATGTAGTGTAACATCAAAGTCAGGATTCAAACAAAGGTTCCTGATTCCTCACTGAAATATATCTCCTGCATGATACTGCCTTTTACCTATTTTGAGACTTGCACTAGGAGATGCAATTATTTAGTAGACTAGCCCTTGAATCCAAATTTGAAGGCCAGGAGTTCTATACTCTGGGTGTATACCTATAATTAGGGATTTATAAATAGGTATAGGTATACACACATACATATACCATATGGTATTTCTACACAAATATATGTGTGTGCATGCACACACACACATATATATAGTAGCACATATGTGGTACTTCTATAACAAGTATATTCTATACCACGCACACACATATATATATAGTAGCATATATGTGGTACTTCTATAACAAGCATATTCTATACCACACACATACACACACATATACATACACACACACATTCATAAAAATATACTTTACTAGACAACAACTTTAAATCTAATCCGTTTTAACTCCCAAGAGGAGAAAGACAGCAATGACTAGGAGGGCAAGTAGGAAACCCCATATGGTTTTCAATTACTGGTGCCTTATTGATACTAACTTATGATTATGCTTCTGAGAATTACCCCCAAAATAGAATTTTCTTTCCCTGTATATTACTTAGAACTATCAGATCTCCTCTAATTTTTATTTAGCATTCCAGCTACTGCAGCAATATTTTTTTTAAATTCCCAAATAAAAACCCCACAGCCTACATTGCTAATACTAGAGCCTTTAAAATAAAGGATTTGCATTTTGATGGGAAATCTGCCTTTCAAGATAAAGATGGAACATATGCCCTGAAGAAAAGTACAGAAATACTCATTATAATTAAGGCCCTTTAACTGTAGACATCTGAAAATTACAAAACTAGTAAATATCTAGCTCAGAATATTAAAATACATGTGTCCAATGGTCATTTTTACAGGTGGCATATTAAAATGAAGTATCATTTTATATCATCATATAAGTATTGTGATATATATTATATAACTGCTTTGTATAACTTGTAAAACACATTCTAAGACCTATTTAATTTTGGAGAGAAATTTTGGAAGCTGTGGGTTGATTATTCAAATACTAAAATAGCATTTTTTTTCTACCTTCATTCCAAATTCATTGCATTATCATCTCCCACCTGCTTTTCCAGTCATTTAATATAACTCCTTCCACATATTCTCACACTGGTCTACCAGCTATATTCTATAAATGACATTCTATATCCATCATTTTTTAGAAGTGCTCTTACAATGAATTTAAAATGCTTTCCTTCTAGTTACCTCAGTCTCTTATACTTCCTACCTTCTGTTAAAGTACAAATCAGTAGTACAATATACTTCCTTCGCAAAACTTACTTCATATCAACAGTTCTCTCTGTTTGTATGTCCCTGTGTCTCTTAGTTCTTGTGTCTGTCACTCTCTGTCTTTTATCTTTGAATTACTTGAAATATGCTTTATATTTATTTATCTGTACACATTAGAGTGCCCTTCCCCAATTTAAGTTCCTTGAGGGAATGGACTATTATAGTGTGTTTTTTGCTTTGAATTTCCATTTACTAACACAGCATTTTGCATATGGTTAGAGTTTAATAAATGTTTCTTGTATTTGTTGAACAGTTACTTGGACTGGCCCAAGATGAGCCACTGGAATAAATTTAGACAAAAATGAAAGATATATCAAAATATTTTTTAAAAGACAGAAAGAAAGGAAAGTGAAGCAAAATAAATTTTAAAAAGAAGAGGTGATAGAGAAATGGGATAATAGTGCTACAAATGCCCCAGTAGTGTGATGTAATCCCCTTCAATGCTCCTTTATTCAGCACTTAGAACTCAAATTGAATCCCAAGTTACATGCACTTTTTAAAAGTTTTCTCATCTCATTCTGTTTATATACAATTTAGTATCTATAATTAATAACATAATTATCTATAGTGACAAAACTTATTAATGTTGTTATACCCAAGTTTCTAATGTACTTCATTATAAAATAAAAGGGATACTTAGAATAAAAGCAATCTTTTAATTGTAAAAATTAGATAACACCAAAGAACCTGCTGTATGTCGATAACAAACTTAAAATTTTCTTAAAATAACATACACTGCAACTTTTATTCAACAAGAATAGCCAACATTAGCTTAGTTATTCATAGCTTTCCCAGAGCTCATTTGCTTTATCATCACAAAACTGTTAATTAATCTAGCTACAGTCTAGAACTATGGGGCCTGTTAATTATATTAGTGAATCATTCTCTTCTTCCTGCTCTCATCTTATTTTATCCTTAATCCATACTGTATATAAACAGCATTTTATCTACAAACCTAATAGATGTTTACACAGATAAAACATTTCATTGAATGCAATTTCATTCCTTAAACACAATTCGCCTTTTGAAGGAGCTCTTGTTATCTGATTTTTCCCCTCCTCTCAAACATGCTAGGCAATAAAATTATAGATAGAATACAATGCAAAATTAATATATTGGATAAAATGTTGCAAAATGATCAAAACGTTTCATTCTAGAAAGATACTACGTTCAATAATTAACAATATAAAAAGAAAGGTAGATTCACAGAATTACAGAGATTAAGGGGATTAATGATGTCATCCAGCCCAATGCATTCCTAAACAAGTATTCCTTCTATGAAATACTTGATGCAATTAGGCATGAAACTGGAGGTGGTTAGGTGGTCCAGTGGAAAGAATGAAGAGCCTGGGAGCAAGAATACGGGAGTTCAGATCTATCCTCAGATAGTGGCTATGTGGCACTCCCTGACCAAGTCACTAAACCTCCGTTCCCTCAATTGTAATTTCAGGATAATATTAGCACCTATTTCACATGGTTGGTGCGAGGATCATATGAGATGATATTTGTAAACTGTTTAGCACAGTGTCTGGCACATTGTAGAAAGTGAATAAATGCTTATCATTTTTGCTCCTCTCCCTCTCCAGCCCTTTGCTTAAAGATCTCCAAGAGAGAAAAACAACAACCTCCAAAGGTAATATATTGCACTTTAGTAGAGCTCTAATTGCTAAGATATTCCTTCCATAAAGCCTAAATCTACTTATTTTCTATTTTTACACTCTACTCCTCATTCTATCTTCTAAAAGAAAGCCAATAAATAAATAAATAAGTTTAATCCCCTGTTCACATGACAATTGTATTTTAAATACTCAAAGATAACTATCATATCTTCCTAAAAATTTTCTCCACGTGAAATATTCCCCACATTAGCTAGGCTTTTCATTAATCCTCACTTGTCTTGAGTTCAAGACCATTTAGTGAGATAATATTTATAACACATTTTGCAAAATTTAAAGTACTATATAGATTTGAGTTCCTTTTCTTTTTATTATCTTTATTAATTATTCACCATTCTATGTAACCTTCTCTGGACAATCTAAAACTTCCTTCCAAATGTCCTTTCTAACACATGTGATAATACAGTGGATATGTCCTAGTTAGGACATAGTACTTGTGGCCAATTTCATCAATAATCCTGGAAAATATACCTCTGTTAATGCAACCTAACACACAGAATTACTTTCTTAGTTGCCATATTTTAATGGTATTAAAGTAGTAGGTTCAATGTAGGTTCAATGGATAGAGCACTGGTCTTGGAATCAGAAAAACTCATTTTCATGAATTCAAATCAGACCTCAGTCACTTACTGTCTAGGTAAGTGACTTAACCCCATTTCCCTCAGTTCCTCTTCTGTAAAATGAGCTGGAGAAGGAAATAGCAAAATACTCCAGTAACTATCTATGTCAAGGAAACCCCAGGAGGAGTGAAATATGACTGAAAAACAACTGAACAACAATTGCTAAAATATCCAGATTGTTTTCAACTGAACTTCTATCTATCCATATGTTCAATATCTTGTATTTGTGAAAATAATAATTTGAACCTAAGTGGAAGACTATATTTGTCCCTGTTACATTTCATCTTTTTTTTTTTTAAAGGATTGACACAATGATTGAGCCTGTTGATCTTTTTTTTTTTGATGAATTTTAACTCTACCTATTATTGTGTCAGCAATCCATTGTGCTATGCTTTGTCATCTGTTAATCAATCCTGCCCCCCATAAGCATTTCATTTCAGCACAACTTAGCAGAGCCTAGAACATAATAAGCTACTTTATATTTATTGATTAATTGACTGACCGACTACATTTAGATAACTGACAAAACAAAGAGATAGCATCTAACAAAGGAAATTGTAATCACATGGAGTAAGCATGACTTAATCAAGAACTGCTCATACCAGGTCTTTCTTATTAGTATGCTCTTTTCTAGATGTTGGATTAATCTGCCTTCAATATTATGGTCTAGATTTTCACCAAGATAATGTCAGCCAAGTTCACTGGCCTTTAGTTTTTAAACAGAACATTTGCCCTTTTTTTGGAAAATTGTTACAATTGCCATTGTTTGGTACTCCAGCCTATTCCTTCTCCCATTTCTCACAATTTTTCTAAAATAAATGAGGATGAAATTCAGCAATAACTCATACCTTATCCTCTGTTACTCTAGGAATTGTATTCCACCTGGACCTAGTGACTTGAATTCAACAAGAGGAGCTAAGCACTAGTTGACAATTTCCCCACTTATTTTAGGTTTCAACTCCTTATTAGTAATTTTATGTTCTTTTCTTTCTGGTCCAGAGATCAATCTCAATAAAATCAATACAATTACTCTTACTAAAACTAGTCCTCTTATATTGTCATAACTTCGTGATTTTTTTCTCCCTGTAAAGTTTTAAGATAACAAAAGGCCAGAATTCGAGGAAAACTAAGCTGTCAATGGCATAATTTTCTTCTATCTCAATATGAATAATCATTGCAGTTACAGCACAGCCAATATAAAAATATAAAAAGGAACATCTTTCTACATTTCTCACACAGAATGGAAAAAAAAAAAGATTGTACAGCCAATTAAAGTTAGACTGGACTGATTACAAGCACTGTCAGTACTTGATATATATGTGCTAAAAATGAGTCCAATCAGCATAATAGAGAGAAAACAAAAATGTGCAGTATCCCCTCTCTCCCCTACCTCCCCACCCCGGAACATTTGTTTCCTCCCTGCATACTTTCCTCTCAACACATTGTTTCTAGTTTAATTGAAATGATACCCATTATGAATTAATACATCAGAACATTCATTATACTGAGCTATATTATTATAAAATTCTAAATATAAAAGGGTTTGTATGAACCCCTTACCCCCATTCAAATGAACAACTACATAATTCAATACTTGGTCAAATAACCAATTTAAAAAAACACATTTATGTTTGAGTCTTTTAAACTATAAGTTTCTTGAATGAGGGATTTTGCCATTTTTCTTCTTTGTACTCCTAGGTCACTAACTCTCAAACAATGCTTTGCATACAATAGACACTTAATACATGTTTGTGGAGTTGAATACACATTTGTTTAGTGAGGTCATGTATAGGACATTGTGTTAAATGCTGGTGAGAATCAAAGGTTGAAACATAGCAACACAAAATAATAAAGAATACTACTATATGATATGACCAAATATACCATAAAATGATATCCTTTATAAACAACTTCTCCTTGGGTCATCAAGAAGGAACTCTGAGCCAGCCACTGATTTAGCTACAAATTCTGGTTTCATTTTGATGAGAACAGAAAGATTGCTATTATTCAATCCCACCAATATTATATTCACTCCCTAGTCACTAAAACACGAAGCTTACCTTCAGAGAACCAACAGGTAACTAAATGTTAATGGGATATCATTGAGAGAGCTGTCCCTGAAAAATACAGTGGACAATTTATGTGATAAGAATAAAGTCTAACTGATGTAGAGATCTAGAAGGAGATTTTTCTGGTATATTGAGGACTTGATATGGCAGATTTATTGTAAAATATTGATAAAGGCCACTTATTAAAATAAGTACCTACATTAGGAAGATTATAGAGCTATCAACATACTAAAGTATTAAATGAGAAATTATATGTGAATCAAATTGATGCATGATAAATGTATTAAAAGCTGTGAATGAAGTACTAAGAAATGAGCCAAAATAGAGGAAGGAATCATGAAAGGTTTCATGGAAAATGCAGCAGTTGGGTTGAGTTTTAAAAGAATTAGTATTTAAGTAGGTGACAGACAAAATACAGGTAGGGTTGTATACAATATATACAAGGGAAATGAGTAATTTAATATGACCAGGTGCGAGATAGGTTGGCATTCTATTATAATAATCTAAATGAGTATGAATAAAGATTATATTAGGTAGCAATGGAAATAGAGAGTAGAAGATAGATAAGAGATAATATATAGAGAGAATCAATGATATTTGGAAACTATGATATTATATAGGAAATGAAGAAGAGGGAAAACTTGAAGATGACATTGTGGTCTTGAAACTGGAAGACAAGATACATGCTGATGCCATTGAAAGAGAAACTCTAGGTGAAATTTCATATAGGTTTAATTTCATATATGTTGAGTTTAAGTTTTTCAGATTTCTTTTTGGAGATGTGGGGGAAAAAAGACGTTGTAGAATGGAATTTAAAGGGGTACATTAAAGTTATGACAGTAAATGAGATGGCTAAGGAAGAGAATATAAAGAAAGGAAAAGACCAAGGACTGAATCTTGAGAATGTGAATATTACGAGGCAAGGAAAAAAGAGCAGCAAATGAGATAAATAAAAGAGAAAATGAAGAGAACTAGGAGAATTTTGTAAATTGGAAAGCTAGGGAGGACAAATCATCTAGGGGAATTTTGTCATTTTTATCAAATGCAGCAAAAGGGTCAACTATGAGAAAAGACATTAATTTGGTGATGAGAAGGTCATTGATAATCTTGTAAAAAGTTAAGTAAAGTATAAGACAAATTATGTGGGGTTTAAATAGTTAATAGACAGTGATGAAATTAGAAGTTTTGAATAGACTCCTTTTTAAAGAGATCTGGCATTGAAAGAGAGAAGAGAATAAAGCAATAGCTCTATGAGAATAGAAGGATTCTTTGAAGCTTTTTAAAATCTTTTTTAGATTGAGGTTTCATGGGTATTTATATAAGTATATGGGAGTCAGAAGAAAAGAGGATTGAAAATGCTTAAAAGAAGGGGAGTGATACTAATTGCATTCTAATTATATCTCTTGTCCTGCCCTACCTTAATTCATTTTATTTACAATACAGAACAAACATCCTGAAACTATCATTAGATCAATTTTTCTGATCAAGAATCTTCAGGGTTGCCTAATTGCTCACAATATCATGTTCAAAATGCTAAAGCAGAATTTCCAGACTCTCTATAATCTTCTCTTACCCTGTCTAGTCAAATTCACTCTCTCTAACTCCCTGACATGAACTTTATGATCAAGTCAAGCTGGTTCCTTAAGTGTTACCCACCTACCACATTCCTCTCCATATTTGGTTCTGCTATTATCCCTCCCTAGAATTCTCTTCTTCTTCTCCCTCCATTTAAATAAACCTTACTTTTGAGGCCTGGCACAAATCCCACATTCTCCACAAAGCTTTCTTTAATTACTGCAACCTACATGGATCTCACCTCTTTTGAACTCCTCTAGAATTTATCATTTATATGACTCATTTCTTAAATTATTATGATCTAATTGCTTCATACATCTTAGACTCACTGCACTAAATAAATTATACATTTACTGGGGTGAGGGGGGAGCAGGACCATGTCTTATACTTCTTTTCTATCCCCTATTGATCTACTACTATGGAGAGTGCAGAAAAGATAGCCAATATCTATTATTTGATTGAATTCATTTCCTGATATAATTCCAGACACAAGTGTTGAGTTCATAGGCTCTAGAATTAAGCAGTGTGGTGAGGCAGAAATAGTCCTACATGTGAATGATTTGAACTAAATAATCATTAAGTTGATTTTATTCATTTCCTGATATAATACAGGACACAAGTGTTGAGTTCATAGGCTCTAGAATTAAGCAGGGTGATGAGGCAGAAATAGTCTTACATGTGAATGATTTGGACTAGACAATCAATGTTTCTTTTGCTTAAAAATACTACACTTTGATGAGCCTTTCCTCTCTCTTGACAGTCCCTTTCTTTTAAACAGGCATAGAGAAAAAAAATGATGTTATACATGACACAGCTAAGATTTGAATACAGGTCCTATGATATCAAGGCCAATATTCTTTCCAATTTACCATGTTGCCATCATTATAAAAGTTTTACTCTAGGTTTAAATGTAAAAGAGAAGTTTATTCAAATTTTATGGATCTATACTTTTTTTTTTCTGACACCAAACTCTAGAGACTAAAGTTTGATCAGTTAATGCTCTTCTGTGTTTTGTAAATTACCCTGAATTAAAAATGGTTGGATTTAACCAGAGTTGCATCTTTTAAAATGGGTACCTTTAGTGTCATTTAAACTATTCCTGCTATGATAGATATAAGGAGTCAATCTCATCATTCTCTGTAATTTACAAAATGAAAACTATAGAGGAAAAGGAAGACAGAGAAAGGAGAGGGAGAGTTGACACATAATGATTTGAATAAGGTTTTTCTTGTCCCTAGGCAGAAGAATTACGTTAACAGAACTATGTACTTTTTAGGGAGGAAAAGACTGCTAGGAATAAAATTCATTGAAATGCATTAAATTTTGAACACATACAAAAGAGAAGCTAAATATTACAGCATTATTCAAAGAGAAATAAAGTTCAGCCAAGGCAGAACTAGACATGCATGTCCGTTCAGATAAAATGAGTATTAAAATACATTGATAACAGACAAATATTAATATGATTGCCATTCTGTTCCTGTAATTCATATCTAAGAGTAAGAAGTAGAAACTGGGAACTGAAATCAGACCACTGGCCCTCTGAGTACAGAAGGATGTATATGCTCTTTTCAACAAGAAATACATTTGAACTTCTTTCCTGCTAAGCAGTTAAAGGGTCTAGTGGGCTGAGTGATTATTGTCTTCTGTCAGAGAGTACTCCTTCAACTAACCATTAAGTAGCCACAGGTATTATTTGGATCCCTTGGAGCCCCAAAACATCACCCAGTCCAGGAATTGTTTCTCATACATAACAACAATCAATCAACAATAATGTATTTACAGTAACTTGAAGATTTCAAAGCATTGCTCCAGATGATATCATTCTTCTCATTTTAGAGATGAGTCCTTATGACTTGCTCATTTGAAGAAACAGAAACTTACAAAGGACTAATGTTGATTGGAACAATTACAAAGAAACATGGTGGTCATAATAATGTCTCTGAGTGATGGCACATTTTAAAAATGAATCAGTGATTCACTGAGAAGGCTGAGGATAGAGTAATGGGTGAGATAAAAGTGGATTGATGGATGCTATTTACAAATATTTAGAGAAGTTTCCTGTGGAAAAGAGATTAAATCTGTTTCACTTGATAACTCAGAGGAGAGAATTAGGAGCAATGAGTAAAAACTGTAGAGAAGTATTTTTAGGTTTGACAACAGAAGAAATTTTTTAGAAATTAGCACCATGTAAAAGTGTAATGGACAACTGTGGAAGATAATAAGTTAATACTTACTAGAAGTCAACAACCAAAGATTCCTTTTCTCATAGGAGTAAAATGAGAAAGATGAAGGCCTTTCAAGTTCCTTTCAATCATTTCAATCTGTGAATGTCATGGCTGGACTTTTCTGAATGTTCCATTATTTTTCTTACCTTGAAATTAACAACACTCACCTGGTTCACCACATGCCTTTTAATTTTATCCTTTGGTTAGTAGGAAGACATATTCCATGATTTACAATTATGGAATTAAACTTTTCCCAAGATTAAAATGATATTAAAAGAAACTAGGCCAGAAAGAAACACTCACTCTCAGGCTATAATTCCTAGTTCAAAACTATAGAGAGTAAACAACAGAAGATCCCTGAAGGTGTTCTGTCTTTTCTCTTACTTTCACAGTGAATGTGGCTGGTTATTAAAGAAGATGGCTATAGGTAAATTATCTCTTGTGTAGCTATGTATTTTGTTTTGTAGAGAGGAAACAAACATTTACAATACCAAATATCCTATAATTTAAAGAGATGTGACAGAATAAAGAAAATTGACATATATGTCTATAGCACCACCACAGAGAAGTTAAAAGTTATAGTGTTAACTTTGCTTTTTTGCCATATTGAAAATATTATATATTGTGAGGGAGAAGTACACTCTCTAGCTTAGTTATGTAACCACAGAAAGGGGCAGATAATAGATTTAATGAAACTTTAAATGAAACTGTGCTAAATGAAGTGCAAAATTGTATGCATTCCCTAATAATTTTTAACAAAGTATGCAGAAGTTTCCTTGATAGAATTATAAAGTTGTTATGGTCTAACAGAAGACTGGCCACATGCTTTGTGGTCTTTAAAAATTAAGCTGGTCAGCAACTACAGATGTTTGGCATAGTCTAGGCAGTTTTATATAATATAATCTTCTAAATCTCCATCAGAAGAAAGATTTCTCCCTCCCTTCCACTGGCCATGGTGTCTTATAGCTTCAAGGAGCATGACTTGGGTCAACATAGCAGAAAGCTGCCCATGGATCAAAGGAAGAATTAGCACCAGCATACTGAAGGTGAGATAAGAAGACTAGATTATGTGAACCCAGATGAACAAAAGACTCAACATAAATAACTCTACAAAGGAGGAAGAACATGAGGTTGTCATAAGAAAAAGTAGGACATTATTAACTAACAACCTGAAATACCAGAGGTATGAGTTGCCTTTGACATGTGATATACCTAGATGGATGCCTTGTTGCCTGTTTACTTTTATGTGTGGGCCCATTATACCCACTGATGCTCTATCTGTGGGAGAGTGCATTTAGATTTACTGAAATAATGATTTTTAAATACTATTTTTACTGTCATCTTATTAAAAACCTTTGCTTTGAGCTATTTGCAACTATTGGCTGATTATTAAAGGTAAGAGCACTGGTAGGGGTTCATGAGATATAACTTTAGGAAAACAGGCCTTTAGAATTTCTTGAAACTAGAAATAGGATCCAAGTTAATAAGTCAAAAGCAAATTCGACCTCAAGTTCCACCTGAGACTTATTGGGATAAAAATAATGACTGATCTGTGGCTCTAAGAGTATATGAATTATTCAAAAGGGGGAAAAAAAGCAAGGTAAAGGGGAGATGGCATTATCTATTAAGAAGCTATAGTCATATAAGAAAATCCAAGAACCACAGAGGAAAAACATTACAAAAATGTGTTTGAGTGGAGATCAAAGGTGAGATAAACAAAAGTGATGTTGGCACTGCAGTACATTATAGACCACATGGTCAGAGAAAGGAAATAGAAAAAGAGTTTGAAAAACAGATGATGAGGTTGACACTGGCATGCTATACTAGTGATAGAAGACCAACTTTCCAGATTATCTGCCAGATATCTCTCTTTATTGATAGGAAAATAGATAATAGGTTTTTGACTTGCTTTTGTGACAATATAATCCTTCAGAAGTTGGAGGAAACAGTGAGGAGAAATTCTATTTTGGAACTGATTCTCATTAGCAGGGAGGAAATACTTGCCTAGGTGTAAATGACGGGAACCTTTGTGAGGAAATGATTACTCCACCCTAGAGTTTGTGATAGATAAAGAGAAATTTGTGTATAATTTAATATGAACCTGAGAGAGAGAGAGAGAGAGAGAGAGAGAGAGAGAGAGAGAGAGAGAGAGAGAGAGAAGGGAGGGAGGGAGGGAGAAAGAAAATGGGAGGGGGGGAGAGAGAGACCGTGTTGTTGTTGGTGGTCCCCCTGCATTCAGGAGGACTTCAAGAAAGCTGGCCCAGGCAAGGAAATAATAAAGGATTTGGACTTTAACCCCTGCCTGCACTTGTGGTGATTACTGAACTGAAACGAAGGCTGCCTCCAGAGACCCCAAGGAACCCGAACCAAAAGAGAACTTTACATTATAGGAACCCAACAGCAATCCTGGCAGTACCACAAGAAGCATATGCCCTACAGACAGTGGATGATTAGGATTCTTGTTGCCTATGAAAAGAAACACAACTTTCCTTGGTGTTGCAAAATCCAAACTTATTATCAGTATGAAAGTTATTGTTACTCTGTTGTTACAAGATGGAACATAAATTATCTTCTGCTAACTCTTTTCTCACATTTCAAATGACATTTTTCTAGGGCTTTCAAATGGACACAACACTACTTAAAGGTGTATTTGAGGTATTTGCAATATTGAAAGTTTGGTCTATTAGCACTCATGTACTTTGGAGAGTTAACTAAATGGAATAGGAAATCAACATGCAAGTTCTATAATATAGATTTCTATAAGGTTTCTCTGATTTACCAAGAAAACATGTACTATACTATTAAGAGGTTTTGAATGTGTGTATTTTAACAAGTATCATATTTAGTAATACCTTATATAAACTAAATGGTTGTTTCTTTGTTGTTTGTTATTTTTGTAACTACAATTTAATAGCTGGTCAGATCGCTTTAGCTCTATATATTTAAATCTGTCTCCTGGTCAATGGTAGACTTCTGATTTCTTCTCCCTTGTTCACTGAGTGTAATTAGTCCTAATATACCACACTAAAAGGGGAGAATGAAACTAAGCTTATAAAATTACATCCAATTTAATTCCTAAATACTTAATATCTATTGTAATGGATCAAAATTATATTGAAGACAATTGGCTATAGGGAACAAGCACAAATTCAACATTTGTAGAGGAAACGATGGTGACAGTGGCTTAGCTGCAATAAATTAAAGACCAAATTATGTTACCTAGATTTCTAACTAGAAAACTATCACAAAACCTACATTTGAAGATAAGCAGCCAAAACTCACTTGGTATCAAATGGCAAATTTGATTATCCAGTAAAATTATCAACTCTCTGTAAGTAGTTAGAAACTAAAAAGCAAGTCAACCCTACTCCTAGTCTATTTATTCTCACTTTGGAAATAATTCTAACAAACTCTATCATATGGTTTCCTAACCTCCAATAGATAAGAAGCAAAATAAAAAAGAGCAAGGTGCATATAAAACTTAAGGGGGTTTTGATTGTGGGATGCAAGGAGTGGGGAATGACAGCTGATTACTTGTCAGCAAGGAAAAATGCACAAAATGAAAACAACTATTAAAAAATCATACACAGGAGCTCAGAAAGCTGAATAACCTGTATAGACACCACATAGCCCTATACATCTTAAGTATTCTCCCAGGATCAAAGTAGTACAGAATGGTACAACATAATAATACATTTATGACCAAAGATATTTCATTCTAGTTATTCATTTTATCAGAAACTTTATAATCTGAAGTAGAAGACATAAAGAAACATTATAGAACAAAAATTCACCTCTTTCTTCCCTTCCTCTTGTTAAGCAGTCAATTTTTCCTAGCTTTCTCACTCCTAAGAGGGGCACTTTCCCCAAATCTCTCCAAACTCAGGCTGAATTAATTAAAGAGAACTAAATGCAACTTTTGAGATTATTAAGTCTAATCCCTTTGTTATAAAGGTATCTTTATGAATGCTATGACTAATATCAAACACAAAAAAGTCCAATTACCTCTATTTTAAAAAATAGGAAAGAATGCTAGGTATGAAAAGAATTTTCCTTGAAAATGGATTAGAGATGTGTAAAAAACATTTTTATAATTTTGTTTATATAGTTCCTGTATAGTTCCTGAGTTTGTTTTGGTAAGTGTCATATACAATTATCTTTTTTAAAACATTTTTGACTATATTATGGAAACATTTATTTTATGTCATAAGTTAAAAAAAATAAATAAAAAGAAAATAGAATAGTATTTTTGAAAAAAAGTTTTATGCTTTTTTTTTTCTGATCTCAAAAAAAGTTCTATTTGAACCACTGTCACTTCCAAAGGACCAGGTAAAATATCTGAAAAATATGTGGCTCTTTTGGACCTAAAGGGTAGAAAAAGTATTGATAGGTCTACTGAGCAAAGGATGACTATTACCAAAAATGTTACAAAACTTCTGAAGCAGCATAGCATTTTGGAATGAAAACTTTCAAAGTATCTAGCTTCAGATTCTGTTCCTGACATTTACTACCAGGGTGGTATTGAACAAATCACTTAAATTCTCTGGGCTATTCTTTCTTCAACTGTAAAATGAGGGAGACTGGCCCTTTAAGGTCCTTTTATTCTACAACTTCTAAGTACTCTTCCATTTCTAAATCTATAATCCTATGTTCTTTTTTTTTTTTTTTTTTAATTTAATAGCCTTTTATTTACAGGTTATATGTATGGGTAACTTTACAGCATTGACAATTGCCAAATCTCTTGTTCCAATTTTTCCCCTCTTTCCCCCCACCCCCTCCCCCAGATGGCAAGATAACCAGTAGATGTTAAATGTATTAAAATATAAATTAGTTACACAATAAGTATACATGACCAAACCGTTTTTTTTTTTTGCTGTACAAAAAGAATCAGACTCTGAAATATTGTACAATTAGCCTGTGAAGGAAATCAAAAATGCAGGTGGGCAAAAATATGGGGATTGGGAATTCAATGTAATGGTTTTTAGTCATCTCCCAGAGTTCTTTCTCTGGGCGTAGCTGGTTCAGTTCATTACTGCTCCATTGGAAATGATTTGGTTGATCACACTGCTGAGGATGGCCAAGTCCATCAGAATTGGTCATCATATAGTATTGTTGTTGAAGTATATAATGATCTCTTGGCCCTGCTTGTTTCACTCAGCATCAGTTCCTGTTGGTCATGTCTTGCCGAACAATAATATTCCATAATATTTATATACCACAATTTATTCAGCCATTCTCCAATTGATGGGCATCCACTCATTTTCCAGTTTCTAGCCACTACAAAGAGGGCTGCCACAAACATTCGTGCACATACAGGTCCCTTTTGCTTCTTTAGGATCTCTTTGGGATATAAGCCCAGCAGTAGCACTGCTGGATCAAAGATAATGCACAGTTTGATAACTTTTTGAGCATAGTTCCAAATTACTCTCCAGAATGGTTGTAACCCTATGTTCTTACTTCATGTGATTTGAAATTGAGAATAGTATTGTTAGAAGATAATTGAATAAATGTAAATAACTTAGGTCCTCTACCCTGTTTATTTCTATCTATCTGTAGATAGAGCTAGAGAGAAAGATTATAATATATGGTAATGATCTTTGGCAGATAGAAGTGACTTTGCAATTGGCACTTTGGTTCTAGGCATTCTATTTTTTTTCCTTCTCATGCTTTGGCTTTCAATGGCATTATCACTCTGGATCTAGCTCTAGGATATTCTGTGATTCAATTTTCACCATTAAATAAATCCTGTCTTTCTATCTCTCTGTCTCTGTCCCTGGTCTCTATGTCTCTTTGTGTGTCTCTCTGTCTCTCTTTGTCTCTGTCTCTGTGTGAGTCTCTCTGTATCTCTTTCTCTGAATTTCTATCTCTCTTTGTCTTTCTGTCTCTCTCTCCCCATCATAACTCCTTTTCTGGTAATACTGCTATCTTATTATCATTGTTGCTATAAATTAGGAGATGGCCTGACTGAATAAAAGATTTTGCTCCATATGCTGTGCCCAAAGCATATAAAATTTTTCTATGTATGCTGTATCATATATGATAGACATTGATCAAATGAGTAGAAAAGTCAAGTGATTTTCATAAGGAACATCAAGAAAATTCGTTCAATACAAAAATAGTTCTATTACTCTTGAGGACTATTCTATAGATTGAGTGCAAAGACATCATAAAAACCAGGTTGATTTTCCCCATTTACATAAAAATGTACACACAAAAATATACTGAATAATCATAGAATGTCCACATAATTCAAATCACTCTTAATCAGACATTTACTTACATCACCAGGTTTTTATATTCAAATGATATAAATTCAAAACAATAGCCTTTCAGGAAATGAATGGGAATTCACTCATAGAAAGGATAAGTATTTTATCATAGGGACATTTCTGCTTTTACATTTTTATTGCTAAAGTCATACTACTGGGCAAGTGCATTCTTGAAGCAAAGAAAATTAATACAAGGAATAAAAAAAAAAAAAACCAATAGTAAGTGATTAGAGAAAAACTATGATACTGAAATAAAAACTGAAAACACTAAGGTCCATCAGAATCCAGCAGTCCCTTAAAATCATTGAACTTTTTCCTTTTAACACTCAGATACTTGAATCATATGCTTTATCAGAGAACTTCTGGACTATGCTATTAGATTATATCCCCAAAGGGGCCTCCAGAACAGCTCCTACACCATCTGCATTTTTGCAAATTATGCACATGGGTAGGCAAGCAATTACAAATTTTGCGCTTAAAATGGACTGCTGGATATTATGAGGAATGGTTCAACTTTTCTAAAGTATTCTTTTGAGATAAAGCTCTATAGAAACTGAATAAGTAAATAAATAGATAATGACTGAATTAAACAGTAAGTTACCAGAAATTTGCCCCAAACTACACATTACCAAGTAAGTAGAAGTTAAAATGGTAAAATGGTCAAAGAATGCTGGCAATGTCTCAAAGTTGGTTATATTATATTGGGGTTTTGCTACGTTTTCATTTTTTAGCTTTGTTTTTGTGAGAAATAAAACTTTAGCTTTAAGCCATGTTTGCTAGGAAAGCATTGCCAGATGTTACCACAGTACAATTTTCAGTTTCTAACTACTTTAACAAACACCACCAGTAATATATCTGTTCCACGCTGACTTGAAGCAAAAGTCTACAAAGGAAGAATGGCCATGGGAAGGGGTTTTTACTAGAAATCAAAAACTAAGAAAAGATTATTTTGTGCAAACAGGGAGATGTAATTAGTACTTTTATATGCTTCAGAATATATATTCTTATATGGGCAAAGTAACATCAAGTAAAATCATTTTTTTAGGTATGAAGGACCATGATTTTGTACATACAATAAGTGATTATCCATACAAGTTGATAAATGGGCTACTTTAATGAGGTCCCTTCTAGCTCAAGATCTAAGATCCTTTGATCCTACAACTTCTAAGTACTCTTACATCTCTGAATCTCTTATCCTATGATCTTCATATGATTTGAAATAGAGAATAGAATTGTTAGAAGATAATTGAATAAATAGAAACAGCTTCTGTACCCTGTTTATTTCTATCTATCTACAGAGAGAGCTAGAGAGAGAATATAATATATGGCAATAATCTTTAGAAAGTAAAAGTGACTTTGTGCATTTGGCACTTTGGTCCTAGGCATTCTAGCACACCATGCATGTATATGTATATGAACATGTATGTCCATTTATAAATATGCATATTACATGTATGCACATATATGACTAAACAGCAATAAAAATACTTTACATGCATTATCACTTTTCAGAAAAGGAGGATACATTACTTTAGAAGTATGACCTTAGGCAAATCACTTATCCTGATTATCTGAGTTTCATCTGAAAAAAAATTCCTAGTCCTAATACCACTTTAAACTTTTAATCTTATGACCATGATAATAACATACCTCAACATTAACAAAGTGCTCTCCTTACAATGGACTTATATCAAAAAGTTTGCATATTATTATCTCTATTTTACAAATTAGGAATGTAAGACAAATCACAAATTCTAAACAGAATTTGTCAGAGATAAAAACAACAAATAAGTCTAACTCTAGTCTTCTAAATACAGAGTTATTTCCACCATATCAGGCTGATTTTCTTGAATATAATTTAATTTTTATTTGACAATGTAAAAGGGTACTTCATGATTTGGCAATGCTCTTTAGGGTCATCATTAGAAATAAGTCATCGGCTATAATATATAAATACAAAATGTGCATGAGGTTGGCTTGATTTTTTAAATTTATAATACTGATTTGTTGACTATCATTAAACTTTCATAAAAGTATTTTGCAGAATGCATGTTTCTTAAAGCTTATTTGTTTGGATTTTGAGTAAAACGATTTTCAGTACATATTCACATATATCTAAAAATTGCACATGAAATATAACACATAGTCTGTGTCCACAAATATATAACTATTTTGAATGAATTGAAGTTTTTAGAGGATTAAGTTCAGTCCAATATGAAATTCAACCAATTCTATCTCCTGATGGCAAATGATTGCTTTTTATTGAACTTTTCATTCAACTAGTTTTAAAAATATAAATACATGCTAATATAAAATTAAGGGGAAAACAATATATAATTGAATTCTTCAAATAGATATCTATAATTTTAAAAAACTGTACAAGGATGCATGTATGTGTATATTACTTTAATCTTTAATACATATAAAAAAGAAAAATATCCCTCACAGAATTTTTAAAAATATAGAAAACATTGTCTAGTGTATATGTATATAAATATATATGTATGTATATAAATTCACCTTATTTACCAACAAACTATGATGCTCACATCATAATTTGTTGGTAAATAAGGTGAATTTATCTCACCTCAGTGAGACTCAGTGTGAACATTCTGGTTGAGTTTTTAGGCTTTTTCTTTTCTATCTAATTCATTCCAAAAATAATGTCTGTTTTGGTTACCTGGCTTTTATCTTCTTAACTAAATTCCACATACAGAATTGAGTGAGACTTCTTAGACTGGATTATCTGGATTTAGCTGTTATTTAAAATAAAAAGGTGGCCCTCTAATCAAGTAGCTTTGAAAAATTCCATCCACCGGCAAGTAAATTCCGTTCACTGGCAAGCAGCTTCAATTATCTTACTAACCTTTTGTTCAATTGCTTTACAAAACTAATGACATAAAACATTCATTATTTTTTTTCCTTCCAAGCCTTTTATTTTATTTTTTTTCTTCATAAAGGAGGTTTTACTTAAATGGCATCATGTTCCTTCAGGTTCCTTTAAGACTGAATTTCCTCTAATCACCTAAAAACCTGCTAGTCCACTTCTGCTGCATCTTTAGATGGATATCTACTTGTAGAAGCTTAAGTCAACAATGCTATTACTAATAGGCCTTTACATTAATTTTCATCTCTTTATCTAGTTTCTACATTATAGGTAACTAGATAAGGAAATGATCATGAAAGTTAAGATTAAGAAAGAGTGGTGGTGATTTTAAATTTTTGAAAGAGTTCTACAGAAAGAGCTTCTAGTCAAATCAAATGTATATTTTATCAAGTCAAAATAAACTTCTATTGAAAAATTTAATAAAATGCAGCTTACACTCACATTTTTCATCATGCCCCCCATTTTTGTCTCAGTCTGGAAAAATTGGAATCCAGTATTAAAAATGTATCCCTTTTTTGTGATTGTAAAAATGTCAGTCTGCTATAATAGAATCTGCAACTATCAAGGACAGTAAAGATTGGATGTCAAGTGTCTGTGGTTATAGCTTCCCAGAATGAAGGTGTGTAATTGTTTGCATTGGCAGGTGACTGAATTAAAACTGTCATAAAGGAGTCCATCATTTGGAAGTTGATAACAGATGGTGAAGGGTAGGGTTCTGGCTTTCAGCTCAGCTAGAAAGTAAGAGCAAGAGCAAAAAGCAAAAACTGAGAAATTCACACATGCTGCCAATAGAGAGAATGTAGAAAATGTACATTAGTAAAACTTAAAGAGGAAGTAAGAAGAAGCTTGAGAAGCTAAGCCAACCAGCCTACAGTAGTGATACACCCCTCCCTGTAATTGAAAGCTATTTAGAAAGAGTATGTATGTTCTCTGTAGTAATGACTAAGGGGGGGGAACTCAACTTAAGTTTCAGTTTTACCTTATCTGATACAAGCTTCTTTGTTTAATTCATAAGCAGGTCTTGTTCTGTTGTTTTGTTTTTGTTTTTAATCCCTCTCAGTTGTTTGTATATTCACCTTTCACTCTGCTTGAAATCTTTTAGAGATCAGTTCTTTTAGAACTTTGACTGTATGGTAACAAAGGCATAAATTAACTAAAAAGATAGGGCATTCCTATACTATATTCTAATGAAACATTTATTAAAAAACCTATTTTTTTTAAAAGAGCCTATTATGAATAAGGCACTGTACTTGGCTCTGGAGGTGCAAAGGCAAAAATGAAATCAATTCTAATCTTAAGGAATTTGTTTTGTGTTGGGTATGGGAGGGGGAATTCAGTCAGTACACAGAAAAGTAAATAAAAAAAGAATATGCAATGTAATTTCAAAAGGGAAAAATGTTTGAAAGACTTGGAGGGTCAGAAAAGGTCTAGAATAATATCCAACTGTGAGCTTTGCTTTGAAAGAAACTAAGGATCCTATAAGGTTGAGGTCAAGATAGATAGGATGCATTAAGATATAGGAGCCCACCTGTACAAAGATAGGAAAAAGGATTAAGTTATTTTTTAGAAGTATAAACAACTGGCTAAATTAGGAATCTGCTTTTTTTTAATGTATACTTTTCTGAATGACATCCACCTGAGTAAATATGACCATAATAATTAAGTTCTAGGATAAATATACCAATAAGAAATGATATTCTGTACTTAATGGAAAAATATATACACAAAGCTAATGATTTACTTTTCAGGAAGCATATAATCTTCTCAATAAATTATTATGGCCCTAAAACAGGAGATGTAAATATATAAATGTTTATATATATGCTATATATAAAAATATATATTTCATATTAAAAGAGAAGCAATATAATGCTCAGGTCCTAATTCAGTGTGTTAAAAGGATTTAATCAAATATGATAACATTCTAATACAAAAGATGATAAACTAACTGAAAATTTTCAACCATATATAACCATCCCTTTATGAATAGTTGTCCTCTCTCTGATGGAATTAAAAAGAACAATTTCATTGGATAAGCAAGAATTAGGTATATTTTTGCAGGGTTTTACATAGTTACTTCTTGGAGAAAGTTTGTTTCAAGATAGTTATGGATGAAATTCTTGCCACTATGCAATTACCCAAGAGAGAAAGTATTGTCAATAATCATAACTCACTGGAAGACAGGATCCCAAAGAAAGAGCAGCTGTGAACTTGAGAGAACTACCTTTGGCAATCAAGGGACCAGCTAAGGAAAGCTGATGAGACACTGAGAATCCTACTGAGCAAATCACTGAAGACACTACATCCAACATTAGTTGCATGAGACATTTATAATGACAGAAAAGACTTCTATGACCAGCAAGCAGTATTGGAATTTGTGTGTTGCCTTTAACCTCACTCTCACCATATTCTAAATTTTTACCATGCTGTCTCTTTATGCCATTGCTGAGACCTAAATGTGTTTACTGAATGTTAATGGGAAGCAAAGCAATGAGAGGTTATAAGCTAAGAATTTAAAAGTATCTCACCCTACATAACACATCTTCTGGACCTTGTAGTAACAATTGACCTCTGAGGATTCAATCTGTCAGTATGAGTAAGAAGTTGGGAATGAATACAACAAAGGATTTGCTAAACAAATATTCTTTCAGCAGATAAAAGTGTTTTTCAGCAGCAATTCAACTGAAAGAAGAATCAGAAAATATATTACAGTTGACTTTCTGCGTCTTTTTTTCATAAATGTCATTCATAATCATATTTTTAAAATATTTCTAGAGGAGCAGTGAATAGAATGCTGGTCCTGGAGCCATGAGGACCTGAATTCAAATCTGAGCTCAAAAACTTGACACTTAATAGCTGTGTGACCTTACACAAGTGACTTAACCCCAATTGCCTCACAAAATAAAATAAAATATTCCTGGAGAGGTAACACTAAAATGGCAGAGGAGAGGAGCAACCTAGATAAACTCCCAACAACCGCCCCCCCTTCAAATAACTTTAAAATAACACTTCAGATAAAATTTTGGAATGGCAGAGTCAACAAAAGTTTGTGGGAGACATTTTTGCAGCCTTAGACAATTTACATTGTCTTATGAAACTTATGAAAGATCTATAACATCACTGGAGGCAGTTGGGACAATAATAGCAGAAGCTTCAGGAGTCCTCCGCCACGAGAAAGTAAGGGAATCTGACAACTGATCAAAAAGAGATTATAGGGGAACCTTTGCTGGCCCTGGGTGACACTGACAACTCTGTTGTCCATTCCTAGTTCTAGTCACAGTTTTAGGAAGCACAGGAGTGCTCACAAGTGAGCAGGAAGAGAGCTAGTGATTTAAGCTGCAGAGGAGCAGGGGCCCTGCACTAGAGTGCAGATCAGGAAAGCAATGACTACAATTCTCAGATCATACAGTCTTGGAAGCACTAAAAATTGCAGAATCTCAAAACTAATTGTGAAAACAGTGACATAAATAAATCTGAAGTTTAGGACAGTGCCTCCTAAGGTGGTGAGCACAGCACAACTTCAATATAAAGTTCAAAGACAAGCAGGCTGGGGGAAATGAGCAAACAAAACAACAGCAACAACAAAGAACTGGATTATAAAAAGCTACTGTAGTGTCAGAGAAAACTGAGGCACAAATTTCTGTATGAAGAAGATGATAATGTGAAAATAGCTACAAGCAAAGCTTCAAGGGAAGCAAATGATAATGGGACCAAAGTTCAACAAAAATTCCTGGAAGAGTTAAAGAAAGAGTGAGAAAAGAAAAAAAATTAGAAAAATAAATTAGTTTTTCCAGAAAATATGAAAAGAGAACTAATGGCCATTTTTTTAAAAGGTACATCAAAAATACTGAAGAAAATTATCTCCTTAAAAACAGAATTGGTGTAATAATTTTTTAAAAGCACAAAAAATTGGCTAAAGTAAAGACTCTTTAAAAACCAGAAGGGGCCAAATGGGAGGAAAATACACAAATTCAATGAAGAAAAGAATTTCTTAAACAACAGAATTGGCTGAATAGGAAAAGAAATATAAAAGCTTATTAAAGAAAATAATTCCTTTAAAATTAGAATTGGGCAAGTGGAAGCTAACAACTCTTTAAGACACCAAGAAACAATTTTTTAAAGTCAAAAGAATGAAAAATAGAAGAAAATGTAAAATTTCTCATGAGAAAAACTGACCTGGAAAATAGATCCTGGAAAGATCATTTAGGAATTATTGGACTACCTGGAAATCATAATTTTAAAAAGAGCCTATACGTCATTTTCAAAAAATTATTAAAGCAAACTACTTTGATATTCTAGAACAAGAAAGTAAAACAGTACTCCAATACAATCCTATACCATTTCTTGTTCAGCTATTTCCTATCTGATGAGCATCTCCTCCATATGAACTAATGCAATATTAAAAGAGTATAACCAGGTAACAGCAATATTGTAATGCTTACCTGTGTTAAAGACAACTGATCTGATCACTATCATGATCCAAGATAGTTCCAAAAGATTCACAAGGAAAAAATGTCAAACACCTTCAGAGAGTACTGATGAACTGAATGCAAACTGATATATACTTTTTCAATTTATTGTCATAAGGCTAATATAAATAAATTCTGCATGATTATATATATATATATATATATATATATATATATATAATTACTTCTCAGTGGGTAGGGGAAATGTAGGAGAGAGAAAGAGAATTTGGAACTCAAAATTTTAAAAGAAACAAATGTTAAAAATAAATAATAAATTTATTTTATAAGTAAAGTAAAAAAAAGTAAGTACTGTTCTCTTTAAAGGGAAAATATCAAAAAGCTGAGAGCTTCAGGAATTGGAGACAACAAAGACCAATATACAACAGTTCTATAATATTATGTTTAATAATGATTTCTCTATATGTGAAAAGATTAACTACTTTTATAAAAGTAACATAAGGTTTATTAAAAATCAAACAGAACAAAAGCCTTTTAATTTAAATTTGCCTTATCTTTTAGAATATAGGCTTAATTCTGTGAATATTTAAAGACACCTTGTATTATATGGAAGAATAGATTAACTAGAAAATATGATACCTGGTTTCTAATCTAGGTTTTGACACTGTGTTATGTGGAGCAAGTCAAAACTTCTCATCCTCAGTTTCTCATCTTTTAAATGAGGGAACAAGAATGATTCTCTAAGAAGCCTTCCAGCTCTGCTTTAAAATGATCATTTTACCTTACAAAATCATTCAGATCTTTAAAATTTAAAAAAAAAAAAAGCCTACTCAAAATCTTTCTATACTCTCAAAGACAGGGAAATACATAATTATCATCTATTGCTCCCCTCCCCTTTACTGGCAAGTGTCAAAACAGGGCAGCCTGCATTTGTTTTCTTCACTTAGATCCCAACTCACTAAGATTTCAATACATACTATTCCCCTGAACGGTTTTCACCAATGTCAATAATTACTTTCTTGTTCAATTGTCATTTTTGTCTTTCATCTACCTTTATCTCTCCATAGCACTTTATATTGTTCATAATTCCCAATGAAGCAGGTCATTTATGTGAGGTCCCTTTGCTAATTAAATCTGCTTACTCAGAATGGACCCTAATCTCCAACTGTCAAAACCCTGAAAGGCCTAACTCAGGTGCTACTTTCTCCCTGAAGCCTTCACTGACTAATCAGCACTGGCTGAAAATAGTATCTTCCTTCTCTAACTGCCCATATCATTTAGCCTAATACTCTCCTTTGCAACTCTCATCATAGTCTTCATTAATTCATAGTTAATGATTTAATTTAAGATCACATACTAACTCAAAAATGTGTTTCATATTTATCCTTATATCCATATATAACCTTATAAGTTAATTGATGATAGTGAATATTTAACAAATAAATAGGTTGAAGGAACCGAGAAAGTTAACACTGGTGAAGAAAAAATTCAGAAAGGTTTTCTTTGTCTTTAAAAGTCAATGGATGGTGACAGTATCTAATTAAAGTAGAATCATGTGAAATATTAGTGAATAAATAAACTTGGACTACTGACTCTAAAGTATAATTTAGCTGTTAGACACTTGAGGTTTGCAGGTATATTAGAGAAAGCTTCAATCCACCAGCAGGAATTTAAAATCTTGAAAGTGATTTTGGCAAGAGTACTTACACAAGTATAAAGAGACACATTTGAGTATTGTCTCGACTGGGAAAAGAAATCTGTCAGGCAGCAAAGTAAAAACTGATTCTTGATAGTGTAAAGATATGAATTTCATGGTGTCTTTGCTTTTTACTAATATATTTTAATATTGTGATTTTTTTTTTACGTAGTCTACATTTTCCCCATATTGCTCCCTTTACCTCTCTGAGAGCCATCTCTAACAAATTAGAATTTTTTTTATTAGGACAAGAAAAAAATCAGCTAAACCAATCAATACAGAAAAAAATTCAAATTTTCTGAAGTGTTTCACATTCCTATATTCTGACCCTTGTAAAGAAGCAAGGGGTGGTATCTTTTTATATTTCTTCTTTGGGGCCAAATTTAATCATTCTAGATTTATAATTTTTAGTTTTGCTTGTTTTGTGATTGTTCTTTCCATTTACACTGTTGTAGCTACTGTATATATTTCCTAACTCTGCTTACTTCACTTTATATCAGTTCATATGTATCTCCATCCTTTTTGGTATTCATCATTTTTGTAGTTGTAGAACAGTAATATTCTATTACATTCAAATGCCACAATTTCTTGAGCCATTTCTCAGTTTTAGTGTTTCTACTTTATATTCAGCTTTTTGCTACCACAAAAAATATATGATAATATGTAAAATACACACACATATATAATATAAAATATAAATGATAAATATTTTAATGTATATGGAAGCTTTCTTTTGTCAGAAGTTTCTTTATGGGATATACCAAACAGTGAAATCTGTGGGGCAAATGTTACTGATATTTTAATCACTTTATATCTTCAATTCCAATTACTTCCCAGAATGATTGTTCCAATTTATCCCTCCAGCAACAATTTATTAATGTTCTTGTCCTTATTCAATCCCCCCCAATCTTTCTTACTTCCAATTTATGTAATGTTCACTTTGCTAAATATGAGATCAAACAAGAGTGCTATTTTGATTTGTATTTTCCATTATTAGCAGCAATATTAGGTATACTTTCAAATGGTTCTGAGTATGTTCCAGCTCTTTCCAGAATTGTTTTTCCATATAATGTCAATTTTTCTGTTTGTGTATGGCTTTTGATCTTTTTATAAATTTATTATTTTTATTTTTATAGCTTGAAGAGCAAACTTTAATCAATGATTTGATTTTTAAAAGACTCCTACCCTCAGGCAGCTATGACCACTCTTATCCTAAATTACTAATTTTTGTTTGTATAATAGCTTTCTTGTAATAAAATTATCTATTTTATCTTTTGAAACTGCATCTATCCTTTGATTAAGAATTCTCTTTCTAGCCACAACTATGAAAAGTATATGATCTGCTTTCTCTTCTAATTTTATAGTATACTTAATTTTTATTTTTATTTAATTTATGCTTAATTCATATAGGAATATGATGTAAGATAGCCCAATTTCTACTAGGCTCTCTTGTAATTTTCCCAGAAATTCCTAACTTTGTTTTGTTTTAAATCAATAAATAAAATGTTCTAATGAATACTAGTTCATATAAAAATATCAAATATAAATTGCTATATTTTGAATTTTCCCTGCAAGAGCAACTGTACCATCTTCAAGGACCACTAACAATATTTTACTTCTCTTTTGCTAAACACTGAAGGGGAAAAAAAAACACCAATTAGGAAATCACCAGTAACAAGTACATTTTCTTTAAAAATGTTGTCTTGGCTGAGATAACTTAGTGGTCAAAAATCCAGCTTCTCAAAAAAGTCACACATACAATTGGTTTTGCATGGCAATAAATAAGACTGCCTGACTTATATGTTGATAATATATGCTATCACGTTAAGGCAAATAAAACTTCTATATGGAATTTTTATAAATAAGAATAATGATTTGAGCTTTAAATATATCATTCAGAAAATGGATAGGTAACTGCCTAAATAATTTTATTAAACTGAATTTAGGCAGTATAATTTTTCATACAAAAGTTCACAACACCATATACATTTAAATTTTTATAATATCTAAAATGTTATTTGAGGCTAAAACTTTAAATACCAGGAATATTATTTTATGCATTTTTAAAAGAGCTATCCTTGGAAATGTACAGCTAATTATTAAAAGGTTGTGAAAGCCTTTCAATGAAGTGAAATGACAATGGAGAAGAAATCTGTTTCATAGGTATAATAGTTACACTTTCACAAAGGCATCCCATAAATTGTATTGTGACACTCTCCTGAACATCTTTGAGGACCAAAGGTAGGACTGGGCTATGAATAGAAAAGGACATATCGAGGGTGGTCACTGGCTCAAGTGACATATTGGGGTAAAAGACACAAGCTGGAGAGAACTCGAGGAAAAGGATGGCTCTTTCCCAAATTTTCCTCCTAGGGCTTGTTAATCCATCCATACTACATAGTATACATAGATACTTTATTATATTGTATCTTATTATGTATAGCACAACATAATATTTAGAGGTACTATAATATAAATAGTTGATAAACATTTACATTAAAATGAATTCTGAAACCAAAGATGAACCAGGGGTTAACGAGAGACAGATAAAAATGTAGTCAGAGTTGTAAACTCAACATCTGCCTATAGATTAGAAGTGCTTCTAACCAGGTGTCTTGTGTCAATGGAGGGAGAACTACATGGACCTCAGGGGCCATCATATTTGTCCCATAGGCTTAAATGGATCACCTATTGTAAAAGAACGTTATACAATGTTCATTCCTTTAAAAAACAAAAACAAAAAAAAAAACCCAAAAACAAAAACCTTGCCTTATCCTTACTACTTCCTCAAACTTCTACCACATCATACTTCTTCCCTACACTACCAAATCTTTACTTATTTTCTTTTTTATCTTTTTCTTTTTTCTTTTTTTTCTTTTTTTTTTTTTTCTTTTTTTGCTGAGGAAATTGGGGTTAAGTGACTTGCCCAGGACCACACAGATAGGAAGTGTTAAGTGTCTGAGACTAGATTTGAATTCAGGTCCTCCTGATTACAGGGCTGGTGCTCTATCTACTGCATCACCTAGCTGCCCCATCTTTACTTATTTTCATTGTTGCACCCACTTACCTTCAAGTCCTTGAAATATGGCTTTTTTTCCTTGCCATTTTGACAAAAATATTCTCTCAAAAGTCACCAGCATTCCAATCATCCAATCACTTGGACTTTCTCATTCCTCATCTACCCTGACATCTTTCTAGCATTGGAAACTGGTGACTATTTCTGCTTTCTTGCTATTTCCTCTCTTCTTGGCATATATGACACTTTAATTTCCTAATCTTTTTCTATAAAATTGACTTCTCTACCTCTTTACTTCATTATATCCTCTTCTTTCTGTCTACTAAATTTAGGCTCTATTCTAGTATATTGATTCTTATTCTACTTTTCCTTTTTTTGTTTCTCTCCTCTCTGCAATGTCCACTACTCCAGCTATCACCTCAATGGTAGTGATTTTTCAATTTTATATCTCCAAACTCTTCTCTGAACTCACAACTGCATCTTCAGACATCCAATACATCTACACCTGGATATCTTGGCAACATTTACTGTACTTATCACAATCTAAATTTATCATTTTTCCCCTTGGAATCTATATTTCCTTCTTTCTTTTCTAACATCCCTGGAAAATTATTCTCACAGTCATAAAGGTTACAATTCACCTCTGACTAATAAAAATAACAGCTCACATTTATACAATGCCTTAAGGTTTATAAGAGAGGTTTCCCCACCTCTTTCTTTCTTTCAATTCTCAGATCCAATTAGAAGCTACATGCTATCAATTCACCTTTCACCATTTTTCTCCCATCCACTTCCTGTTGCCCATCCTGCCTGTTACCACCCCAGCTCAGGCTTTCATTTTATCTTGCTTGTTCAACTATAATAGCATCTCACTTGATTTACCTGTGTCCAGTCCCAGATCCAGTCTATTATACACTTTACTTTTTGGGGGGAATTACAGTATTAAATAGTAAGAAAGGACCTCAGAGTTTTTCTAGTCCAACCAATACCTGAAAATGTGAGAAATGGGCATCAGGACTTTGCTAGAAGACTAACAACAAAGAGACTATCATCTCCTGGGGTGAATTATTCCACTTTAGGATATCTCTCACTGTGAATTTTTTTTTTCCTTTTATTTGCCTTTTTGCAACTTCTACAACTTGCAGTGATAGCTGCAGGTAATGGAAGAGATCTCTAATATCATTCCTGTATCATTCGACAGTCTTTTCTTTTCCAGCCTAAATATACTACATCTAGTTAATACCTAGCTCTGGTCCTAAAACTCCCATAAAATAAAACCTTACCTATTTCTTCCTGAATAATGTACAGAATTCTTAGTATAACATTTGAATTCTTCAATAATATGGCTTCAAGTTTAAACTTTTCAACTTTATTTCATAACATTCCACTTCTCTTTGCTATGCTCTTTTCAAGCAAAATTTTCAGAATGTGTCCCAACCCTCATTCAATTTAATTAAACAAAAATTTACTGAATAATTATCTAGAACATAGTACTAGATGTTGAGTCTATAAGGATAAAGATGAAGCATTATCTACCAGAAATAAGAGTATATTTTATTAGCGGAAAAACAACATTTATACAGAGGAATAAATTAAAAATCTATGTGTATTTACAAGGTAATTTTTGAGGTGATAGATAGAAGTAACAAATGTGAGAATAAAACCAATGCCTGATTAAGAGGCAGGGCTTCTTGTTGATCCTTAAAGGAAACTGGTAGATAGATCATTGGGATTCTAGTCAGAAAAATTTCACAGCAAATCAATCCTCAGATACTTATTACCCATGTGACCTTGGGCAAGTCACTTTACCCTGTTTGCCTCAGTTTCTTCATATGTAAAATGAACTGGAGAAGGAAATAGTAAATCACTTTAGTATCTTTGTCAAGAAAACCCAAATGAGCTGCAAGAATTGGACATGACTAAAATAACTAAACAATAACAACAAAAGGGAGGTAACAATTCTAAGAGGTAAAAAGAGCATAGAAAATATATTCCAGTTGTAAAGGGCAACTGTCCAAAGATACAGAGGTAAGAGATGGAATGTATTCTAGAGATAACAGTAAATAGATCAGTTTGACTAGAAGTCATACCAGAATAATTTCTACAATCTGTTTTTTATTACTGTGGTGGTAGTGGTTTTTTTTTTGGTGTTTGTTTGTTTTCCTGTTTCCTATCCTTCCAGGTTGAGATATCTTCTAGGTTGAGAGACCAATTCCTCAATAATACTTTCCCTTGATTTCTCCAGTCAGAATTAGTCTCCTTGTTCAGTTTTTCATTCATTCCCAACAATTTAATATATTTTTATTTATGTTACAAATCATATAATCAGTTTTGTCTACACAGATAGACCTCAGGCTTCTTGAGGTCAAGGATCATATCTTATGTATCTTTGTGTCCAAAGTTGGTATAGCATTGTGTCTTGCACCTGGCAGACATTTCTAATTGTGTGGTGAAATTAGAGAAAGTACCCACTGCTATAATTTACATAGAGTAGTAAAAGTACATTTTATGTTGTCCTTTGCTGTCGGTTCTTCCGCTTTTTAATTTTTTAATATAAAACTCTATGGAGGTTAGCAGTTAACAATAGCCTAACTCTGATTTACTGAACATCAAAAATGCATGAGATACTATACCTTTCAGAGATTATGCAAATCCATTATAGTACTCGACTTCCATTTATAGCTAGGGGAACAGAGTAAGAACAAAGGAGAATATTCAAATTTAGCAAAATACTATGAGCACAAAAGGCAATTAACAAATGTTTACTAATTACAAATACCAGAAGATAAAATCCATCCTATACCAAGACAATTCCAAGTGACAAATAAAAGTTTAGGCATACAATGGAATGGAATGGGACTAAAAGGAATTTCATATTAGCCAGACCCTGAAATTCTGGACAGGCAGGAAGCCAGTTCCTGTCCTGACAGTTACTGAGTGCCCATTACTTACAGATCACTTTACTAGACACTGTGGAAGGATACCTAAAAGAGAAATGACACACAAGCCCTGTTTTGGAGGAGTTTACAATAATAGAGTAGGTTGAGACTGAGACGATCTGGACTATCTTACTAAGACACAAAATCAGGGAAAGGACGACTTACCAGTTTGGCAGGTCTGCTGTTCTATTTGATGATACTGTAACCAGAAATAATGTTGATAAATATCCAAAAAGGAAAAAAAATATATACAGAGAAGACAGAGAGCCACACTACAATCATTATGTCTTCTGCCAAAGTAGCTGTTGTTTAAAGGATGAACTTAATAGATACCAATTACCCTCCCTAAGGAATTGATTGGGTCCCTTGAATCTCTAAGATTCATCATTCATCTCCTACTTAAAAGAAAAACATCTAGCATTTTTAAATGATATAATTCTCAAAAAAATAGTGATATTCTTTCTTACTCTTTACTTTTTTTAATGGAGACCAATGATAATACTAGAATGTAAGTTATCCTTAACCTGGTTTAAACTGTCTGCTGAGATGATTATACTGTGATATGGGTGCTACACATGCTTCTTGGAGACTCAAATGAGAATTGGATGCCAAGTGGACACCAAAAGTGGATGAGCAGCCCTGACTGAGTTACTCTATACCAATATGTGTCTTTGACAGCCCAGAAAATGAATGATGAACTAGGCCCAGAATTCCATAATCTGAGAAATCTAGTTGCACTCTCCATATCACTTTCATCTTATCTGATGCTGATTGTCCCTAGAGCAACCTATCTTAAGAACATAAGATCTTAAACACAGAGTGTTAAGTAAAGTTAGAGATCATCTCATTCAAAAGAACTAAGACCCAAAGAGAGGTAGTGATTCACTCAGATAATAAATGAAAGAGCAATTCCAGTTCTTTTTCCATTATATCATACCACTTCTTACATGCTATATTGCTATTTCTCCAACAACTTTCAGAGAAGAAAGTGGGGTGGTAACATATAGAGAATAAAAGCTATTAGATTCGGCTATACAGTAGCAAAAAAAAAAAAAAAAAAAAAAAAAAAAAAAAAAGTATTATGTGAAAGGAGAACCAAAGAGAGGGCAAAAAAACATTAAATGGATAGAGTTTATATGAAAACATGGACAAAAAGTTTACCAAATAATAAAGCATGGAAAGACTAAGCAATCTGGCTCATGAAGGAAGAACACATACTGATGAAATTACGGGGCCAAACTACCTTTCTCCTTATATAAGTATCCACACTATAACCTTAGTCCTCCCTATTTCTATGACAACTCTCCAAATAGGATTCCTCTGGTAAAATGCTCAGAATTGGGGCATTCCATATCATAGCTTTTATTTCTATCCCTTCCTATTTCAGCATTTCATTCCCCAAGAGGCACTTTATTTGATTTCTATATTTACCTAGCAAGTATTTCTTAATGCATTAGTCTAAATTCTTCCTATCTTCACAGTTTTAAAGATAGGACAAAGTTAATCACTTTTCATCACTAAAGTCTAGTTTCAATTTTTATGAAAAAACATCAAAAAGCGACTAAATCTGTGCATAGAATAAGTCAATTTTACCAGACAGCCTTATTGAGTCACAGTAAAAGTCCATTTAAGAGTGATGGAGTGAAATCTTCATTTTCTGTTTCCTTTACCGCCAGAAGCTTTTCCCTAACAAAAATCAGTTTTACTAATGACATGAAAAATTTCACTATTAGCAAGAGGATTTGTGAAAGCTCTTCTTCTGGCAATAGTTATTATGGATAAAAGATAATTAACTTGCCGAAGGTGAGCAAACAGTGCTAATAAGATTCTACTGCTTTTTAAGATTCTAGCTAGACTTGCTTCAACTGTAAAAAAGTTGACCAGTTTTGTCAGAAATATAAAACTTTTTTTTAAAAAATCTCAATCTCATGTCGGGAGTGTCACATCATTAGTGAGTTTTTCAAAGTAAAGAAAATGGCTGAAAATTATTTCTGGTTTCAGAGGAATCATGCCTAAATGAGAATTTTATTTTATTTTTTTAAGCAAAACACAATTTCAGATTTCCATGCTGCCAGAATTTCCTCTTCCTGGCACGTCAAAGATAGATTGGCTTGAAAAGAGAATGAACATTTTGTGTACTCCCCCATGGTTTGGTAACTTCAAAACAGACTGGCATCTAGAGCAGTTTGCAGGAAGGGGGTTAATTTAAGAGTGAGGAGAGATGTAGCTAATCCACTCCCTCAGGCAAAAATGGAAGTCACTGTGCAGCAAGAGATTTGGGGGGGAAATGCAATCTTTCTCACTTATGAAAATGCTTGTTTTGTGTGTGTGTGTGTGTGTGTGTTTTCTTATCAGAAGACATAAAATGTAGGTGCATCTTTTGTTAAAATAATGTGTAAAATTTAGCTAAATCACAACAACTTTATATAATGAATAATTAAATTAGAGGGAGAAAGTTCACTAAGGTTTACATAACACACTCATATAATTATTTTTTTTCTAATTATAAAGATTTCATGTTTGAACAAACACCTTTTTTCTAAGCTGCTGAACATATTCAAAGGTGAATTAAACTATTTGAGTAAGTTAAGCAATTAAGATGAATGAGAAAGTTTCATTTGCTTTCTAAACCACACATTCCTCATGAATGCCTTGCACTGACCCACAAACTGAACAATAAGAATTATGTTAAAAGGTACTGTCAGAAAGTTGAAAGCTGAAAGATACAAGCTTTGTCTAAATGCATCCAGAGAGCTGCAGCAAATTGTCATGTCATGCATTTTGTCGCCTTGCTAATAAAAACCTAGATAATCATAAGACCCTTTGGCCTTCCTGCAATGTCAGATTAAGTCAAACCATATATGCAGATGCTTATACCTGAATGCCTATACTTTTAAAATGCTTATCTATTTAATTTATATTTCATTAGAAAAACGTGTGTGTCTACTAATGATTTGAGCTCTCTGAGAGAAAAAGCACCAAGTAAATCCAATCTGTTATGATGATTATTGTTCTGATTATTATTAGGCCCATCTTTCTCATAGCAGAAGTCATCCCTATTTCTCACTAATATATTACCTTTCCATCACATTGCTCAAAGCAATTTAATATTTTAAAAAAACACATTTTATTCCCATAAGAAATATGTCTAATACTTTTAGCTCACTGTACTAATAAGAGTTTACTTTTCCCATCCATGATGGGAATATATATATATATAAAATCTTGGAATTCTTGAATCTTTCATCACTGGGAAATATCATCCTGCAAGACTGAATTTAGCATTAATATCTCATCTACTCCCCAGATTAGATTCTCTGGTTGGAGAGGCAGGGTCCTGAGTTCCACTGCTATTTAAGAATGGGACTCAAAACTATTCTATAACTAGAAAATTCCCCCCATTTCCCACCAGCTACATTGTTTTGGATGTCTTTGGACTTCTCTATCATGTTTTCCCTCCCTCAGGATGGAAAGGATAAGGGATAGATATCTGGGAAAGCCTCTCAGACCCTATATTTGAGAAGGGCACCCAGAGAATTTATTTCATCCTTTTCCTATTGACTAATTACTGGATTTCATGAACTCCAGAAATGCATCATTCAGCAAGTTGAATTCAACTCTGTAAATCATCTCTGAAATCTTTTCCCAAATCTACCACAGTACTTCATCATGTACTGTGCTAGAATAGCCCTGTATTACAAACAGAATAAAGCTATCACTTAGTATTGCCATTCAGAATCTAGTTGTAGATTCATACTTTTAGCCAAATTTCACACTTTTCACCTTTACCTGGCCTGAATACCAGCTAAACCATCTTATTCACCCCTTCTATATATTTGGAATGTCAAACCCAATCTCTGGCAACTGAATTTCTATCCATCCTGCAAAAAAACAAAATAATGTAAATATCACTTCATTAGGAAGTCTTCCTTGCTCTCCAACACCCTAAACCAAACGTGATATGACACCAACCTGTTAACCTCTCATACACTTTCATGTTCTATTGCAGCATGCCATAGCATACTCTCTCTACCTTTTTCTGTCTCTCATGTATCTCTCTACCTCTGTTCCTTTCTTTTTCTCTCTCTCTTCCTCCTTCCCTCCCTCAATAGGGGATCTACTCTCTCTTCCCTCCTCTTTCTCTTTCTCTTGCACCTTCCTAGTATGATTGTTTCCAAGAAAGATCCACAGTACCTAGCTATATCAGATCTAAAACTATATTATAAAGCAGCAGTCACCAAAACCATTTGGTATTGGCTAAGAAATAGATTAGCTGATCAGTGGAATAGGTTAGGTTCACAGGACAAAATAGTCAAAATTTGACAAATTTGACAATTTGACAAAAACTGCTGGGAAAATGGAAATTAGTATGGCAAAAATTAGGCATGGAACCACACTTAACACCGTACACTAAGATAAGATCAAAATGGGTCCATGATTTAGGCATAAAGAACAAGATCATAAATAAATTAGAGGAACATAGGATAGTTTACCTCTCAGACTTGTGGAGGAGTAAGGAATTTGTGACTAAAGAAGAACTAGAGACCATTGTTGATCACAAAATAGAAAATTTTGATTATATCAAATTTAAAAGCCTTTGTACAAACAAAACTAATGCAAACAAGATTAGAAGGTAAGCAACAAACTGGGAAAACATTTTCACAGTTAAAGGTTCTGATAAAGGCCTCATATCCAAAATATATAGAGAATTGACGCTAATTTATAAGAAATCAAGCCATTCTCCAATTGATCAATGGTCAAAGGATATGAACAGACAATTTTCAGATGATGAAATTGAAACTATTTCCACTCATATGAAAGAGTGTTCCAAATCACTATTGATCAGAGAAATGAAAATTAAGACAACTCTGAAATACCACTACACACCTGTCAGATTGGCTAAGATGACAAGAAAAAATAATGAAGAATGTTGGAGGGGATGCAGGGAAACTGGGACACTGATGCATTGTTGGTGGAATTGTGAACGAATCCAACCATTCTGGGGAGCAATCTGGAATTATGCCCAAAAAGTTTTCACACTGAGCATACCCTTTGATCCAGCAGTGCTACTACTGGGCTTATACCCCAAAGAGATACTAAAGAAGGGAAAGGGACCTGTATGTGCCAAAATGTTTGTGGCAGCCCTGTTTGTAGTGGCTAGAAACTGGAAAATGAATGGATGCCCATCAATTGGAGAATGGTTGGGTAAATTGTGGTATATGAATGTTATGGAATATTATTGTTCTGTAAGAAATGACCAGCAGGATGAATACAGAGAGGATTGGTGAGATTTACATGAACTGATGCTGAGTGAAATGAGCAGAACCAGGAGATCATTATATACTTCAACAATGATACTGTATGAGGATGTATTCTGATGGAAGTGGATTTATTTGACAAAGAGAAGATCTAATTCAGTTCCAACTGATCAATGATGGACAGAATCAGCTACATTCAGAGAAGGAATACTGGGAAATGAGTGTAAAATGTTTGCATTTTTGTTTTTCTTCCCAGTTATTTTTTACCTTCTGAATCCAATTCTTCCTATGCAACAAGAGAACTGCTCAGTTCTGCACACACATATTGTATCTAGGATATACTATAACATATTTAATATGTATAAGACTGCCTGCCATCTAGGGGAGGGAGTGGAGGAAAAAAAAAATATTGCTAAAAAAAAAAAGAAAGATCCACAGTAGTCTTAATGATATAAGATGCTTCTAGAATTCTAAAATCAGTAATAATTACAATAATTACATCATGATGTTAAATCTTAAGAGACAGAACAAGACCTAAATGGTTTGAAGTGTAAATCTAAACAATTCTTTATGTTCTTTTAATTATGATCATTAGGCTATATTTACTTTTTAAAATTTTATACTTTATTTTTGTTCTAATTTCACATAAAATATTTTTTAAAATTTAACTTTCTTAAAGTTCCATTTTTTCCCTCTCTCCTCCTCTATCCTTAAGAATGCAAGCAAATTGGTATAGGTTTTACCTGTACAATCATGCAGAACATTTTTATATTAGTCACATTGCACAAGAAAACAGACAAAAAAGCCAAGAAAAATAAAATTTTTAAAAAGTATGTATAAATCTAAATTAAACTCCATCAGTTCTTTTTCGGAAGATAGAGGTACAAGAAAAATGGGAGATATGCAAGATAGAGTCAACAGCCTGGGGAAAAAAGGACAAAAATTGATTGAAGAAAATAATTCCTTTAAAAATATCACTGGCCAAATAAAAAAAAAAACATACAACAACAACAACCTACAGAAAGGTTGTTGAAAGAAAACAACACCTTGAAAAGTAGAATTAGTGAAATGGAAAAAGAGATGTAAAAATTAAGTGAAGGAAATCATACATTAAAAACTAGAACTGGGCAAAAAAAAAGCTAATAATTCTATGAGACATCAAGAATCAGTCAAACTAAAGAAAATTTTAAAAATGGAAAAAATATATAAAATATCTCATTGGAAAAACAGCCAACTTGCAAAATATATCCAGTAGAGATAATTTTAAAATTACTGGTCCACCTGAAGGCTATGATTAAAAAAAGAGCCTGGAGTGCATTCTTCAAGAGATCATAAAGGAAAACTTCCTAGATATACCAGAGCCAGAAGGCAAAATAGTCATTGAAAGAATCCATCTATCACTTCTAGAAAGAGATTCCACAAGGAAAACCCCAAGAAACATTGTTGCAAAACTCTAGAACTACAATCTGAAGGGAAAAAAAATACTTCAAGCTGCCAGAAAAAAATAATTCAAGTATCAAGGAGCAACAGTCAAGATTACCTAAAACCTAGTAGCTTCTACAATAAAGTATCAGAGGACCTGGAAAACTGTATTGCAGAAGGCAAAGGACCTAGGATTACAACTAAGAATTAACTATCTAGAAAGACTGAGCATCATTTTTCACAGGGAGGAGATGGATCGAGGAGATGTATCTTCAATGAAATAAGAGACTCTGAACCATTTATATTGAAATACTGAAAGCCAGAAAATTTGATCTTCAAATCCAGGACTCAAGAAAAGTATAAAAAAATAAACGGAGGGAGGGACAAATAGATAGATAGATTGATGATACACACACACACACACACACACACGTTATTTTAAAGGTTAAACTATTTAATCTCTAGATGGGAAAATGATAACTATAATTCTTAAGAATTTTATCTTTTATTAGTGTAGTTAGAGGGGGGCATACATGAATTCAGGGTGAGGATATGAATTGACTCTGATGTGACGATAATAAAGAAAAAGACATTAAGGGGTGGAAAAAGGATTGTTACTGGGAGAAGTGGAAATAGGAGTTAAAATGTGACAAATCACATGAAGAAACACAAAAAATATATTATAATAAAGGGAAAGAAGGAAGGAGGATGAGCATTGTCTGAAGCTTAGACTCATCACTTTAGGCTCAAAGAGAGAATAACATACTCACTCAGTTGGATATAGAAATTTACCTTACCCTGTAAGGAAGTAAGAGAAGAAAGTAGAAACAAAAGGGAGAGGCTGGATAGAAGGGAGGGCAGAAACACTAGGAGAAAGAGGTAAGAGGTGGGGAGGAGTGATAGAAGAAAGTGCAGGTTGAGGGTGGCATGAGTCAGAAACAAAACACTAGTAAGTAAGGACAGGGTGGAAAGAGAAAAAAAATACACATAAAGAGGAAATAGGATGGAGGGAAATATATAGGTAGTAATGGTAATTGTGAATGTGGATGGGATGAACAAAATAGAAACAGATATCTGAATGGATTAAAAAACAATATGTTGTTTACAAGAAACACATTTGAAACAAAGAAATGTAGAGTAAGGGTAAAAGACTGGAGTAGAATTTATTACTCTTCAGCCAAAGCAAAAACAGCAGGGATAACAATTATTTTTTTAGTTGCATGCCCAATTCATTGATCTCCCCTTGCTCTATTTTACTCATGTAGCTATTTAGAGATATAAAATTTCCTCTAAGAACTGCTTTGGCTGTATCCCATAAGTTTTAGAATGTTGTCTCATTATTGTCATTCTTTTGAATGAAATTACTGTTTTAATGATTTGTTGTTTGACCCATTCATTCTTTGAGAATTAGATTATATATTTTGCTATTGTTTTTTAGTCTATCTTTCCTTGGCTTTGATTGAATGTAATTTTTATTGCATTATGATCTAAAAAGGAATCATTTATTATTTCTGCTTTTCTGCATTTGATTGTGAGATATTTTAATATTTATTATGAGATTTTTTTTTAATCAGGATACATGGTCAATTTTGGGGTAAGTATGATGTGCTTCTGAGAAAAAGGTGTATTTCTTTTCCTATTCAATTTTTTCAAGAGGTTTGTCATATCTAAGTTTTCTAAGATTCTATTAATCTTCCTAGTTTTTATTTTTTTTTTTAATTTTTTTGGTTAGAGTTGTCTGATTCTGAGAGGGCAAGGTTGAGGGAACTAAATAATTTTGCTGTTTCTGATGATTTCTTCTCTAACAATATACATGCTGTACTATTTGATATGTATACATTTAAGTATCATTACTACTTCATTGTTGATGATACCAACAACCTTTAACAAGTTGTAGTTTCCTTCCTTATCTTTTTTAATTAGATCTATTTTTAGTTTTACTTTATCTGGATCAGAATTAGTTTCTTACTGAGACCAAATCTTCCCTCTGAACCTACTATAGTAGGTCAGTTTAGTCTACAGAAGAGATGCAGTCTTCTTCCTGCTGCTTCTCACCAGTCAGTTTTCTGAAAGAATATTTTTTATTTTTATTTGTAAGGGTTTGCTATTTAGAGATATAGGAAAACACTGTAGAGGTTAATATACACATTCGCTGAGTGCACAGTCATTCTTACCTGCAAATATTGTAGAAAATGGAGGTCTCTTTCTGGAATCTTCTTGCCTTTCTTCTTAACCGACCTTTCCTAATTAACCTAATTCTACCTGAAACTGAAGCTAGTAAAATCAGTTTCTAACAGACAGATTTGGATGAGCAAAAAAAAAAAAAAAAAAAAAAAATTAATCTCCTTAGTTCATTTCAAAAAGTATACAGAAATCGAGGAGAAGTGATGGTTGAACAAAGTGACATGTTTTGGCAAAACAATGATATAAAAGGATATGCTTCTTCCTCAGAAGATTTCTTCAGCAGAAATCCTACAATTCACAAAACTTCATCCCAAGGCTACATTTTGAGACTGACACAATTATATGGTAACTTATCTGGGGCCCTGCCCAAGTAGGACATCCTGGATAAGTGAGAGAATGGGTAGTTGTAAATTCAGCCCTATCTTTCCCCTATCTATCTGCTCTTTGCCTTCTCCTTAATTCTATAGATCTCTTCACAATCCTTTACATTGTTAGCATTCATTGAGATTCTTCCTGAAGATTAAACATTTCTTGACAAATTCTCTAAGGCTAGCTGCTTTTTGCCTCACACAATTTCACACTTAGGACTAGGAGTTCTAGGTATCCTCATTGCTCCTTCTGCTAATTTCTGATCCATCCTTTGTCCCTGTTACTTAGAAAACAACTGTCCTCCTCTAAATTTAAATTTATTTTTTCTCTTTCCATGTTGATATCAACTATGCATTTATAGGTCACTCTCTCTTACTCAGGTGCAGCTAGGTAGTACAGTGATTACAGTGCCAGGTCTGAAGTAAGGCTCATTTTCCTGAATTCAAATTCTCCTCAGACACTTATTAGTTGTGTGACTCTGGGGCAAATCACTTAACCCTATTTGCCTCAGTTTCCTCATCTGTAAAATGAGCTGAAGAAGGAAATGCCAAACTATTCCAGTATTTTTGCCAAGAACACTCCAAATTCAGTCACAAGGAGTCAGACATAAATAACTGAACAAAAACAACTCTTACCCAAGAAGTTCAGTACCTGAATTCATGCTTTTTCCATTTCAATCTCTTAACTCTTTGAACACCATGGTTCTTAAACTCTTTTATTCCAGTGACCCCTGATTCCAAGATACTTTAACCATGTATAGGGATGCGAATAGACAAGTGAATTTATCTCAGGTGCCAGAATTTTTGCTACAACTTTGCATAGTTTTCCAGTTTGATTTCCCAACTTTGTCTACATATAAGACTTTTTAAAACATAAGTCAAATAGACTTGAAACAAACACAATATTGTACCACAAATGAGTCTGTGGAATTTAGACTTCATCTACTGCAAATGTAAACGCAACCTTTTTTTGTGTCTAGAATTTCCCTGAAATTCATTAGAAACATGTAAAGGTGAATACATATGAAAGATTTCTCGGATGAGTCACTCAACTGTGAAGGGCGAGTTTTACTTTGTTTTACCTAGAAGAAAACAGTTGCTTGTTTACATTTACTTTACAGAAAACATACTCTACCCCTTTGCCTCCCTCCCTTCCTTTTTCTTCATTTATCCCATATTTTGCCTTCCCCAACTAGAAGGTAAGTCTTTAGACCAGTGCCTATATTTGCTTTCTTATACTTCTACTTTCTACTCTTAGCATAGTCCCTGACACATAGTAAACATTTATTAGATGATCTGAAAAGCTTTCTTTCTTTCCTCTATCTATCAATCTGCTATCATCTATTTCATAATATTAACTGAACTTAGGTATATATTGGTGTCCTTTAGTAATACCCTGAATTTTGTCTCTATCAATCAGTTCCTAGTAGATTTGAAAAAGAGCCAGACAGTAATGAAGCTTTTAGTGACTCATTTGCTTGGCCATAAATTTAAGCACAATATCAGGGATATTAACAGAAATTTCTAGATCTTATCTTTTAAAAAAAGGTAATATGTTATAAGATAGATATAAGGTAGAATCCTCCTCTCCCTAAAGCTTATGGCTTTCAGTTATCTCCTGAAAATCATGTAGCTATAACTTTGGTAAAATTCTATGCTTTAAAAAAACTTAATTAACCAAGATTCTCGGGGACTAGGATATTTTGGTCAATTAAATATACTGCTTCACTTTAAAATGAACACATATTCCTTTATCCTCAAGAGTCGTTTAAAATCATAAATAATCTAATATTATATCCAGACTGAGGCAACAGTTAAAAATGAAAAAGCATAGTTTTTTGATTGATTGTCTTTATCTTATAAGTCAGGATATTATAGTACCTCAGGGTGTTAATTTATCTGATATTAATTACGTTTATATAAAGTTCATGTATAAACATAGAAAGACAAGTGGACTGAACAAAATGTATACTTGACATAGAACACAACCTTCAAAAAGTTTGGTACAGAGGAAAAAATTCAATTATTTGAGGGTTTGGGGTCAATTAATTCTGGGTGATTTTAAAAAGAAACATATTAGGCATATTTTTTGTTAAGTCTCTGGTCAACATAAAGAACATAAATTCTGCACCCAAAGCAGTACTTGAGGATACTCTATTTCCTAAGCTCTTCTATACAGGAAGAGCTCATGAAAAGAGCAGATGTTTCAAAATTATGGTCATTGGTTTTGCAGCCAAAATCCCAGGACATTAAAAAAAAAAAAAATCCTTCTGCCAAAAAAACAAAAAACAAAAAAAAACCGAAAACAAAAAAATGAACAAACAAACAAACAAACAAAAAACACTCCAAACCTATCTAATCATGCTTTCTCCTCATCCAGAGACACAGGTTTCTAGTCAAAAGTACCCATATGGCCATAATAAAGTAAGTTTCCTGTTAAAAACAGGAACTCCTCAATTATTATTATAGACCATTAAAAATGACTATTTCTCAATTTTCTCTGAATCATATTCTTGACCCAGAGGTATATTCCTCATCAGAATATTTCTCAGGCATTTTTATGTTTTTCATTTTAACTGCTGGAGCTTTTCTCCTAACTGATTACAAATTTCATTATTTATTCAGCAACATGATGATTACAATTTAAATTAAGATTAAAAAAAAATCAAGGATTATACATCAATGTCCATTTCTAATAACATAGTTATCTTTGATTTCGGGTAGTTATCATGTTTAACCAGATATGTTATTCAATCTAGTTTATTCAAAATTATTAGTAAAATTATGGCATAATAAAAATTATGTTAATTTTGGATGGCAAAAATACAAACCACAAAACTAAAAGATATGCCTTCTTAAGTTTCTAGAAATTCAAATACAAATTACTATTCTCTCCAAATGAAAAATTTGAATCAATGGAGAAATTTTAATATTGCATTAAAGAACAAATAAAAGCCTGGAGGAATCAAATTGTGACACTGATATAAGCATGTTTTTAGAAAATCAAAAAGGCAACTTCCTCTTCCCAACTGAAAAACAGAATATCAAATTTGAAGATGGTAAAATATCTATCACCATGTGTAAAAATATTTCATTTTAGAAGCAGCTAGATGGCACCCTGGACAGAATATTAGTCTTACAGTCAGGAGGTCCTGCGTTCAAATCTAGCCTCAGACACTTAACACTAGCTATGACCCTGGGCAAGTCGCTTAATCCCAATTGACTCTTTAAAAACTTCTATTTCTCTAAATTTATGGATATTTGCAATATTTAAGTCAATTTTTTTAGTATAATTACCATTAAAATTTTACATATATCTCAAATTCAAATAAATCTCAGAAACAAGTACTATGCATTTGTTATATGTAAGCAATTGTACTAGGCAGTAGTGATACAAAGATGAAAATGATATGTTAAACAACATAATCTAGGCTACAGGGCTGTGTGTGTGTGTGTGTGTGTGTGTGTGTGTGTGTATTTGTGTAGGGAAATACAAAGGAGATTGGAGACTGGTTAAAGGTTTGATTTGGATGGATCAAACAGATCAAATCATTCAGGAAAGATAACTTTGCCAATAACTTCATTTACATACAATTCTCTAAAAAGGTTGACTAGTTAATTGGAAATCTAATAAAAAGCTTTAAAATCTTACCATTTTGTTTAAACTCTAAAAAATTCCTTCTGTTTCAATTGCATGAATTTCTATCAAAGATAAATTATATTTTTGGTCTTTCTACAAATTTAATGATACAATATGCACTTCTAAATTAAGACTCAAGATCTGTGGGACTCCAAGGAATACTATATTAATATGTCTAAAAATATCTTTGCAATTTTACAAGGCAACAATAAAACTTTGTCTGAATTTGTACTATCTTTAACTTTTTGTCAAGGTTCTAGATATTTTGGATACATAAAAATAAATACATTATTACAATGGAATTGTTTTTGAAGCTTTTTTTATTTTAAATTGTGAAATTTATTTATTATGAGAGAAAATAAAAATTAAAATTAAAATAAAAACAATAAATTTTTAAACTTTTAATATTTTTCTTTTTTACAATTTTTAAAAATATTTTAATTTAAAGTTTTGAGATCCAAATTCTACTCCTCCATTCCTCCCTCCCCTCTCCCTTCTCTGACATGGTAAGCAATAAGCTATGGATTACATATGTGCAATTATGCAAAATATTTCCATATTTGTTACTTTATACAAGTTATTTTGACTCAAATAAAAGAAAAAATGGGAAAAAATGAAAAATTCCATGCTTCAAAATGTATTCAAACAATAAAAATTCTTTGTATAAAGGCATAAAGTATGCTTCACAATTAGTCCTTTGGGATTGTCTTGGGAGTGAATTGCTTAAAATAGCTAAACCATTCACAATTCTTCATCAAGCAATCTTGCTATTACTGTGCACAACATTTTTCTGGTTCTGTTCACCTCACTCTACATCCATTCTTGTAAGTCTTTCCAGGTTTTTCTTAAATCATTCTGCTTGTGATTTCTTATGTTTTCTCTTTCATTTTTATCTTATGTTTCTCTTGAGCCTTGAATTTGAAGGTCAGATTTATTTATTCAGTTCTGGTTTTTTAATAAGAAATGCTTTTTTAAAGTTCTCTATTTTGTTAAATATACATTTTCCCCCAGAAACCTTATATTTAACTTTGCTGAATAGGTGATTCTTGATAGTAATCCTAAATCCTTTGTTTTTCTGCATATCATATCCCAAATCCTCTAGTTCTTTAATGTGGAAGCTGCCAAATCTTATGTAATGTTGACTATAGCTTTATGGTATTTGAATTGTTTCTAAATGGCTACTTGAAGAACTTTCTCCTTGATCTGTGAGCTCTAAAATGTGACTATGATGTTCCTGAGAATTTTCATTTGGGGATTTTTTTAGGTAGGGATTATTGGGTTATCTCAATTTCTATTTAATCCTCTGGTTCTAAAAAAGCAGGGCAATTTTCTTTGATAATTATTTGAAAGATGCTGTCTAGGCTTTTTAATTTTTTTTTTTTTAATCATGGCTTTCAGGTAGTCTAATCTAAATTTATGTATAATTTCTCCTTGATCGATTTCCTAGGTCAGTTTTTTTTTCAATGAGAAATTTAACATTTACTTCTTTTTTTTTTTTCATGATTTTTATCAAATCTTGATGTCTCATAGAGTCATTCCTTTTCTTCAGTAAGCTTTTATAGTTTCTTTTCCATTTGGTCAATCCTATTTTTTAGAGAGTTATTTTTCTCAGTAAATTTTTGTATATCTTTTCCCATGGTATTGACTCTTTTTTCATGATTCTCTTGTATTACTCTCATTTCTTTTCTCATTTTTTCCCTTCTATTTCTCTAATTTGTTTTTTAAAAATCCTTTTTAAGCTCTTTCAGGAATTCTTTTTGAGAATGAGACCAAAATCTTTGAGATTTCACATGTAGTCATTTTGACATTTTAAGTTTATTCCTTGATCCTTCCTCTCACCACAGTAACTTTCTACAGACATTCAGTTGTTTGTTTTTTCTGTATGTTTTGCTCATTTTTCTGACTTTTTTTGTAACCTGGTGTTTTTATGGGAGAGTGGGGCTCTGGGTCTTACTGTTGGCTTTCAAGGCTTCTCTGCTTACTTTCTCTGGAGGATAGTCCTCCCTTCTAGCTGCTTCTTGAAGGTGAGGCCTCCAGGTTGGCCTCCACTGAGAGGGAGCTTTAGCTGCTGGCTTTGTCCAGGAGGGAGTGGGGGAGTGTCCTGTTGCAGGGTTGTTAGAGCCCTATGGGAAGGAATTTGTTGCTGATCCCCTCCAGGGGTGGGGTCCTGTTGCTGGGTTATTATGGAAAAAGGGTCTCTAGGCTGGTAGGCCCCAAGGGTCTTTTTGGTAGTCAGCCCTAGGATGGGGCTTCAATACTGGTCAATAATGGGATTAATGACTTGTGCTGGGGTGGGGACCTTGCTGCAGTACAGACTGCTTACTTGCCTAGAGGGCTGCTGGTTTGCATAAGGACAGGTTCTGTTTGCTGTATTGCCCTAGGCTTGGAGTCTGGATGCAGGCCCTCTGTAAATCCACCTGTAACCACAACCCTTGGACTTCACTCTCCATCAGCCCCAGGGAGACTGACTTTTTCTCTCATTCAGGTAATTTGCTTCCCTGCTCCTAGATCAATTCTGAGGTACTTTTATAATTATTTGAAGGGGAATTTGGAAGAGTTTTACAAGGTTTCTTCCTCACTCAGTCCAACATCTTGGCTTCAGAAGTTGTAATTTATTTTTTCCAAAGCCTCCTGAAATTAGCTAACAAGTCCGGTTGATTATATAGTATAATTTTAACTCCCTCCTCCAGTCTCTCACCTTCTTCAATCAAACCTGCAAATATTTGGGTGGTTATCCATCACCCACCTAAGAAAGTAGATATACTCTTAATTCATCAGTCAAAAGCCTCCAAAAATGTAGTTTTATGTCGCATTACTCTCCTGTACATATACCATATTCCATTATTAGTTCTCATTCTATATCTTGTTTTTTCATGAATGAAATGGACTCTTCCCCTATTTCCCCCCTCCCCCAATATCTTCAACTGCAGAAGTCCCCCACACTTCCTTCAAGGCCTGGTTGATTTACCAACTTCTTTGTAGAGTCTTCTATGACCTCCAGGTAAAGATGACTTCTCCCCACAATTTTTCAAAACTCTTTTACTGGAAAATTTTTATACTTGTCACATTCTCCCTTCTATTAGTTATTTCCAGAACTTTATGCTTCCAGAAGATTGTCAATTCCTTGAGAAGAGATTGTTTTGTGTCTGCATTTCCCTAGCATCTAACAAATTACCTTTCACATTTTAGAAAGTTAAGTAAAAGTTTGTTGGATTGAACAGATGTAGAATATTGTATTCAATGATTTAGTGGCACATTTTAAGCAGAACTTTGACAAATTAGAGAATGACTCCAGGAAGGCCTCTGGAATGAAGCCGACCTTGGAAATCATTTCAAATGAACATTTAAGAAAACTGTTTAGTATGGAAAAGAGAAGACTAATAGGGGACTGGGTAGGTCTCTTAAGACATTTAAATTGTTACTATGGAAACAGCATAGAGAGCAGAACTAGGATCAATAGTGGGTGGAAATTACAAGAAGGCAAAATTTGATACAACATTAAAAAGAACTTTCTAACAATTAAATCTGTCCAACAATGGAAGAGACTGTGAGTAGTGGTGCTTCTTCCAATTCAAGATATTCTGGATCTAGATTCTTAGCCAATTAGGCATCATTTCACACCAGAGCTTAAGAAAACAGGGCAGAAACATAGAAATGTGTTAAGTAAACTTTAAAAAAAACTTTATGGTAATAACTCTGACTCATTTTCCATTCTCATTCCTGGCTCATTTTCTAAGATCTTATTAAAAACTATAAACCAATGTTGTTTGGTAGAGCCTAAAATAAAATTATTCCATGAATAGTCATTGTTTAGGTATTTAATGTTTCATTAATTCATTAAACAAATACTTAATGAGTGTTTACACATGTTAGGCACTATGAGACATACAAAATTGAATGGCCCTGACATTCAGAAGTATACCATAAGTAGCAAAGTTTACAATTTTATGGAATAAGTCAGTGAGTTCCAAGCTGTAGATAGTAGTGGTTTCTATCACAAGATTCAATATCTTCAGGTTCATAATTTTTAATGGAACATTTATATATTTACTAATCCTTCCCTTATTTATAATTTTTCTAAACATAATTAATTCAATGTGAAGGAACATGAGTAGCCTGAAGAAATCTATTACTAATGTCTTGGATCATATTTCCAGAGGACATCTCATTTTTATTTACCCATTGCATCCTATAGACACATATGGCCAACATCATATCAGAGGTCAATAATAATAATGATGTCCAGAATCATAGTTATAATATCTATTTTATATATTGTTGCTACACTTTACTTATAAATCTCTCCATTGAAATCAGGGCTGGGAGTTTATAGAAGGTGCTGAGAGGGAGGGAGGACCTGGAACTCAATGCTTCTGTTTCTCTTAAACACATTTCCAAGAATACAAGCATTATATTTCTAAATTTCAGAGAAATAACAGAAACTCAAATATATTTCTGACAAACTTAAAGATTACATAATTTGTTGTACCCTGAAATATAAGGTAAACTTTATTTTTCTTCTCTAGTCCACACAGTCTCTTGAGAATGGTCACCTAAAATACTATCTGATGTCAGAGATCCAGAATTCTTTTTCTGAAAAGATGGTGATATACAAGGCACATACACATATACACAGGCACTGTCTGTATAAATAGATAAATGTAAATACACACACACATGTGTGTATACATATATATATAAAATGTGTGTTCTTTTTTATTTTAAGAGGAAATCAAGAGAGAAGATTTTAAGATAATAGCCATGTATTTTGATTTGGATTTACAGAATGTAAGGGCTCTGAAAGACTTAATTCTTTTTATAAGGCAAAGTTGTGAATTTTTTTTTCCATTTTAACTGAATTGTTTGAGTTTATCCAAGACATGTTGATGTTTCCTCAGATAACATCTCAAAAGGGACAGCATCTCTTGGCAAAGCTACATAATGATTTCTTTTGTTGTTACTATCCACACACATTTATATTTATCTGGATATAATTGTAAACATTTGAAAATAATTATATGGTTAAGTCACTTCAATTAGTTAAGGAGCTGGATGAGAACAACAGAAGAGATTTAAAGCAACAGCTGAGTGTTGAAGATTTGAATCTGATTATACCTGATGTCAGCATTCCACTGAGCCAAAACTAATTCCAGAGGCCTCCACCCATTTCACAAGGCTGTCACAACCTAGAGCTAGAGAATTAAAGTGAGAAAGGGATAAGAAAGGAGAATCTTAAAAAAAAAAAAAAAAAGCACATATTATTAATGTTCTATTATACTCTGCACTTATCTATCTATTGGGGCCTTTTTTTTTTTTTTTTCAGAAAGAAAATCCTGTAATGGATAGATTACATTGATATGCCCAGTATGGTGTTTCTGGATTGCTGAGAAAACACTGGACTCAGAATTCTTAGGCATGTCAGGGGTTTCCAGATCTCAACAATCACAAATTTGAGTTCCATTCCCAGACCAAATTTCAACCAAGACAATTAATCAATGAAGATTTATTATTATATGCTGAACATGTGTAAGCACTGTGTCTAAGTACTATTGACACAAAGACACAAATGAAATGGTCCAAGCTCTATATGAAAATTATATTTTATTGGGAGAGTCAACAGATCCATATGTTAATACATATGAGATAATGGTTGTCCTTCATTTCTGAAAAGGACCAAAGAAACATCACTATGTTAGAGTCAAGTAGTAGCATGTCTGATTTTAGTTGATCAAATGCATGAGTCCAGAATGCTCTATCACAGGCACATATAAACCATGTGGACATTTGGATGGAATTCTCTATATTTGTGCATCTCTTGTTTTCTTTGAGGTACTTAATTTTTGCTTTGCTCAGCAACTTCTCTGATGAGGGCACAACCATGCTGAGCAATCCTGTACCAGTGTCTTCCATGTCATACAATCAGTTTCAAAGTTTTTAAGAGAGATCTTGAGAGTATCCTTGTACTGCTTCTTCTGACTACAATGTAAACAACACCTTCCCTGTGTGAGATCTCCATTAAATAGCTTTCTTGACAATCATAAGTTTGGCATTTGAATATGGCCAACCTACTGAAGCTGTACTCTCTGTAGTAGTTTAAATACTTGGCAGTTTAGTTTGAAAAAAGACCTCAGTGTCTGGTATCTTATCCTGTCAGGTGAACTGCAGAATCTACCTAAGACAATTCAAATGGAAGCAATTCTGTTTCCTGGCATGGTTGCTTTTTTTATTGTAGGTTTCACAATGAATTCAGCATAATGACTCTGTAGACCTTCAGTTTGGTAGGCAGCCTAATATCTCTTCTCTCCCCCACTTTCTTCAGATGTCAAGCTCATTAACAATAAGCACATCCTGGAAAGTACACTGCCAAGGTAAGTAAATTTATCCACAGTATTCAAAACTTCTCTATTTGCTGTAATTGATGATTCCCTATGGATGATGTAGTGCTGGCTGATTGAGCACCTTTGGTTTTTTTGTTTGTTTGTTTTTGTATTAATGATTTGCACAAGCATCAGATAATCAAACCATATTTTGTTGTATCTCAGCTTCAGAGCCTGACTTGAGTGCACAACCATCTGCAAACAAAAAAAGCATGTACCAACACTCCTTCCATTTTAGTCTTGGCTTTGTAGTCTTTTCAAGTTGAAGAATTTATCATAAGTGTGGTAGTTGACCTTGATATTCTGTTCATCTTCACTGAAGGCATTTGACAACATGCTTAAAAGAAATGATACTAAAAAGCCTCATTATTCCACTGATGACTGGGAAAGTGTGAAAGCATCATCCATTACCCATAATCCTGGCAAGCATGCCATTTGAAATTGACACACAATACTGATGAACTTCTCTAGGAAACCAAATTTTGACACAATTTTCCATAAGACCTCATGACTGACAATATCAAAGGCCTTCTTCAGATCTAAAAACAACTGTGTGCAGATTCCGTTCTCCAACTGCCATTTCTCCCAGAGTTGTTGGGCAGCAAATCCTATATTGACTCTTCCTTGACCCTTTCTGAAGCCACACTGGCTCTCTGATAGATGACCATCTTCCAAGTGAAGGATTAGTCTATTAAGGTGGAATCTAGCAATTAAATTGCCAGCAATGATTAAGAGAGAGATTGTTGCAGAACAATATATTTCCTTGGCCTTTATAGAGATGGACAATGAGGACATCCTTGAGCTGACTTGTTCCTCATATCAGCAGTGTAGTTCTGAAAAGGCTACTCAGACACCCAGGAAGTTGCCAAATTGCACTGTTGAGTCAGAATACTTGCAAATATCAAGACTGGTTTGATGAAAATGATCAGAAAATTCAGACACTACTAAGAGAAAAATGAAAATTCCACAGGATTTACCAGCAGGATACATCTTGAGAAGGTAGCATTTAATTCCATCAAAAACAAAGTAAAATTCCATTAAAATAAGCTTCTAAAGTAAAGCTTAGAAAGGTGCAATATTCTTGGCTCAGTAAGAAAACAGACAAAATTCAGTTTTATACTAATAGTAACAATCCAAAATGCTTTTTTGATGGTCTGAAGATTATTTATGGGCCAAAGACATATGGTTTATCTCAACTGCTTAATATACTGATTGAGCACATTGATTAGTGATCGAAATACAATCCTAGAGAAGTGCACTGAATGCTTCTATGGACCATCATCAGCCAATACTGAAGCTACTAACTGTTTACTCTGAAGAAAAGGCTTAAATGCCATTAGGCTTCTGTAGTGTTGGAAAGTACCTGCTGTTGATTCTATTTCAACTAAGATTTACAAAGTGGGAAGAATCTATTATTTATACAAAAGCTGACTGAAATTTTCTGGGATATACAGGAAGATGATAATATACCCAGGAGTTCAAAGATGGCTCCATTGTCCATTTCTATGGGTGAAGAAATTAGATTGTCCTGTGACAGTCACAGGTGGGGTTCCTTCTTAAAAATTTCTGCAATATTCATGCCAGCATCCTTCTTAAAAGACTGATCCTTCACCTGGAAGACAGTCATCTACCCGAGAGCTATAGCTTCAGAAAAGATTGATGAACAGTCGATATGGTATTTGCTGTCTGACAACTTTAGGAGAAATGCATTAGATATATTCATGTTGAAAATAATCTACAAAAAAATGCAGGAGTTGCAATCTATAATGAGAAAGACCTTACTTTCACCTATGAAATTAGAAATCTTTTGAAGTACTGAAGAATACATCCCAAGTATTGGGCTTAACCATTTCCTAATTTTTATCTTTCCTCAAATATTATTTTAAAAGTCTGCTTTTTGTACTTAGCATTTTTCAAATGATTCAACAGTTTTCCTAATGGGATCTTCACAAAATCTCACTACATTTCTGCATGCCTTAAATTAGTGTCATTTCCTAAATATGTATTTTACATTTTCTAAAAATATAAACAAATGAGAGTTCTTTGTGTAATAACATTTGTATTTTTACATATTTCCCTATTTTTTTCTTTTTACTATGGTCATTTATAATTGCATTATATTAGAATTTTTCCCCCCTCTTTAAGTTCTACATTAAACTCTCTGTACTTTCTCTACAATGCACCAGAAACTTCATTACTGAGCAGCTTCTCTCTCTGATTTGCTTTTCTTTTAAACCTTCATTTTAAGGAGACAGTCAGGTCATTTTTCATTCCTCTCTATGTGGGATCTTAACTCTCCTGACTTTCTCTAACACACCTTCATCAGTTTCAATTTCCTCTTCTTTTCAGCTTCCTTTTCATTGTTGCCTCCTCTAGTTACACTATAAGCTTCTTAAAGATCAGAACTATCTTTCTTTTGGTTTATATTTTATTCCCAGTGCATAGCAGAGAGTCTGTCACATAGTAAATGCTCAATAAATGCTTGTTGACTTGTTCTTGAAAGTCTTCCATTTTTCATGAGGCAAATCCCTTTTAGGGAAGGATTTAAGTTTTAACAGTTGGTATTATACTTTCCCCACCATGAAAAATCATTCATTGGGGATATTTTTGAAGGACTCAAGTCATAATCTGATTTTTTTTAAGTCTATTCTTTCGAATGATAAATATTGTATTTGCCTCAACTTCCATAAAATAGCTTAGAGGAAGCCTCTAAGCTTGAAAAGTTATCTTAAACCAAGAACAGTGGTATAGACATATAATCCCAGTTACCCTGGGAAACTAATACTGGTAGATATCCAGAGCTTGAGAATTCTGACCTTAAATGGGCTACACTGATTGGATGTCCACACAAATTTGGCATTAAATATGATAAATCTCTTTGGTCTGGGGCAAGGGTTGAGAAAAACTAGGGGGTTAGACAGGGCTGAACTATCTCAGGGTTGGAAAGGGGAAGATCTAAGTTCCTAACCCAACTTGGATGAGAAAAGAAGAAAGAAAGGAGAGAAATTAAAAAAAGCAAAAGAAAGAAATAATAAGAGAATGAAAAGGAAAAAGAAAAGAAAGCAGGAATAGAAGGAAAGAAGAAGAGAGGAAAGAAGAGCCATTAAAAATTATCTTAATGATAAATGTTACAGGGGAGGTAGGAAAAATAGGATACTAATACATTGTTGGTAGAGTTGTGAACTGATCCAACCATTCTGGAGAGCAATTTGGAAATATATTCAAAGGGCTGACAAACTGTGCAGACCCTTTGATCCAGCAATATTTCTACTGGGTCTGTATCCCAAAGAGATCATAAAAATGGGGAAAGGACACACATATGTAAAAATGTGGCAATCTTTTTGTAATGGCAAGGAACTAGGAACTGGAAACTGAATGGATGCCCATCAGTTGGGAATGGCTGAATTGATGCTAAGTGAAGTGAGTAGAACCAAGAGAACATTGTACATAGCAAAGAACCAAGAGAACATTGTATACAGCAACAAGAAGATTATATAATAATCAACTGTGATGGGCTTGGTTCTTTTCAACAATGAGGTGATGGAAAGAACGACCTGCATCTAGAGAGAGCATTATTGGGATTGAATGTGAATCACAACACAGTATTTTCATCTTTTTTTTGTTGTTTGTTTTTTTCTTTCTTATTATTTTCCTTTTTGATCTGATTTCCTGTCATAATAAATGTGAAAATATGTATAGAAGAACAGCATATATTTAAAATATGGAATTATTTGCTGTCTTGGGAAGGGAGTGGGGAGAAGGGAGGGAGAAAAGTTTGAAATACAAGGTTTTGCAGGATGAATGTTAAAAACATTCTCTGCATGTTTTTTGAAAATAAAAAGCTATTGTCAAAAATTTATTATCTTAAGACAAACATTAGGGCAAATATTTTCTTAAGGTTTCAAGCATAAAAGTCAATTTTTAAGGGGTAAAGAATAAAGACTGAACTATGAAATTTATTTTTTTTTCCATTGTTAGTTGTAAGGTATTAAGATTGGGTTCTTGAAACCTTTACATCATTCTCAGAAAATGATAAGAACTCGAGAAATTATATCTCCCTCTCATCCCTCCACTACTTTTCCAGTATCCAAATATACATAAAAACACACACTCTGACATACACATACTCTCAATAAAATTTAGAATCTCAATAATAAAGTGTCCTAGTTCTTCATTTTTCTTCATGACCCTAGTAAACTGAACAGTAGAGACAGGTTAAGTAGGGTTTCAGAAGATTAGCACTACTCTTGCAAATTCTTTCCATTGCCCTAGAGGGACATGGGAGCACTTGAAATAAGTCTAGTTTATCCTGACTGTTTCTTTTCTTTGAAAGAGTAAGTAAGAATCCCTGAGTTCTAATCCTAGTTCTTTTACTTAGAGATTGTATGGCTTTAGTAAATCACTTAGCCTTTCAGTGTTTCAGCCTAGTAGTTAAGTGGGAATGCTTGTACAGTAATTCATATTCAATAAGCATTCTGTCATTCCTGCCAGACAACACTTCACTTAGTCAAAGGGGAAAATGTAGCAGTGATAAAACAGCCTTACTGAATGATAGAAATCAAAAATTTTGATGATGTTGATGAGTTTCCCAGAGTCAGAAAAAAATCTTGAAAACCTAGATAATTTCTAGATTATCTACGAACAGGAGCTGCTTCTTATATTAAGAGATAAGGACACAATTAGACAAGAGCAGTGAGAAAAGAAAGCAAAGATGTGTAATTGGAGAGGATAGTCAGAAAACAGAGTATCTACAATTGTCAGTTATGCTAATGACAAAAATAGTGGGTTTAGGGATTAAGAAAAGCCCCAGCTTATGTAGAATCCTCATGGAATGAAAACTTCTAGACAATTTTGTGGGTAATTGAAGTTTTTGAGAGTAAAGTAGGGAGAGGGTAAAGGTAAAAGGTAAAAGAATGGTTTAACTATGAAAACTGAATTAGGCTCTAATAATTAGTCAAAGAAAAAAGGATAATTTTATTTTATTAAAAGTTTGAAAACACTTCATTTGTCTAGGTTAAAATGAAAAAGGAAAAAAAAAAAAAAAAAAAAAAAAAGGAAAACTAAGGAATAAAAACCAGATGCTGTGATTCTCAGTTCAGCATGTTATGCATTATACTTTGTGACTTCAATAATCAGAGGTCAAACTCATGTTAAAGGAAAACATTATTATTTTATGATTTTGTGAAAAGGATTAGAGAATTTAAACATTTTGTGAAATGGAATAATGATCCTACAATACTACTATTTAGACATAGCATTCCTAAGTATGAATGAATGATTAAATGTAATCCTTGATTTGAAGGTAAAATAAATACAGTGATAAAAAGTATTTACAACTGACTATGTATATGGACTCAGGAAAAGTGTCATTCTAAAATTGGAGTAAATAAAAGTTAAAAAAAATAAATTCACTGTTGTTTTGTAAGTATTTTCTAAAAATAAAAAAATTACAAAATGATTTCCCTGTACATTCATTTACAATTGTGTTTGAAATCACAGATGGATTTCAGGAAGAAAGAATGTCGAGAATGAAATTTTTTAAAGGATTATCTGAAGTGAAACATCTTATATTTTTATATTCAGATAAAGTCTGCAAAAGGTGAGTAAGGCAGACAGAAACACAGCTGGCCCATTCATTTCAGCCAAAAACATGATCAATACCAATTGCTCTGGCAGATTGGTAACATACAATCCATGTCGATCATTAAAATGACCACAATGAAGAAATTGGTCATGTCTTGTTCCAGACCACCAACCATTTATAAACATGGCCAAGAAAAGCATGAGAAATCCCTTCAATCTATTTTCAAAGTATGCTCTTCTATTTTCTATAACAAAATTCTTCAATATTTCAGGAACTAGAGAAGCAAAGGAGTCTTATTAACACAACCTAACTAGTTTCCTATTTCAAATAAAAGGGTAGGAAAGGATCTGCATAGTATTCATACATTGATCTGAAGCAATCTAGGACTAAACATAAATTAAGAAGTATTATGACATAACTAATTAATCAAGGATGCATTTACCAAATTCTTACTGTGTGCTTGGCACTGAAAAATAACAAGCAAAAAAAAGTCACCAACTTATTATGGAAGTTCATATTCTATGTACACATTGTAGTAAATTAATTGGATGTGGAGAATAATTAAAGTATCATTTCTCTCCTCTTTTCCTCCTTGCTTTCAATTTCTACTTTTTTGCTTATTTCTTCTCTTTGTCTTGATTTTCCTATCACCCTACTCCACCCCCTTTACAATTCAGTTATTTGTTATTTCCTGACTTCATGCCTATTGTGTTCAATCTCTTTCTACATTTCTACTCTGAACAACCCTCACTGTTTCTCTCTCTGAGTCATAATTTACCCAAAACTTTCATATTTTCTTTCTTTCCATAACTTTTCCCCTTCTCCAAGTGCACTGGGAGTCATGGGGTTTTGTGACAATTGTTTAGATTTTTCCTTCCTTGACAAATGAATATGTAATTTTTTGCATCTCCAAAGAGAAGATTATTTGTGTTATATCTCTCTCACTCTGTTGCCTGTTTCCACTTAATGTCTCTGACTTTCTCCTCTCGAAAAAACCAAAAACAACAAAACTATAAAGATTAATGGTTAAAGTGAAAGGATTCTTTGATAATCCTGAACAATTAGTATAAGTATAATATGGGGATCTCTAATTTCACAATTGAATGTGTAAACTGTTTTCTCTGTCACCTTAATATATTTCCCCTTAGGATGCTGACTTTGATCAAATTGAGTGGATATATGAGAGAAACAATAGTCAAAGCCATAAGAAATGTACAATGAACTGGGATTTGTTCCAGGGTACTGACATATTGGAGGATAGGTTCTTCTTCCAGGAAGGAAGGGTGCAGTTATTCTTCAAAGAGGCCTGCTTCCTCCTAATAGTGACTATTGTTCCTATGCTATCTTACTATATAGAATACTTGTAACTTCCTGGCTTCTATTCCCTCCCCAGTCTCTACTGTAACCATGGCTGCAATATCCTCTGTGCAGTCCCTTTCTTCCCTCAACTGTTTTTGCCCCAGGTGAAAAAGTTTCTAATTTTGGTTCTAGCGTCAGTTACTGTCACCTTTGTGATTGACACCTTTAAAACAATTGTAATATGTCATTTTGAACGGTGATGTCTAGATGGGTGAGGATGGTTGACTGAATTTTGTTGTTGTTATTGTTTTAACATTTGCAAGAGTGGGGAATTGCTATGCTTGTCATTAAACCCTGGCATTACTTATGAGCTCTCTGTAAATAAAAAGCTAAGATGGCAAATTAAAGGTTAGCTGTTTCAGGTGGCTTGATTTCTTCATAAAAATGAAAATGTAATTGCCATTTAAAGATATATGTATGTGTTAGATTGCTCCACTGCATTTTCCTAACAATGGCTACATATAAACATACAATTTCTACCACTTTTTTATAGACTGGCTATAGAATTCTAAATATCAACTCCTTGTCAGCTTTAGAACATGGGGTTAAAGTTAATTAGCCATGATTCTGTCTTGAGAACAGCAGCAAAAATAAATAAATAAAATAAATTAAAATAAAATAAGCATAAATCATGTTATATGGGTAATTGCTCCTCTTGAAAAGCTTAAAAAAATTTACAAAATTATTTAAATAATTGTAACAATACACTTTAGAACATGGGAGAGAAGAATAGAATACTTCGTGTAAAATCACATATTTACATGTAAAACAGGTGACATGAATGTTTTACAAAACAAGATGTTAATTTCAATTAAAAAGAAAACTGGTACCACTTAACAGTGTCTATTCCCAAATCTCATTTTTCCCATTTAATTACTATGTCTAGCCATTAAATCTTCAAAGACCATTTAAGAAGAGTCCAAGAAAATGAGAAGTCAGCTGTCTTCCTAAGTAATTCCAATAAATCCCCATAGACACAACACACACACACACACACATGCATATAATACTTTTATTTTAATAAATGATATCAATGAGATGGATTAGTCTTGTTTTGCCTTGATCTGGTCTGGAATGAAACTCAATAAGGTATACTGAAGTGAGAGAAGGTGGGTTTAAACTCCAGCTCTCTCACTTACTACTTAGGTGATCTTGGGCAAATCATTGAATAGCTCATGGCCTCAGTTTCCTCATTTGTAATTAAAGGAGAGTTATTGTTAGACTAGATGCTTATTATTTTACTCTAAAATATCTGATCTTATGAAAGGACAAAACAAGGAAATAGTCAAAGTAAGGAAAAGATACATGCATATCAACTGAGAATGAAATGAAAGACAACATTGTATCAAAGGCTGGCCTGAGAGGCAGGAAACATGGGATTCAAATTTTGATTGTGACATATACTAGTTATATGAGTATGGAAATCTCAATTTTTCTAGTAACTCTCTAAGACTAGAAGTCACAGACAAATTGATGATCTAAACTGGAGGAAGGAATAAATAAAGGAGGAACTTCTTACACCAGTGAGATCACAGGTATAGACTAGTCAAAAAAGTTCAGGGTTGTCATTTCTTTTTGTCAGTTCAATTTATTGGAAATCCAGGGGAAAAAAAAAAAACTATTATTGGTTACTAGTTTATTAACACTTTTTTAAAAAACTGAGGCACAAATTTATAAGAATACAAGCCATTCTCCAATTGATAAATAGTCAAAGAATATGAATAATTTTCAGATAAAGAAATTGAAACCATTTCTAATCATATGAAAAGGTGCTCTAAATCACTATTTATTAGAGAAATGCAAATTGACAACTCTGAGGTACCACTTCATACCTCTCAGACTGGTTAAGATGATAGGAAAAGATAATGATAAATGTTGGAGAGGATATGGGAAAACTGGGACACTAATACATTGTTGGTGGAGTTGTGAACTGATTCAACCATTCTGGAGAGCAATATGGAACTATGCCCAAAGGATTTCCTAGGTGGGGAGGGAGGGAGGAGAATATGGAACATAAGGTTTTGCAAAAGTGAATGTTAAAAACTACCTTTGCATTTATTTTGAAAAATAAAAAACTATTATAAAAAAAATTTTTTAATAAAAAGGCATAATAATTTGCCTTTAATAATTTGCTCAGGGTCACACAGCTAATAAGAATCTGAAGTCAGATTTGAACTCTAGTCTTCCTGACTCCAAGATCAGTGCTCTCTTCACTATACCACTTAAGTCCCTCTTTATTAATATTTTTTAACATTTTTAACATTTATGGAGTCTTTATTACAAAATACATAATTATGAGTTACTATTACTTTGTTCAACCAGTTACTCTCTCCAAAATTACTAAAAATCCCTTTAATTGCTGAACCTAATTGACTTTTCTCAATCCTTATCCTTCTTGATCTCTCTCTAGTATTTGATACTGTTGATCACATTTTCCTTCTGGATACTGTCTCCTCTATGTTTTTATGACTGCTCTCTTTTTTCTGGTTCTTTTCAAATATGAATGACCACTTTATCTTAGTTTGTTTTGTTGGTTCTTGTGCATGTCACAGCTACTAAATGGGAATGTGTCCTAAGGCTCTCTCCTGGATTCTCTTCTTTTTCCCTTCCATATAATCTCATATGGTAAATTCATTTGCTCCAAAGATGTCAATTAACAATCTCTATGCAGATGATTTTCAGATCTCTGTATCCATCTCAAGTTTCTCTCTGGAGCCACAGTCTTACATCAACTGACATCTTAAATTCAAAAGTCCATGAAAAAATTAAAATTTCCGAAGTCATAATCTTGGCACTCAAACTCTCCAAAAGTAAATATTTTCCTATTATCTTCATGAGTACTACCACCCAGGCCCAAAATACTCATGTTCTCACTCACTCACCCTACCTATCCAATTAATTACCAAATATTGTTCAAAATTTTGTTCCAAAAATTGTACCAAGTATTTTTACCTTCACAGCCAATAGCCAATACTTTAGCTCAAATATCCATCACCTTTTATTCTGACTGCTGCAATAACTTTCTTTTTTTTAATTAATTAAAGCTTTTTATTTTCAAAACATATGCATGGACAATTTTTCAACAATGACCCTTGCAAAACCTTGTGTTCCAATTTCCCCCCTTCCTCTCCCCCTCCAGATGGCAAGTAATTCAAAATATGTTAAACATGATAAAAATATATGTTAAATCTAATATATGCATACATATTTATATAATTATCTTGCTGTACAAGAAAAATCAGATTAAAAAGGAAAAAATGAGAAAAAATAAAATGTAAGCAAACAACAAAAAGAAGAGTGAAAATGCTTTATGGTGATCCATACTGAGTTCCCACAGTCTTCTCTCTGGGTGTAGATGGCTCTCTTCATCACAAGATCACTGGAATTGGCCTGCATCATCTCATTTTTGAAGAGACCCATGTTATCAGAATAGATGATTGTACAATATTGCTGTTGCCATGTACAATGATCTCCTGGTTCTGCTCGTTTCACTTAGTATCATTTCATGTAAGTCTCTCCAGGCCTTGCTGAAATCATGCTGCTGATAGTTTCTTATAGAACAATAATATCCCATAACATTCATATACCACAACTTATTCAGCCATTCTCCCACTGATGGGCATCTACTCTGTTTCCAGTTTCTTGCCAGTACAAAAAGGGCTGCCACAAACATTTTTGCACATGTGGGTCCCTTTATGATCTCTTTGGAATATAAGCCCCAGTAGAAACACTGCTGGATCAAAGGGTATGGACAGTTTTATAGTCCTTTGGGCATAGTTCCAAATTGCTCTCAAGAATGGCTGGATCAGTTCACAACTCCACCAACAATATATTAGTGTCCTAGTTTTCCCACATCCTCTCCAACAATCATCATCTTTCTCTGTCATCTTAGCCAATCTGAGAAGTGTGTAGTGGTATCTCAGAGTTGTCTTAATTTGCATTTCTCTGATCAATAGTGATTTAGAGCATTTTTCCATATGATAAGAAATAGTTTCAATTTATTCATCTGAAAATTGTCTGTTAATATTCTTTGACCATTTATCAGAGAATGGCTTGAGTTCTTATTAAATTTGAGTCAATTCTCTATATATTTTAGAAATGAGGCCTTTATCAGAACCTTTGAATATAAAAATATTTTCCCAGTTTGCTGCAATAACTTTCTAATTGCTTTCTCTGTATCAAGTTTCTAAAGCATACCATCTCAAATCCCTAATCAATTAGGTCCAGTGGCACTCTATTATCTTTAGGATCAAATATAAATCCCTCTGTTTAGCATTTAAAGCTCTTCTTAACTTGATTTCTTTGAAAAGGCACAAAGGCAGACCAACATAGTTGTGTCATAAAGTGCATGGCGGGGAGTAAAGTATAAGAAGACTGCAAGGAATCAGGTTAAGAAGAAAATTTTAAGGTCTGAGGACAGATTTGAACTTGGGTTCTTCTGATTCCAGGACCAGTGCTCTATCCATTGTATCACCTAGATGCCATCTTGTCATTTGTTTTCAGAAAACTAATAACATAATGGGATAAAATCTTAACTTATGGACAAACTGGATTTAAGTGAGAAAGAACTTCACAAAGTTATCAGCCTCATGCTCTCTTCCAGACTCATCTAAATCCAGTGGGAAGATAAAAGTCTGAATAATTCTTGATGGCCCAGGATTGCATCTTCAAAGTCTAACCAAGCTTTAAGCACTCCACAATATGTGTTTTAACCACTTTCAATGCTATGGGGACAAATCATTCTCTTCTGCTCATTCCACTGGGAGAAGTGTTCACATGCTTGGGATAAATATCCCACTAAATCACCAATAGGCTGGAGGCCTTTCAATTACACTCAGTGAGATTTAGCCAGTCTGCCAAAAATTTTTTTATGGGGTATGGTTAATGAATATGCTACAGATTCTTGGAGTATCAGGTAAGAGCTGAATGCCAGATGGACCCTAAGGACAGAAGAGCAGCCCTGAAAAGAGTTCACCAGTCCCTCAGACCAGAGGTACTAATCTTCCTTGAACACTTCCATACACCATAATCATATAACTTATTATGCAACAGCAGCACCAGAGGAATAATGAAGATTAGTTTTTATTTGAAGTAACAATTTGAGATTATTAAAAATTCTATGAAATTTCCCAAAGGAAATTCAGCCTGCCCTCTAGTTCATTCTTATCTCCACTAATTGTCTAGCCAAGAAATATGTAATGTTTTCCCAAGACATATGTAATCATCAGTCATCTCTATGTAGTTTGGCTTTTAGCCACCCATTGGAACTCCCTAGAGAACAGACTTTAATAATGATGTATGGACCCAAAACTGGTTCAAACTCTTAAGAGGACATCCTTTTGTATGAGGAGTCACTTCCATAAGCTATCTTTAAAAAGGGAGCTTGTTCCTATTCCTGTTCCACTTTTTTTCCCCAACAATCCTAAAAGGCAAGTCTAAGGCTGCTATTTAACTATTAAATGATGCCCTATCTTCAGAGTCAGACATGTTTACATAGCAGTTTGAGAAGGAAGTTTAAATTTGCTTTTTGCTTCTTTTTCTTTTTTCTTTTTCTGAGAATATATCAGATACCAGAAATCAGAGAACAGAGGACAAACTTTTCCAGAACAAAAGATGTTTAGGGAAGTGGGGAAGTAGTTATAATTCCTAAAGAGGCACATGGCAAAGACAAAATTGTGCCCACCCATGGAGTTCATGACAGGAATGTCTGAACAATGTCATTTGTAAGGGCCCACTGTCTTAGGGAAGAATTGAATATTCATAGAAACTAGCCTTCTAGCAAGAAAAAGTGAATTTTCTGAACAGTTTGATTTTGGTAAGAGAAGAGAATCTCACAACTAAACCCTAGTACTAAAGAAGATCATCAGCATGGAATTTAGGCACAATATGGTAAAGCAAGGGAAGAACTTGTCCTTTATTTTCAATTTTTATAAATAGCCAGACCAATTTTCAGGTCAACAAATAGTGAATACTTTATTAAAAACCTTTTCAGAAGAATATGCCAGACCTTACATTTTATTGACCAAGTCTTTAAGGATCATCTCCATGCCATAATGGAACAACTGGTTAGGACATCAATGAAACAACTAAAATACTAAAGTACTCTGAAAACTGAGGAAAATTAAGTCAAAGGCCAAAAGTTCTCTATCTCTGTCACAATCTTATTAATCTATTGAGGTCACACCTGCCCAGCTCTCAATTATACTCTGCCTACTTTGCACTTTGTATTTACTAATCTACAGATATGTTGTGTCCCACCCAGTATGATATAAGCTCTTTAATGGTAGAAAGTGCTTTAATTTTGTCTTTATGGCTCCAGTATCTAGCACAATTCCCAGGACGCAGCAGGTGCTTAATATATCCTTTGCTATATGTGAATAAATAGTTAGTTAGGACATATACATTAATAAATGTAAAACATAGTATAAGATTTCAGAGAGGGTCAAAACACTTTTCCAAGAAGGAATCCAAGTCACTGTCATGATTCTTCTGTGCTGTGAAAACATAAGAGTTATTCCATTCAAGTGCAATTTGTCTCAAAGATGTGTATACAAAATGTACCTACTTCCTATAATAGGGACCAATAATATTTAAAATTCTCCAAATATTCACTGGTAAGGAAGATTTTTTTTTTCTTCTTCTTTTCCCTTAAAACTAATGGATAATTATAATCATTAAATTCATTTTCACTAAGTCCTGACATTTTTTACAGAAGCATGGAGATATAGTAGATTTACAAACTAAAGGGAACATTAATATATCTAACTTTACAACTATCAGGTTATAATAATTCAGTAAATGGATTATGCATAATATTGCTCCTTTTCAACTTTAAAGAGTCTAGCTAATCAAACTTTAAATGATGATGAAAATAGTAATAGTATAATATAATAAATATTACTTCCTTAGAGCTGAATTGTTTTTCATGTAGATCATATTTTGCCATGCATGCTTTCTGAGACTGACCGTATTTGACACCTTAGCTGCTTGCCAAGGATAATAGTAATATGTGCCTACACATTTCTTGAAGGCTACGTGTCTTATCTCTTCCTTCCACACCTTAAAGTTAATAATGTTTCCCTAATAGCTACCACAGGTTTTCAAAACGTGACTGTTAACAAACAAAGCATTTAGGTATTATGAAATACACATTATTAATATCCATAAAAGTTATCACTTACACCCTGCTAGATTGTTTAATTATTGTGATTCAATTAGCCACAAAACAAAATATGGAAAATATAGCTTACCTTTCTTTGCTCAAAAACCATATCCCATAATTAAATTGAAATATGGAAGATATCTTTATAAAACAATGGGGAGAAATGAAGAGTTTAATTCACTTCACCCTTCTGTCTATCACTTTCAAGTTACAGCTGAATCATGACCATTAAAGAAAATTGTAGGTTGTAATAATATTAAATCACCTAATCCAAAGGATGCTGGCATAAAATGACAGATAACTCTAATACTTAAGGGAAAGGATAATATTGTAAGCACAAAATCTCAGAATTAGACCATATCACAGAGGACATCTAGTCCAAACAAAATCAGGACAAGAATTTCCCAGAAAACACACTCAGATTTTGCTTTAACACAATCAGTGTAAGGTAATTCACTATCCTTTCAGGCATGCACTTTTTATCTGGATAGCTCTAATTATTGTAAATTTTTTTTAAAAAAATCATTGCAAACATGTGCTTTTATATTACATTCATTTGCATTGTACAGGAGTTGTCAGATGCAAGGATATTTCCAACATTAATAATGCCAAGAATACAACTACTTTTCATAATCAATAATTTAAAGATGAGTAATCTAACTTTCAGTGAATTTAACCGCAATGACTGTATTGCAAATGCATATCATTTCCCTCTAAATAAATTATTTTTAGTACTCACAAACAACATAAATTTGAACCAAAAAAATGTCTTTGATACAATTCAAAACAGATAAGATGGAAGTGATGATTTTTGATAGAGAACAAAGAGAATAAAAATCTAAGATAACCTTTAATTATGCTATTTATTAAGATTGCAGCCCTGTAATTCTAAAGCATCTCAAATTGTAATGGAAAGACTCAGGATTAGTGACATAATTATTAAGAGCAAGGACTTATTTGGAGATAAAAGACCTCTATCTCAATTCTTTTCCTATTCCTCCTTTTCCTTTTCTTCCTTCTCCTCTACCTCTCCCTTCTTTTCCTTCTTTTTTTTTCTGCTCTCCTCCATTTATTTCTCTCTCCTTCCCTCCCTTTCTCTCTTTATTTCTTTTTATCTCTACTCTTTCACCCCTTTTCCATTTCTCTCTTCCTTACTTTCTACCTCTTTCTCTCTCCATCTTTCTTTCTGCCTTTTTCTTCCTCTTCCCCCTTTCCTTTTGTTCTTAGCATTCTAAAGAATTTTTTAAATATGCATTATACTTCATTTTATGTAACTAAAGAAAACTAAGGGGAGAAATTTCATCTTTCATTGATAGAATTAAAAATGCATATTTCAAGAAGATAGGAATCAACTTTTCTTAAAGGGACAAAGTCAATCTAAGCCACGAAAAGGCAGTTAATAGCAGTCTTACCTTTAGAGCTTAAAGAGATATCAAGAGGACCTTTAGTCCAGTTCCTCACTTTACAGATAAAGAAAATGAAAGCCAGAAAGATTAGATGTCTTATCCAAGGTCAACATAGTAGAACAAGGTAGAGACTGTATTTGAACCCAGGTGCTCTGACCCTAAATCTACCAAAATTTACTCTATATCTTATAACTTTTACTTAGAGCATAATAAAATTATTGGACAAAAGATGAGATTTCATTTAAAAATGTAATTCTTCATGCACATCAGTAAAAAAAAAAGTTATCTTAAGTAATGTCATTATGATATTTAAAATGCAATTTTTAAACTATGGAAAATAAAAGAGCATTATTCCTACATACTACAGAAGAATTATATAACAGTATTGTAAAGTAATTTTTTAACTTGTAAACTTTAAAGTCTTATTCTTAAAGGAAAAAATAAAATGCATTATAAAATCAAAATCTTTGGTGATTGATAAGAAAAGCATCCAAAAACAAATTGCAAGCATGCATTCAAACATTCATTAGTTTACATTGTGTTTTGGAGGCTGAAAATGAGATCGATCTATTAAAGTAAATCTGGATACAAAAGATAACAGTTATTGTAATCTTTTAAATGCATTGAAATTATTTTATTAAAGTTATTTGATCATGTGAAAAATGATGGGTAAAAGTGGGGATAATGAAAAATATTTTCTTTTAAAACAGCATTGTCCTTGAGTTATAATGGTACTCTCAATTTTTTGTTCATTCAATTTAAAAGATATTGATTAAAATACTACTGTGTACAGAACACTATTCTAAGTCCAGGGGAAGAAATTTAGTTTATTTACATAAGCTGCAATTTAAGCTCTTATAGACTTGCCATTTCATTGGTGGTAATAAGAAATATATATTAAAGAAAAGATTATTGTCATGTAAAATACAATAGGGATAAACTATCGAAGTAGTCTTGAATAGGTATTGACAAGAGCCTAGGATGCTAGAAATGAGAGGAAAAATACAAGAGCTTGTGTGTTATAATCAATTGGAACCAGTGAGGGAAAGGGCATAGTGAAATGAGGCATCAAGGTTTCAGATGTGAGATGCTAGGCTATGAAATGTAAATTCAGGATGAACAAATAGTAACTTTAAGCCAAAGGATGCTGAGTTCAGTTTGAGATATGTGAATTTAAAATAATTTAAAACATTCAAATTTAGATATTCTGACCATGAATTGATAATGATAATTATCAATGTTAATAATTGTTATTAACAATTATTATTAACATTGTTAATAATGATTATCAATTGATAATGATAATAAATGATAATAATAATTAATTAGATCCATGAATTGGATCCAGAATGATGAAGGAATGCATAAGCTAGAAATATAAATTTGGGAGTCATCCTTGTAGGTGTAGTCCCTTCAGTCTTCTCTCTTGACTTCAGAGATATGGTATTTTTTTTTTAACCTTCCAAACCACTCCTTTTAAATAATATTAATTTATAGAATAAAACAAGCAATGTGATACAATAAAAAAAGATTGCAGATGAAACTTCAAATCTTCTATGCATGACTTGCTAACCCTTTCAAATATACATCAAATTTATAGTGTAAATTTATTTTATTTCCTTTTTTTCTTCCTCCCATCCTCCCTCCAGATATAGTTGTTGGTAACTACAAACATACATATGCATATGTATATATACATAATATATGTATGTATTTATATATGTGTGTGTATATATAGGTGTATGTGTGTATGTAAAATTATTCTATACAGTTCTATACATACAAACTATTCCTTTGATACATTGTCCTCCTTTCAACCTTCTAAGATGTTTATTCCCCAAGATTATGTTTTTAAAACTTAGCCTTACTGTCTTTCTCTGGTAATAGCACAGATCCATTATATTATATAAGCTTCATTCATCCATTAACTTGCTTAAATATACATTTATTAAGCATCTATAATATGCAAAACAGTAGGCATCTAGGCGGCTCTGTGGATAGTGCTGGAGTCAGGGGTAAGAAAGATCCGACTTCAAATTGAGTCTCAGCTCTATGACTCTGGGCAAGACATTTTACTTCTATTTACCTTGATTCACTAGAGAAAGAAAAGGCAAACCACTCCCGTATCCTTGCCAAGAAAACCCCATAGACAGCATGGTTCACAGGGTCACAAAGAGCTGGACATGATTGAACAAGTGAATAACAGTATATAAAATACTGTATTGGATACTGAAGAGACACAAATAAGAAGTTCAAAGTACTGTACTATGAGAATTGAGAAGAATGATTTCCAGAAATAGAGATAGGTAAGGGATAGGTAAGTATGGTGTTCTCTTCTTTTGTATAATATAATCGTTTTCAGAGAGCAGGTTTCTTGGGGAGGTTTTCTGGAGGCAGCCTTAGTTTCAGTTCAGAGTAATAATCACCTCAAATACAGCCAGCTGATAAAATCCAAATGTTTATTTTCTCCTTCCAAGATTCCAAGAGCTCTTGCAGCTTGTCCTTTGCTTCTGCCTCTGCTTTCTTCAGCCTCCAGCCAGCACAAAGATGAAAGATGGAATGAATCTGACTCCACCTGTGGGCTTCTTCCCAGAGTGCTCTTTGGCCCTAAGAGCTTCTTGCTTATATGAGCTCTCTAAAGGTGTGACCACAAGCATTGTTTCTATCAATTCCACTTAGTACCTTGTTTCAAGTTCTGGCCCATAACATCTCCTTGTAAGATCAGATCAATCATACTGAACCATGCTAAATTAGATAATTATTGTCTCTATCAATTCTAATGACTTAACAGCTTGTAAGGATTCTAACAGGTAAGGTCGCATTTGAACTTTATTTTAAAATAAGACCAGTCTTTTAATAAACACTGACTGATCAGGGATAGCAGGAAAATAAGTAAAGAAGCTTAAATTACTTTTATAAAGGATATAGAATATTTGACAGATTAGCATAAGTAAAACATAAACTTTAATTCAACAGATAGATCTGTCAGGGTCCAATATTACTAAGTTGAATAAGTTAGGATAATCATAATTAAATCTCTCATTGTATGAAAAATGCAAATAGAAATAGAATATATAGTGCCACCTTCAAAATTAAAGGCAGAGGCTTAATATAAAAATCAAACAACTGAAAAATCCTTTAAAACAACACCAACAAAGGTATTGTAACAAATATTCTCATATAAAATGTTCAAAAAATCATAAATTTATATAATAGAATTTTAGAGTCAGAATGAAAGAGATGATGTAGTTACATATCACATTCATTTCTGGGAAGGTCATTGCCCCCGCTCTACTAAGCAAGTCTTACCCTCTAACAGTAAAAAGGAAAAAGAAGGAAAAAAAAAAGAATTAAGGAAAATCAACCAACATATAAACCAAATCTGACAATATTTGTAACATTTCACATCCATCATTCCCTATTCTGCAATGACGGAGACAAGCTTCATTATCTCAGCTTCTCTGGAGCAAAAGTATTTAAACAGTATTAAGTTTCATTTTACATACTGTTATTATATCATTGTTAATTCCATTTGCATCGTCATAGTTATAATAATCACTGCTTTTCTAGATTTACTTACTTTATTTTTTATCAATTAAATTGATTCTTTATCAATTAACATGTCTTCACATGTTTCTATGAATTCTCTGTAGTCATAATATCTAATAGTTCTAATAGGAAAATTCAATTATTTGAATGTTGCACAATTTGTTTAGCCATTGTCAAATCGATGGCCCCTATGCTATTTTCCATTCTTTGCTACCATAAAGAGTGTTGCATTGAATATACACATGTGGAAGCAAATGAATCACACAGCTGATAAAGTGCCAGGCTTAGAGGCAGGTAGACTTGAATTTGAATCTAGGTTTAAACATTTACTACTTGGGCAAACCTTGGAAGTCATTTAACCTCTCAGAGTCTAAATTCTTCAATTTATAAAATTTAGTTGCTTATCTTCCCTTGTTAAGAACAAAATATTTTCAGTGTTTTGCAAATCTTAATGTGCTATATAAATGTTAGCCATTATTATCACTGTCATCATTATTATTTATAATTAGGAGCACACACAAATATATCCTTCCTTATTGTCTTTGATCATCTTGGAATATATGCCCAATATGAGATCTATGGGTCAGTTATGTGGGAATTTTCATAATTTTTACAAATAATTCCCAATTATGGATGCTTAGACTAATTCATAGTTTCATCTTTTAAAAAGCTTCTACCTAAGTTTCTTTAAATAGTGAGTGATTCTGTCATATTTAAAGAATTGTCATTTACAATTTTCATTTCTACACAATTTTTAAGAAATGCATATATATGTAAGCATGTGTATATATATGTTTCATAATATGTACACACACATATAGACAAATATACACAAACACACACAGTCATTAGAAAAACAATAAAGGATTGTGACACTTGGCAAAAAAAAGTTTAAATATATGTCCTTCGTGGAAGTCTCCTTGAGGGAGGTTGGTAACAGGTGGTACTGATAGTGTCTGACACAGGAATTTCCTTGCTACAGGAGCTCAAAATAGGGGTAAAGGGATTATAACAATGACTTCACCTGACCTAACCATGCCTCTGTCTTTTGTCAGCCATAATGTTGGTTTCAGAATAAGTCAGTATAACATTTCAATCACCATGCTGCTGATTTACTTTTTTATACCTGTCAAGGCTGAAGGCAAATGTGCTCCCAGAGCCATTCCACTTGAAGGAAATATATGGAAATTAGAAATAGACTGCATTCTACAAGGAACTGTCAGTTTTGTGCAAGGTTTTGCAAGCTCCCTTTCTTTTCTATTTAATCTGAAAATAGAAAGGAAAGGAAAGGGCAAAGGTCAAGTTATACTGTCCCTAAGTGAAATTTCAAATTGACAGTCTCCTAAGTCACCATACTGAAGTATTCACTGCTCTTTGCCTTGACATAAGTGTTTCCTACTTTTCATTTGTGTTTATATATATATATATATATATTTTAAATGGGGTAATGAACATGACCCTCATTCACCAAAATGATAAATGTGAAGATATTCTGACAGTATCTCTCTTTCATTTTCATTATTACTTTATCTTGATAATCATCTGGACTCCTTTTGGCATGTCTAAATTAGACACATATGGCATTGATTCCATATTACTAATTTTAAAGACATAAATTTAATAGTAATCATTTAAAATTTGTACAATAAGTTTACATTAATACAAAATATTGAATTTAGACAATAATTCAGTTTGTGCAAACAAAGCCATTGACATTTATAACATGATAAAAAGAAAGTATTTGGATGATTAAATAGAACCTCAGGAGTATCATGCATGAATTAGACAAAGAAACTTCTGGAAAACTAGCTCCCATTAGGATAGATTCATACATTCTTTCCATTCTGTCTTTTGGTTCAAATAATCAAATTAAAAATATTGTCCATTCTCACAAAAACTTCACTTTCTATATTTTCTACAGAAAATATTTTCTGCTGTGACAAAAAAGTAAGAATTATTATCTAACTTATGCTTCCAAAATAATGCCAGCTGCATTTTTTCCCAATTAAAACCATATTCACAACATAATATAGTGAATTAAAGAAGTTATTTATTTATATTTTATCCTAAAAAGTAGTGGCATTTTAAAATTAGCTTTATCATTTTAAAAAAAATGTCTCCCTTTTGAAGGTTTACTCCTCAGATGTGCTAAAAACATTAAGATTAGGACAATAACAGAGGGAAAGCTTAGCTATAACATTTCAATATTGTAGCATTATCTCTCCTGCTATTTTGCTTATATGAAAGTCTTAATTTCATTCCACAAAATATTCATTAATTGGCTTTTATGTAGTAGGTCCTGAAGATACAAAGACAAAATAGTCAGAGCAGCTGGGTGGTACAGTAGATAGAATAGCAGCCCTGAAGTCAGGAGGACCTGAGTTCAAATCTGATCTCAGACACTTAACACTTCCTAGCTGTATGACCCTGGGCAAGCAACTTAACTCCAATTGACTCGAAGAAAAAAAAAAGAAAAGACAAAATAGTCACTGTCCTTAAAAAAATCTATATTTTACTAGATCAAATAATCATTTTTAAGTTATCTTCTCATCCTATTTTCTCCTAAATTCCATTTCTACTATCTGCTGATAAGTATATTGGAGGGAAGAAAAGGTGAGAAAGGGCAACACATTATTGCCATAGAAATCACTCCTTGCTCCCGTCTACTACTGCCACAAATAATGCCCATTTCTTGGAACACTGGGAAGGAATTAAAGCTGACTGGCTAATGAAAGGAAGCATAACAGCATGCAAAAATTCTAATATTCTTCTGCATATTGCTACCACCATTATTAAGGGGCAATGCTACTTCTCTTCACCAACTTCTTAGGGTGATTCTAGAAATGGAAGTTTCTACTAAAATGTTCATTTGTGACTTGATCTTCAAAAAAGGAATGGAATTTTCTGCTCTGTGTGTGTGAGGAGGTAAAGAGAGAGAAGGAAGGAAGGAGGGAGGAAGATAGAGAGGGAGAAAGAAAGAAGAGGGAAAGAGGAGGAAAGATGTGACAAAGATATAACTTCTTAATGTGTGGAATAGGGAGAGGCTGAGCTTGGAAACTATTAATCTGGTGGCCAGAAATCACCATGACATATAACCCTAGTAAGATCTACAAACCTATTTACCAACACTTAGCTTAAAAATAAGCAGAAAATGTCACCAGCTTTAACTATCTTCTCAAAATGCTGGCAAAAATGAGTTTAAAACTGAACATGTTGAGAAAAACACTGGCATGAAACGACACTCTAGTCAGATGCACATTTTGATTTAACACAGATGGGTACAAAATGATTTCGCCAATTCTGAATGTTCCCAATGAGGCTTTCACAAATAGCTCTGTTCCCCTAGTAGTATGCAACTTCAGCCAAAAGTGTTGCAAATATACAATAAATGTTTTGATTCAGATATACCCAATCCATACCAAAGGTTTCTGAGTTATCTGAGTTATGCCCATTGAAGGAAGTGTGTGTGTGTGTGTGTGTGTGTGTGTGTGTGTGTGTGTGTATAAAACCACCACTCAATTGCTTTGGAGGTCACTTAAATTTGAGTTATATTTAAAACTCCTTGCAAAAAGTAATATAAAATTATTAAGGTATTTCATTAATGATATCCCTACTTGGTATAAGCCCTTTTACTCCATAGCACATTCCTTCTATGGCTTCTTCCAAAACTCTTCCCTTGCTAACTCTCCTGAATCTATTTCTAATCACCACTTCTGGTGACTTCTGGTGAAGAGGTGAAGTTACCTCTTCATAACTTCTGTAACTTATCTTAAATAAAGGTAAAAGAGGAGATTCTTTGCCTTAATTCCTGCCTAGCCTTAATCACCAAATGGATGCTGCTTCAGTCTAACTGAGACCTGTTGAAGACCTTAGCTTAAAAGGCCAAAGTCTCCCATTGCCTCCAGGGCCATTTCCAGTTGTTCTGATGTATATGTTGTCACTGGATTCAGGTGACTCTGGAGGGGAAAGTGAGGCAGGAGACTTTGCACTACCTTCCCTTCCACAAATCCCATTCACTTACATGTCATGGAATCACCTTTCTGATGTCGAGGTCCTCTTTGAGAACGAAGGACAAATAACAATAACAATCTATATTTGAAACAATTCATTATGAAAACGCTAGAGAATTTTTAGACTACAGAAGAGAGAAGTTAGGAGTTATATTTGATGCTCGTCTCCACAAACGGGAAGCGTTTTGTGTCATGCTGCATATGGAAATTGTTGGGATTCAAAGGTAGGACAAAATCATCCAGAGCTTTGCCCAAGGAATCAGAATATATAAGATACAAAGTATATTTAATAAAATAATCGTTTCCTTTCTAGTCAACAAATGTATTTTTATGATCTTTCCTTTTGACTCAAGGATACATTTGTGTTGTTTGTCCCAGACATGCTGCTGCCTCCCAGCAACTGTAATTGTTCCTTATAGTCCCAGTTTTATCCTAATTACTTGGAATGGACCTAGTAGATATGTGACCTTCATGGCAACTCTGAGGGTCTATTTTTAAATTCATACCCCCTCCACAACTAATTTTCTGAATTTTTCCCACAATCTACTAATGGATCATTTCACACCTTTGGACTCATTGAGTCTCTGTTTGGACAGTAAGTGCTTTACAAATGTCAATTGCATGTGAGTAAATGTACTGTTGATTATTTTAGTCTTTAGTATAGAGTGGGGGGAAAGTGAACAATGTAACCAGACCTGTTATTTTTAAATAAGAAATTTCCAGTTAGGAAACTCCCTCTACTAATGATATCGTAACTATTCTGCAACTTCTGGTTTAGAAAATTGCTTAGGGTCACTAAGAACTTAAGTGTCTCAACAAATGTCATCTAGCCAGTATGTGTTAGAGAATGTACTTAAACCCAGGTCCTCAGGATTTCTGCCAGAATTCTGCCCGTAATGCTAGGCTGCTTCTGCTATCCCTATATTTTCCAATATGAGGGAAAAGCTAGAACATTCAATATAAAACAATAACTATACAGAAGGCATTCTGCAATGCATACTTTAAAAAGAAGAATACATTTTATCAAAGCGATCATTGTTGACTGTTATGGTCCAGAACTCTGAAACAAGGATTCTTACAAGATGTTAAGTCAGTGGAATTGATAAAGACAATGGTGATCTAGTTTAGCGTGGTGCTTAATAGTTCTCTAAGTTCAGTACAATTGATTTAATCACAGCAAATAATGGTTTCCTAAAGATATAATGATTTATACTCAGTGTAGAGCATATAAGCTGGGACTCCGATTCATTCAGGGTCCGAGAAGATAAAGGACTGGAGGTGGGAGCTCAAACTCTCAGGCCAAGGAGAAAGATTCCTTTCCATCTTCATCAGCCTCATGGTGGCTGGCCTGGCCTTGTACACTTCTCCACTGAAACCAAGACTGCTGGAAGGCCTCTAAGAAAGCTAGCTCGGGACCCAAGCAAGGAAACAAGACTGTGAAAGAGATAATAAAGGATTTGGATTTTAACACCTGGCTATTCTTGTGGCGATTAATCTGCTGAAAAGAAGGCTGAGAGACCTCCAGAAAACCCACCATGAACATTACAGTTGATGATGCTTTGTTCTGAGAATTCTGATAATTTTCTAACAATAATGATAATAACTAACATTTATATAGCAATTATTATGTGTAGGGCACATAAGCTTGTTACATTATTCACTTGATCTTCACAGCAGCTCTTGGAGTTGGTAGTATTATTATCTCCATTTTACAGATGAGGAAAACGAGAGGAACAGAAGTTAAGTGATTTACCCAAGATCACACAGCTAGTAAATTATGAAGTTGAATCTTAACTAGGGTTTCCCTGATTCCAGGTAGGGGGAAGCAAATTTTTATTAGTTTTTTAAGAACATGCCACTATTCCTACTCAAATTTTATAAAACATTTAAGCTTTGTTTCATAGAAACATAATTGAAAAGAATAATTTCTACCAAATAGCAAATTATTCACAGTTCTTATCAGGTAAAGAAGTTATTCTCTGAAGATGTTAAATACTCTCAGGGGTACATTATCTTCTTTAAGAGATTTATAAGGTTTTTAGAGAAACTATTCAGTAAAAGTTTGAGAAGAAATACAACTTCCAATTCAATTTCATACACTTCAATTAGTATTTAATAATCACAAAGCATGAAGTACAAATAGTGCTATGTTGCTTAGGTCTTTAAAGATAGCTTTCATTAAAAAAAAAAAAAATTCTGGTATTACTGAGACATCTGTCAAAATAATGAAAATAGTTGGACAGGTAAAATCCTATCAGTAACAGAAGAGAACCTAGAAAGAGAGAAGACTACAGAGTTAGAGCCATTTTAAAACATCTCTGATATTGACCCATTCCCATTGTGGTGATGAGATTACAGATTCTTAGGAACAAGAAAATAATTATTCACATTTTCCTGGCATACTAAGATTTATATAGCACTTTTCTTACATTAACCTGTGAGGTAGTTAGCAGGGGAGATATATTCCTCATTGAATTGAAGAAATATAAGATCAGAAAAGTTAAATCATCTTCTGTGACCTAGGGGGAAAAATTCTATCTCCCATGCTCTGTTTTCTCTTTTCTAAGTAAGACAAGATGTGTTCTAGTTTCCTTTTATCTTTGCAACTAAGGTACTATGATCCTAACAGAAGTATGTGGAGAAAAGATGGTAAATTTCATTGCTCTTAGTAAATGATCTATAACCACAGGATATGAGTTGGAATTTATGGATCATTTTGCAGCCAAACTGAAAAAGTAAATATGAAATTTTTACAAAAATACTTAGCAGAGAGTTTGATTCTAGGAACTATTTTTTTTTCTTCTTCGGGATTATAACTGACAATCTATGCCATAGTCATGGCCATGGGACATTTAATTCTTACTTTCCAAAAGACTTTGGGGTTTTCTTCACAATATCTGATAAAGCATTGTTAGGTGATAAGTTGAACGTATTTCAATATTTCATCATATTTAAGGACTTAAAACTTTTTTTCTCTTAATAGTACAAAAGGAATGACTATTTCAAACACCAAATGTAGTCTCTTATTTTTTAAAAATTCATTTTATTTGAAAAAGCAGAGTAAAAAAAAAAGAAAAACACAAAAGGAATATAAAATAAAATAAAGCCAAACAAAAGAGAATATTGTCATATGCCCAGCAGAACATGCATCTTACGTTTTAACAACATAATCTATTGGCAAAATTCTGAAACTTCGAGTCCACAATCAATAATTCAAACTTGTAGAAGTCTATATACTAAATTCAGGCAAATATGGAGCAGTGACATCATGAAGCAACAATAGTGACATACTTTTGAGTAACAGGTGCTCCAGACCACAACAACTGAAACAATTCAGAGGCAAAGAATTAAAAGGAAATTAAGTTTAGTCCAGTAAAAACAAATTAATAGAAAGCAATTGGCTAAAATAAAACGTTTTAAGTGGAAAAACTACTTTAATAAAATAGAATCTCACTATTTAAGCTGTGCTAATAAGCAATGGTTCTTAATTTGACACAGATCTTTTCACACTATCAAAAAAAGTCTTAGTAGCAAGATTGTCTTGTGTACAAATCTAGAATAAATAAAAATCCCCTGCTGTATTGATGATCCTTACAAATGCCTTAAAAACAATAATTTTATTGTGTGACTCTTATGAACCAGTTCAGTATCTTGTACTAGTAGCTATTCAATCAATGTTGGCTGAATGAATGAGTAAATTATAATGTGAAGAACACATTATTTGCTAAGGAAGAATTCCTGATGATCACTGTTCCTAAAGGAGAGTTAACACGATTCAACATAGTGAAGCCAGTGCCATGAGAGATAGTATTAATCTGAGTGATAAATTACATTATTTTAAAAGACGAGCAGTAGAAGGAAACATGTAAGTGAAACATGGAATACACAAAGAAAACTTTAGAAAAGTAAAAACAATAACTTCTAGATCATTCACATAGTCTGCCTAAGGTGTCAGTGCCAGCTACATTTTGCCTCTGTATTTCACATGTTACTTCTCTGAATGTGATATTAATAAGAGGTAAATGAAGCATAGCCTGTCAACCTGAACAAAATTATTTGCTCTTAAATTTAATAATTAATTATAATTCTACTACATACATTGCATTAAATGAAAAGATTAAACACATATATAATAGAACAAATTAAAGATAAATCATTCCTATTTTTGTTTTTTTAATCAAATCTGAGATGTTAAAGCCATAGTCTTACATTTAAACCAGTGTTAGAAGGGAGAAATGATGAAAAACTCTATAAACATTTAATGACCACATAAGACATTTAAAACTTGCATTTGAAAAATTACCTCTAATTAAATTTCAGATATATCCTTCATCTGAGAGAAATCTATTTTAAAATCATAAAAACCAGGTTTCCTTCATCAGAGTTGAATTGAACAATATGCAGAGTTCATTTTCAGTACACATGGAAATAATGAAGCCATTATTTTATTAGAAAAGCAAATCAAAAATGCCATTGTTTGATTTGAAGGCACTGTTACCTCTACTGATGTGGAAAGTCAAAGAGCCTAGCAAATAGAAAGCCAACCTCAGAGTGAGGAAGATCTGAGGTCAAATTCTACCTCTGAAAAATAGAAGATTCTTAACTTCTCATCCCAGTCAACTCCCTAAGGACATAAATGCAGAGAAGGTACAAGTCTTATTACTAATGATCTTTTCACTGTAAAATCCAATGCCTTTTCTCAATCCTTAGCTTTCTTGCCTTCTCTGTGGTATTTGAAATTACTAAACACAATCTCTTCCAAGATATTTTTTTCTTTCTTAGAATTTCATGGGACTGTTCTCTTTTGATTCTCTTCTTGCTTAGCAGCTAGAAAGCATAATGGATAGGAAGACCTGAGTTCAAATCTGTACTTAGACATTTCCTAGATTGTGACCCTGGCCAAAGTCACTTAACATCTGTTTACCTCAGTTTCCTCATCTGTAAAATAGGGATAATAATTAGCACTACCCCACTCCTCTATCCCCAACCCAGAGACCTGGCTGTGTGATGACTAAATGAGATAATTGTAAAGTACTTAGCATGGTGATTGACAATAGTAAGAACTATAAAAATATTAACTATTATTATTGTTGTTGTCGTTTAATCTTCTCAGACTCTTTGGCCTCTCTTCGGGGTGTTTTTGGCAAACAAGGTAGAGTGGTTTGCTATTTTCTTCTCCAGCTTATTTTACATATGAGGAGCTGAGGCAAACAGGTTTAGGTTACTTGTCTAAGGTCACAGAGCTAGTAGGTATCTGAGGTCAAATTTGACCTCAGGAAGATGAATATTGCTGACTCCAGACCCAGTACTCTAGCTGCTAAAACACCTAGCTGCCTTCCCACATGAAATACTGGGATGGAGAAGAGGAGAGGGGAGGAAGGATAACTCAATACTTTCTTCCATAAAATTTTTAAGCATTAATCATAAAAAATTAAATATTTCTGATGAAAAACTAGAACTGAATAGGAAATTCAATTTTAATTACAAAACTCAAGCATAAAAAGATAAATAGGAAAGAGAAATCATAAGGGATTTAATAAGGTTCAACTTCCATAGGAAGATGATACTTTTAACTCCTAAGAATTTTTTCATTATTAAATACAAAGAGCACATAGTGAAATATAAATGTATAATGAACATAACAAGAAAGCATAGGACTAGGATGGAATGATATCCAAAAAAAATTAAGGAATGAGAAAAAGAGATGAACAGGAAGAAGGGGAAAAAGAGAGATAGATGGAGTAAATAATCTTACATAAAAGAGGAATGAAAGTTTTGACAGTGAAGGGATGAATAGGTAGGTAAGAGTGGCAGGGAAAGCTTCAACCTTAATCTCACTGGAATTGGTTCAAAAATGGAATAACATACATACTCAATTGGGTATGGAAATCTACCTTATCCTACAAAGAAATAGGAAAAGAGAGAGAGAAAACAAAATGAAGGTTGATACAAGGTAGGGAAGATTGGAAAAAGCAATGGTCAAAAACAAAGTACTTTTGAGGAGGAACAGGAGAGAAAAGAGAGAGAAAAGGATAAACAGGTGAGAAAACAGGATGGGGGGAATACACAGCAATCATAACTAAGAGATAGTTTTATATAAAAAAAAAAAACCAATAAAATAGATAAAATATTACCAGTATCAAAAATGGAAAGGGTGAGTTCACCAAAGGACATAAAATTAAAGAGATTATTAGGACCTATTTTGTCTAATACATGCCAATAAATCTAACAATCTAAGTGAAATGCATATACAACATATAGAATATAAAAATATAAATTGATCAGAATAACAGAAGAGGAAATAGCATGAGCTCCATAATATGGAAAAATCACCAGGACTAGATGGTTTCATGAGTGAATTTCACTAAACATTTAAAGAATACCTAATTCCAATGTTATATAAACTATTTGGGAAAATAGGCAAAGAATGAATTCTACCCAATTCCTTTTATGACACAAATACAGAATTGATACTGAACCAGGAAGAGTAAAAATAGAGAAGGAAAACTATACACCCATTTTCTAAATAAATATTGATGCAAAAATTTAATAAAATGCTATCAATATCAATAAAATGCTATATTATAGTAATATATTACAAAGACCATATGCTATAACCAAGTGGAGGCGATAGATAGATAGATAGATATAGATATAGATATATATTCCAACTTGACATTCTTGATAATAGATATATTTCTATTTTAAGACTGATATGTCTCTATATGAAGAATGCAGAGTTGGCTTAATATAGGAAAAACTACTAACAAAATTTGTCCTAACAATAATACAAACAAAAATCATGATCATCTCAATAAATATAGAAAAAGCTTTTGACAAATATAATTCATTCCAATTAAAACACTTAGAAAGCACAAAAATGGAGCTTTTATTAAAAAGATAAGTAGAATCTATCTAAAGCCACAAACAAGTTTCATCTGTAACAGGGATAAGCTAGAAACCTTTCCAATAAGATCAGGGTGAAACAAGAATATTCATTATCACCACTATTATCCAATATAATGCTAGCTATAGCAATAATAAAAGAAAAAAGAAATTGAAAAAGTAGACAATGAAGAAACAAAACTATCACTCTTTGCAGATGATATAATGGCACACTTAGGGAATCCTGGAGAATAAATTAAAAATAATTGAAACACTTAAAATTTAATCAGATACAATATATTTTTAAAACCATATAAATTATCTACATATTACCAACAAATACCAGATAGAGTAAAGTTTCATTAAAATAACTGCATTCAATAAACAATTCTAAGTACCAAGATAAAACCAGGAACTATATAAACAAAATTACAAAACATGTTTTACACAAACCTAGATTTATATAATTGAAAAATAAAAATTTGCTCACGGGTAGGCTGAGCCAATATGATAAATATGATAATTCTACCTAAATTCTTTAGTGAGTGCTATGCCAAACTACCAAAATATTTTATACAGCTAGAAAAACTAAAAAGTAACAAATTCATATGGAAGAACAAAAGATCAAGAATATCAAGAGAATTAATGAAAACAAGTAAAATAAGTTGGCCTAATCACACCAGATCTCAAACTGCATTATAAAGTAGTAATTCTCAAAACAATCTGGCAATGGCTAAGAAATAGAATGGTGGATCAATACTATAAATTAAGTATACAATATAAAATAAGCAAATGACCATAGCAATGCAATGTCTGATCCAACCTTTTGATGCAATAGTTAACTATTTGACAAAAATTTTCTAGGGAAAATGAAAAACAGTTCGATAGAAATTAGGTAAAGACAAACATCTCATATTGTAGAACAAAATAAGGCCAATATGGACAAATGCTTCACATTTAAAGGGTGCTATCGTTAGCAAATTAGGGGAACATGGAAAATTTACTAATCAAATCTATAGATAACAGAAGAATTTATGACTAGACAAGAGATAGAGGAGATTGTGGGAACTAGAATGGATAAAGAGTTTTTTATATAGTCATATCCAGTGCAGCCAAGATGGGAAAGGAAAAAAAAAAACTGAGGGAAATTTTTACTTCAAGTTTCTCTAGCAAAGTCCCATTTGTTAAACATATAGAGAAGTGCATCAAATTTATAAGAATATAAATCATTCCCCATTCAATAAATGTTCAAAGGATATGAATAGTTTTCAGAAGAAATAAAAGCTATCTACAGTCATATGAAAAATGCTCTAAATTACTTTGATTAGATTGATAAAATAATTATCAAGTACCATCTTCTATCTATTAGATTCACTAATTTCACAGAAAAGGAAAATGTCAAATGTTGAAGAGGATTAAAAAAAAAATTAGGACATCAATGTGGGTGCAGTTGTGACCTGATTCATCAACTCTGGGGAGCAAAGTATGTCCAAAGGACTATAAAAGAGTGTATGTTCTTTGACCAAACATTATCATTGCTAGGCCTGTGTCCCAAGAATTGGGACACAGAAATGAGATTCATGCTAGTCTAAGATTCTCAGAGATATGACTATTAGGTTCAATCCATTCCAGTGATAGTAAATGTAATCATACACCTAAGATGGAAAATAGTGAAAATCCTTTTAGAAAACAAAGAACAGAACTCTAAGAAGACAGTTTTTTCAAAATTACTTTAGCAAAATGAAAAAGGAGCACAAGCCTTAAAAATGATCAAGAAATTAAGAGGGGGGAAAAAAACCCCAACAAAATGAGTACATTTTATCAGATTAGGTTCCCTCAAAAGGATAGCCAGAAGTCTATAGGCAGCAAGGTAAGAGTCTATAAAAAATAATGGGCTGAGAGTATAGCTCAAGCAATCTTATCAGCTTAGGGAAGCCTACTGCTGTGTTCCAAGCCATGGAAACAGAAACTTGAAATTCTTAACAATGAGGGTGGGTGGTGCAGTGGATAGAGCACCAGCCCTGAAGTCAAGAGGACCTGAGATCAAATCTGGTGTTCCAAGCTTAAGAGTTAATACTTAATACTTTCTAGCTGTGTGATCCTGGCCAAGTCACTTAACCCCAATTACCCTAGCAAAAAAAAAAAAAAAAAAGGCACAGTTAGGATGTGCCTTTAATGACCTAGAGAACAAACCAACATTGCTGATAATGGAACTCTAAAATGGAAACACAAGAATTCCTGGTAATGGAACCAGAATAAAAGAAGAATGGAGACAAGTGGAAAAGTAAATAATATATTTGAATAATTGGAAGGAACTACACAAGGTGAAGAGTTTATCAAATTGGATTCTTTCAACTAACAAATATTTATTAAGCACCTAATATGTGCAAGGCACAATGCTATGTATTGGGGATGCAAATACAAAGAATGAAACAATACCTAATTGTAAGGATATTACATTCTAAGGAGACAATAATATATATATATAAAGTATACACAGTATAATGTAAATATGAAGTTGAAAAAGACAAGTATATGCAAAATAGTTAAATGCATTGAAATGGAACCATCCAAGATGGCTCAGTACTAAACTTTAGTAAGACTACACAGTGAAAGGATGTGATTCAATTAATGAGTGCCCAAAAGAAACTAAGATGGTTAAGCAGATGGGAGGAGATTCAGAAGAGCATGGCATCATAACAAAATGAGAGAAGAGAGAATATCCAGGAAAAAGTGACAGTCAAGTTTTATTGACTTTAGTAGAGCAAGGAATGAGCTAGAAATTCTGTTTTAATTGTCCTTAAAGAACTTTATCTACAATTAATCACTGCATCCATTTCCCATAGTACCTCTGATCTTTAAACATATTTCTTTAGTAGTTAAATAAGCCTTGATGTTAAAGTTAAAAGACAAGTTTAAAAAGTTAAGTTAAAAAAGACAAAAAAGAAAACCTCTCAAATTATTTTAATCTTACATTATAGATTAATAACTATATAAAATACTCAAAGCCATCTATTAGAATCTGTTTAAGCTTCTATCATGTGACTTTAAAGTTATTTGGCTTTATGGTTATCAGCTTGGAGAATTTATACTTTTAAGTGAGAAACAGCTGAGACAACCTTTAAATAAATGTAAGAATAGGAGGCCTTGAGCAAGAGTTCAAAGGAAAGCTAACTCTCACTTTTATCAAATGACAAAAGACTTATAGTTATCAAGTGAGAGACCCTGAAAGGCCTTTTTATACACTATTTGTCCTAAGTTCAGAAACAAAACCCTACAGAATTAAAAATCTTCAAATCAAGGAAGATCTAACAAGCACATGGGACATTTGCCAACATCCATACTTCTTGCCAAGCTGGCAGATCCCTCCAAGTTTAAATGAGCTGCCTGACCTAGAAGATGAAAGTGACCATTTTGAGTCAATAAAGCCTTACTCTATACAAGCTGTTTACATAAAATTCCATCATTTATTTCCATATTCACATGACATAAGGCAACTCCCTTGAATCAACTTAGTAGTATAACTGCGTATTTGGAGTATGAGGACAAGGCAGAAAAAAATCTTAAATAAACACCGAGCCCCCAAATACCTTTTCAAAGGTATTATTTTTCAGCTTTGATTTTTCACTTCAATGCTTTAAAGAGGGTGTGGCAGGGAGAAGGGGGGGGAGAGGACAGGAGCAAGGGAAGAAAAGGAATGAGAAAGGGAAGAAGAAAGAGAAGAAAAGAGAGGTGGAAAGGGAAAAAAGGAGAGACAGAGAGAAAGACAGAGAGCGAAAAAGAAATACAGAGATAGATACAGAGAGAGAGAAACATGCACAGAGATCCAGAGACACAAACGGGGATAAAGAAGAGGAGGGGAGAAGAAAGAGAGAGAGAGAGAGAGAGAGAGAGAGAGAGAGAGAGAGAGAGAGAGAGAGAGAAGAGAGAGATGACAGAGATGACACAGATGACACAGAGACACACAGAGAGAGACAGAGTAACAAAAAGAGATAGAGAAGGAAGGAGCAAGGGAGGGAGGAAGGGAGGGAAAGAGAGAGAGAGAGAAAGGGAAAAAAAAGGAAAAAGGGAGGGAGAAATTGAGTGTCTGTGTGTCTAGCAAGAAAATCTAGTATTCTGGCTTTTCCCTTTCCCAAGTATGGACTGTCTGTGCCTTCTAGGCAAGAGGAACTATTCCCATATCAAACAGACACACCTGGATAGAGACAGGATTAGAATTTGGGTCTCGGCAGTCCCAACTAGCTGCTCTATCCCTAGACCACAGGGCTTCTGAGATAATTTTCTGAAAATGTGTCTTGAGAAACAAAGTTTAGTTTGTACTCCTCCATTTCGGAATGAGCTAGTAATTAGAATTTCCTCTTCTCTGCCACTAATTCCCCCCTCCCTTTTCTCTAATCAGAATTTTCTTCATTCTTTCAATGTAACATAGTTCTAATGCATAATAATGCCTCCTCCACTTGAAACACCTCCCTATTCATTCTTCCTTTCCCTCTTCTTATCCATACAATCTTCTCACGCCCAAATAGCAGGAACTCCCTAGCCTAGAAACAATCTCTCTAGATTCCCAGCATATGTGGAATGCTATAGCCTAATCAAGTAAACAAGAAAACATATTGTGTTCTATTCTCTCTTAAAATCACCATTTGATATGTGTGTGTGTGTTTCAGTCTCTCTCAGTATCTGTCTTTGTATGTGTTTCTATTTCTCTGTCTCTCTCGGTCTAAGGCTTATACATCATATGTCTTTATGCATACTTTCCCTTTTCTTAAGACTCATCTATTATCTAGCTTCCTCTTTGCCTTCTAAGTCTTTGCATTCTTGATCTTTTCTGGAACTCTTGCTAATTAGAATAGTCATCCTGTGTCACTATTTTCTTGTTTTAAGCCTTCTTTCAGATCTGATTGAAATATTCATTTTCTCCTTTGATTATTTATCTTAAATAACAAATAGACTAAGAGAGAAATTAATTTTATAATTACATTACTTAGAGCAATGGTCTAAGTAGGTAGGGTTTCCATGAAAGGGACTACACAAAATCAAATTTTATTATATTGCATAATTGTCCAACTATTTTTTTTTCCTGGCACAATTAAATTAGACATGTAATAACATATGCAAACATATCATTTATATGTCAGCAACTTTGGATAATATAAATGACAGCACTTACCTCACAGCCTAAGAAGATACTGAAAAGTTACTGAAGCTGAGTTCATTCAAAAATCAAATGCCACAGATAATATTGTTAAAATACTATGGCAATGTGTATATTTTGTTAAACAACTGATGGGTACAAGTGTCAGCCAAGGAAAAGAAAAATTCCAAATTATAGGGATAGTGAAAATGTTTTTTGTGGATTCATAATACTAAGAGGTTTTCATAACACTGAGGTTACAGATATTAACTTATTATATTAGATAGATTGGCAAAAGAGTATTTTTCTTCTTAGACAACAATTATGTTCTTTTTTCACAACCAACTCATCTCTAAATCTCACTCTAGTCAGGATCATATTTTAAGAATTGAAAAGAACATCAGAGATGGTCTAGTCCAACTCAGATTATCACCATACAATCTTGAAACAAAAACAAGCATATTGACTCATAGGAAGTATAATCTTCAATGATAATAATTTTATGCCTTCTTCCAAGTCATTAAACAATACAGAGTTAAGCACATGCCTTCCGGTATCACATGGAGATGAGGTATGGCACCATGTTAATAAAATGCCTGTCTTGTCTATGAATGAGGCCCTAACAACCCACTTTTCATGAAAACAGTACACGAGAAATAGAATGGAGAACAGCTTATTACATTTCAGGATAATAATCTCTCTTAAACAGGCCCTAAAGTGTTACAAATAGGATAGAAGGACAATACCATGCCTATTTTGCATCATCCTGAGAATTCAAGCATTGGAGAATTCAAAAGAAAATTTGAGGGGGATAAAGGGTATCTTTCTCTCTCTCTCTTTTTTTTTTTCAATAAGCACAATCAAATTATGAGTTCTACTGAGGCAGGATGAAACTTACTTTTTGGCAATTACATACACTTGCATAATTTACATATACTTACATAAGATCCATATAATTCACACTTACAAACATTAAAAATTTCACATACAAGACAATGGCTGATATAACTTCTCAGCTGATTTGACATATACACATTTGAACTTCACTAATTTATCTTTCTGTTTCTATCATTCTGTCTTGTGCCATGTCTGCCTCTTCTTTTTTCTCTCTCTAACATAACATTTATATTTATTTTTTTTAACCTAAAGAAAAAGACTATAAGGTCCATCCTGAAAATTTAAATGGAATTTTTAGGTTTATATGATTATATATTTACACAAAATTCCAAACTTCAAGGGAAATGCTCTTAATCTGTCCACACATCACTAAGCTAATGGAAACCTCAAGAAAGTTCAAAAGGATACCATAAACCTACAGATCTTAAATGCTATTGCTAAAGTACTGGAAATCAAAAGGTATTTTAAGGTAATCAATCTAGACCTTAAACTCATCCAAAATAAATTCTAAATAAGAAATAGTCTGTTTCTTAATATCTCTAAACACATGCAAAAATGCACTTTAAAAAAATGAAAATAATTAGAATAGAGTCTTGTAATATCTATCTTGTAATATACTAGGATATAGTAATTATGAAAAATATAAATGTTCTGTGGAGATTGGTTGAAAGGATAGTTTGGGTCAAGGTTGGAACATAGCAATATAAAAACTGACAAAGCCATATTACGATAATTTTTATATATTTGTTCTTCTGATACCATATTATGTTCTTTATGTTACAATATAACTTGATATAATTCCATTTATAGCAAAATAGTTTTATTACCTAAATTGTTTAATTTTTTTATTCAAAAAGAAAATTATTTAACAATAAGAATTGCTTTAGAAGTTCCTTTTCCTTTAATATGACAGTGACAATTTTTAAAAAGTTATCACCACAATGAATTACATTACACAGATGTTACTACAGTGCTTAATTTGTAACTTGTGCATGTTCTAAATGTGATCTTTATTTACTTTGGTACTTTATCTTCATTAACAATATTCAATTGTTTAACAACAATTTGCATAATCTACTCATTGGCTAACTTCTAACTATAACAAGAGCTCTAATCCCTGACAAAAAGTTAAATTTTTTCAGTGAAAGAAGAAAAGCAAATATTGAACAACTGACCTTATTAAATAGTTTTTCAAAAAATTTGGTTTTATTTTCAAAATAATTTTCAAAATTTTCAAAAAATACTGGTTTTATAAAGTCTTCTTCAATATAAATCTATTTGGGGAACCTATTCAAAATCAGAATGTATCTGAGACCCTTAGTATAACTGGATCACCTCCTGTCAAAAAATCCTTTTGTCATATTAAATTAAACATATATTACCTGCTTCTACTATATGTCACTGAATGAATTAATCACCTGCATATCTCGTTGGGTTCCTAGGACTAAATACAGGCATTCTAAAATGCTGATGCAGAATACCCTATTGTCTAAAGGGGAAAATTGCATTACTACTTCATGTTGTATAGAAGGAAGTATTAGATAAGATTTAAGACTAACCTAACAATTATCCAGGGCACAACCCTGGCAGCAGCATGAGGCACACCTAAATTTGTGGGAGTTGAAAGCTCTGATGAAGTGTTGTCATAGTCTTTCCAAAATAATACTTCAAAGTTTCCCACTGCTACCACCTTCTCTCACTAGTAAGCCTTCTGGCTACAAGCTGAGTACAGATTTACCTTATTCATATGTTAGTCATACTCCTAAAATTCTATATATCAATAGAATAATTTATTTTTTAATACTCTGGTGGAAATGTTATTTAACTTTTAAAAAATTGTTTTGTGAATCTTTTTTGCTTTGAGAAAAAAATTCTACTGTAAAGAAAAAAAAAACCACTTTCAGATTTATCTGTTTTCTAGTTTCCAATTTTAGTCTATTGAGGATATGTGTGTGTATGTGTGTTTTGTGAGATACACTTTTATTAATAAAAAGGAAATTGAAGGAGACAAAAAGGAAATAACTTTTAAAAATACCACAGAAAATCATCTATTAAACTAATAGAAAGCAAGCATGTGGCTACCTGTCTAATTAAATGTATATGTCTTTGCATAATACACCTTGCCAATATACACGTGACTTTTTAAGATTTAAGAGTTGATGTTTCATGTTTATACCAAAATTGCACAGAAACATTAAACTGCCTAGGGATGAGCCGGTCAAAGAAAACTTGCTCTAAAATGACCATCTCTTCTTCTCTTTCTTCCCCAAAAGGGGCCTTAAATTTATCAAGAAGAACAACATTGTTCTAATTTGAGAAATCCATTTTTTTTTTTTAAGTAAGAGAATAATCTTATTACATCCTGGAAAATCAGACTCATCTCAGAATTCCAAACAAAGCCTAGCATATCAGTTAAGTTAAGGAATTATAATACATACCAGACAATTTTTGTAATATAAAAATTTCGGAAATTTCAACTCTTGATGTTGTTTTTTGGCATGGGATTATGGCATTTCCATTAAATAATTTACATTAAGGGGAAACATATACCAAATCAAGCATTTTAATATCTATGAATATTGTAGAATGAAAAGAATTCTGAGTTTAAAGTCAAATTTAGTTTCAAATTTCAGTTATTCTTTAATCTGTGATACATAATCACAGTTTTATAAATTGGATTAGACCCTAGCAACCAGATAGTCCAAACCTAAAAGCACTGAAAATTGAGCCAGGATGTCAAAGCAAAGGCACCAATGCAGCTGAGCTCTACCAACATTCTCCTCCAAATAATTTTTAAATTATATGTCAAGTCGAATTTGGAGAGGCACAGGTAACAAAAGGATGAGGTGAAATATTTTTCAGTCCAAGGCAAACTACAAGTTTGGAAATAGAGACCTATGATACTGAGATGGAGGCCCAGATTTTATGTGGTAAAGATATAGGACTTAAACACAGCAGCAGCAACTTTGGGGACTCTCAGAATAGAGATAGTATAGATACTGAATATTAGTCAGAAAGAGATTACAGCAGACCCTTCTACTGGCACCAGGAGCAGAATTTGACATTGCTTGTCAAATTCATTGTCCATGTGCAGTTTGGAGTCATAGTTCCAGGATTGGGAATTAGAAGTCACAAAGGAGTGAGGACCTTGATCACAATTCCAAGACAGAGAAGAGTACTTGTGAATGTGAAAGGGATGAATTCACCCATAAAATTGAAACACACAGAATAACAGATTCGAAACCAGACTCCAACAATATATTGTTTACAAAAACATTACATTTAGAGCAGAGACACACACATGAAGAATTAGAATAAGGGTCTGAAGCAGACTCCTTTATGCTTCAGATAAAGCTGAAAAAAAGAAAAGGCAGGGATAGCAATCATGATCTTAGACAAAGTAAAAACAAAAACAGATGTAACTGAAAGAGATAATCAGCGAAACTACATTTTGATAAAAGTGACTATAATAATCAAAATAATCATAATGAAGTCATATTGGTACTAAACATATATGTATCAAATGGCAGGGCACTCAAATTCTTAAAGATATAGTTATATGAATTACAGGAGGAACTAGACAGGAAAAAGCATGCTAATAGTAAAGTCAACTTTGCTCTCTAAGAACTAAATAAATCTTCCCATAAAATAAACTGAAAAGAAGTTAAGAAGATAAATAGAATTTCAGAAAAGTGAGCTATGATAGATACCTAGAGAAAATTGAATAGAAATAAAAAGGCGTATACCTTTTTTCTCAGTGGTATATGGAATCTTCACAAAAAAAAAAAAAAAAGACTACCTATTAAGACATAAAAATCTTACAAACACATGAAGAAAAACAGAAATATTGAATATATCCTTTTCAGATCATAAGGAACTAAAAATGATTTTTAATAAAAGGCCTTGGAAGCTTAAAAATGAAATGAAACCTAAATAATTTAATCCTAAAGAATAATTGGGTTAAAAAACAAATCATAATATCATAAGTCTTGCTAAATGGCATAAGAGAATTTTAGTTGAAAAGAATTCTGCATTTTTCCTCATACCTCTAAAATGCTATTTTCAATTAGGCTAAGCTAATTCCTTATAAATTTTGAAGATTTATTTTCTGAAGAACTGAATTTTGACCATTGTTTCTAAATATATTAGAAGTAGAGAAACAGCAGAAATGGAAATATGCATTGATTCTAGTTTATACTCCTGAAATTCATTAGCTTATTCTGTTATCTTATATGTGCATTTACTCTTTTAAGTTCTGGATTTGTTTTGTTTGTTTGTTTTCTTTTGTTCAATTAAATTGAGAAAAGTAACATTTTAAAAAAATAAAATAGACTAAGGAAGAATTATAGTCCCATTAAGATCTTTCAACTCTACAAATTCTGTGCACTGGAATTTTGCATTTCAAATCAAATTTGTTTTCAAATCCCAGACCTGCCACTAATCACATGACCTTTGATAAATTCACAATATCACATATTTTTGAAACTTGGAAAGGACATCAGAGTCATCTAGTCCAACTCATACCTAAAAAGATAGGTTCACAGACTTTGGAAAAAGACCACACAGGTCTTTGAATCCACCTACCTCATTTCCACAGATAAGGATCACAGAGTTAGAGTTAGAAGGCATCTCAGAGACGATTTAATCCAACTTCTATTTTTATAGATGAGAAAACTAATTCCCAGGTATCACAGGTAATAAGCATTAGAGATTTAATTCAAGTCCAGGGCTCCTACAAAAACTGCTTGAAATCTTCCAAAAATAAGGAAACTGCCATCTCTTCAGCTCATTTTACTTTTGGACAATCTGAATTATTGGGAAGAATTTCCTGACATCAGACCTATATCTGTCTCTCTAACTTTCATCCACTAATCTTGCTTTCTCACTTTTCAGGCCAAATAGAACAAGGTTTTGTCCTCCTCTATATGACAACCCTTCAAATACTTGAATAGCTCTCATGCCTCTCCTGAATCTTCTCAATATCACCAGTTCCTTAATTGCTCATCACATTGCTACCATCCTGTCATCAACCTATTTGCTCCCACTGAAACAATGGATTCTATTCCAGGGTCCTCCAGCTCCAATAGATGAATTTTTAGTTATCCTTCTGTTTGGCCTCCAAAATGCTTCCCAGCTTTTCTCCTCATCATGCCCCCTCAAATTAACCATCTACTTTGTAGCACACCTTTAGGTATTATATTCCTCCTATTAAAATTTAAGCTCTTTGAGGACAGGGACATTCTTGCTACCTTCTATTTTTATCCTCAGTAGGGCATGGAATATAATAAACAGTTGATATTTCTCCTTTCACTGTCTCTGTTTCTGATGTCCTTTTTTGAAAATGTGGCAATATAATTCTCCATGTAAAGATTAACAAGGACAAAATATAAAGGGACTATTAACTCCTAAGTTCTGGGATATTTGATTCATTTAATGTAGTCCATGATCATACAAATTGCTTTGACTACCTCATCACACTGCTGACTCTTATCAAGACTAAAGTTCATGAAAAGCCTTAGATCTTTTTTTGGACAAATGAAATATTTCTAGGCTTCATTTTCCAAATCTACCAAACTTGGCTCTGAACTAGGTGATCCTCAGATTCTCTTCAAGTTCTAAATCTATTATTCTATATTTTATTAAATATTAATATATAATTAATATGGTTCTATAATTAATATGAATTATATGCACCAATTCTGACTTAGAAGTATTTTTGTCAAAATTCTATAGATTATACACTATCACAAAAGTCTGAAATATTTTCCCCATTTTAATGGCACAAAGTAACATATATTATTACATATGCATACATGTACACATAGATACATACATACATATAGATATATATATGTTCATACATGTGTATATGTGTGCAGGTGTTATTGGAGCATTGGACTTGGACTTAGGGAGACCTAAAAGTAATTAGTTATGTGATTCTGAGGGAGTCATTTAACGCCCACTTACATAAGTTTCCTCATTTGTTAAATGAGGATTTAAAAAAAGGACCTACCTCTTAGGGTGGCTATAAAGTTAAAATGACATAACATTTTTAAGGTTTGCAAATATTAAAGAGCTATTTAACTGATAACAATAATAATAACAAAAACATTATTATTGTTATATGAAAAGCACAGATACTACTTTATGTTGAAAGGCAAGAAGTTTATTTGTGCCATTAATTTTTCGGAAGGAAATGTTACAGGTTAATGATCATTTGGACAACAAAGAAGCTCTATGCTCTTTCATCTGGGAGTTCATCTGCTTCCAGATAATTCTGTTGCAGTAGCAGAGGGGACAAAACTATTTTCAGCTACCAAACCCTAATTCTGTACCTCTTGTTCACCTACTTAGAGTATGTTTCAATAATGTTGAAATTTTTGATTCTCTTTCTAATCTGTAATTAAATACTCTGAAAAAAAAAGTTCCTCATGAAGTGCAACTATAACCACAAAAAAGGAACTATATTACTATTTTAATAATTTTTCATTTATTACATTTTGATGCCAGATTCTTTATGTATACAAGATTAATTAAAATAGAATCAATAGGTTGAAATACATAACTAAAAGTAATATCTTTTTTAGTACTTCCCTCAAGAAAAGTCCTCTGTCAGATCCATATATGGGATCCTGTTTTCCAACAATCAGTCATTTTTCTCTATTAAATTATCATCACCATACAATTATGTAACACCTTTCATCCATGCTTTCAAACTAAAATTGGTAATGATAATGATAAACAAAAAGTATAAGTATTTATATTTAACTTTTGATTTAAAAAAGCACATTATAATGAACAATTAATCATTTTACTTTTGTAAGGCAAAGTCATTATATCCATCTTCTAAAGTAAAAAACAAACAAACAAACAAAAAAAAAAACCCTGAAACAGTGAATAATTATTCTAAATTCAGAAAAATTAGGTGATGGAAGCTATTGATCTAGTACTATACTAAAAGTGAAATAAGAACCTTCTAGATATACCTTCTATGGACCCTTCTATTCTTGAGTGAATTCTGGAAAATTCAACAAGAAAGAGACAACCTTTGGTGTTCTATCCCAAAAGAATGGGATAGAGGAAGAGAAAGTAGCCTGAATGAATTCTCAATATAGAAAAATGAAAAGTGATTTTTATAGAGAATCCTCAACAGTTTCCTATTAACAAAAGACAATGTTACAGGAAATGGCATAAGACTCTAGAATGTATCTAAAAATTGTAATTGAAGAAAACTATAATGAGAGTAATATAATAAATGAGATTTTTAGACATAAAGGCATGTTAAACTTTACTAATACTCAGTAAATGTTATTTTTGAATATTTTAAATGAATTTTACTTTTGTGAACTAACCTAAGGGATAAAGGAGCATCATATTATCTATTATACATTAGGCATTTATTTCTATAACAACATTCATCATTTGTTACCAATCTAAATTATCACTCAATTAACCATTATACACACACACACACACACACACACACACACACACACTAAATAGATCTAATATAATGGGGAAGCCTCCAAGAATAACTGACACTAAGGAAATGGTTTCTATCTTGGTCAAGACCTGGTTTCATTACTTCTTTAAAAAAAAAAAAAATCACATATTCCCATGTATCAGTGTGGTGCATCTAGATTTCCGGACAGAAAATGGCTTGTAATAATTAAAAGGGATTTGATAACTGACTAAAAATTCATAGCTATTCTTAAGAACAAACACACATTAAGGAGTCTTCACTGCAAATATCCTAAAACAAAGAATAAAACAGTAACGGAGAACCAATTTATGTCTGTGGAACCTTTGTACTTGCTTTTGTTTTTGTAGCACTAAAGAATATACCTTATGAAGAGAGCTGAGAACTTGCACTAACTGAGAAGAATTTGGCCTGAACTTTAGACTCTATATTATCTTTTCCTTCCTTTGATCTTTTTTCTTGACCTAGACACATGGTTCTCCTATAAACACCATCTGTTTCTGGATGTTTATGTAGTTTTATTTAGTTACACCTTATAGAGTTGTTGTTGTTATTGTTTTTTTAATTATACCTGTTACAGAATACCCTGCATGAAAATATGTAGAATTATGGGGCCGATTAAAAGAAAATATAAATTTGGTTGTGATTAAAATGGCAACTATACAAAGTCATATAAATAAAAAGCCAACCTTAAAACACTTTTCAAAAATGTCACTTTACAATTTTTACATGGTTGTTATGCCTTTAGAATCCAAAGATTTTGATGTACCAGAGAAAGGTGATGCCAGTTTGATTTAGAATCCACAGACATATTCTAGTTTATCTTAATTGTTTTGACAAAGTGACAAAGCAGTCTATATGGCTGCAATCTTTGTTCTGGTCCATGTTCAAACAACTACTAGGTAATATGCATGAATGTGCTCATTTCTGATTGGCTTTTCATTTTAATAAGGACTTTAAAAAAATTTCCTAATATGTCTCATTTCAATATTTTTTTTATGATCACACATTTTGTTGCATAGAAAAGCTTTTTATTATGGGCAGACAAATATAAAGTTTTAAAAATGAATTTTTTTTTAAAAAAGGATTAACTTCTAACAAACAAGAATGGTGTGAGAACCTGGGCAACAATCCAAACCTAATGTAAGAAGTTGCCACTGTACATACTTTCAAAGAATGTCAAGACCTTGAGGCTTTTGAGAAAAGGCCAAAGCAAACATTACCCACATCCCAAGAATGTGTTTTACTATTGTAGTAGGAACTCTCACACTTTTCCTACCTGCATATAATCATTAAACTTCAAACAAAAGTAAAGCTAATATACAGCACATATAGAAAGAGGCCACCATGTTGTAGAAATAGATATTTAGGCTCTAAATATGAACTCAACTACATTTAAGTATCCTTATAAAAGTGACTTGACCTTTTTGTTTCATTTTTCCACATGAAATACTTACTCTATATTATAAGCATATAAGACTTCAATATGGTATAAAGGTATAGAGTATTAGATAAAGATAAAGCAAAAGAGTTTGATGAGTTGTATAACAGATTGGAAAAGAACCAAGAGAGACCATGGTCAAAAACCTAGAAAAAATGGAATATACAAGAGAAAAAAGAGATATAGTGTCACATACAATAGAAAAATCAAAAAGGGTGAGGATTGAGAAAAGATTATCAAATGTGACTACAAAAAGTGATTGAAAACTTTGGAGAGAATAGTTTCATTTTAATAACTAAGTTGGTGGAAGAAGAGAATGCAAAAAAAAAAATAAAGTTGACCCATTGAGTGAAGAAAACTTTCTCAAAGATTTTACTTCAGTAGACAAGGAGAGGTATAGAATTATAGTGGAGAGTGTCAATCGAAATGAGGATTTTTTTTTTTAAAGAATTGATAAGAAATGGTAATATTTGTAGGGAATATGAAAAGATCCAGTAAATAGGAAGAAACTGCAGTTTAGAAAGAAAATGAGGAAGATGATGAGAACAATCTGCTTAAAAGATAAGCAAGAAGATGGGATCAAGGATATCTGTAGAGAGGTTTAGCTTAACAAAAAGAAAGGCCACCTCTTCCTCATTTACAATGATAAAGTAGGAGATATATAGATATATATATTCCTAAAACACAGTGATATCTCCCTCTTTTATTTATCTTGTCCCTATTTAAAAAAAAAAAGTTTTAACAATCAAAAGCCATGCATCTCACTCCATAATGAACAATCAACAACAATGTGACATAGAAGACAAAAAGGTTAACACAGTCTTAGGCTACTTTAATTGAGTGTTCAGCACAAGTACTTGATAAACTATGTCCTAGTTAAACCATGATGCATTATTAATCTTTGGTCTACCTAAAATAGAGGGATAAGATACCAAAGTATCACAGGCATAATAGTGAAGATACCAGAAAACACACCTATGACAATCAATTGAAAGATCTACAATAATTAGCATGGAGAAAGAAATATGTAAGACGGATGTAAGAAAGACAGCTCTCTCCAAAATTTTCAAGAGCTATTATGCATATGAAAGGAAATTCATTCACTCAGAAGTGGTGGTACCAGGCAGAATTAGGAACCAATGGACAAAAACTGCAGAAGGAGAAATTGAGACTTGATAACAGGAATTGCTTTCTAAAAACCAGAAATATTTTAAAGTAGAATGAACTACTAGGAAGTAGTAGATTCCCTTATACTGAATATATTCTAGCACAGCATGGATGACCCTTTATCAAAGATGCTAATAGAAGAAATTCTTAATTAGATATAATTACTTTTAAGGTATTACCCAACTCTGAAGTTCTGTGATTCTATAAGGAATTAGGTTTTGAACTTTTTCCTGTCATAAAAGGTTAATTTCCAATACCAAAATTCTCTTGGTGATTTTATCTGGCTGTGGATCAAGAAACACTATAATCCTAGAAGACTGAAAAATTTGTCCGAAAAAGATCCAGAGATTTTAGTGGAATGAAAGCTGTATATGAGTCAACAGTATAATAAGGCATGGAAAACAAACAAACAAACATAATGATACTTTGTACCAAAATAAGAAGAGTATGGTTTTCAGAAATAAGAAGATGACTATCCTTCAGTATTCTGCCTTAGAATACATTTGAAGTATGCTGTCCAATTCAATATACCATATTTTAGGATGGACATTTGTAATATTCTCTCTAAAATGTAATATTCTCTGTTGAGGTTTCCTTGGGGTCTCTGGGAGCAGCCTTCCTTTCAGTAATCACCACAAGTGCAGCCAGGGATTAAAGTCCAAATCCTTTATTGTCTCCTTCAAACAAAGTCTTGTCTCCTTCACTTGGGGCTTGGCTAGTTTTCTGGAGGCCTTCCTGATCTTGGTTTCAGTGGAGAAGCAAAGGAGGAGAGCCTGCCACCACTTCTCTGTCTTCCCTAGTTCTGATTTTGGCTGAGTTTGTCTGAGCTTATTTGCTCTCTTATCAAAGGTGTGAATCTTGTAGAACTATAGTAAGTACTAAGTACATGTACTGAACTAGAGAACTGTTAAGCACCAGGCTAAACAACTATTGTCTCTATCAATTCCACTGACTTAGCACCTTGTTTCAAGTTCTGGTCTATAACAGACATTTATAAACTGAAGAGTGTCCAGAGGAGAAATGAATAGTATGGTAAAGGATGCAAGTTCATGTCATTTGAGATTTAATTGATAAAATTAAGGAAATACATCTTTAAAAAAAAACCTCGGGGGTTGTATATGAAAGCAATCTTTAAAGAATCATTTTCATTGGTTACATGACAGACCAAGAGCCCTAAAGGGGGAAACTAATTATAATAGATATAAGCTACAAATTCAGATTTTATGTAAGTGCAAATTTCCTAACCTTTAGACCAACAATAAAGGGAAATGAATTCTCTCCAGAACTAGTGGGCTCCCTTCTATTTAGAGTTCTGAAGTAGAATCATTGGTTGGCTCTTCTATAGAGGAAATTATTTAGGGTCCATGGGCTAGAAGAGATGGTGTCTGATATCTTTCCAACTCTAATATTACATAATTATATAGTTCATCAAGTGAATGTGAATTAATTTATCATATAGATGAAGATTGAAAAAGGAGGGTGATCAAGAGCAAAGGCTAAGGATAGATAGCTTGAGTGTTTCATTACTATTCAAGAAATATTAAAAGACTTGAGAAAATTCCTCTGAACTGAGTAGTATAGAATCTATGGAAGTGAGGAAAAAAGATATATCATGTAGGAAAAGAAGGCATAAAGGTTATATACCGGTAAAAAAAATCTTCACATGATTATATATCATGGTCCATCCCAGTAATAAAGATGTCTATGTCTGTAGCTGGACATACTTATCTTATTGTCTTCTATTAATGAAGGAAGAAAGAGGTTAATAAAAAGGCATATGATGAATAGATATATCTTAATGACTGACATATTGAAAATGTTTAAAACTTTATTAAAGATTAATTTTTCTGAATAAACATTTCCAAAAATAATTCATTTACCAAATTTTGATTTGTCCTTAGGAAGATATTTGATTTTTTTATTCTTATAGCTAAATTCCAGTGTATCATTTATTAAATCAAATCATGCCAGTTTTCCTGTTTTTAGAGTTGTATGTGGTATGTGTGGTTTTTTTCATCTTCTGGGCTTTTCTTAAGGCATGTAGACAAGAGGTATTTTACCATCAGATAATGATGATCCATGCATATATCAGTACAATATGAGCAGTTAATATTCTTTTCTTTACTAGTCACATCTGTCACAGAGATGGAATGTTTTAAATAATGTTTACCAAAAGTTAAAATGGAATAATTTAATACATACAACCACAGTTACCTATGTTCACATTCATTGCCACTCAAGGAATGGAAATACTAACTTTCTAACTAGTGATGTGAAATCTTTCATATTAATTTCTCTGGGCAATTATTCTTGTAGGAAAAAAAAGACAATGTAGATGTTGATTTAGGTCTTCTTCAAAAAAGAACAACCCTTTTCTTGGGCCTATAATTTTTTTTAAAAAAGCATAATGTAACTTTTCATATTCTAATCCTGTTAAAATTTTGCATTCTAGTAAAAATGAATAAAATTAGAAACAAAAAGCATTTACAAGCACCTGGAAAATGGCACTTAATATAGTTTTGATTATTTCTATATGTGTGAAAAATCAAAATCATTTTCATCTAGTCATCTAGTCCATCAAAGAATTATTCCCTTAAAGGACATTTATAAGAACAGCCAATCAAGCCAATAAAAAGAGATGGCTGATTAAATCAAGAGAATTAAAGTAACTCAAATACTTATTTGATGACAGCCATCTCATATTTCACCAATATCAATATTAGATTGAAAGGATTTGCTTTAAGATTCAAAAGAATAGCAATCAGCTACAGCAAAATAACGTTTTGGTCATGTATACTTATTGTGTATCTAATTTATATTTTAATATATTTAATATCTACTGATCATCCTGCCATCTAGGGGAGGGGGTGGGGGGGTAAGAGGTAAAAAATTGGAACAAGAGGTTTGGCAACTGTTAATGCTGTAAAGTTACCCATGCATATATCCTGTAAATAAAAGGCTATTAAATAAAAAAAATAATAATAATAATAGCAATCAGCTAGCACAATGAAACTTTGCAGTCTCTGATTCTGTTAGTATAGGGATTCACTGTGACTCCTCCACAACTTCCTGTTTCCTATTGTTCTTGTCCATATTTTCCTATAAATCATCAGTGTAGGATTTCCAAATATAGTAAAGATCTTTTTGTTCTTCTCTATGTTGAAGCCATCAACATACTATTTAAGTTATTCAGTTATTGCTTTTAATTTTCTTAGTTTTAAAACACACATCTCTATATCTAAATGCAGATACATATATTACAACTCAATATGCATATATATTATAGATAAATGTATGTGTTTGTATAGATGTGTATATATGTACATATAGATACATAAACATACACACATTTTTTAGAAGCAATCTGTAAAAGAATTAAATTCTCATTTTTCAGCATTATGCATAATTTATATATTACATTATATAATGAGAGTATTAACCTATTACCTTAAATAGATTAAATTTATTATTAAACATTAAAATAACTAAATTATTGATTTTTAATATTTGAAATTATATCAAATAACTAGTTTGTGAAAAATCAACATTTCTAAGGGATGACAGTAAAGTATATAATTAGTATTAAAAATACTAGATAAATAAGCTTATAATATGTTTTAACACTGCTGGACAGCTATATACTCTGAAAGAGAAGTACAAGTGCTTCTAAACTCACATGGATTATTTAGCATTTAAAAACATAAATTTAAAATTTTAAAAAATAGGTAACATTTTAAGACAAGTTATTACATACATTTTCCTCTCTAGAAAGTCTTCTTTTATATAACATATAAATGTGAAGATAGTATAAAACATTGAACAGCACAATCAAATGAAAACCATCACCTTAAAGTTTCTTTTCAATGTAAATGTTATTGATGTCTTTTGCTTTTATATCATTTATATTTCCCATTGTATTCTCAAATTCTCCCAGAAAGTCATATCTTATAATAGAATAAAAAAAAGAAAAAGGTAGGAAGAGGGAGTAAGGGTGGGGAAGGAAGTTCCATGCAACTAACATATAGAAAAGTATGATCTTACAAGTATTCTACACCATTGTTCCCACTTTTACAAATTAGTAGGGAGAGCACAGATATTTCTGTATAATACAGTTGAGTAAATAGAAACAAAATAGACCAATTCCCAGACAGGTATTATAGAAAACAAGAGTAATACACTGAATAATAATCAAAGAAAGAAAGGGAGAAACTACATTAAAATAGTTTCAGTAAGCCTAGGTCAGTCAAAAATAAGAATAAGAATCCAGAAGCCAATAGGCCTCAAAGAGGGACCCAGCTACCTAGCCAGATGAGCTAGGTTAAGCTAGGTAATACACAGATGCCTTTCAGTTTAGACAATCTTAGAGTGCTCAGAAAGAAATTAGCAATTGCATGAAACAAGAAATATGATAACAAAATTAAAAGATTGAAAAATAAAAGGAGATAAATTATTTTTTATATTTAAGTAGAAAACATATAAGAAATCATGTAAGAATTATTAGAATACTTGAATACCACGAGAACTACAGTAAGTGGATATATTTTAAAAATAATAAAAAAAAATTAAAGCATAATTCAAATTTCAGTTCAAGAATTATCTTCTGCATGAGGTTTTTCTACCTCTTATACTGCCTTCCCTCACAAGAGTACAGTTATCTTTGTTTTATGGAAGCTTAGTATACCCAGAGAGATCTATATATTCTCTCCCATGAGGAAATGAGCACCATAAGGACAGGAATGATTACCTTTTTGTTTTTGGCTTCCCAGTATGTACCAGTGCCTGGCACACAGTAAGGATTTAAATCTTTTATGATTGACTGATTGATCTTGCTTTAAGTCAGTAAATGTTTAATTGTAAATGGAAAATATTTATTGTCTTGCATGCAAAAGCCTTTTTTTTTAAAGAATTAAATGAGGTCTATATTTTTTATCAGTCATTTCTTGTTTCTTAAACAAAAAAATTATTAAAAAACCCTTAAGTTGTTTTAGTTTTTTTTAACATTTGTAAGAGTTATTGATATAAGAAATGAAATTTTAGTTATTTTCAAAATTTTTGATATAAAAATAATAATTCTGGTCTTATTAGTATAAAAGTAGAAAATGATTTTAAATAAGCAATGTATGCCTGCCTTCTGTAGTTTGAATATACTTTTTTCCTTATAATTCTAATTGTGAAATCGAAATATGATATCCTGAGGTATACTGAATTTTGAGTTTTTCCTCTTAGTAGTTGTAAAATATTGTTTTAATTAATACTGGGAGGGAGTTCTTTGAATAATTTCTTAAATATGGTGATCATATTCTTTTCTTATTTTATGTTTAACAATCCATATAATTCAGAAAGTTTTCCTCTCCTTGATATCCTTAATCAAATCGTCATATTCACATGAATGTGCATTGATTATCAGTATTCTTACCAGGTACTTCATTTTCAAAGATTATTTTCAATCCAACTATATACTTCTGTTTTTTGTTTTCTCCTACATTAATCTGGCTTTTTGTCACATACAATGACATTTTCAAGTTCTCTTGGCTCATTTCTATTTTACTTAGTTCTATCATCAGGTTCTTAACCATTTTAATTGGCATTCAGGTTTTTAAATTAATTATGAGATATTTGGATTCTGTAGTTTTTATCCATTTTCTAATTATTTTATATAATTATTTATATATACATTATATAAATATATATTATTTATATAAAATATAACTTAATTATATTTTATATTATTTTTCTTTAATTTCTTGAGAGTGTCTTGTACTTTTAATGGTATTTCTTTATATTCTGCATTGTTTCTGATATTGCTTCTAAAACATTTTTGATTTAAGTTTTTCTGACATTATTTTTGGTCTTATTTCTTTTGCTCATTCTCTTTCTTGAAATTATCGAAGCAATTTATAAAAATTTTGTTTCTTTTCAAAGTTTCTTCTTTGAAGAAGGAAGATAATAAAAAGCCAGGCTCCCTTATCTTCTTAGAAGTTTATGATTATTTTAAGGAGGCAATGCATTTTTCTCTTTTAAATAAGTAAAACTGTATTTTATTTGTGAAAATAATAATGAAGATAATAATCTGGAAGCTTCTTATTAAATACATGTGAAGCATACATGAATCAAAAAAATCAACACATACCACTGTATATATATATGTGAAAAATAATGAGATTTCTATGTGTTTTCATTGACATCATTTTGGCATTCTTGGTAACTTCTTTTATTACATTTCACAACTATTGACATTCTGAACCAGACAAACTCCCAGAGACTAGATATGACCACTAGAGTCTTGGCAGAAAGCATAAGAAATTTAGAAAGATTGTCACTTAGTAGTAGGGATCTCCAAGAATAGATAGTAGAGGCAGATATCTCAACAGGAAGAACATGGCACTTAGGAGGTCTCACAGCAAGTAATGAAAACCAAGTCATGGTTAGAGTTGACACTTTAAAAGATTTGGCCAGAAATCAAGAAGGATCTCTATTCTTGAAGAACTAAGGTACTAATCAAGAAACTAAATCAGCAATTGAGACAACATAGTAAGATGCTAGAACTAGCATCTAAAAATGCATAGTTAGATGCTAGAACTAGCATCTAAAAATGGAGGCTTAATCATGACAAATTTAAATCCAATTAGTAAAAGTTAGACTCAAAGGTTCTACAACAAACTAATTTGATGCTGGGCATTTAAATATTTATCTTTATAATTCTCCTTCTTAAAACCTAGATTGATCCATAGACTGATGAAGAGCTTAGCCTAAAAGTGTAACTTAACTCGCCCTTGTTCTGAAGACTATTATAAAGATGATGAGGCAGAGGGCCAAACCTGTCATCATATTTGCTTTATTCAAAATCCTATATAGTCTGTGATCACCAAAATTTTTAACCTCTAACCAAGATAGAGTAAGAATTGCCTCTCTAACAAGAAACTCCTAGCATGGAAATATCTTTCTTCCTTATCTCACTCTGACCTTTCCCTTTTCTATTTTCCTCTAGAGAGGCACAGAGAACAAGAAAAATGCCAATACTAATTTATTTTTCATTTTTCATACTAGGTGACCAGCATGTTAAACTTTTAGTGGCACAAGGTCAAGAAAAACAAAAGAATAGCATGTTTTAAAAATTAATACTACCTACACATGTTGTTGTTCTTGAATTTCTTTAAATGTTTATTTGAATTTATTTTAAATTGAAAGTGTCATTTATTTAAATGTTTTATCTCATTAGCTTGTAGTTATTACACTTTCTATCAAAAGATAAGAAATTTAATTTAATAGGAAAAATTGGATCCTGAAAAGTTAGAAAGCATTTAAAGCAAAATGATAAAAATAGATTTTTTTCAACTATAAATTATTATCTAGAATGTTAGCATTTTATGGTTAATAACTATAGAAAAATAATTTTGCCAAAATATTACAGAAATGACTAAATATTTTGGATTTTCTATACTGTGAATCTATTTTGAATTCAGTGTCAAAGACTTACCTCCTCCTCCTCCAAGAAGGCTGGCATTTGCTGTTAAAAAAGAATAAGAATAACAATAAATACAACAAATTCAAACTAGGACAAAACAAGAAAATGATGAAATTTAATAAATCTCATTCACATAAAATAATTCTATGCATATATAAACAAATATTAAATAAATATAAATATATGTAAGTAATATTTGGTCATCATTTTCCATTAATACTGTTTAAGAGAGAGCATTATTTTTTCCCTATGCCCTTAGGAACTACTTTTTTTTTTTGAAAATTAGATGTAAATTCTGAACTCCTTAGTCAGCATTTTCTAGTTAAATTGATCCTTAGGATTTTCATTTTTCAGATAAAGCTACTGAGAAAATTCTGATAATTTCTAAAAGCAACAAAGCTTAAAAGTATAATTTGTATCATTTAAAGTAATAATGTTGAACTTCATAACTTCAAATATTGCATGTCACTTCAAAGTAGGAATTCTTGACACTAAAAGCACAAGATTTATAATATTCTGAAAAAACATTTTTAATATCAAAGGCAAAAGATCCCTCAAATTCTACTCTACTGTTACTTCATATGGAGAGGACTATGGATTCTAGAAGATTATATCAGACACGTATTGGCAGATGCAAGGCATTTGGTATAACCCATCAATGGACTCTATGTGTACTGTCTAAAGACAAGACCAGACAAATTTGGAGACAGTCATCACCAGACTGGCTAGAAGGAGATGGATTTTTCAACTATAAGAATGCTTAAAAACATTTCTATGGGGGCAGCTAGTTGGTGAAGTGAATAGAGATGGGTGAAGTCAGGAGGACCTGAGTTGAAATCTGGTCTCAGATAGACACTTAACACTTTCTGGGAAAAGTCACTTAACCCCAATTGCCTCAGGAAAAAAAAAATTCATTTTCTAGGTTAAAGAAGGATTGAAATTAAGTCATTGAATTGTATCCTTAATGCATTTTTCTTTACTTCCTTAAAGTATTTTGTAAATATACAAATATATATATATATATATATATATATATATATGCTTCTTTGTTCATGTCATATACTACAGAACTTATTTTGTTGTTTCTTATTTATATCAATTAATTTAATATTATGAAATAGTTATATAATATGATTAATAACCTCAAGATAACAAATAAAAACAATTCTGTTACATGCTTTTTGAAGGACAGTTAGAGTGATATAGAGACTTGGTGGATGGGAAGAATTCTGCCATTCATATTTCTGAAGATGATTTTTGAAGCCAAGTATAATATATTTAACTCTATTAAATTTCATACTATTTGATTTTCCCAGAGATTTCTAGGAAGAAGAAATAAGTGATCAATTGCATTACAGCCAAATTTCCATCACCAATACTTCAGAACATAAGAAATATACCTAACTATATGATTGAAGTTACCAAAAATGATATTTTGAAAATTGACAAAATATAAAGTCTATGGAAATAAAGAGAAGGAGTAACAACACAACTAAATCCAGTCCAACTCCACATACAATGTGACAGATTCTAACTGGTCCACCTTTGACAAAAAGTTACTACTTTTCCAAGGGGCATTAACCAAATTGGACAGAGAACTCTACCAACAAGTGAGTGGACTTACATGCAAGAACCTTAGAGACATGTCTCACTTGGAATAACTTGATTCAGGGAGTACTATCATCTCATAGATTTTATGGCTAGGAAGGACCTTTTGGGGAAAAAAATCTTAGGCTCAAGGTGCTTACATGCTGGCAGATGGCAGAACCAAATTTCTTTTTTTTTCTTTTTTTTTTTATTATAGCTTTTTATTTACAAGTTATATGCATGGGTAATTTTACAGCATTGACAATTGCCAAACCTTTTGTTCCAATTTTTCTCCTCCTTCCCCTCATCCCCTTCCCCCTGATGGCAGGTTAACCAATACATGTTAAATATATTAAAGTATAAATTAAATACAATATAAGTATACATGTCCTAACAGTTATTTTGCTATACAAAAAGAATTAGACTTTGAAATAGTGTACAATTAGTCTGTAAAGAAAATTAAAAATGCAGGCGGACAAAAATACAGGGATTGGGAATTCTATGTAATGGTTCATAGTCATCTTCCAGAGTTTGTCCCCTGGGTGTAGCTGGTTCAATTCATTACTGCTCTATTGGAACTGATTTGATTCGTCTCCTAGCTGGAGATGGCCAGGTCCATCAGAACTGATCATCATATAGTATTGTTATTGACGTATATAATGATCTCCTGGCCCTGCTCATTTCACTCAGCATCAGTTCATGTAAGTCTCTCCAGGCCTTTCTGAAATCATCCTGCTGGTCATTTCTTACCGAACAATAATATGCCACATACCACAATTTATTCAGCCATTCTCCAACTGATGGGCATCCACTTAATTTCCAGTTTCTGGTCACTACAAAGAGGGCTGCCACAAATATTCATGCACATACAAGTCCCTTTCCCTGCAGAACCAAATTTCTACTCCTACTTATATTTTGTGAATGAAGGAGGACAATGTCATGAAATTTTTTTGACTGAATCTCCACAAATGTATGTTACCTAATATCAAATGGGCCATTACTTTAGCAAGATAAGATTTTCATTCTTTCCTTCCTAATTTATTGGGTCATCTGCATCCAAAACAAAACAAAAATCTTCCAACTCATTCCTCATGCTATTGTTCTTTGTTTCTCAGTCATACTTGTAAAAAAAAAAAGTTACATCATCTGCTGCCTCTACTTTCCCTTTATTCACTTCTCAACTCTCTGATTTAGCATCTGATATCATAACTCAACTGACACTGACACCAGTAAATTATCAATGGTTTCTTCCCTGCCAAAATTAATGACCTTTTTTTTTCAATTCTCACTTATCTTGACTGCTGTATTAAACACTACTGACTACCATCACTTCCTCTTTAGCGCCTCTGCTATGCAATTTCATGATTCTTGGATTTCCTATTGTCTGGGCACTCCTATATTTCCTTTACTGGAGTTTCATCCATAAAACATTTCCTAACTATGAGTATTCCCCAAAGTTCTATCCTGAGCCTGCACCTCTGCCTGCCTCTCTCTCTCTCTCTCTCTCTCCACACACACACACACACACACACACACACACACATTTACTTGGTTATGATTCCCAGAACTATAACCAATTCTAAGCCCTACCTTCAATTCCAGCCCCACGGTATCAATTGTCTATTGTACTTTTCAAAGTGATATCCTATAAGCATCTCAAATCCCACAAGCCCAAAACAAAATTCATGATCTTTCCCTCCCCAAACCTTCTTTCTTCTAAATTTCTTTATTTTAATCATCCTTACAATTACTCAGGATCAATATTGCATTTTGATCATGAACTTCTTAGATTTTCATAATACATACATCCAAACTGGGTCATAACTATCTCGAGATTAGCTATCAAATCTTTCTATCCTCAGCCACTAGTATAATTCAGGTACTCATTATTTCATTATCTCTCAAGTAAACAATGAGGAAGCAATAGCTCATATTTGGTCCCTCTATTTCATGTATTTCCCCACTTAGAACCACTTTCCATACAACTACCAAAGTGATTTTGCTAAATTCTGATTACCATATATCTATGATTCTTCCCTATTCCATCCAATGTAGAAGCAAGCTAGATGGCACTTAGCCTAGAGACACAGGAAGATCTGAGTTTAAATGTGACCTCGGATGCTTATTAACTGTATCACCAAATGCAAATCACTTAAGCTCTGTGTACTTCAACTTCTTCAACTTTAAAATGGAGATATCTCACAGGGCCATGATGAAGATCAAATGAGATGTGTAATAGATTGTTAATAAATACACATAATAGATTGTTTAAAAAAAAATACTTATTTCCTTTCCCTCTACCTTCCAATGTCTCCATCTTTCCTTTATCATCAAGTAGAAACTCCTCCATCTGGAATGCCTTTTATAAACTTTATCCCACCCAGCTTTCCAGCCTTATGATATTTTTCTTTACTCATTCTATAATCCATTCAAAATGGCCTTCTTAAAGTCCCTTCCTACCAGAAATTTACTTCCTTTTCACCTCCATTTCTCAGAATCCCTAGTTTGCTTCAAAGCTAAGCTCAACTATGATATGAAAAATTTTCCTGACCTTCCCAAGTTGGGGGTTCATGTCTCCCCTGAAAAATACTTTATATATCTATTTTATATCTAAGTATACATGTACTCATTATCTTCCTGGAAAGAACCTAAGCACATTGAGAGTTGAAACTTTCTTTTTTCTATCTTTGTGTCACCATTGCATTGAATAAGGTCTTCACATAGCTGGTGTTAAACGATTGATTTACTATAGTGTTCTTTCCATCATGCTATGTTCTTTCCATTATATTTTTTCCTCTACTATGGTCATGCAGCAGAAACTTAAGCCAGTTGGCCATAAGAAAAAAGAACAATGTTAAGACTACCACTTGTAAAAGTATAAGAAACAAAAATTATTCATTCCCATGGGTTGTTTGGTAAGGAACTGTACCATGTAGAGGATATAAGATAATCAGTTATAGGGAATAGTTATGAATCTGCTCTTAGTTGGACTTCTTTACCAACAGACAAAATATAAACCTCAGATTGATAAGTACCAGTACTTAAGAGACAATCAGACTAAGAGACTCCCCCCCCCCCCAATTCTTTACTTAGAGGATCTTGTAAGGAGAAAAGGATTCTTCTTGATACTGAAGATCATTTTACAGTGAATGGGTCATTAAGGAAAACTATGTAATGTCATCCCCTCATACGCTAATGGATCTGTGATCACATCTAAACAGGTGGTCCTTTCAAAGAAGAAATCACCTTTCACAAAGATTAGATTTACCTAATTTAATGTAGCAAATGACACCTCAATCAATCTCACTAATCTAAAATATCTTACCCTGGAAAGAATTCTTTTTTATACTTTTTCTCTCACATAATAATATAAGTATTTTGAGAGAAGAAGCTGTTTCAGCTTTTACATTTCTATCCCCAGTGCTTGATACAGGGTAATTGCTTGACAAATGTTTTTCATTCATTTATGGTAATTCGATTGTCAATGGTAAAGAAAAAAAAAAAAGACTTCTCTTATTACTCCTATTTCTTGTTGAAGGCCGCCTTCCTTCTAGTTGGGAGTCTCTAACCTAATTCCTGGTATTTCTCATTAAAGCTCTACTCCATGAAAGCCAATTCCACATAGAAGGAATCTTACATAAATACCTGTAAAGAACTCCACAAATTGTAAAGTGCTATCCATATACTAGTTATTATCATCTACATTATTATATTTATTAAGGTTATATCTCATGTGGAAAAAAGTAAATTATTAATGCTTCAGGAAACAATAATATGTCTGACTAACAGCACTAGAAGCAAGACATAAATCTGAACCATGGAGCCAATCACTTACCAATATATTCATTTTACCAATAAAAATTCATTTTCAGGTTATTTTCATATGCTATGATTGACTTTATTTAATGGCACATAATAAAATAATTACTATTATGTTTTAACTAAAAAACTACATCTCTTTCAAAATAACTGTATAACTGACAGGTCAGTGAGAAGCAAGATAGTCAAGTCACTTTCACAAAAATAACATTTTTATTTTATTTTCTAGGGATGTGGTAGAGGAGATTAAGTGGATGTTCATGAATTGTGCAGGAAACTCAGGACAAATTAATTGAAAGGTCCATCCAAAACATAGGATTCTTTGATTCTAATAATATATCACTATAACCATATGGTACACTGAGTATCAGCAATTCAAGAAACAATAACATTTTCAATTATAGTTATTATCAGAGACTTTTACCTGTCATTATATTTTGTCTGATATATTTCCAAATAAATAAATTTTGACTAGAACAAAATACCTTCAAATTTTATGAACAGGATTGATACCAAAGTTTCTAAAATGCCTAAAATAATTTTTCAATATCCTCTTTGAAAATACTGGTTAATTATTCATTTCCACTGGAATTTTTTTCATTCATTTTCCACTGGAATACAATTCTCTTCCAATTATAAGGGAAAGAAAAAAATATCAAATTAGATTATTTCAAGGAAAAAAGTCAATGAAAAATCAAAATTGGTTGTTGTGAATTAATGAATCAAAGTGTTATACTCCCCTTTCTCCTGAAATAATAAACCTACTCTACAAAATAAACAGTTTAACTTATAAAATGGAAAAAAAAAACTAAAGTCTAGAATAAGAAGTTGATACTAAAGCAGCTTAAGAATAAGAATTGTTATTCAATATGATGAAGGAAAGAAATAGGGAACTTTAACTGAAATGAACAATAAATTCAGAAATTCTCCCAGAATGTTTCCTCTCTTCTTGTTCTTCTTGTTCTTGAAGAACAATGTCTTTTCACTTCTCAGGCCTGGCAGCTCATCCTACATAAGGTTTTTACCAACTTCTTTCTCCTCAGGATTTTTTGTGTTCTCCTAATTCCTAGGTGATTTTTAAACCTTTACTTTATACATAATCCTTATATATTCGTCTAAGTGCATGCTAAGTTCCCTGAAACTGGGTATTGGTCATTTTTTGTCTCTATATATTCAGTACACACTATCTTAGGTCACAGTAGATGTTACAAGATATCTAATAAGTTGAATTAAAAATTTTCTTCCTGTTCTTCTTTATCTTCCAATTTTTAACAAAAATCATCAGGGCCCTGTGAGAATATATATTTTTTATTCTTCAAGAATGAATACTAAGGAATATGAAAAGTTTGTGAGTAGTTCAAGCAACATCATCTATATCTTGGGAAGCTGATCTAAATGGAAAACAACCAAGATGACTGCTAATACTATCATTATATTGTTTTCCTTCAAAGATCAATGTATGAGTCATTAAGCAGACTGCTTCTGACACATCCTCTAAATGATCCTCTGGTTTTTATTTCCCCCACCAATGGAATGTGTGTAGTCTGATGAATAAGGTAATAGTAAAATTTTAGAGCCGATTTTTTAGTATATAAAGGAATAAATAGCTCCATTGCTACCTAGATATTTACTGTACATAATTGTTCTATTACTTTCTGAAAAAGAGCATATGACTAATATGAGAGAATTGCTGATTCACAAAGCTCTAGGAATCATAATCTTTGCTGAAAAATAAGATCCATGATGATGCATCTGCTACTGTCAATACCTTTCATCATACTCTTTCAAGATAGTTGGCAGAAACTTTTATTTCCTTTTTTCAATAACACATAGTAATAGTTGACATTTATATATCTGGGGGCTATATCCCCATGTTGGTATATATCTGTTTCACTGTAGAATTGAATTGGGTTCCTGGATGATCTTGTGATCAAAAGAATTCTGAAGATAAAGATTCCCAAAATTATATCTTATAAAATCCTACCAAGGTTTTTATATTTGAAATTCAGCTTATACATACAATTAGATCACAGCAAAGGCATTTATTAAGATAACATGGTAAGAATGGTTACAAAATAGTCTACCTATAAATTGAGCGTGCACTCTCCCACAAATAAACATCACATCACAGAGAGATGGTTCACAGATGGAATATACTGGTAAGAAGGGATATATATAGTAAACACATGGCCATCACAAGTCATGCTTTCAGTACTACTGAACCCCAATATCATTTATCTTGCTATGATATCCTCAAATATTTCTCCCTTTAAGACAAATTGCTTAGCTGGGGCCCCCTAGACATGTCTATACTCTCTTGAATCAATACTTGAGTCTTTTCACTGCGGTCTAGGCTCAAATTCCTTGCAACTGTCTTCACTATCTATCTAACTCCCTGGGCTTGCTCTCTACAGGGTATGGTACCCAGGACAAGTACATCTGATACAAAATGCAATGTCTGTCCCACTGACCTCTAAGTGAGTTATAATGGGAAAGGCAAAGAGTGTTTTCCTCATGTCATCTGGTCTCCTCCTCTACAGATTATTCCTGCCTTCAACTGTTCCCAGAGCTGAAAAGCTAGCTTTTAAAGGCCACTAAGGATATAGCCAGTCTTTGATCAACCAATGGCAAGCCACTTTCCTATGCTATCAGGGCAAACTTCATCATATAGTGTGAAGACCATACCAATAGTTGTATAATAAGTGACAGAAGCAAGATTCTGACCCTAAACTCAGCATTGTGTCAACAGAGAGAAATATAGAAATAGTCAGAAAATAGAACCAGAATTAGTTTTTCAAACAAATAATTGTTGCAAACATCACTATATTCTATTGTAGTATAGAGTAATTTTTTTTCTGTCTCTATAGTCTGCCTGTCAACAAGAAGTAATCTATGAAACTAGTCTTTAAACACTGATTAAAGTGATTTGTCTTTTCCAGAATTTACCATTATAAAAAAATTATAATTGCTTTCATCCTAACAGGTTCCAACTGCCTAGTTCTGCTTATTTATTTCGCTTTCTTATTACAATAGGGCATGCACAATGTCAAAGTGATTGCTGGCAGAAACTTGCCCAGGTGTTCTGTTTTGAATATCAATTTTATTCACAATATGTTATCCCAACAGATACAAAAGCTGAAATATCACCTGCTAGAGTAGGACACATAAAAGTCTTCACATTTCACAACTAGGAACAGAAACTGAAAATCTGATCAGACTAAAATCCTGAACGTGTGCAAGACTGGGGGGAGTATTTCATATACACAGTGGCCATCACAACTGACACCTATAGAAATACAATATACACACACAAAAATACAGCCATCAATTTGGCACCAGCCTACTGCTTATACTTTACTAGATTTATGCCTTCTAAATAGAATAAACAATGCCAGAAGTTTGAGAGTGGCATAGTAATCCTCCTTTGAAACTAACAAAATGAAGAAAATTAAGCTTTGACAAATGCTCAATACATACAAACCAAACATAAACTCGTAATTAATATTTATATTATGTACTTACTATATAATCTGAAATAACTACGGATAAGATGGCTGACTACTCTGGGATCTGAGCCATGTGGTTTCTAGGACCTAAAACTAACTATAAAAAGAGAGTCTAGTTCAGTTGGCCTGTTGATATAAAATAGTTGTAGATGAGCTCCATCAGGTACTGGAGGATACCTTTCTGGATCCTCATACAAAGATCTCAAGTCCTTTCATTGCTATTTGGTTCAGCAAGGGTCAACATCTGAGTTGCATCTTTCGGCAAAATGTGAAAGTATTATCTATTGATGGATAAGAACATCTTATTCTAAAGTGGTCTAAATTCAATACCAAAAAAGGATAACATCATTCCCTGTTAGTTAAAGAGACTGTCACAAGGCAAATTATAACATGGATTCTATGCTAAAAGTTGGCAAAAGAAGCTCATTGTTGCAGTTCTCTTAAGAAGGCTTTAAGATTATTCTTAATAATGCATTAAAGATTATTTGTATTCTTGAAGTTGACATTATTATAATACTATAGCTTTCAGAGCTGGAAGTCACCTTAAGGGTCATCTTATGTACTGAGGGCTAAAGAGATAAAGTCACAGAGATACTAAGTAACAAAACATTCAAAGTCAGGATTCAGACTCAAAAAATCTACTACTCTTTAAACTTCACTATAATTCTAAGTGCTTTCTTCCATTTAAAGCCCTAGACCAATACTACTCTGACCATAAACAGGATATGATGTTTAATTCTTTATGCCACATTTTAGGAAAGATACTTGGTAAGTTGCAGAGTGCTTGGAGCAATATTACATTGAGTTCATGACATATGAGGATCGGTAGAATATGATAATAATTAATATTTATGTAATACATGAAGGCTTATTCATATTTCTGCCCAATAACTCTTTGTGATGAAGTCATATTATCGCCATTTTATACATGAGTAAATCTAAACTTAGAAAAATTGAATTACTTGCCCAAAGACACATAGACAATGAGTTTCAAAGACAAGAATGATCTCAGATTATTTCTGATTCCACTTTAAACAAGGTATCTACCATAACTATACAATCGAGGTTAAAGAAAATCAGGATGTTAAGTCTAGGGAAGAAGAGGGAACATGATGTTTGTCTATAAGTATACAAAAGGATGCCATGTGAGAAAAAAAAAGGGTGAAAATTATTTTTTAACCCCAGAAGGTTATACAACACATAGGATTTGTTAAAAAAAAAAAAAAAAAAAAAAAAAAAAAAAAAAAAAAAAAAAAAAAAAAAAAAACAAAGAAAGAAAGAAAGCAAATTTGACATTAGGCAAAGAAAAGCATGCTAACACTTTAAAGCTATCTCAAAACAGAATAGGCTCCATTAAGAGGTTATATAGATTCCCCTTCATTGAACTATTTAAGCAAAGGCTAGGTGACCTCTTGTGGAATATGTTACTAAAGTGGATTCTTGTTTGGGGATGGCTTGGATTGGGAGGCCTCATATGTCTGTTTTCACTATTTCTCTGTAGCATGGATATGACATGGGAACTCAAAAGCTTGAGCACTGGCAGCTTTTATCAATTCAGCCAGGCCTGGTGACAAGCTATATGTCTGAGAACAAGCCTAGCAAAATTCAGAGAGGTTTTCCACTAGATTGGTCATAGTGAAGAATTTTTTGGTCACAAGAGCATTCAACCACCTACTAAATCTTGACCTGTAGCAGTGGATCAGTACCTATAAAGAGAAAATCCACAAGTCCTTGAAGGACTGGCATTATACTAGCATGTCTTCCAAATAACTTAAGTAATCCAATTAGTTACTCAAAGTAAAGGGAAGTGAGAAAGCAATAGGACCTAGGGCAGTGAACCTCTCATCTATTTACAGATACTATGCCTCTCTGTGGAAAAAGGAGTAATAAGATGAAAGGCACTATGATCAAACATAGAAATCGAGACTGAAAGAGAAGTAGAATTGGATCTGTTGAGCCTGCAGTCAAGATCTGAGTTCAAATCCAGCTTTAGATATTAGCCATATAAACCTTGGGCAAGTAATTCCATAAACAAATCTGTTTGCCTCAGGTTTCTTTTCTGAAAATCAGGGATAATAATGACACTTGGCTCCCAGGACTGCTGTGATTATCACAGTCCCTGGCACACAGTAGGTATTGTATAAATGCTAGTATCATGTATTACCTCAATTGAGATAAGTACCATAAGTATCATTGTCTTCATATTTCTGATGCAAAAGCTCAGGCTCACAGAGGTAAGGTCCCTTGCCCATGGCCACAAATCCAGTAAGCATCAAAGGCAGGATTTGAATGAACTACAAAGCTATTACTCTCTTTACTACAGCTGGAAAAAAGACATTCAAAGCAAGTTGCTTCATATGGATGGAGGCAGTGAACAGGAATACACAAGGAAAATCCTGGGCACGGTTCTTGTCTTGTTTTATTTATTTATTCTTACAGGTTTTAAGTTTATCTATGATCCTCTGAGAGCCTAGATAACTTAAGCCCCATAAACTTTAGGAATTCAACTAACCAATAACATTAGGAGATTTACCTTTCACTTGAATTAAAGAATACTTTGCCAAAAGGTCAAGTGTATAATGAACTCTCTGGATATCTGTTTTGACTACTATGGCCCAAATGACACTTAAAACCAAATAAAAACACCACCAGTTAGTAATATCTACTCTCTGAATCTCTTTTGACATTATAATCAAAGACCTGTGCATATTTCTTCAGGCAGGGTGAAAACACAGATACTAGAACTGTGATGTTCCAGATTCTCTGAGATAACAGTTATCCTACAAGAGGATAACTGATAATGCATTTACCATTTCTTGAAACAGCATGTACAAAATACAATATGCTATAGTGAAAAAGATCAATGATATAAGAGGGGGTGGGAATCTATACCCATGCCTTTTCATCCTAGGCAACCTATCAATAAATTACCTATTTATTCTTTGTCAATTAAGAAGACCACAGGAATGACAAAAGCCAGAAATCTGTCTTCAACCAACATATCTCAACATCAGTCAGGAATTCCATAACATGTTGCTAACATTCATTAGCTGCACTACCACAGGAGACACTTTAAGAGAGGAAATGGCATAGCAGTATATAGTCTACCTACCCCACTGCAAAAAAGAATGGGAGAGTGGTGGTGGAAGGGGGAGTAGAGGGAATCATCCATCCAATTCAGAGTTCATAGTCATTTTAAATGTTAGCCTTCTGTTCTAGGATATTTGTTTTTTTTGCCTTGATTCTTGATAGCTTGTTCAACCTATTACACATTGACTAGATCTTCCTAGTACTTTCACTCAGTTTTTTTGACAAATAGTCTTGATTTCTATATCCTTAGCTCAGAGGAGAAACCATTAGCTCTGGGTTCCTCTGCTTCTGGGTATCTTCTCTTTTATAACATCTCCTAGCTGTTACTTCAAGAATATACAGTCCATTGCTATCTTACACATAGTCAAGTGAAACTAACTGCATTTGCAAGAGGGATTTCTGGTTGGCCATAATCTTATCCATCAGGATTACTGAATTAAATCATCTAAAAGATGACTTCTAATTTTACATCCTATAATCCTATAGTTATACAGATATTCTCACGATAGGGACTTTAAATTTCTGGTCTTCTTTGTCTTAGTAGTAAAGACAAAAGTTATAGGATCCTCACAAATTGTCAAACATCAATCAGTCAAGTCAGAGATATTTTTAGTTTAGGTATTTTTAAAGTCATATTTATATATGTGATCTCATCAACTGTAATCTCATTTATTAGTCACAGGTCTTCATGACTTTTTGTGGCTGAAAAAAATTACCTACTGCTGAATTCTTTGGAGATAAGCTTGAATTTAAAATGATGCTCAGACTTCTAGATATTCTATCTTGGTAGGACTTGACATGACCAACTACTACAGCTTTCAAGAACCAATTATACTTTTCCAGCACAAAAAGGCATTAGAGAAGGATTTTAGTGAAGGTAAATGTTCCTTTCCCTAAACGAAAAACCATTGTTTGAAGCGTTGCAAAGTATTTCCCAACAAAATTATAAATAAGATCCATTTTATAAATCTTAGGCATAAGTAAACTAAAATTATAAATAAGTATATGCAACTAAGATCTTGTTAAAAGTTCAAAGGTCCAACTGTTAGTCTATTGTGTTATAGCAACAAATTAGGTCAATCATCCTATAATGTAGTGATGAGTGGAATATTTATTTACTGTAGGTGCTTTGGAAAGATTATTTGGAAAGAGCTTACTATTAAAATGCACATAACTTTGGAAGGAGATATACTTTAAATTCTCATCAGTTAACACCTTAGTATCAGATCTTAAGCAAAAAAAAAAAAAAAAACAAGAATGGAAGACCTCCATTGAAGAAGAGATCTTCAGACAACTGCTATCTCACCTTCTTACACTACTTTGGACCTTCTCTTGACTGACTTCTCCATTGTTCCCCTTTATTAAGTACCTTTTCCTTCCCTTCCTCTCCTTCCCAAGGTGCCCTCCATTGCTCATCACACCCCTTGTTTTTCAACTCTCTTTTGTGTTTGTCTTTCCTATTAGATTGTAACTTCACCTGTTCTTGGATCTTATTACCTGTTCTCCTTTTACTTTTGCAATTTGCCAATTATAACAAGTCTTAAGATTCAAAGAAAAATTGAAATATCAAGAGAAACGTGGATAAAAAGAGGAACAGGTTATACTATTATTTCATTCACCTATTAAATTCTCTCAAAACTTAAAGATTCTTTCAGAAAATGTTAAGCTAAATGAATTCACAATATGTTAACCATTCAAAAAGGATCCAAATCAAAATGCAAAGATGTTCCTTTGAAATTTGAAACTCAAAATTTGTCACCCAAGAAATATATAGAAATCTAGGGCTTTTAACTTACAGGGAAGAAAAAAGAGAAGGGAAAAGTGACCACTGGCATAGACATTGACTAACAATTAATTAGCTCTAGTTAATTAGGTTAATTAACTGTAACTCAACTCATCATAATCATTCTTCCTAAACATTCCCAGCTTCCAAACTCTTTTATTATTGCTGAGGACACCATCACCTTCTCTGTATCTCAGACATATCTCATCCGCTGTATTCAATCTGTCGCTATCATATCCAATTACCTCTAAAGTCATTTCAAGTTCTAAATTTTTGTTTCTATGATCAAATGCATTATATTTTTTCCTAAATCTGTATGACTTATAACACAAATATATATTAGCATTGTTTATATTAATGATTTACTTTTCTTATATCTTAGACCTGTAATGTATATGGAGGGTAATATTAGTCACCCATCATGTTCAATGTTTGGTTACTATCATTAGCCAAAAACAGTTATCTCAAAAGAAGAGAAATATCACTAGCATAATTCTACATAAAAGGAGATATCTGAGTACACAATGCTGATGTAATTAGATATTAATTCATGACCTTTATGGGCAATTGAATTTTGTGCCCTGAAATTCTAGTCCTAAGAAAAATTTATAAACAACTAAATATTGTCCAAGTTTTTAGCAAATAAATACAGAAGTTCTTGACATTTTTTTAACCATAACACAGTGACATACTTAAAATGAAAATGTTTGTTTCTATTTGTTCTTAATTTAGTGTTAATATCTACTCTCATTCAATTCAACATGCAACATAAATTTATTAAGTACTTACACTGTTCAAGGCATTGTGCTATAAACCAAGAAACAAAGATAAAACCAATTATTCAATAAGCATTTCTTAAGTGACTATTATGTGAATAACCCATAATAGTTCCAGGTGTTGAGTATATAAAAGCAAAAATAAATAAAATAAGTAGTTCCTGTACTCAAGGAGCTTACATTATTTAGGAAAAATAATGTACAAACATATAAATGAATACTACATATATTTATGCATATAGTGTATGTACATATAATTGAAGATAATAGATATCTATAAAGTGTATATAATGTAATAATGGAAGGAAAGCTGGCAGGAGGGAAGACCAGGAAAGATGTCTTATAGGAGGTAGTCCTTGAACTAAGCTTTGAAAAGAATTAGGGATTTTAAGAGATGGAGATGAGAAAGGAATGAATCCCAAGCATATGGACGGTCTATATAAATGCAGGAGACAAAAGATGGAAGATTGAGTTTAAGAAATTGCCATTGGGGGCAGCTAGTTGATGAAGGGGATAGAGCACCAGACCTGAAGTCAGGAGCCAAATTATGGTCTCAGATACTTAACACTTCATGGCTTGTTGGAATCTTTACAAACTGTTAAGCCATTAGAGTTGATAGAGACAATAATTATCTAATTTAGGATGGTTCAGTATGGTTGATTTGATCTTACAAGGAGATATTTTGGACCAGAACCTGAAACAAGGTACTAAGTACCACTGATAGAAACAATGCTTGTGTTCATACCTTTAGAGAGCTCATATAAGCAAGAAATATATAAGTTCTCATTGGAGTTCACACTGTTGGGAGATTTCAGGGTTTAGTATGAGATATCCGAATTCACACCTCCCTTGAAGCTCTCAGGGACAGAGAGCACTCTGGGAGAAACCCATAATCCCACCGTATATAAGAAAAAGAGGCTCTCTCAAGGAGTTGAGCTCAAAACACTGAGAGAGAGTTCAGCTGAATTAGATTGGAGAAGGGAGCATCCGTTCAGTTGAGGAGAAGTACTCTCTCAGAGGCACAGCCAGATTCAGCACTCTGGGAGATTGAGAGCCAGAAGCCCTCTCTGAGGCAAGAGAGATTCTTTCCATCTGGAGGCTGAAGAATGCAGAGGCAAAGGACAAAGCTGCAAGAGCTCTTAAAACCAAGGAGAAAGAGCAGAGGTAGAAGCAAGGGACAATCTGCAAGAGCTCTTGGAACCAAGCAGAGAGAGATAGGCCTCTGAGCAATCCGGGCCCAAGGAAAGAGACAAGACTTGGAAGGAGAAAATAAATGTTTGCATTTTATCAGCTGGCTGCATTTTGGGTGATTATTTACTTGTAACTGAAACTAAGGCTGCCTCCAGAAAACCTCCCCGAGAAACCTGCTTTCTCCCAGAGAGAACCATATTATTTTAAAGATGAAAAACACCACAATGGCTGTGTGACCTTGGGCAAGTCACTTAACCCCAATTTCCCGGGGGAGAGGAAGAGTGGGAAAACAAAAAAGAAACAGCTATTAGGTGAGAGTGGCTGGGATGTCAAATGTGTTTATTAAAAATTATCTGAAATAATGAAATGACCTTTGCTTGCTATTCAAAACTTGAGATAACCAAGTTCAAATAATACTGGACTAATTGTGTCATCTCTATTTTAAAATTTGTTTATATTCTACTAGCCTTTAATAATAATAACAAAAAAAAGTTTTCTATTTGAGAAAAAAAAAGGAACATGACAAATGCATGTTTTCTAGAAAGCAAGTTTGTTTTAAAAGCATGGGACATTTTAGCTGAAAAGGATTTCAGATAATTCATAAAAACCTAGAGAATCTGAAGTCAAAGAAATTAAAGGACTAATTAATGGCTAGGCTGATTAATTAGAAATAAGTTCTTCTAAACTTCCAATGCAATAGTCTTTCCACCATATTCTATTACCTTTCTCTCAAAATGAGAGATGAATGTGATTTCTCTAATGCACACATAGATCTTAAAACATTGTGAAACAAAAGTAATATAATAATATAACATAAGCCATTAACCTAAACTCATACTTTTCTTCTAAAGAACTGTGAAAAAAGTGCAATGTGTACCCTGTGAACATTAAAAAAAAAATACCAATTACTTTGTTTCTACAGCTTCATCACACTAGCTGTAGATTCTATAATCATGATTTATTTTGTTCTATGGCATTGAGGAACACAGATATTAATCGTAGACAAATATATTATTGTCAGTGGAATCCTAATTTCTGGGGTGAAAGGCAAGAAGCATATTTTTTTAAGTTTTTTATGAAATCACACACTATGCACTAACCAATAACTGAAATGCAAAAATAATGATATTCAGACTGTCATGATAAAATATTCCAATAGCTGGAAAAGAATTAGCAATTAATAAGGATGAGGCTATATATATATGTGTGTGTGTATATTATGTGTGTGTGTATATATATATATATATATATATATAGTTTCCCAGAGACAGTGGTTCTGGTTAAGCAAGGATTGGGAAAGCTATTCAATTCCTAAATTTTAGTTCTTTAATTTATCTCCCAGACAACAACCAAGATGTAGATCATAGCATCAGAGCTGGAGGGGACTATAATGTTGTTTTTCAATAGTCTCAATCATTTCAGTTGTGTCTTCCTCTTCATGACCTCATTCCAGATTTTCTTGGCAAAGATATGGGAGAGATTTGCTGTTTCCTTCTCCAGCTCATTTAACAGAAGAGAAAACTGAGGCAAAATGAAGTGACTTGCTCAGGATCACACAGCTCGTTAGTGTCTGAGCCAGATTTGAACTCACCAAGATGAGTCTCCCTGATTCCAGACCCGACACTCTATCTTCTACCTACCTGCTATACAGATCATTGAGCCCATCCTATCTAAGGCACAGACATGGAAATGATTAGCTCAAGAACCCGTTTTTTCCATAACTGTTTGTCCTTTGTTGCAAAAAAGACAAATGGCATCCCAGGCCAGGAACTGGACTGACTGAGGCAGAGGTGCACAAGGCTATCATCCTTGCTTTCTCTTCCAGGCTCATTCAAGTTCAATGACAAGAAAAAAAAAATACAGGATGACTCATGTTAACTTCATGATAGCCATGATAGTGGATGACCTTTGATGTTGAAGCAAGTTCTAGGCACTCCACAGCACCTACTTTGTGCTCACCTAATAATTGTCATATTCAAAAGTTGCTCATGTCTCATGTCCTTCCATGAATCCTCCACAGATATCCCACAAAAAAATCCTGGAAGACCTTTCTTAGTTCACTTCAACTCAGAGTTACTATATTTTTAATTCAATTATTATTTGTTATTGATCTGAATTTTGAGATTTCCCCCTCCCCCTTTTGTCTTCCAATAAGTTAATTTAAAAACAAACAAACTAATATACAAACAAAAAACCCTTCCCACCTGAGATAACTATGTGATAATAATGAGACAAATGAAGACTATGCAGCCTCTTAATGATGACATCATTAAGCTGATTTGATTTTTTATTATTATTTTCTTCCCAGGAAATAAAAATTTGTCAAAGCAGCATGAACATTTCTTTGATGGTAGAAAATGTTTCGCAACACATCATAATGACAGCAACATCAATTAGCATAGACAACATAAGATACCATTTACAAAGATCATTCCTGGAGTAGCTAGTTATTATAGTGGATAGAGCACCAGCCCTGAAGCTAGGAGGGCATGAATTCATATCTGGCCTCAGACACTTAACACTTCCTAGCTGTGTGATCCTGGGCAAGTCACTTAACTCCATTGCCTCGGGGAAAAAAATCATTCCAAATATCAGTAAAGTCCCTAAAAAGGCTAAAATACATTAATTCACACTTGCAAGCTATTAAAAAAAAATAAAACCATAACAAGCTTATAGTACTCTTATCCAGTTATACCAAGACATTAGTTTAAGCCAGTAAAATAATTCCATAAAATGAATATAAGCTAAATAGTTGTCACATAAATATTTGTATCAAAAGTCTTTAAAAAACACAATTGATTAAATTAAAAGTATAAATGATGGAATGAAAAAACCCTTAATAATTACAAAGCATTGTGCTAAGTCCAGGGCATACAAATATACCTGTTCCCAAAAAGCTGAGGTTTTGATGGTGAATAACAATACATATATAAAGTTTCAGCTGCAAGTCAATTAGAATCTCAAAGGTAAGTCCTTCCAACGTGATATTCCTTTTTTACCAGAGATCTTATCACATTTTTAAAATTGCATTTGTTTTCTGAATAGTAAATAAATTCTAGCAATCTTCTTATTTTAACAGGAATTAAAATACATTTTTTTTCGTGAGTCTAGAAAGAGACATTAAAATCTGAAAAACAATAAGATAGAATGACAAAAATATCTAGGAAAATTGGTGGCCAGATACTCAGATTCTTGGATAAGACAATGATTCCCTTAGCTTTCCATAAGAAGAGAATGACAATGATACAAGAATATAGAATTCATATACAGATAATAGGAGTGATTTTATTTATTTTATTTTATTTTTTATTTAATAGCCTTTTATTTACAGGTTACATGTATGGGTAACTTTACAGCATTGACAATTGCCAAACCTCTTGTTCCAATTTTTCACCTCTTACCCCCCCCCCACCCCCTCCCTCAGATGGCAGGATGACCAGTAGATGTTAAATATATTAAAATATAAATTAGATACACAATAAGTATACATGACCAAAATGTTATTTTGCTGTACAAAAAGAATCAGACTCTGAAATATTGTACAATTAGCTTGTGAAGGAAATCAAAAATGCAGGTGGGCATAAATATAGGGATTGGGAATTCAATGTAATGGTTTTTAGTCATCACCCAGAGTTCTTTCTCTGGGCGTAGCTGGTTCAGTTCATTACTGCTCCATTGGAAATAATTTGGTTGATCTCATTGCTGAGGATGGCCAGGTCCATCAGAACTGGTCATCATATAGTATTGTTGTTGAAGTATATAATGATCTCCTGGTCCTGCTCATTTCACTCAGCATCAGTTCGTGTAAGTCTCTCCAGGCCTTTCTGAAATCATCCTGTTGGTCATTTCTTACAGAACAATAATATTCCATAATATTCATATACCACAATTTATTCAGCCATTCTCCAACTGATGGGCATCCACTCAGTTTCCAGTTTCTAGCCACTACAAAAAGGGCTGCCACAAACATTCGTGCACATACAGGTTCCTTTCCCTTCTTTAGTATCTCTTTGGGATATAAGCCCAGTAGTAACACTGCTGGATCAAAAGGTATGCACAGTTTGATAACTTTTTGAGCATAGTTCCAAACTACTCAATAGGAATGATTTTAAAAGCTTGCAAATCTTTGGCCTTATTCTCCTTGGAAATCACAGAGCACTTTGTTCTGAAACTCTCTAATTCATCAAGTATTACAGTGGCATCAGACACAGAACCACCAGCAAAACTTTCCCTGAGTAAAGTATGAAGCCAATTCAAATATAATTGGAAACTATTTAACAAAATAAATAGAAATACAAAAAAAAACATAGATAGTGTTGATATATGGTTTACTAAGGTAATATACTGCCTTTGGGGATGCTTATGGATGGTTTGGTTGTCTCTTTTTCTATGAGTTTGCCACAATCAATATATTACATTTATTTGTTCATATATAGAACATCCTTGTTAGACTGCCTTATCTAAATTTTGTATCTTAAGCACAGTGCTATACTATACAAAGTAGGGATATAACATGAAGAAACTTTATCTGTGTTGGTAAGACAATTAACTATGATACATTATGATGTGATTGAAATAAAATTTAAGTAAATTTTAATAACAATGACATGGATAAATTGTGATCTTGATTATAGGATGGAATAATCACAATAGAATATTGATATCACAGCTCTATAGAGGGTTGGAGTATAATAATAACAATAGAAATAACAATGAAAGCAACAAAAGCATTCCTATTTACATAATCCCTTTAAAAATTATGAAATATTTTCCTTGTAAGAAACCTATACAAAAGCAGTGAAAGTATCATTATTTTGCTTTTGGAGAAGTGAAGTTTATAAGGACCAAATGCCTTCCCAAAAGACACTTGCTTTGCTAGCAGAGTAGATTGAGCACCAGCCCTGAACTCAGGAGGACCTGAATTCAAACGTGATCTTAGACCCTTAACACTGTTTAGCTGTGTGACCCTGGGTAAGTTACTTAACCCCAATTGCCTCAGCCAAAAAAAAAAAAGGAAAAATTACTCAAACTTGACCAATGATATTACTTTAGTACTCTATGTATTTAAAAATAAACAATGAACTCTTTTTGAACATTTCCAAACTATTTTTGGTGAAACGTGTCATCCTCCTGAAGAAATCATAAGGTTTATAAAAGAAATAATATACTGTGTCATATTAATGTGTTCAAACTTTGGTAGACAGAACAAAGATAATTATAAAAGTAAAGTGATCAATCTTATTCACTCTTTAGATGAATTATTAAAAGATTAAGAATGAAATTATAGTGTGTTAAACATTGGCACAAACAGTTCTTACAAAACTAAATTGGTCTACTTCGGCAATCTAAATATCACCTGATACCTGATTCTGACACTGAGCACTCCTGGATGCTGCTGCTGTCACCTTCAAGTCAGATGTCTCCTTTCCTTAGTCTGGACCCCATTAAGGAAGGACCAACTATATATGCCCCTTATCAGGCTGAAGCAGCTCCAGAAGATGTGACCTTCATCCTTTTGTACCATATGAATTTGGGATTCAAATCACTGAGAGGGGAATGAAGGGAGGAGTATAGCTTCTAAGGGAAATTATTTCTTGCAGTAATCCTAAAATCCCCTGACTTTAGAGCGCTATTGTTCTAACAATCCGTCAAAGACACTAAAGACTTTTGGTTTTAGGATAGTCCTACAAGCATTGCTGACTGTCAAATAGATAATCTGGTGGTCAATGATGATAACCAAATTCCTGAGACAATAGCGAATAGGCCACTCCTCAGTTCTACCTCTGGGCCATAAAATTAGCATATCAGCAACAAGACTCTGCTTTTCCTATAAATTTGTCTTCTTGCTCCTGATTCTTTGCTAAATCCTTTTGGAACTTAGCCTATTTCAACTGGCGTTACAATTACAATAAACTTTGCCCCTTGACTTGGGGAAAAAAAAAATAAACTAAATTGGTTATGATATCTACAATTAAAGAAAACTTTAAAAAATTGATGACTCCTGAAAAATAATAAATTTGAGAATTAATTGTGTTTATGTAAAAATATAACAAACATAAATTATTAATTAATTGATAAATAAGAAAATTCAAGTTTGCATATATTTTAAAGCATATATTAGAAGTTAACTACTTCATTTTAATTTTCTCTAAATTCTAATAGTGGTTTTTTTCTCCTACAATTCATTTAGCCTTTACTCTATGCTTTCTTATAATATTCATTCTATTTTCTGAAATATTTATGCTTAGGATTTTTCTCTCTTACCTAAACTCTAATCAAGGGCAGATATGGTATTTTACAAAATTTTGCATAAGCCTGAACATTATAAAAGTGCCTCCTACAATACTATCATAGTTTGACTGATCTTTTTAATTTGAGTATTGCTCCAAAAAGTTCAAAGAACAATCAGTCAACTGAAAATATTCCCCTTATTTCTTCTTCATAGGCTATTAATTCATATTTTCATTCTTTAATAATTTTTTCTCCTTTTGTAAAATAAGATAAAAGATGGAAAAAGGCAGCTACTTAACTGAATTCTTCCAACATTATTCTACAAATAATTTTAAAATAACACCACAAATCAAATAGAAATTGAGAGAATCCTCAAATTAGTCCCTAAAATAGATCTCCAAATGAAAACTCCCAGGAACATTACAGTCAAATTTCAAATTTCTCAGATCAGAGAGAAAATACTTCAAGTAGCCAGAAACAATTCAAATATCATGGAACCACAGTCAGCATCACACAAGATTTAGTAGCTTCCATGTTAAGAAGTATAGGGCTTAGAATATGATATTCTGGAAGGCAAAGGAGTTAGTATTATAATGAAAAATAACTTACCAAGTAGACAATGAGTATTAATGAGATAAAAGACTTTCAAGCATTCATGATGAAAAGACCAGAGCTGAATAGAAAATTTTACATTTAAACAGAAGATTCAAGAGAAACATATAAAAATAAACATAAAATAATAATCATAAGAGACTCAGTAAGGTTAAACTATTTACATTCCTCTATGGGAAGATGATACATGTAATTAGCAAGAAATTTATCATTACTAAGGTACTTAAAAGGAGTTATATAGACTGAGGACATGGATATGTGTCAATTATGTCAGAATGATGTTCAAAATAATAATAATAATAAAAATAATAATAATGATGATGATGAAGTGAGAAAGAATGATGTTCTAGGAGAAGGGAGAAGTAGAACAGGAAAATTTTTTTTCTCATAAAAGAGGCATGCAAAGAAAAACTCTTACAAAGGACAGGAAAGGGAAGGACATACATGCATACTCAATTGTGTATAGAAATATAATTTACCCAATAGGGAAATAGAAGAAGAAAGGGAAATGAAAAAGAAGAGGATAATAAAGGGGGGGAGGTAGATTAAGAGAGGTAGTAATTAGAAGCAAAATAGACTTTTGAGGTACAGGAGAAAGAGACAGAGAAAAAAGAGCAATAAGAAAATAGTATGGAGAGAACATAATTGTAAATGGAAACGGGTTAAGGTCACCCATAAAATGGAAATAGAATGGATTAGAAACTAGAACACAACAATATATTGTTTACAAGAGCAATACTTGAACAGATACACAGACAAAGTAAAAAATAAGGGCTGGAGAAAAATCTAATATGCTTTCAGATGAAATTTTTTAAAAGGTAGAGGTAGCAATCATAATCTCAGACAAAGCAAAAGCAAAAATAAACCTAGTTTTAAAAGATAATTAGGAAAATTACATGATGTTAAAAGGTACCAAAGACAATGAAGTAATATCAAAAAAAAGTTTATATTAAGTTTCTTTGACAAAAGCCTTAGTTTTCAAGTATATATTGAATATAAAACTGAGTCAAATTTATAAAAATAAAAGCCATTTCCCAATTAATAAATAGTCAACAATTATAAACAAACAGATAAGGGGCATATAGTTGACCCTGCCTAGTGGGGTCCAGACTAGGGAGAGGAGACATGTGACTTTAAGGTGACAGCAGCAGCATCCAGGGGTGCTGAGTGTCAGACTATAAACAATTTAAACTATCTATAGCCATATGAAAAAAAGTGCTCTAAATTACTTTGAAGAGAATGTAGTCTTATTACCCTTTGTATATAGTTCCAAATTACTCTCTAGAATGGTTGGATCAGTTCACATCTCAAAAGTGTATTAGTGTCCCACTTTTCCACAGTATCTCCAACATTTGCCATTTTATTTTCCTCTCATATTAGCCAATCTGATAGGTGTGAGATGGTACTTCAGAGTTGTTTTTAATTTGCATTTCTCTAATCAATTCTTATCACTATTGATATCATAATTAGTAGTGATTAATGGTAGTCATAAAATAATGGTGATAACTATTGAATAGGGAAATGCAAATTAAAACAATTCTGAAGTATCACTTCATATTTGTCAAATTGTCAAATATGAAAGAAAAATAAAATGACAAATATTAGAAGGGATGAAGGAAAAATAGGTACACTAATGAACTTCTGGTGAAGTAATGAACTGGTCCAGCCATTCTGGAGAACAACTTGCAACTACCCCCAAAGATATATAATACAGTGTATATTGTTTGACCAGCAATACCTCTACATGCAAAAACATAACAGTATTTATATTAACTCTTTTTGTGATTGCAAAAATTGGAAATCAAGGAGATTTTCATTAACTGGGACATGGCTGAACAAGTTATAGCATATAATTGTGAAGGAATACTACTATGCTATAAGAAATGAGGAAGAAAAAGGTTTCAGATAAACAAGGCAAGAACTATATGAACTGATGCAAATTGAAGTGAGAAGAGTTGGAAGATCACTGTGCAAAGTAAGAGCAATGTAGCAAAAATGACCAGAAAGACCTGGCTATTCTGATCAGGACAGTTACCAAGGACTCATGATGAAAAAAAATGCTGTCCACCTTCAGAAAAAGAATTGATGAATTGAGTGCAGATTAAAATATAATTTTTTCTTTATTTTTATTGCTCTTTTGAAATCTGTAATATAGACAAGTATTGCATGATTTCACAATATAATTGATATATTTATAACTCAAAATTTCAAAAGAAAAAAGTTTAAAATAAATAATAAATTAAAATGTTAAATAAACTTAATGATTTAAAAGATCTATGTTTTGTGTTTAAATGGTATTTTCAAAAGCACTTTTTAAAAAAATCAGCTCAATGGGGGATTATTTTCAGTTTCATCTCTGATTTTTCAGATATTCTGCTTTTGTATTTACTTGGTGGTTAACTTGCTGATTTTCTAGATTGTGTTTTTAGTTACAAGCTCAATTCATTTATTCTCTCTCCTTTTTTATGGATCAAAGTGTTTAGTGACATAAAATTTCCCATAAGAACTACTTTAACTTCCTCTCTAAAGTTTGGCACATTGTTTCACTATTATTTACTTTAATGAAATTACTTATCACTTCTATGATTTGTTCCTGACCCATTTTATTCTTTACAATTATATTTTTACCCTCCATTTAAGCCACAATCTTTTCTTCAAATTTCCCTTAATGATTACCATTTTATTGCATTCAGTTCTATAGATGATTTCTTTTATTTTCTTGATTTCTTTATGAAATTTTAAAAAATGTTTTATCATAGTGGATATTTCTAAAGGTGCCATTCAAATTCAAAAATATTTATATTCTTGATTCTAGCTGTTAAACACTAAAAAGCTATCAAGATACTGATACTCTTTAAATTAAATTTTAAAATCTAATATTCTTTTCTCAATTTTTATCTTCCTTGGCTTCTCTGCATCATTTTCCACTGTTGACCACCACTTATTTCTAGATATTCTCTCCTTTCTGAGTTTTCATGACAGTTATATTGTAGTTGTTCTGTTTGATCATTCTTTCCATCTCCTTTGCAATATCTTTCTTCATCTCTGTCAAGCCCACTAATTGTGGATGTACTTCAAGGTTCTGTCAAATTCTTTCTTTATATACTTTTTCAAAGGGTTGTTTCATCCATTCTCATAGCATCAACTGTCATCTCTAAGAATTTAATTACCAGAATGATATATTCAGTTGTAGTCCCTATCCTGAGCTTCAAAGTCCCACATTATCAATTACCTCCCGGACATTTACAACTAAGTGCCCCATAGGTATCTCAAACAAAACATGGCCAAAAAGAACTCATTTTTCCTCCCTGAAAATCCACTTCTTCCAAACTTGATTATTTCTGTCAAGAGGATAACAGTCCTTCTAGTCACACAGGTTGACCAGTTCAATGTCAACACTAACTCTTTATTGTCCCTCATAATATATATCTTTATCATGTCATATTATATATCTAAATTCTTCCATTTCTACCTCCCTATCAATTCTCAAATATATCCCCTTCTCTCTATCAAGTAGCTACCACATTAATTTAGAATCTTATCATCTCTCATCTCAACTTCTAAATTGGTTTCCCTGCCTCAATTCTCAGTTCAATCCATCTTCTAAACAGCTACCAAAGTCATTTTCCTAAATAGATCTGACCATATCACCCCACTCCACTCTACCCCTAGTTAGTAAACTCCAATGGCTCCCTATGCCTCTATAATAAAACATCTACCTTTCTGTTTGGAATTCAAAGTTTTTCATAATCTGGCTCCTTTCTACCTTTTTTACATTTTACTATACCCTGTGCACATTTATAGCTTATGAATACTGGTTTACTTGCTGTCCTCAAACAGAATATTTTATTTTCTGTATCCATGGTCTTTCTTCTGGTTATATATCTAAGGATAGGAATGTTTTTCTTCTTATATTTCAAATGTTAGAACCCTTGGACTTAGCTTAGGTATCAGCTCTCACAGGAGGTCTTTCCAGTATGGAAAACCTTCTTTCATGTGTTTTATATTTATTTCATTTTATATATGTTATTTCCCCCATTAAAATGTTAACTCCTTGACAGCAAGAACCATCTTCATTTTTTTAAAATTGTTGCCTCAGCAATTAACATAGTGTCTGGCACTTAGTAACTAGACCTTAATAAATAAATACTTTTTTGACTTATTGACTGTATCTACATTTTTAATTCTTTCAATCAGATTTTTCTACATCTGAGATACATTCAAATATTCAATAATTACTATTTTTCTGTTTATTTTTTGCTATATTTCAATTAGCTTTTCTTTTGAATACTTGACTGCTATGCCTGATCCATTCTGCCAACATTCTCCATTTTATAGATGTTTGTAATAACCAAATTTGTAATTTTGGGGTTTCATTTTTCTTCCTTCACATCCAGTTTCTCTTTTTGTTCTCTAACCCCATTTTTATTTTTTTAATCTTTTTTTTTATTATTATAGTAACTTTTTATTAACAGAATCCATGCCTGAGTAATTTTTTTTACAACATTATCCCTTGAACTCACTTCTGTTCCGATTTTTCCCTCCCACCCTCCACTCCCTCCCCTAGATGGCAAGCAGTCCTATATATGTTGAATATGTTCTAGTATATCCTAGATACAATGTATGTGTGCAGTTCCGAACAGTTTTCTTGTTGCACAGGGAGAATTGGATTCAGAAGGTAGAAGTAACCCGGGAAGAAAAACAAAAATGCAAACAGTTTACATTCATTTCCCAGTGTTTTTTTTTTCCTTTGGGTGTAGCTGCTTCTGTCCATCATTGATCAATTGAAACTGAATTAGGTCTCTTTGGCAAAGAAATCCCCTTCCATCAGATTACATCTTCATACAGTATCGTTGTCTAACCCCATTTTTAAAAGGAAATAAAAAGATAAAGAAAAAAAAGGAATGAAACTGACACTAACAATTTATATTTTTTAATACAAATCTTCTCCCTTGGCCCTCTTTATCTAGCCTAGATTAGAATAACCGAGTAATAATCATTACTCCTTAGGTAAAGTTTGTTTTGCTTGTGACTATTCTCTGACAAGCAGTAGCTCTCTTTTTTATCTTTTTTTTTATTTTTAAGTTCTATATTCACTCTATCTTATCCACAATCCATTGAGAAGGCAAGAGATGTGACAGTTATACCGATACAGTCATGCAAAATGTCTTCCTGCCTTAATCAGAAGAAGAAAAAGGAAGAAAGAAAGAGTAGGAGGAAGAGGGAGAAGAAAGGAAGGAAAAAAAGGAAAAAAAGGAAGGAAGGAAGAAAGGAAGGAAGGAAGGAAGGAAGGAAGGAAGGAAGGAAGGAACGAACCCAAATTCTTCTCCAGAATGGAATGGACTAGTTCACAATTCCACCAGTTGTACATTGGTGTACTTATTTTCTCACATTCCTTGTGACATTTGTCATTTTCCTTTTCTGTCATTTTATTAAACCTATAGAGTATTAGTTGGTGGTACCTCAAAGTTTAATTTTGATTTTCCAGTTATTAGTGATTTAGAGCATTTTCTCATGTTGATAGCTTTGATTTCTTCTGAAAATAGACCGTTCATGAATCCAACCATTCTAGAGAGCAATCTGGAATTATGCTCAAAAAGTTATCAAACTGTGCATACCCTTTGATCCAGCAGTGTTTCTACTGGGCTTATACCCCAAGGAGATACTAAAGAAGGGAAAGGGACCAGAATGTGCCAAAATGTTTGTGGCAGCCCTGTTTGTAGTGGCAAGAAACTGGAAACTGAATGGATGCCCATCAGTTGGAGAATGGTTGGGTAAATTGTGGTATATGAATGTTATGGAATATTATTTTTCTGTAAGAAACGACCAGCAGGATGAATACAGAGAGGATTGGTGAGACTTACATGACTTAATGCTGAGTGAAATGAGCAGAATCAGGAGATCATTATGTACCTCAACAACGATACTGTATAAGGATGTATTCTGATGGAAGTGGATTTCTTCGACAAAGAGAAGACCTAATTCAGTTTCAATTGATCAATGATGGACAGAAGCAGCTACACCCAAAGAAAGAACACTGGGAAATGAGTGTAAATTGTTTGCATCTCTGTTTTTCTTCCCAGGTTATTTTTTACCTTCTGAATCCAATTCTCCCTGTGCAACAAGAGAACTCTTCGGTTCTGCACACATATATTGTATCTAGGATATACTATAACATGTTTAACATGTATAATAAGACTGCTTGCCATCTGGGGAAGGGGTGGAGGGAGGGAAGGGAAAAGTCAGAACAGAAGTGAGTGCAAGGGATAATGTTGCTATTTCTTAATTAATTAATTTTTTTTTTTTTCTGTTTGATTTCTTCAATGCTTCTACAAGCTTCAAGTCTCAAACAAGTCTTCTGCCTCTCACAATACCATAGGAGAATGAGCAGCCCAATAATTCACTAGAAATAGTAGGAAATCTTGCTACAGCTCCTAAAGCAGGATGGTATTCTTAACACTAGAACTTCGCACTGAATCAATAGCTTGTCTTTTCTACACTAGAATCACAGATAAAAAAGAAAGTTCTCTGCTGCTATTTTGAAAATGAATAAAATATCCTACTATGGTCCTTCTACAGCTTCAGAGAAATTTCTCCCAAACAGAAAACTTAATAGCACATCTGTTATCCTGATGTTATTTTTTCCAGCTGCCCTAGTTCCAACAGGAATTAGAGCATCCAAAATCTCTTCTGGGGCTCAAAGCAAATAGGATCATAGTCAAGAAACCAAGTCCCTAAATTCCAAATCTGCTGCTATATACTATGTTATATCTACTGAACTACTTTAGTTGCCAATTATTCAGAATTCCTGTCAAAATAGAGCAGAAAATTACTCCAAAATTCTAAAAGTTAGGCATAAGAACATTTACAAACTGAAACAGAATACCCTAGTAATAGCTGAAAAATTAGTCAGCAGCAACAGGCCCAAATTAGGGGAACTAGTAAAGAGTTTGGGAATCTGGAAGGAATCACTTTGGTTACCCTCATAAATTAAGATGGAGAGGTATTATGGACCAGAACTCTGTACTTGAAACAAAGATTCTTATAAGGTGCTAACTCAGTGGAATTGATAAGACAATGGTTGTCTAGTTTAGCCTGGTGATTAATGGTTCTCTAGTTCAGTACATGAACTTAGTTCTTAATATATTTCTACAAGATTGACACCTATTCTACAAAATTCACACCTATGATAATGTAATTATAAAAGAGTATATAAGCTGGGACAAACTCAGACAGATTCATTCATTCCATCTCACATCATCATGGTGGCAGGGCCCTCCTCCTTTGCTTCTCCACTGAAACCAAGACTCAGGAGGACAGAAGAGACTTGGAGACAGACTCAGAAAGGCCAGGGTCAGACCCAGAGGGGGCTCGGAGACAGACTGGGAGAAGACAGAGGGTTGGAGGCTGGAGCACAAGCTCTTAGACTGAGACAGACTTCAAGACAGAAACCATCATGGTGGTTCTCCTGCCTCCCCCACAGAAACCAAGACACATTTTGGAGTACCTCAAGAAAGCTGGCCTGGGCCCCAGGCAAGCAAACTAGACTGTGAAGGAGATACTAAAGAATTTGGACTTTATCCCTGGCAATTCTTGTGGTGATTACTGTACTAAAACAAAGGTTGGTCCCAAGACCTCCAGAAAACTAACCAGAACACTACAGAGAAGGAGAAGAAAATAACCCTGGGATATTTTGAGAGACTTTCCATAGCTATTAGTTAAATTGTCCTAAAAACCCTATGCAACAAATGAGCAAAGTGCAATATAATTCCAAGAAATCGAGAACAAGGAATCATGGTAGTTTTTTAAGTATATAAAACAAAAGTTTTATATAATTCGGGGCAAACATACATTGTAGTGGTAAAAGCACTGAACATGAATAAAGAGAACTTGATATCTTGCATATATGACTATATATGGAATCTTATGAATATGTATCTACTTCTGGGGTATTAAAAAAAATACTTTGTAAATCTTAAAGTCCTATATAAACAGGATTTATTATTGGATGGTGGTGGTCTTGATGATAATGACGTGGTGTGGTGGTATTGGTGTTTTTCTGGGGCATTTCTATTGCAGAAGAAATTGAAAGTATTGTTCCATTAGTCTGTTTCCCTGGGGAAGAGTTTGATATCTTTGTATTATTTTAAGAAAAGCAAAAAGTGGATTTAGGCAACCAACAAATTAGTGAAAGCCCAGCTCAGCTACTTATTGCTTATCTTGCACTTTTTTTTTCCTTGTCAGTTTGTCCACTTAATCAATGACACAAACTATATGTACATTAACTGTTGAAAGGATCATGGAGGTATTTTCAAATTAAATTGTTATATACAAGGAGAAATACAACTGATAGTAAGATCTTTATATATGGAAAGCAATTTTTCAATAGAAAAAAAAATCTTACTGTTACAGATTCTTTCTTAAAATGTAATTCTTTTAAGAGTTGAGTATAGTAGTTTTGACTTTTTTCTTAAGGTAATAAAAGTTGGTAAATTCAAAATGATAGTATAAGAAGAGTGTCCCTCTGAGATTTGGCAAAAGATGAAGATACTCAATAAGTAAAAGACAGAGAGACACAGAAATGTAAAGTGGAAAACCTTTTAATGTAAAATAGATATCCTCAACTGTAGAAAATGAGAGAGACTTGGACAACTTAATTTCATATGAAGAAGTCAGCAAAATAATGTGCTTCCAGGGTATCCCATCCATACATTTACCCCTGGGCTTACTTCTACAAAAGATTCCCAAAAGAATTTGGGAGACAAAATAATGGAACTAAAACTAAGCAATATGAAGTGATTATGAAAAGAAGAAAGCTTTTGAACCAGATTGAAATGTGCAACATAAAAGATTAGGTATCTTTTATCTCAAATCTGGAGATAGCAAACAACTTTAGAAATGAGTCTCTTAAGGAGTTGGAGTGAAAGAAGTTTTGAAGCATTCCAGATAAAATGAACATGATTACACTTTCGCTGAATAGAGAATTGTACCATCCAGATAGGAGGCATCTAGTGAATAAAATACTCCCTGGAATCAGGAAGACTTCAGTTCATATTCAGCCTCAGACACTTCTAAGTTGTGTGGGCAAGTTACATACTGTGAAAACTCCATGACCACTATTGGAATGATACGGTCTGTGGGGTCGTGAAGAGTCAGATATGACTGAACAACCACGCCCAGATGAGTCGTTGGCTCAGGCTGGGAAAACAAAAAACAGTCACTGCCTATCAAAAGTGAATCCCAGATGATGAGTGGGTGAACATATCCAAATAAGACACTTTAGGAAGTACAACTCCAGTAAATTCTGAGTCATCAGCCCAGTGGAGATATTTTGCCTTGCAAAGCACTAGCCTATATGAACAGTGATTCGATTCAGAGTAAACACTGAAGACCCTTTGGGTGCCACCTTGAAGTACTTGAGTTATGTGCTGCATTGGCCAAATAAGTCTCCTACACATATGATCTGATGTTAGGTGTGGTTAGCATAGGAACTGATAAAAAAAAAATAATAATAATCCTTTAGGCAGGCAAGAAGGCTCTAATAATGGAGATCAGTTTAGTTCCTTGGTCCAACCCTCTAAAAGTAATCCAGTCAGAAAGCCAAGTTATGTCAAAACCGAGGCTAAATGTTCTCTATAAAACAACTTATGCCCATGGCTTTGCTGCAACCTTCCTTTTGGGTCAGTCTGCCACAGCCACTCTGCTCTTTCTCCTTCCCCTTTCCCCATGCCATGTGACATCTCCCCTAACTCTACTATGTTTCTCAAACCTGCTTCTCCTTCTTACAGCTAACTCTTTTAGGGTGCCAAACTCCTTTCAGGATTTAGCCTGCCAGCTAAGGACATGCCCCAACCTCAAGGGGTGCTCTCTTTTTTTCTGGGTAATTGTGAGTTCCACTGAGGAATTTGTCCTTCATATGCTTTCCCACTCTATTTCATATTTACCATTCCCAGTGTCTCTTGTATTGCTTCATTTTGTTTATAACCTATTCCCCTAAATAAATCTACCTTTTGCCAAAGAGAATGGCCACTGTGAATTCTTCATATGACTAAGCCCAACTTTTAGTGTCAAATCCCAAATCATAGCTCACATTATGATGGTACCAATGTACTTTAAGTCCATTCCTGCTGTTTCTCTCCACCCCCACCCCCACTCCCAAATCAGTGGATATAGGGAAAGTCCCAGTTGTGAGGGGAACCACTTTATAACTATTGTTTTTGCTATGCAGTTTGAGCGAATGGCTTTGTCAATGAAGCACACAGATAGGAGCTTATGAGTTTGCCTCTTAGGAAAAGAGGAGTCTACAGAATTAGCTCTAGGCTCCTGGGAATAGTAAGAGGTACTACTTACATCTCTAGACCTCACTAAACAATGGCCATGTTACTTGGATGAGTGAGCCTTTAGAAAGCATTTCAAGTTTAAGTAGTACAAATATTACAGCAGTTTGCAACAGTAAAAGTTTTTGTTTTGTCTTGGTTTTTTATCATCAGAAGAACATGATTAGGAGAAATGGGTGCTAATTGGCAAATGCAGGCATCAATCAAGTAAAGTGCAAGTACACTTCATTCCAAGCAAATATACATGAAATTTTATATTTACATAAAAATAGACAGAAATTTAGTTTACAAAAGCATATATATACATATATATATGTATATATAAAAATTACTTAAATAACAAAGTCATTGGTTGCCCTCCTCTCATCTGCAAATAATTTGAAATATACCTAATGCTTTCGTGAGCTGGAGTAGAAGCTGCCAGTACACTAACATTTTCATATAGTTTCATTATCCCTGAATCTGATATCATCACATCTATGTGCCTTACTTCTAAGTTGCTATGAATCCCAAGTGTCCAGTGGATCAAATTTAATTCTATCAGAATGCAATTGTGTTAGCAAAAGGGATAAATAAAACGAACTCTCCACCCTTCCCCAAAATATATACACTTTATGACAAATTTACAAGAAATATACCTATATGCACTCTTTAAACAGTTAAGGAATGTGAAAAGGATTTAATTAATATTTCTAGCAATATTAATTGAAAGAAAGAAATGGGTATTCTATTCCTAGGGGGTAGGGGGGAAGGGAGCCTTGCCAGTATAATCATCTAGGTACATTTTAACATCCTTGATTAACTTCCTGTCAGTTATTTTTTTCTTTAACTCTGAGATTACTAGTGACTAAACTATCTGTTTCCCTTTTCAATGCTAGTATCCCTTGCCTCCAACCGGAGTTTTCCTTCTTTTCTCCCTCCCTTCAGCAGAAAAGAAAATTTCATATTCTTTCTCTTAGCTCCTTCGTATGAAATAAAAAAATAACTCTTTGAGAATTTTTTTACTGCTATCACAACCACTATTTTTAATGATGATGATAGTTCACATTTGTGTAGCATTTCAAGGTTTGCAAAGCACTTCATATACATTATGTCATTTAATCTTCACTACACCCTAGGAGGTAGAGGCTGTAGATGGGATACAGCTTGTAGGGGAAACGCAGCAGTAGCCTGAGGCCCTGGGCCTTCGTAGTGCCTAGTTCCACAAACAACAATCTATTGGTCAGTTAATAACAAAGTTTCTGAGATAATAATGAGGCGCAGGCCAAACCATTCTTCCACCCCACCTCTAAGACCATTCCTCAATTCTGTAGAGCCATAAAATGAGCCTCTCAGTGACATGAAGCACTGAATCTCTCTATCTTTTTCCTATACAAGTTTATCTTCTTGCTCCTAATTGTTTACTAAGTCCTTTTGGAACTTTGCTCTCTTCCATTGGTGCTATGATTACAATAACTTTGCCCCTTGACTTGGAGATGGGTTCAAACCTGCAAATCCTTTTGAGACATCTCGCAACATGTGTCTGTGACCCCAACCTCCTGGAGTCTCCTTTGAAACCTCAACATTTGTTAGCCCGTAAGGGGAGAATTTAGATTTTTCTGGCTTCCTCCCGTCCTTGTCAATAAAAGCCCCCTCCCCCCCATTTTTTTTCTCCCTCAATCCTATCACTGGAACTCCCTAAGCAACTGGGAGAAGGCTTGTTTGGGTCATATTAAGCTTCACACTCAGCAAATTTTCCTTGACTGGGGATGACCAGATTTGGAAATTCTTGCAATTTTCAGCAAAGTTCCTAGGAAACCTTTGTCACCTTTCTACCTTCTCTAGGTTACCAGAGGAGATGAAGTGTATAAGAGGACTTTTGGCAAAGATGAGACAATCCTCTTCCATGTCATTTTTGCCTGTCCCTGTGTCACTATACAGAATGTCTATGTCATGTTTGTTTTGTGAGCTAGATTTTATTACCTGGAAAGATTTAAAATGCAATCAGCAAGAAAAAATAAAATTTCTATGCTGCAGCTAGAATGCTGGGAAAGATTCTTAACATTCTTGACTCCCACCTTAAAAGGGGAAAAAACCTAACTTTTTCCTGCAGACTTTAGCTCTGACCAAGCTGGGGGCTACAGAAATAAAAATAGCTAATTAAAATTTTAGAACTCTTAGAATAACATCTTAGCAGATCCTCAAGGTTTTGAGAACAATGATTAAGGAATTTGGCAATTAATCATTTTAAAGTTGCAAGGGAAAAAAATTCCTGTTCATTTCTACTCTGCCTGTCATCCTCTCTATCCAATATTTTTTAAATATTATGGTGCTTATATCCTAGGCCATCTGAGTACTCCTTTCACTGTGTATAATGCCACTGTTCTACTCATTGTCTCAACTTCTTTGAGGAGGCAAAAGCAGGGATTTGGGGAAAGTGTTCTTTGGTATTTATCCAAGAAAAAGTTTCTGTTTGTGAGATATTCGTGATAATATCCAAAGAATTTAAATGAATATGCATCTATATTTTAAAGATCCACTGAAGCACTGGAAATGGAAGACTGATACAGAAGTGAAAAAAACTATTAGTATAGATGAGAGTAGCAGAAAATTGAGAATGTTGCTTACAAGACCAACTTTGGAAATGATAGACATAGATTGGACTTGATTTTTCATTTCCTTCTTCTCTTTCAGCACTAGTCTTGAGCTAGCAAATCCAATCCAGAAACCAGGAGCAAAACTGGAAACAGTTAAGGAAGAATAGACTCTAAACTGTTAAGATAAAGAAGAGGGGCATCAGTGACAGGAAAGTAGAATCCCAAGAACTTTTTTAATGAAATGGAAGAAAAATTCCTGTGGCCCCTTGGCTGAGGAATCAAGTGCCTAATATCCATTTGTTTGTAAGGGACAGTTGGACATGTGGAAATCAGAAGTTTCTACTTTCTGTGTATCACCATAGCGCCTAACACAACACTAGCCACCAGAAAGAATGCACAGCAAACAGATTCAGGTCCCCCCCCCACCCCCCACCCTTTTTTTTTTTCCTGAGGCAATTGGAGTTAAGTGACTTGCCCTGGATCACATTGCTAGGAAGTGTTAAGTGTCTGAGATCACATTTGAACTCAGGTCCTCCTGACTTCAGGGCTGGTGCTCTATCCTAGCTGCCCCAAAGTCCCTTCTATTTCAGAATTTCTGACACTATTGATGAGGAATGAAAAAGTAGCAACTCCTAAGAAAGCCTAAGGCTACCTGGCCTTGGGAATGCCATAAACAATGCTAGCCAATAGCAATAATTTAAAACTGATTCTGTTTGTCAGTAAGCAGTAGAAATTCATGAAGGGAACTATCCCACCTCTATCATTCCTCAATTGTAGCTCTAAATCATAATAGCATATCAACCTAATTTTTGTTTCTCTTTCCTACAAAATTATCTCTTGATTCGGCCTCTTTGCTAGATTCCTCTGGAATTATCCCATTGTCAAGTAGCTTTCTTGCTTCTGCCTCTTTGTTTAAAAACATCTTTGGAACTTTAGCCCCTGTCAAACAGCATAATAAATCTTTGCTTCTTAATGTGGAGACAAACTGAATGTATGAATTCTTTGGTCAAACCCACATTACAGTCCAGGTGGAACCTAATTTTGTTGGGGTGTCTTTCTCCTCAACATTTTGATAGATATAATGACTGACTGATTCCATGACATGATTCAAGGAAACTTCTAAAATTATAGCTAAATCTTTGAAGTTACCATGTATTTTTTTCTCTTCATATGAACTAACTTTTCATCAGAGCAGTCAAAGATAAATAAATTTGTCAAAATATATTAGAAATGTTTTCTTTTTCTAAGGACTCAGTAAAAAAAAAAGAAAAGAAAAAAAAGAAAGAAAAAAGCAATATCATTTGGCCTTATAAGAGATTAGAGATCACTTGTCTTACTTAAAATCACTGAATTAGAAAAATGAAAAGAATCTTAGCAATTAAGTAGTATCACCCCTCCATTTTGGGGGGAGAAGAATACTATGAAGTTAACTTGCCCCCCAAGCTCATAGCAAATACTGAGATCATTTTTCTAGATGCAGTTTTTAATGCACATAATTCACTCAGGCACACAAGAATTTCCATTGTTGAACTAATAATTAATAATAATTAATTTGTAATTAATAATAAACCATCATTTTAGAAGACTATAAACTATTGTTGACTAAAGCTAATTCCTTTTCTAGATTGACCGAAAAGGTACTTGACTGAAGAACCCCACAGAAGACAAAAGGACATTATTTACACTTCTTGTTTTCTTTAGCATAAAACCTTTAAGTGGCAATGCTGGATCAGCATATACATTATTTAAAGCTAGCCCTATATCTCTAAATTCACAGCTTTAATTTTAATCAATACAATACATATGATATCCTTTGAGGAATATTTCTCAATTAAAAGAATAGTATTTTTAAACTCTCCAGTGGCTAAATCCAAATAAAACAGGATAGATTGGATGGTCTGTATCCCAGAGAGAGCTGGTAAATGCTTAACAATTAGTTCTCCAAAGAAAAAGTATTCAAGAAACAATTAACTTTAATCTATTTGGATATTTATTCCAAAACAAGTTAGAAGGTATGATTGATAGTGCTTTATGCTTGGAGTCAGAAACAGTTAAGTTTAAATCTTGTCTCAGATAGGTATTACCCATGTGACTCTGAACAATTCACTTAACCTCTGCTTAATAATTAGCATTGATATAGTGCCTACTATGTGCCAGGCATTGTGCTAAGCACTTTACAAATATGATTTCATTTGATCCTCACTACAATCCTGAGAAGGAGGAGCTATTATTATCTTCATTTTGCAATTGAGTAAGGAGGCAAATTGTATTTAAGAGATCTGTCCAGTATCACAGAGTTATTTTTTGAGGCTATATGTCTCTGTATGCACTGAGCCACTTAGCTGCTTCAATTTCCTCAATTATAATATAGAGATAATAACAGCACTCACATCTCAAAGTATTCTGATGATTAAATGAAATATTATTTGTAAAGTTCTTAGGACATAAATAATAGGTAATTAATAATAATAGGTGATTAATAAATAAATAAAATAATAATAGGTAATTAATAAATGCTTTGTTTTTTCTTTCTCCTTCATCACTTTATTTTTTTTTTTTAAGTTTTAGTAATAGTTTCTATTCATCATTTGTTAATGTCATTCCAAATGTCCATCATATAACAAACTGTTTTTAGAGAGGAAAAATCAGTATAAATTATCAATACATGGAAAAAACATGTACAATGTATAAAACTTGTCCTTGCACCTCTCCAATCACCTTAGTAAATCTAAACAATCAACAAAAAATGTAAATCAAGTCCTGATTTATAGAATTTGCCAATTTTAGGTGTGTAAATACATTAAAAATTTACAATGAGTTCAACTTCTAGGAGACAGTTGCCTTTCTTCAATCATGGCATAACAGAATTAAATTTGTCTTGTTGTATTCGTCCAAACTTCTCAAGGAAATTTTTCAATATCATTATGTAACATATAGTAGGTTCTTAATAAATGTTTGATGATAGATTAATGTACAAATTCCATATTGAACATGTTCTTTTAATACTAATGGCTGGCACTTATGTAGGAGTATTGGGATTTACAAAGTATTTTATATACCTTCTTAATTTTTAAGATAATTTAATGGCCTTAATCAATAAAGAAAATATTTAAAAGTTTTAACAATATCAGTTTAGTAAGTTGCTAGTTCCATGTATAAAGTTTCAACATAATAATTATATATTGAAAATTCCACTGTTTTATGTAGCAATTGATAAAAAACTGACATTCAGGAAAAAAACTAAAACACGGAATGACAATTGAAATAAAATCTTAAAGCATAAAATTGGGCTGAATCTAATAAGATTAAAAAAATTAGGGTATATACATATAAAGTTTTATAAATTTGAGTTTAAAATAGCAAATTCAGAACTACAGTAGAAGGAATGTGATAATATCCAGAACTAAAGAAATGATGATCTTGCCATAATCTGCCTGAGCAAGACTAGATGACATCACAGCCCATGACATCAGTTCTCCTTTATTTCCCTCTAATAATGAAGCAGCTGACTTTTCCTTTCCAGAACAATGCATATATATATATATACCCTTGGCTTCTCTAGCTGACTACAACCTCAATTATTACCACCTCTCTCTACACCTTAATCTTCAACTACTCCCCAGTAGTTCCTCCCCTACTCTCTTCAAACATATCCAAGTCTCCTCCATCCTTAAAAAGCATTCACTAGACCCAATGATCCACTGAAGTTATTGTTCTATAGTTCCCTAATTTTCTTCACCCCAAAATCCTCAAAAAACAAAAACAAAAACAAAAAAAACCTCTGCCTAAACTTACTACTTACATGTCTTATTCTCTCATTTATTCTATAACCCTTTGCAATATGGCTTCTAACCTTATCATTTGACTAAAATTACCATCCAAAGTTATCCATGATCTCTTAATTGCCAAATCTGGTTTTGTTTTGTTTTTCAATCTTGATTTATCTGTGCACTAGACATTGCTTCCTGATACTCATATTCTTTTTGTGCAGTATTCTCTGCTTCTCCATCTACATGTCTGACCACTCCTCTCAGTCTCTTCTTTTGGTTCATCATCCAGATCATATCCTTTAAATATGGGTAATCCATATTTCTCTGTCCTAAATTTGCTATTCTTCTTTCTTCATATTCTCTTTATATTCTTATCAGTTCTAATGGATTTAATTATCATCTGTTTACAGATGACTCACAGATTTATATATCCAATACCATTTATCCCCTGATTCCAGCATTGCCAATTGCATGATAAAAATTTCAAACTGGGTATCCAGTAGATATTTCTCTAACTCAGCATGTCTAAAGTAGCACTCCATTATATATCTTCCCAAATCCATTCTTTTCCCAAACTCTCCTATTTCTGTCAGAGACGTTACCATTTTCCTAGTATCTCTTCTGTAATCTTAGCATTTTCCTTGACTGCTCATTCTTCCCTCACCTCATACACATAATCAATTACTAGACCTTTAAGTTACCGTCAACATAAGATCTCTCTTCCAGACCCTCATCATCACTATTGTAATAGTCTCCAAACTGGTCTCCCTGTTTCAAGTATCTCTCCAAATCAATCCAAAGTGATATTCCTTATATCTAACCACTTAATTCCCTTACTCAGTAAACTCCAGTGCTCACAATTGCCTCTAAGATAAAATAAAAACTCTTTGCTTAGCTTTTAAAACCCTTCATAAATTTGCTTCATTTTTTTTCTTTTAAGTTTCACTATGCTTGATTCCCCTTCCCTACGTTCTGTCATGTAACCAAATTGGTCTTTCTGTTCCTCATACATTATTTCCTTTTCCATCTCTACTAAACTGGTTCTTTCCTATGTCTCAAAAGTATTTCCTCCTTACTTCTACCTCGTATAATTATCCTCTTCCTTTAAGATTCAGCTCAACTACAGTCAATCCTGATATCCTCAACTGATTGTGGTTTCCTTGTATTAAACCATTTTTTATCTGGGTTTATTATCTATATTTGTTCTATACATACATAAAAACATCTATATAAATATACATGTAAACACATACTGTATACTTATGTCCTTCTTGTCTATCCTAGTTAGTATGGATGTTCCTTGCAAGAAGAAATTGTTTTACTTATTGTATTTCTATCCCCAGTATCTAGCAACTAAGTTAATCAGTCAGCAAAATTTATGAAGCCTTTCCTATGTGAAGCATAGTAGGCTCTTGATAAATATGTTTTGATTGATTTGATTCAGTTGTGGATGATGTATTATTTAAAAGATATTGATAAGATGGAGAGCATCTGGAGAAAGCTAATCAAGTTGGTGATAAGTTTTAAGATCAAGCCAATACAGGGACTGACTTAATGAACTAATCATGTTCAACCTGAATAAGAAAGGACTTTGAAAGAACAGGATAGTTATCTTCAAGAATATGCAGGGCTATGTGTAAAAGGAAATAAATTTATTCTATTTATGCACAGAGAGCAGAACCCTAAGAGCAATGGATAGAAGCTCAAAAGAGATCAGTTACAGAGATCTAAAAAGTAGAATGGATTATATTAGGAGGTAGTTTCTACTTTATTAGTTAATTTCAAACAAAGGTTGGATCATTGCCAAGAGGTATGTTCTAGAGAAGATAACTGGTTTCTAAAGGTTAGAATAGATAGCTTCACAAATATCCTCCAATTCTGAGACTTCCTGATTCTTAATGAATGGCATATTTTCACCTTTTCTAAGTGCTTTTCTAAGTCGTGGCAAAAAATGTAGCAGAAGACAAATACCATCACAAGATCCTCAAGACAAATGAGAACATTTGTAATTTTGATAAGAATCTGCTATAAACACTTCATAAGATCTGCGCTTTCATCACTGCAAATATTCCTACCACCCAATAAACTTACAACTCGTTTTGTTTTCATGATTTATTTATCACATCCTTTTCCTAATGTTCTTAACTTAGCTAGGTTGGTTCTCAGAAAACATTCAACCAGTAAGCCTGTATACAGCTTTTCCAGACTGCTATAGTCGGTCAAATTTCACTCTGGTGTCATAACAGTCCCAGGGTCACCTCCACATCATGATGAAGCAGTAGGGAGTAGAGCTTTAGTGGGGGAGTATGAAACTAAAGGCATGTAAAATATATTGCCTTCATTTACTTCCTCCAAATAATTTATTTCATTGCCTCATTACCTCATATTGTTCAACAGACCTTGAGGTAAGCAGAATCTAATATTCAAACTATTATTTTGCACATTGCTGATCTCTTATGCTAAAGCATATTGCCTCATCATATAAGAATATGTTTAAGGTCAAAGCTGCTACCAAGAAAGTGATTCTTAAAAAAAAGAATATTTGATCAGAATTTGTTTGTAGACAGTAATAATTTAGGAATAAAAAGCAGTAACATATTCCTAAAATAGTCTGGATTTTTAAACTCATTAGTTCTTAAGTTATACACCTTTCATTTCTAATAAGCATAGCCAGAAAGCCATGTGTTAGGTCAGTAAAAAAAAAAAAAAAAAAACCCTCCATGTTCCACACTCCACTTCCAACATAAATGTTCCCCTCAAACAAGGTAAATCCCACAATGCAACAATACTATTTTTTAAATACAATTTGTAATTGAAATACCAAAATCCATGTTGATTAAGTAGTAAAGTTCAGATCAAATGTCCAGTTATTAGGACTCCCAAAACCAATATTATTTTTTTTTTTTACTTATTTGTCCACATGGGGTATTCTTTGGAAGAATTTGAGCTCAATGAGAATTATCATTTTTGTTTTTATATCATCAGCATGAAGGTGGCACATAATAAATAATGATTGAACTGAATTTTTATGTTAATACTTAGAAAAAATGTTGTTAAAGCAATATTCAAAAAATGAGAATCATATGGGTATAAATAAGTGCTTTCTCACAAAGTTGATTTCAACTATCATTTATTTTACTCTGACTCCCTCATTCATAACTGTTTTCAAGTGAACCTAAGCCTCTTTCTTTCAGCTCAATAAGTATTTTTGTTAATGATCATAGATTTTGGAGGATAGAAAGACCTTAAAATTCATCTCACCCTACCCCATTTATTTGCAAAGGAGGAAACTAATTTACTTGCTCAAATTCACAGCTCTTAAGAAGAGAGAGAGAGAGCTGAGTCCACATCCCCAGCTCTAATTCTAACCCACCTTTCCAGGAATGATGGGGGTGATGATAGCAACTCAAATGGTGTAATTTTTAAAGTACTCTTATGTACAGCATCTCTTCTGATCTTTCCAACAACTTTACAACAATTCTTCTCAGTTTACCAATAAGGAAATTTAGTTCTAGAGAATTTTAAAGACTTTCCCAAGATCATGACATGACTATTAAATTATGGATATAACATTAGATCCCAGACCTTTTAAGTCCTAGTTGAAGGCCATTTTTGATGGGCCACAATACCTATATACTGCTTGCAAATGTTTCATAATTAGTTTTGGGAAACAAAATTATTTGGCTTGAAAATTCATTTCCACAGAAAAATTTCCTTGCTTATAGACATATCTCAACCTTTAAAAAAGCTCAGCTGTTATTTTACGTTTATGCTTTACCAGAACTGGGCCTCACATTTACCCTCATCTCTGGCCTGATTTAGAGTTGCCAAAAGCAGCAGATTTGTCCCGGTACCAGGTGCTATTCATTTCTCAACAAATAGATAGATTGAAGAGAGACCCCAAGCTGCCTTTTTCTTACATTTCTATTCTTCAATCTTTCTCTCTCTCAAGTTAATATATAAAAGATAGAAACAAAGAAATATGAGTTCTCTTTCTGGAACAGTGTATGTAATCTTGGCCCACCACAGATAATGTATTCTTCAGTGAATTAAAGATTTAGCTGGATGTTGGTATTACTACCTGTTGATAGTTGCTATTCTTCTGATTTTTCTTTTATATTTTTTGCCCATCTATTAATTACTCCTTCTGAAGAATGTGTAATTTTCTTTTAATGAAGTGCTATTAGACATACTGTATTTTTTATTTTGGCCTTTTAGAGCTTCCTGTAAGGAAGCTAACTTTCCTTTTAAATTCACTGTTTTTTTTTTTTTTCTTAAAAATGATAGAATAGTTATTTAAAAGTCACTTCCTTTCATCATTCATTGTTCTCAAATATTATAGCTAGAAATCATCTTTGAAACTATGTGGTCAAATATGCCATTTAATAGTGAGAAAACTGAAGCCCAGAGAGGTAAAAATATAGTAACTTGCCAGAAATCTTAAAACTAAATAGTAACAAAAACAGGATTAGAACTGAGGGCTCTTAACTCCTGTTTTTTGCTTACTCTGATTTGGATTATGCCAGCTGGGGCAGGGAGGGGAGAGGCGGCGTTGAAAGGACATGAACATACAGTTCGTAAAGCAAATTGTTTTTTTGCGGAGGCAATTGAGGTTAAGGGACTTGCCCAGGGTCACACAGCTAAGAAAGTGTCTGAGGCCACATTTGAACTCAGATCCTCCTGACTTCAGGACTGGTGCTCTATCCACCTAGCTGCCCCAGCAAATTGGAATAATAGAATGGTAACGACTAAAAAAATTTCTGGCAAATCACATGCCACGTAAAAAGTTACTGACATCTATCCTTTAATACTACAAGGACCTAATATTTTAGCCAATTAGATTGTGATCAAGTTCAGGGCAAGGATTAATTTTTTGTTTTTCTTTATATCCCCAGCACACAGTGCCTGGCAAATAGTAGGCATTTAATAAAAGCTTATTGACTGGTTAATAGTGTACTATTTTCGCAGTGCAATTCACAACTCTGCTATTTTTTGGTTTACAATCTTTATGAGTTGCTGTAATTGAAAAATACATCATCCTGGTAGTCTACCTTGTTAGGTGATTTGACAAGTCTAACCGAATTTAATCAGGCTGATGCTCAGACAGCAGACACATGCAAGCTCTTTCTACTTGAAAGAACTTTCAAACTGCATGACAATTTCTGAAATTCTAGTTGACCTCTATATCATGATATGGCATCAGAGGAGCCCTCTAAAATCACGGTAACCAAGGATCTTTAGCTTCTTCATCTATAAAATGTCTATCTTTCAGCACTCAACTTATATGATTCATAAAGATATAGTCCTGAAACAACCTTTAAACTCTAAGATTTTTAGCTTTTCTTAAAGAAGGATTTATCCTTTCAAGTTAATTTATATTGATATGCAGGGTTCTGTGAATTCCTTTCAATATTTTCTAAGTTTTATATTAGTTTTTCCATGCTATAGATGAATAGTTTTGTTCTTAGTTCTAATTTTTTTATATATTAGGTTGTGAACTTTGGTATTTCTATGCTATAGGAAAAAAAAAATCAAATAGGTTGACAGCAAAATAATTAAGTTCCAAGTAATATAAAATAAAAACCTGGCTCTTTTACAATCCAAGTAAAAGAAACGAATCCATCTAATGTATTTTCTTATTTAACAATTGATACTTTTTCTATTTTAAAAGAATTCATGATTTTTACTATGAAATTTGTTCCTTTTAGTTTTTATTAATGAATAGGATCATATATAATAAAAAATTTAACTTCAACAATAAAAGAGACATTTTATTAATCAAGAATTCAAACTCCTAATGGAAAAATAAAGATGATACTAAAGTTAGTGGCTAAAATGAACCATAAGAGATTCTTAAATTGAAAATTCCCAGATGTAGCTATATCTCAAGATGTAGCTCAAGAAAAAAATACAACATAAGCCAAATTTGCAAATTCTGTTTCTGATGACTACAGCCGAGTCCCTGATGTAACATATTAACCATTTTTATTTTATAAAACTGTGATGAAATGTGTTTTCCTATGAATTTTCCTTAAAATATGATTAGCAAAACATCAAAGAATGTCACTAAACTCCCACATGGACATGATAGTGCTAGAGAAATTGCAAAAAGTTTTTTTGTTTGTTTGTTTGTTTTTTCCACTGAGGCAATTGGGGTAAAGTGACTTGTCCAGGGTCATACAGCTAGGAAGTGTTAAGTGTCTGAGGCCACATTTGAACTCAGGTCCACCTGACTTCAGGGCTGGTGATGTTTTATAGATCTCTCATGGTCCAAAAAGTGATGCTGATCAATCAGTCAATCAATAAACACCACCTACTATGGTAGACAAATATTTAGTAAGCTATTTTTACACGTAAGGCAAGGCAAATTGGCCAGGCATATTCATCTATCAATAGATGAATTCATTAGCTCATTTTTCCCTGACAATAATATTACAAATAGTTTACTTTCAATTACACCTGCCATTTTATTCATCTCTAAATTTTTGTCCAAATTTTCATTATACTGTTGTTTTGTTTGTTTGTTTTTAATTAAGCAGCCTTTCAGCTTATCTGAGTACATTATCAATTCAGCTTCTTTTTCAAGAGGCAGCTTTTCTTTCACAATCTAGGACTATTGCTGACATTATAACCATATAAAAGTTGCCCTCAATGATAATATTAACTATTACTACTTGGATTCCTATTCATTCATCTTAAGAGTTTTCTGATTTTTTTTTTTTAATTTCTATGTTATTTGTTTTGGTCTTGATAAAGTTTATGGTCATATAAACTATAAACCATGAGCCAGTAAACATTTTCAAGTTGCCTTAGCTCTAAGGAAAACACTGGAAAAATTCAGATACATTTTTCCCCTTAATCCAACAAACTATATATAATCTGGATAAAACAATAATATCCTGCTAACAAAGAAGATGCATTCCAATACTGAATTTTCTTACCAGAAATCACATTCAACTGTGAATTAAGAAAGCTAGATGAGACCTAATCTCAGAATTGCTATTAATTAGCTAAATGGTTTTAGGCAAATCATATACCTTGTTTGGGCCTTTGTTTCCTTTATACATGAAACAAGAGAGCTGGATCATATGATTTTTTGATTCCTTCCAAATATGGACACCACATTTTGGGAAAGACAGACCAAACTAAAGAAAAGTACAAAAAAGCAAATTATGATTCTACATAAAAAACAATTTTAAAAATACCCTAGGATATAGATTCTCCAATGTGGATAAACAACCCTCCCACTGCTTTTCTTTATTCCACATAATATGGATTAAATCACCTGTACCCCCTTCATATGCATAAGGTATATTCCCACCTCAATGAATGGTTCTACACTCAGCAAAGGGAATTGAAAAAATGCATATAGTCAAATTACAAACAATACCTCCTACATTCTCAGATAATCTGGGTTTTATAATACCTAGAAATTTGGCTTACTTTCAACCAGATCTAGCCCGGATCCGTACCTATAAATATCCTACATCTATGGCAAGATAAACTACCAGATAAAGTGACTAGTACTCCCAGCATTGAATCCTGATGTAGATTTTCAGGGAGTTAATGGGGAAAAAAACCCCTCAAAATGCAGGCAGTATCAAAAGATTGTTGAAGGAAACCTCATACACAGCATAATCAAATCACTGCTATTAAATGTAATTTGTTGTTCATGAACTCTGAGTGATTGCAAATAATCCTTCCTGTCTTCCCTAGAAGCAATATGGTATAGTGGATAGAATATCATACTTAATCTTAGATAGGTATTATAGGATTTATGATTTCCCATTAACAAAAATTTGTTGATGCTACCCCATTTTCCAGGGAATTTTGGTCTAAAACCTGGAGCTACAATCAATATACTACAACAGAAAGTGATAAATCACATTTCCTGTAATAATTCCTGTGCTTGTAATACTAAGTGAACCAAACCAGGTACTCCACTCCTGTTCTTGGATGTTAACTCTGGTTTTGTATCCTGATGAATGGGCTCAATGACCCTTACAATTTCAGACAATCACAAGACTCAACAATTGAAATACCTTGGGAACTGAACAGGACCCAGGAATGCCTGTATTGTCCCAAATATACCTGTATATGAGGGCCTTCCATGTGAACTATATACTCGACTAAGAATGACAGGACTGGGTCCCATTTTTTTTTTTTTTTCTAGTTTTCATGTTTCAAACTCTACCTTTGACACAAGACACAAGTCTACCTTCCAGAAGGACTTCAGTTTGCAAACCTGTTTTCCTCACTGTGAAATTAGACTGTTATTTGATTCCTGATTTACCTTTATCTGGCCTGTTTTGTTCAGCTTTGGCCATCCACACTACATGTAAAATTATTTTGTCAGAGCATCCGTTTGAGTTCTGCCTATCACTTATTAAATGCATGACTTTGGATAATTCTCATTTGTAAACTAAATGAAAGAGTGGTCAGATGAAATAGCCTTTAAGGTCCTTTCTTGTTCTAAATATTGATCCCATTGTCCCACTCTTACTTTAGAATTTCAGAAATTTGAAATAAAGATTATTTTTCTAACACATGCTATGTTCACTTCTTTTTTTCCATTTTAAAAAATCTCTCCCATGGTTTTTCCCTTTTGCTCTGATTTTTCTCTCCCAATGTGATTCATAAAGTAATATGTATTTAAAATAAATAAATTTACTAGGGGAAAAAAAAGATTATTTTTCCTTTTTTTTTTTTTTTTGGGATGCTCAGCATGTGATTTGCATATAATAGGTGTTTAATAAATGCTTGTTGGATCAAATTGAATTAATGTTGTGCATTAGGTAAACTGGTTTATTCACAAATTCCAAAAAGATTGTATTCAGTAAGTGCCACTGCCTATACTTAAAAAACCTTTCTTTTGATATTCTTTGCTAAAAGAAATTCTATCTATTCTTAAAGATTCAGTTCAAATCCCTTCTTTTCCATGGAGTTATTCATGACATTTCTAGGGAGGTGTTGTCTCCTTTTCTGAATTGCTATGGCACTTGTTCTGAATGCCACTCTTCTCACAATAAACATTTAAGTGTCGAGTACATAAGTAATCATTTTGTATATTCACATTTTCTTACCTATCTGTCCAATTAGACTGTAAAATGCTTTGAGGGATGGGTACATGTCATGCTTCTTTTGTGTCCTGCATAACACCTAATGTGTAATGAGCATCTCTTAATTATTTTTATAATGTTTCCAATGTTTTGAACTGTACTTTTTATATAGTAGTTGCTTAATAAATGAGTAAATGAATAAATTACTGTTTGATTGATTAATTATACTTACCAAGACTAATCAGTGGGAAATTTTTCAAAACTTAAAACAGTTGAGTTCAGAGTATACTTTAAAAACAAATATCACTTTTTGTCTGACAATATTAATGAAAAGTCCTTCATTTTGAGTGTCAGTGATTATATTTTTCTTTACTTCAAAGATATTTCCATTACTTGCAGTATAACACTAGGCAATCCCTTTATACTTTCTGAGTCCTAATCTGTAAAACCAGGACAATGTCAATACTATTTCTTGTTGGGAAGAGTTGTTGGGAGGAGAGTGCTTTGCAAAACAGAATTACAGAAATGTGAGGTTAAAAAAAAAAAAAAAAAAAAGATTGTGATTTCATCTGCCTCAGGAACTTCCCTCATGAGAATTCTAGAAAACATATTAGTAATTTCTCTGTAATTTATAGTTTTGGAAAGATGCTTAGGGCACCAAGACTTCCAAGATTTCTCTCCCTTCATCCTCCAGTGATTTGCCTGTGGTCATCCTGCCACTATTGTCCCGGAGACAGTACCTGAAACCAGGTCTTCCTGATTTCAAGTCTGCCTTTCTATGCACTATAGCATACTCTCTATTATTACTATTATTTTGTGAGAACTAGTTATGTCTAGAGAGAAACTAAGAGTAGAGGTATCTTGACAAGTCACTTTAATTTAGAAATAACCTTGGCCAATGCATTACAAACCTTGACAATGCATGATATGGCCCTGACACATAGCAAATACCTTTTACTTTTTTGACTCAAAATCCTAAAAAGAACCCTGACTCACACAAAACAATGACTTCATTTTCCAACAGCAGAAGCATGGACTATTCTACAAACTGGCTGTATATGAAATCACAAGTCTTGACATTATATTATTGTTTTGTTCTGTAGTTATAATTTGACATTTAAACATATAACTTTTGAGCAAATAAACTATCTAGAAATGGTGCATATTTTCAAAAAAAGAAACCTTCCTTTTAAAAAATTAATTTTAGTCCATCAAGTGAGATGCAAAATACATTTTGATTAAGTATCATTTCTTATTTGAATGTCAACCTTTATTTCATCAATCAATAAACTGACAAGCTAACAAACAAGAGAAAGGTTTGTGGGAAAAACTGAAAAGATTTGGCAGTTGCTGGGATATGAGATGAAAGAAAGAAATGAGTCAAAGATGACAGTCATGATAATGGTGACATCATGGGAGAAACAAATACTTTGACATTACCACTTAATGATAGCTGGAAAAATACAACAAAAAAAACATTTTAAAATAACATAACAGGTTATTTCTAAAAATTATTACTGTTTTTTAAAACAGAAATGTCATGATTATGTTATCCATTTTCTAACTTTAAAAGATAATTTCCTTCAAAACTGAAAAAAGCTGTCAAATGGAAACTAAAATGTGAAATAATTATTTCAGTTAAAATGTATTTGAATGAAATAAAAATCAATTGCATTGTCAGGAAATGCATTTATTATCAACAAGACTAAAACAATCCACAGTGGTCTTCATTAGCAGCATGGCTGACTAGATTGTTTCCTCTTCAGGTTCCCTAGGATAAATTATAGTTTGTTTGTATTTATTTTATAATTGGAATAAGTAATGTGGTGTAAATGAAACATTAATGAATATAATAAGGGTCATTCATGCTATTACTTTCTCGTTTATTATGTGGGTTGGAATCACACTGTGTGGCATTGGCACTCTTATCAACAGTTAAATATAAATTCAAATAAGCTCTTTTCCCACATTATTTTTCTGTAGCACATGGTTAAAACAAGTGATGTGCAGCCTGGAAATGAATTAACCAGATGATGATAACTGAATTTCATATACTTGCATAAAATATACTTTCATGCAAAATAATTATGATTTTATGGAGCTTAATTTTTTTTAAATTAAGAAGAAGAAGGAAAATATGTTGAAACATTTCAGATCAGAAAGTGAACTAATCAGGGTCTGTCTATGCTATGGCACTATTAATTGGTCCTCCTTGAATCTTCAGTAAAAAGAATACTTTCATTACATTGCTATGACAAACACACCAATTTGGGTCATAATCAGGATCATTTATTTTGAGAAACTTTTGAAATGTAAATGTAGTAGGACAATTTAGGTTAATATATTTACTTCATAACTGGACATGCTTGTTTTGGGTCGAAGGAGAAGGATGTATATGCTCTAAATCCTTGGTAAATAATATACCCAACTAAAGAGGCCTGGTTCCTTCTTTAGTTCCTCTATTAGGGACTGGGAAGGTTAGTAGGGACATGGAAAAAAAGGCTGATAAATAAAAGGAAAAAGCCAGTTAGTCTTGGACATACATAATGCCAGCTTTACTTTGTACTATCCACTATGGGAGAAAAAATTTCTCTCCCTTCACCCTCCTTATTAACAGATATGGTAACTAGAAGCAGAGGGCACTAGGAACATGGAACTGGTCAAAACTGAGAATGGCCCTCAAATCCTTCTTATTCATTGTTTCTTTAGCACAGCTGACTAATAGTAATTCTAAGAGATGGATATTGCCAATTCTGAATATAACCTCATGAATCTGAGAAATCAGAAGTTTATGATACTAATGGATAATGGAAGATGATTTCTGTGATGCAGTACTTCTCAGAATGGAATACACATCACTACCAGGAGGAGAAAAAAATTCAGAAAGATATCATAACAGACAACATAAATCTCTATCTCTGCTCTGGCTTGGCAGGAGAACTGGTCTTGAATTGTTCAGACAATACAATTCAAAGGTAAATGTTTTAAAATATTTGTTCAGCAGTCTGACAAAGTATTTCACATTTTAATTATATATGTTAATAGTCTTTTTTATTGTTGTTTTTAAGCATATCTTTTTGTGGTACAGGAAATAAAGTAGCTTCCCTTTGTCCATCCAAAGTACCTAGGTGGCTCATTGGATAAAGCCTTGGGTCTGGAATCAGGAAGGTCTGAATTCAAATCCAGCCTACGAGTTGTGTGACTCTGGGCAAATCACCTAATCTCTGTTTGCCCTACTCCACTGGAGAAGGAATGCAAGCCACTCTAGTATCTTTGCCAAGAAAACCTCATATGGGGACGCACAAAGTTGGACACAACTGAATGACTAAACCACAAACCTTAACTAAATTTTCCAGAATAGAATCTTTTAGGGGACATTTTAGATGTAATTCATACCTAGGCTTTAGGAGACTTTTCCTTAGGATGGGGGGAGGAGAAGAGCAAATCAAAATATATGAGAAAAAGCCTGAAACCTCTCTCTTGGGGGATAGGTTCCCCCAGGACCAATCCAATTCTGCCTATGTCCAGAGTTAGAGTCCTCCTGGGGTCACCTGTTCTCAGACCAGTAAGGCTTTAAATTTCTATGGCAAAACTCTCCCTTTCTCTGAGCTGGAGAAACATGTAAGTTACAATGGTGATTATATATTTCCAAGCAGAATGTAATGCTAATAAAAGGACTGGATATATTTAGAAAAAGGAATCAATCTTTCCATGAATTTCTGATTACCCAGTACCAAGTGAGGCACAAAACATATCTTCCCAAATGTCTTTGCCATAGGAGGATGCCCCATACAGAATACAAATAGAAGTTCAAATGTTGAAATCTTCAAGATATTCCCCTTTGCAGCTATCAATGTGTTGTATCAGGTATCAAAATATAACAGTGCTTATTAAATAATATCCATGATCATTGGCATTCAGCCTAACAACTCATACAGAAAAAAGTGAATGGATGAAGAGTTTCTATTGCTTAGACAAAAAAGCATATAGTTGCTTGGGAAGCCCATAGCTTATAGCACCTGAACAGTCATTGCAGATGTACTATGTGCTAAGTCTGCATTCCATTTCCTAGACTAGTATAATCTTTTCTAAGATCTCCAAGTTGATCTCTTTCTAAAAATAATTAACATCAACAATATTCTAGGAATGTTATGTGGCTGAAAATCATAAAATACTACAATCTCTGAAAAAGTCAGAATTATGAATTCATCAAATGAAAATGAAGAAACACATGATGTCTCCATGCAAGAAGTAGAACGGAGGCTATCATTCAGGAAATGTCATGTTGAAATAGAGAGGCAGCTTGGTCAAGCTACAAGAGCAAGAGATAGTACAGCAATGACACTCATGAAGTTTAAAGACGCCAAAACATCTCCATATATTGAGCAGATTTTCTGCAGAAGATTTACAAAAGAGCAAAAGTAAGAATAAAAAAAACAAGATAGATATATTTAATTGATGATTCATACCACAGGATAAAGTCACTATATTAATGAGGTATATTTCATATATCTCCCTTTTTTTCTCTTTGTATCTCAAAAAAAAACCCCAAAAAACTAGTTCAGAACATTAGACTTTAATTGTAGTTAGATTGTTTTTTTTAACTGATTTTCCTTCAATTTATCCCAAACTCCAAGTTATACTTCTAAAATAAAACTTTTATCATATCTTTATAAATAGTTATAAATTATATTAATTATTATGTAAATATAATATGTAATATATTATATAGTTAATATATAAACTATATTATAATTGTTATAGTTATTTATTATTTTATCATAACTTTATAACTTATAACTATAACAATTATAATACCTACCACAGATCCTTGTATATTATGTACAATAAACATTTGCTGAGTGATTAAACTATAAAAAGTTAAACAGTATCTTAAAGATCAATAATAATAATGGAATATTTTTTCTGATATTGCAGAGCAAAGAGAAGTATCAGATTATAAGAAAAAGTTTATTATATGAACAGATGATATCATATAAGATGATTTTCCTGTTTTATTGGAAAAAGTAAAAATATATTGTTTTCAAGCATTTACTCACACAGCAAGGTCAGTTGTTATTTCAGTCTAGTATTTGAATAAACCAAACAACACCTCAAACAATGTTCAGGTGGCAAGAATGAAAGGACACTGAATTTAGTGTCAGATGATTTCATTCTCATATCTAGATGTGGCCTTCATGCTTTTCTTATCTATAAAATAAGAAAATTTGACTAAATGATCATTTTTAGCCTTAAATCCCTTGTACACTGAAAATGAGAACACATAAAGGGAAAATGGCATGGTAGGAATTTGAATTTATACCTCAAAATGGGGTGAAAACACTCAGGATGTATACTTCACAAAAATATGGCAATGCAATTATTTCATAACATAGTTTCTATGAAATTGGTAGAGAGAAAGGTAATTTCAAACCCTTTTTACAAACATTTAATACACAAACAAATTATTGTTCTGGTTGCTAAAGTTGTAATTCCATTGAGGAATTCCAGTCCATTATTCTTAAACTGATTTATGATAGGAAACTGAGGAATTTATCATAGTAACGTTGTTATGGATTCACAAAGTGAGATTTAAAACAGTTTCCTTAACTATCACAAAGGTAGGAAAATATTAAATCTTCAGTACTTGGATACATTTCAAAAATATTACATTTATGGATGTTATTTTATTTAGTTGTAACTTGACCAATCTCACATCTCAACTGGGAAATGATTATGGCATCAGAGTTTGGCTTGGAAATGATCCATATAACATTACTGCATTGCATTTTAATAATGGACCTGAGTTCCATTTTTTTTTTTTTTTTTTTTTTTTTTGCTTTAAAAGCCATAGAAGACAACAATAATGGTCAAAATCAGAAAATGGAAGTAGACATTATTCCCCAGAATGAAGTGTTCATTGAATAGGCTAATTCAGCTATGTAATACTTCACTGTAGTTAATAACTTAGAGCTTATCATTAAAGCTATTATGTAAGTTATGTTTACATACATATAAAGTTATTAATATCACAGTTAATAAATAATAACTTAGAGCGCAAAACTTAATAGTCAATTAAATTTCTCCAAATTTTCTCTAAGCTATTACATTGTGAGAATAGCTTCTGAATGTCTTTGAAAAAGTCTTTTAACCATGTTTCACATTTTCTGACTCAATGTAATATGGTAAAGATAGCATTGTGGAAAAATCCTACCCCTTTTAAACAGGCTCTTCATTTCTTTTGGGGGACTAGAAACCAAGAGGTGAGATTTTATTATTATAATATCTCCCCATTCAAATGTAGATAAGCAGATTCTCTTCAGTTTTTTGAGAGAGATTTCTAGGACACAGATTAAATGGCTTTTCCAATGTCATATCACCTTGTGAACATATGGCAAAGAAGGGACTGGAAGGCAGGTTCTCAATTCTGAAGTAAGTTCTGTATTCACTATGTCACAGCAAAAAAAAAAAAAAAAAAAAAAGGAAAATAATATTTGGTCCTCAAGGAACTTAACATTGTACTTTTGTTCTTACTACATATTTGGAATTTCTTTTCATCACCTATTATTATTATCTCATTTTTTTGTTAAGGTAGAAATGGTTCTGAAGCAAGTCATTCTTTTACTCTGATTCTTTCTGATTCATAGAATATTGCAAAGATAGAAAAATAATTTCTTTTTGCAAATGAGTAACATTACTAGGATATAGAATGATCTTTAGTAGATTCAGTGGAAGAATTTTTGAGACAATACAGAAGCTAATATAAGATAAATAAATATATATATTTTATCCTGTTCCCATGTGGTTTTAATTTCTTCTATTAAATATCTATATTTTTAAAATTTTACATCACGTGTTTGGAAACTATGAATATTCACTATGACAATGTCTATTAAAAATGCTGTTCTTAAATTTTTTTGCATCAATGTATGTCTGGTTAGTTTTAGTAACATTTATGACTTGAATAATGATCTAGTTACAGTACTGAAAAAAGCAGAAGGATCTAATAGAAATGGAAATGAAATTCCATTGATGTGTCAAAAAGAACCTGCAATTCTTCTACTTTTCCGGTTCTCTGTAACAATTTTAGGTTTCTTTTCTCCATTTCTATGAGTCTTTGATGATGTCTCTTCTCGGGTCCAGGGCTGTGCCTCAATGCGGCAAGTTCCTCAGCTTCAAATATGAATTATGTTAAAAAAAAAAAAAGATTTCTTGTACAATAAGCCTTTAACTGTCTCATTCTGCAATGTTATTGTTGCTTTGATAAGAAGCATTGTTTGTTTTATTAAAGCTACTTTATTAAGATGCACCTACTCATTGCTGGTCCAATGGCATACTTCCAATGTAACTCATTCAAGAGACTAATTCATGCTTTATAAAAAGATCACCAGGCATGCCTATATTTTTCCAGTTAGTATATTATCTTTTTATAGGCCCCTTACTTTCTTTGATTAGTACTTGAGCTTTAAGAGACCTATAACAGGCACTCTATCCTCTAGGACCATTTGCATAAAGAAAATGATAGAAGACACAGAGCAAATTGAAAGTGAAAAACTGTATTGATGGTAAATAACTGGAATCTATGTACACTACTATATAGTAAAAAAGAGGAAAAAAAGATGTAATTCTTGTCTTCAAGGAGTTAACACCACAAAAAAGTGACCAAATATACATAAGAAAATGTTAAGAAATTACCCATGCAAGTCAATAAAGTATGAACTGATAGGTTAAGAGATAATAGAATAAAAACGTTCTGTTGGTGGGATTTTGTTTTTTTTAATCCCCTGAGATTTAAGATGCATTATGACACAGAAAATGAATATAAATTTTCACAAAGAACAATCTAGGTTGTTGTGGGGAAAGGATGAGTTAACAAAACTTTGGAGTTAAATAGCAAGTTGTAGAATAATCAGAAATGAAAGGAATTAACAAAATGGATCTGAGAAGAAGAAAATGTATCTTCTAAAAAGGATTCCCTATTTTACCCTTTTTCTTATTCTTATTTCCTATCATATTCTGAAACATTTATAGGTATAAGATGAAAAAGAGAAAGAGCTAAAATAAAGGCAAAGCAAGAAAAAAGAAAACTTGTTTTGGTACCACAGCATTTTGTTTAATATGATTTTAAAATGAGAATTACAGGCTACTGAAATCCATGGTTTTCTAACCATGAAAAAAAATCATACTATGTTTATATTGTAAGGACTGACTGAGCATCTTGCCTACTGAATAAAGCAGAAAGAGAAGAATCTACTTGGAAATGAAATTGTAGACTAGAAACTGAAGGGGGAAATTTACTTTCTTATTAACTTCTGAAATAACAGAAGATCTTTAAAATATAAAATAATTTTAAAATGACTTAAGTTTTTATTATGTTCCTTAAATATTTAATTGCTAAGTGTTTATTATATGTTTATATTATTATTACATATTAATATATTATATATATATATATATATGGTTATCATGATGCCTCCTATATATAACTATAACTATATATATATATATAGTTATATAGTTATATATAGTTATATTATAGGAGGCATCATGAGTCCCTGGGTCAAATCTTAATTCTGACAATGCCTGTGTGACCACAGGCAAGTTAGTTAACATCCCAAATTTTCTTGTCTATAAAAAACAAAACAATTATAGGGTTAGACTAATTGGTATCCATATTCTAGATTTGTGATCCTATTTCTGAAATTATAAAACAATCAATTGCAGAAGAATACTAAGATAGAATTTTAAAACTGTTAACTTTATATTTTTAAATCACTACATTCATTTTTAAACCTATATCTGTGTCACAATTTATAGGTAATTTCAAAAACTAATGAATAAAACCAAAATATGTGTTTCTTGAAAATTTAAATGTCTGGAAATCCATAAACTCAATCTACAACTTTTTTATGCATATGATTCTCCTATGAAAAAAATGGCAATGGTTAAAAGAACTATGAATTTTCTGCTTCATTATTAAACCATTACCTTTGTATGCTACCATTACTGATAAAACTATAGTGAAGAAAAAGAGAATCATATGATGAATTTCTCTTATGATTTTAAATCCTCAGGGAAGTATATTCATGGATAGGCAAAAGCGTTTTCCTTTCAAACAGCATATGACCATATAAATTCTATCACTGCCTTATAAAATGCTAATGAATCTTCTTGATATAAGAATATTAAGATAAGACTATTTTATTGCATTCCAGTTTAGGCTAGCTGTTTAATTATAGGCTTTCCAACCAGGAACTTAATAAATTACTCAAAATCTACCCAAAGAAGAAAGAATGTTCAGATTCTAATTATCATGTAGTTTCCTTGTTCCTTGTGATCCATTTCCTTTCCAAAGTAACATTTTTGACATTCTTTTTTCTCTGAATTTTAAGAAGGAAATAGTTTTTTTTTTTAATTGTTCCTCTATTTAGATATTCAAAGTAATCAAAACTCAGAAACTTTGAGTTTAATTCTCCCAATAAAATTCTTCAAAATCCATGTTTTAAAACTTTGGATTATTTAATATAATTACAACTTATAGAAAAATATTTAATGTTTGCAAATCGGTTTGTATATTTAATGTCATGATTTACATGGTGAAATGAGTTCTATTATTTTCCATTTCCATAAGATGAAACTCAGCAAAAAGCTAAGTGATTTGTCCATAGTCACACTGGTCAGAGGCAGAATTTAAACCTCCTATCAATATCAAAGTTCCTTTGCCAATTATAATTTCCTTCAGAATATTCCGACCATTATGTTACCATAGTCACACAACTAATAAGTATTCAGATCATAACTCAAACTTGGTAATACACAGCCTAAGTTTTAGTCAGTTGTAGTATTGCTTATATCACATTTGTATATCTATTACTATTACTATGTTTAGAGTAACTGAATGCCACACACAAAGTTTATCTCCCTCAATAGTTAACAATTTTCAAGAGGGCAGATATTGTAAAAAGAAATCACAATACGAACTCAACATGGTGCTGAGTGAAAGGCTATTTCATAATTGCTATTTTACAACCATAGCCTTTTGGGAAATATAAAGGTAATACTATCTGATCTCATTGTAATTAATGTTAAAATATGCAACACCCCTTCACACAACCACTCACACACATGCCAAAACTTCATCTTCCCATGCTCACACTGGGGACACTGACTCAATTAGAGATCACAAGGTCATATTCTCCCCAGTCCATGCTCCAAGATGGTAGGAAATGAAGTGCATCAACCCTTTAAGAACACAAAGGGATTATTCATGCTGTGCAGCATTAGCTAGAATTAGTTTCTCAATCAAGGTAAAACAGTTGAAAGGACCTTATTAGATAGAAGAGGCAAAACACAGTAAAGTGCACTCATCACTACAGAGTTGACTGGAGATGTCATATCCAAGGTGATCTGACTGATTGATTTTTAGCATCTGATTTTTCACACAGAAAAACAATGCCACCTTATCAACTTGTATAGACATGATAAACATTTACAAAGACAAAATAGTTCAAAATCACAACTTCTATAGTATATAATTTTTTAAAAACACTGATCTTAACAGTGAACCATGACTATCTAAAAGTTGTTAACTATACTCTGAATTTCTCAAGTGGGATACTGAACCAAATTATTTTCACTCTTAACTAAAAGCCAACATGTTCTGTTCCAAGTTTGATTTATTGCCTCATAGCACTCTGATCTTTAAAAAAAAGAATAATATTTCTTACTTGTTTCACAATCATGTCATAAGAATCCATGAGAACTTTAGGAAAAATACAACTGCACTCAAAGTCAACATGATACAGTGAAAAGGACAGAAGACCAAAGTTGTAATCCTGTCTGCTGTAAATGGTCCTTTAGAAAATTATTTACCTATGCTAGGTCTTAATTTTCTCAACTTTAAAATAAGGAGACTGGGCTATATGATATCTTAGATCACTTTAGACATAATTCCACTCTACTTATTTTAATCCTATGGAATCATCACAGTGAAACTTTTTGAAACATATTGAAATTACCAAAAATCTCATTAATACGTATGCCTCTAATTCTGAATTTGCACCAATTCTGATACAGTATTTTAAATTTTTATTAGCACAATATTATTTGAGTCCCATTTATAGCCTAGTTCATTCATAGCTAGCATTTTAAAGTGATATTACATTTATGCTCATATTCATATGTATACATGGATATCCGAAAAAATTTTCTCTCCAACCTCTTCTTTGGAAGAGACTTCAACAATTTATAGGCTCTATATTATGAGATTACTTTTAAATGACATTTAGCCCAATAGAATTTCCTGTTAATGCTTGGTAACTCAATTTGAGAAATTTGTAATACCTTATATGGTACTTAAAAAGGCAGGCAGTATATATTCTGTTAACATAATTTAATATCAAAAGGCTTTAATCAAAAATCCTGCGACATAGTATCACTTTACTTTGTATTCAAAGAATGTTTAAGTATCCATAAACCTCTTTAGCCAATTTTAATTATAAATAATACTATCTCTAATGATTTGCTTTTTCATAAAATAATTTAATATTATAAAGTAGAAACCAGTCAATTGGTTGAATGTACATTGCTGTCAAAAGTAGTTATAATTTTTTTAAATACAGAAAAGACATGAAATTATTTCTTATACCTTCCATAGAATCCAAATACTAAGAAACATTTCTGAAATATTAACAATGTAGGAAATACTTGTTTTCTGGACTTCTGCTGATGGGACAATTAGATATTTACTAAATATTATTACTCATTAGTCTTATTCTTTGATGTTAATAGCATCAGTGCCACATATCAAATTACAATGCCAAGAACTAATATGAATATATTATCAAGACATTGCAGTCTGGACTAAATAGGATTAGCTATTATACTTCTATTAACCTACTTTTGGTATTTCTTTCCATCTGTACTTCAACACATTAGGTAATGAGTTCTGTCAATTTATAAAATGGATTTTTAACACTTCCTCCTAAATCACATTTGAGATTATGAACTAAACTGTCTAACATGAAGTTATTATTTTATAAACATTTTCATAAAAATGCTAGTCCAAAAGTCTGTTCATCACTAAGGCAAAAATTATGATGCTGCTTCAAATAAGAAAGCTGAATTATTACCTCTTACCAAGTTTTATAGGATACTTACACAAGACTATTGCATTACAAATTGGCTACATCGACCAATCTCCAGGAGTTCCGAATGATTTCCATCACAAAGGAAACATTATACAATCTGGCAAAATTTGCTATTTCAACCATTTGGTATTTCATTGCTTTTAAACTGGTACTGAAGCATCAAGTCACTTTTTTAAAAAGCTACAAGGAGTTTGGATTTAACCAGGCACTTCCACCTCTACCATCTAACATCATAGTATTCAAAAGAACACACGCCACCTTTCTTGTTTACAGCAATGTTTCCCAAACTTTAGATCTTCCCAAATCAAAATGAACTAGCTCAGTTATAAAGAACTTTCATAACTTTACCCTGTAAGACAGTAATTAGACAAGCAGAGATGAAAGAAATATGTATAAGTGTGTGTGTGCATACACACTGCTATATATTGTCAAATTACATTTATCATATTAAAATATATACTTAGTGTATACAGGACTTATAAATACACACACACATATATATGTATATGAAAAGTTTCTATAAATTTTTCAAAGTTACTCATCCCTGAACTTTTAACAATGGAGAAGTAATGTTGTTATTGTTGTTTTTAATGAATTTCAATAGTAAGAAAACTTCAACACTTTCAATACTAGAAAAGTGATTCCAAGAGAGTTTTATTCTTGTTTAAGAACTTTCAACTCTACAGCAATCAGGAATTTAACTGTAAAAGCATTTGTATAATGCTTTAAGGTCTACAAAGAACTTTAAATATATTATCTTATTTGATTTCTCACAACAACCTGTGATGTAGGTGTTACATCTAAAAATATTCACTAATAAAAGGTACAATGCCCCAAGCCTATGGGTTATTCACTTTGAATGTCCAACAGATAGTTGGTGCTACAGTGTTGAAGCATATTTTGTTATATATATTTATCAAGTGGCAAAGCTCAAGAAGAAAAAACTCAAATCCCAGAATCCAATATCTAGACAGTATAGAAAGGATGGTTCTATGTGATAATCGCAACCTGTTAATTTTGTCTTCTTGAATCCATTTCTTGGAGCTTACATTTTATAATTTGCCCATGGGAAAGTTTCTGATAATGTCATCACCTCTAATTTAGTGTATTATTGATTTCAGATTCAAAGGCTGTTAAATTCCTAATGTCAGACATTATTTTCAGGCAGTTCACTGATGGTGTAAGATCTTTGGTGATTCTGGCCCTTGAAAAATAATTGTACAGTGATGATTATTAAAACACTACTGTCACAATAAACCAGTTACATTGGTAACAGTTTTAAAACTTGTGAAGAATGTCTTCATTGTTAATAAGCTTCCATATGCAAATTATATGCATTTTGTTACAAAGACTTGTATTAACAAGGCCCAAAGAAAGGAAGTTATTTGCATGAAATAATATAATGAATTAGCAGTGAAGGGAAGACTCAAAGTTAGATCTTCTAACTCTTAGTTCAGTCATCTTTCCACTTAACCATTTACTCATTTAATGACTGTCTTAATTTTTTATTCTAGAGCACTAATCCTGATGAGCACACAATTTATAAAAACCAGAGAAGATCAAAAATTATTTTGACTTTTATGTTAACATTTTCTATTATGGGCCACAACTCTGAACTTCAAACAAAGATTCTTACAAGGTACTAAGTTAGTGGAATTGATAGAGACAATAGTTATCTAATTTAGCATGGTTTAGTATGATTGATTTAATGCTACAAGATGTTATGGGCCAGAACTTGAAACAAGGTACTAAGTGGAATTGAGGAGACAATGGTTAAATCTAGTTTAGCATTGATTTAATCCTATAACAAAATAATGTTTTCCTAGTGATATAATGATTGGTTTGTACTCAGTGTGGAGCATATAAGCCAGAAGCCTCAACCAGAGAGATTCAGAAACATTCAGGAGAAGGCAAAGGACTGGCGGTAGGAACTTAAGCTCTCAGAAAGAAGGGGAGAAATTCAATTCGATCTTCCATCTTCTTGGTGACTGGCCTGGACTACTGTACTTCCCCCACTAACACCAAGGCCAGACTGAAAGGCTCTCCAGAAAGCTGCCCAGCCCCAAGAAGGAGATAATAAAGGATCTAGATTATAAGAAAGTTAACCAGGCCCCAGGAAAGGAGATAAGACTTGGAAAGAGACAATAAAGGATTTGGACTTTAATCCCTGGCTGCACTTGTGGTGATTACTGCCCTAAAGGAAGCCTGCTCCCAGAGGCCCCAAGGAAACATTGCAATTTTCCATGTTAAGATTTGTTATGCTAATATGATATTTTAGAAAATTTTATGTTAACATGTTTAACTGTTAACACTTTTTCATGTAAATATTTTTATTGTTAACATGTCATACTAACATTTTTTATATTAGTATGTTAACATCTAAGCATTCTCAGTTATATAAAAGTAAAGCATTTATCAGTAAAGGTAACGGTCTATTTATTGAATCCAAAGCACTGTGGGGCACATGATTTCCAAAATTGTGACACTATAGGACATGCTACCTACAACCAAAAAATTAACCTATAAATTATTGTGGCTTATAATAGAAAGTTTGAAGGGGACTGCTAGGTTTCTTATGAGACATGACAGGCAATAAATGAACATCAATGTTTGATTTATTAGCATAATAGTTTTGAAAAGAAATGTTTTCATAAGGGCCTAAATCTTTTTCCAGAAAATAAAATGGTTGGATTAGTTGATTTCTAGGATACATTCCTGCTCTTTAAAGCTATGATTCTAATCAACTAGTTAAATGAACATTTCTTCCCCCCAAATTGATAAAATTGGCAGTACTTCAAAATCATGTTATGACATAAAAGGAATATATTCCATATCAGATCCATGTGACAAAATGTTCAGAAAGACTACAATCTGTATATTATACTTAATTAGTACCTTTTAAGGCACTATTGAAGGCAAAAGTATGGTGTTAATATGGAGCCATTAATCTGAATATGCAGTAAATTGTCTTGTGGGAAGCTATTCAAGAATCACAATTGTGTTTGTTAATATCTTCATTATTATTTTCTTCTTTTAGGTTGACTTCTAATTTATTCCAAATTAAATGGCTGGAGAATCTACTTCAAATGAAGGAATAGAATATTTATCCAAAGAAAAGAAGAATTTGGTAAAATGCAAAAAGAACATATTAGTATCCATCATGTTTTTAGTTTTTTCCCTCCATTTTAGTCTGCTTATTAAAAAGGTAAAAAGTCTGTATCAAGTCAAGCTTTAGCTGAAAAAGATTTTTTTTCAGGCTGCCAAAATTATAAACCCCTGATTTATAATCAAAGTACTAAAGAAACACTAACTAGAAAATGTTGCTATAATTTTAGAAATCCATCATACCTCTCATAATTTTTCTCCAGGAATGTTAAATGTTACTGTTCAGTGTATTTTTCAACATCCTCAAACCTTTTTGGAAATTTTGTCCTGAGCTTGACAATGATGAACTTGTCTTCAAGGAGAATTCCAAACAGAACCAAACAGAATATAGCATTGCATATCAATAAATAAAAATCAGATTCATTCTAAAAGACCATATTGTTTCTGAGTTATGGGTAACCCATCAAGAAATCAGAAATTTAATCTTATACTACAAATCCTTGCACAGTGGCCACTGCTGAAGCACCTAAATGAATTGGGCTATTCAAATGAAAAAGAAAAATCCCAAAAGAGAGTTGTCCTAGGTGATCACAGAATCAAAAATGTAAATCTACTAGGGAAATAGAAGTAGAATTTAACCCCTTCATTTTACAAATGAGAATACTGTGACACAAAAAAGATGTTAAGGAATTTGCTCAAGATCATAAACTTGATCCTGAGCAAATGCTAGTAACCATTTCTCCTGTAAATAGTCCATGTAAAAAGTAAAGTAATAAATGCGGTAATGGGAAATTCTGGAAATAATATGCAATAGTTGGTCTCTGTTTCAAATTTTTGGTTTTGTTGACTAGGTTAGAAGAAACAACATATCATCAGTTTCTGTCTTCTTAATGGTTTATGAAAGACTGTTGATGACATCATGATTTCATTTCATTTTTTAAAGCACATTTAATCTTCATGATCTTCCTAAACCTGGGAGAACTTTAATTTAGACCTATAAATCAACTCAAAATTCTAGAAATTAAACATTATAAATATTTGTTAATTTTTTAATTATAGAACTAAGCTAAAAAGACCAATTCATCCAAAACTTTAAGCTTATAAGTTTGAAAATTAAAGTTCAGAGAGGAGATGTGACCTCCCAAGATCAAAAAAATATTAAATATGAAAGCCACAGTGAGTTCTGATTTGGTGGTCTTTCTCCCATATCAAACAACATTTTAATATTATTTTGTGTTCCCTTTGAGATAATAAAACTTAAAATATTTCAAATTTTAAAACTTCAAATAAGTAAAGCAAAGAAATAAGAAAAGGAATAAAATAAAACTAATTAAATGTCATACATTCATGATGAGAATAAAGTAGGAAGTTCAAGCAAAGGAAAATGAAATTCAAATCATGGTTAGAAATAATATAAGTTCACATTCCTTGAAAATCGTCAGAAAATGCTCCTAACCTGCTCAAGTAAAAGAATATATCAAATTTAAAGAGATAAAGTGCTAATTATTTTGTGGCAAAAGTCTAGAAGACAGTGCCATGTCATCCACATACCACTCAACAACTATAATATGAACAGCTCCAGGTTATTTTCAGGCTGACCTAAAGAATGGCTTACTCTGATTTCAAGGCATCCCTAATTTCCATAAGAATCAGGCGACCAGAATAATTATAGAATCAATTCAGGAATATGAACTCAAATTTTTAGGGAGAAAAATGAAATCTGAAGCAACAGGATCTGTCCAGCTGAAAGGACTTCAGAAGACATGGGATAAAGTTGGTAATATAAAATCAAACATGAAATGCCTTCCAAACTAAATGAATGGGACTATATTTTCTATTTAAGTTCAATAGTCAGAAACTTGCCCAGAATAGAGCTGCTAAGGCAAATTGTATAAATTTGGTTCTTGCTAACCCCATGTCAGACTGGTTGAGATCTCATATTTTAATACTAAATTCATTTCAGGCAATTCCTCCTATCTCTGGCCCTTTATTTATATTACTCATCTATCATTTTCTTGATTCTAACATGTTCACTTCTTGAATTGTATGCCTACCTAGTGAAGAACTTCTCAGCTACAACCTACTCTCGCACTGCCCTCCCCCTTAATTCAGCCAATTGGTAGTATAGGAAATCACTCAGCCATAGATTAAGCATGGCACCAGAAGTATAGTTCAACAATGTTAAATTATATGGCCACATAACAGTTTAAATTCAAGTACATAGTTGATTAAGATTCTTTTTAAAATAGAATAATTGCTACATAATTCTTTCAGTAATAACATGATCTTGGAGTATGAACAATATAGAAAATGTTATATGTTTATATACAGACATATACTTAGTATAAATATGTACATAATTTGGAGAAATATAAATATATTTAATACTCACAAATTATTTTTATAATATTTTAAGGAAGTCACCAAATTATACCACACAAGTGGAACTTTAAGTCAGTTTAACCATTACAATATTTTCATATGTACAAATATAATTGCTAAGATAAAATGAAATAGTAAAATAAGCCTTAGTGATCTAAAAATCTCAACACCCATAAAAGAAAAAAAAAAAGACAAAAGGAAGGGGAAACAACAACTATTCCAGCTGGATTCCAGGTATTCTAATCATGTAATTAAGCTATCTTATTACTTTTCTAAGAATCATCACAGACTGAAGACTATGCGCCTTACACCTGTTGCTGAAATTTCAATTTGTACTCTTTCCCAGTGTTACCAGCTTAACAACTTAATCACCACAATTATCTATTCTTTGGTTTCTATTCCAGTTTCCTACATAAATGGTTGGTACAGAGATCTACAGACATCTTTTTCCTTTGAATTTAAATCTTCATATTATATCCTAACTTTCCAGTTTTCCACATCTTTTACTTTAGGAAAATTTATAACCTAATTAATAGAGAAATTTGAGTGTATTCAAAGGAAAACTTAGAATAGGGGTGGGTTGAGGAGAGAAGTCCTGACTTACAAAGAAGAACTCTTCACAATATGAACTGAGCTAACATCACAACATACTGTCTATAGGCATATATTGTAGATAAATTCTATATGAAGATACAAAGCAAAACCACAGATTTTTTTTTTAGGGAAGTTGAAATTACAAATCAAATTCAATTAGGAAATACAGAAGAAATATGAGTTAATAAAAATGGAAATTAGTAAAAAATAGTTCTAGAATTTTGCATTATCAATGTCATTAAGTAGTCAAAAACCAAAGTCATCTTCTGGTAGATCTTTTCCACAAACCTTGAAGAAAGGATGTGCTAATAAAGAGGAATATTTTTTTGAACATAATTAAATACTGACATCATAATTCAAAGAAGTCTAAAATATAAAACTCTAAGGTGATTTACATGTCAGGAAAAAATGACAGATGAGATAATATCTAAAATACCTTCTAAATCTGACATCCTATAATTCTGAGTGATAAGTTTCACTGTTAGGAGAGAGTGGTTTTTTTTTTTTTTTAATGTAATCTAAAATAGTTTTTCTAGAATGAATGGTTCTTAGTGGTGGCAGGTGTATGTGTCTGTGTGTGCGTGTGCGTGTGTGTGTGTGTGTGTGTGTGTGTGTGTGTGTGTGCACCCGGAGAGAGAGACATTCCATAGTTGAAAAAAAGAGGAGCATGACAGCTATCAAATTCCTTCCAACTCTTAATCCTACAATCCTATGTGTTTCTAAAGATTTTGACTTTACACTTACAGCTACCCTGAAAGAAACTCATAAAAATCAAAAATGACCCTTCATTTTCATTTATTCTTTATATTTATTCCAACTAAATTGCACCCAAACCAAAGGTCTTCCATATTCCTCATCTTCTTTATGTCAAACAGGACCTGAATTAGACCAGGTTTCCTAAAGTCTATATTGAGTTCCCCTCTATTAATTTTTCCTCTTCTTTGTTAATTGTTAGTATTCCTATTTTACTTCAAGATCAGTATGTCAATTTTGTATTTGTAAACAAATAAAATAAAAGAGCTCCTGAGCTGTCAAGTATATAAAAGAATATATATATAATTAGTAAATATAATATTCATAAGATATTTTCAGGTCACATATCAAAATGAATAATCTAGACAAGATATATTTATAGAGAATTATCTTAACATCTTAAAGAATAAAAGGTCCTACTTAATTTTTATACCATAATTGTGTCATGAATATGCATAATACTTTAGGATGCCTATTTTAATTATGCATTATAAATTTTAATTGTTTTTTATTAAGAGGGTCAATGTAAAAGATAAATCTAAAAGGCGCTTGCTCTAAAGCAACTTCTTGCAGTCTAAAACACAAATATTAAAGATTAAATTAAGAAGATGAGGTAATTCATATATTTTGTAGAAAGAGTAGTTAAAATATACATTTAAAACTGTTGTACCTACTTAAAATATTCATGACTGATGGAAATCTATGATTAATCACCATGAGTTCTAATGGAAGACTATTATATCATCTGCAATATTAAGGAATATCTATAATGAAACAAAATATCAGTCTCTACTGGCCAACAAAACCATAAAAATGGGACTATGGTCTCAAAATCTAATTTAGATTTAAAATATAAAAAAATGTAGAAGGTTAATTAAAAGGTTGATGATAGCAAAATTAAAAATGATCCTCCATAAAAGAATTGTTTGATTATAGAGCTTTTATTGAAACAATATGGTAGGGGTAGGAGGGGCAGGGATGAAGGAGCTTTCACACTAGGGAAATAAATGAGAGGAAACTAGAGAATGAGCAGTTATCTAAGCCAATAATTACTCAAATGTGATGAAGATTTTACAGAAGAAAAAAAATTAACATAAAAGCAAAGTAAGGGGAATAGGTACTACCAGGCCAGAGATGGAGGAAATACTCAATGTAAAAAAAGTAGTATTTGAGTTGAGTTTCCATAAAGGAAATAAGAGATTCAATGAAGTGGTTGTGAGGAGCGAGTGCATTTCAGACTTCAGGACAATGTCTGAAAAGGCACAGAGATGGAATAGTAAATGCTATATATGAAAAAAAAAGAAAATCAATATGGCTGGATCACAGAGTTCAGGAAGGACAATAATTTATAATGAGGCTATTAGGGCCAAGTTTTGAATTCAAAGGATAAAAAAGTTTATATTTCATCTTAAAGTTTATATTTCATCTTAAGGCAAAAATAATAACTGAAGAAGCAGCTGCATGAGTACTGAGAAGAGGACAAATGTGAAAGATGTGATATAGAGAAAAATGTGTAAATATTACAACTAACTATGGAGTGAGGCTGTGAAGTGTCATGTATTATATAAAAATATAAATCTAGGAAACTGGTGACATGCATCTATTTTGTCCAGTTCTTTGCTACCATAAAAAGTATTACTAAGTATATCTAATTATGAACTTTTTGGTGTACATGCAGCTGTTCTTTTAGTCAATGACCTCCTTGGACTATGCTTTCTAAACTGAAATCTCTGGTTCCAATGGTATGGACATTTTAAGTACTTTATTTGCAAAATCCTAAATTGCTGTAGAGAATGACTATACTCATTCACAAATCTACTAAAATTGTTTTAGTTTGTCATTCTTTCTATTGACTATTCCCATTTTTCATCACCTTTGACAACTGACACTTTCCTAGCACTATTTTGATTTTGATTTTTCTACTAATGATTTGGAGCATCTCCTTATATGATTGCTAAAAGTCTGCAATTATTTTTAGAATTATTTTTTCAAATCCCTTGCCCACTAATCTATTTGGTAAAGGTATGTGGCTTTTCATATTTCTATTAGTTGTCTATATATCTTGGATATCAAAACTCAAATCTAAGAATATTAATAGAAAGATTATTTATTACTCATTTTTTTATTTAAGTACCATTAATTTTGTTTGTTCAAAAACTGCATTTTCATTTAATTGGAGCTTTTTTTCCTTGCATTGACTTCTATCCATTGTTTGGGTAAGTATTCATCTCTGATGTAAATGATATACAGTCTGCTACTCTTCTCATTGTATAGAATGATTTTTAACATTAGAATCACATATGTATATATATATTATTTTTTAAAGTACATGTTTCAGTTCTCAGAAGATGGCCCATATGTCCATGGGAAGGAAGATATCGAAGGTTCTTTCAGGATGTCTTCAAAGTCAAACCTATTTTCATAGCAATACTAAGATGTTATTTGACTTTTAAAATATCCTTTCCTTTTCCCACTACATATCTGAGTGAGGCTATATTTTCTACATATAACTCAATCAAAACAACATATATATGAGATAGAATTCAAAAGCAAATGTGATAATCCAGCTGTCTTCTATTTAGACATTTGCAAAAAAAATGCAAAACAAATTCCACTCTTCTCAATAAATGGTTTTCCTTTGAAAAATAGCTATTTTTTCATAAACATATTAAAATATATTGTTGATGATATTTATAATATAGATTATGGTAAAATAATAAGTTTATTATTATTTTTTTAAAAATAGTAAATATCTGATTAAAATTTAAGTTTCAATTTTAACTTGACAAATACAGGTAGATGTATATTACATAAATAAAAGCAATTTAAGATCTTCAAAAAAATTTTAAGAGTGCAAAATGGGGCCTTAAGCTTTAGAATTATAAGTTAAAAGAATTAGTGTAAGACTAATATCTTCAGACTGTTTTCCAGGGTCCCCATTCCCACAGTAGTTCTTATCAAATAGGGAGTTCTATCTTAAGGAAATTATGTTTGGGAGGTTATTGAAAATAAATAGGGTCACTGGTTCCATTATTTCTAATTTTCCCTTGTCTCTTTTTTTCCACTGATAAATTTTTTTGTATTTTCAAATAAAATCAATAGATTTTTTTAATCAAAAGATTTTTTAAAAATATAGGTTCATTTATAATATAGTTTGAAGCCTCAAAGTGCTAATTTCCCTACCAATCAGAAAGCTCCTGAAATAATATAGGCATAAGTTAATGAGAGATTATACCAGAGTATTAGTAGGGTCAAAGGAGAGAAGAGGGCATATGTGAGAGATGTTATAAAGGTAAAGTGAATAGAATTTGATAACAGAATAGAGAGGGAAGGGTGAAAGAGATTGGGTATCAAAAATGACATAGAGGATATGAGACTGAATGACTGAGAGGTAAGTGATGTCATTGACAGTAATAAGAAAATTAGGAGGAGGGAAAAGCTTAGAGGAAAAGATAACTGCAATTCAATTTAGGGGGATGTATATGGGGCATTCAATTCAAAATATCCAACAGGCTGAACATTTGGTAACTGAATTGTACAAGTACTTTAGTCTCTTAAATAACTTTTGTAATTTATAGTTACTTTGAAAGGGCTTTCCATTTCTATTTTCCCTCTACTATTCTATGATTATTATTTTGTAATATTGTTTTTATAGATAAATTTTATAATCAACAATTTTGCTGAAACTATTAATTATTTCAATTATTTTGTCTATTAAATCCCTAGAATTTTAAGTAAACCCTTATGTCATCATCAAATAAGGATAACTGTCTTCACTTTGCCTACAGTTATATTACTTATTTTCTTCTCTTCTCTTATTGTTATTGCTACAATTTCTAGATTTATATCAAATAATAGTGGGAAGAAGGGATATTCTTGCTTTATTATTGTATTTATTGGCAAAGTTTCTGGTTATGTCCCCAGTGCATAGGATACTTGCGTCTCTGATTTCAAATAGATACTTTTTTTGTTTGTTTTAAAGAGGATTCCTCTATGCCTCTTCATTGCAGAGTTATTAGCATAAATAAGTAATGTACTTTGTCACAAGTTTTTCTGAATCAATTAAAATAATCATGTACATTAAGATTTTAAAAATATCATTATGATAATTATTTTTCCTATTTTTGAACTGCCATTTTCATCTCTGATATAAACCAAACTTCATCATATGAAAGATTTCTTGGATAAGGTGGATAAGATTTCTTGAATAAGATGATCTATTTGAAGGAATTTTATTTTTAAATTTTCATTAATATTAATAATTATATTGATGTGTAGTGATTCTTTATAATGCTACCCTTTCTTTGTGTAGATATTAGAACTATCTATGTTTCATAAGTAATTTGTTAGAGTGCTTTATGCATTTTGGAGAATAATTTGTATAATATATCATTTAATTTTTGAATATTCATAAGAATTTCTACTTTGATAGTTACTTAGATTTGCTTTTTTCCTTGTTGAGAGATTTAATTATTTAAGATCTTTTCTTAGCACTGGATATTTTTATTATGTATATATTATATATATATATATATATATTATTTTTAAACAAGAATTCATTTTTTCAATTATATGTATGGGATTTTTTAATTCTTAAAATTTTTTTATATTTTTAATTTATTTTTTATAAAATTTTGAGTTCCAAATTTTCTCCACCATACTTTACCATCCACTCCCTAAAACAGTAAACAATTTTATATAGGTTATATATGCACTGTCATATAAAACACATTTCCATATTATTCATGTTGTGTAAGAAGAAAGAGACTAAAAGAAAAAAACCCACAAAATAACAATAATAATCAAGTGAAATTAGCATGCTTAATACTCCAGTCAGACTCCATCAGTTCTTTCTCTGGATACAGGTAGCATTTTCCATCATGAGTCCTTCAAAATTGTCCTTGGATCATAGTATTGCTGAGAAGACATGTCATTCATAATTGATCATCATGCAATATTGCTGTTACTTTATACAATTTTCTCCTAGTTCTGCTCACTTCACTCAGCATCAGTTTATGTAAGTCTTTCCAAGTATTTCTGAAATCATCCCGCTTATCATGCCTTATTGTATAATTGTATCCCATTATATTCACATAGCACAACTTGTTCAGCCATTTCCCAATTGATGGGTAGCCCCTGAATTTCTAATTTTTTCCACCACAGAAAGAGCTATTACAAATATTTTGCCCATGTAAGTCCTTTTCCTTTTCCTATAATCTCTTTGAGATACAGAAATTGTAGTACAGTATTATTAAATAAAGGACATGCATAGTTTGGTTGCCCATTCGGCGTAATTCCATATTGCTTTCCAGAATGGTTGGATACTGTTCCCTGAAGGAAAAATTTCCTGAGATTCCCATTTGTTATATAGTCTTAAATAACAGAGACCAAGATCTAAACATTCCTCTTCTGAATAAAGTAATCCCTTATCAACATCAAAATTTTCTGATCCTATGACCTAAATTAATATGGAGGTTTAGCCTTGAACAACAGAATCATATAATAATCACTTGTATATAACTGAAGCCAAAAGTAACATTTCAAAGTTTTTTTCTGAGCATAGTCAAGAGAATATCATCATTGTTAGAATTTATGTGGCTCAAGCTAAAATTTTTTTTGATCTGGATATTAAGAGATCAATTGAATTATTATTTCTTTTAATTTAGCTGTCTCCCAAAGCAACAGGGTCTACCCGGTGTGGAAACCTTACCATTTCAAATAACAAAATTTCCTCATTTATAGATGTTAACTCTAAAATTTGAGAGATCTAGACTCCTTGAAAGATATGAAAAATCACCTTGACTTTCTATTTAGCTAGCCTCACACTATGCTTCATATTTTATCAAACCATCTACCAAGGTAGAAGGGCCTACCTCTAGCTCAGGTATCTTTCAAACTGCCTTGTTTCTACCTACAACTAGATGATGTAATATAATGGAGTAAGGAAAACCTGAATTCAGGTCATTATGTGTGACCTCTTTATGTTTGGGCAATCTCTTAGTCTCAATTTCTTCAACTATAAAGTGAGAATAATGATAATAGCACCTACCCCCCCAGGATTGTTGTGAATATTAAATGAAGAAGGAATAAATATCTAAAATGAGGGAGCACTCAATAGTGCTATATAACATAACATAACATAACATAATAATACTCTCCCGCAACAAGTAGCAAATGCTACAGAAATCAGGGGAAATGAAGACTGGGAAAAGACTACTGAATTGAGATTAAGAATATTATTGGTGTCCTTTGAGAAATTTTAGAGGAGTGATACAGATATAAAATAATTTAAGAATGGCTGGTTAACTGTTTTGAAAAAGAAATGATGGATTTAGAGTTTAGAATAAAAGATTTTTCTAAAAATATTGTCAAATAGTTAATTTATTTTGCTTAACTCTGAATATCTGTTACAATGAATTTTTCTTCCCTAATTCTTTAGAGAACAGAAGGGAGAGAAAATTAATTTCAGTGCATCAAAAAAATACAATTTAATAAAAAGTTTAAAATGGGTGGTTAAAAAGTAAGGACAGTCATCATAAAAGAAACATCCAACTATAAGCACCAAGAATAATTTAGAGCAAATATTCTTAAAAGAATATTTACTAAAATTCATGAATTTAGTTTATAATTATAGTTCTACTAGAATGAATAATCAAGTAACAGTTTAAGATTTTCTTTCCTAAGAATTATCATTCCTTAAAACTATTGATTTAGTGTATAATTTCATAGGAAATGAAAGACCTGTGCAACTAAATATGGTTTTGAATTTTGAGACTATTATTCCTCATTAAATAGGTAATAATAACTATAATAAATGAATGGTAATTAGCAAAGAGATGGATTTTTATTTAACTATGGAGGTCTTTATTTGATCTAAATTTGCTTTCTAATAACTCATCACTGTTGATTGAAATTATAAGTAACAAGGCTGGCCATTCATAAAGTATTATTTCAAAATAATGGAGTATGCTTTATTTTCCTATTTATTCCTCTTCTCTTTCTCTCCTCTCTTTTTTCTTCTGTCTTAGAAACTATGCCAGACTTACATATTTTTTCTAATAAACATTTTCTTCAAAGGATTTACCTTGGGAGCTATGCATTCAAATACATTTTATAAGTCAAACCATAAATACTTTTTAGAACTTTATATTATACAAGTTGATGGTCTACCTTATTCACTAGACATAAATTCAAATTTCTTTTACTTCTACCAAAGCTGGACTCACCTTAAAATTTGTTTCTAGAGATAAGACATTAGAAATGAATCAAAGTCTTTAAATATAGGTACCAAAAAAAAAAAAAAAAAGCTCCAAAACTATTTTGAGCAACAAAATAGGTGGCAGCACCTTTTAAGTTGAAACTGTTGGAAGATATTACATTAGTTTCACTGTATAATTTCTGAAACATTTGTTAAACCTTCAAATGAATCTGAAATGGAAATATAGCCATTAGCAAATAGTAATACCTATTTTATTCAGTTCATAAATGACCAGATAAGTCTTTTCTACAGACAGAAACAATTTCAGGCTTTTTTAAGACTGTCCCTACCACATACCACACCCCTCTCAAGAATCATCCCAAACAAATCTTCAAAACTTCTTTTTAAAATAAATGATGTCATCTAGCAAAATTGTATCTATGTATCTAAAGAAAAATAGTCAACTGAATATTATAGAAAAAATAAGTTCAGAAAAGCTCCAATATATCTGAAAATCCATATAAATTATTTTTTTAATTAAAGCTCTTTATTTACAAAGCATATGCATGGGTAATTTTTCCAACATTGATCACTGCAAAAACTTTTGTTCAAAATTTTCCCCTCCTTCCTCCCACCCCTTCCCCTAGATGGCAGGTAGTCCAATACGTGTTTAATATGTTGAAATACATGTTAGATAATCCATATAATTTTTAAGTTTTCCTATATGTTACCAACTAACCTTATCAATAAGAGACAAATTCAAAATAACTATTGAATATATAAAATATGATTGTCATTACTAAGACATAAATAAAAACTATTTCTGTGAAACTACAAAGCATTCTTTGTACAGAAATAGATCTAAACAATTAAAGAATTATTGCTTTATTTTGCGCAAGCCATGGCAATATGTAGAAATTACAATCCTCCCAAACTTAATGTATTGATTCATTGACAAACCAAACAAGCAAAAAGAATTACTTTACAGAGCTGAAAAAAGAAGATGATGATGACATTCACCTAAAAAAAAAAAAAGGAAAATGAAAAAAAAGGATATAAAAGACCCTAGAAGTACCACAAAATATACTAAAAAAACATTAACCATAAACCATTTGTTTAAAAATAAAAATGTTAATCAGTGGAATAAATATAAAACATATAGAAGCAAATGAACACAGTAGCATAATGTTCAATAAACCTAAAGACACAGACGGTAGAGTGAAGATTCACTATTTAATGAAGATTGCTGAAAAAACCAGGATGTAGTATGATGGCAATTAGATATATAACAGTGTTTTCAAAAAGGAAGTTTTAAACGGATGCCTGACATACATAAAGAGTGACATCAATGGATAGAATAAGAATTCATAACTATACAGAAGATAAAATGAGTAATTTTTGTAGATCACAGAATTTTTGTTCAATCCCTCCTCTGACACATATGATGTGTATATGATTTGAGGAAAAGTTGCAGAAAATATGCTAACAACCTGCATTGGTAGAGGGAATATCTTTACCTCAGCATTCTTTATACTAATTAAATCAGAGGTCTAGTCTCTATTTATATTTCTTAAGTATATTTGTTGAGAGATTTTCTCTTACAATATTATTAATTCCAAGAAGCCATTTAAAAAGTTCATATTCCCAATAAGAAAAAATATGTGAGATTTATATTTTCAGAATTCAAATGAGTCTCTGACTAAATGCATATCACACAAAGACTCCAGCTTTCATCTTCAGCACCAGATATTCTATGTGAGATATTGTCATCCTTTTAAAATATGAAATAGCCATGCTGAATCATATTTACAAATTATTTTATTCAGTAATTGAAATATGGCCCCCTCAAAAGGAGTATATTGATTGTTGTTCATTTAATGATTTTTCTTTTCATGAATTGTTTTATAACTTTCTAAAAGAATATATAATTTTAAACAGAATGTCTTTGTACTAGAATGATAATAATAGAATATTCAAGTTGGATAGACCTCAGTGATCAATACACTCTATAATATTCTTTACAAGTAATCATTCAGACTGTTTGAAGACTTCCACTAATGGAAATCTCACTAAATTAAGAGGCAGCTCATTGTTTCCTTGTACAAATTTAATTGGGGATAAGTTTACTCTACCAAGGTAAGATCTGACTCTTCACAAATTTACATTCTGTCTGTTTAAAATAAATCAGAATGATGTTGAAATTAATTTTTATGCAAAGCAACTGGAAAGTGCATACTTTTCTCATCTGCATTCAAAATCACTAAGAGGCATGGCAATGTCAGTTTTCAGTTGTAATGCTTCAATGTTTCAATGAGCATCATTTATGAGCACGTAACTGGCAGACTTTCTCATTGGGATAGTTAAACTAACTCAAACAATTACATAATATTATGTGTTCTACCTTGAGAAAGTCTCAAAAAGGTCATTTGCTTAATGTCCTATTTAAACAACTTGAAATGTTAGCTGAGAGGAGCAACACTGGATTTTAAAAAAATATTTTTGTGTAATATAAACTTTGTCACTTACAGATGAATCCTTTAAATGACACTCCCTTGAGCCTATACATAACCATGTAAGCATCTTCATTCTCTAATTAGAACAGAGAATCCTGCTGTTTTTGAGTGACATATAGTTCTAGCTAGCTGTAGGTAGCTGAGTGAACAACTCCTCAAGGACAGGTAATTCCTTACATCTATATTTGTACCCTAAGCATCTTATTGTTGATTGATTTACTTTTCAGACACATAATATTAGGATTATTTCTTCTCTAAAGAAATAATATGCAAAAAGAATATAAGAGAACTCTATAGTAATTATAAGAAAATAACAGCATTTATGTATTGCATAAATGTCAAGATTCTCATTTAGATCAGCTGCCACTGAAGTCATTAAGTACATATTCTACAAAAATTTCTTCTAGATTTTACTTCCATAATACCCTACCAAATCCCTGCATATCAGGAGTGTTCTATCTAACAACAACAACAACAACAACAAAAAACCCACACTATCATTAACCTTATAACAGCCAAACAAAGAGAGCCAATATCAGTGATCCTAAGGATTCTTCTTTATAGATCTTATGAGACAAGCCAAGACCAGTTTGGAGCACAGGAAAGAAATTTAACTGGCAACCACTTGTTCGTTTTCTCTCCTCTGAATGGAGGGTAGCAATACAAAATGATTAGTAAGCATCTATTGAATTCCTACTAGGGACCAAATACTATTAGTAGACATTGTGAATCAAAGACAAAAACTAAACATAGCTTACATTTATACATTTATACATATGTATACACAGATGAACCCTTTAAATGACATTCCCTTGAGCCTATACATAACCATGTAAGCATCTTCATTCTCTAATTAGAATAGAGAATCCTGCTGTTTTTGAGTGACATATAGTTCTAGCTAGCTGTAAGTAGCTGAGTGAACAACTCCTCAAGGACAGGTAATTCCTTACATCTATATTTGTATGTATATATATATATATGTGTATATGTATATATATGTACATACATATATAAATATATACATATACACATACAGAACTTATAACAAATATAAGGCATTTTATGAGGAGTGACTATAATGGTTTCTCTGGGACAAAGATGAAGTACATTGAGGTATGAGGGGGTAACCTGTAAGAAAGCACAACAAAGAGATATGAAGTGTCGTGGATAAAGAATAATAAGAAGGCTAGTAGTCACCTGACTAGGAAAAAATATTTAGTAAATGAAAAATCCCTACTGTATAGGATGTAGTATGAGACTGTTCCTGCATCTAAGGATTATAAAAGAACTGGCATGACTAGCACTAAAGCAGAAAATCCCTGGTATGCTGGCAAGCAGCCCATTCAGAGAAGGTAACAGCTGGTCAATGGCTCTGTGGTTTGTGTATCCAAAGAAGGAAGTAATGCAAATTAAACTCCAGCCCACATACACAGAATCATACTTTAACAAGGAGGGGGAAAAACATAGAAAACAACTGATTCTTCACTAAAAATAATGACAAAAATGGAACTGCAGACTGTCAGAGTAGAACCAAATTTGTGCTAAAAATAAGTCAGGATACTTCCAAAACTAACAAAATCACTAAGGGAGTCCTTGTATCATTCAAAATTATGCCAACAGATTCTGACAGGTGGGGACATATAAAAAGGAAGGAAATAAAGTATTGAGTCATTTTATTTGACTACATCAAGGGCTGATTCAGATGAAGAAATATGTGAACTCCTCATATGTCATGGAAGATAGGGTGCTAACAGGATAAGTAATTTGACTTATTCAGGCAGAGTTAGGGTCTGGTTAATTTAACTAAAGCGAAGAACAAACTAAGAATTATTTTATCATTGTTTGTTTTAGATTTTTAAATCATCCTTTTATATAGTAGTCTAATTTTCTTTATTTTTTATTGAGCTCAGAAGTTTACTGGAGTTGGTTCTTATACCTACATAATACAACTTCTAGCATTGTGGCCATATAAAACACTCAAGTCAACAGAAATACAGTAGCATATGGTAAATATTATGACACTGGAAGCCCAGTGGAAGTTTGGAAATCTGGATTCTAACTCAGGCTCTGCCAGCAACTAGCCAGTTACTCCACTATCTTTGGTTCTCAGTTTTATTTGTAAAAAGAAGATGCTGAGCTAATAATTGCTAACATTGATATGGCATTTAAAGATTTGCAAAGTGTTTTATAAATGATATCTCATTTTATCTTTACTATTACCCTAGGTACTAGGTAGATAAATGAATGACAGATTAAGTGATTGGAGTCTTGATGCAAGGAACACAATTAGAAGTATTGCAGTAGTTCAGATGAGAGATGATGGTTGTGTGACTGAAGAGAAGAGCACACATACAAAAGATGTTGAGAAATAAGATTTAATAACATATTAAATATTAATAATATTAACACATGATATAAGTAAAGAGTTTTGAGGTGTGAGCATAGGCAAGTAGAAAGATAATAGGACACCTGGCAATAATAAGAAAGTTGGGGAGAAGAATTTGAAATGGCAGAAAGATAGGTTCTATTTTGTACATATTAGTTTGAGATGCCTGTAAAACCTCCTATTCAAGATACCCAAAAGGAAGTTAGTGATGCAGAGCAGTAGACTAGGACTGGATATATAGAACTAAAGAACATCTTCCTAAAGATTAATCACATCTCATGGGGACTGATGAGATCATTAACTCAAAAAGAATATTGGGAAAAGAGTACCAAGGACAGATGAAAAACATCCCAAAACTAAGGGTTTTTCAAAAGAGAGATTCTTGATTAGTGCCACTGAACTAAGAGGCATCTGAGGTCCCTTCCAACTATAAATTTTATTACTACTAAGATTATTCAGGTCTCAAAAAAAAGATTCTATTGAGAGAAGAGAATGTCAGTTAGAAAAGAGAAATCCTGCCATCAACAAAGAGAAGGTAAGAGGAAAGAATATATATTTAGGAAGGGAAAAATGTGGGAAGGTAAATCGATTAAGTTTTGAGTATATTAAATTTGAGATGAGGGAAGAACATCAGGTTGAATAATCTGACAGGCAATTAGAACCAGGCAATTATTCCAATTGCCCTGCTTTGTTCCAGTGAGCATTGCTATGGACAACGGTAGAAACTGAAAAAAGACAAATACAGATTTTTCTGAAGAAAAAATAAAAACTATTAAAGAACTGTTGAAAAGTGGAATGGACTACCTCAGAAGATAATAAGTTCTCTTGTTCATTGAGGGTCTTCACAAAGGTTAAATGATAATTTGTTAAAAGAACTTTAGAGGAGATGTATGTTCAGATATAACGTAATTAGATATGAATCTCAGTATCCTTTCAACACTGAAATGTTATTTTGTATTTTAAACTTTGGAGAGTGCGTAAGACTAGAAATATAGACTTGGGAGTCATTTGAATAGAGAAAATAATTGAAGTGAATTGAGTAGAAGACATAACAAGGCAGACAGCAAAAAGAAAAAAGAGAACTAGAACAGTCTTGAGGGATTTCTTACAGAAGGAGGATAAGAAAGGGAGACAAAGAAAAGGGAGGAGAACTATCAGAATTATATGACATGGAAACCAAGGAAGAAAAGAATATCAAAGGATTTGAAAGAGGGATAAAGTATCAAATTCTGTAGATAGTTCAAGGACAATAGATATGTTAACTTCTATCCTAATAATCAGTAATTCAATAAATTAATGCTCATTCCAAAATATTAGTGGGATTATGTAAATTGATTTGTTTTCAAGGATGAATGTTAGACATGTTTGAAATATTTATAGTCACAATATGCAACACACAGAGAATTTATATAATATATAACGAACAGCTGTTAAGTTCCACAAATGAGTCTTCAGAAGATAATTTTCCTTTAAGACATAATCAAGAGAACCTGTTAAATATTAATAGGTAATGGAAAATTATCAACTTTTGAAATATCCTATTCATATCACCAAGGGGGCAGAAATCCATTTATTATTAATTCTACAAAGAAATTGATTTTTTTGTCATTCCTTTCAAATACAGGCATGGAATTCTTTAGTACATTGAACTTATTTTAAAACTTTCATGAAGTCATTCATTTTTCAACTACATAATTATTTTCCTTTTGGGGAGAAGGAGGAGGTCATAGGAGCTATGATTTACTTTTCCTTTTAATACTCAGCAGCTGGTACCCTTTTACTTGAATCAAGATGGGGGCAAAGATACAAAAGTCAACTCTTTCCATAAAATTTGATTGTATTTCAGAATATTACATCAATTTTTTTTATTTGTGAAGGTTAACTCTAAACATTATTTCATTCCACTACAGCCAAATAAGATATTGAACCTTAAAATTCATCTCTAACACCTGCATTACATTTAACTTCGACTCAATAAAGTCTGAAAAAAAAAAAACACAACTTTTGAAAGCTATTAGTATCGGTGGTCCTTTAAAGCTATATGTACCACTAGTACATATCTAGTAAAGTAAAGAAACTTAATTCATCTTGATGAAGCAGTCTACTTTGATAATGAAACCTGTAGTGTTGGGCAGAATAAGTGCTGAATCTGTGGCTTAATGGGAAAAGTATGAAACTTAGAATCAGGTGGTATCTGAGTTTAAATCCTATCTGTGATGTTTAATTGCTTTATGATTGAGAAAATCACTTTAACCTTCCTAATTATGGCTTTCTTATTTCTAAAATGGGTGTAAAATTTCAAACAGTATCAACTTCAAAAGGTTATTGTGAGCCCAAATGAGAATGTATTCTGTGTTTTCCAAACTTTCAACAATTATCACCATTTCATATATAAATACAATAGAAAGCAAGTTGTCTTAACATTAAGTAGCAATTTCAATGACAAATAGATCATTACTTACTGTAGGGGTTCTTGGGCCCCTTTTTGTGTGTCTTGGACCCCTTTGACAATTCAGAAAAGCCTTTGTATCTCTTCTCGGGATACTTGTTGCCTACATTTCCAAGCAAATGAAATGCTAAATATTGCTTGGAAGTAAGTGAATATAAAGATGTTAGTTTTTCCTCTCCATGTTCATGAATCCTCTGAAATTTAAACATACTCCCATTTGGGGTCCATGGATCCCAGGTTTTTGATAGAGGACCTCTTTTCATGACAACCCACACAAACAAGGGTAACATAATTTCATTAGACCTCAGTTTCTTCATTTCTACAATGAGGGTGTTGGGCTAGATGATTGCTAGAATCCCACAATTTTCAGGCAACACAGAAGCTGATAGCTCTAGTTCTTTATCATGTAACATAAATATAAGATTTTGATGTCTCTGGAAGAGAAAGATTGTGATGGCACAACTCCATTTCAATTACAAGTAATAATCAAGTCAAGACATCACCTTGGGATGTCACTGGTCCTCAAAAAAAGGACAAAGTATAACAGATTTAAAGTCATTTTTTAATCTTCAGATAGACTAGAACAAGGGTGATAATGATCTAATCAGATTCATTTTTAATATATGAAAAACTAGAAATATAGTATAAAATCCTTTCCAACTAAATATTCATTTTCCTATGCCTTTCTGAAAAAAAAAAAAAAGCTTTTAGCTACAGCTACCTCAACCTATATTCCTTCAAAACTTAATCTGGAAAACATATCACCTAAAATATAACTTCAGAATCAAGCTGGAAGAAAAAAACCCCACTTCATTGAAGTTTAATAAGCACTCCTTTGTAATTTTAATAGTTACAAAGTTTGAAATGAAAGACAGTTTTTTTCCTTACATGTTCACACACTGGAACAAAAGTAAAATAAAGACATCTGGTATTATTGTAGTTTTGGAGGATGCATGTTCAGCAATTATAGAAGATATAATTCTCTATATATATATCACCAATTTTGTAGAGGAATCCTCATGTATGAAGAAAGCTAAGGATGAGTGGAGTCAGAAGGATCCACGTTCAAATGTAATCCTGACACACACTAGCTATGTGATCCTTGCCAAGACATTTAATATTTTTGTATATAGTGTGACATCCTAAAACTTATCTACTAAGTCATAGATGGGTTACAACCAATGTTAATAGAGAGTTGCCACACCAGAAATTATCTATGGTGGAGGAAAAGAAATCAGCAAAGTCTCTATAATTACATAATTTTAATAATAGGAATCATTGGTTCATCAAATTCTCAGTATGGTAACATCTATTATAATATATAATTATATAATATATATAATGTATATGTATATACATAATTATGTATATTATATATATAATTTATATAATGTGTGTGTGTGTGTGTGTGTGTGTGTGTGTGTGTAATGTGTGTTTTTTCTAAATGATAAGACAGTGAAGGATAGAGCCAAAGAGAGAAGCCAGGAATTTACCCTAGTTCTCCCCACTTCCCCTCAGAAACAATCTTAGATCAAGCCTCTAAACAGATTCTGTATTGTCAGAATCCACAAAAACAAAGAAACAATTTTCCAGCTTAAAAATAAGTTAGAAATATTCTAGGAAAGTTCTGTCTCCCTTAAGTAAAGGAATATAACCTAGAGCAAGTGGTACCTGGACAAGTCGGTGGGAGGTTCTAAGCTACAGCACAGAACAGCAAGCAAGGCCCCTTTGACCTGATTCAGAAGACCAACTGTGAAACCTCCAGCCCCAGTGCAGAAGGCCAACTCCCAGCCCTGAAACACAAGAACTACAGATAGATTTAAGGCAGTCCACCCCGGTACAATGGGCAATCCACTAGCCCTGGAGGTCCTGTCACATGAAGCCAGGGATCAGACTCCTGACCCCCAGTGCAAGAAGCTTGGGAGAATGCCCTCTATTTCCCCAAGAACAGAGCTCAACTTTAAAAATGATGAAATAGGCTAAAAATTGAGCAAAAACAAACAAACAAATAAAAAAGAGTCCTGACCACAGAAACCCACAGGAAAGGGACAGGGAAAATCAAAACACAAACTCAAAAGAGGAAACAAGACCAAAATGCCTGCTTACAAAACCTCAAAGGGAAATATGAATTGGTCACAAGCCCAAAAGCCTTCTTGGAAGAATTTTATTAAATCAAATAAGAAATATAGAAAAAAAAAAAAATGAAACATGCAAGAGTCAATAAATTGGGAAAGAAAGAACAAATATTGACTGAAGAGAAAAATTCCTTAAAAAGTACACTTGACCAAATAGGGGGGAAAGTTGCACTGAAGAAAACAACTCCTAAAAGGTAGAATTGGCCAAGTGTAAAAGAAGGTACAACAGCTAACTGAAGAAAATAATTCCTTAAAAATTAGAATTGAACAAGTGAAAGCTAATTACTCTATGAGACATCAAAATATCAACCAAAGAAAATCAAAAGAATAAAAAAGAAAAAGAAAATGGAAGATATCTCACTGAAAAGACAACTAATAATTTAAGAACTACTGAACTACCTGAAAGCCATTATTAAAAACAACAACAACAACAACAAAAAAAAAAAAATTGGATAAAATCTTTCAAGAAATTATCATGGAAAAGTATCTTGATACCGGCAACCAGAGGGTAAAATGTCCATTGAAAGAATCTACCATTCACCTCTTGAAAGAGATCCCAAAATGAAAACTCCAAGGAATACCGTAACTAAATTAGAGAATTATTAGGTCAAGGATAAGAAATATTTTTAGGGAGAGGGGCATAGTGGCTAGACATATACAAGGCAATTTAGTGTATAAGATGAGTTTTAACCACTTGAAATTTGTAAACAAAAATAAGAATTTTAAATTGTTCTAAGAAAAGACTTATTCAACAGATATTTTAAAATGACTAATATAACAAATATAATTTTAAATGGAGCAAATGAATCCAAAAATAAGAAATTAGCATAAAAATAAATAAATACACTTAACTTAATGTTTGACTTCTACAAATAAGTGACCACCCACTGTCCTTGATTATTTTGAAAGTTTTTAAATCAGCAAAGGAAACAGACATTAAAAATGCTAAAAGTACTTTCATGTTTAAGTACTTTCTGCAAGTAAAAATTCTATCCTTGACATGTAAATTTTAAGGATTACATTACTGTGGATTAAACTAATCCATTAAAGGAATAGGATACTCCAATGTTGATAATTATTTTAGAATTGAGAAATGATGAAAGTAATTTTTGTGACTTATTTTAAACTTTCTATCACCACAGAGTTAATGGAAGTTAACATAAACAGCAGAAAAATAATAAAACTTTAAACTGATAGAGGTATAGCCATCAAAATTTCAATAAAAGTAAAAATGTATAAGGAAAATGACTTTGTTTATTCATTTTGCTCCTTGGGATTTCTTTAAATGATTATCTTATCTCCATTTTCATTTACCAAAAAAAAAAAATCACTTTTGAACATTCATTGTTTTTATAACAGAATTTTTCCTCCATTTATTATTAATATAATATTTCATACTGATAGTTTAGAGTATTTGTGATAAAAATGTTTCATCATCACTTAACACCAATTTGAGGCCTTCTCCAAATCTCTCAGTATGAGTTTTACTATCCTTGATTTGTCTTTGACACTTTTGATCAGAAGAGAAGACTGGGATTACATAAAGCAGCCTTTTGTGAGATTTCCATGCTATTACCTACTTTCTCAATGCATAATGACTATGAAAACAAGTTATTTTGTTACAGTGGGACTCCCAAGCATTTCAAACAAGGACTCTTAAAACAAAACAAGCTCTAGGTACTTTAAAACATGTCAGAGGAAAATTCTGAAATCAAAATTAAGGAAAAGGTTCCTTAAATTCTGCTAACAAAAATAATTACAGTTATGATAATGATCTACTATTTTAACAAGTATACAAAAGCCACAAATGTGTGAGAGAGCAGGCTATATTAGATTGATATATTATGTTTAAAATGAGTGGGGCTTGATTCTAAAGCACTTTTCTCATTTTTCTACAGATTATATCCACTTTGTCAGATTTCATTTATATTGACAGATGGTCAGATCACTCATGACATTTTCTGTTTAGCTTCCCAATTAAAGCCAACTATAGTGGAATGTTGATTGGACTTAGATTTCTTTTCAATAAATACTCATACCAAGAACATCAAAAAACCTTTCTACTTTAGGAAACAAAATATTTGTGGTAATATTAGGAAATCTCAACTTCATTTTCTTTTCTATCATCAATTGAAGTTATATGTGTGTGTATATGTGTGTGTGTGTGTGTGTGTTGTGTGTGTGTATAGGACATTACCTTCTACATAATTGTATTAAAATCAGCTGAGAACAAAAAATATTGGTCAAAGAAAAATCTGGTAGTTATGGTAAAGATAATACTAATAGCTTTTCATGATACTGTTATCTTCTTTAATCCTGTCAAGCAAAAGTATATTTCTCAATTATTTGATATTTCTTTTTTTAAAAGCTCTCTAATGGAAGATACAGTAATATTTTAATTAATATTCTAAAGCTATAAATAAGCCCATTCTCAAAAACAGATTTTTGTGCTTTATAATAGTAATAGCCAACATTTATAGGGTGCCTATTATGTGCCAAACACTATGATAAATATTTTTACAAATATTTCATTTGATCCTCACAAGAATATATTTTAAAGATGAAGAAACAGAGGCATAAGTAAAGCTATTAAGTGTCTGAGATGAACTCAGGCCTTCTTAGCTAGAGGAACCTAGCAATCTATTTTAAGCGATGTAATACTCTATGGCTTCATCTGAAAGGTATATGAAATATCTCATTAAACAAAAAACTAAACTTTTAATAAATGTGCAGTTTACCAAACTTTTATTTGTATTTCAAAGTGCTACTATGAAGTTTTCCTATTGGTAATTCTACAGCTTTTTTTAATCTCTCAAGTGATTTTTGTAACTTTATTTAAAAACATGTCAACACCTCAAGGCTCTATAATTTTTTTCAGTGTGGGTACTTCTTTCATTGGCATAAATTGACAGTCTTCTATGATTTAGAAGGAAATGGCCTTGGAATCATCATGTGGCCAACCTTGTGATGCACACTGTGAACTTAGTTTGATGAGTTGCTAAAGCAACTAGTAGTCCATTAAATTTCTACATTATTTACCACGAAATTAAAATGATCCTAGGAATAATGTTTGCATTATTCAGGACTTTTGACAAGAAAAATAATAAACAAAATTCAGATACTTTGGTCATTGGAAATTCTTTACTTAACATAAAGATAGTTTTCTAAAATCAATATCAAATTAATGTCCATTTGTAACAGAACTGGTTTGTGTAAACCTCTATTTGCCAGTTACCTTTCATTTGAATTTGTTATAAGTCAGAATAGCCCAGCATCAAGAATCCTGTCTCTATGATCTGTAATACTTCAAAATAATGACCAAGATAATAATTGTTCTTACTAACAGCAATTTCCCAATTACACATTCTACTACTTAATAAAATCCTACATTTGCATATAGTTATGTCTACAGTGTAACCAAACAGTTTTCTGTTTGGTTTTCAGAAGTGCTTTCACTTCTTAAGAGTCACATTTCACATGGATATGTTTCAAGCATTTTAAAAGACAAATATATTGACATTGGCCTCCTTACTGTTCTCATGACATCTCCTGACACCTGTATTTTCATTAACTTTTCTTTATGACAAGAATATTTACTCCCCTCTTACTCATCTAAGCTTCCTGGTTTCCCTGACTTCATTTGACTTCCTTCAAGTTTCAACTAAAATTTCCCCCTCATCAAAAAGCTTTTCCCTCTCTTCCCTTCTATGCCTCTTAATGTCAGTGTCTTGCCTCTGATATTACCTCTACATTATTATATATGAATATTTATATCTGCGTATGGATTACATATGTATTTCATTTGGACATAATAATTTATATGTTGTCTCCCTATTCCACCGTAAGTTCCTTGAAGGCAAGAATTATTTTTTTTAACTTCTTTATAGTAAGCAATTACAAATTCCTATTAACTTGACTTTACTTCATTAAAACACATTTCCATAGCAAATTATTGGGGAATAAGTACAAACTATCATCATTCCCATTTTACAAATGGTCACCCTGAAAGGCAAGTGAAGCTTTCTCAAACCCACTGATAAAGGCATTTGGAGAGGAAATCAGTAGCAACTGTCAATATAAAAATGGTAAAGAACAATGTGAACAATAAATCAACATTGGGCAAATGGAGCTGGGGATGATGTGTATTTACTGAGTGTCTAAGGTAGTATGGGAGAGAGAAGGCAGGCAGCAAAGTAGACAGTACCAAGCTTGGAGTCAGGAATACCTGAGTTCAAATCTGACCTCAGATACTGTGTGACCCTGAGCAAATCACTTAACCCTATTTACCTCAGTTTCCCCATCAGTAAAATGAGCTAGAGAAGGAAATGGCCAACCACTTCAATAGCTTTGCTATGAAAACCTCAAAAGGGATTGTAAAGAACTGGGCACAACTGAAAACAACTAAATGAAAATGATATACCAGGTACAATGCTAAGCACTTCACAGGTTTCTCATCTGATACTCTGTGTGGAAGATGTGACTGTTATCCCCACTTAAATAGTTAAGGGAAATGAAGCAGATAGCATTTATGTGATTTGTCCAGAAGCTAAGGTCAGATTTAAATGAAGGTCTTCCTGCTTTTCTCCATGCATAAACCAAAAACAAAATAAGACATGCTAAGCACAGTAAAGGCTTAAGAAATGTTTGCCTTAGTTTCTTCATCTGTAAAATGAGCTGGAGAAGGAAATGGTTAATTTAAATGATAATATAAATTGGGTGAAAGAAATGGGAGTTTTCTCTGGTATAAGAGGAACATTCTAATCATCCCTCCAAATAGTCTCCCTTAAACAACTTTAAAATAACAAATCAAATCAAATTCTAATTCAACATAACCAATTAAAGATAAGAGTGGGACACTGTCAGATTTAGTGGTCAAAAAAGCTCCTAATGATTGCTTTAATTTGGTCACATTAAGGCTTTTCATTTTTGATACTGATAATTTGGCTTTCTTCTTTCTTTTTCTAAACCAAATTAACTAAATATTTATCTATTTCATACAACATTCATTTCTATTAAAAACACTAGAAAGCACATGAATAAAAGAAGCCTTTCTTAAAATGAGAAGTATTGTCTTTCTAAAGCCAAGAGCAAGAATTATAATGGGGGTAAACTAAAAGTGTCACCAATAAGATCAGGGGTGAGACAAAGATGTTCATTATCATCCAACATTGTACTAGAAATGTCAGCTTTAACAACAAGACAAGAAAAAGAAATTGGAGTAAGATTAGACAATGAGAAAACAAAATTTTAATTTTTGCAGATGATATAATGGTATACTTAGAGAACTCTAGAGAATTAGCTTTAAAAAAATTCTAGTTTGAAACAATTAACAACTTTAGTCAAGTTGCAAGGATATAATGCATAGGATATAAAATAAATCCACATACATCATCAACATTTCTAGCTGTAATCACAAAACCCAGCACAGAGATCAAAAGAGAAATATCTTTTAAAATAACTGCAAGTAGTATGAATACTTGAGAGCTATCTGCCAAGATACAAACAGGAATTATACAAATATGGTTACAAAACAGTTTTCACACAAATAGTTAAAACTAAACAACTGGAGAAATATTAATTGATTATGGGTGGATTGGGCCAATATAATAAAAATGACAATACTCCCTAAACAAATTTGTTATTCACTACCATACCAATCAAACCACCAATGAATTATTTTATAGAGGTAGGGGGAAAAAAGAAAGAAAATATTTGGGCTCAAAAATCACTATCCATAGAGACTGTAGCCATGTAATTAAAAGCTGCTTCTCCCTTGGAAGGACAATTATAGCCAGTCCAGATAGTACATTAAAAAACAGAGACATCACCTTAGTAATAGAGGTTTGTATAGTCACAGGTATAGTTTTTCCAATAGCAACATATGATTGTGAAAATTGGACAATAAGGAAAGTTAAGTGCTGTAGAATTGACACTTACAAATTGTGGTACTAGAAAAGACTTTTGAGAATCCCTTGAACAATTAGGATGTCAAAGCAGTCAGTACTATAAGGAAATAATTCAGGTATTCATTGGAAAGTCAAATACTGAAACAAGTTTAAATACTTTGGTCACAAAATGAGAAGAAAGGAATCACTAGAAAATCCCCTGATGTTGGGTAAAACTGAAGGCAAAAAATAAGGGGGATAGCAGAGGATGAGATGGATAGATAGTAGAAAAAAACAAACATGAACTTGGAAAGACTTTGAGAGGTAGTGCAAGACAGAAGGGCTTTGTGTGCTATAATGCAAAGAATAGAATGTGACTAAATGATTGAACAACAACAAGAAAGTAAAAAATAAGAATAAAATTAATCTATAACAACAAAATGTATGTGTATGGGGATACAATGATGAATATTAGACTATTGACATCCAATCTCAAACTATCCTATATAAGTAGTAATCATCAAAACATCTAGTACTAGATAAGAAACCAAATGGTTAATCAGTACAAGTAAATGACACAATAATATAGTATTCCAAACTTTGTAGTCAAGAACTCACTATTCATAAAACCTCATAAGGAAACTAGAGAGCAATATGGCTGACAGAAACCAGATAACATTTCATTGTTGTTGCTCAGTAATTTTTCAATTGTAACTAAATTTTCATGTCCTAAGTTTGGGGTTTTCTTGATTGAGATACTCAAATGGTTTAGCATTTCATTCTTCAATTCCTTTTACAGGTAAAGACACTGAGGAAAACAGTGTTAAGTCACTGCCTAGGTTCACACATTTGGTAAATGACTGAGGCCAGATTTGAATATAAGAAGATAAGTTTCCCTAATTGTAAACCCAATATGCAATCTACCTGCACCACCTAGCTCTCCCACATCTCACACCATATGCTTAAGATTAAGGTTAATTGTATGTGCACGAATGTTTGTGGCAACCCTCTTTGTAGTGGCTAGAAATTGGAAACTGAGTGGATGCCCATCAGTTGGAGAATGGCTGAATAAATTGTGGTATATGAATGGAATATTATTGTTCTGTAAGAAATGACCAACAGGATGATTTCAGAAAGGCCTGGAGAGATTTACATGAACTGATGCTGAGTGAAATGAGCAGGACCAGGAGATTATTATATACTTCAACAACAATACTATATGATGACCAGTTCTAATGGACCTGGCCATCCTCAGCAATGTGATCAACCAAAGCAGTTCCAATGGAGCAGTAATGAACTGAACCAGCTACGCCCAGCAAAAGAACTCTGGGAGATGACTAAGAACCATTACATTGAATTCCCAATCCCCATATTTTTGCCCACCTGCATTTTTGATTTCCTTCACAGGCTAATTGTACAATATTTCAGAGTCTGATTCTTTTTGCAGCAAAATAGTTTTGGTCATGTATACTTATTGTGTATCTAATTTATATTTTAATATATTTAACATCTACTGATCATCCTGCCATCTGGGGGAGGGGGTGGGGGGTAAGAGGTAAAAAATTGGAACAAGTGGTTTGGCAATTGTTAATGCTGTAAAGTTACCCATACATATAACCTGTAAATAAAAGGCTATTTAAAAAAATAAAAATTAAAAAAAAAAGAATTGTAGACTTTAAAAAAAAAGATTAAGGTCAAAATGGATACATGATTTAACCATAAAATGTGATATTATAAACAAATTAGGTGAATGTGGATATAAAACACCTAGTAGATCTTTAAATAAGGGAAATGTTTATACCAAACAAGAGATATAGAGGATCACAAGAGGTAAAATGATCACTTTGACTATATTAAATTTCCAAAATTAGAAGGAAAGTAAAAAAGTAGGGAGGGGGAGATTTTGAAGCAAGTTTCTCTAATAAAGTTCTCATATCTCAAACTATCAGAGAGTCTGTTTTATAAAAACAAATGAAAACTGTCAATAGTCATATGAAAATTCTCTAAATTAGTAATAATTAGGAAAAAATAAATTAAAGCTACTCTTAGATACCACCTCACATCTTCTCATTTAACTGGGAAAAGACTCTTACTGTATTTAACCTTTGAACTGGGAGCTAGAGACGTCATGATGCAAACTTATTGGCCACGGGTGTATTGTGCTTAATAGGCTACATCAAGCCTGCATTCTACATGCTTATTCTTTCCCTTACTGTCCCACTTTATGGTACAGCCCCCTGGTAAGACAATTGTTGATGAGCCTGTGCAAGATACAAATGTCTTTACTGATGCCACTAAGAACCACAAGGCCTCAATTTATCATGAGCGGTCAAAAGAGATTCTGGTGTTAGAGACTAACATAAAAGGAAAGCAAAATTATAAGTACTGGCAGTGATGTAGAAAATAGGCACACTAATACACTATTTGTGGAGTGTTAAATGGCTCCAATCATTTTCAAGAACAATTTGGAACTATGGCCAAAAGGGCTTTAAAATTTTGCATACCCTCTGACCCAGTAATACTGCTACTAGGTCTATAACCAAGAGATCAAAGAAAAAGGAAAATAACCCATATATACAAAAACATGGCAGTTTTTTTGTGGTAGTAAAGAATTAGAAATTGAGGGAATGTCTATATATTGGGGGAAAAACTGAACAAGCTGTGATGGAATATTCTTGTATTGTAAAAAAAGATGATGGGGATGGCTTCAAAAAAGTCCAGCAAGACTCATATGAATCAATATAAAGTTAAGTGAATAGGACTAGGAGAAGATTATATACAATAAAGTCAACACTTACTATGAAAGACTTAGCTACCTGATCAGTACAATGAGCCAAGACAATTCCAAAGGACTCAGAATGGAAAATGCTATCCACCTCCAGAGAAAGAACTGATGAATTCAGAGTATATATTGAAGCATGTTCTTTCATTTTATTTTCCTTGATGTTTTAAAAATAAGATGATTTATATGAAAATGTTTGGTATTACTTCACGTGTATAATGAGTATTGTATTGTTGCCTAGTTTTCTTCTTACAATATAACATTTTCTTTAGTTACTAAAAGTCCAGGGGCAATAGTCTCACTAATTCATAGGAACGCCAATAACCATCCTGTTTGGCATGCACACATTGCTCAGGACTCTTAGGTCTTTCTCAGAGCCTCTTTCCAAGAAAAAGTCAATGAAGATTCGCCTTAGACAATTTATTGAATTCCCTATAGACATGGCTTTAAATCTGATAATGTCGGTTGACCTGAGCAAAGAATTAAATGGTCTCACAGCAATTTAGTAGGAAGCCTAAAAGTAAGATCCAGAACACAGCAGTGAAATGCATCTAGATCTGAGTTAGGAACTAGAGACGAAGCCTCATAAGCTTTCAGGATTTATAGAGTACAAGAATACCTTGAAGATAAGAGATTTCAAAAAATGATAGGTTGATTTTAATATCTAAAATTTAGCATGCTTAAAAAAAACATATATAGGTAATAAGTATTTGATTATAAGTATATTAGGGAAAAAAGAAAATACATTCCAGATTGATCAGACACTATCTTGATATTCAGTTGCATCTTATTAAAAGTCAAATGGGGACATTTTCTAAAAATAAAGCTTTTGTTGGTCTGTGTAATAGAAGTATTTGATTATGGTATTTCCTTTACACTGAGTCATTTAACTTGAATTTTAATTCATTTGCCTACACATGTAAATAAACATTTTAACACAAGTTCAGCATCTTACTAGTGTGGATTCTTCAAAGGGTAGTTAAATATTGATTTGCCATTCTACTAGCATAATGACCAAATAGAATAGTGCATTAGTTTGTTGAACCAATGTCCCTAAGTGCTGCCAAACAGGTCAGCACTTAATTTCTTTGCTGAGTAGCTGGTTTCCAAAATATCTACACTGCAATGATTTTCATTGAATTGAAAGTGAAACACCAGACAATCCATTCATTCACATGAAAGCAGAAGTGTCATTTGAAACTCACAGGCAACTCTACCGGCCCCCCTTCTCAGAAACCAAGATTTCTTGTTTCCTCCTCCCAGCTGCCAATCTCCATTTCACAGACCCAACCCCCACTCTTCTTGACTATTAAATTCCATATTAACACCTCCCAGCTGCCAAACCAGAATTCTAGGACACTCCTTTGTCCACCTTTATAATATAGAATCAACAGTAAATGCTTAAACAAGCTTCAAGGCTAATAGATGAGTATGTATATATGTGTTGTGTGCATGCACACACATATGTACACATAAACATGTTCAAATATACATATAGACTGTAAAAATGCATGCAAACATATTTATGCATATATCTGCACACATATATTACATATATATATATGCATGTTTATATATACACATACAATCCTATACACAAATACAGGAAAGTCAAACTGTCAGAAAGAGATAATCCTTGAATTCTGAATTTAACATAATCATACTTAAGTGTATTATCATCCCTTTATTTTTCAAAAAAATGCAAAGTCACACATTTGTATAGAGCAAAGATAAGTGTTCTGCCACAGAATTTAAGTCTGACGGTTACAAACTGTTCATCTTTTCTGATTCACTTAAATAATTTTAAAAGGTTAAACTTTTCAACAGATCTTTTAAATCATAGGTAATTTTAATTAGCTAAATTTTTGGTTTCATGATTTTAAAGTTTATCCTTTCAATACGTGACTTTTCTTCACAAAAATTTTCTTCTTATAGATTAAATAGAATTAACATTAACTTTTAAACTTCACAGCTCAACAGAGCATAGAATTTTTTACATTCCATTCTATATTTTGTTGTACAAAAGGAAAATATTTTTTCCTTTTCTTGCAGAAAAAATACCTCTTGAGTATACTCCAAAAAACTTAAATAGCTTCTAAAAATATTCTAATTGGATTATAAACACATTCACAAATACCAGATCTTTTATGGGGAGAAAATATCTTTTTAAATATACCTGAATTTTTAAATTCCAAATCTTTAAATCAGGAGAAAATCGTTCAAGTGTTAGGTACAAAATAAATTGTATGTTCCTATTCTGTAATCTTTATCTGTGGACTACTATTTTTTATCTACTCTCATGGTCTATCCTCAGGAAGAGAAAGTCTGAAACTACAGCAAATCATATATATAGGAGAGACACGTGTAACTTGAACTCTTCAACCTATCTTTGATATCCCTTTCTGACTAGTGAATGGGAAATGCCTACTGTTGATGATTACTAGTGCTCAATATTGAACATTCTTGCATTATGGAAAAGGCCTTTCTATCAGATGTCTTCAAAGATACTCTTATTAGCAAGAATCAAGAATGCCTTTGTCATATCAAATATGCTCAGCTGCTTACCGTGCGGTGAAGTAGTGTTAGAGCCATTTAAAGATGTGTCGGACATCATTAATCTATTTGACCCTTGACCCACAGATCTAAACTGTAACTATGGTGATCAAAGTCTGACCTTACAATGCTGAGAAACTTGAAAGCTCTGCAGTATTTTGGGTCACATTGTTAAGTTACACAAAAGGGTAAAGAAGAAATGTGACAGTTTCCTGAGAATTAAGGTCAGCAGGTCAATTGCTAAAGCTTTGTTGTTGTATGATAAGGAGAACTAGTGAAAATAATTTTTGATGTTGGAATTTTTAAAGAGTACTTTATTAGAAACCTTCCAGAGTACAAAAAAGTCATCTCATTAAGTGCTAAAGAAGTGGCAAATGAAAAGCACAATTCATGTTGAGTATTCAAAAACATAACATCCCACCACTGTTGACCAATTTGATAAGAGTCCTGCAATACACCAGATTTTTTAAAAATGTGTGTGTATATACACTCAATTTGTACAAAAAGACAAATGGGAAACCATGCCTACGAGTCAAAAATAGGAATCACAACCAAGTAACAATCTTAAATTTTATTTTGACCACATTTGAGATAAAATTCCCATTCTTGTGGGATGAACTATTTTTTGATTAGCTCAAAGGTATTTTGTGCACATCCACGGCCATTTACTTCAATGGCTATTAAATCCAAACGGCCCCGGTACAGTGTTTATGAGGAACATTTTTTCTCATGAAAAAAGGCCATATCAAAGAAAATCAAGGAGCATGTGTTCCAATGCACAATCCCTCTAATACAACATAAAGCCAGGTACTATTTCTAAATGTGTGCATCCCTGAGCTTTAGGTGTACTTGCTCTGCATAATTAAAGCTGTGCTTTACACGCAAACAGTTTTAGCCTCTATTTTCGAGTGCTTCTCATTCAACTAATAATAAGCTATATTAACCTTTTCCACAAAAAAGGCACATTCTGGGTCCTAGCTTATGATCATGCATTTTGACGGTGGTTTTCCTAAGGGTGCGCTGTGAAGTAAATGATTTGCAAAATGTCTCAAGAAAACAGTGTTTTTCACATAAGCAAAGTGGATTCAAATGACCAAACAACCAAAACAAGAAAAACAGAGCGTGCGTTCTACAGAGTCACTGGCAATATTTCGGGACATTCTGGAGTGTGTAAATGTCCGCGGTTTGTTAGCATATCAAGGATTCTGGGTGGACATGCCCACATTTTACACAAATTTCCTCTTCTGTTCAAAGATGCAAATAGATCATAAAAACATGGGGCTTAATTGCCCATTTTCTTTAGGACACAAGAAGGTAAATAGATGGAGACTCCAAGACGCCACAGTATTCCCTTCACCTATTGGACTTTATATCTCGTAACATCTACGTAACATCTCGTAACGTATGGAAAGCTGCGGAAAGCAAGGAGGCTTCTTCCTGCCGATTTATTTCCCCCCTTGTCTGTCACCTGTATGTCTGTCAAGAGGAGTCTGCTAGTGAATTTTTCCCTGTGTGTGTCTTGCCAGGATTAAGATTCTGCGGATGGTTTAAGAGAACACTTTGAAGAAAGAGTACAAGGCATACAGGGTTTTCTTTTCTTTTTTAAGTCACCATATGGGTCACGATATATTAATACTGGCAGCATACCCTACAGGAAGAAAAAATGTTCATAGCAAACCATCAAACGGCTGGTACAAGCATGGTAGAACCAAATGTACCTGAAACATTTGGACAGTCCAGGTCATTACGGATTTTGAAATTAATCCATGAAAAACAGAATGAGTCACTGATACTAGAACATTTCAGTAGGACAGAATAAATTGGACTTAATAAATCTTTTAGCCACTCTGATCCTATCAGTCCTTATAAACAAACTGGATGAAATATTTAAAAAGCAAAATTTTAAATTTTAATTAAAATAATTTTAAAAATCAAGACTTTTCAGGCTGAGTAGGATCAGAGACAGAGTTGAAAAGAAGCTTGAATGCAATTTCTACATTAAATAGACATTGAACTTGAGATCTGAGAAATTATATGACTTACACAAGGTCATATGGCTCTGAAACAACTGAGCTGTTATTTGAACAGAGGTACTCTGACTCTAAAACTAGTCATCTCCACTGTGCACTGTGTGTGTAGAAACCATGGGTTGTGATTCACACTTGTTTAAGACAGTAACATCTTTGCAGAATACAGAAACCATGCCATCAATCAATCAATTAGAATACTCAAAAATATAGTTTATATTTCAATAATGTCTTTAAACTAGGAATGATCAAAACCTCTGTAGATTTCCCCAGTCATTACTATCTGATAACCATCAATGAAGAAGTTGTGAAATCTGAAAACAAATAACTGGTAAAGGGATACATTTTTCTATTATTCCCAAAGAACAAAAAGATCTAAATAGAATAGATGAATAGAAAGATAGATATTTCTAAAGATATAGCTATATAGCCTGAAAGAGATGACTATATGATTTAAAAAAAACTTTTTTCAAGCTTTAAAATTCTGCCAAGATTTATATCTTTTTTCTTTTACATATGAAAAAGTAAGTAAATAAAAGAATTAATCATTGACAAAGAAATAAAATAGAAATTTTTTAAAATCCTACTCTTTTAATTGTTTCTTTATAAATCACTGGAATCAATGCAAATAGTAGACTTTTAGTAAAAGTTCATTGAATTGATTGGAACAAAAATAGATGATATATTATCTGTGAGAATTGTTTCAATATTATTGGAAGAGGATTTTAGTATCCTTAATAAGTAATTTTCTTTTGCAATTACAAACCTATGATGCAGTTTCCAAATGTCCATAAACAAATGCACAGAAAAAGTACATCTTTTAGAACGCTAGAGTTCATTCAGACCAGAGTGTTTTCAAATGCTACTGTTTAGGTTGTATTATTCTTCTTGAAGGAATAAAAAATTAAATGAAATAAAATAGACTGTTTACCTGATAAAGTAAAAAGAGGTTCTTTGGCAGGTTCTTACAAAAAGAAACTGTGGTTTTTATGTCTCCCTTGAAAGGAAATTAAATCTAAAATCCCACATTTAAATAACAGTGAAGCAGTGACACAAATGGACCAGAGCCAGGAAATTCAAAGTTAAAGCTGGCACTCCATGCTTAACACACACCATTGTCCTAATTTCCCTCCTCCTCCAAATTTAATTAAATCCAAGTTCTAACCAGTTGATATAAGTAGTAAAGAAACAACTTATAAGAATTTTATCTTCTACCTTTTGTTCTATACTTCCTCTCATGGTAACACAAAGAATATGTACATTTTCCCTTCATTTAAAAAAAGGGAGTAACAGAAATTTTCACTTGAACTATTCAGCATTATTTTAATTGAACAAATTCTTCTCTTCTTAAAGTTATTTAAGTTTAACATTGAGTCAGACAAGCAACACTAAATAACTTTTGCCAAAAGTTTTTTTTCTTTGTAAATAAAATATCACATTCTAAATTAAACAACTATGATTATCAAATATGCCTCATGGCAGCAATTTTTTGTTATGTGTTGTGGTTTTGTTACAAGTTTTCTAATTTTCAAAGGTTATACCATTAATAACATACTTGGAGTTCATTAAAAACAATATGAAAAGAACTTTTTTTTTAACTTCTTTGTACTTTTTTGTTTGTTACCTCCCAAGGAATACTAACTTTAATTAACTTTAAAACTAACTTTAATTAAATTATAACTTTTTACCATTATTAATATCCAATGTAATTTTCATGTGGGAATATAATAGTAGAAAAAGACACAATCAGGAAGATGTAGTAATTGTAATATATGGATTATAAATTACAAAATCTGCATCAAAAATACAAGTATATAGTATAGTGAGTGGGGGAAAATATAAAAAAAAATTTGCCAGAAATAATTAATTATACTTTACAATATAATTTCTCCACAGAAACACTATGGGGAACAAGTATCATTGAGCTCCTTTTATAGATAAATCATAGCATTTCATTTGGAGGAAATACTAGTGCTCAACAAATACAACCAAGACTTGATAAAGAAATATCTCCATAATACACCTAAATGTACTTATCTTACTTTTTTCTGAACTACTTTCAACTACCATCTTAGAAAGCCTATTCCATTTTTGGGTAACTCTAATGGTGAGGAAATTTTTCATTACATTAAGCCTAATTTGTTTCTTTATAACTCCCACTCTTGTTCTTAGTTATTCCATCTAAAGCTAAGAAGTTTAACCTTTCATACACATGAAATCCCTTTCAAATAATTGAAGACATCTATCAAATCCATAAAATTTCTCTTTTCCAAGATTCTTCTTCAACCAATCCTCATACAACATGAACCCAAGACCCTTGGCCATCCTAACTGCCCATTTCTGGATGTTTTCCAATATAAGTGTGTTCTTCCTAAAATGGACCATTTTAAAGATCTTCATTACTTTGGTGATATGATGCATCTGTCAATTGGTTATCTATCCCATCTGACATATTGTCATATCTTCTTCAAACATATGTCACTGATGAAGCCCTATATATAAATGGGCCTTACATATAAATACATAAACATATAAATATATATGTGTATATTATATATATATGCATACATTTCTAGAAACAAATATTTATAAACAAATACATATGCATATATTCACATGTACAAAAATACATCTATACCAAATAGAGTGTATACTTATGTAGACTGTTTGAATATGCTCCCCTGAGCAGTTCTAGCTAAATACCTAACAAAATCTCATTCCTTTTCTAATCTACATGAATGCTACTTGTATGCATTTGGCATTAATACGTTATTATATGCATAAGAATGTACTTTATTTTATGAGACCAACTTATATAAATGATGACCAATTCATATATGACATTATTAGGATATCATCCCAGTTAATCTTCATATTTCCTATATTAGTTAATAATTTGACATTCTTATTTGTCAGTATGTTTATTATGATTTTGGTTCCTGGGTGTAGGCACCCAAACTTTAAAGTCAAAAGATGTTTTGCCCTTCCAAGTTGGCTATATACATATTTGTCCTAACATACATAGATGGTTCTGTTATATATGCAAAGACAAGATCTCTACTTGTTATTTTCTTTAGCCAATTCATTTTTGTCTATGTGTTCCACTTCAAGTTCTCTTACACCCACAAAAACACTTTCAAGAAAACTATAAGCTGAGCAAAACTTCCTGAAACCTCAAATTTTATTTTTCTAGACTGCTAAAATGTGGTAAGGAAAAACATTAAAGCCAATTCATAGAATATCAACTAAATACTCTGCAAATTCTAAAGATCTCATGTGTAATTCTAAATAAGCCTATGAAAGTAATCATCAATGAGAAATTACTATACAGGTTCTTTGGAATAAAGAAGTTTTCATGCATTTCTTAAGTGTTCCTGTTGGGGGGGAGGGGCAAATTTAGACTTCATCTATCTGCCCAAGTTAGGCATCACTTTTATATATTAAAATTCAATGAGAAGGTAGAAATACATAATAAATAGAGATCTAACTTCATAGCCAGGAAGGCTTGGGTTCAAGTTCAATTCCATATCTAACATGTACTATGTTATCCTGGGCAAATCATTTTGCTTCTTGGTACTCTAGACTCCAACTTCTTAAACTATAGTTGGCAACCACACATAGGTCTTATAACTGAAGGTGGGGGTTGCAAAAGTATGACTTATTATAAGTAAATGTTTGATTTGTATACTGATTTTTCTGCCTACATATCCAGGGTAATGTAAAATTGGGAGGTGGGGGGGGGGTGAAAAGGGGTGAAGAAAGCTTAAGAAGCCCTGCTCTAAGCAACTCTCTAAAACTGTAAGCTACAAAGCATTTGCTGACCTACATTTGGAAAAGGGAATCTCCTCATTTGGGAGTTCTCCATATGAATGAAATCATGGGTCCAGTCCCAATCCTAAAATTCAAATAGTCCTCATAGGTGTCTCAGGATTCATTTCATTTCAATATTCATTAAGTACTTGATACATTCAAGGCACTGTATTTACTTCTGGAGAAACAAAGAGAAAAACTAAAGATAACCCTTTGAAAGCTAGTCGAATTTTTAAATGACAGTGAAGACATGCTGACGTCAACAATACTAGAACCTTTCTGCCATACAAAAAATGTCAAAAGGATTTTTAAAAGTCTATGAGGATGTCCAGGATGGAAAAGGAACTCCATGCTCATATGGCAAAAGGAGCCTAGATAAGAAAAAGAACTTCTCATTCTCTGATTCATTACAGAAAACTCGGAAACTTCACTATCTGATTTTATCTAAACTTATAAGTCACAAGATTCAGAGAATAATGGGTTTATTTATCTATCAATGGAAACATATAGGATTCATGCAGAACTTATGAGAAATAATGGGTCCTAGTGAAGAACGTCTTTTCCAGAATCCCACATAACCTCAGTCATCTAATCATACCCTAAGTAGGTTCCCTGTTACATATGCTAATTAAGGCACTTATGGTACTTTATCCAAGCCATGCATTGATTTCTCTTTCCATATGCAGTGGCAATATCCTTGACATTCTCTGTAGCTTCCTGCAGATGTCAGAGGTACTAGTCACCATTATTGTCCCATGCTCCTCTACCTACAATTTACTGTCATTAATTCTCAGTCCATGATACCAGTTTTTTTTTTCTTTTCTTAGTGAACCAATTTTGCATAAGGGTTCAATAAAAGATGAATGTTTCAGAGTTCCTCCTCCAATGGACCAAATTTGTTTAAAACATGCAACTCAGACCATGAAGATTTCCTTTGCATTAAAATTTATCAAAACCCTTCAGAGTTCCCTCAGAACTTCTTTCTTCTTTCTCACAAATTCTTATACTAGTTTTGGTTATAGTGACTGAACAAACTAACATGACATGCTACTTAATGTAACTAGAAATCTTACAACTATGATCTGGCTCACTACACATGTGTTAAGTCAACAACTATTATGCATCCATTATGAGACAGCCAGTATTGTCCTAAATTCTTGGAATACTGAGAAAGGTAAAAGTGCTCCTTCTCCTCAAGGAATTTACACTGTAATAAACAAGAATCTGGATATAATTTCAGAGAAAAAGTACTAATATTAAGGAGGAAGAAGACCAAATGCAGGTCATACTTCTTACAGAAGATGGAACTGTTACTGACACTTGAACAAAGTCAGGGAAAGCAGGGTGAAGGAGAGAATTCTGGTTATAGGAACAGCCAGTGAAAGTGCATAGAATTAGAATATTTATACTAATAGTAAGTACAGTAAAGACGAGTAAAATATATGAAGCTAAAAGACAAGAAGGAGCCAGGTTATGAAGGTCTTTAAAAGAAAAACCCAATAGGACCTTCACTGTTACATGTCATATCTTTTATTATTCCTTCAATGATCCTTGATTGTACTTCCTAAAGCATCAATCCTGAACCTTCTCTTCACTCTAAAGTATTATGACTCATATTTAAGTGAGAGAATGGAGATTATCCATCAAAAGCTTCACATTTAATCCAGTTCTTTATCTCAAATCCTCTCATTATCATTCTCCATTCTCTCTTCTCCTCCAATCTTAAAGGAAGATATGGTGCTTCTCCTTGCCAAGACCTACTTCTCCCTCCTCTGTAAACCTACTTTTAAAATTATCTCCTCTCAATATTTAATTTCAAATCTTTCTTAACTGCATTCTATTTGTGTGAATACAAATACTCTCAAGTCTACATCATCTTTAAAAACCATTCACTTGGTGTCTCATGCTTTTGTCTGTTTGTTGTCTCATTCATAAAGTCATAGAAAAAGGTTACCTAGACCCACTGCTTCCATTTTCTCATATCATTTTCCTCAGCCACTTACAATCTGACTTTCAATCTTTCCAGCTATATAAAACTGCTTCCAGTTTCTTAGCTGTTAAAATTGAGGTGTCTTTTTTCTCTTGTCTTCATCCTTGTTGAACTTTCTGCATCATTTAAACCTGATGAACATGCTCTCCTAGTTATACTCTCTCTTTCCTGGATTTTTCCTGACCTTATTCTCTTTTCTCTTTCTTCTCAGAGTCTCTTTGCTGAATCTTTATCTATTCCCCATTATTCATATGTGAATGTGTCTCAGAGTTCTGTCTTGGGCTCTCTCTTTTTCTCTCTCTAGAATTTTTTCCCTTGGTGAACTCATAAACAGCTATAATTGGTTTCCATTATCTCTATGCAGGTAACTCCCAACATTGACACATGCATTTTAGAGACATGCATAAACCCTGGGCCAAGTATGCTAATACAATCAGTCCAATATATATCTACTCTTACAATCCATCCCTTCAATTCTCCCTGATCCAAATGCTAAATCTCCAACAGCCTTATGGTCATCCCTATCTGAATGTTCTATAGATGCCTCAAACTCAACAATTCCAAAACTGAAACCATTATTCCCCTCCTTCTACTCAACCCACCTCTCCTCATAAGTCCTCTATTTCTATTAAAAACACTTTTTTCCTAGTCATATATGTCTGCATCCCACAGTAAGAATCATATTTAAATCTTCATTTCCCTTTTATCATCCTTCCCCTCCACATTCAATTATCTTTTAAGACTTAATAGTTTATGCAATATTTATACATTTATACAATATGTCTAATAACTGTTCTTTTCTCTATATTCACATCCTATCTACCCTAATTCAGAGCCTCGACAGCTCTCTCAAATAAGATATTGCAATGGTATTCTAATTGGTTTTTCCTCTCTCCAATATCTCCTTACTCTAATACATCTTCTGCACATCTGTCAAATGGATATCCCTAAAGCACAGGTCTTAATATGTCCCTTCCCTGCTCAAGAAACTTCAGTGATTACCTGTTGTCTCTAAGATAAAATGGAAATTCTCCTTGGCACTTAAAGACCTTCCAAATGCAGTTCCAACCAGTCTTTCAAGTCTGGTTAAACATTTTATCTAAGATAATCTATGTTGCAGCCGACCTGCTCTATTTGCTGTTTGCTCAATATGATATTCTACTTTCTGTTTCTGATCTTTTACATAAGCTTGCTCCCATACTTGGATTTTTCTTCTCATTTCTGCCTCTGGGGACTCTTAGTTCTCTTCATGGATCAGTCAAAGAGAAATTTTTTTCAAGAGGTTTTGGCTTATTCCCCAACTTGTTAAAGCTTGCCCCAGCCCACACATAATAATCTTGAAGTTATTTTGTATTTACTTATCTAAATACATCGTTTCATTTTTATAAATGTAAGCTCCTTGAAGGCAGGAATTGTTTTGAGTTTTTTGGTTGGTTGTTTGATTTTTTGCTTGTTTGTTTTTAAATTCCTAGCACTTAGTCCCTTCCCTGGCACACAATGATTTAGAAAATTCTTGCTAAATTTAACTGAACTGAATTGATGCTTTTCTACCTCAGCACTCAGACGCTTTCTTTTAGTTCCATGACAGCATTTCTCAATGAACAGTTTTATGGAAAAAGTGTTATCTGGGCTGGTCTTCAAAGACAGAGAAGTGTGTCTCAAAATACAGAAAGGAGGAAAAGTACATTTTAGATATAGGAGATGACCTGCAGGAAGGTATGATGGTACAAGAGTAGAAAGTAAGATGAGGGAAGAGATGTATGCATTAAAAGAAATCAGGCTAGAGTCTTATTTTGGCTTTAGTAGGTTTGAGCCACAGTGGAGGTTTTAAATCCCATACTGAGGAGTTTCTATTTGATCTTATAAGTAATAAAGAATCATCAAAACATTTGAACAGGGGAGTGACACAGGCCTGTGAATTAAGAAGATGAGTTTAAAATCTTTGTGAACTACAGATTGAAGAGGAGTGAAAATGGAAGCAAGAAAACTAATTTGGGAATATTTTACAATAGTCTATAAGGATCTGATATAAGAGTAGAGTACTGAGTGGAAAGGAGGCAATGATTAAGAAAGTGTGTGAAGGCACATAAACCTGATGAACCCTGTCATCTTAGGTAAAGAGAAAGAAGAACCAAATATTACAGAATCAAGGAGTTACAATTGTGTTTAAGGATAATTTAACTGAATGTTTTAGAAAGAGGAAAATGTAATGCAAAGAATTTGTAACCTGCCCAAAGTATCAGAGCTGAAAATAAAGCTAGACTCTCTTTTTCAAATCTAGTGGCCTTTCCAGGAAGCTTTTAAGCTTTTGCGCTTGTGTGCCTAGGAAGACTGAGTATCATCAACAGAAAATAAGAGGAGATGATATGAATGAGAGAATTCCATAAAGGTTAAAACTAAAACAAATGAAGAATTATTAAAATTTTGATTACTAGATATTTTCTTTCCCAAAGTTCAAACATCATTAGGATTCCAATAGACAAAGAAAGCTCAGGAAGCTCCGTTTTGAAGTTGTATATTCTTAATGGTATCTAATGTGATGGGGCCTCCCTGTTGGTAAAAGTCAGTAACAATTTCTCAGATATAATATTATTAAAAACAAAAAATAAAAGCCTAAAACTGATATCTGAAAACAGGTATATTTAAAATGCTTATATGGGATCTCAACTGTTGTAAGAGATTTTAGAGATTATCTCCACTATAATCCATAAAGCAATGCCTTAATTCCCTTCTCATTAGTGGTAGCAAATTAAACTAGAAATGGGACCACTAAACCATATATAAGGATTTTTGCATATACTGAATAAGATCATTACCTATATCATACTGAATTTTTGTTTGTTTTGTTAAATATTTTTCAATTACATTTAAATCTGATTCTCCCAAACTCAGAGCTGTATACAGCCTATCTGACATATTTACTTTGTACTATCACTGACAAGTATCACTCTGCTTCTATTTGAACACCTCTAGTGGACATGGAACTCATTGCTTTTACAATACAGAGAGAGCTTTTTTGGTTAAAAAAGTTCTTCTTTATACTGGGTTGAAACAGACTCTTTTTACCTACTGATCCCAGTTCTGTTTACTAGAGCAAAACAAATGTTTTGTTGTTTGTTTTTTTCATTTTACATATAAGAAGTTTTCAGATATTTGAAGACAGATCCCATATTGCTCCCAAGTGTATCTTTTCAGGCTAAATATCTCCCATTCCTTTAATTTTGGGTAACCTTTAACCAAGGTATTAGTTTTTTCATCTGTGAAATGAAGGGTTTGAGCTAGATAGCTTCTGAGGCAACTTCTAGCTCTAGATTTATGACCCAGCTATTATCATTATCATCATCCCCATTATCACACAATCTTTTGATAGAGAACCACTCTTTACATACCATGAATTTAGGATACCTACTATATTGGTTGCCCTCTTCAAGCAATTTCTTTCTTAAAATGGTGCCAATCCAAAATGAAAATCTAAAGAAACTGGATCAACTGTTTGAAAGCAAAGTAGATTTTTAAAAAACTGATTTCCTAAACTTTGCTTCTGCATCTTAACCTCTCCCTGACAATGCTCTTCTTACCCCATTTTCTACTTCTTGAGTTTTCAATGTTTCATAGGAATAGAGAAACTGCTCTAGAGTTGGATGAGACCATATTGAACCACTTCTTTTTTTCATAGATAAGGAAAGTGAAGCCCAGAGAGATAAAGTGATTGACAAAGGTCACAGCTGTTAAATGTCAAAACCAGAATTCAAACCTATATCATCTAATTTGAATCCAGTGTTCTTTCAATGACACTACACTTGTCTTTATGCCAGAATTCTAAAAAGAGAATTTTGTTCTCTTAGTCTTAAATAAAAAAAAAAAATTTAAAGGTCTTGTAAAGTCCAGTAAAAATGTCTCAATTCAGATTCTCTCCACTAGTGAATATGGTTACAAACCTAAATTAAAAAAAATTTGAACGCATTACCTATCCCAATGTAGGATACATATATTGTGCTAAAATTCCTTGGACAGCTACCTTAACTTTTTCAGGTCTCTAGAGTACCAACCAAATTTGGGAATAAAGTAAAAATTTTCTGAAACTGTTCAAATTTAAAATAATTTATTTTCATTATTTGCATTATATTGCTTCCAAAAAAGGCTATTGTTTTTACATTTGAGGGAAATATTTTCTTAAAAAATACCACAACTTCAGTGAGCTGTAATACATATTTCAAATAATTAGGTTTTGTGTCTTTGAGTAGGAAAGTCACTTAATTCAAAGAGATAGTTTTATACAAGTCCAGGAAAAAAGCTCAAATTTTGTGACAGAAAGGGCCACTTTGGCAATTTTCCAGGATCTTGAAGGCACTGCCTAATTTGCATGTGTATTTGCATAAATATTATCAAAATTAAAAGTGTCCAGTTATATTTTTTTGTGTCTCCATCTTCCTAGATAGATGAATAAAAGCTACTTGCTTTTTTGTTCACTAGAAATAAAAGCCAATAGTTTATCAGCTGTCCTCAGTTAGCAATTACAGAAACAAGACAAAGATATTCTACATTTCATTCCTAGTCTGCATTTGGCCTTTAGATCATGCCCTGGGGAACCAAGGCATTAAACTTTGAAAAAATTCTGTGAGTGAAATATTCTCATCTTTCTTTTTTCTCTTATATATCCTAAAGAATCACAGAAAAAGCTTCAGAGTTTGGAGAATGCAAATTGGCCAGCTTTGTGGAAACATAGATTTCAGGAAGGGAAATAAATATATAATAATCCTGGGAAAATAGGGAGAAACTAGAATGTGAAAGACTTTAAATGACAAGTTTGGGAGCCTGTATTTTATCCTAGAGATCATAGGAAGCCATTAGAGTTTAGTAAGCAGAGCAGTAACAGTGAGCAAGAGTTAACAGGCATTTCTTAAGCATCTACCATCTGCTAAACACTAAGGATATATGGGAAGGCCTCAAGAATCCTTGTCCTCAAGAAGCTTATGTCATAATAGGGAAGGCAACATGCAAATAATTAGGCACATATAACTATATGTGGAGTAAATAATTTGAGAGAGGAAGGTATCTAGCATTTCAGAGGATTAGGAAAGGTATTCTGTAGAAGGTGGAATTTCAGCAAGTTTTAAAAGTAGAAAAGGAAATTAAGAGTCAGATTCTATTTTAGGAAAATTATTTTGGAAGCTATTTGGAGGACTAATTGCAAAGAGGCAAAACTGGGAGTCAGGATTCTAACTAGATGCCTGTTGCAATAATCCAGGTGAGGTCACGGACCTCATTAGAAGGCTGCACAGTATACCCCAATTCCCGATAACCAAAATAATGTTATTATTAATAACTACTAGAGATCAATAGCTACTAGAGAACATCACTATATACAAAGAAGCATTGCCTCTCTTTTACATCTCATTCAGACTATCCTCTACGACTGACAAGCACTTTTTTCACGTAAAAGTTTTCTTGTTCAATGCCTCACTTGATGAATTATCCACATGACTTTATTACTCACCACTCATTGATTCTATTTATTTAATCTTTTCCTAAATATAACTAAGAGTGCTCTCATCTGTGATGGCTTCCCAAGGTTACAGGTTGTACATGCCAGAAGTGGGGTTTGAATTCTATATATACATTCTACAGACCCTCTGAAAAGCTAGTGTACTTCTCAGATGACCACACTGGGATTCTGATCTCTGTGAAAATGTTTGTGAATAAGGAAATTCTGAGCTTAGTCTAACATAATTCATTTTTAATGAATTCATTCTTGGATGTAGTAATTACCATTTCCCTTCCTAAGTATTCAAAAACCCTCCTCTCCATAATCATCCTAGAAATTTTCAAGGATTCAAGGTTAATCTCCTTAAACTATTGTTTAAAGCAGAGGTATCAAACTTAACATGTTTGATAACATGTAGCATTACTACCATGTGCAAATATAGCCAATCTAGATTAAAATCTAATCGGGAAATATTTAACAGAATAAATAAAATACAATATTTGATGCAAAAACAAAAGACAAAAAAAATTTTTTAAGGCATTTGTTTCTGGAAGAAGTTTGGGATCAAGAAAATAAAGCTATTCTATCCCCACAGAATTTCTCTCCTCCATCTAAACATGCAATTCAACAAACATTGGAGAAAAGAAAAACAGAAAACAAGACAGACTTTGCTTTTAATTTAAAGGCGTACATTCTGTAGGAAAACATAATATAAATAAACCCAAATAATTTAAAACTAATTTCAGGACTAGTGATATTAACAAATCAGTTGATTTCCAGTTCATTCAATCAGTTCTCATAAGGCATGATATTAAAGTCATTTCCCACAATGAATATTCACCTTTACATGGACATTCCTCAACTTATCAATGTTTTTTCTAAAATATTTCTAGAAATAAAGACATTTCAGGTGTGAACTAAACAAAAAGAATACTGTGGGATCATCACTTCCATAATCACAGACTCTAGGACTCTTGTAACATAGACAAGATTTTATTTGTTTTCTTAGTGGTGGATTCATTCTGATCTTGCAACTCAGTAAAGCCCTCCTATTTATTAAGTAATTCATTCATTTATGACAGCCAGATGCCTAACCATGCCTTCTTTTTCTTGTGCTTGAGGGAGGTTTTTATTTTTTAATCCAAGTGGACATAATACTTTACTTTATTCATATTAAATGTCAACCTTTTTGATTCTGCCTAGTGTTATTTGCTAAATTTTCATATTTGATTTTGTCATTCAAAGTTTTAATTACCCCTCCCAGCTTTGTATTATCTCCACATTCCATGAGCATATGATCTGTGTCTTTTTCTAAGTCATTAATTATTTTTTTCATTGTCATTGAAAAATCCCTGGGACATTCTACTGAAATCTTCCTTCCAAGCCATCATTGATTAATGGCAACTCTTTGGACCCAGTCATTCAACCAATTTCAGGAACTACCCAATACTACCACTACTGTCAAGAGTAATAAGAGTTAGCATTTATAAAATGCTTTAAAATTTGCCAAGAACTTTACATATGTTTTCATTTGATCTTTATAACAACCCTATGATGTCAGTGCTATTATTATTCCCATTTTATAGATGAGGAAATTAGGGTTGAGAGAGATTACTCTTGTTCCAGTTAGTATCTACCAGAATATTTCAAGCTCAAGCGTTCCTGGCTCCTAATCCAAACCTCTATCCACTGTTGTTTGCCACATCTAAATTGTTGTCTATCCCACATCCAAATGCTTACAGAAGAGATAACAAAAGTACTTCATTTAAAGGCAGAGAATCTAGATATGAAATCTAGTTTTCCTATTCAATATCTGTTTGACTTCAGGCAAGTCACTTAACTTTTTTGTTTCCTAACCTACAAAAGAGACACTTGGACTGGATCAACTTTAAATCCAAATCTTTAGTATCATGGAGGAAACTTAGGAATTATTTAGAATATAGCAAAGGAGAAATGGTACCGAAGAAAGCAAGAAAACCAGATTCATTGCAACTAGACATTCAATTGGGAAGCAGTAGGAAAGAAGGGTAGATAAATATCATGGACCAAGACAGAAAAAATCAGATTTGATATAGTAGGCAATAGAAATCAAGTGGATTTTTGAGTGCTAGGGAGGATAGGAAAAGTGGCATATAAACATTGAATTTTAGTAAATATCAATCCAGCAATAGTATGGAAAAAGGAGAGAAGGAACAGAAAATGGAGTCAAGTAATTTATCTGATAGGTCTCAGCAATAATTAAGACAGGATTTAGACTAAGTGGGTAGCAGACAGTAGAAACAAAACACAGATGAAAAATCTTAAGAGACATTTCAAAGGAAGAAGCAATAGGGAGTGGGAGATTGGACAAGAAAAAAAAGAAAAGAAACACTCAAAAGTAACTCTAAACATTTTGTTGAGTAGCCTGGAGAGTGGCCTGCAGTTTTGACTATCTCTCCCCCCCACAAAAAAATAGGGGAAGTTGGGAAGGAGGGGTGATAAGAAATATGGGCTTTGATTTGAGATAACAGGAACTGTTTGAAGATTTCTAATGAGGGGGAACCCACTACTTTCTAAAATAGTCCATCAATCTCTCTAAGATCATAGTATGATAGGATTAGAGATTTTAGTAGAAAAAAAGGGATCCTAGAAATCATTTAATGTAACCTCTTCATTTTACAATAAGGAAACTCAGGGCTAGAGTAATCTCATTTCTATGATTCTATAATTCTGAGAGATGATTTATTCTAAATTGTAGAGATTAAAGAACATAGGCTATTCATATTTCCTGGTTAGGATATGTTTTAAATGATTTTTCAAAGTTAAATTATTTAACATAATTTAATGTATCAAAAGCAACTTTAAGAAATGTTTTGGTTTTGTATTCATATCCACAACACCCAACACCATGCCTGGCATATGGTAGGTCCTTAATAAATGCTTATAGAAATAAACTGAATTGAATAATATTAGTAAGATTTAAAGCCAAATGCCAAAAGTCATAATGTGGATTGTTATAATCCCTCTGAATATGAAATATCCATATAAATCCAGTCATAGGCATAAAAATACTTAGTTCAATGAAATTAATAATTTCATATGACATTTCATAATAATGAATACTACAGGTACAACTTCAATCAGTAAATATTTTAGCGCTTCTTAAATCTAAGTTCAACTAAAAATCTGAAGTGATTTTGAAATGTAAATCATGCTTAAAATTGGAAGGGAAAAGTCCAAATACTTAAAGTCTACTACTCCAACGATTTCAAGTATAAAATCCACGTCTACTTATATCTTACTTGTGCGGTCTAAATTTTTCTTCAATCAGCCAACAAATTTCCCTGTTTGTCAATAAGATGATGTGAGAGTGATTATTTCTCATTTGCCTTTGAGGAGAAAGAGGGTAATGCATTTCTATCAGTTACACTTCTGAGTGACAAGCCCTTCCCCCTCAGTCACCACGCAAAACAAAAAGAGGCTAGCAGCAGGGAGAATGGTTCAGACAGCATTTGTGTTGTTCACTTCTATCTATTTACGTATGAGACTTAAATATCTTTAAAACTCCTAAAGTTCTTCCCTCAAGAAAATGATCAATTTTCCTTAATAAATTTTCAAGTTTATTCTGTTTTCTTTTTTAAAAATAAGAATAAAACTTTTTACAAATTAATTTTGGAATCATTTTCACAATTTAATAATGATAGCCATACCTAGAACTTATTTTCAAAATGCATCTATATAACTTAGAAAAGAACTTGTGAATATATGTAAAGGATACTATTTAAAATATCAAAGAAATTTAATAGAACTATAACCCGTTGTAGAAATTTTTTGGGAAAAAGTATTTAAATTTTCCAAAATTCATTGTAGATATTAAACTCTATTTGAAAAGTTATGAATTTACTCTATAAATATAGAGGGAAAGTGTTATCACTAAAACAAGCTCATGAAATTGAGGTGGATTTGAATCCTACAGAAAACTTTCCAATTATAGATATCACATAATTGGCTTGGTATATTTGTTTGGAGTGGACTCTGTTGCATACCACCCACATAGCTCAAAGGTAATCAATTCATATAGTATATCATTTGAAAGCCCTCACAAATTCCTAATTCATACCAATTCCCAAAGGAAATGAAACACCAGTTGTGTTAATTCAGTTTTCTCTAGAACACTGGGGATGAGAGTCACTTTCCATAGTCACTTATAAGAAGAAAAAATCCTCCAGAGACTCTAGCTCAACTAACTTTAAAGTGTTACTTTTAGTTAGCTAAGAAATAATCACATCTTCAGTAAATTCACACTCCCAGGAACTGATAAACTGAAAGACATGAGTAGCAATATAGTCTGTTACAAAAGAAAAAAAAAAATAGAAGAAAAACATTCTTGTAGTTCTTTCTCTCTTTTCTGAAAGTTGTGTATGAATCTACAATTAGCACCATTATTTAATGAATGATTTTTTAAAAAATATATTTAAAAGTAAGTTATTTCTAATTAAATCTAGATATGCACATGTGTATACAGAGAAAGTGGTTGACATGCAGGCAAACTGAAGCAAGGAGGAGGATATTTATGAACTAAATAGCTTTATGTCATTTGATAAATATATATACACATATAAATAGCTCTAAAGTATATTTATGGTTAACCATTAATTTTTCTAGAACTTTTCTGTGTACCAACCAGTGCCATGAAAATTCTAAAAAGTTAAATAAAAATCAAATTGTAAGATACCTACTGTGTGTAATGTGATGTGGTAGGTAAATTTACATAAAGAGTAACAAGTTTCAGAACTCATCTAAGACACTGATGAACTAGGACCTAAACATACAACCCAATAATAAGCAAAAATAATGCAAAATGTTTTTCTTTTGCAAAGATGAATTTTAAAAATCCATGTTTCATATAACAAAGTGAAATGTTTCATCTAGTTGAAATATACACACACACACACACACACACACACATACACACACACAAAGTCTCATAACTAGCTTCTGATTCTAGTTGGACTATTACAATAAAAAATACATTTGAGTTCTCTCTTACTATATGTTTTGATATCTGTCTATATTTGTAACCTTTGTTTGGCTAGTTATAGTCATTTTAGTAATGTAGAAATCTGTGATTTTGTCCACATGGGTACTCCTGTCACCTTTGCCAATAGCAGACTATCTTCAACTTAGTTGGAGAGGTATTGATTGTAACTAACAAAATTCTATTGCTGTGCAACCAACCTGGTAAGGGGTCTTTACCACGTAATTAGGCCAGTCTCTGGATAACAGAAATAGTCTATCATCAGGCATACACTTGAAGTTTCTGCAACTTGGCATGAGCTGCCAAAGCTCCTCAGCATTTCTTATATTGAGCTTTAGAAAACTTGTAAGGCATTAAACTTGGGCTTTAGTGAGGAACAATGTTTAGATGATAAAGATGTAGATATTGATATAGACAAAGATATAGATAAGTCTTTTTGAATTTTAGAACATGGAGAAAAAGATAGTAAAGGATAGGAAAAAAAGAGGAAGTTCTTACGTCAATGTTTATTTCACTACCACTACTTGTAAGGGCATCAACTGCTTTAAAACAAAATTCTTACTTTTTTTATTTTAAACTCTCTTCCCTCATCAATATTTTTGCTTATGATTCTAAATGGTAGTTTAGTCTTAAAATGTCTTTTTAAATCCCCAACTGAAACTCTGGGTGGTAGGCATTGCTTCAAAGTAGTCCAATATGGACAAATATTTAAAAGCATTGTTTTGGTTTTAGTGACTCTTAAAATTTTATTACAAAAAGAAAATAGATGAATACATTTTTAACTTATGAGTTTATGCAGTATTTAAATATTATGAGGCAGCTATGACCTGGCAAAATTTATTTATTTCTCTCATATCCTCTTAGAATTGTTCAGGAAGAGTTAATGCAAATTCTAACAGGAACATTTAGTATTTGACCAGACTTCACAGAAAAACAGAACTGAATGTATATTCTATATATGTATAGATCACCTACATATCAAACTCGTTTTTTATTTTAACAAGCTTTGAATTTATAAAACATTTTTAAGACTTTCTAGATATTTTTTTTTAATGTAAACTATTTCATAGTAATAGCATGTGTACTTTCAGATGCTTTATTGCTTTCGGTACTGCATACACATCTATTTAGTGCAAGATGGGGTCAATATACATGTGAGAATAAGTAATGGTGGAATCTCCCTATTAAAATAATTTGGATCACCGTTTTGAATTTTCATATTTAAACACCACTTTCTATAGGACAACTGCCTCCTAACTTACATACAGGAAAAGCAGTTTGAAAATTAGAAAAGGGAGAAGGGCTTTACAGATGCCCAAGTCTAAATAATTTAATTTAATACATTAATTAGTGTGAGAACATTTTTTCACACCTTTAAAGCAAAATGTGTAGTCATGCTAAATGGTGAGGAGAAGGCAGATTTATATTCATATAAATTAAGAATTAAAATAAAAGAATTAAAAGTAGTTTCCCATGTATCATCCAAAAAGTATTATTTCACCTTTCTTTCATAAAAGTCTAATCATAGGGGGAGAATGAGTGGAACATAAAGCAGTTGAAGTCAAGTCAAGAAATATTTATTAAACTTCTACCAGGAAGGGCAACTAGGTTGAACAGCAGGTAGAGTACTTACTACTTCTAATGTCAGGAAGACTCAACTTCCTGAATTCAAACCTGACCTCAGACATTTACTACCTGAGTGATCCTGGGCAAGTCACTTAACTCAGTTTGCCTCAATTTCCTCATCTGTAAAATGAGCTAGACAAGGAAGTTGTAAACCACTCCATTATCTTTGCCAAGAAAATACCAAATTAGGCCATGAAGTTTTGGACACAACTGAAGAATAACAAAATATACAAGCCATTGTACAAAGAACAAGAACTACAAAAAAATGCAAGACCCAACAGTCTCTCACTCCTTAAACTCTCAATGGAATTTTCATTTTTAAAGGAAGAATTTTATTCACTCAAATCTCTCATTGGTAGAATTTGGGAGATTATACTCTTAATGTAATATAATATAATCTTAAAGTTATAAAGGAATTCTAGAACATCTAATTCAATCCATAGTTGAAAAAGCATCCTTCTCCTACAATAGATAGAAAAAATATCATTTTATCTAGGGCTTTTTAAACTTTTTTCATCCACAACCACTTTTCAAGAAATTTTTATGAGACCCCAGGTATATAAGCATACAAAAAACATATACAAAAAATATTTACTGACAATAAATCATAATTTTGCAAGCCCCACATTCAATTATATGACCCTATATGGAGTCTCAAAACACAGTTTAAAAGTTTTCATCTATAGTTTTTAACCTACAGACTTCCTTTGAGTAAGAACACACTACCTCCCAAAGCAATCCTCTCTACTTTTCTATAGCTGTAATTGTTGATAGTTTTCCCTAACATCAAACTTAATTTTTTCTCTCTGCAAACTTCTCACTGCTCCTAATTCTGATCTCTGGGGCAAAACAAAAGAAATCTAATCCTTCTTTCTTCTAACATTCTTTAAATTATTAAAGATCTCTCTCATGTTTCTTCCCTAAATCTTCTTTTATCCAATCCAGCTCTCATATGGCATGAGGTCTTTCTCCATCTTGTTCAATCTTTTCTGAAAATTATCTAGTTTATAAATGCTCTCTGGGGAGGGGAAAAGAGACACTAAGTCAAAGACTTCAGATACTATAAGGGAAAATTGAAAATGGCAATGGGAAGGCACTTGTGAAAAGACTTTCACAATGGCTCCCATGGCAGTAGCATCATGGTCTTAGAACAAGAAGAAAGGTGTGAGGTGAGCAGAAATTGGAAATGTTAGTGCCAGGGAGTATTGGATTTGTCATGAGAAGACCTCTGTATAAAAAAAGGTAGAAAAAATGCTGTACTGCTTCCTTTTTTAACACTTCTTTCTTGTCCTGCTTATCTTCTTGTTTCTTGAATCCAAAATTTAAAAAAAAAATGAAAACTATGATTAATTTGCTTTGTAGTTTAAACGGTTGAAAATCAAACTGCCATTTATGATATTGGATGTTTGGAGAATGTAATCTGAGTTTAAAGCAACCAACTTAGCCTCATAATTTTTGGAATATAACCTATATGTAATTTGAGAATTGCTTGCATTTGCCTTTCCTATATCAAATGGCTTCTGTTAGACAACATATCTAAATGGAATAGCAACAGGAACTCAGTCTGACTTTATTGATATAGAGAACTTCTAGGTGAGGAAACTCTGCCAATGCAAGTTATTACTTTCTCTACAACATAAAGTCTTAGAAAGTTGTCTAGAACCCTGAGAGGTTTAAGCTATTTGCTCAGCATCATTCAGCCAATTTCTGTCAAAGGTCTTCATTCTAGTTCTTCATGGTTTCAGTGCCACTAATCTACAAAATCATGTATGCTTTTGATGCATAAAAGTGCTTTTAATAATTAGAAAAAAACAGACTATATAAATATTACTTCTTCTGGTCATCCATCTTGAATATAAAAAAGTCTAAAATTGTAGGGGGAAAAGCCAACAAAAAAGTTAATTCGTTTGCTAAATGATTTTCTTAAAGCCTTAGCACTGCCATTAATTTACTAGGTATGGGACTTTGAGTAATCTCCTTAGGTCTCAATTTTACTGTCTCCAAAATGAAGACAAAATACTTGCACTACCCATCTTACAGTGTGGTTCTGAAGTCAAAGGAAATTCACTTCAATTCAACAAATATATAACATGCAAATACTATAGTAAGGTAGTAGATAATGTATATAAATATAAAATATTTTGTAAACAGTAAGAACTTTATAAAATGCTAACTTTGTAAATATTAAACACTATGATTTAATTTTACTATTATTAGTGATTTGCAAATTAAGGACTGCTTATGTCAAGATTCCCATTTTAGACAATGATTTCCTAATATCTCCAGTAATCTTTATGTATTGACTGGACAGATGAAGAAACTAAGATACAGATAGATTAATCAACGTTAAGTAACATGGTTAATAGCATTGATAAAATAACCATTCCCCTACCTTACTTCACTTGATGTCCTTTATTAAAGGACTCATTGTTATTGTGTTTCTAAAATTTGTCAAGGATTCTCTACATAGATATAATATTAATACAGACATATATGGAAACATTCTTGGAAACTGGACAAAATAAGAATTCTTTTTTTAAATGTAACTATTTCTGGTCTAAAAAGTTTCTATGAGTAAGTATGATTTTATAAAATAGGATCGGAATTAAGATCATATACACAAAGAATTTGCTTGATTTCTGGGAGCTCCAGTATGGCCTATTGATCTCTTTCATTTTTATTAAAATGTGACATCTGCATCACTAATTAACTCAATAATTGCGTCATGTTTTAATGGACTTTAGAATTCAAAAAATTCACCCACCCTAAACCTAATGGCGTTTTTTCCCTCTGATACCAGTAAAAGTGAAGTCATGGAACAATGGAGATCAATACACCTCTTATCATGGGTGTACTTTGATATCACCTGGTCTTAGCAGGGAATGCAAAAGGTCAAACTGCTATCAAACAAGCATATAAATAGATAAACTAAAAGAAGCTAAAGAAGAGACCTTAATCAAATAGTCTTAGGAAAAGCAATTAGCTGGCCTCTTATAGAAGCAAACATTTTGAGGAGCTAAGAGGGGAAAAAACAGACAATGGGGAAAGTTCTGTTTCCTAGGACTAAGTAAATGAAGATATTAGTTAAATAATATTATTTTCCAGGTAAACGAAAAGTCAAAACATCATTGATCCTTACAAGATACATAAAAAGCAAAATGCTCGCCAGTTTTGTTTTCATTTAATAATAGATTTAAAGATTTCTGGGAAAACTACTTAGGAAGTTGTAGAAATTATGGTAGGTTAAAATAATAAACACAAATTCCTCAATAGTATATGAGCAGAAATTAATCAACTCTCTAAAATCTACAAAACTGTCATATTTTCCTCATAGGCAACTTTTAAAATGAATGTTATTTCAACATACCAGTCATTTCAATGACAGTTTTTATTACTTTTAGGGCATTTTAAAACATGCTCATGATAGCTCTACTATAAAGGAGACAAAAATAATATTTAATATTTTGGTTTTTTCTAGTCCTCAACTTTAAATACTGTTGATTTAGAATGAAGATTTAAGCATGCCTAAATTGTTTGGGGGAAGAATACCAAGAAAGATATTTGTATTTGTCAAATTAAAAATAAGTAAAAATAGAGTCAATGTCTCAGGGAAATAAAAAAAATTTAACTTAACTTTTGGTCTGTGCCCTTTTCCCCTTCCCAAAATGAATAATCAGTCTTTTAACCAAGATTATATAAAAGATCTTGCATGCTCATAAAACTCTCCCCTTTTTAGGTGTATTAAATATATGCATATTGTTGGGATTCCCTGGCTTCATTGTCTATAATTATAAATAAGACTATCACTCCTCTTGTCATTAGGAAATAATGAAAATAATCAATTAATGACCAACTTCATTTCCACATCTTCCTGAGGTTAGCAAAGAGAAGAGGAGAACTGCAATCTCATGAACAAAGTCCTAAAATGCTGGACATCTAGAGGAGCGGACATCTGCGATACTACTCACTTACTACAGGAAACCTAAAATGCTGAGGTTTCAAAGATTTGCTCCCGGCCCAGGCAGCCCGCTCGGTGAGCACTAGCTTGGCAGACTCGGCTTTATTTAGACTTCTCTTACCCCCTCTAGTGTTGGCAGAGCATACACGTCTGCTTAGCCAGTTACCTCACTGAACAAGAGCGGGGCTAAGTCCTGCCCACCTATGACATCACCCCCTTCTTCAACCACTGCGAGGTGAAGCTTTAACTTCAGACTTGGAGGTGGGCTGCGTGTGCACGAAACTGGAATGCTTTCCCTCTCTCGCTCCTGCTCGGTCTAAGAGTGCTCTGAAACAGGACCAGCTCGCTGGGTACTGCAGCTGCTGTGGGCTTTGTGTGTTCTGGACCTGCCGAGGAAGGGGGTGGATTCTTTCAGTTAACAATCAGTGGGATTACAGCTGGAGCTGGGCATTGTATATAGGATTTCCTTTTTTCCTTCAGCTTTCTGGTAAGTGTTCCTTGTTTCTCTCTCTTTTTTTTTAATTTTCCCACAAAGTTTGATCTTTTACTTTCCCACTATGAAATCTTAATCTCGGCTCTCAGTCCTACAGATGAACGGTATGGATGTAAACCAGCAAAGAAAAGTGGATTTTACCCTATAACCCATACCTCGGAAGTTTCTTAGATCTATTTGCAAATGGATTAGTTTTGTCTTTATGGCATCCTATCCTTTGGAAAGACCAATTTAGAAAATAGCCAAGTTAAAAACTTGAATGTTTTGCTTATCCTGAACACTAAAAATTAAAATTCGGATTTTTCACTGTGCTAATGAAACGAAACGTTTGACAAACTTGGACTCTGCTGCATGTGTGGTATGATGGGCAATTGTCGTTTTTACAACTGTGAAAGGAAATCAATAAGCCTTCAGCACATAAGCAGGCAGGACATGAAAAGCATACGTCTTGCTCACAGCTACTTCTGTAGACTTATATGCTTTTGTAAAGGATTAACAGCTACACCTAGATTTTAAAGCTTGCATTGCTAGCCTACATTTCTGCTTTGAAGATTTCAGACTTGTGGATCACAACTATTTAATTCAACCCAGAGGAGAGGGAGACTTCCAAACCATATTCCTTCTCTACTATAATGCCAAAATTCATTGCTTGGACAAATGTAGTATGTGACTAGCATGGTAATTCATACAAAGTCCACTCAGAGAAACTAACAAAGCTAAGCTTTAGGGCTATGCATCATGCATGCAATAGGACCAGATTAACAAATCTACCCCCATCCCCTGGAAGAAAAAAAAAACCTAAACCTAAAAATTTCCATTCAATTTGTAAATAACATTCATTCAGCTAACAACTAGACTCTAAAAATATTATGCTCCCTCTACCCCCAAAAATCTAAAAAGTAGTAGGAGGTATGAAAAAAAAAGAATCTAATATATTAAGTCTGTAACAAAATGGTTGCATCGAGGCAAACAGTGCAACAGGGCCCGATTCCATCTTTTAGGTCTTTTTTTTTTTTTTTTAAATTTGGGAAGGTCTTTTTCCTTCTTAAGGATAGTAAAAATCTAGATCTTAAAGAATAAGAAAATACATTTTTTTTCACAATTAAAAAAAGACAATTATATTTTTAAGGTTTTAAAATAAATTTAACTGCTTTTCTTTTTAGGAGCCACCATATGTATATATATGTAAAATTTAAGACCACATATCTATACAAGTAAAAAATCCAAAGAACTGAAACAAAATAATCGCACCCAGTGGAAAACTGACTCATCTTCAGAATAGCCTCATTTGGCATTCTGTTTAAGAAAATCAATTTTAGCTTGTCCCAAAGTAGTAGATGCATATTTGTTAGTGTGTGTGTGTGTGTGTGTGTGTGTGTGTGTATATGCATGTATATATACTGTTAAAAGTACCATGCATAAAATGTTACTCCATTTTTACATGCAAGGAATATTAAATCAGTGATAGCCTAATATACATAAAAATCATAATTTACAGTACCATGTCTTTAAATATATGAAATAATAACATATAACAAGGAATACGCTTACCCAAATGTGATTGTATTTCTTAATTAATCAAATATAAATGAATTAGTTTTGAAATAGCATTAAGCACATCAAATCCAACTTATTTTAAGTAGTAGCAAATGTATTAAAATGAGTGAATGAATGAAAATAATGAACTCATTATTGTTGTGTCAGGTATTGTTAAATATTGATTACTAATTTGGTTGAACAAGTCACTTCTCTGCTGACCCTTTTTAAGAAATCAATTATAGCCAATTCAGAATGTATTGTTAAAGACTTCCTACCCATTAATATTAGTCAAATATATAATTGGTCAGCATATAAAATCACATTTATTAAAATGAGTGAAATAATGAAAAATCCTGTCCACTGAGAGTGACAACAAAACACTAGGTATTCCTCTTTCAAGTGCTGATTAATGATCCTCAAATTCTATCAAAACTTTTCTAGAACTAAATGAAGCAGTGTGAAATAAATTTGGTTGAAATCTTGTGGCTGTCAGACTTTGTTAGCAGGCTATTAATTATCTTTATCCCAGTTTCTTCTCTAGACTGTATCACCCAATCAAACAGAAACTCCAATTATGCTCAGCATCTCCTGCCTTAGGACATAGAGCTCTAATGGAGGAACAGTTTAGTCCCTCAAGATGAAAACTACAATTACTAGTGTTAAAAATATTTAACTTCATCTTAGAGAAATTCTCTACTTCCCTCGGCCACATAACCCAACTCTTTCCCACCTCCTTAGAGTATGTTTAACAATTTCAAAACCTAGAACGATGATTATCAAAGAATTTTCTTTAAATTTAGTTTCTATTTTGTGATATGTCAAATATCTTTAAAAGTTCTCCCTTTTAAATAGACATTATTCAGTATAATATGGTAATGCCTATGTTCTAATTCTAGAAATTATTTTTTTTTATTTTGCTTAAAGTCAATATTTAAGAAAGTCTTCCTTAAAAAAAAAATTGGTGGGTGGCCTACAAAACAAAGGATGTGATCAATCACAGAACTGGAGCTAATTGATCATTCTGAATACATCTTTTTAATTTTCTGAAATTCAAACCAATTTATTTAGAATGAATTGTCAGTTATTTTTAGAAAACCATAGTAAATATAATCAGTTTACAAAGTAAAACTCAGTAAATCTTTTAAAGGCTGAAATTTCTTCCTCTTGTACTGTGCCCCCCCACCTCCCATTCTTGCCCCCTGAGGCCTTCACTGTTCTTCTCAACAGGAGGCTTTGTTGTAATTAAAGCAGAGAAAAACTGGACAGCAGCAGCAAACATCTGACTTGTGGCTCCTAAAAGCAGGCTTCTTGTAGAGTGTACCACCCCCCAGTGGGCAAAAACTCTACAGTAAACTCACAGAAATATCAGTCCAGAAAAATGTATTTTCCCTACAGAGAATAAACAGAAACATCTTATAGGTATTTATAATGTGCCATCATTTGAGGAAATTTCTAGAAGTCAACAATTTACCCCACTCCACTCCCCAAAGACTGGTTGAATTAAAAATACTACCATTCTATAATCAAAAGAGTTTATATTTCAGGATAGATTTTACCGTTCCAGAATATAGATAATGTAATTTAATATGCATTTTGACATATCAACTAGGTAAATAGCACAAAGCCATTTTCTAGTATGTATATAAAATGTTTGTTAATTAATGTGGCCACTATTAAGCTATTTTTTACGGATAAGAAATTGCAAATTTTTTTTTAAGTAGAAAGGATGAAACATTTAGCAACATAGCTAGAGTCTCAGTTGTTTTGCATATGCATAATCTCTTTCTCTACCTCAAAACAAGTGTCAGGAATTTATGAAAGCCCTTTCCAGGTATTGCTCCACTGAAATTGGAGGCTGGGAGAAATTGCTCTCACTTGATAAGACAATGATAGCTTTTGTTCTTTATTCTTTTTACTTTAGATGTGGGCAAGTTACCTTGGCAACTTGGAGAAGAAAAGCTGAGTCCACATTTAGTTAAACACAATTTTAAAATTATACCACTTTTTTTAAAATCAATTATTATTTGGTGTAGTCTTGTTGCTTTTTTTTTTTTTTAATCAACACCATGGTGACATAAGAAAACAAAATACATTTTTTTTCTAATTTTGGAACGCTTAAGTAACAATAAATGTCACAAACTAAAAAGATATCAGATTTGATTTGTCCAATACAATAAACTGTATAATTTATTCTAAGAGCATATTTGTGATTTAATATAAATGGAAATGGGATTGAAGTAAGTACTCCTCAAAAAAATCAACAGATATGTCACTTTTATAAACTCTCAAACTTATTCAGTTTGACTTTCTCCAAAGGAAGTAGCAGCCCCACTTTTGCTGTGATAGTTTTTCTTTCTGTGTAAATCTAATATATTGTGATGGAAGTAAAATCCCAGTTGACTATTTTTTTCTTTTTTTGTCGTTGTTTTTAGTTTTAAGGATGCCCCATTTAATTTTACAAGCCAAAGTAAATGAAGTAAGATCAGGTTCATTGATCACAAATTTAATGGGGGAAAGAATCAGTAATGTAAAAAGAGAAAATAGCATTATTTTAATTATTATATTCAGTATTACATAAAACAAAGGAAAAAATCTTTCTTGAGTATAAAATTGCGTAGAAATTAGTCTAAAAGGGCACATTGCTTCTTTTACTTCTCAGCAAACCCTTTAGACTTCATGACTCTCAAGAGAAGAGTTAGAGGTCCTTCTGCTTGCCTAGCATTAAACAAAAGAATGGGAACTTTCCTGAAATCTGATGATCGTGGAAAATTTAACTACTAGACAAGGTGCTTAGAAAGCATTTTGTTGTCACCATCAACTAACCTTATGTTCTCCATTTTTAAGATTAACCATGTATCTACTTGCTTTTAAATACTACTTGGTGCTGCAATAACTTAGTATACATGGTTTTGATCATTTTGTTAAGCTTTCTCACTTCAATTGAAGGCTTCATAAACAAATTACTTTCCTAATCCTCTGCATATGTGCCAGGTTACCAAGAGCATTTTATAAAAACAAAGTGAGTTCTATCAAGCCTGTTTTCTTTTACCTTGGACTGCACTCACAGAAATAATGCAAGTAATTTGAATTAGAAGTTCTATACGTAAATTTCTTCTTGGCTTTAATATGGAAAAAAAATATACAGTTTACCATTTTAGGAGAATGTTTTCTAAAGATAATTAAAAGGAAACCATAATAAGAAAGACCCATAATCTTTACATTATGCATGGAAGTTGAAAGGAAAATAGGATAAATAGCATTTTAAGTAATCAAAGTCAATGAAAAATAAACCAGAATATTTAAAATGAAAAATAGTAAATAATGAATGTGGGGAATTGGCACTAACTTCATATAGGCTATGGCCTCATTTTAACACAAATGCCAATATTTCAAAATACTAATCCTGTGTGTGTGTGTGTGTGCATGTGTATATGTATATGCATGTGGATAGATAGATAAATGTGTGCATATGTACACATATATACACACACATGTATAATTTCTGCAGTTGCTTACTTGTTTACAAATACTAGTTGACTACAATTTCTTAAATTACATTAGTTTTCCTCAAATATCTTCCTCCATATTTTTTTTGGTGAAATGTTTATGAAGCTTTTATGTAGAACAAGTTCATTGTTCCCTATATCCAAAACAATAACTAAATTTTATTTAAAAATAATTGAACAGGAAAATAACTATTCCAAAGGTACTACAAAGATAGATACACGATGGTATAGTGATTGACTTTTTATCCTTATTATAATTTCAATGTTACAATAAAGTTTGGATGACAGAAGCATTTTTTAAAATAAAGATAAAATATTCCTTTAACTAGACTCCCACTTATTTTTCTCTAAGTTACCCCGTTAACAACATTTTTTAAAAAAAGAAGATTGATCCTTTTTTGTTCAAATTTAATAGGCTCTTTCAAGACCATGAATCCATAAAAGGCTCTGAATTTGATGTTGTGAAAACCTGCCCACAGTGTCTATACCAGCAGGGGTCATTTTTCTTTTCATCATGCAGACTCAACCATAATGACTCTATGTCAGTGACTGTGTAGAAAGAGCTCAAGAAGGGGGAGCTTGGCAGCAGGATACCCAGATTCTATGTGGATAGATCACTATAGCCTTTGATATGCAAAAGGTATTGTTTTGAGCTATAGTTTCAAATATAAAAGGGAAGTTGGAGATATCAAACACAATCAAATCCTGAATTGAACTGTTTTCAGTTTAAGTAAGGGTTAGGAATGGGAGGGAACTTATAAACTTAATCCACATATTTGAAACTGTGTCTTTCTTCTCTGAAGAGATTTGCTTTTTATTTTTTTCCTATTTTTTTTTTTCTCTTTGTTTTGATGCAATTTTGGGAGAAAAGAAAGATTGGTTCTAAGAACTTAATGAGCTTTAGTGTTCCCAATTTAATCCCAAATTATTATCACTATGGTATTAGTGGTAAATGTAGGTTTGCATATCAAATGGGGCCAGGAGGAAACAGTTTTAAAAGTGAAAAGGTAAAGTAAATACATTAGTCTTTTTCTTTTCCCAACTAAAGTGTAACTGATTTTCTTTCTCTGTACAGCAAATGTTCAAATAAATGCAAGACAGAGTTTGATTCCACGTCAACTCTGTTCCTAGTTAGGCAAATAATTAAAGATGTTTTCTTTTATCTTTGGTTATTGATATTGGCGACATCCTATGGTGCATGTTCTAGATAAGCCTGGTTGAGTAGCAGAAGTGGGGAGAAGGCATCAACATTTTTTTTTCCCCAGACTAACCCAGTGATTTCATCATCTCAGTTTCAGAATTCTATTAGATTGCTCTGGAAAATATGAAATGTTTGACTTGTTGACTCATTCATCAGGTTCTCATTTACTGTTTTCTTGATTGTTTTTAATCAGTTTCTAATAATATTTAACAGAAAAATAATTATTTTCTAAGAAGCATAAATTACTTAATTATCTTAATACCTTTAAATATATTCATACTATTTTCATGCTTATGAAATGTTTACCGCAAATAGTTCTAAAAGCAGTTTGCAATCATGATCTCAGTAGTTTGAATTGCCAAATGAATAAGAGGCAAATATTTTCAAGAAAACAGAGTACTATAATTCAAAAATTCCCAAACAAGTTTGAAAGGCACCGAATTCAAACGTCACATTGTGAAATGAATCATTTAAAGTTTCCTCTGTAGGTACTTTGCAATATTCATTAGACACTGCTTTATACTCCTCCTATAAACTGCTTTTCTCAGTTCAAGCCTAAGATATAAATTAAATATATCTGTAATTTTGAAAAAAAAAACAACTTTAATTCTATTTAACCAATCTGAGTTTCTTATAAAATTAAATTCAATGGCATTTAAAAAGAAAGTAATTTGTGGTTGTTTTTTTGTTTATTTTTTGCTTAGAACCAAAAATAAACAGCTCATTTTTAACATACTGCTTCTCTATAAGGTTTGAATTCTGAAACAGCTGCTCTCCTTGTTGGATGTCATGTAATGACTATGGGGAAAAGTAAATTACTGCTACTCTAACTAACCCTTAATTTTAGGGTCAAGCATCTCTATTTCAGAAAGATGCTCTTCCTTGGACAAAACACACCTAAAAGAGTGACCTTTCACAAAAGACAGTAAACAAAAGAATAGCCTGCCTTATTAGCCAGTGGCCAATATAATGCCATCACTAGAATTACTGATCTCAGCAGGCAGACTTTTCTTTGGAAAAAGAGCATTTATCCTAATGATTATGTTTTAAAAAGTGGAGAAATGCACCATCATATTTTAATGAAATTTGTTATCTATCTTACAGTGTGTTAAATTTAATAAAAGATCTTTCAGCCCCAAATGCACAATTTTAAAACTACTAGAAATATACTGAGAAAAACCTGATATATTCATCTAAGACAATAATTAAGCCTTTGACTTCCATATTTCCTTTTGGCCAAGACCTGCTTAGGTTTCCAGACTGCCAATTAAGGACCACAAACACCTCTAATGAGCTAGGGACTTGGAATTCACATTATGTAGTTGGGAAAATTAAAGAAAAAATAAAAAGGCAATATCAGACTTGGTCCTAAGCAAATGAGAAGAATTTTAAAAGCGACACTTTTCAAATATTTGTTAAAATTATGCTGAAAAATATGAATGGTTTATAAAACACCTAGAAATTTGTAGTATTTAGATTATATTTGTTTCATATATTTGCTTATATATTCAATATACACTTAGAATTATGCCTGTATGCCTTTAGACTTTTAAAATTTGGATAGTAGCAAGGTAAAGATGAGGTGAGGCTTCATTTTATAAACATTGCTTCACATTTACCAAAATAAAATATTTTCATGGAATATTGATTGAACCTAACTTTAGTTACCATTATTTTGGATAAGTGTAATAGTGAACTTAAAAAGAAGCAAATGACAAATCTATAAATTTCAGTTGCTTTCTACCAAATACTAGGCCAAGAGATCTGTTGGTTATGTAAATAACAGAATTAACTTAACCCTTAAAAATCTTTCAGTATGTGAATGCACATTGTTATCAATGTTCACTAAGCTTTGTTTGTTTTCACAGGTTAATTAAGTGACCGAGGATTTTTTAGAAGACATATTTGGAAGAAATATAGCTTGTTCTCTTTTATATTTATCAAGAAGAACATCTAAATTTCATCTTCTTTCTTGTCTCAAAAAAGAAAATTTATGCTTCTGTAACAAGAAGAAATACTCCACCAGAAATTTTGAAAAATTACAAAAAAGCAAAAACTGGAAATAGCTATTTCACTGCAGGTATGCAGACCTCAGGATATAGCTACTCAACAAAGTTTATACTTGGGTAACTTTATACAGGAAGAGAATTTGGGGGGGGCAACTGCCTGAAAAACCTATTATTATATAGGCCTTAACATCATGAATGGTTTTCTTCATGTGGATCTGAAATCACTATCTCTGACACTACACAGAAGAGGATATAAGAATTTCAAAGAAGGCAACTTCCATTAAGGCATTAAACTATACAAAAGAAACTCTTGACACAGAGATTCTATTTGAAGGGGAAAAAACATATAGGAAGCCATGTGTTGCACATAGTAACAGGAAGCTGAATTGTTTCCATCCTACAATCTAATGCACTTGTCGACCGTGATGAACAACTGCTGGAATGTTCACTGAGAACAGTGAGCCTTGTCAGGAGGTATATGCTGCAGAGCACCCTTCAAATAAACAGTCAAGAAGCAACTTCATGGACTGAACAAGAAAAGCCTTCTCCAGGAAAGCAATTTATGCCACTGGATCCCTGTCAGCACAGATTTTACTTAAATCTCTAAATAAGGTAGGGAAGATATTAATGTATTTTATTTTCATTAATGAAAGGATGAAAAGAAAATCTTACTTAGACCTATCCTTCATGTAAAATTATGATACACAGATACCACTGCAAATATCTATTTTTTAACTACCATGGAAGCTGAATAATGTTTGGGAATTTAAAAGGTGATTATTATGTAAGAGGGATTCATAGTGCTAACAGCCATAGTAGTAAAATGCCAGTTTTGTTTTGATGAAGAAGGACATATCTGTTAATATTTTTAAAAAATTATATGAAAGCATGGCTCCATTAAAATATGGGTCATAGAACTCAAAAACAAGATGTGATGGAGAGGAAAGAAGTTTTAATATGAAATTCTTCACAGCATTTAAGAGTTGGAAGGGATCTTAGAGATGATCTTACCTATTCTGTCATTTTGCAATTTTGATACCCACAGAAAGAGAACGGCTTTCCCAAGACCCCATAAGTAATAAAGGACAGAGCCAGGATTTGAACCCAGGTTTTTTGACCCCTGACTGATACTTTGTTGTTGTTATTGTTACTTTCCCCTATTACGTCACTATAATCTGCTTTTGCCCCTGAAATGGAATTTTGTATCCAATTATGTGGAAAAGTATTTGCAATATGAACTTTTCTCAAACACTATGTTGTTTATTTTTATTTCTCTAGAATTAGTCTTTTAAAAACCATCTTAACAATGAGAACAAAAGAAATAGGTGACTTCTCTTACCAGATTTTAGTGCACCATCAAAAGATAATTTTAATTATTTCAAGATTACTTTTGTTAGAATGTGAATTTTCTATATTTTTGCTTATATTTTGATCAATTTCTATCACTATAGAACGATAAAGTCTCCTGAATACATGGTCATTGGGACCATGCAAAAGTACTGTATTCAAGGACAAAAAGTTGCATGTTATAAGTAATAAGACTCAAACTCTAAAGAAAGAAATTTAGACATTGCTTTTACTTAACCATTGACTGAGGACCCTACATTAATCAAATCAGTAATACTTGGACAACTTATCAATACATAATGATGTAGTTATTTTGACATAAAAAGACTTAAGTCAACAATAATAGTTGGCTAATATGCTAAAAGCATTTATCTAAGGTAGCATTATATAATCATATTCATTGAAGATATAGTATAACAAATCTGTTAAAATCTGTTAAAAAAGGTAAAGGTAAAGATCATAAACACTGAGTGATCTGTAAGTAATAAGTAATGTAAACTCTGAAGTTTTTTTCTGATACTTGTTTTTAATATCAGCACTGTGATTTCTAACTGCTGACTGAGTTACTATTCTCTTTTTTTCATTTTTCCATTTTGTAGGGCACTGAAATCAAGAGAAAAAGATTTCTGTGAAGACCTCAACACTGCTGACCATGATCAATCCAACCTGGAGCATCTTCCTAATTTGGACTAAAATAGGGCTATTCCTTAAAATAGCACCCCAATCAGTCATGGCCAAATCCTGCCCTTCTGTGTGTCGCTGTGATGCAGGATTCATTTATTGTAATGATCGTGAGCTAACATCCATTCCTACAGGAATCCCAGAGGATGCTACAACCCTCTATCTTCAGAACAATCAAATAAATAATGCAGGGATTCCTTCAGAGCTAAAAAACTTACTAAAAGTAGAAAGAATATACTTATACCACAACAGTTTAGATGAGTTTCCAACTAACCTCCCAAAATATGTTAAAGAATTACATTTACAAGAAAACAATATAAGGACCATTACTTATGATTCACTGTCAAAAATTCCTTATCTAGAAGAACTACATTTGGATGATAACTCTGTTTCAGCTGTTAGCATTGAAGATGGAGCCTTCCGGGATAACAACTATCTCAGACTGCTTTTTCTATCCCGGAATCACCTTAGTACCATTCCCTGGGGTTTACCTAGGACTATAGAAGAGCTGCGCTTAGATGATAATCGGATATCCACAATTTCATCACCATCTCTTCAAGACCTTACTAGCTTAAAACGGCTGGTTTTAGATGGAAACCTATTAAATAACCATGGATTAGGAGACAAAGTCTTCATGAATCTTGTCAATTTAACAGAATTGTCATTGGTTCGAAATTCCCTTACTGCCGCACCAGTAAATTTGCCAGGAACAAACCTGAGAAAGCTTTATCTTCAAGAAAACCACATCAACCGGGTGCCCCCAAATGCTTTTTCTTATCTTAGGCAATTGTACCGATTAGATATGTCCAATAATAACCTAAGTAACTTACCTCAGGGCATCTTTGATGATCTGGATAACATAACTCAATTGTTTCTTCGAAACAACCCATGGTACTGTGGTTGCAAAATGAAATGGGTACGAGACTGGTTACAGTCTTTACCAGTGAAAGTTAATGTCCGTGGTCTTATGTGTCAAGCACCAGAAAAAGTTCGTGGAATGGCTATAAAGGACCTCAATACAGAACTATTTGATTGTAAAGACAGTGGGATTGTAAGCACCATTCAGATAACTACTGCAACACCCAACACACTATATCCTGCTCAAGGACAGAGGCCAGTTTCAGTGACCAAACAACCTGATGTAAAGAATTCCAAACTCAATAAGGACTATCGTACCACAGTGAGTCCAGTGAGGAAAATTATTACAATTACTGTGAAATCTGTAAGCACTGAGACTATTCGTATTTCTTGGAAACTTGCACTACCAATGACTGCTTTAAGACTCAGTTGGCTCAAACTGGGTCACAGTTCTGCATTTGGATCTATAACTGAAACAATAGTCACAGGAGATAGGAATGAATACTTAGTCACAGCCCTCGAGCCAGATTCACCATATCGAGTATGCATGGTTCCCATGGAAACCAGTAATCTCTATCTCTCTGATGAAACCCCAGTTTGTATAGAAACTGAAACTGCACCCCTAAAAATGTACAATCCCACAACAACTCTCAACAGAGAACAAGAGAAAGAACCTTACAAAAATTCCAATCTACCTTTGGCTGCCATTATTGGGGGTGCTGTGGCACTAGTGGCCATTGCATTGCTTGCTTTGGTGTGCTGGTATGTGCACAGAAATGGATCCCTATTCTCAAGGAACTGTGCTTATAGTAAAGGGAGGAGGAGAAAAGATGACTATGCTGAAGCTGGAACTAAGAAGGACAACTCCATCCTGGAAATCAGGGAGACTTCTTTTCAGATGTTACCAATAAACAATGAACCAATATCTAAGGAGGAGTTTGTAATACACACCATATTTCCACCTAATGGAATAAATCTGTATAAAAGTAACCACAGTGAAAGCAGTAGTAACAGAAGCTACAGAGACAGTGGTATTCCAGATTCTGATCATTCCCATTCATGATACTGAGAGACTCAAAAGACTTTATTTTGGTTTTTTTTTAAACCCAAGGGAGGTGACTGTGGGTACCTGTTCTACTGCTAAACACTGGATTAAAGACTGAAAAAAAGCAATGTACTGTACATTTGCCATATAATTTATATTTAAGAACTTTTTATTAAAAGTTTCAAATTTCAGGTTACTGCTGCGATTAATGTAGTGGAGATACCTGACCACAATTCTATATTTTAGTATTTTTTAGTAATTTGTACTGTATTTTCCTTGCAAATATTGAAGTTACAAACCATTTACTTTTGTGTTCTACTGAGTAATATGACTTGTTGACTGTGAAAGTGAATTTTCTTGCTGTGTTGAACAATCAGGACTTTGCATTCACTTGAGATCCTTGTAGTATAAGCACAGGCCATTTTCCACTTTGGTATTAATAAAATGTAAAAACTGGCTGATTGAGAAAAAATATAATTGCAAACATTCACAAAACAATGTGCAGGCTATCAAATATGTACACCCCAATGCAATTCAATAAACAGAAGTTTGTGAAGTAATGGGCAATATCAACTTTCTGAATATCACCGTTTTATCTGTAAGCAAATTAGACATCCCCCTTTAAAAAAAAGACAGAAAGTATTCCTTCTGAACATGAATGAAATTGATTGCATGAAAGCAAGACTTTGAAGCCTATTAATTAAATGAAATACTTAATAAGGCTTCAAAACACCACCACATACCAAAATATAACTGGTCTTCCAATTATGAGAAAATATATTTAGGAAATTCAAACGAGCTATCTTGCACGGAATAATCACTAATATCAGAACTGCAGTTTGGTTTTATATACACTACCATTCTGTTTTTGTAAAAGTGAATTTTAAACACATAATTTATAATTCTCTATAAGCTGTTATTCTGAAAGGGACACCAATGCTGATATCCTAGCCTAATAAACAATAAGAGGTAGAGTTATATAATAAGCATTTCCCTTGACAATCCAGATTAAGTAGTACTTAAATTAACTGAGTGCGAATTTTAAAAGTGAATATTAAATCTCAAATTTATTCTGGTATCTATGAGATGTTTTCACACTGTACATAAATATGCTCAATTTGTTTTCTCTATGACCAAGAATACTGCCCATTACTATCACAGTTTTCTAGAAATTACATAATAAACTTGTAATGTAACATTTATTTATAGCTTCCTACTGAATTGTGAGCTATTTCTTGTTTAAAAACCAAGCCACCCTTCTGTTGCCATGATTGTTTTTTTTTTTTTTTAATTTTCAACTAAAAACCAAAGTGCATTGTACGCCCTTTGGCCAGTCTTGTATGTGCCTTGATCCAACGCTACATGTATTCAGCTTTTAAAACTCGACAAATTTTTCATACACCCTTAAATATGAAAAATATTGGTCTTAATGCTGAATAAAATTTAAAAAAATAAGGAGAGAACAATTGTATTTGCTTTTTCCAAATTACATCACTGAATTGAGGTAAAATAGTAAACAATTCAATGATTTCCTAAAGCATCCCATGCATAATGATAAGCATAAAGAGATAGGATTTTTTTTTTTAATCTGGGACTTGAATTTGTACTCCACTTTACTCAGAAGTACTCAAAGGGCTTCATACTTACATGTGTTCTACTAACATAGCCTTCAGATTTTTTGTTATTATATTAGATGGAAGATGAAAAATGATCTCCCAGAGTGAACATTTAAAAAGTTAAAGAAATAACACCCCCCTCCAAATGCAAGCATGTATGACTATCAGTTCACTAGATGCTACAACGTGTATCTTCTATTGGGAAATAGAATATATAATTGGTCTAGAAATGGATTAGAAATGCTTTATTAAAACTCAAAAGGCTCACACTGTCCACTCCCTTTACTTGAATTTACTGTCGTAGAGGATAGTTTTTTTCCAGAATCTGTTTGATATTGAGACAACTTATTAAATATGGGAAGAGGTTACTAGGAAACATTTTGTACTCATTTTTAATGGGATAATTACCAAAATGATCATTCTATATGGTTCTATATATGGTTATTATTCATATAGAATTATTCATATTATTCATATAGAATTTGCAAAATTGCAAAATTATTCATATATGGTTCTATAAGAAGTTAAGAAAAAGACTAGATTTCTTTAAGTGCCTTGAAATCTATGAAAGTATTTTCTCCTATAAAAAGTATTTAGCACAATAGCAAGTTTAGAATAAGCTTTTCAAAGGCACAGAGAATTTAGGCTTCTGTATTAATATGTGCCTTCGTTCCAAGTTTTGACCTATGTTATTGATCATATTTTCATCTAGGATGAAACAGGAATATTTCTTTATCAAAAGTGTGAAGAGGACTAGCAGTTATAAAAAAAAAAAAAAGCTGGGATAATGATATTCTTTTTCTAAGGTAATTCTAGAATATCCAAGTATTCTAAGGATACTAGAATATTCTAAATTTCTCTTGGGGGGGGGAAATATATATATATATATATATATATATATATATATCCCTGGTAAACTTTCAAGGTGCAAGTTTTGCCCCAAAGGACACTAGATAAATTGAAAACCAATTACCAAGAAGGTTAATATTTAAAATTCCTATTGACAAAAACAGGTCTCCAAATTTGGCAGTAATGTAGAAAATACAGAAAAGAACTGTCTAAGCTTGAAAATTTATGACCTATGCATTTTAACAAGAATACATCTGGGAAGCCAAAACAAAAGAGAGGGGGGGAAATTTCTCCCTAGCTGAATGTTCAACAAAGTCAAAAAATTGCTTTTTGGAACCCCCACTTGAAGTTGCATTAAATCACTGTATTTCAATTCCCCTTTCATATTTAGAACAACAGTGCTCTATTTTTCAGACATGTCTGTTTTAAAAGTATTCCCCTGTGCTATAAGAACTAAAAAACTCTACTTTACTATCCTTCTGGTTTCTGACTAAAGCATATTTTGTATCTATACACTAACATGACAGTTTTCATGAAAGCATGAGCTTAAAAACATTCTAAAGAGAGGCATATATCATGGTTCGAAGCACTTGAACTGCAGACATTACAAGAGTCAAACCACTACTGAATTTATTTCAATAGCAGCTCATTTACCTGTTGCTAAAAATTGTATTAACTTTTTTTCTCTCTCTTATTTAGAGTTCCTACTTAAATAATAAGAGTAGATACTTTTACTTCAGAGTAGCCTCTGAATTGTTATTGTTGGGTTGGTTGGTTTTTTCTGTGGGGGAAGGGGGTGGTGGTAAAGGAAATGTTTATATGTTATTTTGTGTTTGAGAGTTGAGAATTTTCAAGTACTTCCAACTTGGTAAGCATTTGAATTTCATAAGATATATCATTCGCATTTGCCTAAAATCATAGGTATTCAGGGTTGTTAGAGACCTCTAACATTATCTGAATAAAAATTCCCTTATAACTTCATCCAGAATTGGTCATTCACTGCTTAAAGACCTCCAATGATATTCACTAACTCCCAATGGAGCCCATTTAATTTTTCATACCTCTGTTAGGAAATAACTCCTTTTATTTATGAGTTAGGAAATAACTCAGATATTATTATCTGAGGGTAATAGTAAGTACAATGGGAAGAGTGGTAAATCTAGAGTCAGATACATAGTCTTCATTAAAATCCTGGCTCTTCCAAGGTCACTGTATGATTTAGGGTAATTCACAACCTTTATGGACCTAATTTTTCCCAATTACAAAATCAGGATATGGACTAAACGATCCTCCAAGGTCTTTTCCAGCTCCAAGTCTATAATCTCTTGATTAAATGATTTAAAATCCCCATACAGTTTATGGGATTTTTTGTTTGCTTTTTAGGTTTGGAGGGAGAAGTAATCTAGGTTGAGTGACTTGCCCAGGGTAGCACAACTAGTCAGCAGCTAAGGTCACATTTGATTTCATGTCCTCCTGATTTCAGGATCAATGCTTTATCCACTTCACTAAATATCTCTGCCCTCTCCCCCCCCCCCCCACCCCATATCTAGTTTGACATCAATGCTCTTGTAACCTAACTATCTGAAAATTCTACTTTCTATTTTTTAATCAATAAATTAGTATGTACTGAATGGCTATAGTATAGATGATATTGTACTTATATCAAAAGCACAAAAGAATTATTATAGATAACCCCTGTCCACAGGAGATAGGTACCTAATTTTTCACCCTATGGAATTGCCATTGTCACAAAGATGATACATATCCATGGCAATTTTGTCAGACATAAAATGCAATATACAAATACTAAGTTCAAAAAGCAAACATTGTCCTAAGAAAGATAGCAATAGAATGAGCTGCTTTTTCCTCATTGGAGAACTTCAAGCAAAAGTTGACTGGTCACTTGTAAAAAATGCTATAAAGGATATTCTAATTCTTGACCATGTTAAGCTAGATGGCTCCTGAAGTTTCTTCCAAATCTGAGATTTTATGATTAGTGGTCTGGAAAGCTTTGTCTCGTCGGCCATGTGTCTTGTACATTCCACTCAGGGACAGCTCTAGTTGTTAGGATTTTTTTCTTTTCCATTCCTTCTATTCTATATTACTTCCACCCATCACTTTAAAAGTTCTGTTACTGGAGCCAAATCTGTGTCTGAAACCTTATCACTTCTCAAGGTTTTTTAAATAGGTGAAGTCAGATTAAAATATTAGGAGAACTTTAAAGAGAAAAGTAAGAATTTGAAGAAGATAACAAGTATATTGAAGTACTATTTGTAAAGCATTTTGCATCCGTTAAGAACTATAAAAATTTTGTTACAATAGAAACAATAATTCTAAGAAACACAGACGTGTATAGGAATGAGTCCTCAATTCCTTTACTTGATACTGATGGGGATTAAATTATGATTTCAAAAGCATACAATTAGTGCCAGGATTCCACCTGAAGATTTTTCTAGATAAATAATAACAATACAAATTCAGGAAAATATGCCAGTTCCATATTAAGATCATCTATACTTTCATCTTCCTACTAGCAAGCTTCTCCCAAAGAATCATTTGTTATCTTAGGTTTTCCAAGAGATTCTTTATATTATATATACAAATATAATATATTCTTTATATTCCATGAATACCACCTTGAGAGGCACAAACTCATACCGTTTGTGATGTTCAACAGATTTGAACTTAGCATTTTAGAAATAAAACATTCAGCAGTAAAATGTTAGGCTGAATTCACTACAGCACCTTTTTATAGCCCCACTGTATCTTATGAGAGCCATAACATAATAGCATTGAAATGCTATTTTCTTGAAGTATGTGTCCAAGATATGGTGCAGAATTTAAAACAGAAAACCTATGAGAACACTACTAGCTAACATAGAAGGAGAAAGAAATCCTAAGGTTGTTAACCAAATAAGTATCCAATGCAGTTTTCAAATGTTTTCTTGGCAGTGAACTGCCTGGGAAATACAGAACAACTGGTATTTATTACAGATTTGTACTTCTTAGCTGGGGCACCACAGAAACAATATCTAGGAATTATTAAAGAGATTGTGTACTGACCTTTTTTTAAATGACATCCTTAACTTGTAACAAAAATGGGGGTGTGCTTTGATGGAATATAATTACAAACAATGAAATCTAAGTATTGAATCAAAGATAGAAATGCTTGATATTAAATAACTATTGCAAGGATATGAAACAAAATCTGCTAGTAAAACCCATTCACTGGTACTTAAATTTAATGTCTGTTAGTGATATTTGGAAACATTTAAACTAATTTATTGAATCATATCTTGTATTAAGGTCAAATTTTGAAACAAAGTTTCATACATGCTCTAAACCAATAGGAAAGAAGGAGAAACTAGCAGATTTATCTAAATGTACCTCATTAAATCAATTTATCATTTATTAAGGAATTCCTATGTGCAAGAAACAGGAAAAAGACAGAATAAAAGTAGCTTTTGTCTTTAAGGAGACTACATTTCATTGGGGATACAACAGAGCAGCAAGGAACCCCAAAAGAGAGAGAGGAAGAAGCTTGTACTAGATGAGTTAAACGCAAACCCCAGAGAGTAAAGAATAGTAGTACCCTTCCATCACCTGTATCATTCCTGCTTCAAATTGAGGTTCCACAGGCTTCATCTAAGGAAAAACACTTGTAGAAAAGGGACCTATCAACTACCAACTGAAGCAGCAAGCTAGGAATCTGAATCTAAGAATCTTGGGGAAAATTATAATCTTCTTGAGTCCAGGGACTGCCTTTGTTCTTTATTTGTATGCCCAAAATTTAATCTTGGTCTTTACACTTAATAAGCACTTAATAAACATTTTTCATTCATTCATCTATTCATTAATTATTCTCATTTGAAAAATGAAAACATAACATTCTGAGAGTTTAGGTAACTTCCCTATGATCACACAGCAACAAAGTGTCTAAGGAAAAATTTAAATCTAGATGGGCAGCTAGATGGTGCAGTGGAGAGAGTACCAGCCCTGAAGTCAGGAGGACCTGAGTTCAAATATGACCTCAGACACTTAACACTTCCTAGCTGTGTGACCCTGGGCAAGTGACTTAACCCCAATTGCCTCAGAAAAAAAAAAAAATTTAAAATCCAGGATTATGGACTTCAGCTTGAGCATTCTATTCTCTACACCACACAAAGCAAATATAACACAATACTTTATGACAAAATAAAAGTATACTTTACTACCTTTCCATCAGACGCCTGAATTAAGTTATGATAGTACTCTTAGGAAAAATTAGTCTGATAAAAGAAGTAAAGTATAACAGATCTTTAATGATTTACTTCAAAAATGTAAAAATGGTTTGAAAAAATCCTTCATGGGAGGAAATGAAATGTTATGGCTCTATAAAAAATGATGAACAAGCTGATTTTAGAAAGACCTGGAAAGATTTACATAAACTGATACTGAGCAAAACAAACAGAACCAGGAATATATTATATACAACGATAGCAAGAATGTGAGATGCTCAACTATGAAAGACTTGGTTCTTCTCAGGAATTCAGTGATTCAAAGCAATCCCAATAAATTCTGTATAGAAAATGCCATCTGCATCCAGAAACAGAACTAAGGAAATGTAATGTAAATCAATATATGCTATGTCTATTTTTTTATTCTGATTTTTCATCTACCCCATGGTTTTTTCTCTCCCATGGTCTTTCTCTTTTGCTTGGATTTTTCTCTCCAACATGATTCATAAAGCAATGTGTGTTAAAAATAGATAAAAAAGAAAAAAAAAATCCTTCATGGGGAGAGGATCCTGGGAAGATAATGGAGTAGATCAGAAAACTTGGTTCTCCAAATCTCCCCAACAAAAAGACGGAACACCACCTTAGAGAAGCAAAAATAAACATTAAGTGATCCAGTTGTCTACTTTAAAAAGCTGAGAAGACTCCAGGAAAGACTCATTCTGGGCAAGAGGTTCAGCCTGAGTGAAGTGTTTGTAGGCCAATGCTGCAGAATCAAACAGATTCAAACAACAAATCCTGGGGAGAGCTGGGCTGAGCCTCAGTCTTAGAAACTTTCATCTTAGAAGTGTGGGGTTCTGACTGATGAATAGGAGGAAATTAAAGAGCCTTCCAAGGTCAAAGGACTCTAAGCACAGCTGGGATGACCAAATATGCCTTAGATTGTGACTGTGGAAGAAGGCGCTAACAAACACCTGGTGAGTGCAGCAGTGAGGGGCAAAGACCCTTTTGGCTATGAGCACTTGCATAACGACAGAGTCCCTGGTTTCATTTCCAGGGTGAAGAAGATAGCTGTAGGAACTGGAGGAAACAGATCATTTGCAGGACAGAATAGTTATGGGTTGTAGTCATGGCTTAGGAGTGGAGAAGGGAGCTCAAAGTTGGGCAACTGAAACAAACCTCAGAAAATAATAGAAAGACCTGAGACTTGGGATATCATTCCCCATACCTTGGGACTGCAACTTGATTATATTAATAGCTATTAAAAACAAAAAAATAACAAAAATAAATAAATAAATATGAAAAAGCAAAGGGGATAAAGAAGATCTGGGTTTATATTCAGAGGAAGATGATAGCACTTAAAAAAAAACTACTCCTTTTTCAATGAGAAATGTCAAATGGTATCAAACATAAAAATAATTCATTAGAGAATTTTAAAAGGACTTTAAAAAATCAAATAAGAGAGATATAAGAAAATTACATTAAAAAAGAGTAATCCAAGAAAATTATAAAAACTCAACCAACTTGAAATAGAGAATCAAAAACTTAAGAAAATAAATCCTTGAAAACTACAATTGGGGAAAGGAGAAACTAATTATGTTTTAAGACACCAAGAACTCATAAAACAAAATCAAAAGAATGAAAAAATAGAAGGGAAAGTAAAATATTTTATCAGAAAAAACAATTTATATGAAGAATATATTGAAGAGAAATAATATAGATATTCCCACTATGTAAAAATTATGATTTTAAAAAAATGTTGAAATAATATTACAAGAAATTTTCAAGAGAAATTACCCTTAAGTTCTAGAACAATAAGGCAAAGTAGAAATACAAAAAAAAAAAAAAAAAAAAAAAAAAAAATCCAAGAATTACCATCTAAAAGCAATCCCATGAGAAAAACTTACAGAAATGCCATAGCCAAGTTTCAAACTCCCATATTAAAAAATATATTGGAAGCAAAAAGAAAAAAAAAACAATTTAAATATCATGGGGTTACAATAAGGATTATGTAAGACCTAGAAGCTATTACACTGAAGGATCATAGATCTTGGAATACTATATTCCTCAGCGCAAAAAAGCTGGAATTATGACCAAGGATAACTCACCCAATAAAATAATCCTGAATAGAAAAAAAATGAATATTTAATGAACTCAAAGACTTTTATCTTTCTGTGACAAAAACTCCAGGACTTAAGAGGAAAATTGATACATAATATCCAGGAGAAATATAAAGTAAACATTATTTGGTAAGCTTTGTTTACTTCCTACATGTGAAAATATGACAGTCATCATTATTTAGGTAGTTTAAAGGAAAGGCATGGGCTGAGCTGAGTATAACAGTGTGATGCTAAAAATGATGTAGGGAGAGAGAAAATGGAGTAATTACACAAATGAAGCATAAATGGGGAGGGCAGCTAATCCTAGAATCTTACTCTTATAGGGAATGCATTAAAGAGGACCAACAAATAGGATGGGAGGGGAGAAAAATAAAGTAAAAAGTGTGTGTATGTGTGTGTGTACATAAAAGTATTTTAAATTCAAAAAAAAATAAGAGGGCAAGTGGATAGGGTTGGGGGAGAGGATAAGGAAGAGACTCAAAGTAAGAATAAGTAGATTAAGGAATAAGAGGGAAATGTGAAGCAGAGGAGTAAGGAAGGAATAGGAAAGATAGGGTGAAGACAGTGAAGAAAAATAGGAAGGAGTAAAATACACAATTAATTGTAGCTTAAAATGTGAAAGGGGTTAATTTACCCACAAAATGAAAATGAATAGCAGATTCACAATCTGAACTCAAAAATATGCTGCTTCCAGAAAACATAAAAATAAGGGATACATACAAATATAAAATAAAGAGCAGTAGCAAAATGTTTTATTTAAATAATGAAAGCAGGGATAGTAATCATGATCTCAGATAAAGTTAAAATAGATTTAATCAAACTACAGAGAAACTACATTATGTGTTAGTAGGATTATTCAATATTGTTTTAGGCCATTTAAAATACCTACATAATATAAAATACCTGAGCATTTCTCTGTCAAAACATACAGGAACTATATGAATATAAACATAAAACACTTTTATACAAATAAACCCATATCTAAATAACAAGTAATATTTATTGTTCATGAGTAGATAGTAAAAAATGTTAATGACAATGTTACTTAATTTATTCAATAACTTTCCAATTAAATTATGAAAAATTATTTTTCTGAGTTAGAAAAAATAATAATAAAGTTCACTTGAAAGAAAAAAAGGTCAGGAATGTCAAAGAAACCAACAGAAAAAGATATAAAAGAGTAGATTCAGTATTTTCTGATTTATATATAATAAATGATATTATAAGGTGAGAGCATTTTTGAAGTATTAAAAAAAGATAATTTTGATTAAATTAAAATTTTATTGGATAAATAAAACATATGTAGCCAAGAACAAAAAAAAAATGCAGAAAATAGGGGTGAAACTTTCAGTATCTCAGATTGGATGTGAATTGGTTAGATTATTGCTTTTTTATAGAAATGATAAGCTGATTGATTTAGAAAACATGGAAAGACTTGTGAAGTAAGATGCTAGATGAGAAAATAAGCCTACTATGGTCTTACATATATGCGTATAAGTGTATATTTGTATATATGTGTTTGTTTATAGATATCAAGATATATATGAGTGTGTTTGTGTGTTTATCCGTATATGGCTACATCTCTCTCTCTACATACATATACACATACATCTATATCCATGAATATATATCTTCACACTTAACTGTAGCATCCTTTAGAATTGGGGGAGGAAAAAATGAAGCAAAAAAATGCACAGCAGAGAGCAAAAGAAAACTAACAAAGAAACAAAGAAAAGATGGTCAACTTTGAAAATAATATGTACTATTTATTATATAGATTTTCTTGAAATGGAAATTTGTCATACTGAATTTTTTCAATTTTTTTTAAATTAACAAAAAATATCCTTCATGGCATTGTACTCAATAATAATGTAAACTTTGTTTAAATTAAAACATTTATTTTAACAATTATTTACAAAACTGCTAAAAAAATATCCACTTGATTTAAACAGAAAACATAATATTTAAAACTATCATTTCATATTTGTGGGAATTCTTTTTTACTGAGAAAGGCAGGTCTTAACAACAACATGTCCTAGGAAACTGTAGCTTTTTGGTAAAGTATACCAGCTGATTGTGTAATCTGGAACATGGCCCTGGAGTATTGTGAATCTAAATTAACATATTGTATTTCTTCTCTCATAAACCACTTAGCTTCCAGACCTTATCTCTGTTTTGTAACTTGTCTTAACAGGACATTTTTATTTCCAGGTTAATCAAGTATTCAACCTCTTGAAGATATAAAAATGTTGTTAGCCTATTTGAGTAGAAAAAACAACCAAAAAGATAGTCTTATTAAATAATTACCAGACTCTAAAGTATTATCCCAAGGTCAGACTTAAAAAAAAAAAAAAGTTGAAATCAGGGGGTTAGTGTTATTCAACTACAGTAATAGTATTACCCAGAGTATACAGACTAATTCACAAACACGCTAATCCTTCCCCACCTCCCCAGACAAATTTCACACATTCTTTCCCAATTCTATAGATTTCCTCAGAGTTGTAGATAGAAAGATAGCAGCAGGAGTCATTAAAACTAATTAACACTTCACCTCTTTTGTAGGCTTTGTACTAAGATCTCTTTGGGGTCAAAGAAAAGCTGAGTTCAAATAAAATAACTAATAAAATGGTCTGAAAGGATATTTGCAAATTTCAAAGTAAAGGCAAAAACCATGTCACCACTGACATAAAATATACAAAGGACAAGTTAGCGCTGCTTTGTTCTCAGAAAAAAAATTACATGTAACTATAAAGTGTAAAAAAACATTTTTAAGAAGGAACCTAGATAAATTTTCATACTGTAGAAAAATTCTCATCAACTTTTATATTTTAGAATTAATGACCTAATGGGCCCAGCAAGACTACTTAGTCAACCAGTTCACCTCCACCTACTCCATATTGTTCTAAATATAGGGTACTGACCTACCTTACTCATAAAAATTTTCTAGGCCATGATATTCTATAGCTTCTCCCAAAATTCCTTTCTATCTTGTGATTCAAAAATTTTATTTAGATATATTTTTCTGGCTAACTTGTACCTTCAATCCATACGATATTAATGCAATAAACCTTCAAAGTGGAATAAGAGTCATTATTTATACATTATGTTGAAGAGAGAGCAGTGTTTTCCAGAAAGTCATCATAGCTTTAACTTTCTATTCATTTCTAAGCATTTTTAGAGGCTGATATTTCGAGATTAGAAGACAGAGCACTCATGTTGCTATGTCATTTTAGCTGAAAGTCCTAGGAATGAAATAAATATGTTTGGCTATCAACCTTAGGCCACATCAATGAATCTTTCCACCAATTCATAATTAATAATCATATCATATCATAATTAATATCAGGTAGCACTACTTAATGCAAGTTTCAAGCACACAACTACTGGAAGAAACCAAGCACTACCACAGTTTGATGGGAATTATATCAATTGGACTTAACCCAAGTAAAAGGTATCTATGAAAGACATTTTAAAAATGGGGACATGAGGGACAAATTTTTTACATTTTTTTTTCCTTTAGTATGAACATAATTAGAAATGCCATACATGAAAATAAAATATTTTATTCCAAAGAATAACATTCATTATTGTGTTCTGGCCCTTTGTAACACTGTAGTCTATGGAAATAGATTATCCTGCATTTTCCCTGAACAGCATGAATTTAACCAAAATGAATTTACCAAGAAAATTGGTAAATTCAAAATTAAGAAAGAATTAGCCATTTTTTCTACCTAACACATACATGTTCAAGCCTGCTACACTCAGTTTCTACAATGAACAGATCTGGAAATGCTAGTCTGGAAGAAACTCTAATATAAACAACTGTAAAAACAAAAACAAAATACCCACTCCTGGGGCACATACACTAAAGAAATTACCAATGATATACCAATAAATGAAAAGAGCAAATAAGCTCATTACAACTTGGAACAAAGATTTTAAAATTGTGCAGCATAATTAATCACTATATTTATTAGCAAACATGATAAAAAATTAAAAATACAAAACTAACTAAGCAGCATGCTACTATAATAATATATTGAATAAATCTATTACTGGGACCCTCTAAACAGAATATTCCCAGCTAAATGGAAAATTTAGGTGTTCAAATTATGATCTATTAGTAAAGTAAAAAAAAAAATAGCAGTAAGGAAGAATGAAAGAAGTATCTCAAATTGGAGTCAGAAAATCTAAGCTCAAATCCCAATTCTGTGACTTTTTAGCTGTGTTACCTAGAGAATCATTTAACTCTTCTGGACTTCAGTTCCCTCATCTGTAAAACAAGGTCATTATACTAAATGATATCTAAGGTCCTTTATATCTCTAAATGTAACAATCCTATCATTGGAAAATAAATTTTTAAATGATACATGGCCTTATTATACTTCAATCAGTCTTCATTACCATAATTGTTGTGAAATCAAATATTACATACTTGGCTATTAGGAATATTAGTGAGTACGGGTTATTTATCAGCAAGGCTATTTCAAATGTTTATTTGTTCTTAAGTGTTCTTAACAACCACAGAGGAAAAATCAGGCACATAACAAATAACCATTGTGAATATTATAAGATAGAATTAGGAGACGTGTCTGTGTGTACAGTGTGTGTGTGTGTGTGTGTGTGTGTGTGAGTGTGTGCACGCAGAGCAGAGGAAGAGGGGGGAGAACAGACATTGTAAATAAACAATGAATAATAGGGATCAGAATGAAACAAGAGGAGAAATGAAAATGTTTTCATGCTTCCACATTTCTCCCTGAAGTAAAGGCCTTTTAAACAATATTCTACCAGTGTTGTTGTATGATTGCATATCATGGAATAAAATTTCACATAAAAATTAAAAATGAGTATCACTAAAACATCACTGGATAGCTGCATGATGGGTTTGAACAGGCTCCAAGATGCAACAAATTAGGAAATATAAAAGTAAATTAAATTAAACTATGTCATCAAAGTAATGTATAATTTCAAGTCTTGTTACATAGTGAGAAGGAATAACTCATAAATAAGTCTTATGCTCCATTAATATTCTCACAATATTGAGAGAAATTGAGGAAGTCAGTTGGATGGATTCCACTTATAAATTTATAGATGAATCTTGAAAAGAGTTACATGGTCAAGAATGGGCAAGAATGAATGAACTGACATCAGCATTTCTGAGGGAGGATCCATATCACAGTGATTACAGAATCATTTAAATTATTGGATATTCTCTGTAAGATAAATATCAGTTCCTTTTAATTTTTCCCATAAAAATGAAAATATATTTGAATTCAATGAGTTATTTTTGGGAATGTAATCTTAATTATTTCTTAAAAATCAATGAATAGTTTCACTGATAGTGATGAATAAACCCTAGTCATCTGTCATCTAAATCAAAGTATTAACAGAATTAAAGAAGCTATGTTGGCCAAGACCTCAAAAGCTATACTTTGAACAAGACCTGACAAGAACCCATCTCCAAGCTATACTAAAAGAAAAAAGCATGGCTTATTCTCCATGTACTTATTTCTCTCCCCATTCTTGGGGGAGGAAGGGAAGGGAGTAAGTGATTTTAATTTGGATTTAACAAACACTGAATAAAGTAGGTATTTCCATATACATAAAAGAATTGAAAAAGGTATACATGAAACTTTTGTAGTGCAGTCATTTTCAGTCTTGTCCAACTTTTTGTGACCCTACTTGGCAAAGATACTGGAATGATTTGCCATTTCCTCGCCCAGTTCATTTTACAGATGAGGAAACTGAGGCAAATAGCTTTAAGTGACTTGCTTAGGACCACATAGCTAGTAAGTGTCTGAGATCAGGAAGGTATGAATCTTATAGACTCCCAGGTATGACATTCCATACACTGTGAGACTATTGCTCCCATATAAAAGTTTGATATAGTTTATATAGTTTTTCTTTTTAGATAATTTCCATTTGTATGTACTCAAATCCATAAAGGCATTTAGACTTGTATGAGCTTTTTTCTGGTCTTTGTTCTGTTTTCTTCTTTCTGTATTGGGAAAAAATGTCTCAAATGACTCACTTTTCTTTCTCTTTCTCTTTCTTTTCCTCTTCTATCCTTATGCCCTCTTCTTTTCCTACCTCTAACTAAGGAAAAAGAAAACAAGAAAATCTTTTAACAAATATGTCTATTTCAAGCAAAAACAAATGTCCACATTGGCTGTACCATTATTTTGCATCTTAAGACCATCATCTCTCTGTTAAGAGGCTAGTAGCATGCTTCATTATTAATCCTCTAGAATTAGAATTGTTAATTGCATTGTTCAAAGTCTTTCAAAATTGTTCTTTATAAAGTTGTTATTGTTTAAATAGATTGGTTTTGCTTACTTTACTCTGCATTGATATGAATGTCTTTCCAAGTTTCTCATAAACTGTCCATATTATTTCTTATAAAACTATAACATTTCATTACATTAATATACAACAATTTATTAAACTATTCCTCAAGGATAGTTAGCACTTAGTTTCTGGCACTTTCTTACTATTAAAAAAAAATAAATTTGCTATAAATATTTTTGTACATATGAATTCTTTAACTCTTTCTTTTCACGTTCAATTTTTATTATGTTTACCAGTCTAACAGATATAGATAGGAAATTCAGAGTTCCTTTAGTTTGAATTTATCTAATTGTTGTTGAGTTGAAGCATTTTCCTCTCATGATAGCTAATTTAATTTCTTTTGAAAACTGCTTGTTAAATTCTTTGACTGTCCACTGAGGAATTTGTTTTTATAAATTTGAATCAGTTTATCTGGAAGATTAGCTAATCAAATGACAGATAGACTTTATTATGTGTCAACAACTAGGGATACAGTTATTAATTTGCAACATAGTCCTTACTCTCAAAAAGATTGTATTTTATAGAAAAATATGACCCATAAAGGACCTAGAGATGGAGAGTGGTAGGGAAAGGTTACCTATTATGTAGGTGAAGGATAAGAGGAACTCTGGAGAGAGTTCCCATGTGAGGTAGGCATGGAGGACCTTTATCAGAGAAGCTTACAGTAAAGATTTTTTGTTTGTTTTTTTTTTCCCTTTTTCTCTTCTAATTTTAGATATATGGTTTTGCTTTAAAAAAGTACTTTTAAATTTTATATAAAATTTCTTCTATGGCACTCTCTAAGATTTCCTTGGTCATTAAAACTTCCTCCTAGATAAATTTGAAGGTATTTTTTCTTTGTTTCTCTAATTTATGTCACCCTTTATATCTGAGTCATGTATTTATGTATTTATTTGGAAGTTACCTTTCTATATAGTGTAAATTGATGATATATACCTATTTTGTGCCAAACTGCTTTCTATTTTCCCAGCAGTTGCTATGGAAGATTGTTTTATCCTAGAAACTGGAACCTTTGAGTTTATTGAACATTAGACTACTGTTTATTTTGCTCTGCATGTTGTATACTGAATCTGTCTCTGATCAACCTCTATTTTTTAAACAATATCAAGTATTTGTGATGATTACTGCTTTGTAGGACATTTTGGGATCCTGTACTGTTTTCTCTTGCATTTCATTCTCCCTTTTTTCATTATTTCCCTTGAGATTCTTGATCTAGATGAATTCCTCTAGATGAATTCATTATTATTTTTTGGAACTATAAAATAATCTATTGGTTGTCATATGATACAGAATAAATAATATGAATAATATAATTTTTACTATATTGGTACTTCCTACTCATTAACAAGCAACATTTCTCCAACTATTTAAATATCCCTTTACTCTTGTAAAAGGTTTTGTAATTGCATTCATGTGTCTTGTTAGAGAGATTATCAAATATTTTATATAGTCTGTTGTTTTTTAATACAATTTTTCTTTTTATCTCTTCTTGCTGAATTTTATGGATAATATATATGAATTTTGATCACATGAAGATTTATTTTACATTCAACAGCCACTTTGATCAAATTTAGTTGTCTTCAGATCAGTGTTCTTTAGATCAGAGATGTTGAAATTGTGATTTGTGGGACCCCAACCAGATGTAACAAAATAAATTAAAATTCAGGATGAAAATGGATAATATTGATTTGTAGTTTTCTAAGTCAATATGTGGGTAGCTAGATGGCAAAATGGAGATAGTCCTGGACTTTGAATCAAAATGACCATCTTCCTGAATTCAGACTCTGCCTCTGACACATACTGTGTTGCCCTGGGGAAGTCATTTAAACTGTTTTGGCTCAGTTTCTTCATCTGTAAAAATTAGCCAGAAAAGGAAATGGCAAGTCACTGCAGTATCTTTGCCAAGAAAACTCCAAATGGAGTCATGAAGAATTAGACATGACTAAAACAACTAAATAACAGGTCAATATGTGGCCAGTAGAGATATGTTTCTCTCTGGGTTTAACACTACTGTTCTAGATAAATCATCATATCATACACAAAGTGACAGTTTTCTTCCTCTTTGACTATGTTGATTCCTTTGATTTGTTTCCTTATCTTATTTGCTATATATAGTTCAAAGTGATAAGTCTATGATAAATAGTAATAGTGATAAAGGTAATCATATCTTTAATACTAATCTTATTAAAAAGGTCTCTAAACTTTCTGCCACATATGTAATGTTTGCTCTCATTTTAAAAAAAACATTACTTAGCATGTTAAGAAAAGTCTGTTTATTTCTGTTTTCTAGTGTTTTTTTTAAACAGAGGAGAGGAGAGGGAGAGGAGAGGGAGAGGAAAAGGAGAGGAGAAGGAGAAGAGAAGAAGAGGAGAAGAAGAGGAGAAGGAGAGGAGAGGGAGAGGAGAGGAAGAGGAGAGAACCATAATGTCATTTTCATGATTGTCTTGAATTTATTTTTATTTTTTATTACAGATTTGTCTAAAAGTATAATTGCTATCACTGATTTTTTTTTGTCTACCTGAAGTGACCTGCTCCAGTCACTCATCATACAATCTTTATTATTTATTTTGTGAATCTTTATTTGAAACAACATTCTGTGTAAATAACATATCATAACATTTTGCTTTCTAATTCTATTGTTGACTTTTCTTGGATTAGTACATCCCATTCACATCATTGGTTAATTATGGATTCCCATTCATGTGTCATTATAAGTTTTTTTTACTCTCTCTTTTCTCACACATGCCCCTTTATCAATAAGAAGAATGTTGTGGAAAAAAAAGAAGTTACTTAATACTCTAAACAATGTGATTTGTTTCAAGCCATTGCCGCTCTTCTCTTCTTTTTACCCCATTCCTGAGCATAGGCATATTTCTTTTCCAATAATTTCCAATACAATCCTTTGAACTCCTCCTTTAGGCTTTGGAGTTGATTATCCTTACAGCTACTCCCCTATCTATCTACCCTATATTTCCTTTTAAAACTCCTTCTTCCTGTTATTATTTATTTTATTGTTTACTTTTATGTACTTCTACACCACTCTCTTTGTATTTGTGGGTGTATATTATATGTATATGTTATATGATCAACCTTCTTTTACCTAGTTCCTCCATCATGATATTTTTTTTACTAATATATACTCAATAAATGTTTTTATTCATTCATTCTTTATCTAGTTTAAGGTATTTCTACACCACTCTCCTTGAGTTTGAATATGTGTGTTCAGTCTTCCTTTACCTAGCTCAAATAAAAATAATGTTCAAGAGATATCCCTAATCCTTTCCTCCATGTTGGTATTTTTTCATAATATATACTCTTAATAATTGCTTTTATTCATTCTTCACCTCTTTGTTATTGTTCAGTCATTCAATCACGTCTGATTCTTTGTGACCCTGTCAACCATAACAAGCCAGTCCCTTTTATCCTCTGCTATCTCTCAAAGTCTCTTCAAGTTCATGTTTGTTGTTTCCATGACACTATCTATCCATCTCATCCTCTGCCATCCTCTTTTCCTTCTGCCTTCAATTTTTCTCAGTATTACTGTGTTTTCTAAAGAATCCCTTGTTTTCATTATGTGCTTAAAGTATTTCAGCTTCCGCTTCAGTATTTGAACTTCTAGTGAATGGCCAGAATTAATTCCTTTAAGAAGTGACTGATTTGATCCCTTTGCTGTCCAAGAAACTAAAAAATCTTCTCCAGCACCACAATCTGAAAGCATTGATTTTACAGGTCTTAAATTTTACAACTGTGCACTCCTATGATGTAATGTAATATGAGTTCTCTTCTTCTTTTCCTCTTCAGAACAGTAATACTATTATTTACTTTTTCTACCTTCTCCTAAAATCATTAAACAGAACAAAACCACCCTCCAACCTCTGTCTTATTTAAATTTTTTACTACTTTTGAAGAAATTGAGGTTCTAAGAGAACACATATTTCTTTTCCACCTATGAGCATATAAACAATTCATCTACACATAGTACCCTAAAATTGATATAGATATAGATAGATATACAGATAGATCTAGATCTAGGTAGTAGATACAAACATATATACATACACTTTTTTATATTTCTATTGTCTCTTGGGATTCCATTTCAAAGTGTCTACTTAATTAGGGGCTTTTCATCACAAATGTTTAAAAATAATCTATTTCATTAGAGGTCAATTTTTCCTATGAGATATTGCTCAGTTTTGAAGAATAAAATACTAAAAAAGAAAATTTTCTTTATCTTCTGTCTTTGGGAATATTGCATTTAAAGCCTCTTTTCTGTAGAGATAACTACAAAGTCTTGTATGATTCAGACTATGGATTTTTAGTACTTGAACTCTTTCTTTTTAGCCGTTTGCATCATTTTTTTGGGCAGAAAGTTATGTATTTGGGGTATGAAATTCTTATAAGTTTCATTTTTCAGGCCTCTTTCTTTCAAAAGATTTTAGTGAATTATTTATATTTTTATTTTGTGCGCTGATTCTAAGAGATTGGACTAGTTTGCATTTCTCATTATTTGAATATGCTTTTTCAAGCATGATTTTCAAATAAATCATTTTTCACATTATGCTAGTCTGGCACTGATTCATTTACAATAGGTTCTCTTGAATTGCCACTCACTACCTCATACTTGGACTACTGCAATAACCTTTTGGTTGATCTCCCTTACAGAAGCCTCTCTCCATTGCAAATAGCTATAAAACCGATCTTTCTAACTTCATTGAATAAATTCCATGACTCTCTCTTACCTCCAGGAATTAATATAAAATCTTCTACTTGACAATGAAAGTCTTTTATAACCTAGCCTTTTTCTACCATTTTAATTTTTTTTTTAATACTTTAGTCACTGCCACATATTCTGAGATCATTGACCTCCTTGTCGTTCCTCATATATGAAGAATATTTGGCTGTCCCCCATTTCCTGTAGGACAGCTCAGTGGATGAGTCCGAAGCCAGAAGTCTCATCTTCATGAGTACAAATCCAGCCTCAGACACTTACTACTCAGACACTAAAACCCCAGGCAAGTCACTTAACCCAGTCTGCCTCAGTTTCCTCACCTGTAAAATGAACTGGAGAAGAAAATGGCAAACCATTGCAGTATCTTTGCCAAGAAAATAATAAATCATTTAGAATTGGATATAACTGAAACATCTCAATAACAACATATGCTGGAACTTTCTTCCTTTTCAACTCTACTTTCTGGCTTCTCTAATTTCCTTAAACCTAAAATTCCACCTTCTATAAGAAATTTTTCTCAGTGCTTTCTCACTAAGACTGCTCTCAATTTATCATGCATAGCTCTTGTTTTTACATAATGATTTGCATGTTGTCTACCTCATTAGGTATGTTCCTTAAGAATCGGGACTATTTTATTTTTTATTTCTTTGTTATCTCCAGGATTTGGTACAATCCCTGGCAGAGAATAAGTGCTTAACAAATGATAGTTGATTGACCCTGCTGTAAGATTAAATTGTTTAGCACTTTTCCTTTCATCTACCATATCTTGTAATTCATCTGTTCAGTGCTTTTGTGTAATTTTGCAAGTCTTATTGTTTTCTCCTGGAAAGGCTACCACATAACCTAGTTGATTCTCTTTGGTTTTCTTTATCATTATTTTATCTGGTACATTTTTAGAGGTTTACTAGAATTCTGAGATTTGTAATTCCTAAGACACTACCATCTTCACATAGTTATTCTTTTCTTCTATTCTGTACTCTTGACATCATCTTCCATTGTTCCCTTCACTCTAAATTGTAATGAAATTGTGGCCTTCTTCATCAACATCAATCTCTTCATTTGTGTCTTTCTCCTCCCCTCTCTTTTGGTGGTTTCTTGTATTATTCTCTTTCTCTCCATTCTCATGAATTGGTTCTTTCCTAGCTGCCTACAAATACATTCAAGTATTGTTAATACTTTAAAAATCTACAATTGGGCCCACTTTTCCTCAAATTATTCATTTATCTCTCATTCTGGATATTCTCTCTCCCCTAGTTTTTGTGACACTGCTCCATCCTGATTCTTATCCTATTTGTCTGACAAACTTTGGTGTATCATCATGCATGCATTAACCCCTTAACAGTAATTGTACTTCAACTCCCATTTTATTCCTACACTTTCACTTAGAGTTGTCTTCAATTTGCATGGACTTACATATCTCTAGACAGATCACTTAGTTCTAAGACTTCTATTAAATTCCAGTACTTCATCAACAAATGATTACTGGACATCAACAACTTTTTACTCAACATAAACAAAATAAAACTCTTTTTTATCTTTTCCCCAAACAAACCTATGTATTACTAACTGCCCTGTTTGTGTCAAGAGACTACCATTTTTTTGTCAAAACACTTAGATTTACAACTTCAGAGTCATCTTTGACTGTTCATTCTCACTAAATCTCTCACATCAAATTAGTTGTCAAGGCTTGTCAATTCTACTTGTCAGTTCTATAACTGGAATCCAACCCTTCTGTATTCATAAGACCATCATTCTAGGTCTGGTGTTCATTGATATACACCTAGACTAAGGCAATAGTCTTATAATTGGTCTCTCTGGAAAGCTCTTCCTCTCTAAATTACCCTACAAATAGATGCTAAATTGATATTCCAAGGAGATCAAGCCATAGCTCAAGAAGCTTTTATGGTTCCCTATTTTCTCTGAGGTTAAATGCAAATACCTTTGGTATTTAAAACTTCAAAATTAGCCTTCAATTTAGTGCCCTTTCAAACACAAATGAATGGGTAGCAACCATGGTACTCTAAATTTAACCCTACTCTTCCACTAACTTTGAAGAATATACTTCACACTTTAAAGGGGAAATATTCTATATGGATTGTTTTTAACTTTATTTACTATTCATTTTGTGGTTCATTAATTTTTTTTTGCTTTAGTAATCACTATTATTCAGTATTTTTTTAAAATTCATGTCCAACTCTTTATGACCTCATTTGGGCTTTTCTTGGCAAAGTTGCTGCAGTGGGTTGTCATTTCCTTCTACATCTCATTTTACACATAAGAAAACTGAGGCAAATGGGTTTAAGTGACTTGCTCAGAAGACACAGCTAGTGAGTGTCTGAGGCTAAATTTGAACACATGATTATGAGTTTTCCTGGCTCCAGACCTGGCATTCTATGTACTGCACCTCCTCGGCAATATATCACTTTAGTAAATATCCTTTCCCAAGTGTAAATTAGTTCTGCATAAAAATCAATTAGTGAACATACGAGTGGAAGCTCCAGGGTGACAATATTATAAACTTCAGAGATGTTCAAGATCATCTCCAGAACTTTGAGGGTCTTACTGATATTTGCCTATGTGGAACTCTAACCTAAAAAACTGTTTGGAATTATGAGACAATGAGCTCAGAGATGATTCTATGCTTTTTTTCTTTCTTATTCCATGTTTCCTCTCTCCTTTGAATTGTTTCCTTCACACACCCCTTCTCTTTATTCTTCTTCCTTTCTTGCTTTCTCTTTTGTCCTTACCCTCTATCCCTTATATCTATGATGGTTTCAGGAAAAGATAGTCCTAAAACACTGGAATTTGGTTATTTTCAAGAAATCCATGAAAACTTCCTACCCTGGCAAAAATAGTATTCTCTCTAAAGCTAAGTTGTATAAAGGGATAAGGCTTTCATGAAATTTTCTCAGTTATCTCCTAAGGCCTGTTCAAATTTTCATGAATACAATTCTGATATAATAAGTCCAGATTCTATGATTTAATGTCATTTGAGCAGAAAGTATAAAACCAAAGGACAGGAAATTTACTCTAGGAAAATAGGAAAGTGGAAAAGGAAGGAGGGGTAGAAGGAGGCAAGGAGATAAAAGGGTTCCTTCATCAAAAAGTAACTATCAAAGTTATTTTAATAAAATGATCCAGATAACTTCAGATCATTTTAATCCAGGACTTTTAGCTACTTGAATTCCATCTTTCACTGCACACTGCCAGAATCTAGCTGACATATTCTTCAAAGACTCAAAGCAACAGAACTCAGCTGTGACTTAAGTTAGATAGGATTCTTCTGAAGTTTTCCAACTGACAGCTGTTTGCTTTGGGGCTTATGTAGTACTGAAACAACTCAGGAGGTGAATAATATAGCCAGCACGATATTCTAGTCCAGGCATTTTTATTACAATAATTTTAGCTCTGGGCAAGTTGCTGTAATCAGCAAATTTTGACAGGAAATTCACTGACTATGTATTTTCTTCTTAATGTGTATGTAGCACTTAAACTACAACTGAGTAATATGCATGGAATGACTGATCAACACATTGTGGTTAGAACAGCTAGACTTAACATTAACCATTTTTTATGCCTTAATTGTCAAAACTGTTTGCTTTTCAGACAAATTCAATCAACTTTTATGTTCAAAGTAAAATCACTCAAATCAGTTTATCATCTCACAAGACAAACAATCTATATCCTTCAACCACTGACTACTTCCCTTGGGATTAAAAAAAAAAAAAAAAAAAACTATTGAGAAGAAGGATTTGGCTTAAGTAACATAGACCAGATGAAGGACAATAGGCATTCTCCAAGCCTGAGTAGAAGTAGAAGATAAGGAAGTTTGCTATTTCACCAACATTTTAAATTCCAAATATCAAATTTTCAATGTATTTTAAATGCTACTGTTATTCTTATTTTAATTTTTTATTTGTTTGGGAAAGTAACATAGGTGGATCAGTAATAGAGGGGGAAGAGTAGAAAGGTCCCATACTCTTCTATCAGAAAGCTCTTAGAAAGGAATACTTCTCTAATCTCCCTTCTTTACATCACTAGGGCCCTATGGACTATGTACTTGGGAAATTAAAAGTTTCTTGCTATGTCCCGTAACAGTTTCAGATGTTGTATTGAACCATGCACCCTCCATTTCTTGTGATCATTCTTTTTCATCTTTTTCATTTATCTACTCCAATCCAATTCCAATGGAGTTTATAAAATGCCAAGGATCCATGAAAGGCATCATAAGGCCTGCAATAAGCCACATCCACATAAACTTAATCAACAATATGTTGACAAACAAACAAGTAGCTGAATCATAATTTATTTATGGAAATGGAGAGGTTTATGATAGCAATTCAAAACCTAGTTATTACCACCAGCAATTATAGATAAGGTATTCTCAAGCCATCCAGAATTACTGAACAAAGCATATTATTTAAGGATATGGCAAAAACTGTAATATAACACTAAAGGCTATAAAATTTTAGTGCCTACTGAATACTTAGGCAAGATGCAATCTAGTGGCTAGAAATATACTACAGAAGCTCAATATCTTTCATACATTAATAGATAACAAATACAAATACAAATCCTATAAATTCAGGCATCAAATTATCTTTGAGAATTTGATAAATAAACTGCATTAGAATCAAGTTATTATCATAAACAAAACTGCTGCCCATAATTATCCTAATAATATAACACTGACTAAATAATTTTTTTAAGAATCCCAAGTTACATAGAATGAAAAACTTTAAAAAACATAAAAATGTGGCAGAAAACACCCAAAGATGTTTTCAGTGAGTGTAAAATATTAGTTTACATTGCAATATTATAGTTTAGTTACAAAAGGCCCTTATACATTATAGCCCTCTACAACAATTCTACAAGACATTAAATATAAAAGAATGATTGCAAATTAATATCATGTCCCATATCCTATCTAAATTCCATCTAAAAGATCAGAAATATAATATCTAACATTTAAGTAGCACTTTTAAGACATATAAAGTACATCACATAAATGATCTTATTTGATCCCCATACAACAGCACAGAGGAAGATATTATATATTCTTTTCATTCTACAAATGAAGAAATAGTCTCAGCAATGGTAAGTGGCGTAAACAGATAGATTGTATGTGTCAGAAGTAAGAGTTAAAAACAGTTCTCTCCAGACTCCAAGTGTAGCATTCTTTATACTCATATGAATTCTCCATTTTCCTAATTGTCCTACACTTTTTCCTTCACCATAAATGTGAATCACAGGAGATAGAAAGTAGCACTGAAGAGTTTTAGAATAAGGCATCATAATGTGTATATTACTACACTCTTAACATCTTTAATTGACACCAATAAACATGAAAGGGCATGGAATAAATCAGTCACCAATTTTATTTTAGCCTTTGAAACTTTGTACATGCAAAGAAGAGAGACAAGAAAAGAGAAACAATATCCACAGGAAAAATCTAAGGCTTGGAGAAAAATTATGTATGTTGGAAAAAACTTTGTATAAAGAAACTACCTATTTCACAGTCTATGTGAATTACAAATAGGAAAGTAATGTCAAAAACATTATCCTTCCCCATAATCCTACCCACATATCCTATGTATATTTACAGAAAAAAAGGCTAAAATTCCTACAAAGTTAAAAGACAAAAAGCTAGTCCTAAGAGAACAAGAAAATCAAAAGAGCACATAGTGTTTACAGATTTCATAGTGTTTACCCACAGCAGATCTAAATTAACATAAAGTTCAGATTTTGCAAGTATATATATTGATTTCTGGAAACCTATGCTGGGTACATTAAAAGAATAATATGACTAGGTCAGACAAAGAAACTATACCAAATCAATATTTCAAAATGTTTCAAAAAATCAAAAATGTAGTTTGGATTGTATGGTTCATGGGGCAGGAGGTAGGGTAATGTAATACAACTTTTCCAATTTAAATCATGGGGGAAAATCATATATATATATATATTGTGTGTGTGTATAAAACTGGGGTCAAAGTCGACAATTTATAAAGTTTGATATTTGTTTATGAGAAGAAAAAAAAGAACTAAATAATAGTTGCCTTTCATTTCAAAGTGTCTCTCTGATTTGGAGAAGTACATTTCTCTCTTGATCTTTACCTCACTTAATGGTACAGAGCTATCAAAGGAGTCCCCTAACACTTGGAGATCCTATAAACCTAAGCTATGAGCTTTATAGTCTTACAGCCTATAACGCTATAAACCTGTAAACTCCTTCCTGGCCACTTCAGACAGTTCTTTTGTAACACAAATCAACAAATTCAACCTGCAGAAAACACTTGGCTGGGCAATCATTTCCTTTTAAGCTGAGCATGTGTTCACTCCTCAAATCTGTGTTTAATTAAAGCTAAGGGCTTAATCAATGCCTTTTCCCAGAAGCTTCCTATTCCTTCTAGCTAAATAGACATCACAGCCATACTATTTTTCCCCTAGATTTTATTACCACAATTGTGGCACAACTGCTCAGCCCTCACAAGTTCTCTCTGCCAAATTCATTACTATGGTCTTCTGAGGAATCTCTCCTAGGTCTTCTTTTCAATGGCTTCCTGTTAGCTAAAGCAAAGTCCAGAATATGTAAGACATCATTAGGAACCTGAAACTTGGCAAAATTTAGATTCAAAGTCTAGGCTTACTGAGTTTTCCAGGATTCTAGAAATGACTAGTCTAGTACACAAACTAAGATGCAGTTCTACCTTTACTCTTTGAATTCTACCTAAGCATTTATTATATATCTATTATTTACCAGGCACTATGCTTAAAAACAGTGATATGAAGAAAAGGAAAGGGGGAATAGGGGATAGCAATGGTCCCTGTTCTCAAAGAGCTCATATTCTAATGCAAGAGATAACTTGCAAACACATACGTACAAACCAGATATATAGAGGATAAACTAGGAGAATATCTACAAGAGGGAAGGCACTAATATCAAGGAAAATAAGCCATAAGGAAAAAACACAGAAGACATGAGGAAACTCCAATCATACCAACAGATAGGGAAAATGCAAGCAATGAGGATATGGAGCAGTTTGTGCAAGTAGTAGCAAAGACTTTAGTGTTATAGGTGGGCACTGGAAAGGTAAGGAGGACCAGGTAATGAAGGGCCTTAAAAGACAAATAGAGGATTTAATTTTGATCCTGAGTATAACAGAGAAATCCCTAAAGTTTATTGTAGTAGACAATTATAGTAGAAGAAAAGTTTGACATGATCAAACTTTAGGAAGATCAGTTTGGCAGTTGAATGAAAGATGGACTGATAGGGAAGAAATATAATCATGGAGACCAATCGGTAGATGAATGTAATAATTCAAGAATAAAGTGATGAGGACCTACATCTGGGCAGTGCCAGTATCAGAGAAAAGAAGAGGTAGACATGAGGGATATTATGAAGGAGGAAATGACAGGATTTAGCAACTCAGTGGAAGTGGGAGGTGAGAGAGTAAGAAGTCAAAGATGATATCTGGGTATCTGGGTGACTGGGAACACAGTGGTGCTCATGATAGTAAGAGAAACCAGGTCAGAGTGTTGAGATATAGAGCAAGACATGGTTGATAATTCTGCAAAGGAGGCTACAAAGGAAGGGCAAATAAAACAAAACCAAGAAAGCAACATCAAGGAAATTTGAGGAAGAAAAAGAATTTAGAAGGAAGAAGTGGTAAACAGTGCTAAATAATGTGGAAAAACTAAAAAACATGAGAAAAAGGTCATTAGATTTAGCAATAAATAAATCATTGGTGTACTTGGAGAAAGAAATTCCAAAAACTGTAAAACAAAAATCAGATTATAAGATATTCAGAAGGGAACAAGAGTTGAGAAAGTGGAGGCAATATGGTAGGGCTTTTACATGCCTTTAGCTATGAAAGGAAGACAGAGGATAATGTTTTGAAAACAGGAGAGAGTGAAATGGAATTTTTTTTTTAAGGAGAGATATTTCTCTCCTATATATTTGTAGGCATCAGGAAGTGTGTTATTCATTGGTTACCTTAATCACTGAAGTCTATATGCAATTCCTTTGGAAAACTTTCAAAATTTGATATAAGGAATTAATTCTGGTTCATAAATGGTATCTAATATTGGTCATGTCTGAAATGTACAGTTTTTAGTCAAAGACTACCGAAAGACTTTCAGAAACAAGAAATATAATGTAATATTTAAATAAGTTTAAAAGTCAAAACTGAAGAAAGGTGGAGTGTCTAATTATGAAAATAGCTAACGTTTTTATTTATTTCACCAGATGAGTCATTAGGCATCACAATGTCATATACTCTGCATTGTCTAAAATAATCTTAGCTCCAAGTATCAAAGAAGCCTGTGCAAATACACTCTATCAAAACTGCATGTTTAGTTATGTTACATAGCAACTTGTTTTTCTCATATTATTGAAGATTAGTCACTATTAAAAATAATTAAGAATATTAACTATAGTTTTAAACAATGAAAACTGAATGAATAGTAATATGGAATCTTTTCTGAGCAGCAAAACTATGGTACTGTCTGCTTTCTTTTTTTCATTTTATTATTATAGCTTTTTATTTATAAAACATATTCATGGGTAATTTTTCAACACTGACTCTTGTAAAACCTTCTGTTCCCACTTTTCCCCTCTTTCCCCTCACCCCCTTCCCCTAGATGGCCAGTAGTCTAAAACATGTTAAATATGTTCAAGTATATATTAAATACAACATATGTGTACATATTTATACATTTATCTTGCTACACAAGAAAGATCTAGAAAGAAAGAAAAAAAAAACCTAAGAAGGGAAACAAAAATACAAGTGAACAATAACAGAAAGAGCGAAAATGCTATGTTGTAGTCCACACTCATTTCCTGTAGTTCTCTCTGTGGGTGTAGCTGATTCTCTTTATTGAACAAGTGGAATTGATTTAAATCCTCTCATTGTTGAAGAGAGCAATGTCCATCAGAATTAATCTTTGTATAGTCTTCTTGTTGCCATGTATAATGATCTCCTGGTTCTGCTCATTTCACTCATCATCAATTCATGTAAGTCTCTCCAAGCCTCTCTGTTTTAATCCTGCTGGTCATTTCTTACAGAACAATAATATTCCATAACATTCATAAACCATAACCTATTCAATCATTCTCCAGCTGATGGGCATCTACTCAGTTTCCAGTTCTTTGCCACTACAAAAAGGGCTGCCACAAACATTTTTGCACATATGGATCTTACTGTCTGCTTTCAGTTGTAACAATAAGAATAATGGAAACATGTCAACTCAAAGGTTGACCTCTTAAAAATGACAAGATTGGCTAGAATAACCTGCTATGATTACTGTAATTATTCTATACGACCTCCAACAAAGTGCTATCTAAAATATCTAGTCAGAATATGACAAAAAAGGAAAATGATAAATGTTGGAGGGAATGTGGGAAAACTGGAACACTAATGCACTATGGGTGAAGTTATCTGCCCATCCAACTATTCTGGAAAACAAGTGAAAATTGTGCCTAAAAGGGCTATAAAATCCTGTCTACCCCTTGTTCCAACAATACCTCTCCAAGGCCTATATTCTAAATAGACTCAAATGGGGGAGGGAGGGGAAGAGAAAAGACATATCTGTACAAAAATATTTATAGCTGCTCTTTTTGTGGTAAGTAATAGTTGGAAATTGAGGGGACGCTCATCAATTAGGGAATAGTTGAACAAGTTGAGTCATATGATTTTAATGGAATATTATGTTGCATAAAAAATTACAAACAGGATAATTTCAGAAAAACCTAAAAAGACTAACATGACTTGATACAAAGTAAAATGAGCAGAACAAGGAAAACACTGTACACAGTAGTAGCAGCAATATTATATAATAAAGAACTGCAAATGAGTTATCTGTTCTCAGCAATACAATGATTCAAAGGATCATAATGAAAAGCACACTATTTTTCACTTTCTTCCCTTTCTAGGGATATTTGTCTTGCACAAAATGATTAATATGGAAATATTTTATATGACTGTTCATGTACAATCTATATCAATTTGCTTACCATCTCAGGGACAGGAAGGAAGAAAGAGAAAGAATCTGGAACTTAAAACTTTACCAAAAAAAAAAAAAACCAAACAAACAAATAACATTAAAAAATGTTTTAAAATGTAATTGGGGAGAACATTTTTTTTAAATTAATTAAATATTGCAAGGTAGACAAAATATTTTAATCAAAGAACAAATCTGCTTGAGAAATGATAACTTCTTTCTTATGAAGAGATATTTATAAACTGAGTCCTTACAATTCAAAATGCAAGCCAAAATAAACAAAATTTAGACAGATAACTCTCAAGGAAACCTTTCTACTTATTCAGGTATCACACTATGGCTACATGATCACACTTTAATTGAAAGGATACCTTTCTTCTGGGATTAGAGTATGGTATTAAAGAAGTACTGCGATTTATATCTTCAAGTATATGTCTGGTTCTGGGGACTGGATTTTACATATCTTTTTAAAATTCCTATCACTTTATACTACTCACTGCACAAGCAAGAATTCAATCAATATTTGTTGATTAAATATTAACTGATAACCATTTTTGTTTATTCATTTTTTCAGTCATGACTCTTTATAACCCGAGTCAGATTTTGGTTTGGGTTTAGGGAACTTTGGGGTCAATTTTTTGACAGAGATAGTGAAGTCGTTTGCCATTTCCTTCTCCAATTCATTTTACAAATGAGGAACTGAGGCAAACAGGATTAAGTGACTTTTCTATGGTCACAACTAGTAAGTGTCTGAGGCTATATTTGAACTCAAGAAGAGGAGTATTCCTGACTCCAGACCCTGCATTGTATCCACTGACTCACCTAGCTGCCCTTAATCCAGGAAAAGAAGCAAAGAATTCCTGATTACCTACTTTAGCACATGAATCACTCAGAGAGTAGAATATGTGGAATAAAATATTTGTTTTCCATTATACTAATAGGTTGGGAGCTCATAAGCAAAAAAATCCAGTCAACTAAATACCATATTACATATAGATAACTATGAGGCAATTGATTAAAACTTATTCTATTTATCATATCCTCATCTGAATATCAACATAATCAACAAAATTTGGAAATTATTTATTCACTGTTGCAACTCTTACATTATATATTTGCATGTATACATATATACATTCCATACCTGCACACAACAAACACTATATTTCTGGTTCTTACAGCCATTCTGTAGTCATTCAGGTGGACTCTGGGTGCTACTTCTATTAGAATGTAAACTCTTGGAGACTAGAGGATTTTTTCATTTTTTATATGTATAATTCTAGTGCCTAGTACAAGCCTGGTATGTTGAAGGAATTTAATGTTTGTTATTAACTGAATTATGAGGAATTTTTACATAATCATACTCAGTGACAAAGTTACATAACGTCCCATACAAATTTTGGAAGCAAAGACAAAACAAGCAGGCAAGAGTAATTAGAAGACTTGAGATGGAAAAGAGAAAACTACAGAAACTGAATGGGGGTCGAAGCATAATATTCTCACAATTTATTTTCTTTCTTGTAGGCCTTCTTTTTCTTTCCTTTTGGTCTCTTTCTCTCTCTCTTTTTTAGCACAACTGGACAAATATGGAAATATGTTTAAAAGGATTGCACATATTTAACCTATATCAGATCACTTTCTATCTTGGGAAGGGGAGAGGTAAAGGAAGGAGAGAAAATTTAGAACACAACGTTTTACAAAAATGAATGATGAAAACGCTTTACTTCTATTGAAAAAACAAAACACTACTGAGAAGGAAAAGAGTGATTTGGAAACAATAAAGTCCCTTGCCTGGAATTTAATCCCATTTCACCTTTGCCTCTTAGAATCCTTCATTTTCTTAAAGTCTCAGTGCTAAACTATAAGTTTTTCTTTCTTCTTGTTAATAATTTTCCTTTTCAAACTGTCTTGAACCTTCCTATCTAGGCAAATATTGTCTCACTCACCTCCACAAACTAAGCTTTACCTCCTACTAGAATTTAATCTCCTTGTGCACATAGTATTTATATCTTCATCAGCTTTAATCAATGTCTTGCTCATAGTGAATACCTAATAAATGCTTATCAGATCCAACTGACTTGCAATCTTCTTATTTATTTCCTTCGGAAAAAAGACAATTTGCAAATATTTCTGTTACTGGAAAAGATTAGTTCTGTCATTTGCAGATCTATTTCAGTATTCTAAATGTTTTTAAATCTAAACAATTTTTCAGAAGTAATTACAGTTTATGGCTAATATTAGCTTACAATTAATTAGAAAATGGTAAATTTACAAGATTGCATGAAAAAAGTTCCTTATTCATTACTTTTTAAATGATGAGCATTTTAGGCAAAAAAAAAAAAAAAAAAAAAAAAAAATCCCAATATAAAAGGTATTTTAAATAGCAACAAGTTTTACCCACTCATATTTCCTTACATTGAAAAATATATTATAAAAAGGAATTTTTGTTAAAAGACTGAGTTCCTGCTCTTGCTCTCAACAGTACTGCTACAATATTTCTAGGACATGCTGCAAGCTAATTTTTAAATAAACTACTTATCCATAAAATACCTCTATAAAATATTCAAACTCCTCTGAGCTTCTGTCAGGCTCTCTATTAAGATTGCAAATTTTTTATTAGCTACGAACACATAAAAGAATTCATTTTACATGCTCCTCACTCTGAACAGAAGAATAAACAAATACTGTCATTCAAACTCAAATTCAACCTAGATTAAGGCTTGATGCAGGTCTGTGAGAAGATCAGAATTAGACTGTGTGTGAAACCATAGATTCCAAGCTGTTCTCAAAATCATCTTTGAAATTCTATTTCCTTTGATTTCTCTTATTAAGAGAAATGAAATCAACCAGCCACTGTGCTATGAATGTATATATACAAACACACAAGCATGTGCATGCATGCATGCACAAAACACATATACACAGACTAATTACAAAAAACAAACTACTTAATAACTTCATTTTTTTATTATCTATCTTTCTCGATAAATACTTCTGTACATAAAAAACTAAATAAAATAAAAATGGCCAAGCCAAGAAAAAATCTAGAAAATAAATACTAACAGTTTACTTTTATTACAATAATAATAATAATAACAGCTAAGATTTATGTAGTGCTTACTATATAAGTAACACAGTGCCAGGCACTGTGCTAATACCTCATTTGATACTCACAATAATCAAATATAAGAGGTAAGTACTATTTAAATTTCACCACCATTTTACAGATGAGGATAGTGAGGCAAATAATAATTAAGTGACTTGTCCAAGGTCACATTAGTTAAGAAGTATCTGAGGCTAGATTAAACTCAGATCTATCTCCAGGCCCAGTGCTCTATGTGATTAGTAACTTTATAGAAGGTTTCATAACTGAATATAGGGATTGTAAAATAATAATTTATTATCAGTAAATGTTTGATTTGCATATCCATTTCATATAACTATATACCCAGAGCATGTAAAAATTTCTAGATGAAAAGGGATAGCAAGTACAAAAAATTTAACAATCCCTGCTCTAGCCACTGTGCTACCAAGTTGCCAAGGATAAACTCAAATTTTAGATAAAAATATAAAATACTAATGCATAATATTAGTTTTCCCATTGCAGAAGTAAATTCCTACTCTTTTAAAGTTTTTCTTTGATGCCTCATCATGGTATAAACTCAGACTCAAGAAAGGACAGCTTACAGGTTAGAAAACTGACTCTCCCCCCCCCCCCCCCCCCCCCGATGACTTTATCAGGTCACACAGATAGTGATAAATCATATCAGAAGTAGAATTGGAATCTAGCTCATCTGACTCCAGAGTCAAATTTCTTTCGACTACACCAGAGGTCAAGGAGTGACTCTGGGTCATGCCACTGAAGTATAAACTATGTAGGGATGATGTACAGAAAAGCAATCATACTTGATTCAAAATCAGTGATACTGATTTATTATAGATCAGATAAGTAATTGGAAAAGTATATGATTGTGTGAATAGTCTAAAAGTGTAAGAGACATTTTAATGCTTTTAGATCTCTCTGCAATAACAATGCCATAATTATTCAATATGTGGGAATATTGAGAGGGTGGAGGATCTGTGTGAAGGAGTATCAGTCAGTTCTCTGAGTCCTGAGCAGCCTTATTTTAAGACTTTTTATCTATTAATTTAGCTAATGCATTAACCAGTTTTTTTAATTCCATACTTACTAGATTCATGAAATTATGTTTGTAAAACATTGAGTGCCTTTAAAAAAAAGCTCTCCATAAAAGAAAAATAAATACACTTAATAATTCTATTTTTTAAATGGGGACAGATTCCCTAAAATCTAGATGGGTAAGAATTACATGTTTTTTTGTTATCTTAGTATACACACAGATATGTATACACATACATATACCACATACAAATACACGTCTTTCCTATCCCGGCTGACTCTTTAAATTCTGCTTAATTTCTTAACCTTCCCCCACTCAAGGATCCCTCCCTTGTCTTCTTCCCTCACCCTTTGCTTTCCCATTCACCCATTCCTCCCCTTACTTTATAGGGTTTTGAGAGTGCTCTACTCTTCATGGTATATGTGAAATGTTGTCTATTGAAACCCATACCTGATGTGAGTAGGTTTTGAGAACTACAAGCCCTCCTCTTATACTTCTGTGTTTATTCTTCCTCTGCACCTCATTTGTATAACATGATTACTCTTTTTACTTTAATGTTGCCAATCTTTCTTTTGAGCTACTACTCTATTGTTGATGTGAATCTTAAATATATAGTATATGTTTCCCTTGTTTACAAAAAAAAAATAAACAATTTGCCTATGTTTAAACAGTTTATCCATTTTGAGTTCCTCAAAATTAATCTCTGATAACTGGCTCTTTTATGTTAACATTTCTGCCAAGTTCGGATTTGTTTCATAGAAAGTCCTGAAAATCTGTAAATTTGTTGAATGTTGATTTTTTTTCTCATTCAAAATTATAATTTTGCTGGATATATTTTTGGCCACAGGCCTAGTTCTTTTCATTGTTGGCAGATATGATTCCAGTATCAGTAGTCTTTTATTGTAGCTGTTGATAAATCTTGTACATTCTAACTATAGCTCCAGTGTATTTGAATTGTTTTTTTTTCTTATTTCTTTCAAAATTTTCTCAATGATCTGGGGGTTTCAAAATTTGGCAATAATATTCTTGTGTGTTTTCAATAAAGGATCTCTTTGACAGGATGATTAGTGGATTTTTTCTATTTCTACTTTCCCCTCATGTTCTATCACTCCAGGACAATTTTTCTTGGATTATTTCCTTCATTATTGTGTCAAGGTTCTCTTTGTGGTCAAAATTTTCTGGTAGTCCACTTATTCTTATATTTTCTCTTCTTGATCTGTTCTCCAGATCTGTCATTTTTCTTATGTTTCACATTCTATTCTTTTTTCTCATTCTTTATCATCATCTATTTTGTTATTTCTTGGTCTCTCATAGTTTCACTGACTTCCTCTTATCCAATTCTAATTTTCAAAAAATTGTTTCCATCTTTGAGACTCTGGACCTCCTCTTCTAGTTGATTAACTTTTTTTTACAATCTTCTTAGTTTTTTTAGATGGTTAACTTTTTTTTTCATAATATTCTTTTTTCTTGGATAATTTTAATTTATATTTTTAGTTTTTCCATAATGTCTCTCATTTGACCTTTAAATTCTTTTTTGAGTTCTTCTAGAAATTCCCTGGGGAGAGGGAGAAAAAGGGGGGAGCCATTTCATATTACTCTTTGGGGTACAAGCTTTTTTTTTTAACTAAAATGTCTTCTTCTGAAGACAAACCCCAACTTTCCCTGGTCCCATAATGTTTTAATAGTGTGATTTCTTCTTTCTGGTTCATTTTTTTTTTAAATAAAAGGTATTCACTACACATTTCTCAGATTGGCTAAGATGACAGGAAAAAAATAATGATGAATGTTGGAGGGGATAGCTGGGACACTGATACATTGTTGGTGGAATTGTGAATGGATCCAACCATTCTGGAGAGCAATTTGGAACTATGCTCAAAAAGTTATCAAACTGTGCATACCCTTTGATCCAGCAGTCTTACTACTGAGCTTATATCCCAAAGGGATCTTAAAGAAGGGAAAGGGACCCATATGTGCAAAAATGTTTGTGGCAGCCCTGTTTGTAGTGGCCAGAAACTGGAAACTGAGTGAATGCCCATCAATTGGAAAATGGCTGAATAAATTGTGGTATATAAATGTTATGGAATATTATTGTTCTGCAAGAAATGACCAGCAGGATGATTTCAGAAAGGCCTGAAGAGACTTACATGAACTGATGCTGAGTGAAATGAGCAGCACCAGGAGATCATTATATGCTCCAACAACAATACTATATGATGCTCTATTCTGATGGACATGGCTCTCTTCAACAATGAGATGATTCAAACCAGTTCCAATTGTTCAGTAATGAAGAGAATCAGCTACACCCAGAAAGAGAACTATGGGAATTGAGTGTGGATCACAACACAGCATTTACACTCTCTTATTGTTTGCTTGCATTTTTGTTTTCCTTCTCAGGATTTTTTTTACCTTCTTTCTAGATGTGATTTCTCTTGTGCAGAAAGATAACTATATAAATATGTATACATATATTATATTTAACATATACGTCAACATATTTAACATGTATTGGACTACCTACCATCCAGGGGAGGGGATGGGGGAAGGAGGGGAAAAGTAGAAACAGAAGGTTTTGCAAGGGTCAATGTTGAATGCATTATTTTGTAAATAAAAAGCTATAATAATAATAACATAAGTAAATAAATAAGAAATAAAATAAGAGGTATTAGTGTAAGTATCTCTAATTGTGGGATGGGGAAATGGTGCCTCAAGCATCCCTTAAGTTCTCCCCTCTGACCAGGAATCCCAAACCAAGACCTCCACCCTCCTGCAAGTGCCCCCAGCCAACAGCATCCCTGCCCCACTGCTTCTGCAGTCACCAGATGTGCAGGTTTCTTCTTCCCCAGGGTCCTGTCTCAGTCTGCATAGCTGGGCCTGGCACTCCCAATCAATGGAGGTTCCCTTGTCCTCCCAGACTCAGATCCTGACTACATAAATAGTCCAGGTTGTGAAACTCATTGCACCCCTGCTGAGGCTCCAGCCACACTCAGCTAGCCCAAGGGGATTTCTGAGGAGCTAGCCTCTAAGTGTTTTCACTTTACAGGTTAATCCCTAGCCTGGAGTCTTTCTTTATCTTCTCAAGTATGTCTGGAGAACATGTTCTGCCCAAGTCTTCTTGATTTTTCACTACTCAGTGTTTGCCCCAAGGCACAAATTAGTTCTATTTGTGGGAGAAATTGGAGAGTTTGAAATTTACCAAACTACTCCCCTATCTTTCCAAAATCCTCCTGTAAAGAGCTGAAAAGTGAGCAGATACACTTGGACAACCGAGCACTTGAGGCTAATTATTTATTGGACAATATTAGCATATGCTTGGAAAATGGCCCTTCTCACTATTCTGTGCTGGCTCAATCTCTTGTGTAGACAGAGAATTGTAAGGGGGGATTAGAGGGTGGAATAAGACAAGGAGAGTTGCTTTTTGGTGGTGGAGAGAGAGAAAGAAGGTGTGGAGATTCCTATGTCCATTCCCCTGATTGTTACCCCAAAAGACCAAAAATAAAGATCAAAGATTTTTGTTTATCCTGACTCCAACTGATTCTAAGGTATTCAGGGTGCTAACTCAGTCTTCCACCCTTCATTTTTTAAATGAGAAATATTAATGTAAGCAACTATAATCCTGGAGTGGGGGATGCCTCTAGTTTCACTTCAGCTCTCCCCTATGACTTGGAATCCCACTCCATCCTTCTGCAAGTGCCCACAGCCAGCAGATTCCCTGCCCACTGTTTTTAAACTGGTTCCTTCTCACCCAGGGCAATGTCTCTTTAGCATGACTGGGTATGCCATTATTAATCAGCTGTGGATCAGTCTGTCTTCCCAGACTCAGGCAAAATAGACAAAAGTTTCTGTGGTCTGGACTGAGGCTATTTAAGACCCCAGCTAGCCCCAGGGTTCCCTACTTGCTGTTTCTGTAGAGTCAACCTGGAGATGTTTACACTTCACCTGGGTTAAACTTCAGTCCTGGTTTCTTTCAGTGGGTCTTCTCAGGTTGTCCCAGGAAGTCCCCTGTTTTGTTCCAAGTCTTATTTGTTTTTCACAGGTCTATGTTCACCATGAAGTACAATTTTATTTTGTTAGTGTGGGAAATCAGGAGGGCTTGGAATTTTTTAATCTATTCCACCATCTTCCCAAAATCTTCCCTATTTCATCACTTTTTTCAGGTTTAAGACATAAAGAAACAATAATTCAAAGTTGCATTATCAAGAATGTTTTAATTCTCTTTTTTTGTTCCTGTCTAAAATATATTTATGACTTAATGCTTTGTATGTATAATTTTTTTTAAAGATTATACTTAAATAATAACCTAAGGTAAATTTGAATCTACATTTCCCTAATTCCAGCTGATGGCTAATCTTGAGGACAAATCAAGGATCTCTCAGAATCAGCATTATCACAATACTAAGATATTTTCCCTAAAAGCAATATAATAATCATGAAATAATTAGTACTTATTTCTATAACTACAATTACATAAAACTGAAAAAATTAAAGTTTAGTCAACTAAGTACTAAAAGTGAACCCCAACAACGTCTTGAACAAAAGGACCCGGAACCCTAATGAGACAATAAAGGGTTCTAAGTAATGTTAAATTTAAAGAATTAGAGTTACTTCTTTTAAGATATTGTTATTCCATTAAAAGATGCTTCAGAGGAATTCTAATAAGTGACAGCTAATTACCATATATTATACTTCTATTTATATTAGGCCCAGTTGTCAATCTTCATTTCATCAGGATCAAGAAGGATCACTTCAAGTTATGTTGTCAGATATCAAGATACTTCTGCTTGATACCATTAACCATAAGTAACATCCATCTCTATCCAGAATTCCTGAATTATTGTTTTTCTGCTCTAAAAAATTTTTACTCTTAAACCTTTGGGAAACTCTCCACAAAAAGAAAACATCCTAGGTCTAATGATAACTCTTTCTTTCCACCACAGTCCCTTTTCACACCACACACATGCATTTAAAATTTAAGCCAGAGATACTAATGGGTAAAAAGCAAAGTTAGAGTATAGTCAAGCTGTTGGGGAAGGGGAGGAGGGAAAGAGGAAAAAACAGAGCATTAATTACTGAGAATACTCAGATCTTTCTAACACCTTCCAGATATTTAGAGTCTAACAAATTATAAACTATACAAAGTACCTATCTCTAGTTATCTATTTTCCCCTTAGCCCATACATACATACATATATATATGTGTACACACACAACATATACATGTACACACATACTTTGAATAAGAATATATTTTTATTCACTGCAGCTTATCAAAGAAAAATAAAAGTATTTTTTCTCATTTATGTTGGCTTATTTAGAGAGTAGGATAATATTTATTTATTTTTTGCTTTTTTGATAACATTCTTTTTTAAAAGAATTATTTTCTAGATCAACTAGAAAAATGAATTAAGCCCACATTAATAATAATAACAGTAATAATAATATTTATATAGGACTTGCTATGTGCCAAACATTATGGTAAGCACTTTATAATTATCATATAATTTGATTCTTACAACATATTATCTATGTTTTACACGTTAGAAAACAGAAGGTAAATGACTTTTTTGATTAATTGTTTTTTATCAGTCATTTTCTAACAACCTCTTCTATCTAACTCTCTGAACCCTCTTTTGTAATAAAGAAAAACAGCAAAACAATTGACTTTCACTTTACCTCCACATTTAATATGTCATTAATTTTTTTTCTGAGTTCATATCTATGTTTGTATTGATTTTGGTTTTGTTTTTTATGTTTCCTTTTTTAGTTTATTCTTTGTTTATATCATTCTCCTGAAACTGATTATTTCATTTTGTGTTAGTTCATACAAGTCTTTTTATACCTCTCTGAATTTCTTCTATTTCTGTTGATACAATAAATTTCTGCTATATTCACATGCTACAGTTTGTTCAAGCATTCCCAAATAGACACAGACTTTGGTTACATCTTTTTGTGAATCCCAAAATTGCCGCCATGATTATTTTGGTATATTTAGGAACTTTTCTTTTGTCTTTGACTTCTGTGTGATATATACCCTCTAGTGGAATTAGCGACTCTTCTCTTTAAGCTTCCCTTGATATCAAACACCAACATTTTCTTTATGAGCTCATGTAGCTGTTTTTTTCCCTATAGCTTTCAACATATTTGTGCATTTTGGTAATGTGTGTTTGTTTTATAACAGTAGACTATAACTACATGACTATATTCTATCTAAATTTGTATTTACTCCAGCATCTACAGTGCCCAACATATAGTAGATAGGAATCCAATGATTTATTCAAATTCAGCAAGAGATTTTTCAATTAGGCAAAACATCCTCAGCTTTCTTGTTAGGAGGAACAAATATTTAACTACCAAAATTTGAGATCATGAAGTAACATCTAACTGATTAATGACATTAAAGTCTCTGAGCAATATAAGCTCGTCAGTGAAAGAGATGACCCAACCATCCATGTTTCCCTCTGTATTAGAAATTCTGCCAAACCATAGAAAGGAGGGATATAGCAGATAAAAGCGTATGGTGTCATAAAAGAGAATAAGATTTACCATGCAATTCTTTAAAATCTACTAAATCACAACCAACTGCTTAGAGATCCCTGGATCACACATAACAATAAACATCACAACAAATAATGTTCTGATCTATTTACAAATTCATTGTGATAACATCTCCAAGTTTATTCCCTTAAAACAACTAATACCAAGCTTTCAGTGATAAATGCTTAAATTTTGGATATAATTTTTTCTCTATTCCCTGATTTTCTTCTTAAAGAGGGATTTATCTTCTTAATTTTTAATGGACAGCATTCTATAAGCTGTCACTTAAAAATGTATTTGTTGAATACTCTCTGTGAGTTCTGATGAGCAACAAGGAAGTAGAATATTGGTTGATGGCTCTTTGGGAAATTATAAACTAATGAAATTGGAAGGAAAAACAAACATGAAAAACACAAAGAAAGTCCTACAGAAATATATAAAACATCTAATTCCTCTACATGTCCTCAGAGAAGATTCTATATTACCATCAAGGGAAAATCTCTCTTAGACTCTCCACAATCTGGTATTAAAATACTTTTCCATCCTTATTTCCCAATATTCCCATCTATGAAGGTTAAAAAATTATACTTCAGAAATCTAATAAATGAAGACTATTATCTCTAATTATTTCCATGACTGATTAAGTAATCTGTGTTATTTAATTCTTTAATTCTTCAATGATCCATGATTTCACTATTGTGATCCCTCCTTCCATCAAAGTCCATAACTTCTTAAGATTTAGTAAATAGTTTTCTGAGGAATAAATTATACAGAACTCTTCAATTAATTTAAACCCTCATTAATTTTATTTTAACTTACTTATGATGATATGCAATTTAAATATTTACTATTTTGCTATATCTTAATGAACTTTACTAAAAAATCTTGAATAAATCAAAGAAAACAAATTTACTTTTTATATTCTTTTTTATTCAGAATACTTTTTATATTCAAAAGATATAACCTTGAAGGTTATTTGCTTTTTTTTTTTTTTTTTTTTTAGGTATGCACTGTACTGAGGAGGGAAAGAACTTTAGAAGAGAATGATAATTGCAAAATGTAACCAGTTGCAAATAGTTCTACATCTTGTTCTCATATAAATAAATAGAGAAGTACCATTAATATGATATATAAATACTGTATATACTACCCAAATTCATGGCTGGCTACTGATAATAAAGACAAGCCCAATAGAGCAAGCAATAGAATAGGTAAATATTTATATAAATACATAGAAACTCTATCTCAAATAGATGGTTGAGAGAAATGTCCATTGTAATTTCACCTGTAATTTTGAAGATTTATTTATTTGTAATGAGCTTATTCTCACTTTTTGTTTGTCTGTTTCTTTGGTTTTGTTTTTAAAGACTGGGTTTCTCTTTCTCACCTAGGCTGGAAATGCAAGGACTATTCACAAGCCATATCCCACTACTGAGTAGTATAGGTGCTCTGACTAGCTGTGTTTCCAAACTTGGACACCAAGTAAATGATAAACAATACAGATAAGTTTATCCAAGTGGCAAGCATCTAATTGGCACAGTCCTCTGCAATTCACAACTTCAACACAATCTCCTGGGTAACTTGGATTGCTGGCCCATACAATCAAGTCCAGCTTCATTCTTCAAAATTCATTCTTCAAATTCATTCAATTCATTCAATTCTTCAATTCAAAATTCTTCAATTCATTCTTCAAAAATATTGAACCTGTGATTGGGCATTATGCTATCATCGATTGATGATGCTTGTTTGGGTCATATGGTTCAATCTGAAAGATGCTTTAATTTGAATGTGATTGTGCTATGAAATGCTTTTGCTATGAAAGAGAAGAACTCTATAATGGCATCTTGAAATTTAAAAAACAAAAATAAAACTAACCTTTCAACTGAAGGACATATTTTCAAGTGTTTTTATCCCCAGTAAATGATCATTCATTTAGAAAAGTTTCAGGGACTCCATAAGCCTCTATTACAAAATGTCTATATCAAAAAGAAACCAGTTGGAATGATTAAATAAAATAACAGCCCCTTCCAGGGTGTGTGTGAACACAAGGAAGCACTGAGATTACAGTGACCTGAATGCTAATAAGTACCTAAAGCTACAAAATAAGTACATAAGGCTACCTAAGACAAGAACTATGATGTGACATAAAATTTAAAAGTGAGCCACAGATGCAGGAATGAGAAAGTTTTTTAGCATCAAGGGCAAGACTACTATGGAAGTATATTCTTCATTTTAATTAAAGTAAAATGGAAAATATTAAGAAATAGTATTTTCTGTAAAATTCTTTCCAAAATTCTTGGGAAAGGCTCTTAGAAAGGTAGGTGATAAATGAAGGACAAAAAGCTTTAATTAGTAAATAAAATGAGATGATATTTACTAAAAAACATTTCGTACTGTACTTGACATTTAGTAGGTACTATACTTACATTCCCTTCACTTCCATTATTATGAGAATGAATTGAATAATATATAGAAACTTAACAAAGACTATCTCTGATCTAGATAAGAACAGTTGCCTTTCCCCAACCTTTACACTAAAAGCAACCTCCTCCCATCCCCTGAAGGAATTAGAGTAAGTTCCACCTCTTAGGAACTACCTTCTATTTAAGTGGAGGCACTCAAACCATCTCTATTTATTTTTAATAGCTTTTTATTTATAAAACATATACATGGGTAATTTTTCAACATTGACCCTTGCATAACCTTCTGTTGCAACTTTTCCCCTCCTTCTTCCTACCCTCTCCCCTAGATGAAGGTAGTTCAATATATGTTAAATATGTTAAAGTATATGTTAAATCCGACATATGCATATATATTTACACAGTTATCTTGTTGCATAAGAAAAATCAGATCTAGAAGGAAAAAACCTGAGACGGAAAAAAATGCAAGCAAATCAACAGAAAGTGTGAAAATGCCATGTTGTGTCTATATTCAATTCCCACAGTTCTCTCTCTAGGTGTATATAGCTTTCTTCTTTATTGAACAATTAGAACTGATTTGAATCATCGCATTGTTGAAGAGAGCCATTTCTATCAGAACTGATCATCATATAGTATTGTTGTTGAAGTATATAATGATCTCCTGGCCCTACTCGTTTCACTCAGCATCAGTTCACTTAAGTCTCTCCAGGCCTTTCTGAAATCATCCTGCTGGTCATTTCTTACAGAACAATAATATTCCATAACATTCATATATACCACAATTTACCAACCATTCTCCAATTGATGGGCATCCATTCAATTTTCCAGTTTCTTGCCACTACAAAAGGGCTGCCACAAACATTTTTGCACATATGGGTCCCTTTCCCTCCTTTAAGATCTCTTTGGGATATAAGCCCAGTAGAAACACTGCTGGGTCAAAGGATATGCACAGTTTGATAACTTTTTGAGCATAGTTCCAAATTGCTCTCCAAAAGCGTGACCACCTGTGTTCTAAAACAAAAGAAAGCAGGAGTCACGAGACCCACTATGAAGCTGGTCAAAGATAGAATGTCTATCTTCCAGCCCTTTTTAGCCCTTATATACCTTATTGTAATTACATCATTACAGCATACTGATTATGTGTGAACTTAGAGAAGCATTACAGAACTATACTTAGTACTAAATTTATATGTGAACTAGAATAACAGTATTTCATCAATTCCACTGAGTTAATACCTTGTTTCAAGTATACTTCTCCAGAGTTCCAGCCCACTACAAGAATGGTTGGATTTGTTCACAATTCTAACCAACAATGTATCAATGTCCCAGTTTTTCCACATCCCCTCCAACATTGGTCACTGTCTTTTCCTGATCTTAGCCAATCTGAGAGGTGTGTGGTGTTATCTCAGAGTTGTCTTAATTTGCATTTCTCTGATTAATAGTGATTTGGGGCACCTTTTCATATGACTAGAAATAATCTGAAAATTTGACCATTTATCAATTGGAAAATGGATTGATTTCTTATAAATTGAGTCAATTCTCTATATATTTTGGAAATGAGGCCTTTATCAGAACCTTTCATCGCACAAATGTTTTCCCAGTTTATTGCTTCCCTTCTAATCTTGTCTGTATTAGTTTTGTTTATACAAAAACTTTTCAATTTGATATAATCAAAATTTTCTATTTTGTGATCAATAATGATCTCTAGCTCTTCTTTGGTTGCAAATTCCTTCTTCTTCCACAGGTCTGAGAGGTATGCTATCTTATGTTCTTCTAATTTATTTATAATCTCATTCTTTATGCCTAAATCATGGATCCATTTTGACCTTATTTTGGTGTATGGTATAAAGTGTGGATAAATGCCTAGTTTCTGCCATACTAGTTTCCAATTTTCCCAGCAGTTTTTGTCAAATAATGAATTCTTATCCCAAAAGTTGGGATCTTTGGGTTTGTGAAACACTAGATTGCTGTAGTTATTGACCATTTTGTCCTGTGAACCTAACCTGTTCCACTGATCAACTAATCTATTTCTTAGCCAATACCAAATGGTTTTGGTAACTGCTGCTTTATAATATAGCTTTAGATCTGGTACAGAGAGACCATGTTCATTTGATTTTTTTTTCATTAGTTCCCTTTAAATTCTTGACCTTTTATTCTTCCAGATGAATTTTGTTTGCCTTTTTACTCATTTTAACAAAAAAACAAAAAAAAAAAAAAAAAACAGGCTATGGTCTGCTTTTGGGGCAATAAGGGCATATCAGGTTTCCTCAACAGACAAGAGGAAGTGGCCACAGAGCAGCAGCAGAAAGGGATCGCGCTGAGTCACTCCCAGGGCTGGATGGGCATGGCCAGGTCCCATCAGACTCCAGCATTTTGGGGAACACTCTTTACCCTCCGTGTTTATGTTGGAGGTTTTATAGCTTCTCTGCTGATCTCTGGCTTGCTGCCAGGGCAGAGTAGCTGACACTGTGATAGAGTCCTACCTGCAGATTTTCCACCCTTGGAGACCACACCCCGCCCCACTCTGCTCAGCATGAGCTGTCCTCCGGCTCTGCCTGCTTCCCTACCTGTGCCTGTGTCTGACCTCCTCCAATGCCCATGTCCGGCCAAAAAAGACCTTTTCTGGCGTTCTTCGAGATTATCTTTTGTTGGTAATGTGTTGTACTCCTGATATTCATGGGTTCTGACAGTCAGGCACTAATTCAGAGGCTGAATTTCGTAAATAGTTTGAGCGTAGTAGAGGAGCTCAGAATGAAGTGTGGTCCTCTCTGCCATCTTGGCTCCACCCCCCACCCCCAACCATCTCTTATTAAATTTGAATTCTGGATACATATCCATAAGAAGAACTAATTCCTTAAGGAGTATGGTCCAAAAGGAAAAGGCTGAAGATATACATGGCCCATTCTGGAATGTTAATCCAGATTGTATTTTCAGATATTTTTTCCTTGTTCAGTAGTCCTATAAATGTTGACTGAAATATTTTTGGGCAAGAGATTCATGTCAGAAGTCACAAGGGACTATCCCAATCTGAAAATCTCTCTTCAAGCTAGGAATAACTTTAAATTTAGAACAATGCTAAATAAATAAATTGGTTTTTGTAAGATTAGTGACTAAATGAAGAATAGAATCTTACTATTAATATTTTTTTCTTCAATTCTATTGATATTGAATCTCTTATCTCACTCTCACCTTCCACTATCCCTTCAGAGTTATATTTGGAAACTGTTTTGCAAACCATAGGGACTGGGGAAAGTATATTAAGGGAAAAAATACTTGTTAAGCAACTACTATGCTTTTTATTTGCAATTTATGCAAATGTTTGTTCAATTTATCATCACAACAACTCTAGGAGGTAGGTATTATTATTATTATCCTCATTTTATGGTTGAGAAAAATCGAACAAATAGAGGTTAAACACAGAATCAAAGTCAGTGTTTGAGACTAGATTTGAACTCATGTCTTCTTAATTAAGTCCAGAGCTTAGCACAGGGCACTGTGCCACCCAAATGCCTCAAATTTAAGGTTGTAAGCAATCATTAATGTGTCAGATATTTTTTCCGGTCATTTCAGTACTGGTTTAATATTTTATCAATATTGTTTATATTCGGGATCTAATAAGATTTTGGGATCCTCTGATCTTGGGGTTCTTTTGTTCTAATGGGTCAGTGGTCCTGGGTCTTCTGGCTTTGGAATCTGCCTCAGAAAACTCACAAACCCAATGTATCTGATTCTGACCATTCTTTAGCCAAATAGCTTCTGGCCTCAGGAAACTCCCACAAATCAAATTCCTGAGACAATAATGAATAAATCACTCCAATTCATTGCTGACTGGTAATCTTGTCAGTAATAATCTGATCAATCAAGAACCTACCTCAGAGCCAAATAATTTTTTTTTTTTTTTTTAGAGTCAAAGAATTAACATATCTATGACTGAAAGCTGTAAAAGTGTATCTCCTTGCTTCAGTTTCTTTGCTGAATTCACTTACAATTCAGTCAGCTCAGTAATGGCATCACATTACTTCAATAAACTTTCTGCTTTGACTAGGAGATGGGTTCAAACCTGCAAATGCTTTTGAGACACCAGGTGACGCTGATCTGGGACTTTTGGGTCCTCCCTTCCCAATCTTAACAAAGAGACTTTAAAAGTTTCCAGTTTCAAACTGGGTAAGGACTAAAGAAGTCAGATAAGGAAATTTCCTTATTTCCTCCCTATTATAATTTTATTTTCTCCCATCCCAAATATTCCCCACCTGTTTCTTTTCTTTTTCCATATGAAAGAAGAGTTTAAAAGCCTTTTAATGCCTTCTTTGGGAAATGAGAGGTCCCTGGATTAATTTTCAGACAATTCTTTGTTATTTAGATAATATGCGCTGTCAAGCTGTCTTGGCAATAATTACAAACAATATATTTCTAGCTATACCTGTTTATAAACACCACACTAAAGGAATTCTTTGGAGAAAAATTTTCCATGAAAAAAGTCTACATGACACCCAAAAAAAAAAAAAAAAAATATATATATATATATATATATATATATATATATGTTTTTCAGAAACTTAAAGTGAATTTGTGATATATGTCTGACATTTTTATGTGTACCTTTTATCTCCATCACTGGAATGGATCAATTAATATAATCTTAAGGGTTTATTAGTTGTAAATTCCATCAGGAAAGGGATTCTCTTCACATATCATATACCCAACTTAGCAAAGTTTTGCATATACTTATTATGGGCCAGAACTCTTGTACTTGAAACAAGGATTCTTACAATGTGCTAACTCTGTGGAATTGACAAGACAATGGTTATCTAGTTTAGCCTGGTGCTTAACAGTTCTCTAGTTCAGTACATGTACTTAGTACTTACTATAGTTCTACAATGTTCACACTTATGATATACTTAAAATAGAGCATATAAGCTGGGCCAAACTCAGCCAGATTCATTCCATGGTCCACCTTTGTGGTGGCTGCGGGCTGAAGCACAAGCTCTCAGACTCAGAGAGTCAGATTCATTCACTTCACCTCACACCAACATGGTGGCTGGGCCTCCTGCACTTCCCCCACTGAGACCAAGGCCAGTCTGAAAGGCTGCTCCCAAGACCTCCAAAAAACCAACAAGAACATTATTACATATACTATTCAGCTATCAAACTGATGTTTTCTAATGCTTAAGTCTGATGTTAGTGTTCCTATTCAATTAAGTCCAATGGCTTCCTACTGCCATCAGCATCAAATATAACATCAGTCAGTCTCTCTCTCTCATAAAACTCATTATTAAAAAAGAGCCTTTAAACTCCCCCCCAACCCCATCCTTCTGCCTCCTCCTCCTCTTCCTCCTTCTCTTGTTCCTCCTCCTTCTTTATCTCCTTCTTCTCTGATTCTTCCTCTCCAAACCCTCATCATTAAAACAAAAAAAAATTTCCCCTGCAGATTCTACCTAAATTATATCTAAGCATAGAGTATTTTCCATACTCATCTTATCTGAGATTGCCCAATTATCTTGTTTATTTTTATTCTCTCTTCTCAATGTAATTCCTAAACTTACTCTGCTGGGCTGCCTTTCTTCTTTAAGGAAAAGTGTTGAAGGGTGCATCATCCCAATAATTGCCCATGCTCGATTTGGATATAATTTGAACCTGCATCTTTTCAAAGTCAACACTGAAACACACTCCTGATACTTTAATACCTACTATGTGCCAGGCACTGTGCTAAGTACTGGGGATACAAAGAAAGGTAAAAGTTCATCTCTGACCTCAAGGAGCTTACAATTTAATGGAGGAGACAACATGCAAAAAATTAGGTACAAACAAGTTATATACAGGATAAATTGGAAATAATCAACAGAAGGAAGGCACTAAAAATAAAAGAGTTTGGGAAAGACTTCCTGTATAAGGTGAGATTTTATCTGGGACTTTAAGGAAGTCAAAGAAGCCAGAAGCTGGAGGTGACAGAGAATTTCAAGTGGGGAGAGTAGGGAGGAGTTGACCATCAGAAAGGGAGAGGAGAAACAAAGAATATGCCTAGATATAAAAGAAGCTCTGCTTGTAAAGCCTCCCCTTATCTTTCTAGTTTTCCAGTCCTATGACTACTTAGACAAACTTCACACCTCTTGACTCCATGTAATCAACAATCTAATGATTCAGGCTTCTGTGCTGTCCTTCGCATCAGAACTCTATATTTCCCAACTCAGGTAATTTTCATTGACTGTTTTCTAAGCTTTTCTCATATTCATTTCCTAATATCCTAATGCTTCTTCATTGGTATGATAAAGAGAATACCTTACCAGAGTACTTTACAGGGTAAAAATCAAGTAAATCAAATTATGTCAAATAATTTTAAAAATCATAAAACACTATAGGAATCTAAAATCTGAAATGACTCTTAGACTCCATGTATTTGGATATGGAAAGAACTTTAGAGATCATCTCATTGTGTCATTTTATGGATAAGGGAACTGAAACCTAGAAAGTTAAAATAACTTCTCCAAAGTCACAAACCTAGTTCGTGATATAATTGGGACCCAAATCTAAGTCTCCTCAATTCCAAGGGTATACTTGGCATTAGAACACAGGATACTGCTTCCTCTGCATTATTGTTATATGAATTTTGGCAAGGATTTATCAAAAGTTGGAGTGAGCATACTCAAAACAGCAGTTTTCAATTTAACCTTCAATAAGGAAGGAAGAAAACTATAATTTCTTAAGTAACTACTATGTGTCAGACTTTGTGATAAATTTATTCACAAGATTTCACTTGGTCCTCACAAGAACCCTTCATGGGAGGTGCCTATTATCCCTATTTTACAATTGGGAAAATTGAGGCAGGAAGCGATTAAGTGACCGTTTGGATCTGAACTCAACTTTTCTTAACCTCTGGTCTGCTATCTTATTCAATGCATCACTTGGTTGCCTCTATAAATATCAACTATGATCTGCATACATATTCTACATAAGTATTAACATTAATGTTTTTAAAGTACCCTATTGCCTTCCTACCCTTTATCCAAATAAGTCTTGAGTATGAGATTAGACTATTTTGTTTCAAACAGATATCCTTGTTTGAAATTTATAAAGTTTAGTCATGAGATTATATAAAGACCAGACATTTAATTTTCTTCTAGCTTAAGCTAACAAGAAATATTTTGGCCCTAAAATATATTTTTATAAAGACCTTTTACTATCTTACTATATTAAAAATCAACATTAAACAACTTTAATCAAGAAACAAATGTGTTAAAATAAAATGAATTCTCCTCACTATGGAGGCAAGTTCATGATTTGAAATCACTGAATAGAGATCTATTATTCTTAATATCACCATTATAATTCTGAAAAACATTTTTTTCCAAGAGAATCAACTAGTCTTTCCATATTTAAATATGTAAATTAGTAGATGGAAATCCTTTCAAAAAAGGAAGAGTGATTTTTAATGTTTAAATAAAAACATTATAACTTTAAAACAATGACAATATAACACATAATCCTTACAAAAAGTGCCAAGATCACTTATCAACAAATTTTATAGAATCTGCTAGGTTTTTTCCTTTGTGATTTTCTAAGAATTTATTCCACCACCCCCCCTTTTTTGGCAGGAAAAACAAGGTAACCCATAGTCAGAAAACATATTATTAAAATATATTTAAACAAAAAAAACCCAATAATTATATCTGAGAAAGAAAAAATCAGGCATCTCACGCATTGACACTCTGGATACCTGCCTAATACTGTGAAAATAAAACATTCATTTCATGTAGAAATGCTTCTGTTACAAGATTGCAAAAGAAACAAATATATACTTCTAATTCTTTAAAATTTTACATAGAATAAACATTTTTTGTTCTTCCCTTTATCTCTTTTTTCAAAAAGGAATGATACAAAGGAAACTATTTTGTATGTGGCATCTGTTTAATGCCAAACTGTCTGATATCCTTTACTGGGTAACAATGCATATTAATGCACATTTCATGCAGATCTTTTGGACTGGATGAGGGAAATGATTATGTAATTTCCCTGGAGAATAGGAGTACCCACCAAAAGAAATTTCTCTCTAGGTTAGAATGAGGAATTAGGGAGGTGGGGAAAGAGAAGGAAAGAAAGGAAGAAGGGAAGGAAAGAAAGAAAGAAATTATAGGGAGATATTAAAAATAAATAATTATTTTTTTAAAAAAAGAATAAAAATCAGATACTTAGCTAAAGGACTACAGAAAATTCTTATCCCTAAATTGTATCACAAATTAAGATTCTACAATGCAATGCTTTTCCTTCAAAAGGCATTTTTGCCAGAGCATTATATTAATGAGCATGATTTATTAAGCATCTGCATAATGATGACTAATTGGGCAGTATATGGAGAAAAAGTTTATTTTTTAAATTAAATTACTTTTAAGAACCCCATCATAATGAAAATCAGAAAAGCAATTAGAATATTTAACTGTTTTAAAAGGATATATTCTACATTCCTTCCCCAAAATAAGCCTTTCTTTCCTGATACTGGAAATGGTCAAATATATCTTGTCAGTGTCATCTTGAAAGAGTATCAAAATATAGACTAATGTTCATTTTTACTTATCAATATTCCAGGATAACAAAGTACCCATCAAATCCTGCTGATAAATATCTATCCAAAGCAAGGCTAATAAAACTAGAATCAATCAAGAGTTCTTGGTCTGTAACAACCAAATCCATTTCTAAGACAGATACCCATTGAACTAAACATATCCTTAAATTCCAAGGTTATTGGAATTAACATATCCAAATTATGTCATAGTATAATATGTTCCTTTCCAACTGATTTGACCAACACTTTATTCAACTTCAGCAAGCTACTTATGGTAAAATTGTACAACTGTCAAAATGATTCATGAAAGTTGGCTACAATGTCTATATAGATAGACACACACACACACACACACACACACACACACACACGTTAACAGAATGCAACTTTAGCAAGTCCCAACACCAAATATAACACCAAATCTTAATTATGTTGCAATGAAGAAGTACTCAATATAATATGTTTGGGGACTAGCCTGCAGTTCTAAATAGTTATTAGAAAAGTATTCAATAGGATAGTTTACTTCTTAGATTTGTGGAGGAGGAAGGAATTTGTGACCAAAGAAGAACTAGAGATCATTACTGATCATAAAATAGATAATTTTGATTATATTAAGTTAAAAAGTTTTTGTACAAACAAAACTAAGGCAGACAAGATTAGAAAGGAAGTAATAAACTGGGAAAAACATTTTTACATTTCAAGGATATGATAAAGGCCTCATTTCTAAAATATATAGAGAATTGACTCACATTTATAATAGTTCAAGATCAATTGATAAATGGTCAAAGGATATGAACAGACGATTTTCAGATGAAGAAACTGAAACTATTTGTAGCTATGTGAAAAGCTGTTCCAAATCACTATTGATCAGAGAAATGCAAATTAAGACAACTCTGAGATGCTATTACACACCTGTCAGATTGGCTAAGATGACAAGAAAAGACAATGACGAATATTGGAGGGGATGTGGGAAAACTGGGACACTGATACATTATTGGTGGAACTGTGAACGGCTCCAACCATTCTCGAGAATATGTTTTATAAATAAAAAGCTTTGATAAAAATAAATAAATGCATTTTATATATATATATAAAAGGTGTTTATTACACCAACACAAAAATTCTAATTGTTGGCCCTGTACTATGGTATTTCAATGATAGTGATGATGATGATATTTATCTGTTCCACAAAAAAAATGCTATGGGAACTGATGTTCTGGTTTGTTTGTTTTTTTAATCAGGTTTAAAAAAAGAAAAATCAAAATCAAGGAGAAAAAACAAAACATCAATAATAGAAATCAGAATTGTGGGGGGGCTAATTGCCCTGTTTTATTAATGTTCAAATTTTGTTACTCCAGATGGAGAAAAAGCTCAAGAGCCAGTCAGTAAATAGTCTATTTGGGAGCATGAAGTAAGAAAAATTACCATCTATTTAGTCATAAGTTAAACTATATACAAGTACTTTGTGGATGTCTATATTCCTTTAACAAAAATACAGATAACATCTTTTATGTAACTCAGTACAGAGACTCCCTGAGAAAAGTATATTATCAGGTGATCATTGAATTTCTAACAATTTCACTTCAGCTGCCATATCTTCTTTGGTATTTCTAGTAGAAAACCAGAGAAGATATAAACATAGCATCTAACTCATAATTCTATAAAATGAAATAGCTTTTTAAGAATCAAATTAGAAAACATCTATAATATGATTTTTATTCTAAATTATATAAATTTGATGAATTCCATGATCATACCCTTGGATCAATGATTATTTATATAATTTGAATTCATTGAATAATTTCCAATTTTACATTTCATTTATTATTTTGTGGTTCTGACTTTACATTCTTTTTAAACTTAACAGTAGTCTAGAGTGTCAATATGATATTAATAGAGAGTAAAATGACCACAAAAAGTAAATTATTTAAGCAATTTGGTATTTTTTTTTTTTTTTTTTTTTACCCTCAGACATGTGGAAAAAGCCTTGATGAAGGGAGCCCAAAATTCTCTCTCACTCTCTCTTTTGGACTCTGCGGGAACTTGGGAAACTCCCTCAGAGAAGCTCTCCCCTGAGAGACCCAACCCCAGGGAATCAAGATAAGGAGGTTTCATTCTGTTATCTGGGTGGGACTTGTTGAGCTCAGGACCACCCCTACTTAGCCAGAGCTGGAGATCAAGATTTCTACCCAACTCTATTGAGTTGGAGATTAGTCTAGGGACACTCATTTAATTCCAACATTCTCTATTCTGATTTCAGCTCAAACTGCTCCCAGCCCCCACCAAGAGCTGCCCATAAAACAAGCTTCCTTCAGCTCAATCCCTCGCAGAGGACTAATCATGCCAAGAACCTCTCTATTCCATTGGCATAGCTGCAACCCTCTACCCACTAAAAAGACATTCTCCCTATTTACATCTCTGTCAGGATTTCTCTGCTAAAAACTTTCAACCTGCAAAAGCTAACCTCTCAGTTCTAATAATAAAGTTCTTTTGCCAGTTTAACTTTTCGGGTTCATAAATTCATTTACGAAAGAGAAAGACCTATGAAGACCAGAAGGGGGTTTCCACAACTCACTGTCCTGCTCCGAACCTCACTATTTGTTTCCCTGACTGGGAACTGAGGGAAGCCAAACCTCATCAGTCTCATTCATAGAAAATTTTCCATGCGTAGAGCAATGTATTCCTGGATCATTTGTCAATACTATATTATTTATCAAATGTAATGTCATCTATATGATTAAGATATGATATAAGCTTTCTTTCTCTCAAAATCAACAAATGCTATATAGGAAAAAAAGTAATAACACTAAACATAAAATAAACTTTGTATGTGGCAGAATTAAAACTGAGGTTCTCTTCTTAAATTTCCCAAAGGCAAAAGAATCTCCAAAATATATGTAACAGTTTACAAATAGAACAGAAAACAATATGACTACTGGATATTTTAAGAAAAAAAGCACTAATTAGGGATATTAAGAGGCCTGATTGAAGTATCATCTCAACTACAAATTAGCTGTTGACTTTGGGCAAAGTACTTAAACTCTTCTAACCTAAATTTCCTTATCAGTAAACTAAGAGTAATAAAGCAAGACTTGATTATCTTGCAAGATTGCATAAAATCTTACATACTTGGTAAAGGAAAGAAAGGTCAAAGAATAAACAGCCCTCCATAGTGGAGTTACTTCCTAGTGATCAGGAGTAAGGAAGGCACAGGATCAAAAAAAGAATTTTTCAGTATACCCAGCCAGTGATCAAAGAAGTTGAAACTCAAGTAATATTCTGATGGATGAAAGAAGAAGATTTGTTTCCAGGAAACAATATATGGTTTAATATTTTGGCTAAAGTAGGGTACAGATGACCAAATAACTAGTCAGCTGCAAAGAACTAAAGACAGAAGCATTATGGTAGGGATTATAATCTGAATAAAATAATTTGGGGTAGAAGGGACTTTAGAACACATTTAGTCAGATCCATACTTTAAAAAAAAAAAAAAAAAAGATTTCCAGGCTACACTGAGGGGTTATCCAGACTTTGTATAAATACCTCAGGTAAGGAGGAATTCATTATGTCCCAATGCAGCCCACTGTCCTTTAGAATAGCTCTGTTAGGTAGTTTTCCCTTACATCAGTCAAAGAATAATCAATAATCACTGACTGACAAATTAATGATAAGTAATATAATTTACTACCTGCCAGGCTATAGGATAAGAACTGAGCATACAAAGAAAGGCAAAAATAGTCTTGATTCTCAAGTGATCCACAGTTTAATGGGGAAGATAATTATGTACAAACTAGCATTTCTTAAGCACTTAAAACCGGATATACTGAACAGAGGAAAGTGATGCAAAAAAAAAAAAAAAATGCAGATCAGGAAAGGCTTTTTTTGTTTGTTTCTGTTTGTTTATTTTCATAATGAATGAGACCAAGTGAAGATCTCTCAAAAAGTCTGAGTGGATTAGACTCTAGGCCTAAATTTCAGGATCCCTCTTCTCAGAGGTCTGTAGGGCAGGAAAGATCAGACTTTAGGCCTAAATTTCAGGAAATTATGTGACCTACAGGAAGTAGACAGCACTGCTGACCATTGATCAATAGTTACTTCCTTTTCAATCCACCCACTGAACCGGAGTCTTTTGCTATTTAACTAAATTCACTCTTTCCTGCTCACTAATCCAGGCACAATGCTGCCAGATGGGAGCTAAGAGGCTCTGGGTCTGCTCAGCTGACATGCTTGGACCTCTCCTTGCAAGGACAAAATAAAAGCTTCCTCTTTGTATCTGAAGATGCCTCTGGGTAGTCAATTTGGGTAAGGAGGTGTAGCACCTGTCCCACACTATAGAAATCGAGGGAAAACAGGAGACAGACACAAAGAGGGAGAGAATTCCAGGAATAGAGGCAGCCAGTGACAATACAAACAAGCAGAAAAAGAGTGTCTTATGCAAGGAAGAGCAATAAGGTCAGTATCACTCAATCACAGAGTATTTGAGAAGAAAAGAAGGGAAGGGAAGAGCAGGGAATGAATGTTTATTAAATTTCTGTGATGTGCCAAATACTGTGCTAAATGCTTTAAAAATATTATTTCATTTGATCCTCACAATAATCCTTGGAAGTAGGTGCTATTATTATTCATATTTTAAAGAAGATAAAACTGTGGCAGACACAGATTAAGTAAACTTACACAAAGAAATGTTAGTAAGTGACAGAGGCTAGATTTAAATTTAGGTCTTTCAGACCCAGTGTTCCATTCACAGCACCATCATCACTTCACTGCCCAGAAGATAGGCAAGAGACCACATTGGGAAGAACTTCGAATGTCAAAGAGATGTTTATTTTATCCCAAAGATGATAAGGAACCAATGGATATGATTGAATGAATGGAGGTGAGATGGCCAAATATGTGCTTTAAGAAAATTCATATGATAGCTGAGTAGAGGATGCTGTGGGGAGTGGGGAGAGATGAGTCTACCATCTACCAAGCTAATATAATGGCGCAAGCATGAAGTAGCCAAGTTCTACACCAGAATGCTGGCAGTGTCAGAGGAGAAAACAAGGCACAAAGGAGAAGTATTTTTTATAGTAGAATCAAGGGAAGTTGGTAGCAGCTTGGCCACGGAGGGATGAAAGATTGAAATGTCAAGGATAACAAAGATTTCATGAGCCCAAATAACTTGAAAGATAATCATGCCCTGGACAATAATAGGGAAGTTTGAAAGGGGAAGATGAGAGGAAAAGGTAATGAGGTTAGTTTTGAATACCAAGTCTCAATTTCTCTCCATTCAGCTTTTCACTATTTTTACCCTCTTAGGCAAGACAGAAGTCTAATCTCTTTTCAACATGATTTTCCTTCAGATGTTTGAAAGTGATACTGTAATAATACATTTCCCCTCCCCCCCAAATCTTTCCCTCAGATCAGTGCTCACATGGAATTTCTTCAGCTTATCAAAGTGCTTCCTAAAATAATAAAATACAAAAACTTCAGATAGAGTGGGAAAAATGTTTCTCAGTAATAGGAATAAAGTGCTAGACTTGGAATCAAGAAAATCCACATTCAGACTTGTCCCCTGACACTTGGCAAATCACTTAATTCTAAACCAGATTTTTCTTCTGTAAAACAACAATAAATAACTATATCATTTATCTTATAAATTAGTTGTAAAGGGAAAAATGAGAAAATGTATATAAGATACTTCCAAATGTTAAATGTTAGTTATTAATATGGTTCAGGTAGCAGTGACCTATACCACGATTCACTGTTTTTTTTTTTAAACCTTAGGAAAAAGGGCCCTTTTGAGTTGACCATAAGGGAGCTAGCCATAACTCTCCATCAGACTGGATACAATGCAACTACTTTTTCTGGGAGTGGCTGTAAGTAAAAATTGGACTAAATGGACTCTAACATCCCTTTCTAAATTTATGTTCCTAAAAATCTGCTTAAAATTAAATTAACTCAGATTGCATTAGAAATTTTCCCAGAGACTCCAAAAAGTCATGATTCATCAGTAAAGAATCTCATGCCTTTTCACTACCAAACACTGTTCCCTACAAAACAAAACACTACACCATTCTACCCATGACTTTATGTATCTCTAATGAATGCATGTAAAAGGATACAACTAATCTATATGGTTGAAGACACTATTACTGTGTGTTTGTATAAACACATAAAAACATAAAAAATATTTAAACACATAAAAACATATGTATATATACACATTTTATTATCTATGTATTAAATGTATATATACACACATGTGTACATATACATTTTACATATAAAACTACCAGAATTATATGTTGTATTTTGCTATGTAGACACATGCTCAACCTCTTAGTAGTTGTTTAAAAGCAACGAAAGCCAAATGTTTAATTATATCTGTAGTATAGATGCCTACTGTACCTTATCTTACAGATTTATTGATAGAGTTAAGGAAGAGAACATATGTAAAAAACTTGTTAAATCTTAAAATCTTTTATAACAATCAATTATTATTATTGTCTGAAAAAAAATGACACCATTCTCTATTCTAGGGCAGTGCTATTCTTCATGCATTTATAGATCTAATACAGAGCAAAAGACAATAATAAACTTTTTAACAATTATTTTAAGATTATAAAATTGAGCAAAGACCAAAAAGGAGAGAAAATGGTAACAATACTATTTTACATTTTGTAACACATTAGTCATAAATCACTTTCCCTTTCATCTATTCCCTTTTCAACTCACATAGTTTTACAATTCAGGTCCTCATTACCATTTTCCAGATCCAATAAAATTTGCCTCCTAATTGGCCTCTCTTCTTTCAGGTTCTTCACTCTCCATTTTACATCTTTCTAATTAAAAAAAAATGTTCAATGGCTTCCTATTGCTTCTAGTATAAAATATGTCTCAAGATGTTTTTTAAGGCCCTCTATAATCTGTTTTTAACAAAAGGATTCATTTCACTAAAATCTAGAAATATATGTGATATTCTAATGGATTTATTCAAACTGGGTTCTACCTCCAGCAGTGTGGGTAAAAAACAAAACAATCAAACAAACAATCCTTATAGAATAATCAGCCATGCCTTTCCATATATCTTTCAAAAAGGATTCACTAGACATGTCACTTTTTTTTTCAGAAATCATCATTGATGAAAAGTTGCAAGTTATTTACACATATATTACCATTGACCTTTGGGTTGTTTTTATTTTTATTTTTCCAACATGGTAACATTTTATGATTAAAATAGCATCACTACAAAGATAATACTTTTTAGTATATGGACTTTTTAAACAGTGAGCAATACAGAAACATGGAAAGTACCACACAATTCTCAAACGCAATACAGCTTGATTCATCCTGTTCAATTCTGATTACAGAATATTGTTCAAATGTAGTAACTTTCCAAGAAACATACACAAAAGGATGAACTAAATCAACTACTGTTCTAGCCACATATCATACACAATAAGGTCAATCTTCTTTTTCTGGTATAGATAACTAAATTTGTCTCATTTACACTTCTATGGATTTCTTGAAAGGAATTTTGTAATGTTTGGGGATTCATGATAATTTATAAAATGTCATAGACAAATATAAACATTTAGAGATCATGATTAGAAATCATTTTGGCCAAATTTTGGATAGGATATATGGGCAGGATATTTTCTGTGACCCAGTGAATATCTTTACCTATCTGAGTAAAATCTTCAAAACATCACTTATATTTATCTGACATGTGCCTTTTGGTTTCATTTATAGAGAGAATGTCAATATTGTTGTTAGTTCCTTCAACTCATTGTTTGCTGGATAAAGAATTCACATTAATTACCTAAAGTTAATATTTGTAGACATCCTAAAGAGCATATTATTCTTAGTAACCTTTGGCTTTCTTTCTGCTACTCCCAGTCTGCACAAAAATAGGATGGGCTTCAGAGAAAGAATGGTCATTTTGTGTTTTTATCCATCTCATAGGTAACTTTTGCCAAAAGATATTTTTTACTTCATGGTCAATCTTCTCCAAATGAGCTTCTATTTATTTAAATAGACTGGGTCCTTAAATAACAGATACATAGTCTCTTCCAGACTCATTCAAAATTGTTCACAGCTTGATAGAAATTATACTGAGCTTGAACTCCACTACTACAGATTTTGAGAACCTAAGGTCATCATCTCCCTAGTCAAAAGATATCCAAGAAAGACATCAGAAGATGCAAATAAAAACTACAATAATAACAAAAATCAAAGCATGTAAATGTACTAATAGGAAAAGAGATAACATTTCAGACACAAGAAAGGAAATAATAAGAAGATGGCTCTGGGGCAAAACCAAATGCATTCATTCTCTAGGGTGTTGCAAACTTTATTTCTCTATGTTTCCTCAGGTTTTTTTCCTTATCAACAGCATCCCCAAATTCTTTGTTTTCCTTCTTTTTTGTCATCAGCTTAATATATGAAATCATATGGAAGAGAGCATTCCAGACCCTTGCCTAAACTCTGCTTTATCTCTCAGAAATTGTTTTCACCATATTTTTGGAATTATTTTTTATTTCTTGTAAATTACCCCATAACACCCTAGATAAAAATGTAGGTAGAAGATTATGGAATTTGATTTCATTTCTACTCACACCCAGATAGAAACAATTATTCTCTTGAAATCTCTCATCCCCTTGATATGATTTCCACTGATTATCACATTTTGACTTGCAACAGAATTATGTGCCTATTTGTCTTAATCTCCAAGCAAATTGTAAATTCCCTGTGAACTAAGAATACAATTTTTAATTTTTCTATACCCTTAGAAACTAAGTGTATAAAAAAAATGCTTATTCAATTTATTGGACCTCACTGGCAAGACTGAGGACTTAAGATGGTTTAATACAAATAACATAAGAGTCTCAGATTATAGATATAGATACAGAACTACCTATCTTTATCTATCTATATGTGTATGTATATATATGTATCTGTCTATCTATCTTTGACTTACCCCAACCAAGTACCTAAAGACATTAAATGGGAACAATTATAGATTCTGCTCAACCATTAATGTTTATTTCTAACCAGGAATGAAGATCAGGGCAAAGGTTTCAATTAGCCAATCTGCAAAGAGTCTATTTTCCCCCTGTATATCACAAGGCCAAGACAGCTCTGTTAAAAGAGAGTGTGTCACTCAGTGAGCAACTCTTCAGCTAGATAGAATTTTCCCAAATTCAAGGGTGGGGCTGGAACTAAGAGGAAAGTGATTCCTCCAAGAAGTAACCAGATCACTTCCTGCCACAAGCTCTCTGACACAAAGATTATACCTAGTAAGCATATTTTAATTAATTTATTTGCATATAATTCATCCTTTTATTCTGACTTTAAAAACCCTGGTCAATAAAGCAGCCTCTAGCTCTTTACCCAAAATATGTCTTAAACTGGAAAAGAAGGAAGGCAAGGCAAAGGAATGTCCTGGAACCAACCCCAGACCACAACCTACTCCAAGTATATCTTCAAACTGGAATGGATTACCCACATTTATGGTTTTAGGGAGCCCCAAGTCTGCCCAAAATACCTTGTGGCAAGGAACACATTAAGTGAGCACAACATCCTATATCAAATCACTCTCACAAAGTAAATCTTGTCAGTTTCTATTGGTATTGCTCCACAATTGAACTCAATCATATTTTTCATCCTTCAAAATTAGAAGATTTTTAATTTTGAAAATATGCACATTCTTATGTGTATATATACACATTTATGAATATACATATGAATATGTTACTTTTTAAAAATTAAATATCAAGCCTTATTTCAACATGTTTCCACTATTATGTATGAACTGAGTCTTTTTTTTTTTTTTTTTAAGAACTGATGACAGCACAATGAATAACATAAGGAAAGGGTGATAGGGGTCACAAAACTGACAACTATCTTTCATGCATTTGGGCTTGGCAATAGCCAATACACACTTAGCCCCAAGCATTTTTAGAAACTTATGAGTTAAGGAACTTCAATCTGTTTCTAATTCATTTATACTTAACTCAATGGAATGTTGTTGTTCTCTAAGGGCCATTTGATTTATGGAGGCGCTCTATCCTACACCCTGATTAAAAGGGAAAAAAAAAAGAGGATCACATTTCCCTACTCATATTCAGCGCTATCCTTTATATATGAAATGATGGTACTGACAATAATCAGAATATCATGTGCTTTGAGTTGTTGTTTCAGAAATGGTAAAGAGTTTTCATTAAATCATCCATGCTCTTTACATATGAAGAATGACACATATAGACCATAAGTATGCCTGCAGAAGTTAAAAATCACTTCACATACAACAAAGTAAGTAGACCAAAAGGAACAGAAATTAAGATCTTAAGAGTTAACTCTATAAATAATTTCAATGCGAAAAAGTTGATTATAAGACTTTAAATAAAAAACATATTAAACATCTAAAATTTTGTCAAGAATTTGTAGTTCCAGGATCTCAAATCTTTCCCCCCTTTTTCAACTTTTCTGACTTATTAAGTCATTAAGATTGTAATAGAGAAAGAATCATTATTATAATCACCGTATCATTACTGACCTAATTATAATAAAGGATTGGTTTCCTGTTATGAAGATGAAAGATACCCAAAGAGTATAAGCATTAATTAAAACATGCTGAGGAATGGAAGCAGTTAATTCCTGCTAATTTCTAAGTAGCTCTGTCAACTTCGATTATATGAAATTCTTAAAATAGTTTATTACTACTGGTTTAATGAAAGGATAAGAAAGTCATTTCATAAATCATTCTTAAATTACAGGTTTCTTTCATATCATGGAGAAAATTTTGAAGCAATGTAGAAATATAATACCTCCTTTTTGTACTTTTAAAATAACCTTTAGCAAATAATAGAAGTTTTTTGATTTTTAAACTGTACATTTATTTTAAAATATATTCTCACAGTATGTTCAAGATAAGTATATTGAACTACAAACTGAATCTAGAAAACAAATGAGTAGTTGGTTATACACTCTTACATATATTATGCACTTAATAAATATTTGTTGAATTAAAAGCAAATTATTTTTTGTAAGATCAAATAGATCAAAATAGGTTAAAAAACAGCAAAGGATAAAACAATATACATTTTCAAAGAAAAAAGTAAGCAAATTTGTCAAAATCTTACAGGTATATGTGCCCATAGAATTTTTTCCCCCTATTTACAACATTCTATAGGATTTACCCTAGGGTAATATGTGATAATCTTTAAAGCCATATTTTTATAAGACACTAAACTGTTATGTTGTGGGAAGAGGAGGGAACCCTAAACTGATAATGTGTCTTTGCACAAGCTGCTTTTCATCCCTGGAAAGCATATTCTCTTCAAGTAAACTTCTAAGTTGCCTTCAAAGCTCAGATCAATTGAAACCTCCTATCAGGAAGCCTATCCTGATTTGATTTGAATACTCTTTTGCCCTCCTTTCCACCCACATCCCAAATTATTTTTGGATATATTTTAAAGTTTCTTGTCAGTATTATTGTTTTTTTTTCCCCTTGGTATAATATTTTGAATCTTGAGACATTTTCTCTCCTCACCTCAAGATCATGGATAACTGAGGATGGATTTTAGAAGAGAGAATAATTCATTTATTTTTGCATAATAAAAAGATCAAAAGAGTTAACAAAAATGTTTATCAAATAGAAAATAAATAAATGTCTGCATTCTTTAATTCTGCTATGACACAATTTTCATCCTTCTTTCCTTGAGATATTGCAAGATATACATCCATGCTTATTATTAAATAATATTTTTTAATACTATTGCCTGTACCAGTATCTAAGTTAACATTCAAAATACAATAGAAAAGAATTTACTAGATTCTTTTGAAGAAATTGATGCATTAGGGAAAATGAAGGATAAATAATAACAACATAATACTCAAACTGCCACAAAAGTCTACCAATTAATATTAAGATACAGATAATATTTTTTTAGTAAATAGTAGCTTCTGAAAGACATAAGCATTATTTCTTATTTAGGAAAGAAAATAGAATTTTTTCCAAGAAATACTTTTGCATCCAACAGCTAAAAATATTTTTAATGAACAAGGAAAAATGAGAGAAAATCAGAGGTGTCAAGTAAAAGCTATGTTAGATTACAAATATAGATAGATAGATAGCTATAACTCAAATATTTGTTAAATTCTTCTAGATAATTTTTTTAAAAAGTATTGATTTAGGCAGTTTTACAATATTGCGATCTAATCTTGACACTTGAATTGAATATTACTGACTATTATTTGTGATATAAGAGGCTTATCATCAAATTAATAGTCAAATAGATGTGTATATTCAGTCTCAGGAATTTCTGAAAATATTTTAGTTTTCTACAGTGTGGAGCTATAGATGAATTATATTCTGTTTTGATGAAAGGAGTAGCCATAGCAGTTATTCTCAGGTCCCTGGAATATTAATAGGCTTGTTATCATTTTAAAGAAGAAAAAAGCAGGTATACATCTCAGTATTTAGAAGTTTATAAATGAAATCAAACAATAATCTAGCACTTAAATCACATTACCTATATATTTGCTTAACTTGAATACAGATACTTTGAATCATGAAGCAAAAGGTTCATAGTCTAGATTATTGTCTGGTCCATAAAAGAAATACTTTCCACAAAAATATTCTGACTTTGACTCCTAGATAATTAAACCTTCACAATCTAAAAGGCATTACACTTGATCTCAATTGTCAAAGCAAGATTCACAATGAAAAACAAATAAATATGTACAATAAGCCTTTCTAGAATATCAATGTAAATTCCCATGATTCACATCTATAAACAATGAAAATGTATAAATCTGGCCAGAAAGCAACCAGTGAATTTTACAAATGCCCTCGGAAAAAGAGGGGAAAATAACAAAGGTAAAACTATAATTCTAAACCAGTTATCTGATAACTATAAGCAAATACTGAAATCTTGGCTTGATTTGTAAGAGGTTAATTTAGTTTTGATATAAGAAAAAAACTTCTTAAGAATAAAAGCTATATAGTCTTTCAATGAAGGACTTCATGCAAAGCTAATTTCATGTTAACCCCAATAAAGTATACCAAATAGAAATCAATTTTGAATGTCAGAGATAATATCTAGTATTTATAAAGTACTTTATGGTGAGAGAAAAAAATTTCCCCCAAAAAAGAGTGAATAATAAATATCAAGGGGGAGAAGTAATTCTTGGCCAAAAGAAAGTGAAATAAAATATGAGTCAAAGGGGCAGCTAATTGGTGTAGTGGCTAGAGCATCAGTTTTGAAGACATGGAGAACCTGAGTTCAAATCTGGCCTCAAACAAATAACATTTCCTGGCTGTATAAATCTGGGAAAGTCATTTATTACCAATTGCCTCAGCCAAAAAACAAACAAACAAAAAAAAAAAACATTTTTTTTTTGAGTCCAAGTGTACAAAGCAGTTAGAAAGGATTCATAGAAAGATTCATAGCCGATATTCCCTTTATTTAATGAACAGAAATAGAATAGAAGAAACAAGAGAGGTGTATAGGAATATTTAGCCAGTCTAAGCTTCAAAGAACAATTCCTCCCAATATCCAGGATCATTCTGTTTGAAATCTCTACAAATTGGTTCACACAACTCTTATCGTGTCCAGCTCCATCTCTGCCTCTATCTCGACAGGATTTAGAAAATTAAAGTAATTTCTCTTTGAGGGGAGGGAAGATTGATAAAGGCTGGTGATTATAACTCCTGATCAGCTGGCTAAGTTTCCATTTTGTATAGTTTTTCCATTTTTCAACTCCTTACATAATTTTTCATTTCCTCCTCTAAGTTTTCAGTGTATATGACATCTTCTATACAGAAACAAACTTTTTTGTATCCTAGGTATTAGGGTTCAAGCAGTGTCAGCCTTTCTTGGAATTTTTTAGTTTTTATCTATTTTATGAAATAGATAAAACTTAATTTGCTTAATTTCCACAGCACTATTAGATTCATATATTAAAGCTAGAAGCGTTCTTAGAAATCATCCCTTCATTTCAAAATTAAGAAAACTGTGACCTAGAAAAGTAAAATGATATGCACATACAGTAAATAACAAAGCAAGACTCAAATCAAGATCTTCTAAATAAAAATTCAATATTCAATCTACTACAGTAAATTTTTTTTCTTTTAAAATTCATTTCTTTGTTTTTTGTTTGTTTTTTTACTGTTTCTTGTTCTATCCATAAGGCTAGTGGGTAGAATGATACATCAATAAAATATGAAAAAGGAAAACAATTTTCATTTTTTTCATTGATACAGATCTGAATCCATAACGAAGATTATCACCACATTTTAATGATTTCAGCAGGGAGGAGGAGGTAGACAGAGGGGAAATAGATGTTTTATTATTTTTTTGTTATTTAATTGAATCAAATTAATTTTGGTTTTCATGTATCCAAATATATCCCAAAATTTATCTTTTACTTTGTTCCATGTGCATTCCTTTAATTCAACCTATCTTTACTTAATCAAAATATACAAAAAGCTGAAAATGTGTTCTAGACATATTGTCTGAAATACAACATATATCAAACAAGTATATATAAGCCAACATTGGTAAAGTACAAACTAAATGACTCATATTGTCACAAAAGGATTTTTTTTTAACCATGTGAAATATAAATATAATCTAGGAAAGAAGATATTTTAAATGTTAGGACTTTTAGTGTTGTACACATTATGAATACAATATATACATATATAAATAATACTATTGCATATGTATATATAGATATAGATATAGATATATATAGATATTTGGAACATTTTCTTACATTTTAGGATGTCAATTACAATTTCTTCCTAAAGTATTTTCCTAGAAATATTGAAATAGCAAAAGTTGATAGAAAATTAGGTTCTAGGTGAAAAGCATACTGTATAATGAAGAAAAACAGATGGTTTAGTTTCTAAATCTCTATTTAAAAAAAAGAAAGCAGCATTTTTTTAGGCTACATTGTGAGCTGATAGTATTGGTTTTCAAACACATCTGAATAATCTGAAGGCATCTGTTATTTAATTTTTTGAACTGCAGAACTTACAGGGAAAAAATTGTAGTTCTCAAATTTTATACAAAATTTTACCAAATATTTATTAAAATGTAATTCTTTTTCATTAAGAATTATACATATGTTTAAATAATGGCATTTGTTATTTGTAGGGCTAGTCAAAAGAACACCTCTAAAGAACAAAACCATCCCCCAAAACAATGCTGCTAATTGGTTTCAAAAAACAATAACTTAAAATGGTTTGATATACCATTATCTTATTTATTTATTTTTATTTCATTTTATTTTTTTATTATATCTTTATATTTACAAAACATATACATGGGTAATTTTTTCAACATTGCCCCTTGTAAAATCTTCTGTTCCAAATTTTTCCTTCCTTTCCCTCATCCCCTCCCCTAGATGGTAGGTAGTCCAATACACACAAATATATATATATATATATATATATATATATATATATATATATATATATTTACATATACAAATATGTATATATATATATATACACACACACACATATTTATACAGTTATCTTGCTGCACAAGAAAAATTAGATCTAGAAAGAAGAAAAAAAAATCTGAGAAGGAAAACAAAAATGCAAGCAAACAATAATAGAAAGAGTGAAAATGCTATGTTGTGGTCCACACTCAGTTCTCACAGTCCTCTCTCTGGGTGTATATGGCTCTCTTCACAAGATCATTGGAACTGACCTGAATCATCTCATTATGGATGAGAGCCACGTCCATCAGAATTGATTGTTGTATAGTCTCGTTGTTGCCTTGTATAATGATCTCCTGGCCCTGCTCATTTCACTCAGCATCAGTTAGTTTAAGTGAAGTCCTCAAAAGTTAAAAACAAACAAAACAGAATGGCGCACTCTGAAATTTCAGATTCTGAGACACATACAAATTTGCTAAGCACAACTCTTTTGTTCCTCTCATCCCTCCCATTCATTTCAACCTTGCAAGAAGGAAACAGAATAAAACCTTGGAATCCTCCTTTGGAGAAAAAGAGGGTATCAAGAGAAGGCACTGAAATTTGATAAAGTGCAAAGACAATTCTCAGAGTCAATCTCTTTGTAACATTTTCCAACTACAATGGAAGTCAATGCTCTGACCTCAAAGAGAGCATCACAGGGAGTCTCCTATATATAATGTGGTGTTTCAAGACAGTTGGCATAAACTGTACAGTTGGCAAATAATCTACAAAAAGTCTTTAAAATCTTAAACAATAAACATCAACAAGACAAAGGCAACAGAGGACATTATTTCAATTATTCTTTTAATAAGATCTTGTATTTAGAACAATTTGCTTCATCAGGCACTAAATCATAGTAAAAATAGGAATGCAAAAAGGCTATGTGGTCCATCAAAGCTTTTTAAATTGATACAAAATGCAAAGGCTATTATCTTCTAAGTGACTAACCATCACTAGATTATGATATTAATGGAAAATGTACATTAAAAATCTAGTCTTGTATCTAAAACAGGTTTGAATTATTTCACGATGCACTACATGGTACAGAAGAATTTTCATAATAAAAATACACATCATCAATTCTAATGGCACTCTTTGAAGGTAATTTATAATGTCATCTCTAACCACAAATTCAAGAAAGCAGTAATAAAATGGTTAAGGTCTTTAGTTTCATGACAACAACAAACTCAAATTGTTCTTAATAGTCAACTTGACTTACAGTATAAATTGTTCATGCCATTAAAGAAATCAGTATGATCACAATAATGATAATGATACATCCATCACATTACATCTACCACCATCTCTCACCATTATGTCAAGTGACATCAGACATGTAAAAAAGATGATGAAAGTCAGATGAGTAGGTGAAAATTTAATTTTATATAATGGCTCCTACTTCCTACAACTTAAAATCAACACTTCCCTATCTTTTTTCTAAGTCCTCTAATAATTTAATGATATCCTATCAATGCAATTCTATTTTTCATTGCTCCTCAACTAATTTCCTTATGATCAATATGCCGGGTCATACAATGTTCTCTTAGGGCATTAGGAGGGGAGTTATAAATATGTCTATAAAGATGCTAAATGTCAATAAAAATTGATGACTTAATAACATCATTAATAACTCTAATACTTGTTTTGGCTCATCTTTTTTATTTGTAGACTTCTGCTAGTGCTCTTTTCCCAAACTACCTTGTTTTTCCCCACAGATAATTCACATTCTTTTTATTTGTAGATAGTTTTCAGAACAGATGCAGCAAAAGTTGAGAAACAAATGCCAAGAACATATCACATGACACATCTGACTCTCCCTTCTCCCCTCATGAGGGCCACTGTCCATGGAGAAGATCCAGGCCACCTTGGTCTCACATCCAGCTCTGGCACCAGCACCTAATCCTCCTCATACTTATGCTTTATGTGTTTCCATAGCTTCCCGTGGTTGGTGCTGTATAGGTGACATTGCCATCCTGGTCCAAGGAACACTCAAAGAACAAGCATCCCATGGCTAAGATGAAATAGAAAATGAATAGCCTCCAGAAGAAAATCAAGTACACTTACCCAAGCTGGGACAACACCTTTCACAGGCTCAGGCTTGCTACCCAAACTACCTTATATCAACTAGTGTTATTATATATGTTTTTCCATTTAGTTTTCTATAAAACTCTTTCAGCTAGAACAGTAATTTTGTTTATTGTCTTTAATTGAATTGACTTTGACTCCCTTGGAATCTCCATTCTGAAGCTGTTTGTCATTCCCAGCAAAGTGACTGGAAATGCATGAGAAGGCTCATTCATGCATTTCAAAATTCTGAAAAGTAATCCAGATCTCTGACTTAAAATTTGACCCTTATCTTATATTTCTCTGTATTAACTGGCTTTTCTAACATAAATAGTTAAGATAATATAAGGAAATTCAGGAATCTGGGTGGGAAGGATTAGGAAACATTTAAAGGAACAACAGACACAGAAATACAAGCAAGATTATTTTTGAAACATATCATAAAAGGAGGAAAAAGGGGAGACAGGTGAAAAACCTAACACCTATAAATGCTATCAGAGGAGGGACATATGCTTGAGCTCTTTCTATCTCCAAATTAGGGAATATAATTTAACTTAATGATGTCATTTTACAAAAAAGTAGAAGACGCAACAAGGGAAATTCTTGTTCTCACTTTTTGCCAGCTAGCAAAAATTTCTTGCTGAAGTAGAAATTTTGGAAAATGACCATGATAGTTTATTTAGAATTCAGTATTGAGAAGGACAAATCCAGGCACAATTTGATATGAAACACAGATTTTTGGACAGCAGATTTCAAAGTGCTCAGGAAAAAAAAAAAAAGACAGGATTCATAAAGCCCAATATACTTTAGGCAATCAGTATAGGCACTGATACTCCATACTTTCTGATTTTCTAGTGATTATTAAAATAATACATTCAGAAATTTGATATCTACTTCACAGTAATTGTATCCATTTACTATGTCACATGGGTCATATTTGGAAAAAGCAATAGAAAAAATGAGGTTACTGCACTGAAATTCATTTTTTAAAGAAAAATTATTGAACACTGAGGATATGATCATAAAGAGAATGTATGTAATAATTTCTGGGACCAAAGTTTTTTTTTTTTCACCATAGCATTATAAAACCAAAATAGAAGAGGAAGACTGTGTCTTTTTGCCTCATAAAATATATATAAATTAATAATATGTTACAAAAGAGATCTCCAAAAAAGTTAATTTATTTTTCATTCAAGGAAATCATGCAAGGTACTAGCTCAGATATACATGAAAATGGCTGAATTATTAATATTTTATTGTTATCTATTACTACATATAGCACTTTAAAATTTTAAAGTGCACAATGATTATAATACAGGAATTTCTCTATTAGGAATATTTCTTACAAAGATTCTTCATAATCTGTTCATTCTACTTCAACTATGCTGAAAAATTCATGATACACATTCATTTAGTGTTCTTTTTCTAAATTTTACTGCATAGAAACAGAATCTGTGGGTTTTTAAAAAGATACTTAACATGGAAAGAAAAGATCACTTTTATATATAAAGATTGTTTTAAAACTTTTAAGGCAGAAATCATTGAAAAATGTAGTTACATGTCCCTCTAAAGAAATCGTATCTAAAGAAAGTTGGAATTGGAGGGGGGCAGAGGATGGAAGGCAGAAAATGTCTAAAGCAAAGATTTGATGCAATTTTAAATTTTATTTTAATAATGAATATTAATTTCCTCTTCTTTCTACTTCCTTCACCCCAATTGAGAAAAAAAAAAGAAAGGAAAACAAAAACTCTTGTAATATATGGATAATCAAACAAAACAAATTCTCATATTGGGCACTGACCAAAATATGTCTCATTCTGCAAACTGAGTTTATTACCTTTTTGTTCAGGAGTTGAGTAGCATTCTTCTTCATCATCATATCTCCTAAATCATGGATTGTCACTAGAATATTCAGAATTCCTAAATTTTCATTTCAGCCAAAGCAGAACAGATATTCCTCCAACCCCTTATCTTTAACTCTGTGAATCTTTAAATTTCAATGAGTTTCTTATAATAGCATATTGATTCTGCTTTTTAATATATTGCACACTCTTCTATTATTTTATGAGTCAGTTCATTCCATTCACAGTTATGAAAATTATATATTTCTTTTTATTCTTCTATACATTAGCTTTTTGTTTTGTTTTCTTCCCTCTCTTTATAAATAAGATGATGATGGAAAAGAAAAGTGCTCAGGAACCAGTTGCTTTAAATTTAATGCAATGTGTTCTGCTTCTTTACCCCTTCTCTTTCCCTCATCCAGAACCTTCAATGTAAATTCTTAGCTTTTTTTTTTCTTTTTTTTGAAGCCCCTCTTTAAAATATACCCTCCTTAGTTTGTTTTACTTGGAATAAATCCCTTAGTCTACCTCAATTCTCATTTTTTCCCCCTCTCCCTTCTTCTTCCTAATTCTCACTTGAATTAAATGTGTTTCTGTAAGCAACTAGTTATGTTTATATATGTACATTCTGGAAGTTTCTGGGAAGATGGCAGAGTAGGTCAGTCATTTTCAAGCTCCCCATATTTCTCCTACAAACAGAACAAATTAGGGCCTCAGGGCAAACACAGGTTGGTGAAAAATCAACAAGACTTGGGGCAGAAAAAGGGTTCTCTAGGTACACAACCCAGAAGAACTGAAGAGAGACCCAGAGCTAGGGATTAACCCGTGTGAAGTGCAAATACCTCTGGCTAGCTCAGCAGAAACAAGTGGGGAATCCTGGGGCTAGCTGGGTTTGGCTGCAGTCTATGCAAGAACCACAGAAATTTTCACCTTGACTCAGTGAACCTCTGTTGATTAGGAAGCCAGGCTGCAGCCCTGGGTGAAAATGAACCAGTATATCTGTTAGTACAAAGGCAGTGGGGCAGGGAAGCTCCTGGCACTAGACACTTGCAGGAGGGGGAATCTCTTGGTTTGGGGTTCCAGGTTGAAGGGGAGAGTGAGGTGAAGCTAGAGGCATCATTCCCCCACCCCACAATTAGAGGAGGTGCTTATGCTAATATTTCTCATTTTAAAAAATGAATTAGCAAAAAAGAAAGAACCCAACTACAGAAACCTACTATGGGAACTGGGAAGACTGGGTTTCATCTTCAGGTTCCATCTCATCTTTAGAAGAGGACACTCAAGTAAAAGGGGCTTCTTCTAGCCCAAAGAGTGAAGTTAAATGGTTCCCTGATAAGAGATAATTTATAGAAGAATCCAAAAAAGAACTTAAAAATCAAATGAGAGACATTGAGAAATAATTTAAAAATAAGTAAATAAATAGACAAAGCCATCCAGGAAAAACAAGATTATGAAAAAAAAAAGTTAACTAGAAAAGAAAACACGACTCTTAAAGATGAAAATAACTCTAAAAATTAGAATGGAGGGTGGAGCCAAGATGGCTTCACCAGAAAAAGCCTCTGAACTGGTTTTGGAGTGATAGAACCCACAAATATTTGGAGTAAATCAAATTTCCAGAAGAAGATATTTTGGAAAAACTTCAAAAAAGGTCTGTTTCAAATGGGCAGGTAAAGAGGCTTCAGATGGCAGACATAAGGCACAAGGGAGTCCAGGATAGGGAACCAAGGCTTTATGGTATCCTGCACTGGGAAATCTACTGGGGGAGGGGCACTTAGGCTACTCTGTCCTAGTTACAAGCCAATTGATCAGGAGATTAGCTGTAAGACAACTAAAACAAATACAAAAGGCAAACAGTGGGCATCTGAACCCCAGAAAAACACAGGTCCTGGCCATGCCAACCCAGCTCCATAAATCAGTCAGCAACGTCAGCCCCAGAGCTACCTAAAGCGGCTGTTGCCCCTTTGCCTCAAGCGTAGACCTCAAACCTTTAAAAAAAAAAAATGAGCAAAAAAGCAAAAACAAAACAAAACGAAACACTAACCACAGGTAGTTTGGGGGGAGAAAAGGAAGAACATAGCTCAAACCCTGAGGATTCTAAAACCAGATCGTCTCCAGAAGATGCCTCAAAGGGTTACATGAGTTGCTCCCCATTTCACAAGGCTCTCTTGGAAGAATTAAAAAAGGTCTTAAAAGAGAGAAGAAAAGTGGGGAAAGGAAAAGAGAACTTGGCAAGAGAGTTTGGAAAAGGAAAAACAGAAATTTTCTGAAGAAAACTCCTTAAAAACAGATTTGATGAAATGGAAAAGGCATGTAACTCTTTACAAAATAGATAGGAAAAAGAAATCAATTCATTGAAAAACATAATTTCTGAAATGAAAAAGCAATCAACAAAACATCTCATTAAAAGTTCAATTGGCCAAATGCAAAAGGAGATAAAAAAGTTAACTGAAGAAAACAATTCACTAAAAATTAGAATTAATCACAAAAGGAAGCAAATGACTCAATGAGACTTCAAGAATCATTCAAACAAAACCAATTAAAAAAAAGAAAAAATAGAAGAAAATGCAAAATACCTCATTGGAAAAAATAACTAACCTGTAATCTAGGAGAGGCCATTTAAGAATTACTGGAATTCTTGAAAACCATGATGAAAAAAGAGCCTACACATAATTCATGAAATCATCTTTGATGTCCTAGAACCAGAGGGTAAAATAGCCATTGAAAAAATTCATCAATCACCTCCTGAAAGAGACCTAAGAATGAAAAGTCCAAGAAACATCACTGCTAAATTTTAGAATTATCAAATCAAGGGGAAAATATTGCAAGCAGCTAGAAGGAAACAATTTAAATATTGAGAAGCCACAATCACAATTACCCAGAACCTAGCAGCTTCCACTTAACAGGACCAAAGGACATGGAATCTGATATTCCAAAAGGCAAAGGAATTTGGATTGTAGTCTAGAATGAACTAGCTAGCAAAACTGAGCAATATTTTTCAAGGAAAAGGATGGACATTTAATGAAACAGATGAATTTCATTTATTTCTTATGAAAAGACTAGACCTGAATAGAAAATTTGATTTTCAAATGCAGAATTCAAAAGATGCATAAAAAGGTTAAAAAAAAAAAAAGCTTATCTCCCTATATGGAAAGATATGTTTAGCTCTTGAAATCCATTTCTCTGTTATGGGTATACTTAGAGGGTGTAGGTATAATTTTATTTTATTGTGATGATGTAAAAAAAATTATAGAGGAGAGAAAGTGATTCTACTGGAAGAAGAGGAAGATGGAATTAAAATGGGGTAAATTATATCTTATGAAGATGCAAAAAAGACCTAGTACAATTGAGGGAAAGAAACGAAGGGGATGAGCATTATGTGAATCTTACTCTCATCAAATTTGGCTCAAAGAGAGAATATCAGACCCATTTAGTTTCATAGAGAAGCTTGTCTCACCCTATAGGGAAGAAGAAGGGTAAAGGGAAAAGCAGGAGAGGCTAAGGGAGAACAGAAGTAGATGAGGAGAGGAATAAGAAAGGGGGAAGGGCTGTAAAAGGGAAGAGCAGTTTGAGGAAGGGGATGCTCAGAAGCAAAATAATGGGGAGGAGGGAAAGGAGGAAAGGTGGGAAAAAAAGAGAAAAGTATAACTTGGAGAAAAAAAAGATGATAGGAAATACAGAGTTAGTCATTTTAACTGTGAATGTGAATGGGATGAACTCTCCCATAAAATGGAAACTAATAGTGGACTGGATTAAAAGCCATAATCCTACAATTTGTTGCTTACAAGAAACATTTAAAGCAGAGTAATACATTCAGAGTAAAGATAAAAGGTTGGAGCTGAAGCCATTATGCTTTGGCTGAAGTAAAAAAAAAAAAAGCAGTAGTAGTAATCCTGATCTCAGATCAAGCAAAAGTAAAAATCTAATTTAAAAAGAAAAGGAAAAAAACTACGCGTTGCTAAAGGATGCCACAGATAATGAAGTAATATCAATACTAAACATATATGGACCAAATGGTATAGCATCCAAATTCCTAGAGGAGAAGTTGAGAGTTACAAGAATTAGACAACAAAACAAAAAAGTGGAGGATCTAAAAAAACTATACTACTGGGGATCTCAGTACTTGCCCTCTCAGAACTATATAAACCAAAGACAAAATAAATAAGAAAAAAGTTAAAGAGATAAATAGAATTCTAGAAAAGTTGGGTATTCTAGATCTTTAGAGAAAATTGAATGGAGACAGAAAGGAATATATTTTTTTTATTGTCAGTATATGGAACCTATACAAAAACTGACCATGTATTAGGACATAAAACCTGCAAAATCAAATGTAAAAAGACAGAAATAATAAATTCATTTTTTGTAGATCATGATGCAATAAAAATTGTATGCAATAAAAAGCCAGGAGAAAATAGACCAAAAATTAATTGGAAACTAAATAATCTAAACCTAAAGAATGAGTGGATGAAACAACAAATGATAGACACAATCAATAATTACATCCAAGATAATGACAATAATAAAACAACATACCAAAATTTATGGGATGCAGCCCAAGTGGTTATAAGGGGAAGTTTTATATGTCTAGATGTTTACTTGCATAAAATAGAGAAAGAGAATATCAATGACTTGGGCTTGCAACTAAAAAAGCTGGGGAAAAGAACAACTTAAAAAACCCCAATCAAATACCAAACTTGAAATTCTAAAAATAAAAGGAGAGATTAATACAATTGAAAATAAAAAAAAATGTTGAATTAACAAATAAAAACTAAGAGTTGGTTTTAAGAAAAAAACCAACAAAATAGATAAACCTTTAGTTATTTTGATTAGAAAATCACCACCAAGGTGATTTCCACCAAGGAAGAGGAAATTAGATCAATAATTAGGAGTTATTTTGTCCAACAATATACCAATAAATTTGATAATCTAAGTGAAATGAATGAATACTTACAAAATATATATTTCCCAGATTAACAGAAGAAGATGAAATAAATTACTTCTATAGTCCCATTTTAGAAAAAGAAATAGAACAAGCTATTAATCAACTCCCTAAGGAAAAATCTCTAGGGCCCAATGGATTTACATGTGAATTCTACCAAACATTTAAAGAGCAATTAATTTCAATACTATGCATATTATTTGAAAAATAGGGAAAGAAGTCCTATCAAATTCCTTTTATGACACAGATATGGTGCTGATACCTAAACCAATAAGAATGAAAACAGAGAAAGAAAATTATAGACCATTTCCCTAATGAATATTGATGCAAAAATCTTAAATAAAATATTAGCAAATAGATTACAGAAAATCATCTCCAAGGTTATACACATGACCAAATAGGATTTATACTAGGAAAACTATTACCATAATTGACTATATCAATAGCCAAATTATAAGATTTTTCTCAACAGATGAAGAAAAAGCATTTGTTTATCCAACACCTATTCTTATTAAAAACATTATAGAGTACAGAAATAACTGGAGTTTTCCTTAAAATGATCAGTAGTGTCTATTAAAAACCATCAACAAGCATCATACATAATAGGGACAAACTAGAATCATTCACAATAAAATCAGGGGTGAACCCATTATCACCATTACCATTCAATATTGTATTAGAAATGTTAGCTTTGGCAATAAGAGAAGAAAAGAAGATTAAAGGACTTGGAGTAGGTAATGAGGAAACCAAATTATCACTCTTTGCAGACATATTTAGAGAACCCTAGAAAATAAACTAAAAAACTACTTGAAACAATTTACAACTTTATTAAAGTTGCAAGATATAAAATAAATCCATAGAAATCATCAGCATTTTAATATATTACCAACAAACTCCAGCAGCAAGACATACAAAGAAAAATTCCATTTAAAATAACTGTAGATAATATAAAATATCTGGGCATCTACCTACCAAGACAAAGTCAGGAACTATATGAACATAACTACAAAACACTTTCCAAACAAATAAAGCCAGATCTAATCAGTTGTAAAAATATCAAGTGCTCATGTGTAGGCCGAGCAAATATAATAAAAAATGACAATAATTTACCTAAATTAATTTGCTTATTCAGTGCCATACTAATGAAACTCCTAAGAAATTGCTTTACAAATCCAGAAAAAATAATAAAGTTCATCTGGAAGAAAAAAAGGTCAAGAATCTCCAGGGAATTAATGAAAAAAAAATACAATTGAAAGTGGCCCAGCTGTACCAAACCTAAAACTATATTATAAAGCAATGGTCATAAAAACCATTTGGTATTGGCTAAAAAAGAGAGTAATCACTAAGAGGAATAAGTTAGATTCACAGGACAAAATAGTCAATGACTATAGGAATCTAGTGTTTGACAAACCCCAAAGACCCCAGCTTTTGGAATAAGAACTCACTACCTGACAAAAATTGCTGGGAAAATTGAAAATTGGTATGGCAGAAACTAAGTGTTGACTAATGGCTTATACCAAGGTAAGATCAAAATGGATTCATGATTTAGACATAAAGAATGATATTATAAGTAAATTAGAAGAGCATAGGATAATTTATCTCTCAGATTTGTGGAGAAGGAATTAAAAATGTGGCCAGAGTTATTGAACAAAAATAGATAATTTCAATAATATTAAGTTAAAAAAGTTTTTGTATAAGCAAAACCAAATGCATACAAGATTAGAAGGAAAGTAATAAACTAAGAAAAAACTTTTACATTCAAAGGTTCTGCTGAAGGCCTCATTTCTAAAGTATATAGAAAACTGATTCAAATTTATAAGAATTCAAGCAATTCTCCAATTGATAAATGGTCAAAAGATATGAACAGACAATTTTCAGATGAAAATGGTTTTCTAGTCATATGAAACCATTTCTACTAATATGAAAAGATGCTCTACATAACTATTGATCAAAGAAATGCAAATTAAGACAACTCTGAGGTACCACTACACACCCCTCAGATTGGCTAAGATTATAGGAAAAAAATGAAGAATGTTGCAGGGGATGTGGGAAAACTAGGACACTGATAATAATGTGAACTGAATTAACCATTCTGGAGAGCAATTTAGAACTATGCCCAAGGCGGTACTAAACTCTGCATACTCTTTGATCTAGCAGTGTCTCTACTGAGCCTGTATCCCAAAGAGATCATAAAGGAGGAAAAGGGACCCACATATGTAAAAATGTTTATGGCAGCCCTTTTTGTTGTGGCAAAAATCTAGAAATGAGTGGATGCCCATCAGTTGAAGAATGTCTGAATAACTGGTATATGAATGTTTTGGAATGTTATTGTTCTATAAGAAATGATCAGCAAGATGATTTCAGAGAGGCCTGGAGGAACTTACATGAACTGATACTAAGTGAAGTGAGCAGAACCAAGAGATCATTGCATATGACATCAACAAGATTATATGATGATCAATTCTGATGGATGTGACCTTTTTCAACAATGAGAAGACTGAGTCCAGTTCTAATGATCTTGTGATAAAAACAGCTATCTATACTCAGAGAGAGGACTGTGGGAACTGAGTATGGATCACAACATACCATTTTCACTCTGTTGTTTTTTTGCTTGTATTTTATTTTCTCTCATTTTCCTTTCTTTTTGATCTGATTTTTTTCTTGTGCAGCAAAATAATTATATGTATATGTATATATATATATATGTGTGTATATACATATATTGGAATATATATATGTACATATATTGGAATATATATATATATATATATATATATATATATAAACATGTTTAACATATATTAGATTATTTGCCACCTAGGAAGAGGATGGGAAGAAGGAGGGAGGAATTTGGAACACAAGGTTCTATAAGGGTCAATGTTGAAAAATTAACCATACATATATTTTGAAAATAAAAAGCTTCAATAAAAAAAAGAAAAAAGAACAGCAACAACAACAACAACAAAAAGAAAATTGAAATTGGGCAAGAGGAAGCCAGTAAAGCTATAAGAGACCCAAGAAATAACAAAATAGAATATAAAGAATGAAAAATTACACTGTGAAACAAAGATAAACAACAGATCTGGAAAACAGAGCAAAAAAGAGAAACTATAAGAATAATTGCTGAAAGCTGTGGCCAAAAAAAAAAAAAAAAAAAAAAATCTTGGCACAATAATGCAAGAACTAATTCAAGAAAATTGTTCTGTAGAGACAGAACATGAAAAGAAAGTAGAAATATTCACCTATCACCACCTTAAAGAGATCCTTTGTAGAAAACATATAGGAGTATTATTGCCAAATTTTGAAATCCTCAAATCAAAGAGAAAATTTTGCAAGAAACAAGAAAAAAAATTAAATATGTTGGAACTACAATTAGAACTGTACAGGACCTAGCAGCAGCTACAATAAAATACTTCAGGTCCTGAATCATACATATTAGCAATCAAAAAAACCGGATCTGTGGCCAAAAATATCATATCCATCAAAATTGTCTATAATATTGAATGAAAAAAATTCAGCAAACACAGATTTACAGGATTTTCTTTTAACCAAACCAGAATTCAAAAGAAAATTTAACATATTAAGAGCCAATATCAAAGATCAATTTCAATGAAGTTAACATGGACAGATTGTTTATGATTTTTTTAATGGAAATGTATACCATGTTTTTAAAACTGACATCAGCAATTTGCCAGTTCAAAAGAAATATTGGGGAAGAGTTGGAGTAAAAGTAGTTATTATGTTATACAAATGAGATACAGAAGAGTAGAAATAGGTATTAGAGAGGGGAGGAAGGAACAAAATTCTGAAAAACTACTCACATCCAGAACGGGTTAAACAGCCAACACTACACATACACCATGAAGGATATAGCACCCTCCAAAATTTATAAAGAAATCGCGGGGGGCGGGGGGGGAGAGTGGGGAGGGAGGACAGGGATAATTGGAAGAGAAAGCAAAATATGGGGAAAGAAGACAAGGCATGGGTAGAGGGAGGTTAAGCAATAGCAAGGCAAGTTAAGGAGCAGAATTAAAGCAAAGAGTTAACAGGGATAGGATATAGATGTGTGAGTGTGTATATATTTCCATATTTCCATAAATATATTTCCACATATTTGCATATAAATATATCCTTGGTTAACTATAGCCTGTTTGGAGGAGAAGCAGGAATGAAAGGGGAAAAAAAGAATAAAATAAAAAAAGATACACAACAGAGAACAAAAGAACAACCTTCAAGGAAGTAAAGATGGACACTCATGAATATAATTTCTGCTATTATATATCCTTTCTTGAAGTGATAATTTATTCTTACATATTTTGAATCCTCCCTGATGGGCATATTCCTGTACAGTATAGGGCCCACTCACCTTAGACAGACAGCAAATCCTAGGTATGAGTCCATTTCCCTCCTCAGTCCACCTTGGGTCTACATGTCTCCTGGATCTCAGTAGTGAGCATCAGAGTAAACAGTTGTTACCTTTTTTTTCATACCATACAAGATAGTGGGGGGGGGAGAGGGAGTGTTTCCATGTGGATCTTGTATCTCTTTTTATCCTTAGAATACGATGGTGAACTTAGTCCAATCGCTGCTGGAAATTTTTGCTCAGCCACTCCTTGCTACAATAGCAGACCTCTTTGTCTGTCCATTTATGACCACCTGAGCTGGAAAAATGGCTCACTTTGACTTTTTCTTGGATTTCCCAGTCAGGATTGATCTGGTGTATTTTCTAGAGTAGAAGAGTTGTAAAAAAAAGTGCTTGGTTTGGCTCCCAGATAAATTAAACTTTCTTCAAGACACTGGGTAGCAAAAAAGTCTAAAGTAACTTCTATTAAAAAATAATATAAAGTCTGTGGTTTACGATTTTGACTTAAATTTATATTATTTAATGATATATATATACATTTCTCAAAGTAACAGATTTTTACATTAAAATCTATGTATATACATTTACATATATTGAAAGAAAATGTTCTCATTAATGAAGTATGATTAGGGCATCCATTCTAAATAATAATTTAAAGTTAATATAATTTCTGACAGGATTACATTAGTTATCTTCATTAAATTAACAAAAGAAGCATGAATGGACTCCTTAATTAGACAATGATATTAACACAAATATCAATTAAATTTAAAACATGCTTCTAAATGGAAAGTTTTTAAAGCAGATGTCAAGGCTGTCAAGTATCTACAGTGTAGATACTACCGAAAAACAAGAATTTCTAGAAGGCCAATTGGGATTCATTTGAAAGCAAGACTTGATACTTAGTTTTTCTTTAGTCAAACAGATGCTACATAACAAATGACTCACCATGCTTTATTTATGATGAGAGTTTTGCTCCTGGTTATAAGGTTTATCAAATTACTTATTTTTAAGAACTTGTTAAATTCCTATATCCTCCAAATATTACAAAACAGACATTTATTGTCAACAATCAGGAATTTAATTACTTTTAATAATTAATACACTTAATATAGTGATCAAAAGTTATGAAGAAAAGTGAAATACATTTATTTAATAAGTAATGTGATAACCATTTTTTCCCAATGTTGGTAAAATGCTTCCAGCAGTCTCATTACACACACACACACACACACACACACACACACACACATACACACACACACCTTCAAAAAACTGAAATTTTATTTTGCATTATTTTTTTACTACTTAAAATCCATTGCAAAAGCCTTTTGGGAAGCCCATGAAATTGTTAACATATTTTTTAAAAATCTGCACAACTGGCAATGTAGAAACTCTTTGTTTATAGCAATTATACAGTTAACCACTATGTTTTGAACAAAAATTTTACTAATGCTTTCATGTTCCAGTTAGAGTAACAAAATATGTGTTCTTTTACTCTGAATCCCATTCATCTGTAGTCACTGAATCAACCATTTTAACTTTACTGAACTAGTTCTTACAAAATTTAATATGAGCACCAAATTAATCATAGAGTACTAATATGGAAGTAGGAGAGCAGAAGAGAATAGAGAATCTGAACAGAGGAAAGCTATAATTCTACAACATTTACTAGTTTGTTAAAATCAGCTCCATCCAATTCATTATTTTCCATCATCATTTTAAAATAAAATCATATATCGTACATCTAATTATTTAGCTCACATATAAAAGAAATCCAAAACTTTTTTACAATAAATTGTTATTATAATGTTTAAGTATATATACTAAAATTCAAAAACCATGCTGTCTCTTTTTGTTGTTTTCAAATCAATTTCATATATATTATCACATCAAACAGTTGCCATGTGAAATATAAAGAGAAGGCTTATTATTAAAAAAAAAAAGACAAAAGGAATGAAAGTTTCAAAGTACCACTTTTTTATTTTTACTTGTTTTCTACATTACTGAGGTCAATAAAAGGAACAGAATGACTCACAAAGTGTAAAGAATATCTCAAATATAGGATAATCAAATAGATGTTACAATATTGTATAATGAAATACTTGCCTTTTCTTTTCAAAATAATTAATACATTTGTAGTTTTAATGTTTCATTAATATTCACTAGGGATATGTCATTAAGTAATTAGAAAATTTAGAAGATTTAACATATTAATGTCCTTGGTCAATGCTACTATAAAATGTGACTAACTTACAATGCCATCATTTCTTTGAATCAATCAAAGAAATTTCTTAGAAAAATTTTGAGATATATCAATCTTTTTCTTTCATGGTGGTATATTGAAAACTGTTAACCTTTTTAATTGAAAGTAATAAACACATACATACATACATACATACACATACACACAGTGATGAATTTCAAATACAGAAAAACTACTGGTATTTTAGAAGTATTTATTACCCCCCCAAAATGGCAGAGACTTTTTTGTTCTTTAAAAATTTTCTCCAAGATGAAAAGTTATTTCCTCTCTTGGATAATTAAAAATAACTAACATTAGAAGACAAATTCATCACCTAGTTCTTCTACTCTTCAGACTGAGAATTCCCCGCCTTTTTTGGGTCAGTAGCAGAAGAAGCTTATCACCATAAGTGTCATGCCCGAAAGTAATCCAGAGCTCTGTCTATTTGTACACACCTGCCAAATAATACTTGGTATCAGAATCAGGGATGTTCATTCGGCCTGGAAAGGAGATTTAAGAAGGACAATTTAGCTCTCTAGCTATTTTAAGGGCTGTCATGTGGAAGAGGGATTAGCCATATTCTCTTTGGACAATGAGGACATAAATAGGAATAAAAAGAATGGAAACTGCACATACATGAATTTAGGCTTGATATAACAAAATCTTCCTAAAGTTAGATGTTCATAACTGGAATATCTTTCCTTTGGAAATGGTAGATTTTCCCCTCTCTGGAAGTATGCAAGCAAATAATAGGGGATTGCTTTTTCAGTATGTCTTTAGCCCTTGAGGATGTTACCAAACTTGAAAGCCTGAGATCTTTCAGGTACTGCTCAAATGCTACCTCTTCAATGATACTTTTATCAGAAATCTACCTAGAAGTGACCTCTAAATCTTTTATATAGCTATCATTTTAGTTATATGGCATCTAATCATATGTAATTTTACATGAAATTGATTAATCACTATATTTGTCCACTAGACAAATAGTCAAAAAGTATTGAAGATAAGAAGAAGTTCTTACACAATCTTAATTCTTACATAGTGCCTTAGGGCACCCAACAGATCCTCAATAAATATTTGTGATTTAACTAAATGAATATAGGGGCAGCTAAGTGACACCATGAATAGACCATTGGGCTGGAAATCAGCAAGATTTAACTTCATAAATTGAAATCCTAACTCAGACACTCACTAGCTGTGAGACCATGGGCACATAATTTAACTCTGTTTGTCTCAGTTCCTTACCTATAAAATGAACTAGAGAAAGAAATGGAAAACCACTCCAGTACCTTTGCCAAGAAAACTCCAAAGAGGTCACAAAGAGTCAGACATACCTGAAAAACAACTCAAAAACAAAATGAATATAATGAATAGTAGAGTAAAATTTTCAATTTTTTAAAAATTTCCCAATCTTCTAGTTAAGTCTTGACTGTGGCAAAAAAAAATCTGTGAATATAATATCCATTTTTTTTCAGAAGAAAGACAGGATATCTATAAGAAATGAGGAGGAGGTACACAAAGTAAGAGCAAAGGCTTACTAAATCATGATCCAGGGCAAGTCTGGGACTCTGTTCCCTCATTTGCTACATCAGTGGCCTAGAGGAGATACCTTCTGAACTCCCTTGCACTATAGACAGGCAACTCTTATGATCTGTGTGATCTTATGAAATATATTCCCACAGAGAAGTAGAAATGAATTCAAAACTTTTTTAAAGTTTTTGTTAAGGTTTTTATGAAATAACAAGCTTTATCAACACAAACCAGATACAACCTTTTCTCCTACAAATAATTTATATCTGAATACCTTTTTACCTCCTCACAATTAATGTATTTATTGAAAAATGATTGGTTGGAAACAACTTCTATAAATATAGAAAAACAATATAAACATGAAGATTGAATATTTAAGTGAAATTGTACTTATTAAAAGTGTTCATTTTAGCATCATTTCAAGAAAAGCTATATTTTATTCTAACATACTGAGTGTCACAAACTTAAAGAATAGTCCTACTATTAAAATTGAACTACTTCAAAGTAAAGTGGCAAGGTAAAGGAATTGAAAGTATTAAGTGATATTTGTAAAACCTTCATATACACTTTAATTTGTTTTTAAGTTTTGTATTGATACCTTTGATAGATATCATCTTTATTTCTAAATATATGTCTCCTCATTGTCTTATAACAAAGGAAAAATTTAATTTCAGCAAAACTAACCAACATATCAAGTGTCTAACATGAAAATTCTTTTAAATTCAGATACAAGTTAAGATTAACTATCTGATATCTTCTTTAACCACTGCATCTGAACATTAAATAATTTCAAATAATGCATACCAAAAAATCCCAATTATTCAAAAGAGGAGTTCTCCTATAATGATAAGAGAATCCTTATATAAATGATAGCTTTTATGTAAAAACAAACATTTAATTAGCATAAAACTTTTCAAAAAGCCTCAAATGCTCTGGCAGACAATTTGATATTTTTCACAAAGACAACAAATAGTTAAAGGGAGATTGTGAAGATAATATTATTGAAAATTTTAGTTTCAAGGAGGTAGTAATACCCAGAATTTTTAACTCCTTTGAGGAACTATATGCCACAGTTATTTGAGAAGAAAATTGTCAAATTCTGCAAAAGAACAAAAAGATGCTCTAGATAGAAAACAAAAAAAGAATAAGGAGAATAACTGAATGGTTTTAAGATTTCTCCAAAGAAACAACCACATTGCATCTCATTTCGGATCATCCACCTAAGCAAAGCAAAATCCTAAAATAGAAACCGAACTTTAATAAGCAATAGAGCAGATTTTTTTTTTTTTGGTTACCAATTAAAATAAGTTTGTCAAGTAGTTTCACAAACTACAAGGCAAGTCACCGAGGGAAAAAAAAAAGATGCCCAAGATTAAATTTATTAAATGTTCCAACAGAGCAAAATATTCAATGAACTGAAATACAGAACTTAGATGAACACTTTCCATTTTAGTTGTCACTAGAGTGGTGTCCTTAGGAATGATTTTAAACATAAACACTGTCATAAGATCTTTAATCATGGACCCATTTACCTTGAAAATATACATGTCACTATAAAGCATACATCTGAATCCAGTTTTATACACATTGAGCTACACTTAAAAGCAGTAAGTACATGGAATCCCTAAACACTTGGGACATGTAAAATTTAACATCAAATTTTTTTCCAAATGAAAGGTATGGTTGAGAAAGATTCTTACATTATCATAAAAAGCATAAAAATGAATTATTTAGGGCATTTGCCTCACTATTAGAATCAATGAAAGGGAAAAAAAGATTTATTTTACTTTCACAATTAAAATTGAGGAATCCTTTATAAATATTTATATTAAACCATGGCTTATTGACAAGATTATTTTTAAAAAGTTTCAGTGAATCATTTTCCTTCACTTTCCTTCCTATACATTTTCCTTTACGCCTACAGATATTCTTTTCAAATCAATATAAATAAAATAAAATTACACTCAAAAGTAATTTACCAGAATTTGGAATATTACATCTTTCATTGTTTCTGTCTTATTCTTTCCTCCTGAAAAGTTCAAAATAATTTCTTTCCCATTTTAATCACCTCATTCTCAGATTCAATATTTCACGCTCTATGAACTCCTTCCCTTTTCAACTTTTCAAATATGTAAACATTTTCCTTGAAATCATCATTTTCACTTCACCTTATGGCCCACTCTGAATCTCACTGTCCTATTTCTCAGCATGACAAACTTCTTAAGTAGTATGTGTTGAATGGTTTCATTTCTCAACATCCAGGAAAATCTGAGTTTTATCCTATTACTTTAATATAATTTCCCAGAAGTTACCAGCAATTTTTTTTCGGTCAAATCTAGTGTTGATTTTCTATGACTTTTTTTTTTTGACTATGTTGATCACCCTTTCCTCATATTTATTTTCTTAGCTTCTATATTTCTCTGGTAGTTAGTGAATCCTTCACATCTCTGATTACTTCTAGTTTTTTGTTTTGTTTTGTTTGTTTCTTTGTTTTTTACCTATTCTGCCTTGACTATGTGTATCTTTTAACTATGGATATACTACTAGATCTCTCTTTTTGGTCTTTTTAATTAATAAGCATTTACTTTTTCTCCTTTCCAATTCTCCTCTACCATAAGAAAAATAAAAACAAAAACATAATCCTTTTATCAAATACATACAGCAAGCAAAAAACAAACAAAAAACCAAAACAATTTAAATCTACTATGTACAAAACATGTATTTCCCATTAGACATCTTAATTCCATGGCCTTTCTTTCAGAAATGAGGCAGAATTTCTCATCGCTGATACTCTGAAATCATGGCTGGTCATTTCGCTGATCATATTTCTTATCCTTCAAAATTGTTTATCCAAACAATTTTGTCAGTACATAAATTGTTCTTCTATTCACTTTACTCTGTATCAGTTTATGCGTGTCTTTCTGGGTTTTTCTGAAAGAATCTCTTTTGTCATTTCTTTTTTTTTTTCAATAGTTTTTATTAACAAAACATACGCATGGGCAATTTTTCTTTTTTTTATTTTTTAAAATAATTATAACTTTTTATTGACAGAACCCATGCCAGAGTAATTTTTTACAACATTATCCCTTGTACTCACTTCTGTTCCAACTTTTCCCCTCCCTCCCTCTAACCCCTCCCCCAGATGGCAAGCAGTCCTATACATGTTAAATTTGTCATAGATACAATATATGTGTGCAGAACCAGTTTTCTTGCTGCACAGGAAGAATTGGATTCAGAAGATAAAAATAACCGGGAAAGAAAAACAAAAATGCAAACAGTTTACATCCATTTTCCAGTGTCCTTTCTTTAGATGTAGCTGCTTCTGTCCATCATTGATCAATTGAAACTGAGTTAGATCTTCTCTTTGTCAAAGAGATCCACTTCCATCAGAATACATCTTCATACAATATCGTTGTTAAAGTAGATAATTATCTCCTGGTTCTGCTCATTTCACTCAGCATCAGTTCATGTAAGTCTCTCCAAGCCTCTCTGTATTCATCCTGCTGGTCATTTCTTACAGAACAATAATATTCCATAACATTCATATACCACAGTTTACCCAACCATTCTCCAATTAATGAGCATCCACTCAGTTTCCAGCTTCTAGCCACTACAAAAAGGGCTGCCACAAACATTTTGGCACAAACAGGTCCCTTTCCCTTCTTTAATATCTCCTTGGGGTATAAGCCCAGTAGTAGCACTGCTGGATCAAAGGGTATGCACAGTTAGATAACTTTGGGAGCATAATTCCAGATTGTTCTCCAGAATGGTTGGATTCATCCACAACTCCACCAACAATGTATCAGTGTCCCAGTTTTCCCACATCCCCTCCAACAATCATCATTATTTTTCCTGTCATCTTAGCCAGTCTGACAGGTGTGTAGTGGTATCTCAGAGTTCTCTTAATTTGTATTTCTCTCATCAATAGTGATTTGGAACACCCTTTCATATGAGTAGAAATAGTTTCAATTTCATCATCTGAAAATTGTCTATTTATATCCTTTGACCATTTATCAATTGGAGAAAAACTGCTATACTTTTAATTTTTGCTAAGACAAAGAAATACATAATGCATTGACATTTTAAAGTGAAATCTAAAAACCAGCAGAACTCATAAAAGGATGTGTTACCTATTTCATCCCATTTCAATAGCAACTCAGCAGGAACCAATAATTCCATTGGTTGATAGGTTAAGGAAGATAGTGAATACATTAAATCCTTGTTGTTTAACCTGACATTTTCCTTTAAATTAATTTTTATCAATTAATAAAAAATCTATGCTCTCTCCTTCCAATAACCTGTCATTTTAAAAATGAAATACTACAAAAGGAAACCCAGGAAAAGAGGCCATTTCTTTTTAAAGTACCAGATATTGATGATAATTTATGTTGGTTATATAACAAAGATATCTATGTGAATGATATTATAAGAAATTCAGGAATGTGGAGGGTTTTTAAGATTCATCTCTAGTGACCCATCCATTAGGGAATATATGGCACTATATCTATTTCAGTAAAATGATTTATAATGCCATCCCAGGGACTTATTTACATTTATGAATTCAATAGAATGCACAATGACAATTTAAACCAACCAAAAATAAATAGAGAGATTTGTAAGAGAAAAAAATTTTCAATTCATTTGCTTATTTGTATTAACAACAATTTATAAGGTTGAATATTAACCATTCAAAATCTCTTTAAAAACATTCTATGTCACATGGGAAGGAGCATCTTCTTTATGAATGTAATTTCAGCATTGGTTCCCTTTTTGTGTTACAAAAAGGGAAATTACAATGTTTCTTTTACAACACTAAGCAATGGCACTTTATTGATTTGTTTGCAAAATCTTGAGAGGGTTCCACGTGTATGTAGCTACAAACTTTCCAGATATCAAAATTCATTAATTCCGTGGCTAATTCTTACTATGTATGTTGAAAAAATTGTAATTATGCCTTTATATATCATCACCTATGTTTATATAATAAATATACATACATCTCCTATGTCTATTAATACTTTACTCACACATGCACACACACATACACACACATGTATATGTAAAAAGTTATGAAAGACAAAACGGTGTGAAACTGCCAAGTCACATAATGTTAATATCAGAACCATAAGGGACATAAAAAGGCAAAAGACTATATAACTTAGAGCTGAAAACAACCAGAGAGAACATCCAAGTCCTTTATTTTATTCATAAAGAAATGTTAAAAAAAATAAAAAAAGAAATAAGTTCACATCATTGGGATAGGGAACAATATTAAAACCATTGCCTAAGATTAGATTTTAGAATTCTTGATCTATTTCATTAACTTAGATTCTCTTCATTGCTTAATTAGTAGGGTTTCAGTTAAACATTAAACATTATTCAGTTAACATTTATTAAGTACCTACTAGATTCAAGAAACTGCTGCATTATTTTGAATATAAAAAAAGGATGTATTTGATTTTTATATCCCTACTTTCAATGACTTTATAGGTTCAGGGGTCAGAAAGAGTTTCACAAAAAGATGTTATTTGAATTGTCTTAAAGCAAAGGGAGGTAGAGCATTGCAAGCAGAGGGAAAAAGAATGAGTAACGACATTTTAGTGCTTCCATGGATCTCTGCTAGAATGAATTTTTTTCTTTCAGAAGACCATCTCAACATTCTAGATACCTTTCTTTAGCTCTTGTTACATTTCGTGGGTGCCAATAGAGCCCTTTATTGGGCTATACCTTGTTCTCACTATATGACCAACCTACTTTCCTTTTCTGATCATGCATATACTAAATAAAATATCTTACATTACTTCTGGAGTATGTCATCACTAGGAATATAATGCACCAAACTTGTACTTACTAAGATTTTCTCGAATGACTTTTGGTTTATATACAATTTTGATTCCTTAAAGATTGTTATTCAAAAATTCACAACTATGTAGCACCACGGAGAAAACATGTTTAAAAGGTTAGTTTGGGGTTTAGAATTTATAATATGGCAGTTTAGAATTATAAAAACCTTTTATAATTTCCTAGTTGTGATCTAATTTGTTCTCTTCTTCCTGTTCAATTTTGGATCCACATATAGTACATTTTAGATAGATATATTGTTAGACTTATGCAATGATTTGGCCTTCCAACTGCATCTCATACTTGATGTGAGCATTTTGATATATTTGTTCTTTCTGTATGGATTACTAGACAGTTTTCTTTCAGGATATTCTTAGATATCATTGAAGCAGTCCTTTCTATTACATGATGAACCATGGGAAATTAGAGGCTTATTGAAAGAACAGTAAGGTAACTCAGTTTGACTGATGTGTATTACAGATTAAGGAAAGTAGTTAGATATAAAGCTGGAAAGGTAGGCTGAGCACATAATAAATTAGATTCTGCATTATGAATTTTAGACATTAGTCAAGAGCTAATGAGAAGTTATTGAAAAATTCTGAAAATGTGGAAGTATTAGAGCAAAAGTCATAGATTAATTCAACATCATTTTATAGAATGGGTTAGAAGAGGAAAAAACTTGAAGCAAGAAGAACATTTAAGAAGTTACTGAACAAGATGTTACAACAAGTTAACAAGTTACTGTACAAGATGGATAAGGAAAAAGGTGGCAAGAGCTTAAATAGCATAGTGACAAAAGTAATGGAAAGTAGTGGAAAGATATAAAAAAATTTAATGTGGAGAGAAACCACAAAATTGTCAACTAAGCAAATGTAAGAGATGAAGGAAAATAATCAAAGATGACTTGGAGATTTTAACTATAAATTATTCAGTAAAAGAAATCGGTAAGATAGGAAGAAAAATATTTGGAGGCAGGGGAATGGAGTAAAAAAGGGTGAAGAGGATGAAAGATATAAAGAAAGTGTATGGTGCTAATATTATGAATGCAACTTTAGATATCTTGAGTTGGAAGTGCTGGTAGTATAGCCAAGTAACTACATCTAGGATTTAGATGTTCATTGAAGTCTAGACTTTGGGTCTCAAGCAGATGCAGAATGGAGAATTATTTTGATTATTGTGATTATTGAAGGTATAATAAGGTTTGAGCTCACCAAGGGAGAAACTGTAAAAAGAAAACAAGCCTGGGGAACACAAATATTTGTGAGACAGGATGAATTGCAAATATTGGAGATGGGAGAGATTCCAGAAGTGATCTAACAGGATACACACACACACACACACACACACATACATGCACTCTTGTTAGAGCTTTTGTGAAGAATTGCACAGAGCTTTTCAAAAAGAAAAATAAATTTTAAAAGGTATCCAGGGAAGGTGTGACTTCTTGAAACCAAGATGGTACAGGAAGCAGTGAATTGCCATAACTCTCCCAAATGCACCTCCAAACAACCATAAAATTGTGACCCAGAAAAAATCCTGGAACAACAGAACCATCAAAAAAGAGGGTTAAATAATTTGTTAGCCCAAGAAATTAGAAGATCAGCAAAAAAGTTCTGTCTCACTTGGGTAAAGAGGGGAACATAATCCAGGACAGGAAGTGTCCCAGCAAACCAGCAGTAAGCCCCACCTAAGCAAACCAGCAGGAGATCCTTAGGCAGATTCCAAATCTTAAGAACTACCACATGTTTCAGCATAGACCTAGCCAAACACGCAATCTCCAGCAGCTAGACAGCTATGTACTTCATGTAGTCCCTAGAAAACATAGCAATACCCCCCACTAGTCTCAGCACAAGTAGAACCCTACTTTTTCCTTCTATTTGCATTATGAATTTTGGAACCCTATACTAGAACCCTAGCTCAGCACCAAGTAAGCTGCTAGACTCCTACAAACTCCCAAAAATGCCACCCAACACTACTACTTTACTCCCTCAGTACATCAAAAGGACACAAGAATCTTACATGGACCTCAGAGCAATATCAATGCAACAACACAAGGTTGCACACAGCACAAGAACCTGCAGCCCTTGGTATAAGAAGCATGAGTCAGTGACTTTTCTATTTCAAAATGGAAACTCAGATTTTTTTTAAAAAGGAAAAAGGGCCAAAAAAGATAAGGAAAAAACCTAACGAAAGAAAGTTATTGTAGCAATAGGAAAGGTCAAGACATAATTTCAGAAGAGAACAACAATGTCAAAACACCTAAGGGTGACACCCAAAAGATAAAAAGGAGGGGGCCTCAAGCCCAGAAAGAACAAATAGAAGAGTTCAAAAGGGAACTTAAAAACCACATTAGAAATGTAGAAGAAAAATTGGGGAAAAAAATGAGAGTGATCCAAGAGAATTATGAAAAAGAAAAGAATCATCAACAATAATCAATTGCTTAGGAAGTAGAATTAACCAAATGAAAAAAAAGAAAAACAAAAATTCATTGAAGAAAATATCTCTTTAAAAAAGACATTTGGCCAAATGAAAAAGGAAATACAAAAGCTAACCAAGGAAAACAATCCTTAAAAGTCATAATTGGGCAAGTGGAAGATAATGACTCCATGAGACATCAAGAATCAATCAAACAAATACCAAAAAATGAAAAAAAACAAAGAAAATATAAAATACCTCATGGAAAAAAATAACTGATCTGGAAGATCTAGGACAGACAATGTCAGAATCATTGCACTAAGCCATAATTAAAAGGAGCAATTAGACAGCATCTTTCAAGAAATTATCAAGGAAAACTGCCCTAATACTCTTAAAACCAGAGGACAAAACAGTTATTGAGTAGGAGGAAGAAGAAGAGGAATATACATAGACATGTATGAATGAATGGTAAGAATATAAAGCAAATTTAGGGAATGACGTAAAAATAATTAATAAATGAGAAGGAAGAGTACACTGGATGCAGAAGAAAGGGAGAGGGGGCGTAGATAATTCATTTCACATGAAGAGGCACGAAAATCCTATTACAGTTAAGGGAAAGATGGGAAAGTGGTCAGAGTTTGAACCATACTCTCATCAATAGTTCAAAGAGGGAATAACATACACAATCTGCTGAATAAAAAAAATCTATCTCACTTGACAGGAAAATAGAGGAGGAGGAGATTAAGTAAGGATGGTTATGGAAGGAGTAGGGAACTGATAGAAAAAAAGGCAGACCTAGGGAGGTGATAGAAGCAAAACACTTCAACAGGGAAATGGATGGAAGGAGAAAGAACACAAATAGGAGGAAAAATAGAATAGAGAAAAGAATGTGAATGGAATAAATTCTACCTAAAACAGAAGCAGATAGCAGAGGGGAGCAAAAATCAGAATCCTATAATGTGTTGTTTACAAGAAACCACCTGAAGCAGAGAGACACACACAGAACAAAAGTAAGGGGTGAGACCAGAATGTGGTATGCTTCATGTGAAGAAAAAAACCGGGTAGCAAACCTGATCTTAGAAAAAAGCAAAAGCAAAAATAGATCTAATTAAAAGAAATAAGAAAGGAAACTACATCTTATTAAAAGGTACCATAGACAATGAAACAATATCAATACTAAATATATATGTATCAAGTGGTAAACTACATCTTATTAAAAGTTACCATAGACAATGAAGCAATTTCAATATTAAACATATATGTACCAAGTGGTATAACAGCCAAATATTTAAAGAAGTTAATTGAATTGTACGTTCATGACCAAACGAGGTAAAACATTACAAAATATAAAATAGATAATCTTGATTATAGTAAATCAAAAAGGTTTTGCACAAGCAAAACAAATGCAACCAAAATGATAAGAAAAGTAGCAATGGGAAGGGCAGCATTCACAACAAATATCTCTAATAAAGGTTTCATTTCTCAAATATAGAAAGAACTGGATCAGATTTATAAAAATACAAGTCATCCTGCAATTGATAAATGATTCAAGGATATGAACAGGCAATTTTCCAAGAAACCAAAGTTATCTAATAGCCATATGAAAAATGTTCTAAATCACTATTGATTAGAGAAATGTAAGTTAAAATAATTTGAGGTACTGCCTCACGTTTATCAGATTAGCTAATAGGACAACAAAGAAAAATGTTCAATGTTTGAAGGAATGTGGGAAAACTATGACACTAATGAATTCTTGGTGGAATTCTGAACCTGATTGAATCATTCTGGAGAACAATTTGGAGCCACACCCAAAGGGAAACCAAGCTGTGAATATCTTTTGATCCAACAATACCACTAGGACTATATCCCAAAGAGATAATAAAAGAAGGAAAAAAGATCTTCACGTGCAAAAATATTTCAAACCGCCCTTTTGTGGTGGCAATTTTGGAAACAGAGGGGATGACCATAATTTGGGGAATGGCTAAAGCTGAGGTATACAAGTATAATAAAATATTGTAGTGCGATAAGAAGTGAAGACTATGCAAATTTCAGGAAAATTTTATATATATATATATATATATATATATATATATATATATATATATACATATATATACATATATACATATACACATATACATATATACACATATACATATATACATATACATATATACATATATACATATACATATACATATATACATATATATATACAACTTTAATAACTTTGAGACTAGAAGTACAACTTTTGTGAAATGATTTTTGTACATGTAATTATTAGATAATATTTGGTTCTTAGTCTAATATAATCACAAATATATAATTATTATATTTAAACAGATATGTATTCTGATTCTAGTTGATTCCTAAGATATAGGAATTAAAATTTCTAAGTTGAACTTGTCACTTTTAAAATTTATATATATATATATAGTGTGTGTATGTGAATATATACATATATATATATATATATATATATATATATATATATACACCTTCCTTTTCTGTTAAGTTCTTCAACATATACATCTGTATATACAGATGTATATATGCAATTATACATACATATACACTTTTCAGAGCTACAGCATAGTAACAAAACCCATTAAAGGATTCCTGGAGGAAATAACATAAAAGAGGAAATAACAGCCGACATTTACATAGTACTTTATGGTTTACCAACTGCTTTAAACACATTTTCTCATTTAATTCTCATAACAATAGTGCAAGGTAGATAGGGCAAGTATTATTATGCTCTTTTATGGATTCTTATCATAAGGAATACTTGAATATTTTGAGCTCTAAAAAAAATTCCCTTACTAACAAACCAATTTCCTCTGTTCAGATACAGTTAGAAGAAGCATGGGATGAAAAAATGCAAAAATATTTCTTAGCTTCCTATTATTTTCTATCATGAAGGCAATCAAGTTGCTCAGTGGATACAGAACTGGTCCTGGAATGAGGAAGATCCAAGTTCAATTCCAGCTTCAGATACTTATAGCTCTGTGACTCTGGGGAGGTACTTAACCTTTGCCTTAATCTATTGGGTAAGGAAATGGCAAACTACTTAGAAATCCCCATGGACAGTATGATCCACAAGGTCAAAAAGGTTTGCATACAAATGAAGAACTGAATTGTAACTTTTCTATTCTAGTTGGTTGAATAAAGGGTTCAGGGAATCCTTTCTTAAACTACATCCTTAAATAGCTATTTTTCTTCAATTAATCTTATAATACACACACACACACACACACACACACACACACACCCATCCCTTAGGTACTGAAGTGAAAATAATAGTGATGCTTTGTAGTGGCTAGAAACTGGAAACTGAGTGGATGCCCATCAGTTGGAGAATGGCTGAATAAATTGTGGTATATGAATGTTATGGAATATTATTGTTCTGTAAGAAGTGACCAACAGGATGATTTCAGAAAGGCTTGGAGAGACTTACACGAACTGATGCTGAGTGAAATGAGCAGGACCAGGAGATCATTATAGATTCAACAACAATACTATATGATGACCAGTTCTGATGGACCTGGCCATCCTCAGCAATGAGATCAACCAAATCATTTCCAATGGAGCAGTAACGAACTGAACCAGCTACGCCCAGAGAAAGAACTCTGGGAGATGACTAAAAACCATTACATTGAATTCCCAATCCCTATATTTATGCCTACCTGCATTTTTTATTTCCTTCACAAGCTAATTGTACAATATTTCAGAGTCTGATTCTTTTTGTACAGCAAAATAACGGTTTGGTCATGTATACTTATTGTGTATCTAATTTATATTTTAATATATTTAACATCTATTGGTCATCCTGCCATCTGGGGGAGGGGGTGGGGAGGTAAGAGGTGAAATATTGGAACAGGAGGTTTGGCAATTGTTAATGCTGTAAAGTTACCTATACATATAACCTGTAAATAAAAGGCTATTAAATTAAAAAAAAAGAAAGAAAGAAAATAATAGTGATGGTACCCCTGCACCATGGTTGTGGCACAGTATAATGTCATAGGTTTCCTTTCATGTCAACTTGAAAATATATGACTTGTTTGTATGTGACTTGTACACTGCAACTAGACTCCTCCAAAACCATAGAGGGACACTTTCTCAGTACTAACATAAAAAAAAAAAGATAATTAGGTTACTTTATAAATAAGATATATAGCCAAAATGAGTCTGTAATTTGCAAAATAAGATATTATTTCCAGCAAATTTCACCACTTACAATCTTTCATTCAACCACCAGTGCCTAGAAAAGCAGGATATTTCCGGAAAATCTTACTAAAATTTTGCAAATATAGCACTCCAAGATTTATTTAAGGTAAAAAAAAAATAAATGCAATAATTTTTTTTAATCATATGGGATTTCTCACTTGCCAAACAGCACATGGATCATTTCACAATAAATAAGTAGTCAACAACAGCAGTAGGAAGACTACACTGATGTCCACAAATAGGTGGAAAATTGTATAAGGGTGAGGAAGAACCACAAATCACAAGGTACCCTGAAAAAAATGACTCTATGAACTAACCAATATTCAGAATGAAAAAGGTCACCCATTAATATTCTCATCTATACTTACAACAGTAGCACTGTTATCTTCAAATGTCAAAGCATTTTGTCTTTCGGTTTATTTGTTTGTTTGTTAAGGTACACAGTGTCCATCCATCAATAAAAACACATGAGAATTATTCTCCTGCTAATTTCCAGAAAACCAAAAACTAAGAAATGCAGCAAGTACTTTTCCTGACATTCATCTTCTTAACTCCCTAGTTATTGGCATTCCCACTATAAGGTGAAGCAGGAAGAACCATGAAATTCAAAGAGAATTTTGATTTTTATGTGGAATAATAATTCACATTTACACAGTGTTTCAAGGTTTGCAAAACACTTGAGTCAAGTCTGTAACATAGGTTATTCAAGAATTATTATCTCTTTCATCAAAGGAGATCATTTCAATGATGAGAAAAATCAGCTGATTTAAAAGTACACTTTGTATACTTTTAAAAAGTTATGTCATCTATAATTTTTCAAGTATTAGCTATAAGTGAGTCATTATTTGTAATTCTCAGAAGTGTAATGAAGAATGGGACTAAAGATTCAATTTACTCAATATAAGTATATGGCTTTTTCTTCTCCCTCTCACTCCCAACTTTTCCATTCAGTGGTTATTAGCACTTCCATCACGGAGTAGCACAGAGGACATCATAAAACTTTAGTAATCAATTTTATCATTTAAATACATTTTACCTATTCTTAAAAGCTCAAATAACTGGTTAAATTAGTTATTTTTTTTCTTAATTGTGGAGACAAATTATTTCAGGTATAGTTTCTTCTACTCTTTATCATAAATAATTGTGACTTCCCATACTAGCATTCTTATCCCCATCCATTAGTCTAAATAACTATGACCCATCAGCACTTTTTTCTTTCTTCATTTTGTTGATCATACATTTAATTCAATATTTTAAATATGTTCATGTTATATGCAGAATATATTCACTACACAAATATGACTGGGACTTGTCTTAAATTTTTGTTCTTTTTGTAATTTTATATTAATAAAGGTAAGTGGTGAGAGAATGCAGAAGGAAAGGAATGAGAATAAAATGAAAATAAAAGAATGGCCAACAAAGAAAATAATACCTTTCCTGCAAATGAGCCTCAACCAGCTCCCCCCTCCCTTTTTTTTTTTTTTTTTTTTTTTTTACCAGTTACTGTAATACTACATTCAGGTGAAACCTTGTGAGGATAAGAACATCTGAATTTGAAATTATGGGAACTGGAACCAGCAACAGTCTATTGGAACTCCAACCAGGTACAAGCCTACTCTTGTTTGTATCACACAGACATAAAAACAAGGCCAAGAGCTTGCAAGGCTCAGACCAGCAGGATAGCAAACGTATGTCAAAAAACAAATTTCAAAGTGAAAACTCCCAATAATATTATATTCAAAAGTCCAAAGCATTTAAGTCAAAGAAAAAAAATTACAACAATTTAGACAAAGTTCAAGTAATAAGGGGTTATCTTCAAGATCACAAGAGATGTGGTAACTATTACAAAATATATATATATATATATATATATATATATATACTTAAACCAAGAATAAATTAGCCAACAAAATGAGTATGATCTTAGGGTAAATAATTTACCTTTAATAAAACAGAGGACTTCCAAACAAAAAGAACTGAACTGATTGAAAACTTTGAAACATAAATACAGAAATCAAGAGAAAAAAAATTCTTTGAAAGGTAACTAGTAGAGAGCAAATGGAAGGGACTATACAATATTCAAGTGTTTATATTCTAATAGGTTAGGTTAATATCAAGATACTCCTAATGTCATCAGAATTTGTAGAATAAATTGATTAAGGCAGAGAGTCTGGAGCAGTTGTGTGTGTGTGTGTGTTGGTAATGTTAAAAGAAGAAAAAAAAAGGAAGAGAAAAAAGGATTACACTAGAGAAGAAAGTGATGGATGATGAAAGAACTTATCTCACATAACTGGAATGTGTAATTATAAGACATACAAACAAGGAGACAAGGAGGTAAGGAACAGGCATCACTAGGATCCTTATTTTTATCCAAATCAATAAAAGGAAGGAAGAACTGATACTTAAAAATTTTATATTGAAATACATCAAACTCAATTGGGAAGCATAAGGGAATAGAGAGATGAGAGAGGTAGAGGAGGAAGGGCATAATTAGGGAGGAATCTGATTTTGAAGGATGCAGAATGCAGATGCCACACAAATATGACTACAACTTTTTTAAAGCTCTGATTCTTAAGAATGGATTGTAAAGGGGAATTTAAAAGGAAAGAGTAAGAAAATGATACAGGTTGTAGGGGAGTAAAAGAAAATTCAGGGAAAGAAATGGAAGGACATGGCATTACGCATATAGCCCTGGGTCTAAATATACCCTTCTCTCACTACTCTCTTCTTCACTATAAATAGAGAGAAAAAATAAAGAGGGAAAAATTAGAATAGAATAAGATGCAGTAAAATATACAATCAAAGATCATAACACTGGATGTAAATAGTATGAATTCATCACAGTTCATTTTGTTATTTTAATTTAATTAATTTGATATATTTAACCAACTTCAAAAAGTTATAAAAAAAAATAGCAGCTCTATGAATCCTTTTCCTCTTTCTTTGATCTCTTTAGGAGATAAGCCTAGCAGTTATATAGTTGGGTCAAGGAATAAGCAAGCACAATTGTCTAATCTGAGGGTCATGGTTTCAAATTGCTTTCCAGAATGGCTAGACCAATTTACAACTCTACCAGTAGTGAACTAGTATATCTATTTTTTCAGTAGCCCCTCCAACATTCATCATTTTTCCTCTTTTGTCATCTTTGTCAGTATGAATATGAGATGAGAATTGAGTGGCTTTAATTTGCATTTTTCTATTTATTTATTCTCTATTTATTCTATTGATCCACTTTTCATATAGGTATTCAAAACTTGTATTACTTGCTTTGAAAACTGTTTATATTCTTTGATCATTTATCTATTGGGGAAATGGCTCAGTCTTAAAAATCTTAATCCATTTCCCACATATCTTTATAAGACCTTTATCAGAAAAAGTTCTTTAAAGGTATTTTTGCCTAGTTACATTTCTCTTTAAATTTTAACTGCATTAGATTTCTTTATGAAATACCTTTTAACTTTTATATGATCAAAATTTCTGCTTTACCTTTTGTAATCTTCTCTATAACTTAGTCATAAAGTCTTCCCTTCTCCATAAATCTGAAAAATATCTTCCTTGCTCTTCTAATTTGCTTATAATTTCATCTTTCACTTCTAAGTCTTATATACATTGGAATTTATCTTGGCAAACAGTGTGACATGTTGATTTATACCTATTATCTGCCAAAATACTTTCTGGTTTTTCTAATAGTTTTGATAGTTTTAAGTCCAACACTATTGTTTATATAGACCCCATTATTCTGCTTTCCCTTAACAAAAAGCTAGCAGACTAAAGATACTGATCCAAATAACCAATAAGCAAGAATATTAGTTACAAATACATCCCCACTCTAAATCCTAGGATATATTCTACTGAAAATACACTATTAATAGTATGAATGGGCTAAAAATTCAAATACAATCATTGTAATGACCATATATAAAGAATACATGTGTCAAAAGGGCACCTCAAGACTTGAAAGATCCTTCTTTTTTCATAGGGTCCTCATGTAGTTCCTCTTAAAGACAATATTTCTGGCCCTTTACTCAAGCTTCAAAAGTCAAGCTTCCCAAAGCTTCCTTTTATCCAAGTGACTGTCTTTTTGTATCATTGCTTATTTTTAATGTGGTTCTCTGCTGATTGAAACTGGTCTACTCTTTCTGATGACAAAGTCAATGAGGAGAGGAAAAAAAAGAGAGAAGGAAGAAAGTAAAAAACAAAACAAAAAAAAACTCTCCTCCTTAAAAAAGAAAGCTCTCAATGATGTGGTTCTTCCTTCAAATTAACTCTATAAAGCTATAATTCTCAACTAATGAAATATCACACCACTGGACTGGTTTGTTTTTAATAGAAATCCAAAGATGTTTCTAATTGTCTCTGCCAGTAATGAGATATTTCATATGTAATGTTAATCATCTCATCCAATAGTCAAAGTTCTATAATCCTCTCAGATCGATTAGTACTTGCATAGTTGATGTATCATTGGAAAATGTCTTAACTTTTACTATTTTACTAATTGGTTGATTAGATCAATTGACATGTCTGGGCCTTCTGTGACTGCATTAGCTGAGGAAGAGATGGGAATCTGATGTCTTATAGCTTATTGATGATTGTTAAATTTATAGTAAAAGAAAACTCTAAATCTATTAAATAATAGTTGGTTCCTTCAACAAAACCTTTTTCTGAGGCAATAGTTCTAATAGTTAAAGATGAAATGTAATAAGTAACAATAATAGTACAAAAAAATTTGCAGGGTAAAATGAGGATACAGGGACCCAGAGCGATTTAAGTTCCTTCTGGACATGGTCGTCAGTGACTAGTTTAGAAGATAAAGTAGCAAGAATAATAGAATAGAAGATTACTGGGTGAAAATGAAAACACAGAATACCAGGGAGTATAGAACTCTGCATAAAATCTCCAATAATTGCCAATTCTAAAAGCACATTTGGGATGTAGGGATTTTTTAAACAATTACTAAAAGTGATGGTATTTGGAGAATTGTGGGATATTATCTCTAAAGAATCAAAATCCTGAGTCATATAAGGGACAATTAAAAGTCAATTATGCTCAATGCTGAGGATGATTTAGATTCATGTAGCCACAGATCACTTCCAAAAAAAGTGACATAAAAGATACTATCAACTAAACAAATGAATGGAAAAGGAGATGGGCCTATCATATTGTATAAATATGACAGAACACAAAAGACAGAACACAAACTCTGAAGATTAGGTCAGAGAAAACTCCAACTCAAGACTTTCTAGATCAAACTTCATTTATCCTTACATTATGAAGGAACTTTTAAAAATAAATGTATTTATTTACTCACTGTTATGCAGTTTCACAACATACTTTATTATTCTACTCATTTGGATAATGATGACATTATTTTGCATTTACATTATTCCCTCTTCATACTAACATTAATGAGAGCACAGACCCCTAATTTCCAAATTTCTCCTGGGAAGAAAGAATGACGACCTGACAGATGTATCTAGTTTAATCTAAAAAACCCATTAGTCCTTTAGAGGCCGATTCTTCCAATTGGGAATATGCAGGTTAGTACTGATGAGAGTCATTTACTTCATTCAAGCAAATAAAAATTTAAAAAAAAATTTTTAACTGGGCTAAAAAAAGCTGTAAGTCAGTGAAAGAATAGTGGCAATGTAAATGTTTCAGTAAATATAAAGTCTTTCCTATTATTTTTACTCTCATTTTTAAGATTATTTTTTAACAAACCAAATAGAATACAGATTTCTGAATTAATATTTTCATATTAAATACAATGTGATCTTGGGCTTTATCCCAACAGATTATCTTAACATGCTTAATATTTTTGGAATGCCTCTCTCCAAGATTAGGTCATCTTCTTTAAATGTTCTCAATGTTCTTCAAGCTCTAACTTTTTGAAACAGCAAAGTCTGGTAAAGAAGATAGATGAATAAACGAATTTTATTTCTGAATATGTCAAAAAACAAAAACCATAGTACAGCTATCATATATAAAGTTATTTTCATACAAGAGTTCTGAACATAGTTCTCGAACAAGGATTCCAAAAAGACCCTGGACAATCACAACATTGCTAGATTCTCTCTCTAAACAACTACCTAGAAAAATAAAGTTCATTTGAATTTATGAGTTCTACAATGCTTGTTTCTAAGTTTGTTTTTAAATCAGTAGTTACTCTGAAGTCATACCTATGCAGTACTATTTAATCTAGTGAATAATGGATTGGGAATGAGGGGATCTAGATTTCATGCTAGCATTAATTACCTGTGTAACTTTGAGCAAATCACTTCAAATCTCTGTAGAACTCAATTTTTTGTAAAATGAATGGGTTGGACTATGCGAATCCATTATTTCTTCTAGGCAGAGAAACAAGAATTTCAAAAGGACTTCCTATATACCAAACACTAGGCTAAGCTTTAGGGATACAAGGAAAGGCAAAAACAGGCTCTAACCATCAAGGATTTTGCAATATAATGTAATTCTATGTTATACCAAAATTTTCTGGAATTAAGTCACTAAGTTTGTAAATCATTCAAATTTACATATAGAACTTGTGTTGAAATATCAGAGAGTAACACTTCTTATCTTTGGTAAATTCTCTCCAAAAATGAGAAGGGAAACAGTTATAGCAATAGCAACAATAAAAGTAACATCATCATTAATATCATCATCATCACACAGTTATAGCATTGTGAGGTTCAACAAGAATAATATAGACTATCTGATTTTTATCTCACTTGATTGTAAATATACATTTAAAACAAAAGAAACCCATGATACAAAGGGAAAAGACAATTTGAGAGTACATGAATGGACGGGATATTCACCAGAGTTAGGTATATAAGTTAGCACACCTGGCAATAGGCATTAATTTCTAGACATTCAGAGGGCATGCTAAGAAATACTCAAATTCAGGAATTCTTAATGGGGAGAGGGTCTGTGAAATTGATTTTAAAAAATATGTTGATAGCTGTATCAAGATCATTGGTTTCCTTTGTAGTTTATTAATTTTTATGCATTTAAAATTTTATTCTGAGAATAGGTCTATAGTAGGTTCCATCATAAACATAAAAGCCAAAGGACTCCACCATACAACAAAATTCAAGAAGCACTGTTCTAGATGAAGAGGAGCTCCTGAATATTAAAGAAAAAAAATAAATAGCAAAAAATATCCACCCATTCAATACTATGATCCTATAATATCATAATCTTCTCATGGTGACAATATTAAATAATTGTATGAAAACAGCATTAGATCCCAAAAAAGGGGGAAAAAATGTCATGGGGGGAACAGCTGATAACACTCATATGGATGATGAAAAACAGTACGTGGAAGGCACTTAAAGTTCTTCTTTACTATTCAAATTAGCATAGAGCCCCTCCCAAAAGGGTGTCAAATAATTCTTCTTTCATAAACCTTCTCAGTCTGGTAATTTCACACAACCTCTGGGTTAAGTGACAACAAGTCTCTAGTGGAATATTGGAGTAGTACCATACCATAAATGTGGTTTAGAGGATTTGTTCTATAGTATTTTCTTTTCCTTAAGGGAAAAGAACATAAAGGAAAGGGAAGTTTCAAACTGCTGTGTTGTTCATGTACTTGTAAATTAGGTCTGCTGCTTTTAAACCCAGAATAGAATGCAAGTGTCCCAGTAAATTTGAATCAGATGTGCTTCAGGTTGAAAGGAAATGATACCAAATGCAAGTGGTTAAATGAATCGTGAAAAAAGTGTAATTTACACAGACAATATTATGTAATTCCTCTACTTGTGCAACTCGGTGTATAGGGCAAAACAACTAACCACCTTATCATTTTCTAAAATGAATTTAGTTGTTCTTCTGCAATTGGGTAAAGCATTGCCTCTTGATAGCTTTTGAAGGCATATTAAAATGATAAATGATTTACCTCATTTGAAATTTTAATGAGTAACTATATGATTGTATCACTAAGGAAAAAGTGATGGAAAGCAATAACTAAGTTCTCTTCCTATCATGATGTCCAGACAAATACTTGCCTTAGAATGATGATTCACCTCATGTGATCATATTCTGTGTCCATGGCCTTAATAATTTTACCTTTAACATGTGACACAAATTTAGCTATGTTGGAGATAGAGGCAGAAAGATGTAGTTATTATTGTAACTGTCTTTCTTTAATAATAATAAATATTTTTGCTAACTTATTAAAATAGAGAAGAGGGAAGAGATAGGGACAAATAATTCTCATTATTTATCAAGTTAAAGTACAACTGTAGAAAAGAAAAAAATTCATCCCTTTCATTTATGCAAATATTAGGATGTATATGTGACTTTTACACAGGCTTATATAGCTAGATACCTTTTTAATCTCCCTATAGTAATATAAATCCTGTTTAGACTGTATCACCAGTATGATCCAATACCCTAATATAAACACCGGAAACAGGTCTTTTTATTGTAAACACTGCTAAAAACCAAATCTTAGTTATGGAAAATAATCACCTTGCCTCTATCCTTGACATTTAAAGAAAAACAGTCAGTTTATTCTGGTTCACTAAATTCATAAAAGCTTAGGTTCTCTATCAGCAACAATGAACAAAGATGTGAAGGAGGAATATTTGAGGTGATGAGTAATGCTAATTTCCCAAAGGGAGAGAAGCAGCTGCACACAGTTTGAAACTGCTTTGCTGAACCTTATAACAAAAATGTTCCCTAAGTTGTAATGACTCAGAGATATAGTTGGGGTGTGGCATTGGAAAAAAGAAAGCTAAAAAAATGTAGAAATAATCTACTCCAAAAGAAATAAAAGATATGATGCATAAAATACATGCAATCCACTACAGTGTTCCAAAAAAAAAAGTAATCACTGAAAAATGCATGTCAAGAAACTGAGATGCTAAACTCCCTAACAGCATACTTATAAAATATTATTTTCATAAAATAATACCTTTTAATAAAGGCATTCTTTCAAATAAGAATATCTGAAAGTATAATGAGTGAGGGGGATTTAATAAAGAAAATCACAGAAGAGAGGGAAGTGACCAGAAAAAATGGAACTGGAAGCGTGAAGAATGGGCATAATGACAGGGAGTCTCCCTGAAGCAATGTCCCATTTTGTTCAATCCTGGTGATGTGAGAGATTAGGAAACAGGAAGCAAGGAATGAGGAAATGAAGACAAAAAGAGCAGGACCTATGAAGAGAAAGAATCAACTACAAAATATATAGTCAAAATATCACAGAAAAATCAATTGGCTTGGTCAATTAATCAGTCAACAAGTATTTTAAGTTTCTACTAGGTCCTACACACTGAGACATAAAGACAAAAACTGAATAACTTCCCTCAAGGAGCTTACGTTCTATTGTTGAAAACAACATGCACATACATAAGTATATGTAGGATAAATCTGAAATAAATACAAGATAGGAAAGGAGTGCACTATTACTTGAGAAAAATTGGGATAGGCTTCATGAAGAAAATGGTGCTTAAGTGGTATCCTGAAGGAAGAATAAGATCTTTGGAAGTAGAGGTAAAAAAGTGAATGCATCCAAGATCAAAATAAGAAAAGGAGTGCTGGATATGAGGAAAAGTGAGAAGACTGGTTTCACTGGATTATAGAGTGCAGAAAGGGAAATAATATATGAATAATAAGGCTGGAAAATAATTTGAAAGTAGGATGTAAAGGAGTTTAAAAGTTAAACAGAGAAGTTTACATGTGATCCAAGAAGCAAGAAGGAATAACTGCAAGAAGATTAAGTAGGAGAGTGATATGATCAGATCAGGGCTTAATTACTTTGGGAGCTTGGTGAAGAATGGAATTGATGTGAGGAGATATTTAAGTCAAGGAAATCAATCAATTAGTAGAATAATATAATAATCCAAGTGAGAAGTAAAGCCTAAGGAGGTATCTGTGTGAATAGAGACAAGGAAGTTGTCTATCAGTGATGATTAGGAAGAACTGGCAAATGCCTGAATATGTAAGATAATAAGAGAGAAAAGGAGACATGAGATATACCATATAATGCCAAAGTTACATATGAACAAGAGAATTTTTATAAATTCAATAGAAATAGTGACGTTTGAAAGGAGGTTCATTTAGGAGAAGATAAGTTCTATAACGGAAATGTTGTGCTTGAAATATGATTGATAAATTTCAACTTAAAAAATCCAACTGTTAGCTAGTAATGTGGAATTGAAGTTGCCTACATAGATTTGTGAATTACTTAAATAGACATAATCCAGCCAAGAGATATATGTTCAACTGATAGGGCAGGAGAAGGGAGAGCCCAGGATAACACAGAAGAATTATCAGAAGGCAAATAAAAGCTGAGAAGAAATCATTAAACATTTGAAGAAAACAGTAGTATCAATAAAGAAATATTTCTCAGTAAAGAATATTGAGTCAAAATTACCTGAGGATATTGAAGGCATAACAAATTCTATATGGCACCCCACTTCAATTATAATTGTGCCACACGAAGAATGTTTCGGAATAACAATCAAATAATTGAATGAAAATATCAAAGAAGTAAGGAAACAAAATAGAGCTCTCAAGCAGTCAACAAGTTCCTTCACAGTGCTAACACAATTTAGAATAAAAGGGGTGGTGACCAAGAAGAACTTTGAGGAATACTGGGACCAGAGATCAGAAGAGGTCAAAAAAAGATTTAGGCAGGAGTTAACTTAAGAGTTAAATGCATTATTGGTCTAGGAGAGCAATGGAAGTTCTCAAATAAGTCTAAGAACTCAGATTTCTGACAGACTCTGGAATTCAGTTCTGGTCCAAAGGATACCATAAATGTAGGAAGCAGAAAGAACATTGAACAGGAAGTGCACAAGCCTTAGGTTCAGATCCTGACTCTACCATGAACAACCACATCTCCATTCTAAAACTAACTTTTCTTATCTGTAAAATTAGAGGGTTGGCCTAAATAATGTCTGGGTTCTTTTCTTGCTCTTTCATTTCTATAGTTCAAAGGGAATCAGGGCTTATGTATAGCAGCAACATATCTCAGATTTTGCAAGACAGTTTAATATTCTGCTCCACCACTGTAATAAGCCTAATGTTCTTTTCCCTCCCCCCAAAAAAACCTGTGAAACCTGGTCTCCCAGTTCCTGATTCACAAAAAAAACAACTTTCTAAGTTTGGAATTCAGGATCCTTATTCAAAGGGTATCAAGAACATTTAAAGCTATTCAGGATTTATGGCTACTTGGTTCTATTTGAGTTTCATTATGGGACAAAAATAATCTTTTGTGAATTTTGTTCCCATCTATAATTGTAGACTCATTTGGAATTTTGCCTCAGAAGAATTGTAGGGCAAAGAAAACATGAATTCTGGCTTTAAAACTACATCTAATTATTTAGTACTACTACTGGGTGTCTCATAGGTTTTATATAAAATTTAATGATTAGGATATTGTGTATAATTTATGTCATTATTTTCTATAAGAAAAGTTCCAAACAAGCTTTGGGAACATAACCAATTCATAAATTAGAGACATTGTATTTAATTATTTACATGGAAAACAAAAATCAGTATCTGTGTAGAATCTCATTATAAAATAGTGCATTTTGAAATATTAACTGATTAGCCTGTTATATAAAAATGCTAAAATCATCAAGGTTTTACCTTACTAAATTACATACATTTGCAATTTGACTGGTGTAAATAAGTTTATATTAGTGACTTAAAGGCTAATATTGATCTGAAGATTTTATGCAGTATATTTCAAAGTAAAATTATTTAAGTAATAATTTTTCACAATACATAAGAGACCATGGGAATCATTTTTTAAAAAGCTAAGTACACTTGAAAAGAAATGAATATGTGCTTTCAAAAAGAAAAGCTCCTTGTTAACATGCATCTATCATAATTGGGAAACAGAGCTAAATGTTACAGTAAGCTATTAAAAAAATCAAATGCTATTATTGCTATAAGGTTTCTTAAACTCCATGAAATAAAAATAAAATAAAAAGTTATGCTACCAGACTGAGAAAGTTACCCCATTTAAGTTTCTTTTTTCAAACCACAGAATATTACAGACATTTTTCTACTATGATTCAAACCATTAAGACATAGCCACAATATCCTCATCATTAGATTTCCATACAAAACCTACAACATATATTGTAATGGATGTAATTTTTGAGCCAAAATTCATGTCTGCTTTGCCCTACAATTCTTCTGAAGCAAAATTCCAAATGAATTTATAATTAGAGAAAAATCACTCCTGGTGCTTAAATAGAGCTTTTCAAAAAAGAAAAAAAGACAATTCTGCCCTACTATTGATAGTAGACATGTTATAAGTCTGACCTACAACTTCACGGAAATGTCCAAAAATAGACAAATGAACTATAAATTAACAGCTGGAGTTAAATCCTAAAGAATAAGATCCAATCAAACCAATTTGAAATAGTTTATAGCAAGCATGGCATTCACTGGAATAAGATATCAGGTACAGCATGTGGTTTACAGGATCTAAGCACCATGGTAACAATTCTGCAGATGGTTATTCAAAACACTGACATTTGCAAATACAGGTTCCTGACAACAAAAGCTGAAGTGGATAAAAATGAGAGGATGAGTCTCTATATCATAAACATCATAAGTATTTCATTATTAGAGAAATAAGAGTATTCTATATTTGTGTATGTGTGCATGTATGTGTGTATATATAGACTTAGTATATAGACTCACATACATATATACACACACACCTGTGGTGTGTAGGGGTGTATCCCTGACTTCCAAGCAGAACAAAGATCTGCTAGGGAAGGTAAAGAAAACAAAAAAGCAAAAAAAAAAAAAATACACTACTTGGAGTCACTAACTTCTTGCTAGAAGGAACAGTGGCAGTCCATGCCCTTCATTATACAGATGAAGAAAAAGAAGCACAGAGCTGTGAAGTTATCTATGTAGTCTCACTAAAATACTACATGACATCAAATATGCTATGGTATGAAAAGTTGGGGTAAAAAGTTTTTCTTGTTGTTGTTTTTGCTTTTTTCTGAAATTATCACTGGGATGTCTGAAAGCCTTCATCTACAAAAGCCCTACATCAAAAACTTAAAGAGTTATTAAAGTGCCTATACCCTTTAACTCAGTAATATCATTATTTTCAAAGATGACTAGGAAAAAAGGAAAATAACTATATGTTCTAAAATGTTTAAAGTAGCTCGCTTTGTGATGAAGAACTAAAAAATGCAGGGATGTCCATCAACTAGAACAATTAAACAAGTTGTGGTATACTGTGATGAAACTCTACTATGCTATAAGAAATAATAACCTAGGTTTGGGATGGATCAAAATGGTGAAGAGCAGACACGACTTTCTGTGACCTCCTCTGACCTTCTCTCAAATCAAGAGAAGATTAAGCCTCTAAACTGGTTTTGGAGTCACAGAACCCACAAATATTTGGAGCACAACACATTTCCAGAATATAGCTTAGAAGAACTTCAGAACAAGTCTGTTGCAATAGGCAGGGGAATACTCTGCCGAGTCCAGACCACAGCACAGGGAGACCAGGGCAAGGAGCTGGGGCGGGGAGTCAGAGCCTTGCAGCTTACACACACTTGGGAATCTTCTGTGAGCATTTTTAGGCTACTCTGTCCTGATTGGTAGCAGGTAGTTTGGCAGATTTGCTACAAAAGGCAAATTGTAAACCACTGAGCCCTGAAAGAACATAGGAACTAGCCACGATTACCCAATACTGGAAGTCAATCAGCCGAACCACTCCAGGGCAAACTAAAGCAGCTGTTGCTCCTTTTCTTTAAGAGCAGACAAAAAGCTTTTAAAGAATGAGCAAAAAGTCAAAAAGAACTCTCACCATACACAGCTTTTATGGAGAAAAAGAACAGACCTCAAATCCTGAAATTCCCAAAGGCAAATCAACTCCAGATGAAGCCCCAAAGGGAGATATGAGTTGGTGCTCATTTCACAAGGCTTTTTTGGAAGATTGCATAAAAGATCTTAAAAGAGAATTAGAAGAAAAATGGGGAAAGGAAATGAGATCTTTGCAAGAAGGAATGGGAAAAGCATATAACACCCTACAAAATAGATTTGATGAAATGAAAAAAGCTTATAACACTTTACAAAATAGATATGGAAAAGATGCCAATTTGTTGAAAAACAATATTTGTGAAATAGAAAAAAAAAAAAACGCATGAACAAAACAATTGGCCAAAAGGAGCTAAACAAAGGTAACTGAAGAAAATACTACACTAAAAATTATAATTGAATAAATGGAAGTGAATGACTCAATAAGACTTCAAAAATCAGTCAAACAAAAAAAAAAAAAAAAAAAAAAAAAAAGAAAAGAAAATATGAAATACCTCCTAGGAAAAACAGCTGACCTAGAAAATAAATCTAGGGAAGACAATCTAAGGATTATTGGACTTCCTGAAAGTCATGATGAAAAAAAGAATCTTGACATTATTTTACAGAAAATCATAAAGGAAAAACTGCCCTGATGTCTTAGAATCAGAAGGTAAAATAGCCATTGAAAGAATTCACAATAACCTCCTGAAAGAGACCCTAAAATTAAAACTCCAAGGAATATTGTGGCTGAATTTCAGAATTATTGAACCAAGTTAAAAATATTGCAAGCAGCCAAAAAGAAACAATTTAAATACTGAGGAGCCACAATCAGGATTACCCAGGACCTAGCAGCTCCTATCTTAAAGGATTGAAAGGCCTGGAATCTGATATTCCAAGAGGCAAAGCAACATGAATTATAGCCAAGAATATGCTATCCAGCTAAAATGAAGATTATCTTTCAGGGGAAAATATGGACATTCAATGATATAGGTGAATTTCACCTATTTCTCTTGAAAAACAAAAAAGTTGATCTCCAAACATAGACCTCAAGAGACACAAAAAGATAAAAAGGAAAAAAAAAACTTCTGAGAACTATATTTCTGTTACGGATACAATTAGAAAATGTGGGTTATGGATATAATTAGAAAATTAGAATATTTGATTGTATTATAATATGAAAAAGAAACTAGAAGTGGAAAGGGGATTGTATTGGATAAAGAAGAAAAAGGAGGTAAAATAAGGGAAATTACATCTCACAAAAAGGCAAAGAAGACCTGTTATCATCGAAGGAAAGAAGAGAGGGAGATGAGCATTGTGTAAATCTTACTCTTATCAGATTTGGCTCAAGGAGAGAATATCACACATATTTGTTTTCACAGAGAAACTTGTCTCATCTTATAGGGAAGTGGGGGGGGGAGAGAAGAAAGGGAAAGACTAATAGAGAAAAGAGAAGTATTAAGGGAAAGGTGTAAAAAGGGGGGAGGAGCTCTAAAGGGGGAAGACTTTTCAAGGGAGGTGGTGAACAAAAGCAAAATGCTGGAAAGGAGGGAAAGGGGAAAGGAAAGAGAAAAGCATAACTTAAGGTAAATAAGATGGCAGAAAATACAGAATTAGTTATTTTAACTGTAAATGTGAATAGGGTGAATTCTACCATAAAATGGAAATGAATAGCAGACTAGATTAAAAGCCAGAATCCTACAAAATGTTGTTTACAAGAAACACATTTAAAGCAGCTTCAGGTGAAGTTAAACAAGCATGGGATAATAATCCTGATCTCAGATAAAGTAAAAGCAAAGATAGATCTAATTAAAAGAGATAAGGAAGGAAACTATATTTTACTAAAGGATACTATATATAATGAATAATAATCAATACTATACATAAGCACCAAATAGTATAGAATCCAAATTCCTAAAGGATAAGTTAAGAGAGATGCAAGAAGAAATATTCAGCAAAACTATACTAGTGGAGGATCTCAACCTGGCTCTCTCAGAACTACATCAATCAAAACACAAAATGAAGAAAGAACTTAAGGAGGTAAACAGAATGATAGAAAAGTTATGTATGATAAATCTTTGGAGAAACTGAATGGAGAGAGAAAGTTTACTTTTTTCTCAGCAGTTCATGGAACTTTTACAAAAATTGACCCTGTATTAGGGCACAAAAACCTCAAAGTCAAATGCAGAAAGGCAGAAATAGCAAATGCATTTTTTTTCAAATCATGATGTAATAAAAGTCACATGCAATATTAGGCTAGGAGAAAATAGACCAAAAATTAATTGGAAATTAAATAATCTAATCCTAAAGAATGAATGGGTGAAACAACAAATCATAGACACAATCAACAATTTCATCCAAGAGAATAATAATAGAGAGCATGCCAAAATTTGTGAGATGCAGCGAAAGTAGTTAAAAAAAAGAGAAATTTTATATCTCTAGATGCTTGCTTGCATAAAATAGAGAAAGAGAAAAATCAATGAATTGGGCTTACAACTAAAAAAGCTAGAAAAATAACAAATCAAAAACTCTCAATTAAATACTATATTTGAAATTCTGAAAATAAAAGGGAAGATTAATAAAATTGAAAATAAGAAAACTATTGAATTAATAAATAAAACTAAGAGTTGATTTTATGAAAAAACCACAAAATAGACAAACCTTTAGTTAATTTGATTAGAAAAAGGAAAGAAGAAAATCAAATTGTTAGTCTCAGAACTTTCCACCAATGAAGAGGAAATTAGAACAATAAGTAAGAGTTATTTTGCCAATAAATTTAATATCTAAATGAAATGGAGGAATATCTAGAAAAGTATAGATTGCCCAGGTTAACAGAAGAGGGAATAACTTATTTAAACAGTCCTATTTTAGAAAAAGAAATAGAACAAACTATTAATGAGTTCCCTAAGAAAAAATCTCCAGGGCCAGATGGATTTACATGTGAATTCTACCAAACATTTAAAGAATAATTAATTCCAATACTATGCAAACTATGTGAAAAAATAGGGAAAGAAGGAGTCCTACCAAATCCCTTTAATGACACAGATATGGTGCTGATACCTAAACCAGGTAAGACGAAAACAGAGAAAGAAAATTATAGTTCAATTTCCTTAATGAATATTGTTTGAAAAATCTTAAATAAAACATTAGCAACAAGATTACAGGAAGTCATTCCCAAGATAAAATATTATGACCAAGTAAAATTTATGCCAGGAATGCAGGGCTGGTTCAATATTAGGAAAATTATTAGCATAATTGACTATATCAATAATGAAATTAACAAAAATCATATGATTATCTCAATAGATGCAGAAAAAGCATTTAAGTCCAACACCCATGCCTATTAAAAACATTAGAGAGTATAGGAATAAATGGACTTTTCCTTAATATGATCAGTAGTATCTATTTAAAATCATCAAGCAAGCATCACATGTAATGGGAACAAACTAGAACCATTCCCAATAAGATCGGGAGTGAAACGAGGTTGCCACTATCACCATTACTATTCAATATTGTATCATAAACGTTAGCTTTGGCAATAAGAAGAAAAACAGATTAAAGGAATCAGAGTAGGGAATGAGGAAACCAAATTATCACTCTTTGCAGATGACATGATGGTATACTTAGGGAATCCTAGAAGAATCAACTAAAAAACTACTAGAAACAATTCACAACTTTAGCAAAGTTGCAGGATACAAAATAAATCCACATAAAATCATCAGCATTTTTATATATTATCAACAAAGTCCAGCAATAAGAGACATAAAAAAATTCCATTCAAAATAACTGTCTTATAGTCAGGAACTATTATGAACACAACTCAAAACACTTTCCACACAAATAAAGTCGTATCTCATCAGTTGAAAAAATATCAAGTGCTCACAAGTAGGCCAAGCAAATATTAAAAAAATGACAATTCTATCTAAATTAATTTGCTTATACAGTGACATAACAATCTCCTAAGAAATTATTTTACAGATGTAGAAAAAATAAAAAAGTTCATCTGAAAGAACAAAAGGTCTAGCATTTCAAGGGAATTAATGAAAAAAAATGCCAGTGAAGATGTCCTAGCTGTGACAGACAAAAAACTATATTATAAATCAGTGGTCATCAAAACAATATAGTACTTGCTAAGAAATAATAGTTGATCATTGGAATAGATAGGATCACAGGACAAAACAGTCAATAACTATAGCAATCTAGGGTATGACAAACCGAAAGACCCAGTTTTTGTGATAAGAACTCACTACTAAACAAAAACTTCTGGGAAAACTGGAAACTAGTATGGAAGAAACTAGGCACTGACCCACATCTAACACTACATATCAAGATAGGGTCCAACCAAAAAAAGATTAATATAAGCAAATTAGAACAACATAGGACAGTTTACCTCTAAGATCTATGGAGAAGGAAGGCATTTGTGTCCAAAGAAGAACTGGAACTCATAACTGAACACCAAGTAAATAATTTTGATTATATTAAGTTAAAATTTTTGATTGAACAAAATTAGTGCAGATAAGATCAGAAAGGAAGCAATAAATTGGGAAAACCTTTTTACATTCAAGGGTTCTGATAAAGTCCTCATTTCTAAAATATATAAAGAATTGACTCAAATTTATAAAAAAAATCAAGCTATTCTCCAATTGATAAATGTCAAAGAATATGAACAATTTTCAGATGAAGAAATTAAAATCATTTCTAGTTATATAAAAAGGTGCTCTAACTCATTATTGATCAGAGAAATGCAAATTAAGACAACTCTGAGGTACCAGTCAGTACATACCTATCACACTGTCTAAGACGACAGGAAAAGATAATGATGAATGTTGGAGGGGATGTGGAAAAACTGGGACACTGCTGTGAATGGATCCAGCCATTCTGGAGAACAGTTTGGAACTATGCTCCAAAAGTTATCAAACTGTGCATACCCTTTGATCCATCAGTGTTTCTACTGAACTTAAATCCCAAAGAGATTTTACAGGAGGAAAAGGAACCCACATGTGCAAAAATGTTTGTAGCAGTCCTTTTTGTAGTGGCCAGAAACTGGAACCTGAGTGGATGCCCATCAACTGGAGAATGGCTGAATAAGTTATAGTATATGAATGCTATGGAATACTATTGTTCTGTAAAAAACAATCAGCAGGATGATTTCAGAGAGGCCTGGAGAGATTTACATAAACTGATGCTAAGTGAAATGAGCAGAAACAAGCAATCATTGTACGTGACATCATCAATATTATAGGATGATCAATTCTGATGGATGTCACTCTTCCCAATAATGAGATGACTGATGCCAATTGCAATGATCTTGTGATGAAGAGAGCCATCTACACGAGAGAGAGAACTGTGGGACTGACTGTGGAACACAACATAACATTCTCATTCTTTCTGTTGTTTCACTTGTATTTTCTTTTCTTACTCATTTACTTTCCTTTTTGATTTGATTTTTCTTGTGCAGCAACAGAATTGCATATATTGGGTGTAAACATATATTTTAACATATATAACATATATTGGATTGCTTATCATCTAAAGGAGAGGGTGAAGAAAAGGGAGAAAGAATCTGAAACAACAAAGCTATGCAAGGGTCAATGGTAAAAAATTATCTGTGCATATGTTTTAAAATAAAAAAAAAACCTTTAAAAAAAGAAATAATAAGCTAGATGGTCTTAAAAAATATGGATATACTTTAAATGTTTATGCAAATAACAGCAAATAAGTCATTTCTGGCTATTATAAATATCCAAATTAACTACAAAGGATATATGATGGAAGATGCTATTTGCATTCAGAGAAAGAACTGATAAATACAAATATGCATTGAATGATTTACATACATATATATTTGTATCTAATGGTAGTTATCTCTAAGGTAGCAATAGGGTGGAGAGAAGAAAAAATAGATTTACATGATAACTTAATTATATATATTTAAAAGGAAGAGAAAGTTATACATAATTTGTAGTTTGATGTGCAATCATTTTTATTGTACTAGGTTATAGAAATGCTTTTTTAAATTCCATATGTTAAAAATTAAATAACATAGTTAAAAAAAAAAAGAAATTACTAGATTGTTGCTCAAGCTCTGGCAGAAATATAAATGTACTCTCAGAGACATACCATGTACTCCAAAAACCCATCTAGTTAAGAATGTAGATTCATTATATAGGCAGTTGATCATGACGTGATGAATTCTTTAGATCATGGAAATCAATCAAAAATGCAAAATGTTCCTCATATTGGGTATCCCAATTTCACTTTTTTATAGTAGAATAGGGGAAAGGGTTAGAAAAGATACAAAGAATTTTCCATTTTTAGACTACCTATAAACATTAATTTAACTGTTATACAATCTGAGACATCAATACAATTACCAACAAATTGATATACTGAAATTCATTGATACTGCCACAATGGTTAAAAATCAGAACAAAGGATATAATGACAATAAAAAGAAGGGAAAAATGTGATGTTCTCCACAGACATGGACATAAAGGAATTGTTAGTGTTACTTTCATTCTGAGCTAAAGGCAAAAAGATACATAATTTCATGGGACTTTCAGTTCTTATCTTGTCATATTCATGAAAAGCAAAGTCCAATAGGGTACCATAAAAATGACTGCACCTTATGTACTAAGATCTACTACAAGAATGATAGAAATTTCAGGAAGTATTTAATAATATTCCCAAATTAAAACACAAGAATTTTTTAATCTTGGTGACTTCAATTCATATTATTTCAGGGGGAAAAGAATCCCCCTGTTTTGTTGTTGTTGACTGGACTTTACTTCAACAAAAAATTTTGCACTAATTTCTTAGACATTCAGCATATATTAGCTTATAGAAAGCCAGCAATGAAATCAAGAAAACCCCAGTTCAAGCCCTGCCTTTGACATATACTGGCTGATATAGTAGCAAGTTATTTAATCTCTTAATTCTCTAGGATCTACAAAAGCAAAAAGTACCTTACAGGTTCCATCAGGAAAAAAAATAATGTACAGACCACAATGTTTGCTAACTATTCAATTATATTTTTGCCAAGATCTACATAAAAATATAAATTTAAAAATATTTCCTGATATCCTATCAAAGTAGTAAACGACAACCAGACACTCAAAAGCAATTAATGGAAGAAACAACCATCCTCTCATTGAACTAAATATTTTTCATATTCTCATTAAATATTTCTTTTCTAGAAAATGATCTTGTTTTTAATCCTCTAATTTCAATTTTTATATAGTAGATTATAACTTAAGGAAGATTCAGGTAACAAAGAATTATAAAGAGTAATTATGATTTAATTTAATGGTATTACATCTTACATTAAGAAATGGCAACAAGGCATAGGGAATAGAGATCCAGAGCTGACTGATTTCAAGTCTAATCCCTGACCCATACAACTCTTTATCACTTAACCTATCAACGTCATTAGGCAACTCTCTAAAACAATAGGAAAGTAGAACATTCACAACATATAAATTTTTGCAGATAATCTTTCCTTATTCAGAGTTCTCTGTATCAACAAAATAACAGAACTAGGCAATAATAATAATAAAAATAACAACAATATATATACAGTCCTTTTTATCTTTTACAACACTATTTATATTACTTTTATATATAACATTTTAAAAATTTAAATGCTAGAGGTGAATTAAGTTAACCTAAATAATCTCATTTCTGGGTCTATAACACATATTGGAGAGTTCAGATGAAAGGCAGATGGTAAGATCCAATGATCATTAAGGCGCTCAATGGCAGGGCAGATTAGGCCTGGTATTCCTCCATCTTATCCAAATCACAAGAGTTGTGATTCTGGGAAGTATATTCCCAGATTTCATAACCAAGAGAGTGGAGGGTCTGAGTTCTATGACCATTGAGAATGAAAACTCTTTGTGGGATCTGGATGAATGAGGGCAATTGAGAGAGTCTCTCACTAGACTTGGGTTAGCTCTATTCTCCAATTGTACAGGCTGCAATGCATCCCCTTCTCATCTGCAGAATTCTTGTCCATGTCTTCTCATAAATAACACAGGAAAGAGTTAACCATTATATTGAAAATTTTCTTCTAAAAAGTTTGTTGGGAATGGAGTTGGAGGAGTGCCAACACTCCCAGGATTACCCATCAGTGAGTGAGTGGCAGCTGGCAGTGGAAGTGCTGAAGAAGATGATTCCTTTCTCCACATGGGTTGCTCACCTCTAGGATGATCGCAGTATGATTGGTGCTACTATTCTCTTAGTTCAGGATCCTGGAAAGGGAGGGAGTGTTTGAAGTATAGTGGTAGTTTGCTTTGCTTAGAACATAACATCTCCAGACTCTGCCATTGCACAGATTAAGCATTAAATAAATGCTTCTTTTTTTTCCTCATTTACTTAAGGTTGACCAATAAAACCAATAAAAAAGGCAAAATTGTGTATTTTGAATCAACTGCTTCTATTCTTTCTCTGCTCCCCAAGGTCCCATTCCCTCTACACAATGGTGGATCAGGTGTAGGAAATGAATGAGTGGAACCTCAAGATAAAACATGGTGCCAGGTGTCACATAAGCAAGAAGACAGAAGAGAAGTAAAAGTTGTACAGATGAATAATGTTTTTTTCTTAGAGTGAAGGTTGGGAAACACTGTGATAACACATTAAAACTTATTTTTCAATTCTACTACAAGAACTCTAGATCTATTATTTCAACAAATACTTTGAAAGTAGGTATAATTAACATCTTGAACAATCTAACAATCAGCATTAATAAAACTGACAGGAGACCATTTACTTAAGGGATGAGTCATTGAGTTGGGATTTATTAAGGTTTTTTAATATAATCACTCTGAGTGAGAAGAAGGAAACTAGTTGACACAAGTCTGCCATTATTGTATTTAAATTAATTTGTCACCAATTATAATATTCAAACTTGAAATATAATAAGAGGTTTATTTAAACCTCTTAATTATATCCAAACCACTAGAAATCCCAAAGCATATCAGTTCTGAATCTTGGTATGGAAAACAAATACTGTGATAATTTTTTAAATCGTGTGGTTTTTTTTTAATTTAAAATAATACTTTTTTAAAAGACAGATTCTTGAAGATACAACATTAAACAGATTTAAGGATTTTCTCTTTTTTAAAAAAAGAAAAACTTGTCCAATCATACCTGAATGTTAAAACCAAAATCTTTTTTTTATTTAAATGTTAGAAAAAGAAGCCAAAATCTTTACAATGGTGATGGGTTATTGCCAAATTCTTGATTATTTAATAATTAACTTAACAGTTTATTAGTTATTTAAGCCCCTTCTTCCTTATATATCACCTCACTTCTGAAGAAAAGAGGAATCAAATGCAAATTAGTTATTTTCCACCTTTTTAATACTACTGGAATAAATATTGATATAGTAAGAGTCTAAATTGACTAACTGACTAATGGCTGAATTAAGTTCTTAAATTATATGTGTATATCAATAACTTAAGATTTTTCTATTATCCCAAACAATTTCAAGGTAGTTAAAATAGCAATTCTTCAGGACCACAGGACTTTTAATAACTAGTTCTACAAAGCAATAATTTTCAATGATGCACAAGAATAACTGGAGAAATTTGCATCTGGAAATTCCTTTTTACAGATTCAAACTTTATCTAAGTCCATTACAAAGCTATCAGACTGACAGCAATCAAAAATTTTATGGGATAAAAGCAATAAGTGTAGAAGCCTTGTCACTCACTTACCTTTAGCACAGTGTCTATTTTAGTTGAATTAACAATATCAACAAAAATGAATCAATAATTAACTGAAGAGAACAATCTAACTTATGAAGGCAAAATGCTACTTATGTTTCACTTTTGTTAACTAGTTTCAGTTAGTAGGTATTTTATTCTTGCTCTCTCAAGGATAAGTTTCTGTACCAATACAGTCAAAACTGCTGGGCTTTTAACTTTTTTTAAAAAATCTAAAATAATAAAAATAAAATAGATTTTCTATATTGTAAAGAAATCCCCTTTAACTCCATGCATACAATATGTAAATTAAAGCAACTGTATTTTAAGTCAGCACTTGCTATCTAGAAACTCCTCATTTAGGCCATTTACAAAAGTAATTAAAATACATTTATTAAATATATTATTTTATTTTTGTCTTATAGAATATTTGTAAATAATGTTATTTTAAGAGAGATAAAATATAACATGAAATTCACCATGGGTAACAAAGACTCACAGACTGATTATATCAGCAGTGCATAGAATAAAAATTCAATCCTTGTGAAGAAAGTAGTCAAGTTTCTATAGTCTGAGAATTGATGGAATCAGTTTTATAGTTCAGTAAGAAAATAACCAGGAGTTCATTCAGAAAGTCAATTTTTTTCTAGCTTAGATTATTTGTCCATAATTATAACTGTCCTCATCAGTGGTTTTGGTCTGACATCTGAGGAAAAAGGTTTTTGATTTTGTTTTTTTAAGATTACAAAGAAGTGTCAACTTTTTAAGAGAAATTACCAGATTCTTTATACACATAACTAAACTGCTGAAACTTGTTACATTAAAATAACTCAGGTTAATTTTTTAATCAGATTTATTCTCTCAAATATGCATACATAGAAACATGGCTAAACCACGGTAAAATTATAAAATGAATGGAGTTTTCTTCAATATATCTCTACTCTCTCAGGGGTACAGTATACTTTAGTTCTAGCATGCAACCCAGCAAACTCTATCTTGCTCCAAGCTTCTCTTGACTTCCTTCAGTTATGTTGTACATAGTCCTGCACTTCCCAGGCAAAGTCCTCAATTTCCTCACTACTCTTTAGGTCAAAAAAAAAAAAAATAAATTTATCCAGTTTACCATCCCTTCAAGATCCCCTAGTACTCTGAATTTCCAAGGTGGCAATTACCCTAAATCTTGTTAATGTGTCAATAGCTGTCAACTGTTTATTGGGGGGGAAAGGAGGAGGAAAACATAGTTCACTTTTCCTACCTTCTTTTACCATAACATAAAAATCTTAATAGTGGATTTTTAAAGATGATATTCTACATCTTTATTGCCTAATGTATTTGTAACTCTAATGGTGGGAATTTGTAGCTTGTAGGAGGGGATTTATGGTGCCTTATATCATAATGAGCATGTGGTCAACTTTAGTCTGTCTGTGTGTGTATGTGTGTATTTGTGTATATCAAAAAACACAGTTGATGTTTTACATGTTTGTTTTTTTAAGAGTTTAGTTTTATAAATAGCTACCTGGCTATTCATTCAGTACAATTGACAATATATACCATGAGAATAAAAGAAATGATACTTCTTCTCTTTCACTTTCAATGTTTGTAGCTTTTGAGGGGAATGAAGATAATGAAGACTTAACTAAAAAATATTTTTAAATTTACTTGAAAGGTAATCATTTGCTGGGCATTTTAATCAGTTAAAACTATATTCATAAGGCATTAACTATCTGCTTTGCTGAATAACAATAGCATATTTTTACTCACAAGCTATTTTTTATTATAGCTTTTTATTTACAAGATATATGCATGAGTAATTTTTCAGCATTGAAAATTGCAAAACTTTGTGTTCCAATTTTTCCCCTCCTTCCCCCATCAACTCCCCTAGATGGCAGGTAGACCAATACATGTTAAATGTATTATGTATACATGTAAATGTAAATGTATACATGTATATGTTAAATATATGTATGCATACATGTATACATGTATTACATATATGTATACATATCCATAGTTATTTTGCTGCATAAGAAGAATTGGATTTTGAAATCATGTATAATTAGTCTGTGAAGGAAATAAAAAATGCAGGTGGACAAATCACAAGCTATTTTTTCTAAGATTTCCAACATGCTTTTCTCTACTTGCTATCTAGTCATTTAGTGATCAGAAAATGCAAACAAATCTAAACTTTCAGCCAATAGAAAACATGCTTAAAAAGGTAAATCTCTTGCAAATAATATCCAGATTATGCATTCCAAATTCACAAATGCATAAGTCTTGGATTGTCCGAACTAATATTTCCCTTTATCTTTGTGGAGACAAGTTGCTTAGGCATAATAGAAAACCTAATATTCAGAAAGATATCATTTAACTTCTCTGATACATGATTTTTCTCATTTATAAGGGCAACTAGGTATCACTCACTAATAGATAGTATACTGGGGCTAGTTAGGAAGATTTGAGTTCAAATTCAGCTTATGACACTTACTGTATAATAATGAGTAAGTCATTTAATCCAATTGTCTCAAAATCCTCATCTATAGAATAAAAATAATAAAAGCACCTAACTCCCAGGATTGTTAAGAAAATCAAATGAGACAGAAATTGTAAAGGTAACCTCAGAAATGGAAATGACACCATTAAAATACAGTATAATTTAACCTGTATCTGAACAAGTATCTCCCTAAGCCATTCTTAATAAATAGTCATCCAAGTTCCATTTAGAGAATTATAATAAGAGGGGACTAACTACTTACTGAAGCAGCTCAGGATACTTTGGAATAACTTTAAGCATTTTTAAGTTTTGTTTTGTATTTCTGTTTGTTTGTTTGTTTTACAGCAAGCTTAAAGTATGCCTCTTTGAAATGTCTGCCCTCTGCTTCCCTGTACTGCCCTCTAGGAACACAGAGAATTCATTAATTAAACAGAATTATAACATACTGTGAATATTTGAAAACAAGTACTTCCCAAATCCCCTTGTCTTCTCCAGAGAAAACATCCTCAATTCCTCCAACATATGTTGTAAAGTCAGTCCATCCTGAATGCCTTCTGAGCATTCTCTTTCGTTTTACAAATGTCTTTCTCAAAGACATTTCTGAAAACCTAACAACCAGAACTAAAAACAGCACTTAATATATAGTCTGATCCTAACTGAAAAGAGCAGGTCTCGCCTCCCTAGTAGCAGTATCTATGTTTCTGTAATGGTAAGGGTCTACTCTCAACTCAACTAAGAGAATCAAATCAAGCAATCTAATGCATAAATAAGGTGCAAAAAATGTTCATCAGTTTAAGAAGAATAAAGTAATAACTTCAGATCATTAGATAGAGACAGATGGTACCACATGGGAAATATCCTGTAGCTGACTGAAGGATACAGACATACATCTGGACCTATGTATATAGCACAGCAAGTCAGTTCAGAATTGGTCCAATAGAAATGAGTCAACTAAGGGACTCCTGAGAAAGTATTGTCCTTGGTGGTAGAGGATCAAGCTTCTCTTTCTCCTCTCCCACACTATTAACCAAATGACTACCTCTTGAACTTCAAATGGTTACAAGACCCAGAATTCCCACCAGGATTACAAATAGTGTCCCCAGAGCAACAGTGGCTGATGGCAGCATCTGTACGCAAGACAAACAATACATTGAGCAATGGGAACTTCAGATTTCTTTAAGAAATTCTATCCATCAAGTAGAGCTACATGAGATCTCCAAGAAGAGAAAAAAATTACAATAATCATTAGCTATGAAATTACCCTTTGGCCACATGTGCTCTTTAAATTTCTGCTCATTCTACCCAGGTATTCTGTATGACCAAGGAAAGAATGTGCCCTTGAGCTTGGGACGATTTTTCTATAAAAAGTGCTTTTCATATACTTGATTAGTAAATATTCTTCCTAAAAGCTAATTAATTTCTTCTAAATGACTAGGGGGAAAACACATTTAGGGACTTAAAAGATCTCTCTCTCTCTTTCTCTCTTTCTCCCTTCCTCCCTCCCTCCCCTTCCTTCTCTCTCCTTCCCTCCCCCTCCTTCTCTCTCCCTCTCTCTTCCTTCCTCCCTCTCCCTCCCTCTCCTTCCCTCTCTCCTTTTCTCCCTCCTTCCCTCTCTCTTCTTCCCTCCCCCTCCCACCCTCTCTCCCTACCTCTCTGTTCCTCCCTCTCTCTCCCTTTCCTTCTCCCTTTCTCCCTCCCTCTCCTTCCCTCTCTCTTCCTTGCTCCCTCCCCTCCCTCTCTCCTTCCCTCTCTCTTCCTTGCTCCCTCCTTCTCTTCCCTCCCTCTCCCTCCTTCTCTTTTCCTTGCTCCCTCCCTCACTTCCCTATAGGTTATATGGTTCCCATATTATGTTCCTGACTGCTGCCTTAGCAAAAAGCTACAGATCTAAGAATGGTTGAACTTCTTTCTATCAATTGCCTCTTACACATTTATTTATTTCTCCCTAACTTTATGCCCCATCTCTGCACTTCCTTCTCATCTGTGGGAAACAAGTATCTCCAAGACAATGCACTATCTGAAGTATGTGGCAGAGATTTTTCCATTAATAGCCCTTTTAAATGAAGCATTTGTCTAAGTTACAGAACTGCTTTCAAAAGATTTCTAATAAGTTAAATTTAATATAGGAAAAAAATAACAGAAAAGTATTCCATCAGCCTATTGTACTTTCACTCCTTTGTGAATGAGTACACTGCATTAATTTTATATGTTTTCCTCTATATATATTTGTCCTAAGGTCTATATAAGTCTTTATTATTATTATTATTATTATTATTATTATTATATCTTTTATTTGCAAAACATATGCATGGGTTAATTTTTTCAACACTGACCCTTGCAAAACCTTCTGTTCCAAAATTTTCCCTCCTTCCTCCCACCCCTTCCCTAGATGGCAGATAGTCCAATACATGTTAAATATGACATACAAGTCTTAATAAGCATGTTGAATTTAATAATTCTTCATTAAATTATCTATTTCAATTGAATTATTACTAAGTAAAGAATATGCCAAGTTTGATAATATATTTTCAAGAATTATGCAAAAAATTATGTTTCTATATCATTTGCCTCGTTAAGCATCGACCTAATCTTCCTTTTCACTGACTTATAGTTTTACCTTTGTTTTAAAGTCACTTTCTGTCTAGCCAATTGTTTTACAATCTAATCAGCTTTTACCCCAATCTCCAGTTTGACATTATGAACCTATGTTCCTTCCTTGCTTTTTTTTTTTTTTTTTTTTTTTGCCTCTTGAGATGTCAGACTTGCCAGTTTGGTTGCTTTATCATTGCTAGATTGGGGTAGAATAGCAAAGAAAGTTATTTGCTCACCAGGGATAGAAAGGCAAAAAGTACCTTTGGAAAGGTACAGGACAAATGACAGCTTGTAATTGTCTCAATGGAGTACCTCCTGAAGGACTTGTGGGACAGATCGGTCCTGTCAGGAACTGCCTTTGGTGGGAACATCACTTGCTTCCTGCCCCTAGATTCCTCACCCCAGCCAACTATCAGTTTTTCCTGGAAATCCCCAGTTAAAACTCACTTAGAACTAAAAGTAATAATAATAAAAAATATGGCGTTTTTATAACATTTTATAAGTTTACAATGTACTATAAGATACATTATACATGTATATATCTAGAACTAATAGTAATAATAAATAATCTAGTATTGCTAATATTTTAGACTTTACAAAATATTATGCATACACATACTATGCATATATATACACACACATATATGTGTTTGTACGGGTATGTATATAATCAGATCTGAGCTTCAGTAATCCTGTGCTGTAGATACTACAGGTATAAACATCACCATTTTACAGTTGAATAAACCTAAAAGTGACTAAGTGATTTGCCCAGTTACACAATTAGCAATTATTACTATAGAAGAGGTAGAAGAGACTTGAACCCAGGCTTCAAATGTTACTTTGCCAACTGATACATTGAGCTGGGGCAAAAAAAGTTCCTCAGCTCTGAAGTCTAATTTGATTCTGGTAAATTATTTGCTACTACTATTTCTTCTCTCTGTGTGTCTCTGTCTCTGTCTCTCTGTCTTGGTATTTGTTCCTTTTGTCTCTTTCTCTGTCTCTCTCTCTCATCTGTCTCTGTCAGTTGAATAAACCTAAAAGTGAAAGTGATTTGAGGAACATTTTTTGCCCCAGCTCAATGTGTCATTACTTGCATTTGTCTTGATGTGTTAGTTGGCAAAGTGACATTTGAAGTCTGGGTTCAAGTCTCTTCTATCCCTACTACAGTAATAATTGTCGATTATCTCTTACTGTTTCTTGGTCTCTCTGTCTCTGTCTCTATCACTATCTTTCTGTCTCTCTCATTCTATGTGCATATGTATCATTTATTTCTAGATGGAATTAATGAAAACTTGACCAACTGATAATAGATTACAACGTGTTTTTCCATTGAATTTTAACTAGAGCTTGCTCTTTCTTATCTTGTCACTCTCATGCCTTAAGAAAGACGATGACCTTTTTATTACTGACTCCCAGTTTGATTGTGATCTTTGATACAGATCTTTGGCCTGCAAAAACTTTCCTTAGCAGCTACCTCCTTAAACCTAGAGTCTTTTTCCCTTAATGCCCAAGAAGACAAAAACCAACAAACTGGGCTTTGCTTTAATTTCCTCATCCATCAAAGGAAGATCATAATTGCACCCACTTTCAAGGTTGTTGTGAAAATCAAATGAGATAATAATCAGATAAGACTTAGCAGAGTGTCTGCTACATCATAAGCACTATAATGTCGTTCAGTCATTTTTCAGTTGTATCCAACTCTTCATAACCTCATTTGGGGTTTTCTTGTCACAAAGAGTAGAATAGGTTGTCATTTCTTTCTCCAGTTCATTTTATAGGTAAGAATTCTCTCCAAAAGAGAGAGTATATACAACTCTGCCTCACTTAAATCCAAATTTACATGCATGGCCCTGATTCTCCAGGACTAATAACAGATGAAAAAACAGGCAGAATTAAGTGACTTGCCCAGAGTCAAACAACTAGGTAGAATCTAAGGCTAGATTTGGGGGGGAGTATTTGATTTTATTTATTTAGTATTTTCCCCTACATTCAAAACACTTTTTTACAACTGTTTTTAAAATTTTTGAGTTCTAGGTTCTCTCTTTATCCCTACCCACACGTGACGTTTATACAAAACATTTTCATAAGTCGTTGTGAAAGGAAACATAGATCTCCCACCCTAATGAAAATAAAAAGCTCAAGAAAAATTAAATTAAAAAGATATGTATGTAGTATTTAATTTTTCTTGAGATTTTATTTTCATAGTCATGGATGATTGTACTACTAAGAATAGCAAAGTCAGGGGCAGCTAGGTGGCACAGTGAGTGGACAGAGCAGCAGCCCTTGAGTCAGGAAGACTGAGTTCAAATCTTGTCTCAGACACTTAACACTTCCTAGCTGTGTGACTCTGGGCAAGTCACTTAACCCCAATTGCCTCAGCAAAAGAAGAAAAAAAAATGATGATGCCCTCAATAATAACAAAGAAGTTCAAAAGAGGGAAGGGTTTTAGGCAGAAAGATAATAAATTATGTTTAGAATATGTTTAGAAAAAATATGTTTAGAATATTTAGAAAAAATGTTTAGAAAGAATGTTTAGAATAGAAAAATATGTTTAGAATAGAAAATTATGTTTTAGCATATCTACTTTGAGATGTTGGACTGGAGTTCAGGAGAGTCAGATTAGATATATAGATCTGGGAATCATCTGAGTAGAGATTAAAATTGAACTTATAAGAACTGAAGAATCATCCAATTAGATACTACAGAACCAAGAGAACCATCTCATTGAGGAAGTACATTCTTACAAGTCTTTTAGTTTTGTGAATGAAGAGATAAACATGTTGTGGGGTCTGGCCTCCACACATATGTCAGTGGCTCCAGAGAGAATTCCTATCTACCATTTAAAAGCCCACACTTTGCCTCTCACATGTCTCTCTTGAACTCCCTCTCCAAAATCTTTCTCATTTAGCAAAATTCTAGATCCAAGGTGTCTTAGCCAATAGTGAGTAATCTCCTCAGCATTCAATATCACAGGGCTCTCCATTAGGAAACTGCCCTGGTTTGATGTTACACAGAAATACATAAAATTACAAAAATCATACTGGATACCCAATTTACTTCATACTAACAGCCTTAGGAATTAAAAATGTTAAAATAATTAATATTAAGATATTAAGTATTTAAATACTTCAATCTAAGCAACAATTATTGAGTACACTGGGGTAAAAAGAAGACTTAAGTCACATGTCCAACATCACACTTGAGGGAGAATAAGATCCACATCCCCTAATTTGATTTCCAATATTTCACAAAGCCTAAGACCAGTTAAGATTTAAGAACACAATTTTGTATATTAAGTACCTTAAAGCTGCAAGTCATTTACATTATGACAATCTTACTGTACAATGTCTGGAAACCACCAGTGACTGTACCAGTCTAGCACTCAGTATAAAGGCTTTATTCATCCAGCTTTAACCAAACGGTTATGCTAACTGAGTTTGTTTTGCCACAAAATTTCATATAAAGATCATCAGACTGTTTAAAATGTATGAAGTATTTTTTTGCAATTTAATAAGCTGAAAACCTGAACAATCTCCTGTTGTACAATGCAACCACAAGTGGATTTGACATTCATCTTGACATTCATACAATTCTGGACTTATACAATTCATTCCCTTTATAAAAGCTGCCTTCTCAAGGAAGGACTTTGTCTTCTAAACTCTCCCATGGTGTCTGCATTCCAACATGGTCTTGACCTTCGACAGACTCACGCTATCTCTTGTAGTCATTTGTTGGCCATTTCTTCCTCCATTGATGCAGAATTTATTAAAAGATAAAAAGCACCACTAAATAGAAACTCTATATTTTTACCCATAATGAAAGGTAGACAGTAAAACCATGGTTAATGAAAACTTTTTTAAGTAGTCTAGTTCATTAAACAAATATTGAATAAACATAAGGGGAAAAAGGTCTTTATTAAAATTTCGGTAGCAAAAATAGAATAGTGTTCTAATAGGCAATAAAAACAAATAGAAAGTAGCTTCTGAGGGATAAAGCTTCTGATATTTCAAAATAAATGAGCCTCCTTGTTTAATTTATTCTAAGATCAATATGTCTAGGTAAAATATCTTAAATGTTAGTATTTTTACAAGTTCCTATTTTAGCACTTCTAGTAAAATAAAAATAAAAATTTTGTCAAAAGTTTAAAAATAATTTTAAATGGAACCTATGGCAAATAAAAAAAATAAAGATGTCAATGTAGAACACATGAAAAAGAAGAGTATGTAAGCATTAGCAAAAAAGGATGCATTCATTCAGCTGAGTTACTGACACTCCATGTCTGAATGAAACAGAGCACATACAGTACTGAAAAAGATGGATACACAAAACAATGCAATGCTTTAAAGTGAAATAGAAAGAAGAACGCTTTAAATGGATAAAATTTAAGAATGTTGTTAACCAATGCTACATAAAAAACAGCTTTAAATAATGTGTTTTTCCAACTAAATAATGAGTTTAATAAAACAGATGAAAATGTTCACTGTCTTGTTTTTTCTTCCTGTCAGAATCTCATTAGCATTTCAATTTAAATTCTACATGTGCACTCAAATCTCTCGTTTGTACATCTGGCATAACTCAAAACACTGCCGTGTTTGTTAAAGGTTTTTTTTTTTTTTTTTTTTTTTTTTTTAGGCAAATGAGTTGATTCACAATGTCTTGTGATGGTATTTTTAATGGATAAAAACAATGTTGTTATTTCAATGTTGCGTAACAGCAGGGGTCTCCATGTGAAGAAGCAGAAACATTTAGATAACACTTTCGAAGAAAAATTGCTTTCACAAGAAAACCAGCATGGACACAGATACAGGTGCTAAAAATAGTCTAAAGATGCTTTTTTAAAAGTAAATGGTTAATATAACCTCCAAATTCACGTAAAATTAGTATTTAAAAGATGTTTATTTCCCAAATCTACTTCTAGTCAATGTCTGATAAACAATTCATAACTCAACTCATGTGCATGTAAGATCATAGATTTAGAGTTAGAAAGGAACTCAGAATTCATCAAGTTCAATTCCCCTGATTTGCTAATGAGGAAACTGCGGCACAGGGACTTTAAGTGAGTTTTGCAAAGTTTCAAAATTAGTGACTGTGCAAAGTTGGATTTGAAACTAAAGGCTAATAATATGCCATACTTCTATGACTAACAAAATAAGTTTCATTTATTTCTTCCCTCTATTACCTCATAAGGGCAGTATAATCTGAATGTTATATCTCAATCAAGTCCCAGCACAATAATCTGAACCTAGTAAGCCTTTGGTGTTACTTAAATTGTTGAAAAATACAATTATAATTACTACACTTGATCTCAAAAAAGAGTTGAGATAATATAGCTCCTTCTTGTCTTTGTAGATGTAAAATCATATAAGTGTGGAATGTTGCACATATGCTCAAACACAACAGATACATAAATTGATTCTGCTGAACTGTTGAGAATTTTTTCATCTTTCTTTTGAAATCTTTGATACAAAGAATGGCTCATTAGAAAAGAAAGAGGAAGGGATATACTCAGAAACATAACATCTTGATAAAAATATCTTTAAAAGAAAAATGTTAAATTAATTCTTGATTAAAAGTTCTTTATTCTCATAATACTTAACCCAGAACAAGAAACACAGAATCACAGAATTTAGATTTTGAAGAAACTTCGGCAGTTTCTAGTCTAACCCATGTCTGAAAAGAATCCCCCTAAAACATACCCAAAAAGTTGTCATCTAGTTTCCACTTGAAGATCTCCATTAAGAGATAACTCATCACCTCCTTCAAGAGCCCATTCCACTTTTGACTTAGCTTTACTTGTGTGAGGAGATTTTTTTTTTATTTTGTTTTGTTTTTTCCAGACATCAAGCATCAATTTTCCTCTTTGGAATTCTCCTTCAGTTCAGTTCTGTCCATTAGAGGGCTAAAACAAATCTAATTCACTTTCTACATGAGCATCAACCAAAAATTGAAGATAGCTCTCCTTTACTCACTGAGACTTCTCTTCTCAAGGTTAATTAAACATACTCAGTTCCTTTTAATGATACTAGTTTGACATTGGATCAAGGTCGTTCACAACTCTGATTGCCCTTGTCCATCTTCCTTTTATTCTTCTTAAACTTTGCCATCTTATGATGAATACAACACTCCGCATGTGCAGATATGATCTGACTAGGGAATAGTCCAAAAGAGCTATCGTATTCCTGAAAAGTATACTTCCTTTGATGCAACTTGGAATTTTGTAAAGTCTTAGGAAGTTTTGATACATCTTGGATTCGTGTTCCAGGAAAACAACATACCTCTTTATTTTTGTTACCAGGATGAAAAATAACTACCTCAGTGTCCTTGAACAAAGGTCATCATTCAATTTATGACTTCTGTTGCTCTATTTAATATGGGATTCTTTGGAGGAAAAACTGTTCTTTCTCCGAAAGAATATAAAATCTGATTTTCAACTTTAAGAGTATACTTGTCCTTTTCCTTTCCTCCTTCTTTGTGTAACATAAATTTACTACTCTTTAGCTACTTGACAGTCAAAATCTCCCTTCCTCAACTCCAGAGCTTTTTCCTAATAGAAGTCTCTCTTTACTTTCATTTAGAAATACTTTACTGTTCCTAAACCACTTGGAGATGTCCCTTGAGTCCCGTCATCTTTGTTTCCAGAAAGAATGTCATCCTACACTTGAAAAAGTGAATAATCATTCACTGTGGCAGAAATAACTAATATTCTGTACTCAATGGAAATCACAGAATAATTACTCTGGCTCTCATATTGGTTGAGATTTTCAACCTTATATTTTCTCCTAAATACTTTCTCCAAGCATCTAGTTAAAATCTTTGTCAATTATCATCGCTTAAGAATGTGACAATTCTTTTGCTGAAAAAGTTATTAAACTGTGCATACCCTTTGATCCAGCAGTGTTTCTATTGGACTTATATCCCAAAGAGAACTTAAAGGAGGGAAAGGGACCCACATGTGCAAAAATGTTTGTGGCAGCCCTTTTTGTAGTGGCAAGAAACTAGAAACTGAGTGGGATGCCCATCAATGAAGAATGGCTGAATAAATTATGGTATATGAATACTATGGAATATTATTGTTCTGTAAGAAATGGCCAGCAGGATGATTTCAGAGAGGCCTGGAAAGATTTACATGATATGATGCTAAGTGAAATAAGCAGAACCAGGAGATTATTTTACACAGCAATAACGAGAGTATACAATGGTCAATTCTGATGGATGTGGCTCTCTTCAACAATGAGATGATTCAAACCAGTTCTAATTTTTCAGTGATGAAGAGAGCTATCCATACCCAGAGAGAGGACTGTGGGAACTGAGTGTGGTTCACAACATAGCATTTTCATTCTTTTTGTTTTTGTTTGCTTGCATTTTATTTTTCTTCTCTTTTTTTTTTTTTTACTGATTTGATTTGATTTTTCTTGTGCAGCATGATAATTGTATAAATATGTATGCATATGTTGAATTTAACCTATATTCCTACCATATTTAACATATATTAGACTATTTGCCATCTAGGGGAGAGTGTGGGGAAATGGGAGGAAAATTGGAATGCAAGGTTTTGCAAGGGCTAATGTTGAAGAATTGTCCATGCATATGTTTTAAAAAATAAAAAGCTTTAATAAAAATAATAATATGACAATTCTACTCAAATTCTTTTTCCTAGTATCAACAAAAATTCCAAAGCCGTATACCAAATCCCCATATGCCTCATTCTCCCTTCTGTTTCACCAATTTAAAGATACACTAATGCACTACCAATTTGTTCACTGTCCAGCCATTTAAATTTTTCTTATTTACTTTGTAGTGCCTTGCCAGTTACCTCATCTCTGGGGCTTCCAAAAAGATCTTTACACTTTAATCCATAGGATTTTCCTTCATCCTTTCAATCTTCTGTCACAGAAGCCAGAAGTAAAGTTGGGCCTTGAATCTTCTTCTTCAAATCTTCTTCAATTACTCACAAATTTCCCCTACCCAAATTCAATATCTAAATTTCTTTACTAAAAACAAAACAAAACAAAAAAAAACTTTCAAATCACCTACACAATTTCCTTTTTCATTCTATTCTGTTCAAATTCTCATCCTTCTCTCTTTCATTAATTTACAATCTCTCCTTATCTATTTACTCCTCTCCTGCTGCTTACAAATGGGAACAGAACTCCCTTGAGGAAACAAACAAAAACCTTAACTTGATCCTCCCATCCTCATAAGTTATTATTTTATAATCTTCTCCACATTGTAATAACCAAACTCTTAGAAAAGTCTGTCTATTCTTTGCTACTTCTCAATTCCTAACAAAGTAAAAATGTTCACTCAAAGGTGATCAAGAACTTTTGCTGCTAAAATCCAATGGTCTTTTCTCATTCCTAATATTTTATCAGCCCTTTCCAATATGTGACACTATTGACAACCTTCTCCTTCTGCATATTTTCTCCTTCATGAATTTTCATTATACTGTTTATCCCCTACCTGCAAGACATTAGACTTACATATCAGACTGTTTTGCACGTTTGTCATCACTCTCCACTAACTGTATAAAGGTGTATACACAAAGGTCTTCTCTTCTTTGGCTACATTTTCTTTGTTAGTTATCTCAGCAGATTCTATAGATTCAACTGTCATTTTGATGTATAATGGAGGTTCTACATATCCAGTCCTCTCTCATTCTGTCTCCTGATATCTAGTGCTATTATCTCCAATTGCCTGCTGGAAATGTGGCTATGAATGTGATAAACATCTGCAATCCAATATATTTAAAACAAAATTCAGCATCTTCTCTCCTAAATCTATCCATCCTCCTACACTCCCTATTTCTGTTGAAGGCACCATCATGTTTCCAGTCATTTAGGTTTATCACCTTGGAATTATCCTCAACTATTTATTTTCATCTATCCTTCCAACCAAATCCAATAAACCTATAACATTTATCAATTCTATCTCATCATCATTTCTTATATCTGTCCTCATCTTTCTATTCTCACCATAACCATCCTAAATTCAGGCCCTCATCATCTCTTGCTTGGACTATTGTGAAAACTGCATCTAGTCTCTTTCCCTTCTAGTCCATACTCCACACTTTACAAAATGATATTCCTATAGCACAGATCTAACCATGTCACGCCTCTGCTTATGTTTCAGTGTTGTACTCCTCATTTCCTTTATGATAAAATTCAATCTCCTTGGTTTAACAAATGATGTCCTTCACATTGTGGTCCCACCTTCTTTTGTTCCATTCTATATTATTCCAATTCATATATTCTACATTCCAACCAAATTGAACTGCTAACTAATATAACTGTTTCTCTAATACATTCAATAATTTCAGTAACATAGTGTTCCATCTTTATATCTGTGCACAGGCTTTCCCTTTTTCACCTCTGCCTTGTGGACCTTCTAGTTTCTTGAAGGGTTAAGTGTCATGTCATTCAAGAACCTCTTCTGATCCCCCTAATGGTTAGTGTTTCCCAAAAGGTCACTGTTTATTTCTCATCTATCATCTTTATTTAGCTGGGTTTGTGTTGGTTCCACATAGAATATAAGTTACTTGAGAGAATGGACTGTCTCAGTGAATGCGTAATAAATAAATATAGGCTGTTATTTAATGCAGTGGTTATTCTTCTTCTTCATATTAAGACTATTTCTATGACTTAGAATACATGAAATACAGGGGGCACTAGATAGACATTTAGACCTTGAATCTTCTCCAAAACATCAAGTCCTTGAAGTACAGACACTATTTTTGTTTTTCTTTCCCCATTTTTATTACATTATCTTGAGTTAATAACTGCTTGCTAGGTTTGATTAGTTAAAATAAGCTTTCTTTAATGGTGGAATACTCTCCAGTCCCTCAAGGACATCATTCTGATGACCAATATAATAGTATAAATGCCCATTAGGTAGCTATGCATTGTCAAAGAATTAATTTCCTGATAATCAATCTCTCCAAACTAATGTAGGCTGTTCCATGGAAGCAAACAATCTGTCGCTGGAATACATCCAAACCTTTCTAGCATTCTAGAATACTAAAGCTTTCATCCTAAAAACCACAGCTACTTCCATGCCATGATCAGACATTGCATTAGGACTTTGGAGGCAAGAGACAGATAGAGACAGAGATCGAGAGAGAAACAGAGAGCAACAGAGACAAGAGATAGAAACAGAGAATGAGAAAAATGAAGTGACAGACACAGAGACAGAAGACAGAAAATGAGAGACAGACAGAGAAACAGAAAAAGAATGAAAAAGATGGAGAAAGAGATAGGAAAAGAGACAGACAAATGCAGAAAGAAAAAATAAGACAGAGAGAGAGACAGAGACAGAGAGGACAGTGAGACTGTCATGTAGCACGTAAAAAGGATAACAGGGAACATCTCAAATATTCAATCAATACCTATGCATAATATGCTATAACCTGCTCTAGATGAGCCATTTGTTAAATTTTTAGTGTGAAGTCAGTAAACATCACAAATCAGGACTTCATTTATTATTTGTTATTATCTAGACTTCAAAAAGAGTAGAGAAAATGTTAATTATGTGGCTTAAGTGTATCATACATAGATTTTAATTTTTAGAAAAGCTGGTTAATTAATATTTACCAGTACACACTTTTAAGAGCCTGCTTACTGGCTTAGCTCCTAAATTCCTGAACTACCCATCTGTACCCAGCAGCCTTGTAATACTATTGATATCTCAACGTCTACTGCTACTTCCTTCTTCAATTGATGAGTTCTTTTCTAGGTCCTTCATTTGAGGAAGTATCCATGCCAATTGTGTTGTTGATGTTGTTCAGTCATTTCTCAGTCATGTCTAATTCTTCCTAGCCCCATTTGGGATTTTCTTGGCAGAGATGGTGGAGTGGTTTACCATTTCCTTCTCCAGTTCATTTTATAGATGAGAAAAACTGAGGCAAACAGGGTTAAGTTACTTCCTCAGAGTCACACAGCTAGGAAGTGTCTGAGATCAGAATTGAACTGGGGAAGATGAATCTTTTGACTACAGACCTCTATTTACTAAGCTCCTAGCTGCCTATGCCAGTCATACTAATCCCTAATCTGGCTCAGGTTCTAACTCTCCAGAATACTCTTCCAACTCTTCCCCCTTATAGATACCTTTCCATTCTTCCTCCTAAAATCCCACTTTTTAGGTCCCTTGTATCTGTTATCTTCCCCCATTAAAACATAAGCTTCTTTTAAGTCTTTCTTTTTGCTTATATTTGTATTTCCAGCACTTACCATATTGTCTAGCACATAGTAAGCACTTAAGTATTTTAATCTCAAAGAAATCAAGAAGAGTCCCAGGAAAGCTTTAGGGAAGACATGAACAGAGCCAGGAAGGAGAGGGAGAAGTTAATAGGCCTATTATCTGCACTATTGGAAGGAGTAACCACATCAGTCAGATGATAGATTCATTAAAGTATCAAATGTGTAAATCTAGAAGGTGGAGATGATTGGGTTGATTTGGTAGCCTGTGAAATACTATACCCTGGAAGATGCTTCTTTAAACAAATCTCTGACATTAGCTAGTAGTCCTGTCACTTGCCTCTGCCATAAAAGATGAGTATAGAAAGAAGAAATCTGATTAAGGCTTCTGGTTACATGTATTTTAATTTAATGTTTTAGTATATGGGAGCAATAAAGTGAGATACACACACACAGATGTGACTATCTATGGATCATTTCTGTAGTTGCCACTTCTCATTTTAAATTTTAGTCTAATGCTGATATTCTCACCACCTCGTTCTATTTATATAAAAGCACTATATACTCATAATGCTATCTAATTCTTAGGGGAATGTTTTAAAGATCATTTTTTTCTAGGTCTAATGACTGAATAATTGTAGATATGGCTTTCAGTAAAGTATAAATTTGGTTCTGCAGCAACCAAAGAGTGACAATAGCAATTAATGTTTCCTGGGCACTAGGAGCTAGTCTGATATTTAGTGACTACATTTGCCATTTTAAATAAAATGTGCAGAAGTGAAATGCTGAGAGAAGAAAGGTGCAACAAGTCCTTTGTATTGCATTTTTTCCAAAAAAGTTTTTATTAGGAAAACATAATTTTCAAAAGAATATAGCTCTCTTTGAGCAACGACTGTTACTTTCATTGTATTTGCATCCCTGAGCAGTGTCTGGCACATAGTAAAAGCTTAAAATAAGCTTTTAAATTAATAAGTAACTAAACAAACATTTAGGAGTTTTCTAAACACTATAAAATTGACATAATTATATCAAACATTGTTTACACGTGAGCTTTCAAAGTACTTACAGTAGTGCACATATACACTACATAATGGAAAGCTAATGTATTAAAATTTTTCAAATAATATTGATATGCTACTTAGGTAATCGTTAAAGATTTTTAATTTCTATTAGAATAATAATTATCCTTATACAATATAATGATTATATCTTGGCCTCTTTAGAACTTCAAACTTGGATGGGAGGGATAGGTATAAATGGAAGAAAAAAAAATTTAAGTACAGGCCTTTTTAAAAACATATCCAAGGATATCTTTTTTCCTTTTTTTTTCTCAATAGTATTTATTTTTTCCAATGACACATAAGATAGTTTTCAACATTCATTTTAAGATTTTCCGTTCCATATTTTTTTCTTCCTAACTTTACCTCCCCACCAAGACAGCAACCAATCTCATATAGGTTATACATTTAAAATAACTTTCCATATTATTCCTGTTATGAAAGAAAAATCAGAACAAAAGGGAAAAAATAGGGAGAAAGAAAAAGTGGGGGGAGTGAAAATAGTATGCTTCTCTCCACAGTCTTCATGTACTTTTCCCTTTTTTTTACTCCTCTTGGTGACCTCATTAGCTTTCCTGGGTATGATTTTCATTTCTGCACAAAAAAACTCCAAATTGATGTGTCTGACCATGTAATTCTCCTACTCAATGAACTCCAATGACTTTTTTAAATCTCTGGAATCAAATTCAAGTTCTTTCATTTGGCATTTAAGCCCTTCACAATCTGAGTCTAACTGTGTTTTCCAAAGTTACTGTTCATTATTCCTATTCCTATAAGCTTTGGTCCTTCCAATGGGAAATATTCATCTCTGATCTGCATGTCTTTGCACAAACTGCCTTTCATGACTAGAATATACTTCCTCCTCACCTCTATGTCTTAGAATCCCTATTTTAGAATCTCAGCTCAGATACTGTCTATGTGAAGGGTTTCCTGATCTTTCCAACATCTAGAATCTCTAACATCTAGTAGCTCACACATAGTTGTTACTTAACAAATGTTTATTAATTGAGGTTAGAATAAATGGCCTCTAAGATCCCTTTCAACTCTGGATCAATGTGTCCAAGAAACTATGAATGTCTCATCAGTGTTTGCTTAATATCAAGGTTTTTTGTTTGTTTGTTTTGCCACATAGTATACTGAAAAATTTTAAACTGCAGTTAAGGTAAGGAAATCTGAGTTCAAATTTCCATTCCAATCTTTAAATTAGTTTCTTCATTGTAATACTAATATCTCCTCAGAAGGTTGTAATAAGGAAAGTGTTTTGTAGACTTTAAAACACTATAAATAAGAGCTATTTCTTTAAGTTAGTAAGAGAATAAAATCTATATAGACAGCATTTTATAATGGGAAAATCAGGGAATTCAAACTCAAAAAACTTGGATTAGCATTCAAACTCTACTGCTTGCTACTTATACAAGTTTGACTTAATTTTCTTTGAGCATCAGTTTCTTTAGCTGTAATGTTGCCCAGATGACCTACAAGATCCCAGCCAGCTCTAAATCTAAGATGCCATGATGATCCTACTGAGGGATAAAATAATAATGGTGATCAAAATAAATAATAAACAAAATTAGAGAAAAGAAACGGAGAAATGGTCAACTTCTCTTTAAACTATCAGATTAAAATATTATTCAGTGAAAATGTGATTAATAATCAATCTATTTTTAAAATATATAGACTAATTTTACTTTTTAAATATCATAACTAGCAAAAAAAATTAAAAGTAACAATTGCTTCTATGTTGTTTCCCAGCATATTTCATGGCACAACCCCCCCCCCAAACTCAAACAATTTTAATATTTTCATTTAAGATGTGGGAGAGCTAACCATTAAGGTAGTTTTATTCTGCCACTGACCTCCAAAGCAATGTATGACCCAATATGATCTTTTCTTCTCACTAATGCATAAACAAGAAAATAAAATAAACAAAGGAAAACTACTGAAATATTCATTACTTCAATTTTCACTTTCCTCCAGCAGTTTTATGGCTTCATAATTGTTCCTAGACAGAAAAAAAAGGAGATTACCTAAAAACAAAACATAACCGTAAGCAATTTTAATAACTTCCACACACATACTCCTAAAAAAAGATATGATATAAGGACTAAAGTCAATAAAAATCTCACCTATTTTACTACTCCCAGTAGTTTTGTGTAATAGAATATTCTGAGTTCAATTCAATTCAATCTGACAAGCATTTATTAAACTCCTACTAAGTGTCAAGCACAGTAATAGGCACTGAGGATACAAAGAAGAAAAAACAACCATCCCTACCCGGAAGAATTTACATTGTATTGGGAGAAAAGATATTAACAGAGAAATTTAAATAAAAATACATACAAAATATAAGGCACTGGGTATACAAAGTGGGGAGGTAGTTTTTGTTCCCAAGAGCTTACATTTTATTGGGGAAAACAATGTTAATAAAGAAACTTAAATACAAAATACATACAAAGTAATTTACAGGAGGAGAGAATAAACAACTGACAGATAAAGATAGATTGCCTTTAAGAGGTAGTACTTAAGATGAACTTTAAAGGGACCCTATCCTCTATACACATCTTCAGTCTTGCCACTCCTGTCTTCTCCAGCAATTTGCTTTCATAATCATCCCATTACTAGTTCCTTCTATAATTCTCCCAAATAAAGCCATGTCTTTCTCATCTCCAAAATAGACACATTACATTCTACCATCCCTTCAAGGTATTGTTTCCCTTGCCCTTCATAATTAAACTCCTTTAAAAAGCCATCCACATTTCCTGCTTTCATTACATCTTCTCTCATTCACTTCCAAACCTCTGAAATCTTGCTTCTGACCCTATTATTCAACTTAAACTGCCCTGTACAAAGTTATCAATGAACTCTTAATTGACAAATCTCATGGTGCTTTTTTCCCATCCTAATCTTTCTTAGTTCTCTCAAGCACTTAACATCATTAATCAACTCCTGGATACTATCTCCTTCTAGAATTTACATCTACAGATAATCTAATGGATGACGAAACAAGAGCACTAAATTATGGGTATTAATATTTTACTTAGAAATTCTTAATTCAAAGTCCTCACAAGGTATAAGCACAATGTGTCCAGATATAGAACAACCGAAATTGAAATAGCTTAACAGATGATATTCTACGGAGATATATCCTGGACCTGAACAATTAGCTACAAAGAAACTGACAGAAGCACTCAAAACTATTCCTTAGGAATTGGAGAAAATTGAGGTAAAGGGCAATGAAGTGATATCTACACATTATGTAGTACATCAAAAAGGAAACAAAATTGTTGGATTCATATTGAAGTTTAAATTGCCACAGTAAAATCTAATATTGGAAGATGCCATTCTATTTCTCAAAAAAAGGAGGAGGGCTATCAAGCTGGAATACTAATCCTATAGTTACTGTTGTCTGGGTTGATCAGATCTTTATGACAAGATCCGCTGTCATAATACCCAACAGAAAAAAAAAGAAAAAATGACTGAACATCTTGATCCCAAGTTAAAAGATCCTGTTTGTATCCCATGATAATAAAATAAATGTTGCTATAAAAAATTTCAGTGTAAGTGGGATTCTGGATAATAGGAAAATAGAAGAAATGATAATGATATAGATGAGGATGACAGACCAGAGGATTATAGCTAGGGAAGATAGCTTCAGTCTACACACTTAAATATATGCATTCACAGCTGATCTTTGAAAGATAGTAATACCCATCACAGTAGTATTGATGCTAATTATTTATAGCAATCCCTGAGAAAGAGGAAGAAAGTGGAGAGGTGAGGTAGGGTGGAGTGGAGTGGGTTTAAAGAAGATTATATACAGAGAAAATGGTAGATCCCTCCTAATAGCAAAAGAATTCTGGCCTATTATAAAGGGGGTGAAAAATGTTTAGCAAGTAACTTTCAGTGCTTAGCCATGTTGATTTTATATTTGGACTGATTACTGTATGGAGCTACAAGGGAATGACTCTGTTAGTATGGGGTTGAAAAGACTGCACTATTGGCTGGTGTGTCACTAGAATAATAAGCTTAGGATGTTTAGAAAAAAATACAAAATCAATTTAAAACATTTTATTATCTAAAATATGTTCAATGATTTAATCTTTTTAAACTTTTAAAATTATTTTGAATTAAATAACATTTTTATTAATATGTACATCCCACTTCACATTCCCAACGACAATTTTTTTTAAATTACAATAAAAGCCCCCAACATATAGTTGCATAGTCAAAAATAAATTTCCATATTAGTCATATTCAAAAATGCATGTCTATGTATTTAAGTTCATTACCTCTCTCTCAGGAGGTAAGTGGCATGTTTTATATCTATTCTTTTGGATTTCTGGTTTATTGTTCTGTTAAACAAAGCTCTAAAATCTTTTAAAATTGTGAGACCTAGAGATTTAAATATTTTATATGATTATTGGTAGCTGATTTAATAATATGAAGGGTCACATGCCTCACTCTAACCTTTCTAAATAAGTTTTTGACTCTGAAAAATAGGGAAATGAATGAAAATGGACAATTTTCTTAAGAAAGTAAGTTTACCTGATATAAATCAATAACCATGACAAGGACATTAAAGTAAATGTTTGATCTCCTTGTCAGATGGGGAGCCAAGGACAACACTAATTTAAAATATAGACTTACTTATAATTTTTTTTTTTTTTTAACAAATGAGTGTTGAAAGATGTCAGTGTTACTATATAAAACAGCCAGAATCAATGGAAGGAAAAGCAAGTTGACAAGAAGCTTGGAGAGAGATCCAATTAAACCAGATCATTCAAAGAACATATAAGAATAAACCCAGGCAAAAAAAAAAAATAAACAAAAATGGAAAAGATCCACCAAAATTTCAAATATTTTTGGTCCATCTTTACACACATACACATACACACACACACACACACACACACACACACACACATACACACATTATAGATAATGAAAGGACCCCAGAATTATTATGGAGGGAACTGAAGAACAACTTTCATTTGTGAAATAAGGCAGCCATTTTAACAAAGACAAATTTCTCTCTGAAATGAAGGGCCATGCTTTTAATACCAGTATTCTTCTAGGTATGTTAACCATGATCTCTAAACAACTACCATCTCCGTGTGTCATTCAAAAGCCACCGTGGATAAATTTATCAGGTGCCTAGTATAGTGCCTGGCATATAGGAGGTATTTAATAAATATTTCTTGGTTCATTAATTGGCAAATAAACTGGGTAGATAGGTTGTAACATTTTACTAATGAAGAATCAGACATGAAAAGTATTAGGAAATATGTCAACAAAGAAAAATAGTATCAGGAAAAGGGTTCAATCATGTAGCAAGAAGGGATAGATTGTCCCTAGTGCTCATATAACATTCCAAAACTGAGGTTTGTGAACATATGTATACACATAGAAATATGTGTATATAATTTATGTACTGACATACTGTATATATGCATACACACATAATGTATGTATGCCCCAATGTATATGTACCAATGAATTTTACTTCATGATTTTAAAATCATTATTGTAAGAAGAGGTTCATAATTTTTACCAGACACAGAAAAGGTTCAGAACCTGTGCTCTCTAGAAAAGCCCCCACGTTGCTAGATGGATTAGAACATCTCTGAGTACGATTTCTGTGTGGATATGATCAAGAATGACATAGAATGAATAATAAACAAATCAATCAACATCCAAGGAAATCCTTTTTAGAAAAAAAATCACATGCAATGAAAAAGTATAAAGGGGCTGAAACCTATACTGTTGCAATGAATATCTACACTGATGAGACCCAACACTGCTTCAAAGTATCAGTGGAATGGACTTTGTCATGAATTCCTTCTTTTCAATGAATATATTCAAGAAGAGGATGGATAACCATTTTCTAATCTGTGGCATGAGCAAAGGAACTTGTCATCACTGGTGTTAAGGACTACTATAGCTACTTATCTGGTATACTATGGAAACAATTCCTGAAAAGCTTGTGGGTTAAAGTAGATGAATTTCCAGACACAAGATTCCATCATTCTAATTACTACCTATAGGAGAAAGAATAAGTGCCTGTTTATTCATCAAATGTTCTTCCTTTTTCCTTTTTAAAGCTTCTGTTGGAGCTGTATGACAGAAATAAAGAAAAAAATAGCAGTATATGTTGAAGTGTGTCAATCCAAACCTAATGTATAATCTAATGTATAATCCAATGGAAATTGATTCATTCAATAAACCTTTCCTGAAAACATAAAATTTGGAATCCATTTGTCCCAGGCACTACAGGAAAGGGATTGGATACAAAGATGCATGATATGTAATTCTTGCATTCAAGGAATTTTATTAGGATTTTATAATTTGGTAAAGAATAGAAAGGGAACATACATATTTACAGTAATACTGAGAAACAACATAGTTAGTTTTAGTAATATTTTGAAATTCTTACAAATACATAAGAAACAAAATGGTTGTCCTACTATTTGTACAGAGATATATACAACTATCTCAAGCTCATGTACACAGAATATAGGTGTGATTTGAAGTTCTCTGAACTCTTGATGGTAAAAGTATTCTGAAAATAACAAAATATTAAATTGATGTCATTATTCCTTGGAATTTCTGACTAAATCTTTGAGCCCTTGCCAAATACCACAAAGCAAAATAAAGTCTGTGATTACTTTCAGTTTCCAGAATTCCCACCACTATTTTTTAATGACAGCAGAGGTAATCTGAAGGGAACAATATTTCTTTCTCTTACTTAGGAATAACATGTCTAAAATGTATCATTAGTTGTGCTAAGATAATGAAAAATAATAATGGCTAGCATTTATGTAGTACTTTAATCAAGTAATAAACATCTCCTCAGTGTCTATTATGTGCAAGACATTTAAATACTGGTAATTACAAATGGAGGCAAAAAACAAATTCCTGTCCTCAAGGACCTCACAATCTAATGGGGAAAACAATTTACAAATGAGCTAAATATGAGATAAGTAAAATAATTAAGAGAAGAAATCCTCTAGAAGGGGTTGGGAAAAGCTTCCTGTAAAATATGGGATTTTAGCTGATACTTAAAGGAAGTTGATATTTAAAGAAAGTCAGTAGGTGGAATTGACAAGGGAGATCATGACAACCACAGAAAATTCCCAGAGCAAAAATCTGTTTAGTTTGTGGAGCAGGTAGGAGGCTAGTGTCACTGTACCAAAAAGTATGTGGCAGAAAGTAAGGTGTAAGATGACTAGAAAGGTAGGAGGTGACTAGTTTATGAGGGTCTTTGAATGTCAAACAGAATTTTGTATTTGACCTAAAGGTAATGGGAACCACTGGAGTTTATTGGATGAGGGGCAAGAGGTCAGATAATATAGCTAGATCTACATTTAAGGAAAATAATTTTGGTGACGAAATGGAGGATGTTTTGAAGTAGGGAGATTCTTGAGGCAGACAGACCCATTAGCAGACTATTGCTGTTGTCCAAGTATGAGGTCGTAAGGTCTTGTACCAAGGTGGTAGCCGTGTCAGAGGAGAGAAGAAGTCATGATATCTAGATCTCTATGGAGAATGAAGATATGAAGAATGAGAGATTCTTAAAAATATAGAATGCTTCCTAGATTATGACCCTGAGAAATGGAAGGATGACATTATCCTTGCCTGCAAATAGGGAAAGGAGGGAATTAGGGGAAAAGTTCTGTTTTAGGCACACTTTAAGATGTCTATTGGACATCTAGTAAGAGATGTTTGAAAGGCAATTAGAAATATGAGACTGGAAGTCAGCAGAGAGATTAGAAATGGAGAGATAGATTTGAAAATCATCAGCTTAGAGATGGTAATTAAATCCAGGGGAGCTAATGATGAAATCAAGGGATAGTTAAAGAGAAGAGGGCCCAGAAAAGAACCTAAATATCCAAGAAAGGAAACTGAGAAGGAGCAATCAAATATGTAGGAGGAAAACTAGGAGAGAGTAGTGTCCCAAAAGCCCATAGAGAAGAGTATTAAGAAGAGGGTGATCAGTAATGTTGAAGGCTGCAAACAACTCAAGGATAGGGAGGACTGATTAAAAGATAATGGATTTGGCAAGCAGGAGATCATTAATAACTTTGGAGGGATCATTTTTGGTGGAATGATAAAGCCATAAATTGGATTTTAAGAAGTTAAGAAAAGAGTGAAAGGAGAGAAAGTGGAGGCAATTATTTTCGATGACCATTTCAAGTTTAACTATAAAGGGCAAATGATATTTAGCAGGGATGAAAGGATCAAGTAAGGGTGGTAGTTGTTTTTCTCCCAGAATAAGATAAGAATATCTTCATAGGCAGTAATGAAATGAGCCTTAGAAAGGGAGAGATTGAAAATATGTGATAGAGTTGGATGACTGAGGAAGATCAACTATTAGAAGAGGTGGGATGGAATAAGACTGCTTGAGCAGGTAAAAGAATTGACCTATGTAAGGCATATGGCCATCTAATTTTGTGAGAGAGAAAGGAAGAAAAAGTAGCAAAAGTCATTTAAATAACAGATGATAGGGCAGAAAAGGAAGCTTACAGAAAAAAGTCTCAATTTTTTTCTATAAAATACAAAGCAAGGTCAGGGAAGCATTTTATATTCATTAACTCCTTTGAGCTAGTCTCTTATTGCCATAAATAAAAATAAACTAATGAATTTGGATGGCTGTTGGATGGTAAACCCTACTTTAGAAGCTATATATTAGCTTTCTATACTAAATAATGCCACCATTAGCAACTAAAATAAAAAATGATAAATAACTGCTCCCTAATTTCAAAAAGTATAGGGCAACATAGACTAAATCTTCCAGTATGAGATATCTAGGTTAGCTATGGGAAAAACTTCTTAAGAGTAAGAAAGTAGTCAATATACTGTTGGCCAATCAAACTGTGAACAATATTTATTGTCAAAAAAATTTTTACAAAACAAATGCAAAAAATATATGTGACATTATACATTAGAACTGGAAGAGATTGTCCAAGTCAGTTTCCCCTTATTTGACAAAGAAACAGAGGTTCAAGGATCTAGGCAGATAACACAAATTAACACAGATATTAGTAGAGTCAGCAGTAGATATGAAGTTATTTGATTCCTAATCCAGAACTATTTCCAATCATTTTCACTCTCTAAATGCTACTTGAAAAGACTATAGAAAACTTACAAATGAAGCACCAAAAAGGTTATCTCATATCTATTCTAGAAGTGACAGATTTTAACAGCTCCACAAACCACAACTACTTTATGTTTCTGCACAAGTTATCATGAAAGGTCAGCATTCTTAACTGCACAAACACGTTATGAAGCAAGACTAAGTATTACAAAGTCACACACATTTAGTTCAAATCCTTTTGCCATCTGTTGCATGTGCTCTCTGCATTTTAATTATTTTGGAGACTTTCAGAAGCACTTCTTTTTAAAAAAGCCTTCTGTCACTATAAGCACTCTTGAAATCCTTAGATTTACAGAAATTGTTAAATAAAAATCTATAATCAACTGGGTGGGAGAAAGCATGCATACCACAGAGACATATCTGATATATTCATAATTACATATCTTGAGATGTATTTTAGATTTATATTAGTCACATTCTCAAAAATCTTTACACATAATTATATCTGTATTGGATTCAATATTAATAAATAATTTATTCACAGAATTTCATAATTAAGAACATTAATGCTAATAATGACTAATCTAGAAAATCCAACTATCCAGAATATGACTCTGAAACTAGAGACACACTCCTCCCCCACAAAAGAAAAAAAAAAAGAAAGGGGAAAAAAAAACTTCTGAGCAATATAATTAGATGTAACAAAATCTCAAATCAAAGAGAACTAATTTAAAACTGCTCATCTTCACTTGGGGTCTTACTCTTATATTAACTATAAAGCTAACAAATCTTAATCATCTCACTTGGGGTCTTACTCTTATGTTAACTATAAAACTAACAAATTTAATCATCATCTCAATCATAGGTAAATAGAAGCAAAAGATAGGAAAGGAAAATAGGAATGCTATTAGATAAGAAAAATGAAAGTTGAATACCTAACAATGAAGGAAGAAAAATAAAAAAACATAAAAGATAGATTTGAGAATTGAAAAAGTATAATGATCTATAGCCATTTCACATCTTGACAAACTCCTTGAATGTCCTTACAATATCAGTACATTTTAGTTCAAGTCAATCATAATTATAATTTTGGAATATCAAGAAAGGTTATCTTAAGTACAATATTAAATGTTTATTTCAGGAAACCAAGGAAGTAAATTTTAGAAAGATTTCCATCCCAAATGGCTACAATGTAAATTAGGTGGTAAGATAAGATAAGGTATGTAAGCTTTATTACTTAAGAAATTCCCCAAATTATTTTCTAAAAAATTACTAAGGAATTAATTGCAAAATACCCTTTCATCCTTCTTGCACTTTCTGGAGTATCTGACACTGTTAATCATCCTCTCCAATGAAAAAGTCTCTCATTTCTGAGTTTTCATTAGTCTTCAATCTCTTAATTCTTTTTTGACCTTTCTGGCTCTTCCTTCTCTATATCTTTTATCAATTCATCATCCATGTCCCACTCTGTAGGTATACTTGAAAATTCTGCAATCAGTCATTTTCTTTTCTTTCTCTACATCCTTTCCTCTTGGTGATCTCAACAGTTTTCATTGATTCAGTTGTCATCTCTATTCAGTTGACTTCCAGATCTATAAACAACTTAGTCTCTCTCCTGCGCTCCAAGACTACATTGCCAATTATCCAATAGGACACTTTGAACGATACCAACTGTGTACCAACTCAAACACAATATTTTCAAAAGAGAATTTATTATCATTTCCTCCAAATACTTTCTTCTTATCCTCTCTATTTCTGTGGAAGGTATCATTACTTACCACATTCCCCAAGGTTTCTACAGATGGATTCCTAAATTGTATTATGAAGAATCATTTGCTACTTTCTCCTGACTTCTAAATCAATCACTGTTATTTAATTTATTTCTAATTTGAACTTCAGTGTTCTGATTTTCTCAGAAGCAGCAATTTTCATCAAATGCTGGGATAAAAAGGACACTAAAAATTAAGGATCTTTTAAAGTTAGGAATTATATGGTTCAGAGATGGAGAAATCCATAATCTTTCAAACATATCTGCTATGTGCTCTTGGGAGCATGAACAATATTGAATTATTCAGGATTAAGGATTTAAAATCACTTAAGAAGAAGCACTGAAGATCCTCACAAAGAAACTACATTAACTGCTAATCAGTTGGATCCATTTTGTTTTATATCACCTGGTAATCAACAATTAGTAAATGCAGTGATAATAGTATATCCAATCTTAAAAAAATAAAATTTGAAGAAGGAAAAAAAGAAAACTATGTAAAGATTATATGGTTTAACTTCATGGTTTTTGCTTCAAAATATATGAATCAAAAACATCAACAACTACAGAAAATAGAATAATAATGAAACAAATAATTTTACTAAAAACAAGTTTAAATGAAACTTTTAAAAATTCTATACCTAACCTGAAAGGTGATACTTAAAATTTAACAGTTTGTCAATAGAGACAAGAAATTTAATGGGAACTTAAAACTTGATCAACAAGTTTTGTAGATGTTATTTTCAGTGCTATAACAATGAATGTTAATCTAAATTAAATCAACAATCTGTTGGAAATAGAGATGATAGAATAAAATGTCCAATTTTCAAGATGTGGAAAATTCTCAAAACAAAATAAATCCCTATAAAGTGTATGAGTAGAAGTAGGAGGAAATAGTGGAAAATCAGTTCCATACAATAACTGTCCCTATTTGTGTGGAGGGAAGGGCAAGTAAGGTAGTAAAAAAAAATTGACATATATTATGCCTATATTATGTTTTGCATGATCATTAGAAATAAAAATGAGAGGAATTCAAGACCATTGCTTCATATCAATAAAGACACTGAATATAGATTAAGTAGAAATTTATTATAGCTCTGTATATTTAGATAGTGATTATAAATTTGGAAAGGACATAAAAGAAAAATACTGAGAATGATCAACTAGTATGATAAATTATAAAGAGTTATATTTGGTTGTAAAGAAATCATAAAAATTAATAGCTTAATCAACCTACTAATCAATCAGCAATCATTTATTAAGTAGCTACTATACAGATCCAGGCACAAAAAATTAATAACTACTGCCTTAAAGAAGCTGACTTCTAACATAGGAGAGATATACTTGTATATAAGTATATTAAAATATATGTGTATATATATATGTGTGCAAAAATGGATATGAGGTAATTAAATATGAGGTAGTTAGAAAGAGATGGTCCTAGCAGTTGGGTGAAAGATCTAGCAGATCTTTCAACAGAAAATAATAAGAAAAGGAATAAGAAGAAAATACTAATATTTATCAAATAGACTACACTACAGTATGAAGGATCTTAATGAAGTACTTATTCAACCGTTTATTGGTGAAATTCTAGTATTTTTTTCTCTAAGATTTCTTCAACTCATCTGGATTGCTTTAAATGAAACCGGCCTGAAAGCTACATTAGATTAAACTAGAGGATAATTGGCATCTCTTCTGCCTATTTCTATGAGAAATTAATATTGTTTCTTGACCTTAATCAAAAAAACCTTAAAAGTGAAGACAAAAAAGTGAAGTTCTAAAATTGTTTTTAACAAGTTAAATGAGCTCTCAAGTCACATATGACCATTAATGTGAATAGATTCATGTAAAAAACTAAATCAGCAAGAAAAATAAATTGAGAGAAGTACTCAGTAGAAGGTTAAGGAAAAAAAAAAGATTAATTAAGACAAAAAATGAAATTCTTATGAGACCTATTTAATTTTATAAACCAATATTTATGATAGTCTCATTTCAAATGTGATCGTCATGATCACCATAGAAAAATAACAATCATCTGTCTTTAAACTCTTTTAAATATTTAGCGAATGTAATATTATTAAAACATAATACAGTATCAGTTCAACATCCTATGACAAAAGCCAATCCTTCCCTTCCTATATTGGGACATTTACAATATTCCTACTTCACATTAGTGGTCTTTCACAGAGAAGCTAACAAATTATTTTTCCAAACTGACTAAGGGTACAGAAATTGGAAACTAAAAGAAGAGGCAACAACAATAACAGCAAAATATTTCATATATGGCACTACATAAATAAGTTAAAATATTTGATTCTCTGTGTGAACCATTATTACAAATGATACTCAGATTTTAACTTGTAGAGATTTTATAGCACAGTGAACATATTTTATCATGTTCTTTTTTCTAATTTTAATATACTTATTTTATTCTTTGTCAAAGGACAAGAACATATTATAAAGGTGGTAACAGAATTCTAATTTCCAATCCTTTGCTTTCTATTTCATACATTTCAAGATCATATATCAAACCATTTGCAGAGCTTTATTTTTTAGGTCTATGTAACAATAGCAAACTGAAGTGTTTATATAAAAATTGTTTACATATAAAATTTATCAGTAAAATTCTTAACATGTTCTATAGATGTCTACCATTAACATTCCATAGTTCCCTTGGGCACTTTTCCTATTTTCCAACCAGTACTGATGGAGACTTTGCCTTAGACTTTGACATATCTGTTTCAAGTACTTTACTCTTAACTATTACAAACCACCAAGACTAGTTGTAATCTAATCTGTCTTTCTTTGCCAAAGAATCCTTTACTCCTTCCATTGTCTTCATTCTCATTCAGGAAGATACCATTATCCTTCCCAGAAATCATATTCTCAAGAACTATTAAAATATTTTAGTGCAAGCTTTATAATGATGTTTTAATTCATTCCTATTTTGGAACTTTTCCTAGATTATTTTTCTATCTCCTTGTCTTTCCCTATTTAACCTTTGCTTCAAAGACTCAAACACTGCTATGGGAACAAGAAAATTCCTAAGTGAATTGTCTATTTCACTTTACTGTATTTCAGCATATATTATTGGTTTTTGAGCTAATTGAAGTGAAAGCCAAAGAGTTTATGTAGATATCTAACATGAAAAAAGCTCTGATCTTTAAGCCTCAAGACTGAGTCCAAATTGTGAGTGATCCAGTTAGCCTTTGAGTCATTATGTCTTTATCTTATATACAGTACTTTATTTGTGAGGATGTTTCAAAGAAAATACTTTATAAACCTTAAACCATTATGAAACTGTGAGCTATTATTACTCATAATAGTAATAATATAAATTTATCACAATAAAGTATACTGCTTGAAAAGCCTAAATTGATAACCATATAGGATAGTACAGTTATTACAAAAACAATACTTAACAAAGGTTTTAAGGAAAGGTTAAATGACACTTAATAAGCATTATCACACATAATTAGGAGAATTATTACTCTGCTTATTATAGATATACAGTTACTAACATGTTGTTGAGATGCTCTATCAACAATTAGGCCTCATAAATGGTTATGGATTAACAATGTATAACAAACAACTATGATGTAAATAAACCTGTAGATAATAAACAATTTAATAAAAAGCTCTTTACTTTCTATTTCATACATTTCAAGATCATATATCAAACCATTTGCAGAGCTTTATTTTTTAGGTCTATGTAACAATAGCTTCTGTTAAATGTTGTTTACTAACCAGCTTACTTAAAGCATCCAAAATAGCCATTGTCAGGTATTGGAATAAAGCTTACTAATAGAACAATAAATTCTTCTGAATTGGCCAGTTATTTAATCTTGTTATAACAAAAACAAAAACAGTTTACTGAAACTGCATTTATCCTAAGCAGATATCCCCTAAAAACCCACAGAGAGAAGAAATAATCAACACGATGCATCTGATGAAGGAAATGAAATGAACATCAAAATTAACATCTAAATACAATCATAATCTTGACTGTTAAGGAAATTCTGAAAATATTACCAACAATATGTTAAAAATAACAAGTCATCTGTTTAGTGGAATAAATAATCTGTTATAGGTATCAGAAATAGTGAGAATACCTACCATAAAGCATGAAGATTTTTATTTCATTGTGACAACATATTTTCTTATTTATCATATTATTAAAGAGTATGGAAACTGTCACAGAATATGATTTGATGCTAAGGGAAAGTAAACAAAGAACATAATTCGAAGTCTTCTAGCCATATGCTGACTGTCCTGAAGTCATGCCACAGCTACTTCTTTCACCCTCAACCACCACTTAAAACATCTGGTCCTAAACCTGTCCGTCTATATTAACCACACCTTTCCCATAACTGCTTCCTGATTTCTAAACTCATATATATATTTAACAAACAGGGAATGACTGACGTGGAAGTTATATCAGAATCAACTGTTCAGTCATTTACTAGTTAGAGCAAAGGTCAAAATCAGCACCAGTCAGAAAACAAAAGGATAATTATTAGCTTCAATCTAACCAAATAAACCTTCAATGCCAGAAAATGACAAATTAAAAGGCAAAGATACTCTCTTACAAAGATCCAGTTCAAAGTAATCACCAAAACTGAGCCCAAAATGAATACTTTGTCCCCAAAGAGGGGAGCAATCAAGTTGAATACCATTGTAGAAGACAATCAAATTATTAAAACTTATGGAGGAGTATCCACTCATTAAAAAAAAAAAAAAAAAAAAAAAAGGCAGTATAAGTTATGCTTGAAGCCTTGTTTAGTCCCATGTACTTGCTTCCCAACTAATCTAGCCAAGTACATGAAGTACTAAACAAGTATTTGAATAAAATTTATTGGAAGATTTTTTAGTTACATATTGAAGAATCAAATATCTTTAAGATATACTAGTCACATATGCCTGGTCATGGTTTGTCAGGTTAAGTATATACCCTGGGAGGTAAGAGCACAGTGAGATGGTTCAGTGCTATACCGAGAGTAAGAAACTCTTGAATTCACATATGGCTTCATAAAAAAGCTAATACATTCTGTGTGACCCCCAGCAAGTCACTTAACTGTCTGGCTTAATTTTCTTATCTATAAAATAAGAATAACAATAGACTTACTTCCCTGGGTGGTTGTAAGGGTCAAGTGAGATAAAATTTGTTTTATTTTGTTTTTAATCATAGATTTTTACTTTCAAAATACATGCACAAATAGTTTTCAACTTTTTTTTTCAACAAAACTCTGAGATAAAATTTGTAAAATCCTTAGCACAGTGCCTGACTTATAGTGGAACGATTGCTTTTTTACTTCTTTTCTTTCTTCCTTCCTTCTTTCTTTCCTTCCTTCTGTCCTTCCTTCCTTCCTGAAAGTTTGTTCATGAGAAGCATTTGTCTCCCTAATGTGGCCATTAGTTACCAGAAATTGGCCATTCAGAATGGATGTGGTACTAAAAGGTATAGCAAGAGAGTCTAGTTACCTCTTTTGTCCTCCCCTACAAGTCCCTATGCATCTTCAACCTAAGTCAGAAATGAAAATAATCCTACAAAAACCAGATTTAGATATATATGTATCTGTATATGCATACTTATACATATACATGAATATGTATTATAAATATATATATACGTATATATAAATATATACGTGTATATACATATATATATATACACGTATATATATATATACACGTATATAAAAAATACATTTGTATAGTATAAGTTCCTTGAAGGAAAAAAAAAAACCTGTTTGGATAAGGTTGTTGTGAGAATCAAATGAGATATTCTATTTAAAATACGTTCACAAATTTCATCTTAGCTATCACTATTTTATTATATTATCTCTACTATTATTTAACTTCAAAAATGGAAGGAATTAAAATTAAATAATCTAGTATTTATTAAAATGGAAAACAAAAATTATCTTGGAGTAAATTGTCTCTTTAATAAAAACTTCTGGGAAAACTGGAACAGTCTGGCCGAAATTAGGCTTAGACCAATACCTTACCCCATAGTCCATAATATATAATAAATAATAAATAAATAATCTTAATATTGAACTTCATATTGTCCAAAAAAATAAGAATAAAAATAGATCTAGGGGCAGCTAGATGGTGGAATAGATAAAGCATTGGTCATGGAGTCAGGAGGATCTGAGTTTAAATCTGCCCTCAGACACTTAACATTTCTTAGCTATGTGACCCTGGACAAGTCACTTTACTCCACATGCCTCCCCTCTCCCAAAAGAAAAATATATCTGCCTTTCACAAGTATGAATAAGAGACTATTTTTAATCAAACAAGTGATAGAGGCAATTAAAAAAGATAAAATAGATGACTTTGATTATATAAAACAGTAAAACTTCTGCACAGATAAAATTAATGAAATGAGGATAAGAAAAGTGATCAAATAGGGGAGAATCTTTGCATCAAAATTTTTCTGATAAAAGTTTGGTTTTCAAGATATATAAACAATAAATGTGTGTGTGTGTGTGTGTCTAACTAATAACTATTCTCCAATAGATAAATGGTCAAAAGATATAAACATTTCTCAAAAGAAGAATTGCAAATTATTCACAACCACATGAAAAAACTGTTCCAAATCACTACTACTAAGGAAAATGCATATCAAAATAATTCTCAGGTTTTACTTCACAATCTGAAAATTGGCAAAGATGACAAAAATATGGCATAGTCAATGTTTGAGGAGTATTCAGATGATAAACATACTAGTTCATTATGGTGGAATTGTAAATTGATACAGTCATTTCGAAAAACAATTTAGAATTATATAAAGTGACTAAAATGTCTATGCTCTTTGATTTAGAAATTACATCACTAGACTTGAACCCCAAGGAAGCAAAGTAGATGCCCATTGATTTTTAGAGAATAGCTAAACAGATTGTGGCACATGAATATAATATTGTGCTGAAAGAAATAACAAATGTGATAAATACTTAGAAGCATGAAAAGATCTACATGAACAGATACACTTATGATTTTCACCTATACATGTTAACTTTGGGCATGCTAAGGCTGCCACCTTTGTGGTCTCAACTGCTTCATCTGTGAAATTAGGTAATTGGACTAGATGGTTCCTGAAATGCCCTTTCTCTCTTAGAATAACGATGAGGCGGACAGGCGGATAGAGTCCTAGGCCTGGGACTCACAAAGACCTGAATTCAAATTTGACTTCAGATATATATTAGTTGTATGACCTTAGATAAGTTACTTAGGTTCCATGTAGTTAACACAGGTGAGAATGAAACCTAAGATTCAGCTGTTTTGAATACAAAGCAATACTTTTTCTTCTGTACCACATTCTTTGTTATTTTTCTTAATTCCCCCTTTTCCTACCCATTCTAATCCAAGTTCATTGTTTCCCTTTTGTAAAGGTTACCTTAAAAGATATTTCTTTCCTTTCCTCCTCCCAAAAGTCATCATTTATAAGTTACATGTTATATGTGGGATGATAGGACTGGAGATGCAAAAGTAGAAATTCAGAAAGAAAAAAGAAAATAAGCTAGATATCTGATATGGTTAAGCAAAGAGGTAACTGGCTCTTTTCTTATGGTGCTTCACTTTTATTTGGAGTGTATTGTCCAAATTACAAGTGCACTAGGCAGAAACTGAACATTGCTGACACTCAATATAATGTTAATAATAATAATTCCACAAATAAGTGGCTAACATTGGATGGATATCACTGTGAAGGTGACATCTATTATATCAAATATAAGATTTGCTTTGATCACTGAATAAGATTTTCAGGCACAATTATGGTTTATACTTATGACTAGACCATTCAGCAAGTAATGGGATATGTCACTATGGTTGAATAAGTAAAGTGATGACCTCGTGCCATTTTCAAACTCAAATTCTATGTGGGAAGACAATTTCCAAATGTAGTCCTTAAGTCTGCTTTGCAAAAAAAAATATATATATATATTTCCAGTGTCAAATTTTACTTCTTTTACTATTTATTTTGCCTGGTAGCCTAGCACACAGAGGTTGGAAGGAATAATGCATATAACTTCCTACTCCATTTATTTATAACATAACTTTTAAAAAATAGTATAACTAAGGTTTTGAATTTCCTGCTATGTAGAGCTTAGTAGATGCCTTGAAAATGTTAAGTATTCTTAAAAAGAAATAAATTTCTTATCCTTGGGAAAAAATAACTCGGGGGGAGGTTAATTTTTTAGAACACCATTAAAGTATCTCTTTAATCACAGCTATGTATCAGTTAAAAACAAGAAATCCACCTATAGATATACCTATCTCAAATTGCTTTTGTTTTAACAATATTATTAGCTGTATTAAATAAAAGCTTACATGGGTTTTTTATAAGAATAGATTTAAATTCAAAATACTCAAGGACATAGCTACATTAATGCTTTCAAAGAATAAGGGAGCATGAAGAAATAAAAACAGTTATTATAGAACTTCACTGAATACGTTTCTAGTGAAAAGAAACATGGTTCTACATGATACAATTAGTAGTTTCTCTTTTGGCATTCAAACCCACCTCAGAAAAGACAACTGGTATGACAGAAAAGAAAGTATGATGAATGAGGTCTCAAAGCACTAATCTCAGTGGAACATATTAAAAAACAAAACTATGGTGGCCTTGATTCTGTATAAATCCGTCAAATAACCAATGTGAATCCAAAAAATTCAAACAAGTGAAGAATATTGCAAGCAAGGCTAAATTTATTTCAAAAGCCTAACTCTCGTTATAAAAAAAAATAAAATGCATAAATAAATTTCTAGAAAATAGCAAAATAGTAGTAAAATATCATAAAGATCCTACCTTGTTACATTTTCACATCACATGAATGGATGACAAAGACATTTCAACATGGTAAAATATAATATAATTTTGGTGGAGATTCACAGGATCATGATATTAAGAGTCTAAAGGGACCTTAGACATCTAGTCGAATCTTTTATTATAAGACTAACGCTTGTATGTTTTCAGGTAGGGGTTTCTGATTCAAAATCCAGCTTTCTAAATCATCCTGCAATTTAAACTTTAATTATTGTCTAAGTAATAGGCTATCGTTGAAGGAATAAAAGTACAACTACTTGATTAGAAATGAAAATAAAATGCTTCTAAAAATCACTAGGACAACTGGAAAAAATGTCTTAAAGTGATCAGAATTTAGAGAGGCATTAATAGAAAAGTGCATCTGAAATTACCCCTGGATCAATTAGCTAGCAGCATAAAAAACAAAGGCTGAATCAAGGTCTTCTTTTAGATCAAAATTTAAAATCCTATATGTAAAAATCAGAAAGAGAAGGAAAACTAGTTTTGGAAAGTTCTTAGAAAATAATAGATAAATGAGATACAAATCCTTGGAATTAAGTATTCTACATGACTTCCAATCTACTATCCTCCATTCCTGTATACTTAACTCTAATAAAAACTTCAAATTTGCACCAGAATAAGAATGATCAAGAAATTCTAGGACAAATTCCAATGGTTTTTCCATCTCAGAAAGATACAAAAAGTTAAACAGAAACTACAGGCAATAAGAGAGCCACCATCAAAGTCAATATCAAAACTGGCAAATGAACCTGCAGGTTCTCCCATGTCAACAGAAATGGTGCCTAAGACACATTAGTCTGCATCTTCTTGTGTTCTAGGGCAGAAATAGCCTAGAGCAGAAAAGCAAGGAAGGAGAAATCTAAAAATCTTGGTGGGAAGAGGGAGGGAGGGGAGAAGGAAATCAAAAAGTTTGTGGTATTCTTGAAAGCTCTGGAAAAGCAGTTACTTCTGTAGTGTGGCAATATTCCGATCAGAAGAGGATATTTCAAAGTCTCAGGGATCCCAAATCCCAAGCACTCTGTCCTGAAATGAAGACTTAGCACTTAAAGACCTTGGACTTCTAAGATACAGAGCCACAAGATATCTAGGTCAGTGCAGACCTCCAGGAGACCAAAGAGAGATTAAGCAGGCTAAAAAAGCATAGCAAGGGGGACAACTTTGCCCTTGCATAAAGCCTAACTTTGGGAATAATATCTAAAGAGTTCAGGAAACTAAAAAGACATTGATCAACATTAAAAAAAAAAAAATGCAGACCTAAAGATCTTCCAAAGAATGAGAAAGTAGTTTTCTAACTGCAAGCAGAAATGCAGAGATAAAAATGGATTTCCCACAAGAATGACATGAACATCTAGAAGAAATGAATCAAGTAAAATTGCCCAGGTAAACTATTTTCTAAAAAAAATCAGAATGGACCAAAAAGAAATCAATGACTCCATAAAATGGCAAGAAATATGAGAATGAAATCAAAAGATTGAAAAAATAGAAGAATGGTATAAGATATCTGGTATCAAAAACAAGTTAACTAGAAAACAAATCAAGGAAAGATCATTCAAGAAGTAACAAACATCAGAAAAAACCATAAGTGAGGGAAAAAAATCTGGATACTCTATTTCAAAAAATTCCAAATGAAAAATGCCCAGAGCTTTACATCAAGAGGGAAAAGTAAAGACAGAATTCACTAATCAACTCCTGAGATAAAATGTTAAAAGTTTACAAAATGTCATAGCCAAAATAACATAACTCCCTCTAAAAATAGGTTTCTCTGTGTAGATATGTTTGTATGTATGTATGTATATATGTATATATGTGTAGGGAGGGAGTAGAAATGAGGAGGAGGGAATTGGGGATAATGGAATGGGTATACTGCAAGTATCTAAATAATAAAACATTCCAAATATTAAGGAATCATGGTTAAGGATTAACATAGGACTTGAACACTTCTCTGATGAATGTGAAAAAATTCTGAAATGCAATATTTCAAAAGACAAAAGCTTATAATAGCCAAGAGAAGCAGAGCCAGACCTTCCTCTGACTGTGTGCTTTCCAATTCTGACTATGCATGTCCCTAGAGGAAAGACACCAAGTAAGCTGGCAGACAACTTTTCTCTGCACCAGAAACTTTCATCTCCAACTGCATGGGTCTAGTTTCCAATCTCAAATAAAGAGAGGAGCCAGATCTTCCTCAGGCCTAGAATATTCCATCTCCTCTCCTGGGGCAAATGTCCCTTAAAGGAAAGTTTCTAGAGGTCAGTTACATGACTATCTTTCGTACCAACAGGAGACAACTACTACCTTTTGTTGCCAGCCTGATCTCCAGCAGTGATGTAGAGAAAATATATTCGCTTTGGCTTCAGTCCTTCTCTTACTGAACCTGCTCCCTGAGGGAAGAGAAAAAGGAAGTCCATGGAAAGCTGCACTTCACTCTCTTGTTGTGTAGTGTCCTGCCTAATCTCCACCCTTCAGTGAGAAGGAGAAATGAAACAGGATTTCTTATCTGATTATTTCTGCTGCACTTATCTCCTACCTGATCTTCAGCCTCCACTGGGAGAAGTTAAATATATTCATGCACATAGACAGTTAGATGTACAAATATATAAACTCAAGAAGGAAATGAGTGAGAATGGAGGAAGTGGTGGATTAAAAGGGAGGATAATATAGAGGAAAAAATAGTCACGATCAAAATAAATGTCTTGATCCAAGGGCTAAATGGGTGAAGAGAGAAAAGTTAAAAAAAAAAAAAAAGTATCTAAGGAAATATCTTCTGTTTCCACTAAACCATTGAAAATAAACCAACAAATTATGGTAGAAGAAGATACTATTATATTATAGAACTGTAAAAAATGACCAAAGAAATCAATGAGAATCCCACATCCTACAGGAACCCTTCCTCAAAGCTTCAATTCCAATGCATTTCCTCTGTTATTTATTTCCTATTTATCCTTTTTATGGCATTCTTTGTATATATTTATTTAGATTTAATCTCTTCTCTCTCCCCCCATTAAATTATAAATTCCTTGTAAACAAGGACTGTTTTGACTCTTTGTATCAGGCACAACATGGTGTCTGAAACAAAGTAAGGCCTTAACAAATATTTATTAAATTGATAAACTTACAATGTAGAATGAAATATACATCTTTGGACATGACCAAAGTAGAAATTTACTTTCCCAGACTATGCATATTTGTTGTATTAGAATTTTTTTTCACTCACAAAAATTATTCAGTGGGAAGCATGGTAAAAAAAAAAATTTAATAATCTGATTATGAAAAGTCAATCAATCAAACGACAAACATTTAAGTCCTTACTTAAGGATTTTACATTCTCACATGAGAGTTAAGTCATATTTAAATGCGTACCTTATTGATACATACATATAAAGTAAATGGGAAACTGAATCATAAAGGAAGTTAGCAGGAACCAAGGAAGCTTACACCATAGATGAGTAGGGAGGGCACTGGTACGAGGGGAAGAAAGAAGTCAATTCAAATGGACAGAAGTGGAGAATAGTGTGAGGGATGACATGTAGACCAGTAGAACTAGATTGGAGAGTGTGTGGAGGAAAGTTGCAGTTAACAAGTCTGGAGGTAGCAAGTTGTGAAGGTCTGAATGTCAGAGGAATTTATATTTGTCCAAGAAATAACAAGGAACCCCTAGACTTTATGAGATGAAGAGGATGATATGGTCATACCTAAACATTTAGAAAATCCTACAGCATATTCTCATCAATATTTGTCCAGTTATTATTTAATGCTGAAAACTATCCAAAAAAATCAACCTAGATAAAATCAAAAAGTTGAAAAAATTTCTTTTACATCAAAGAAAAAGAGCTGAGTGTTAGGCCAATGTAAGACCTAAAAATCTAAAGTACTTTAATTTCAAGAACTAAACAAGGAGCTGAAATTGCTTCTGGATTATAGCCAAAGAATTTTTTTTGCCAACATACAGTGCTGGTTATAAGACACTGAAACCTCATTATTTTCATCTCTTCATAGATTTAATCTCTTCATAATCTCTCATTTTCTAACTATTCCCTGGTAAGACAAAGTTGAAATAAGCAGGTAAGAAATCAAAAATCTATTTTTTAAATAAGGTATGATGTGAAAGATGTGTGCTCAAACCACAAAGTCTGAAAAAAAAGATTTTTACATTTCACCTAGCTAACTACACTGCTCAAACTGTCTCCTCATTCCAAACTGGAAGAGAACCACATAGCCTTATTTGAATCAGTAGTTCTTATGACATCCTGGAATAGTCTGCTTATGAAACAGCCACGGAGCTGGCATTCCAGACCAAGCAGGAGCATGGACTATATCCGCATTCAACATGTGCTTTCATATTATCAAATGCTTGCTCTAAGATTCTACTGGTCAGGGAGGGCAACTGTTATCTCCAGGCTGAATGTTGCTAAGAGGTAGTTTATACAAACACAGTTTGCTTAAAAAGGGTGTTATCTAGGAAAAGAAGTCTCTGAAGCAAGTCAATGTAAATCAATTTCTATCTATCTCCCAAGTAGGCTAGACTCTCCATAAACTACTGAAAAGATCCCAAAGTCATTAGGTCTGCTGGAGTTTAAAGTAAAGCCAAAGGCTCAATAATACATTGAAAATAATACACATACATTAAACAGAGAAGTCTGATGCCAGGCTAGCAATTTTATTTTGAAGAATATTTGTATAAACATCCCACTACTCCCAAGTTGCTTATGTATAATTTTTCTCAAAAGATGAATATAATCAAAATAAGGAAACAATGAAAGAAATGAATAGGCCTCTTAATTATGCTATACAACAACAGATTTGTCTGCAGAGATTTAGCTACCTGCCTTATTCCTTCATATATTAATGTCACAGATTGCAAAATTATAACTTATGGAACTTATGTTAGATAGAAACATCCAATACTTTTTACAAATTTAAAATCAGATAGCTTCTTTAAAATTAGTTTAGGAAAGAAAAAAGACACATATTAATTATTGCTTTTATGTCTTATGACAAAATAGTTTTGTAAATGGAAGTAACACAATTTCAGAATGGGTTGCCCTCCTGTCTTTACAGATTAAACTCAGCAGTCCCAACCTCTCCCAAAGTCCAAAGGCTATAGGCAGAGTTCCAGGGCCTGCCCAGTAGGCATCAGTAGGAAAGCCCAATGAGAGAGGAGTGGCACATTTAATTAAATGCTGTTGATATCAAATCTTAAAAAGCCATCAATTTGGCAACCTCATACTGGTTTCTTGTTTAATGAAATAAAGAACGCAAGGACAGCATTATAATGCTTGACAACATGGTCCTCTTCTGGGGCATTTGGGTCCTCTGCTAACAAGCCAAAGACTCTCATTCATTCATATGAGTACACCAGAGAGCAGGGAGGTATGGTGTAAAACACAAAGAAAATAACATGGGAACTTAGGCAGTTACCCAGGTGACAGTCAAGCAACCTGCTGAAAAATTCATGGTCGCTAAGCAGCAAAATAGACCATGTAGAGATTCCCTTTCTAGTCAGTAGCTGCAGACAATTCAGATTCATGGGATTATAGCACACCCTTGTGACAAAAATGTGCTTAGTTCTTAAGTAGTCAGAAAAATTAAACAATAGAAGAAATATCTTGAACTACCCATTTTCTTTAAATTTCAGCTAGGAAAAAGCAACAATAAATAGTTACTATTAATAAGACCAAGGTTATCTTTCAGAGGAATAAATGTGAATATTATTATTTAAAAGAAAACACTTGTAAAATAATAATCATATTTATTTGGCATCTTACACCTGCCATTATATGATTATTATAATTACATAGAACTTTTGTATATATTTTCTTATTTTATTTTCATAACAAAACTTACAGGCAGGGCTAGTATTATTACCCATATTTTATAACAAAGGAAAGTGAAAGTCAGGGAAGTTTAGGGACTTTCCTATTATCACACAGCTTATGGATGAAAGTATAAAAACTGGAGCCCAGGTCTCCTCACATTTAGCACAGTATCTGGCATATAGTAAGCACATTAATAAATGTTCATTGATTTTCTTGATTGTGCGAACCTAACACAATCCTATTTTGTTTCTACTAGCCTATCACTTATTTTTTTGGAAGACTGGGGTTATATTCCATGCCAAAGGGGAAAAAGTAACAGACCTGAAGTGAAGAAGGCTCATCTTCCTGAGTTTAAAATCTCCATCAAACACTTACTATCTATGTGACCCTAAGCAAGTCATTCAAATGTTTTTGCCTCAGCTTTCTCATCTGTAAAATGAGATGGAAAAAGAAATGGCAAAACAGTTACTATCTTTGTCAACAGAACCCTAAATGGGATCAAAAAGGGTCAGAAACAACTGAAAAATGACTGAATGATAACAACCTCAACATATATATCTTTATCAGGTGAGAAAGTCTTTTACTGAGTTAAAGAATTAAAAGTTGTAAAATATGTAACAATTTTTATATCTCTGTTGAATTAGTCAATCAATCAAAGGCATAAACTTAATGTAGGTAAAAGTACTGGATCAATTTGGAAGGAGTGAAATGCTGCCAGCCATTGGATCAAATTAGTTGATTCTTTATAAAAAATGTATTGGAATTGGTTGAAGGACATTAGTTGTTCTGCAGGGCTTGGATAAAACTGATGGAAACAGGATAGGTATCATGACAGAGCTGATGCCTGAACTAAGCCACAAAGAAAGGAATGATGTCACCCAGTAAAAAGGTGAAAGGAGACATTCTAGGTATGAAAGACTTAGGTTCACAAAGGAACAGAGCAATGAAAGGATAGGACAAGACTGATAAAGGTGATTAAGTCTGAATGACTGGAATAGAGTATGTGGAATATAGGATAAGGCTAAAAAAAAAAAAAAAAGTTGGAGCTAAATTCTGAAAAGGCCAGTAGATTCCAAGACAGTAAGTCATTCAAGAAAGAATGATTAAGTGCTTACTATGTGCCAGACACTGTGCTAAGCCCCAGGGACCTAAGGTAAACAATGGGAAACCATTGACATTTTTAAGCTGGAGAATCATATTGATTATCTTGTACATTATGAAAAGTATTGCAGGCAGTGTCACAAAAGATGAACTGAGAATGAGCAAAACTAGAAGCAAGAACAGCAGGTAGAAAGCTATGGCAAGAGTCTAGAAAGCTATGGCAAGAGTCTTGGCAAAAAGCAATAGTGGCCTGATAATTGGGAATGACAACGAGAGTGGAAAGGACAAGGGTAATTTAAAAGGTAATACAGAGGTAGAATCAACAGGAAGTGGCAACGAACCTGTACACAAAGTTGAGAAAGTGATAAATATCAATTAAGTGCATGAGTCATGAAAAAACTGTTAAATGACATCAAGCTTAAAAAAAGGGAGGATTTAAGCATTTATTTTCACCTATTTCTGTGGATGACACCATCACTCTCATCCATAAAAGTAGGTGAAAATAATTGATTGAATCCTCACTTTTTTCAAATGCAAACTAGGAGTAAAGGCCACGATATTCAAATGTCACAAAAGCACTTGAATAATTTGTCTTGGTTCTGATATTATAAGTAGATTTAGAGATGAAAGTGAGGTGACCTAATCCAAATCTCTTATTTCATAGATGAAATATCTATGAATTTATCACATTTCCACTTCCCTACAAAGATACAGACAGTACCTAAAGTCAAGTCTGCCATTGTCATTTCACCAATATGTCTCAGTTTCCTCATTTTATAATAGGGATGAAAAGCCTTATATTGCAATATTTCACAGGGTAGTTTTGAGGATCAAAGGAATAATATAGAGAAGTATATAAATATGAGTTTTGATTTATATCCCATTCAGTACCTAATATATAGTCAGTGGCACATAGTACACACTTAATACATTCTTATTTGTCCACTGATCATTATTATTACTACTATTTTTAAAAATTCATACAGAGATGAAACCTAAATGTTGAAAAAAACATTAGAAATATCATTAATCCAAATATCTATCTGATGCTGGATTCCTCACTACAATATTATGAAATGAAATGAGGTGAAAAATGAAAGAGATGAAAAAAAAACAATACTTTTATATAAATGACTTTAAAGAGGAGATGGATTTCTACTCATATGAAAGGGTGTTCCAAATCACTATTTATCAGAGAAATGCAAATTAAGACAACTCTGAGATACCACTACACACCTGTCAGATTGGCTAAGATGACAGGAAAAAATAATGATGATTGTTGGAGGGTATGAGGGAAAACTGGGACGCTGATACATTGTTGGTGGAGTTATGAACGAATCCAACCATTCTGGAGAACAATCTGGAATTATGCCCAAAAAGTTATCAAACTGTGCATACCCTTTGATCCAGCAGTGTTACTACTGGGCCCCAAAGAGATACTAAAGAAGGGAAAGGAACCTGTATGTGCCCAAATGTTTGTGGCAGCCCTGTTTGTAGTAGCTAGAAACTGGAAAATGAATGGATGCCCATCAATTGGAGAATGGTTGGGTAAACTGTGGTATATGAATGTTATGGAATATTATTGTTCTGTAAGAGATGACCAGCAGGAGGAATACAGACATGCTTAGAGAGACTTACATGAAGTGATGCTAAGTGAAATGAGCAGAACCAGGAGATCATTGTACACGGCAACAATGATACTGCATGAGGATGTATTCTGATGGAAGTGGATATCTTCAACAAAGAGAAGATCTAATTCAGTTCCAATTGATCAATGATGGACATAATCAGCTACACCCAGAGAAGGAACACTGGGAAATGAATGTGGACTACTTACATTTTTGTCTTTCTTCCCAGGTTATTTTTACCTTCTGAATCCAATTCTTCCTATGCAACAAGAGAACTGTTCGATTCTGCAAACTATATTGTATCTAGGATATACTATAACATATTTAACATTATAAGACTGCCTGCCATCTAGGGGAAGGGGTGGAGGGAGGAAAGGGATAAGTCAGAACAGAAGTAAGTGCAAGGGATAATGTTGTAAAAAATTACCCATGGATATGTTCTGTCAATAAAAAGTTATTTAAAAAAATAAAAAATAAATAAAGAGGAGATGGGAAAACTTGGATTGGAATTCCAAAATTCTTGAGTTTGATGGCAGATGGCAGATGAAAAAAACAATTCAAAAAAAAAAAAGGTGATTTTGCTATAATTATCATGAATGAATCTATTCTCTCCCAAAATCTGGCAGACATGGGAAAAAATATTTCACTCTCTCAACACAACAGTATATCTTATTTTATCAACAGCTGTAATAAGAAACATAGATGGAATACATAGTTATAATGGAACCCTAAAGACAACATCATGATAGAAGTGACTTGTAAGAGCTACTGAAAAAAAAATAGTAGAAATGTTCTGAAAGATTAGTTAAATAGCTGCCTAGTAAATAGGGTTGAAAACTTGACCACTACATTGTCTTCATTAAAGTCAACAAAAAAGAGAGGGAGAGAAGGAAGGGAGGGAAGAAGGAAAAGAGGGAGGGAGGGAGGAAGGGAGGGAAGAAAAGAGGGAGGAATAAAGTTGAAATTGTAAAGCAAAAGTATCAGAAATTTTGGTGGATTCCTAAGATATAAGTAAAAGCAAAAGTTCAAAAGTTGAAGCAATACAAGGACTCAAAGCAGGGAAAAGAATAAAATGAATTGATAGCAATCAAATATGTTACTACAGAGGCCTGAGAAGGAAAATAATTACAAACAAGAGGAAAACTACAAAGGAGAATATAGCAATTTTCTGGTCATAAATGGTTGCATGAAGTCCAACTCAACAAAAACACCAATTGGATAAGTAACATACTGAATGACAGATCCATTAAATCAAGGGAAATGACTGAAATTCTTTTTTTTTTTTTTCCAATTTTTTTTTTTTAATAGCCTTTAATTTACAGGATATATACATGGGTAACTTTACAGCATTAACAATTGCCAAACCTCTTGTTCCAATTTTTCACCTCTTACCCCCCCCACCCCCTCCCCTAAATGGCAGGATGACCAGTAGATGTTAAATATATTAAAATATAACTTAGATACACAATAAGTATACATGACCAAAACATTATTTTGCTGTACAAAAAGAATCAGACTCTGAATTATTGTACAATTAGCTTGTGAAGGAAATCAAAGATGCAGGTGTGCATAAATATAGGGACTGGGAATTCAATGTAATGGTTTTTAGTCATCTCCCAGAGTTCTTTTTCTGGGTATAGCTAGTTCAGTTCATTACTGCTCCATTAGAAATGATTTGGTTGATCTCGTTGCTGAGGATGGCCTGATCCATCAGGACTGGTCATCATCTAGTATTGTTGTTGAAGTATATAATGATCTCCTGGTCCTGCTCAAGAAATGACTGAAATTCTAACTTCCCTTAAAAGTTAAAAAGTTTCAAAACTAGATAAAAGCCATGATTATTGGCTCAAATACTTTATAGTTATACATGAAGATTACTACTAACAAAACCCTTTACAGGCTTCCTCTCAGACATAAACTTTTCTTAACACAGGATACCATATATATCTATTACCAAAAGATATGATCATCAGTGACTATTCTAAATATAAGCTAATTACATGTTTCTCTAAACACTTATAAGACAATATTATGTTGCCTAACAAGCAAAAGCAATATGCCAAAAAGTCCCAAAGAGTAGCATCAATTTGGTAATTGTTGAACACTATGCCTAAAGCATGTTACCAATCACACTGCCTTAATTGATAAATGGAAAGTTTATGATTCAGTTCCACATTTGGAACTGGGTACATTCATGTACTAAAAATAACAGACATAAGTATAATTAAAATACTTTAACATTTTCTGTCTACATGGAAAATTATTGTCTACTTTAAACATATCATCAATATTAATTCATCAAGCAGCTACAATGTAGCAATTTTCAGGAAGACAGTTTAATTCTAATACGGTTCTGTCTAATTTTCAATGCATTATCGTTTCTTCCAAAAAGAAGTTAGTATGGCATCCATATTATAGAACAAGTTAAATTTAAATATATCAATTACTTACTGAATTGATGATATCAAGCTAGCTACATGGATCTACTGAAAAACACATTAAATGACTCCTTTATTTTGTGAATTTTTAACCAATTAAATCAAGATGTCATTTGGATTCAGTAACTACAAAACTCTTAATATATATCAACAAAAGATGAGAACTTGAATCCAGAAATTCTACTGAATCAATAGATGACAGTGGTACTTAAAAATACACTGGTCTGCTCCAAGATACATATAGTATAAAGTTATAAATGAGAAAGCTAGAGTTAAATATGTTAAGAGGCTTATTGGCATCTTAAATTCAAATTATAGTGGTATGAATACTTCTCAGTTAATTAGCATCTATGTAAAGCCAACTTGAATGTATATTTATGGAACTGTAACATGTATCCTAACAGGTTTGGAATATTTTCTCACAAAAACTCATAAAATATTAATTTAAAAAGGCATACCTCACTAAAGCAACTATGTGAAGATTAACACTGGTGTTTAAACGTGAAAGAAACCTTAAAGCACGTGAAAAATAGATTAAAAAAAACCTACAAAAATATTTTTGGTACAAATGGATATCATTTCATCAAAGAAAAGTCAAGCCCATTATAAGCAATTCACCATCAAAGTTGTCAAATTACAATTGGAGTTTACCACCAGAAATAAAGAAAACTCAGCATGAGTGATACCTACTTTGGTTTAACTAAGATCACATTACTATTATATAAATAACTGAGTTATAGATTTGCTTATGAAAATAGTTTTGCCATGGCAATTCTAGACCAGGTCAGTACCACCAAAAATTGCATTTGGAATATATACTAAAAAACTTAGTAATAAACATAGATTACATCAGGTAATATCTAATATAATATTATAGGCTACTGATTACTTGATGAGACATGACCTTGTGAGTAGAATTATACACACTGCTGTTTCTCATGGACTGATAAGTGACAAATAAAGACCTCAAAAAACAAAAACAAACGATAAAACCACAAAATTAAAAAAACACCAATAAACTCTCCTTAAACCATACCATTATCACAAGCTAAATTATTGCACAAAACAAAAAGCTTTCAAAATATAAAGACTTGGCAAAATAAAACAAGAACATGTCAGAATGGGATGAGAGATACATACATATCAATCCCATTATTCTAATTGTTATTAGACTTATATAGAAGATGCTTTCCGTGGCCTTCAGAAAACATACTTATAGTCTAACACTTTTATTCGACTCAAACATCAGTTATTTATACAACACTCAATAATCCATAAAAATTAACTATATTATAATTAACTATAAGATACTAACTGCAGGACAGTGACTGGTACAAGGACCAAGATTCCAAAGATCATAAAAATATTTTTTCTATAATAATCATAACTACTGCCATTATATAGTACTTAAAGGTTTACAAAGTATTTTAAATACATTATTCCCTTTGATCTCTATAATACTTTTGTTTTCAACTGTTCTTCCTGTGACATAGTTCTGAAACCATTCATGATTATTTGAATGAGTTGCAGGTTATCAATGTTTTCGTATAATAGGGCACCCAGAATAGAACATTCCAGATTAAGAATTCCAGATAAAGTAGTGAAATGTAACCATAACTGAAGATATTACAATTTTATTAGTGTAGCCTAAGATCCCATTAACTATTTTTGCAGTTATGTTCCACTGTAAATTTAATGCTAAATTTTCAATCAAGTAAAATCCTAAGAACTTTTTAAATGCATTGATATATTTTGTTTTTAAATAATGGTTATTTGCAAATACAGGATGTTCCAAAAGTTTTGCTGTAGTCTTACAATATTAGCTATTGGCTTAAAGAGTACAGAAAGTCTTGGAACAGCTAAGTAGTACAGTAGAGCACCAGGCCTGAAGTCAGGAGGATCTGAGTTCAAATATGACCTCAGACACTTATCACTTCCTAGCTGTGTGGCCTTGGGCAAGTTTTTTTGTCTCAGAAAAACAAAAACAAAAACAAAAAAAACAACCTATATAATCCTGTCTTTCCATATATAGTGGGATATAACTTATAACAAAGAATAAAAAAAGAAATAGGAAAAAAAAGGCAATTCAACACAGTCAACACATCAACTGCATCTTAAGTATAGGTGATATACTCAAGAGTCTGTATCACTCCACCATTGTTTAAAGGGGGATGGGGCAAAGCATTTATTTTTCAACTGTTCCAAGACTAAGAAAACCTAAATACTTTTCAAATAACTTGGGTTTTATGCCTGTTGACTACCAGTATATTTTATTTTACAAAATGCCACAAGAGAAATGACATTTCAGCCAGCATTGATATGTTCTTTAAAAATCAAGGTTTATTTAAACAAAGAGAATTTTTTAAATGTTATGTGTACAAAAGGAAGCAAAATATACTAAACCCCTGTTATGAAGCAATTTGGCATTCACTAATTCCCTAGATCTGAAGGAATCATGAAAGTTAAATACCCAGTCTGTAAGTGAGTTAAAATACAGCAAGCAAAATCTCCCTTAAAATCAAAATGCTATAAAACTCAGAATTTGCAGAAATCTCCTGAGCAATTCTGTTTAGTGAGCCACTTTGTAATTTCACAAGCAAAGGATGCTAGATCTTCTTATACTAAACCATCAGTGCCTATTCTTTGATTTCAGATATTTTATTACCTACAAATCCATCTAATTATAGTACTGTTTATTCCACATCTCTCCATCTTTTCCATAAGATGCTTTTTCAAAAGCTTTACTAAAATCTAAATAAACTACATTGAGATTACTCTCACCTATTAGTGAAATTACTACTACTTCACCTACTCCAACATTTTACTTTAACTGTTTTTCTGTCCACTTAAAATATTTAAAAATTTTGTAGTCTTCCATTTTGATGATATGATAGCAAATATCTGCTGCTTTCTAAGCTTCAATATGGTTTCTAAGCTATGCCTTATTATTCTATTCTATTATCCTATTAAATGTGTATATACATATACACATACAAATATACACACTAACACATGCATACACACATACAATGGTTTTGCTTTCATAATTTCAAATTTTAATATTTTTATTTGTTCTTGTATAACTGCTTTTAACTGAATGTAACAGAAATGAATATGCTTAATTTAAATCTACATGTTTGAACTAAAAAAATAAATCATCATTTTAAGGCACAAGGATGCTCAGACATTTCTTCTTTCTGCAATGTAAAAGTAAATTGTGTAGTTTCTTTCTGCTCCAATATTATCCTTTGAGAGTTACAGAAGAAGATATGACTGAGGAATAAGAGAAGCAGACTTTTGCTCAATAAATCTCAGGAAGTCAACCACTAACTTCTTTTACTTGATTGGGATAGAGGAGAACAGTATTCAGAACCTGTGGTTTCATTAGTGATTCCTGGGCTACTGGCAGAAAGGAAGAGCAGCGAGTCTTCTGTAATTGGTAGTCTATCTGAAAGTTCCACCTGGTAACTCAGAAATAAAGTGGTCTGCATGTGGCTATGCAACACAATGTGTAAAAGGCAAAACCAAAAACTAAGTCTGTTTTTACTTAAAACTTAGTCTATACGTGGCCATCTCCAGCAATGAGATGAACCAAATCAGTTCCAATAGAGCAGTAATGAACTGAACCAGCTACACCCACGTTCATACATCTCTGGGAGATGACTATGAACCATTACATAGAATTCACCATCCTTTTATTTTTGTCTGCCTGCATTTTTTATTTCCTTTACAGGCTAATTGTACACTATTTCAAAGTCTGATTCTTTTTGTACAGCAAAATAACTGTTAGGACATGTATACTTATATTGTATTTAATTTATACTTTAACACTTAACATGTATTGGTCTATCATCTGGGGGAGGGGATGGGGGAAGGAGGGAAAAAATTGAAACAAAAGGTTTGACAATTATCAATGCTGTAAAATTACTCATGCATATAACTTGTAAATAAAAAGCTATAATAAAAAATAAATTTTAAAAAAACTTAGCCTATACATACTAAACAACACTGCTTCTTTTCTTCTCCATATGTTTTAAAAGGGGCTCATAATATTCAACTGAGATTCACAATAGACTTGAAAAATCACCATAACCTGTGCCCCCCAAATTATTTTATTTTCAAGCATCTTAACTCATGGTTAAAATTATCTCTATTTGCATGTTTTGATCTTTGAGTAAAAATTCTCTAGGAAGCATCTAATGAATAGTGGGATGAGATAAAAGAAGAAAAACGTAAGTGTAAGAATTAGTAAAAGTATATTAATATGAAACATGTAACTTAATTGACATTATGTCTCTAAGTGTTAAGATTCTATAAATTTATTGATGAGTTTTATGTATGCTAACTGCTAAAGACAGCTTTCCTTGATACCTTAACAAACATTAAGACAATAATAATAATGACTAATTTCTATAACTCTTCAAACTTCACAAAGTCCATTAATTATGATAACAATGGGAAATAGTAGTCTCTTTGTAGCTTAAGCATTAATGCCTTAGTCATACAGCTACTAAACATGAAAACAGGATTCAAGTCCAAGTCCCTGCATAGTAGCTTTTTCCTATTATGCAATATCATATCTCTAGGGCCTAGATTATAGACTTAAATTATCACCAGGATCCATTCTGAATCTAGATACAAAGATCCAATATGTAGTCATACAGACAAGCAAAATGTTTCATTCAGTCTTAATAATTTCCATTAATTCTGTTATATTTCAGTCATGAAAATAATAGAAATGTCCAATTGCCACTGAAAATAGACTTTACAATTATATGAAAAGTAGTTAGGATATAACAAATAATTTTGATTTATAACAAGCCTATAATCCACTACCATACCTACTATTTTTTCAGATAAACCGCTATCCAACCATGCTTCTTTTATTCTGTATTTCTGAGGTTGATTTATTAAAAACCAAATATAAGTTAATATACTTAACAACATTGAATATAAACTTATTAAATTAAACCCAATATCTCAGCTTAGGGAAAACATTCTGAACGCTGATTTATTCAGTATGTCAATTACTTCTTCAAACTTTGTATTATTTGCAAATTTGATGTCCTCCTCCATCAATGATCAAAATATTAAACAGGAGAAGACAAGCACATATCCTTGGAGCAATCGATGCACTGAATAGTTCCTGCAAAAGATGCTAGACCTTCTTAAGGTCTTAAAAGATGCTAAACCATCAGCTACTATTCTTTGATTTCAGACATTTTATTACCTACAAATCCATCTGATTATAGTATTGTTTATTCCACATGTCTCCATCTTTTCTATAAAATAGTACAAGATGCTTTTTTCAAAAGCTTTACTAAAATCTAAATAAACTACATTGAGAAGATTACTCTCACCTACTAGTTTAGTAATCCTGCCACAAAAAGACATAAGATTAATCTGACATGAACTAGTCTTGATTAAAACAACAATGTGCTAGCTCTTTATAATCACCATTTCCTTTTCTAAATGCTCCCTTACCATCTATTTAATGATCCATTCTAGAATTTTCGAAGAAATGAGGTCAAATTCACTAACTTACACTTTGTGGAATCTCTTCTCTTTCATTTTTTTTTTTTTTTTTTTTTTTGAAAATCAGGACAACTTTGAGAATTGTCTCCAATTTTACGGTACCTGTCCAATTCTCCATTATCTTCAAAATATCACCGACAATAGTACTTCATGTCTTTCAATAGTCAAGGATGTGGTTCATATGAACTAAGTAATTTGAAGGCAATCTGATACTTTTTAAATTTTTTTAGAATAAGTTCTGAATAAGTTTTATTATATGAAAGTAAAGGGATATTATTGTTCTATTAAAAAAAAAAAACATGAACAGGCTAATTTTAGAAAATCCTAGAAAGATTTACATGAACTTATGTTTAGTGAAGCAAGCATAACCAGGAAAAAATTGTACATAGCAATAAGATTGTATGATATTCAACTATGATAGACTTGGCTCTTAGAAATTTGGTGATCCAAGGCAATCACAATAAACTTTGGATAGAAAATGCCATCAGCATCCAGATAGAGAACTATGGAGAATGAATACAAATCACAGCATATTATTTTCACCTTTTTTCTGCTTATTTTCTTACGGTTTTTCCCTTTTATAATTTTTCTCTCCCAACAGAACTCATATGGAAATATATAAAAAATGAACGCACCTGGATAATCTTAATATATACATATGCTTAAAAATTTTTATTTAGAGTATCAATATACTCTGTAATACAGTTTTCTTCTTCCTTTAGTTTCTAACTCAAAGGTCATTCTCCTCAGCAATGAAGACAGAAGCAAAATAAAAATTAATCAGCAATGGCTTCTCTTTCTTTTCAATCATCAATTTTCCAACCACCTCATGTATTAGGATCCAGATGCTCCTGTGTTCTGTATATAGAACAAGTACAATCTTTGAAAATAAAAAGGATATGTGTGCAAGGAAATTCCAGTTATTCTTGAAACATTTAAGTAATGAATATATTCTTTACTTTATGATAACCAATTGAATATAGCTCATTTGTTCAGTTGGAAAACATGTACCAGAAAATTAACATTTATATAGACTCCTTAAGTTGTTTAACAACTTTAACAAATGTTCTAGTATCTACAAAAGCTCACCTTAAATACACTAAATTTTTGTTATTAAATTATTAGATTAGATTTTGCTATTAGATTGTTAGGTCAAGTCACCCCAGGAATAAATATAACAGCCTCTGGTATTCAAAATTCTTTATAATATACCCCTCCTCATCTTTTCCAATCTTCTTATACCTTATTTTAGTAATGATTAATATTAATATAACTAGCATTTACAAATTTTTTAATAAATATTGTCTCATTTTATCCTCACAGTAACCCTAGGAACTATATTCTATTATTGTTCCCATTTCATAGATGAGGAAAACAATAGTCAAATGACGGTCAGGATTCTACAAGTATCTGGGACTGGATATGAGCTCATGTGTTTCTGACTCCAGAATATGCATTCTAGCTACTAAATTACCTATAATACTCACTCCCAAGTATTCTTCAAATCAGTGGCATCGGCCTCTTGCTCTTTTCATAGGAGACTTCAATTCCCAATTCATTATGTCCTTCACCTAGAATTCTCCTCTTCCTCATCTCCACCTCCTGCCTTCTATGACCTGCTCAACACACAGCTGAAATCCTACTGACAACAAGCCTTTTCTGTCCCTCCCACCCCCCCTCGCAATGCTGATCATTTTCAATCTATGCTACAGATACCTCATTTGTAGATAGTTTGGGGGAGATTTTACATCTTCCCAATTAGACTGAATTCCTGGAGAGCAGGGTGTTTTGTACCTTCCTTTGTATTCATAGGGCTTAGTTTGGCATATAGTAAGCACTTAATAAATATTAACTGACTGACTAGTAAAGGCAAGAAAGCTGTGTTTGGCTAATGGCAAGAAGTAAATATTAGCTGAAGCACTGGGTAAATAAAAGGTAGGCTAGAGTCATATTATGGAGGACCTTGAATAATAAGCTAAGGAATCTGGATTTTATTTAATAGGCAAAGGGAGATGATTAATTTTTGTTCTAATCTAGGAGAGAATGTGATTAGACCTTTTAATAGGAAAGACTGAATTAAGTAAGCTTATATGGGAAGAAGTGAAACTAGAGGTGGGTAGACCTGTTAGAACTCAGTTCTAATAGTGTAAGCAGATGATAATGAAGACTTGTCTGAGAGTGATGGTGGGGGGGAGGAATATTGAAAAACTAAGAACTATTCCTTTTGAAGGGCAGCTAAGGAGGTGGCACAGGAGATAAGAGTACTAGTCCCGAAGTCTGGAAGGCTCATCTTTCAGAGTTCAAATTTAACCTTAGATACCTACTCGCTGTACAAGTCTCTTCAACCCTATTTGCCTCAGTACTTGTATTTGTAAAATGAGCTGGAAAGGAAATGGCAAACCACTCCAGTATCTGTGCCAAGGAAACTCCAAATGGAGTCACGGAGAGTTAGACATTATTGAAACAAATGAATATTAGCAATTACTCTTGAAACCATTAGCTGTCTAACTCTGGATATGTCAGTTGACCTCTCTAAGCTTCCATTTCCTCATTTTTTAAATGGGACTCATAGTATACTGCCCAACTCATGTTTTGATGAAAGCATTTTTTTTTAATTTTAAAGTATTACATAAATGGAAATTATGATTGCTATTACTGGATGTGGGAAGAGGGAAAAAGAGACTACAATTTTATATAAGCCAGTTACCAATTTACAATAGTTTTCATAAGATAGAATCATAAAGTGTTTAGGAAACTGATAGGTGATTAGGAAAAAAACATAATGTTCTCATATAATGTTTTATATCATGCAATTTATCAAGTCATATGGAAGTGGAGATTAGTTATGGGTGTGTGTTTGTGTAGGTGAGTAGAGGAGTAGATTAGAGAGGCAATATGGCTTGCTGCAGAGACTGATACACTAGCAATCAGGAAGAAATGGATTCAAAGTCTTTCTCCTACTTAGTCATTAGTGTGTAAACTCAAACTCCCTGAGTCACAGTTTCTACATCTGTAAAATGAAGACAATATGAGGTACTCTGACTACTTTTTAGGACTGTTATGAGAGAAATGCTTTGCACATTTTAGGGGAGTTGTGGGTTGAGAGTATATAGCTTGAGAACCCTTCCAACATTGAGATTCAATGATTCTGTGCATCTATATAAATGTGACTTATTATTCCCATTATTACTATTTTAATTTAAATCAGCAAAAATACTGAAGTAAAAAATGATATTCAGAAAAAAATTTTTTTAAAGATGACCTGATTCTGGAGGGAAGTTAAATAATATAAACAGCTTTTTAAAAATTGTTATACCCTTGTATGTCCTATTCAATCAAATAAATTCTGAGTTCTTATAATACTATATTTTGACATCTTTATTCAAAAAAAATCTGAGAAACTATATTTTGCAAAAGTTTCAAAAAGACTCTCTAGTTCCAGAATTTATGGGATTTTTATCCTATATTCAGAGAGACACAACATCAAAGACTAAGGAATAGAGAGTTCAGCTGAACTTTACCCTAATAAAACCAGATCAGAAGAAAATGTGTCTGATTCTGAATGACTTCTTAGGAAGAACATATATATAAAAGTTAGTGAGTACTCCAAATAGAAAGGTCTGAAGTCACATAAACCTGAGTTCAAGTTACATAAACCTGAGTTCAAATCTAGCTTCAGACACATACCAGCTGTATGCTCCTGGACAAGCCTTTTATCTTCTTTTTGCCTCAGTTTCCACCCAAGAGTAAAATGGGGATAATAAGAGCACCTACCTTCCACAGTTACTATCAGGATCAAATGAAAGAATAATTATAAAGTGCTGATCAAGTTGCCTGGCACTGTTTATCAGTGTTAATTGTCATCATGACCATATTATTATTATTATTATTATTATTATTATTATTATTATTATTCTCTTCCTCCTTCTCCTCCTTTGCCATAGATAGCATTAAAAAGGGAATTTGGAAAAAGCTATAGAGCAGCAGATTAGGAAAATGTAAGGGAAAAAGTCCTCAAAATTAGATGTGTACAAAAGAGAAATGTGCTATTTCAAAAGGTAATAAATTGTTCCTTCTTAGGGGTCTTTAACCAAAGTACATGTAGCCATTTGTAACATATGCTGTGGTGGTTGGGTTGTATGGATGTTCAAAGAGGACGAACACCTCTGTGAAAGGGCTTGCTAAACCCTTTTCAGGGATGCTCATCAATTCTCATCTGTGTCCGCTTTAAGCATAGGAAAGCATCTCCAGCTGGAATGGGCAGATGAGAACAACTTGTTTCAATAGCCATGAAGATGGCTAAAGCAGGTGCTGTGGAGCCTGGGAACTTGGTCAGGCCATGGCAAATTCTCCTGGACCATAATGAGTCTGGAAGAGAGAGTCAGGCTCACAGCCTTGCAACTCTGCCTCACCAATCCAACTCATGTTCCAATCAAGACATCACCCTGAGATGCCATTGGTCCTCTTCAAAAATGAAGGCCAAACGAAGGCTGCAGAGGAGACTTGTCTGGGTATAGGCTGACCTCTGAGGTAACTTCTAGCTCTAAAATTCTGCATTTCTGCGATAGTCCTGAGCTGAAAATGCCTGAAATACTCCCAAGTTCTTATGAGTCTTATGAGTTCACAAAAACCTAGTCTTAGATATCACTCTCCCAAAACTGTCCCCAACCTTGCTATATCCATACTCATTCATACTATATTCATATTCAGTAACATAAAAATCAAATGAGATTTAGACCTTCAAAAAGATCCTTCTTTAAGAAAATACTAACACCCAGTTTTTCCACAATTTGTCCTACTAATGTTTCAATGAGAGGATCCATAAACCATGTCAAGATGTTTCAGTTATTTTAAATTAAAGGAAAGGCACCAACAGTCTGACAGCAAAGCAAAATAATTTTTTTAACAACTCTTGCATATTTTACCAAGTTGACTACAAATTTACAGATTTAAATTAATTAAAATAAACTAGGAGTAAAAATGGGGCCTCAGAAAGAATGATTTTTTTTTTACTTTATATCACAGTAGGTATATATGCATATGCATTTATATAAATGAAATATATGTTAAATTTTAATAATTTATTTTTTAAAAATTATTCTCCTCCATTTCCTTTCGTCACTGACCAGACTGTTTTCTCCTCTCCTAATCAAGAGCCAGGCAGCATGGTGGCACAGTACATAGAACACTGGGCCTGGAGTCAGGAAGACTCATCTTAAATTCAAATCTTACCTCAGAAACTTACAAGCTGTGTGACCCTCAGCTTAATCCTGTTTGTCTCAGTTTCCCCATCTGGAAAATGAGCTGGATAAGGAAAAGAACAGGATCTTTGCCTAGAAAACCTACAAGGGGTCACAAAGGGTTGTACAGGCCTGAAAAATGACTAATCACAGCAATTAGGAGACAACTCTCATCAGCATTGGGATTATACAGCACATGTCTCTAGACAACAATGATGTTCTTTCTCTTCTTGGAATATGTTGGTACATTTCATTGTTACATCACCATGGCATCCCAAAATCCTGGGGTAAACAGGAGCACATCAAGTTAGCCCTGAAGTTCTCTTGCACAATATTTGTGTAACATCTATATAACTGATGACAAGTGTATGAGAACTGGCAGTAAGTGTGAAACCACAAAAGTTAGCATATTGGGACAAGTATGGAATGTAACCAGAAGAGTGGGTGTACATAACAGCATGTATAATAAATATATATTTAAATGTTATGCATAAGTTTCTAGAAGATATGTTGCTGCTAGTTTAAAAAAAAAAACTTGTCTTTAAATAACAGGAAAGGTAGCACATTTATAACCTAGGCTTGGGATTATTCAATTTGATTCACTTCAAAAAACTACTATTATGGAAGGAAGAGCTTTAGTGATTCTGGTGCTCAAGAAGAAAAGGTATCAGTATTTTATAGAATTAAAATGAATTCTATGAACTATTATAATTTAATAATAACCTACAACACACCTGATATTCAAATTCAAGGAATTAACCAAACAATTTTTATCACTCACAATAAATTATGTGATTAGTTTTTTTTAATGTACAAAAATGTCCATTTTGAAGTAGGAAAAGATTAGAATTATTTTGTCAATTGAGCAAAAGCTGAAATATTGGCACCAGAAGTGAAAGGAAATGTTAATACTTTAACCCACTGAATCTCCTGTGGGTTTTGATTTTAATAGAGTGAATAATTTAAAAAGATGAAGTTCACCTGATATATTCTATCTGAAGAATGTTTTAACATAATGAAATATTAAATCCAATAAAATTCAAAGATATAATCCTAAATTTTCAGGCTATGTAATAAAGTCCAAGAAATTCAGGTTGACATTTTCCCTAAGAGAATTTCATGCATTCAAAATAAAAGACAGTTGTGCAGCAACCATCCTTTTGGAAATCTTTAATCTTCTTGTTGGGGAAAAAATAATAATCTGATGAGAAAAAAAGAAAAATCCATAACAATATTATAATATTTTCCCCTTTCACAGATTTTAGAAGAGAAAGTTAAAAGTGTCACTAAAAAGCAATAATATCCCTTTGAAGTATTCTGTCAAATCAGTTTTAACGAAATCAAGAAAAATGATCTAGGAAAGGGTTAGACAATCTATTATGACCTACTGAAAAGCACCTAAAAAAATCTGAATAGTGTTCTATCTCCTTTTTTTATATGTAGGCCTTGCTTTTCATCTTTTTTCTCCCTTTTTACTCTTCATCTAGAGAGAATCTCTTTTTGATTTGGATTCTGTCCTGGGTCTTTGCCAACACAGTGGCAAATACTTTCCCTGTTTTATACTTTGTCTGATAATATGATCACAAGCCCATCAAACAAGGTTATCTCAAACCTTATATCTTCCAAAGGTTCTATCTTCCAAAGACTCTTGTATAATTTTAACATATACATGAGAGAAAGCTATAGTATGGCATTAAATAAGGATTTTCTAGGACTGGAATAAAATCTTTTCTGGAAAAACAAATTAATTTCAGCACAGGCAATATTTTAAGTACTGAACAATACATTTGTTTATGAGGCAAGCTTAATAGATCTTTATTTCTGATAGGTCACATATAAAGACAGCCTCATGCTCTATCTAGATGAAAGTCTTTCTGAAAACAATAATTTAGTGCCATACCTAAGGATTAAGTACAGCTTGGTGATTATCTCCCAAATACCACAATTCCAAAATAAATGAGGGATTCTTTGGCCTAATGGAAAAAAAACTTCATAGAGGAACATTTGATATCTACAAGAATACAACAAGTTGGAAAATTTGGTTTGTTAGTAGCAAAAATTAAAAATTGTAAGTCTGACACTATCATATAGAGTAACTTCACACATTGTTTACTAAAGAGAAGAAAATATTTTAAAAGTATATTTTAAGCCATTTAATCTGATAGATCACTGCTAATTTAATCAGGAGAAAAATAAGCATTTCTCCTGTGATCATACTTATATGGTCCACACCTATGCATAGATCAGATTTCAACAGTTTCTCTATATAAGCCAGTTGTTTTGAAACTCAGAACAAAATCTTTCCATTTAAAAAAAGATTTACATCCATATATTAATCAACAAAACCCTAACTCATATTATACCTTACGTATAATATAACATACTAATAGTGCTAAAAAAAAAACTTAGTCATTATATATAAAATAATGTTTTAGGAGAAAATGCATTCCAAATGTCAATGTTACTGTAACCTTATGTCAAAACTGTGATAGAGATACTGTCTCAAAATCTATTTAATCACTGCTACCATGAGCTAGAAGAATTCAGGGAAAAAGAAAAAGAATGGTCCAAACTGAAGTTTATCCTTTATCTTAATGCCGCTTAGATTTTCTCAAAGCTAATAAAATATTTGTCCTATTAGGTTTTTCCCTAGAAAGACTCTGATGATTGCTTTTTGCAATCATTGATGGAGTGAAGGGTTAGGATTTTTCCCATAGAGAAATTTTTTGCATTTTGAATGATGACTGGCAAAATTTCATATCCCATTTTTAGTTTATCTCCAAATATGGAAGGCAACGCCCAGTAATTTTTCTTGCCTGTACATAGTTGTTTGCCTGTTATCTTTCCTGCTAAATTGCAGCCCACATTAAGGTCAGATATTGTTTTTAACTTTCCCTAGGGACTCACACAGTATCTAATTGTGAATACACAATTTCCCTTTGTTTTATCATTTCAAGAAGAAAAGTCATTTTAAAATAGGATCATAGGAAGCAATCAGTCTATAAAAATGTCTCCTTTAACAGTGGAGATAGAGAAAATAGGAAGAGAGGAGAAAGAAGAAAAGGAGAGAGAAAAGAAATGTGGCAGAGAAATAGCATAGAAGACAAAACTATTTATGAAAATTTACTGTGATTATAATATAAAATTATCACTGAAGATCACTGTTAATCATCTACAAGAAACATATGGTCACAAAGAGTTTCCTTCTATAAGAAACCACCTTCTTTATGCACTAAATATTTATACCTTTTTAACCTAGGAGTTGCAATAATGGGAACCTACTTCAAGATGTACATATGTGTATATAACAAAATATTCAAAGCAGAACTTTTGTGGTAGGAAAAAAACAGGAGGAAAAGTAATTATCCATCAAAGTGGTTGAACAAATTTTGGTATATGAATGCAATGGAATATTATAATAATAAAAATGTAGAGAAACATACAGAATAAAGCAAGCAGAAAAACATGTATAATTACTACAAAGAACAAAAAACACCAAAAGGGAAAAATATACTTCAGATTAATTATAATAACCAATCTTATTCCAGGAGAACTGATGAAGAAAATACTTCCCTCCTTTAAACAGAAAAGTAAATTACAAACCTGGAATGTAGCATACAATATCTGGCACAGTCATTGTCAATCATAGTCTGTTAGCTATGCTTAAATATTTTTCCTTTGGTACAAAGGAGGACTCAATGGGAGAGGGAAATAAGGGAGTCAAGAGAAAATGATAGTGTTATAAAAACAAAAAGGATCAATAAAACTTGACAACTTAAATTAAATTTAAAAAGAAACAATCTAATCAAAACGAGCCTATTTGTAGACCATGAGTCACATTGACTAGAAGCAGGAATACATACTCATAAAGCACTACCCACTAAAGCCCTAGAGTGGGAGCACTGCCAACAAAGTCTGAAAATAGTACATGGGCAGTGTTTCTGCTTTCAAGATGTACAGTGTTGAAAAAGCAGGAAAATATAAAAATAATGGCCTTCAGATTTATCCTCCTGGCTTGATTCCAAGCACTAAGGTAAGAATCTGAACACAAAAATCATTTGCCTTTCATAATCTGAAATGGAAAGGTAGTTTTTTGAAATGACAAGGATGCTGACCTCTAATACCATCGAGTTGTTTCAGGGAGAACAGCTAAGGGTTAACATGAGAATTTTGGAGGGACGGGAGGAAAGAATTTTGGAGGGAAATCTGAGGAAAGATTTAACACAGAACTCTTCCGCATTATTAAGATGCTACTTTAAAAAGTCTGGTCATAAGAATAATAGCCACATTCTGCTTTACACATTCAAGCAAAGTCAGTTATACCTTTTTATGGTTTTTTGTCACCTAGCTTATTTTTCACTGATCAAATAATTTCTTTCTAAAAAGTTTGAGCTTGAAAAGTCTTATAAAGCTTTCTAAGCAACCCTCCCTTATTGCTCTACTTGTTGCTCAAATTTCTTCTTTAGAAATGATTTGTTCCTGGTCATCCTCAATCTTCTCATATAACTTGAGTACATGCCAAGGAGCCACTATCTCCAAGACATTAAACCCTGTCACCCTGCTCAGAGCTTATAATGTCTAAAGAAGATAGCATCAAAGGAAGATGCTTCTATGTCTAAGCTTTTAATCAATAGCTATATCATTTTCTGTTGTATTTTTTTTTTGTTTCTGTCATTTTTACAGGACATATCTACCTGTCCAGAATCAATATTCAATTTAGCCCCTCTATTCATAATAAATCGTTTCAAAAAGAAAAAAAAATTCATCTCCATTTTCACAAGCAATTTTAAACTCTAAGTCTTAAGTAACCAGCTTTGTCCAGCCTTTATGATTATACTCATCCATGAAAAGTTCAAATGTATCCAATAAAGCAGACAATATGGAAAATTACTCTCTCTTTCCTTGATGGCAAGAAGTGAAATTGTTCCAGCTTTTTAAGAATAAAATAATGAACTGTAAATTAATCTAATCAGAGTACATGCAACACAAAAGAAATATATAGCTATGAACTACTGAGAAACAATTCCTTCCAGCTATTATCTCACAACTAGGAATGCAATAAATATATTTATCCCAGTCTTTTTTCATATGCAAAGGCAAATGATATTTATCAAGTTGTTAGATGTTCTCTGACAACTTTTTTCTTCATTTCACTAAATCAAATTGTACTATTCATAAAACAATTTGTCTATTTAATTTGAAAATTGTCTTATAAAACAAATTGATTTTAGTTTCATTGTTATGATCATAACTGTCTCAGTGCAAATGCATCCACACATTTTTAAAGGAAATGAATAAGCATAAATGACATCTTATTTATCAGCAACCTGTTTTGTACAATTGAAATAATTCATTTCTCAGTGTCTTCACAATCCTCAAGCAGGACTCTTCACTTCAATCCAGTTTTATTGGGCATGCTTCTGAATTAATTTCCACCTAGAAACTTCCAGGATGAAAATTCTAACTGTGTGATAAATTAAGTTGCCAAACGAAATGGATTAGAGATCAATGAAATTGCCTGATAAGCTGTCAGATCCATTTCAGATTGGAATTCATCCTCTTTCTCCACCTGTTCATTAAGCCCCAAGTTCATGGCAACTTCAGTGACTGATTGCACATTAACAAGCTGTTTATATGGGGAGGTGTATCTCACCCAGTCAACATTTCTATACTTACACATTCATTTACGCATAATTCTTTGATAATATATTCTGTCCACAACTCCAATATGTAAAAAGATACCTCTACCTTGAAGTTTAATTTGGGGCATGACAAAGAAGTAATGCTTCATAAAATTAAAATTTAACAAAGCAAATCAGATTGTGCCGCAAGGTCAATAGAAGCTATGGAAATTTTATGCAATAAATTTACTTCTCTGAATAGCTACAAAAATGAGAAGAATAGTAAGGACAGTTAGCTGTCAGTTTACCGCTACAGTGTGTAAGCAAAATATTTACAATTGCTGTCATCCTTTTTTCATGTAATTATAGAAGGTTAATCTAATAGGAAAGAAACAGAGAAAAACTCTGCCTTTCCCCTCCCTTACTTCAAAAAGCTAAACTTCCTTTATGCATCATCTAGTTTAATCAATAATATGTCAATCAAAAAGAAAGCTTCTAGCTTGTACAGCTTAGTATATTGCTGTTATTGAAGTATCTACTAATCTTAAGTACATTCCTATTATTAAAGTATCATTCATTGGATCATTTTTAAGCATATCCAGACGTTACTGGTAGAAGATGGATCATACAAATAATGAAAATTAGAAACTTCCTTTAAAACCCCTAATTTTCTTATTTGCTGAGGCATCTAGAAACCTTCTTTGGCTCCCCTTAGTTCTTGGCTGGCAGTTTAGTCAACTGGCTTTTCCTATGCAGATGTATAACAGAACATCCTTATTGGAGGAGGGAAAAATCCTACATAAAATAATGAAATCTTCACTTTCTTCCCCTCAAAACCTCACCCAAATGATCTGTGCCATGTAGAAGAATCCAACATAGGTTAGAAGAATGGACCAAGTGACCTTTATAGTCCATTCCATCTCTTGAGATTCAAATTTACTTCAGAAAGAATAATTTTTCTCTAAGCCCTTTCTCAGATATGCCTCACAATTGTCAGTGTACTCCCACATTGTGTTGATTTTAGCAGTTTTTTAGCAAATGGGGAATTCTGTTGAGCTCCACAGTACACTTACAATATAAGTATAGGAGCTGTCAGATCTGGGAATAAAGCTGCTCTATCCTCTTTCTCAACTTGCAGCAGCTCATTGTAGTTCTTGAGGTATACAGCAACATAGCAGAAGGACAGGGACATTCCATAAGTCATTTAAAGACATGGACATGACACAGTAACAGAAAGAGTAGGTGATGATCAACTATGATGGACTTAACTCTTCTCAGAAATGTGGTAATCCAAGAAAATTCCAATAGACTAGAGATGGAAAATGCTATCTCCATTCAGAGAGGAAACTATGGAGATAGAATGTGGACTGAAGCATACTATTTTCAACTTTTCTTTTTTGTTTACTTGCTTTTTCTTTCAAATGTTTTTTCCCTTTTGATCTGATTTTTCTTGAACAACATGACACATATGGAAATTAGTTTAAAAGGATTGTATATGTTTAACCTATATCAGACTGCTTACTTACTTGGGAAGGGGGGAATAAGTGAGAGAGAAAGAAAAAATTTAAAATATAAAATGTTACAAAAATGAAAGTAAAAAACTAACTTTACTTGTAAAATTTGGAAAATATTCTATTAGGGAGAGAAAAAGACATGAACATAGGAATAGTCTCCCTGCTTCAAATTGGTTTTAATAACATTCCTAAACTAACATTCATCCCAAACTAATATCACCCAAATATTTCAATAAGCTCATTATCAATACAAGTTTAGAACAGCCATGCTGGATATATACTTGGATCTCACCAAGTCTGAGTCTTTTAGCAGAGCTGGAAGCACTGAAATGATAAAAGGTAGGCAAATTTCATTACAGTAAAAAAGCAATATATAAGAGCATTGCTATAAATATGAGTACCTTGGTCAAAATGAATGAAAATCTAGAAAAATAATGAAGAGAAATGGATAATCACATTTGTTTTATGTAATTATTTTAAAATTGATTCTTCAACCCCTCTTTCATGTATATTAATTATCTTACAAGATGAACCATATTATTTAATAAATTTTTGATCCTGGTATAAATTTGTGATATTGGAAATTATGTCAGTCTCCTTGTTGAAGCTTATCAAGTTATTCACACTGGCTAAGTATCTACTTTACTGCCGTCATTTTGGAGAATAGCTCAAAACCTTCGAGTCCCCTGAGATACTTCATATGAACAATTAAATCAATCTCCAGACATTTCCATGAAGTTTTTAGTATTTCCCCAATTCTTTAAGATCATGAAGATATTATTTTAATACAATGCTTTTCTTTTCTTTTATGTTCAAATCAATAATTTCTACACTTTTGTGTTCATTTCCCCCTAAAATGTAATTATTACATCAGAAAGAAAGCAATAAAAGGATTCAATTTGATTTAACAAATATTTATTGAATGTCTACTATGTGCAATGCAATGTTTAAAAGCTGGTTCTATTAAAGGAATTACAAAAACTATGGTAGGAGTTGCCATTTAAAAAATGACAAAATGTATTTGTTCTCCCAATCCTAAAAAAAAGTAACATACAAAGGAAAGACAAAATATAAAGATAATAACATATAAATAGTAATAGAAGACGGAACAGTAAGAGTTCAGTCCTAGAAGCATGTACATTTGAGGAGCACACTCCTGGAAGTACTTGATTATGCAGAAAGAACCCCAGCTCTTGTATTCTCTGTTTCTGGTCCTGTTGGTGCATGCCTTTAGATTGGCTGCTAGTCCAGTACTAAGGGGGCATATAAAATTCTCACATGGAAAGAGATAACTAGCACCAAGATAAAAGCACATGGCCCTATTCTTGCCTTCATCCCTATCATGTTTGTTCTTCTACTTAAGAGAAAGAACACCAGAGAAAGAGTCCACTACATGAGCATGCTCCCAAGAGGACACTTTAGCCCTCCAGGTCTTACTACACTCAGGATAGCTACATAAATACAGTAACATCTTAATATAATAATTATTATCATTATAATTAAGATTTATATCACATAAGATTGACTGGAAAGTCACTGAAACCAGTTCTATCACAATTCTTTTTTCCCTCAAAACAGAAATTCACAGGTTTCCCTGTTCAGTATGTTACAAGACAAAGTATTCTATAAAAGCTTCTTTCCAGGGTTCACAATGTTATATTCTCTTCCAGGCCTTTCCTGAAAAGGGCCTCATTAGCATACATTACAGAATCCAAAATTAATTCTTCCTTGATATGTCAAATTAGCAGTTAATGAGTAGAATAATTGCAGAAAAACTTTTTATTGGAATGTTTTTCTTCAATATTCAAATTATACCCTCTTTACCTTTAATATGAATGGATTTGCTCCTAAACTGCAGTTATTAAAGGAGAACACAAACTAAAAAAGTGATCAGTAAACATTTATTGACCATCTACTATGTGTAACATAATTTTTTAAAGTTTATTCTCCTAAAATATGTTTGGAAGAATTTCACATTTGAATTCTATATTGGATTACTTGCTATATAGAAAGGGGAAGGAAGGAAATTTTGGAACACAAGGTTTTGCAAAGGTAAATGTTGAAAACTATCTTTGCTTTTTCTGGAAAAATAAAAAGTTTTTTTTTTAAAGTTCATTTCCCTAATTCTGACAGACTCTTATTAGATGGCAGGAGTTATAGTTATTCTGGACAAAGATGTATCTCTTTTCCAAAGGAAAAAGATCCTGGTGCTCAGCCCAAAGTATCATGTATTCTTAAGCCAATCATGGGACTTGAAAAAGACTTTAGAGATCATCTGGTCCAATTTCTTCACTTTACAGATAAGAAAGCTGAGGTCCAGAATGCCCAAAGTCATTGTTGTTGACCAGTCATTTTCAATCATTTTTGACTCTTGGTGACCCCACAGGGGTAAGGTATAGTCTTGGCAAAGATACTGGAATGCTTTGCCATTTTCTTCTCCAGCCCATTTTACAGATGGGGAAATTGAGGCAAATAGGGCAAAGTGACTTGTTTAGATTCACACAGCTAGCAAGTGTCTGAGACTAGGTTTGAACTCACCAAGATGAGTCTTCCTGACTCCAGGCCTGACACACTATCCACTGAGCCACCTAGTTACATGAAGTCACATAAGTTTATCAAAGACTAATATTCAAATCCAGGTCCTCAGACTCCAAATTTAGTACTTTCCACTACACCATCATGCTTCCCAAAGTCCGCAAAGGTGTTTGAGGGACTATGACTTCCCTGAGGAGTAATTCTGATGCAGCACATATAATCTCTGTACTTAGAACACAATCATATTTTCCATCACATTCAATCCTCCAACTTCTGCCTTCATGCCTCATGCAGTACCCTTTCCCTGCTTATCCCCTTCTCTAAGAATCCCTGGCTGGCTTATCTCAAGAACTACCTTCTGCAGGAGGTCTTTCCTGTCCTGGACTCCTGATTGCTAGGGCCTTCCTATTTAAAATCACCTTTGTATCCACTTAGTAGGTATTTTATATAAAGCTGTATGTGTACATATTATTTCCTTGTGGGAATGTAAACTCCAAAAGAGCTATTACTTTATTATGAAGTTTGTTTTACATCCTTAGCACGTGACACAGTGCTTGACACATGATAATTGCTAAGTAAAAGTTAATGATTGACGGAGTCCTTTAAAATTCATATCATCTCCAGTCTCATGTATACAGAAGGTGCTTAAGTAGCTATTTATTGAGTCTGAATACAGTGAATATGAATACTGTAAAATCAGTGATCATCAATTTAAACTACAAATTATTCTTTTTCTCTAAAGAAATGAGTATAGATACACTGCAGACAGGATAGCACTTGTATTTTAAGGTTGTTTAGTTATAACTTAAATAAAATTCAGATAGATTATGATATGACCATCTAGAAGAAGGGTGATATTTTCTTGTAGGGAAAGGGAAGAAAACAAGTTTATAGTTAGCTGAGTTTTAAATTAATATAAAAAAACAATTTCAATGTTAATAAATAAAAAAATTTCTGAAGTTTCAACAAAGTATTTATTCTTTTAGGGGAAAAATTCTTAACTTTTAAAACAAAGGGAGTTGTTTTTCTCTATTGACCTTTGGCTGGAATATACCCATTACCTTTATTTTTTTAATAACCAAAAGAGAAGGCATTTAATTTATGCACAGGAATAAAGTAACTTCTTAGAAGAAAATAGTCATTTTTATTTATCATCTTTCCAGTATCCTGTTGTGTCACTTACCATTCTAAATATAAGCATTTCACAAATCAGTGAAAAATTGTATATTCTGCACAATTCTTTCCATGGCTGTTCTACAAGTTTTATTACTGCTAATGGTATAATAGCAGATCATGCATTAAATGGATTGCATTCTGCCCAAGCTCTCTGAAATACCAACAATATTTGAAAGACATTCTTGGCACAAGATTATGTAAAGACCTGGATACTGTAAACAAATTCCTGTTTATACTGCTTTATTAAGATTCTTTGCCTATTCAGGGTTTTCATAGCAAAGTAAATCTAAAATTTAATGAAGCATTAGGAAATAAAGGTATTTTTAAGTTGAATAATGCTGGAATTGTGCCTTTTTAATATGTGATACCTAAAAAAATTTGAATGCAAGTATAACAGTGAGGTTTTTTTTTAATGTTTTAATAAACTTTTTTCCCCAATAATTTAAAAAAACTCAAAATATTCCAGTAAAAGCATATTCCAGGCTTGGGATATACTGAAACATATTCACAGACTAGCATTTAAAATATTATAATGCTGACCTCTGTGATCACTTCTCATTATGAGATTCAAGAATTCTATAAAAAATGGAAAAAATGATACTGATAAACCTGAGGTATATTAAATGTAAAATCAATTAAAAACATCCAAAATACCAAATAGTAGTAGAAAATAATTCTTCTTTGCAGAAGCTATAATTTTTGAAATTAGTGTGATATTTGAAATTATTAACATTTTTAAGAAAGTGATTTCTTAAAATTAAGGGTTAAATATAAAAGGTAAAATCTAACAAAAAATGTAGTCTTACATACATTCAAAAATGTACTTTACAAATAAAATATGGAAGAAATATGGCTATCAACAGTGCAAAACAGCAGCCCCCCAAAAGCTAATTGACTCTGGAGTTGCATTGAGAAGGACAATGTTAAAAGCACAGGATGTAACAGTCTCATTATATTCTTCCCAGTAACACCACATATGGAGATTCGGTTTTGAAAAGTACATTTTTGAAGAGAAACTGATAAACTAGAAAGCACTCAAAAAAGGACTGCAAGGATGGTGAACAAATTTGAAATTGTATCGAAGAAGGATCAGTTGAAGGAAATTAGAATATTGAGCCTGGAAAAGAAATGCTACATTGTACATGATATAGTAGTTTCCTTAGTCAAAGTCATAGTAAATAAACATTTATTAAGTGCTTACCAGGGGGCTACAAAGATGGAGAAAAAAAAAAAAGTCTTGCCCTCAAAGAGCTTACTGTCTAATAGGGGAAAACAAAATTCTTTTAAAGTGATTTGAGAGGAGAAAAGAAGGTATTAGCTTTAGAGGCATGGTAGAAAAGTACCATAATAGTATAAGCAGGTGAGAAATAAGGAGGTATCTGAAAATATCTGAAAGGCTGTCTCATGGAAGAGACTTTCTTCTTGGTACAGTGTTTAGAATTAGAAATAACATGTCTAAATTGGAAAGAGTAAGAGAATGGATATATATGTGAGAAATTTTCTAAATTACAACTATACCAAAATAGAATGGGTTGCCAAGGAAGATAAAGGGTTTCTCCTTGTTGTAGGGCTGCTAAGGAAGAATGACCACTCTGTTTGATATAGATGCATTAGAGACTACAGCATTCCTTTGGCCTCTAAAATTCTGTGACTCTATAAATACACACATAGGTCTAAGACAGACTTTACCCATTAAAAAAATGTGTTCAACTTTAGATATGATCTGACCTAGCAAAGCAATAACTAGATATTGAGTTAAGTTGTTATGCCTTTTTGTGAAGAACTTTTTAATGGCCTAGATAAAATTATTTTATTAAGTTATTTCTTTCTTCTATTCTACAATTTATATTCATTTTTTCAACAAGTATTTAAGTATCTACTGTTTCAGGAATTGTGCTAGGCTCTGAGGACAAAGACAGAGTCATTGCCTTCAAAAGTGATTGGATACCAGTTAGTGAAAATAATGAATCCCCTGAAATAGATGGGTGTATTTGAACACTATTCAAAATTATAATTATGTAAAATATGGTCCTTGATTTAAGATGTATAGAAATATGCAATGGGAATTTGAATAATGAAAACATTTGAAAGAACTGATTATTTACATTAATGGAAAAAGGGAAAAGGAAAACATTCATTTATACATGTATCTGATCTTACAGAGCAGCTAGATATCCTTGTGAATAGAGTGCTGGGCCTGGAATCAAGGAGACCAGAGTTAAAATTGAACCTCAGGCACTTAATATCTGGATGATCTTCGGCATATCACTTAACTTCTATCTGTCTCAGTTTCCTGAGGATAATAATAACAGCACCTATCTCACAGGGATTTTATTGAGATATTTTTAAAGCTCCTAGCACAGTGACTGACACATAGTAGGTGATATATAAATGTTTATTCCCTTCCCTTTCACTGATATGGATTTGGCTGTACCATTCATATTTTCCAGGGGAGAAAGAAGCAATTGTTATATAATATTCTGTTGTAGAATTCCAAACATTTTCAAATCCTGAAGATTTCTGCACTATATTGTTGAATTGTCAATTCTTTATTTATTCATTCTCTAAATTAACTTGAATTCATTATCTCTATTATGATCTTCAAGAAGAACTATATTTATCTAATTAGGAAATCATTTTCTTTTAAAATTATATATCACTTTCTTCAAGCACAGTAGGAATTAAAAGTTAGGGTAAGTTAGGATTTGCCATTTTTTTTATAGTGACTATCGAATTTTGTTCTGTATACAATCTAAGAAATGGAATCCAGGCTCAAAAACCAATTATTTCAAACCACCACAGCTTTCATTGCCAAATTTCCTGAAATCAAGGAGGAAAAAAAGTGCTGTCTTATATTCATTTCTCTTTTACAATTTGGGCTGGTGAAATCCAGAAAAGGAAAAAAAAAAGTATAATTTTACAAAAAGTCTGATTACCATATAATTTTTTCTAGAAGCTACAAATATTAGCCCTTTACAGAGATGTCCAATGCTTAAACAGTAGATTAACATTTAAAATGTAAGGGTGGGGTTGATTAAATCAATAACCTCTTAGAGCACTTAATGACCTGCTAGCCCCAATACCTTAATCAGATGTGAATGAATCTACTACATCAAAGACATTAAATTAGATATCAAAAAGTCTTTAATTAACTTGGAAGGATTTAAAGCCACTAAATGAAAAAAGTGACTCTATGCTAGAACTACAATGAATAAGATGAAGAGATTTATCTTATTTCATGAAACTTGGATAAAATAGAAAATTGTTTTGAAATCCAAACATTCACATGACTGATTAGCCTTAAGGAAAAGTACCTCAGGACCTTGGTTGGATTGTCCACCCAATTTCCCTCCTGCTCAACATGAATCTCATCAATGAATAAATGAAGAAGAGTCATCTTCGTTTTCTTCCTTTTCTTTTCACCGAAGACTAACCTTGTGAATTTTAAAATGCTGAATATTTTGGACTTTTAGCACTGAAGCCAGAGACAAACTAAATATATTCAGGAAAGAAAGCTTCAGGAATCTATAACAAGCTCAGCAGAAACTGAACATCACACTTAAGGGAAACTTCATAAAACCTATAAATGGTAAAAATGGACTTTGCCACAGCTGATCACTAAGATTAAGCCTACTTTCCCCTGGATTCTATATGTATTTGTAGGAGACCCTTGTTCTTTTATACTTATTGTTCTTAATAAACATCTTAGTAAACCTCTTTCTAAATACTAATTGAGACATGATCAGTAAAAGAAGTATACTGGTGACCTATAGAGTACTACAGAAATCACTCCCAGCCCTTCCAGATTATCCTTAGGACCCTAAAGAAAGAAGCTGCCAGCTGACTTCTGAGGACTTGGATTACCAGGGCAAGTGGTATCACTTCAGGACTTCTTAAACTTTTTTCACTTGTGACCCTTTTTCACTTGAAAAAATTTTACATGACCCAAGGCATATTGGTATATAAAATAGGTATACAAATCAAACATTTACTGATAATAAATCATACTTTCACAATACCCAGAATGAGTTATAAGACCTCATATGAGATTACAAACCAGTTTAAAAAGCCAGGCCCTAATGGACCCTTGGGATTTGCCATCAATTCTGGAACTTTGGACCTTTCCATTAATACTGAATTGACACTTTCTGGTTTTCTATTTGTATTTCCCAGGCTTAACATGGTGCTTGGCATATATAATAAACACTTTGTAAATGCTTTTTCATTTACGTATTCATTTATTCATACACATAGCTAAAGAACCAAAACAACAACAACAAATCACTTTGAATCAGTCCAAAAAATGTGTACTGCCAGAAAATTTGAGAAATTATGTCTATAAAAGTGATCAATGGAAATGCATATTCATGGATAATGTAGTATGTATTGGGAACAATTAATTTGATTCTAAAAGAAGAGAAATTATTATTATAAAATATTATAGCAAACACTTGGGGAAATATCACATATTTTATAATTATGAGATCAGACAAAATAATTTAAAGTTCAAAATAAAGAAAGAAAAAATAAGTAAAACAAAATATTCAAGAAGGAAAAAGATATTTTACTGTGTGGTTTAAAATTCTTCAGAACTAATTAACTTAGTTTAAAAAATGAGTCATCAAAATCAGAGTAAATAATTCTGAAAGTGCAGCTAGTTAATTTGGCAGAGGACTGTCAGTTAATCAGTTTGATGAGTATGGAATTTAACAAAAGCAACAATTTCTTCAGTGTATTTTGAATTAAGGAGTTCTACTTATTTTAGAATGTACACAAATACACTGATATTACTCCAGTTTGGAGACCCTTTGTGCTGACAAAAACAAGTGGTTCAGGTGTTAAATATAGTATTCTTTCAAAGTTCCTTAAACAGCATAATTACAGTCTTTCAATTGCCTTCAAGTTAACTAAGTCCTCCCAAACTACAAACCGATTGGAATGAATTATGTAAGTAGAATATTCTAAGAGGCCACACATGTAAGAAGAGCCAAAGGCCACTTTGTGGAGGGACTCAGGACAAATGAGGATTAGTTGATGATTATCTTGTAGAAGAGATGATTTGGGGAAGATTTGATGGCGGTGCTAGTACCTGAAAAGCGATCACTTGGAAGAACATTTAAATTCATATTACTTGGTCCCCTAACACAGAATAAGTAATGGGTAAAAACTATAAAAGCTAATTACAGGTTTGGCATACAGAAAATCTTGTAAATGAAAATTATCCAAAAGTAGAATGGGCTACTTCATAAAGTAATGGTTTTGCCATCATTGGAGTTCATCACTCCAAACATCAAACAAATGCTATATGACCACTTCTTGTCTATGTCATTTTGGGGATGACATTTTTCAAAGATAGGATTCACTAGATGTTCACTGAGGTTCCTTCCAATTCTGATTATCTCATGGTTCTGTAAAAGTTTGTTTGGGTTTATTCTGGATCAGAAAATACTTAAAGATTGAGGATAGTGTTGTAATCAAAGAGGTCTAGGCAAGAAAGAAAAATGCACAAAGAATGACATAAAATTAGCAACTTTCTAGTCAAAGTAGATATCAAAATGAGGGGAATGAGGAGTTATCTCTGGAGATTATGAATATCAAATAATCCATGTGACAAATATTTAAGTCATTTTGGTGTAAAAATTAATTTTGATTCAGTTCTATGTCCCATCAATGTCCAAGGATAGTCCAATGATTGAACTCCACTAAATCTCCTTAGTGGAAATACCTTTATCACATTAACAAAGCATTCCAGGAATTAGTCATTCTCTTTGTACACAGAAAGTACTGTGGTTTGATCCTGTGATTTCAGTCATTATAAAACAATTCCAGTTTGTCATCCCAATGTTGACAATTCTCAGACATAAATTTATCCACAGCCCCATGTCCTGAACCCAAGTCCTATTATCACCAATTGCTTACAGGACACCTTTATTTGTACCACATGATCATCTCAAACTGCACATGCCTAAAATAAAATTTTATATATTTCTTACCAAAATATCTTTCCCTTCTATTGGGCCTTATCAATTGTATCATCATTCTTCAGATTTTTCCAGGATAAAATCACAGTCTTTGACTCTTTTCTCCTTGGATTCCAAATTCTATTGTCCCTTCAAAATGTCTCAAGCATTTTATTAATTTTTTTCTATTCTCACTAGACTATTACAGCCTCTTTCTTGGGAATCCTATCTTTAGTCTTTTTCTTCTGTAACTTTCCTAAACATTACTGCCAGATTCTTTTTCTCAAATATTACCTCCCAGCTCTAGAATTTCAGATGATTTCTCACTGCCTATTCATTACAAATTCCACATCCTGACATTTAAAGGCCTCCACAATCAGTTCCCTAGCTATCTTTCCCACTGTTTCCCCTTATTCCTGAACATATATTTCCTGCTCTACCAAAGCTGAGCTAATCACTACTCCTTAATAATAGTAATAACTATGTGACATTCATCTGACACTTGAAAGTTTGCAGCAGACAATTAACTTTTAGCAAAGGTATTACTAAGATGACATAGTAAGAACAGTTAGCACAAAACATTCCTGCACAAAAGCCTGCAGCATAGTCTCAAATACACACAGCAGAGAAAGAGAAGATCAATGAATTGGGCATGCAACCAAAAAAGCTAGACAAAAAACAAATTTTAAAAAAATTAGAAATTCTGAAACTCAAAGGAGAGATTAATAAAATTGAAACTAAGAAAACTATTAAATTAATTAATAAAACTAAAAGTTGGTTTTATGAAAAAAAAAACCCAACAAAATAAATAAAGCTTTGGTTAAATTTGATTAAAAAAAAAAAAAAAAGGAAAGGAAAAAACTAAATTACCAGCATCAAAAATGAAAAGAGTGAACTTAGCACCAATAAAAAAAGTTAAAACAATAAATAGAAGTTATTTTACCCAACTGTATGACAGTATATCTGACAATGTAACTGAAATGGATGAATATTTACAAAAATACAAATTGCCCAGATTAACAGAAAAGGAAATAAAACTTAAATAGTACCATTTTAGAAAAAGAAAATGAACAAACCATTAATGAACTCCCCAAGGAAAAATCTCCAGGAACAAAAGGATTTATAAGTGAATTCTATCAAACATTTAAAGAAAAAATTTAAAAAAATATTTAATTAAAGAACAATTAATACATTACTATGTAAACTCTTTGGAAAAACAGGTAAAGAAGAAGTCCTACAAAATTCCTTCCATAATACAAATATGGTCCTGATACCTAAACCAAGAAGAGCCAAAACAGAGAAAGAAAATTACAGACCAATCTTTCTAATGAATATTGATGCAAAATTTTTAAACAAAATATTAGCAAAGAGATTGCAGCAACTTATCAGTAGGATAATACACTATGATACCAAGTGGGAATGCAGGGCTGGTTCAATATCAGAAAAAAATATTACCATAATTGGACATATCAATAACAAAACCAAAAGAAATCATATGATAATCTCAATAGATGCAGAAAAAGTATTTGAATTTGCACCCATTCCTATTAAAAGCACTAGAGAGCATAGGGTCAAAGGGAGCTTTCCTTAAAATAATAAGCAGTATCTATCTAAAACCAACAGTAAGTATTATTTGTAATGGAGAGAAGCTGGATGCCTCAATAAGATCAGGGATGAAACAAGGATGCCCATTTTCACCACTTTGTGCTAGAAATGTTGGTTTTAGCTAAGAAAAGAAAAAGAAATTAAAGGAATTAGGATAGGCAATGAGAAAATAAAACTATCACTACTCTTTGCAGACAAAAAGATGATATACTTAGAGAATACTAGAAAATCATCCAAAAACCTACTTGAAACAATTAATAGCTTTAGCAAAGTTGTAGGATATTAAAAAAAAACTCACACAAATCATTAGCATTTCTATATATTACTGACAAAGCCCAATAGCAAGAGACATAAAGAGAAATTCTATTTAAAAATAACTGTGAGCAAAATCAAATATTTATGTGTCAATATGCCAAGACAAATTCAGGAATTATATGAACAAATTTACAAAACACTTCTCACACAAATAAAGTCAGATCTAAACAATTGGGAAAATATCAATTGCTCATGGATAGGCCAAAATAATATAACAAAAATTACAACTCTGTCTAAATTGGTCTACTTGTTCAGTGCCATGCCAATCAAACTGCCAAAAAAAGTAGTTTACAGAATTAGTAAAAATAATAACAAAATTCATCTGTAAGAACAAAAGGTCAAGAATATCAAGGGAATTAATGAAAAATAAAATACAAAGAATTATGGCTTAGGAGTACCAGACCTAAAACTATATTATAAAGCATCAATCATCAGAACCATTTGGCACTGGCTAAGAAATTGGGTGGCAGATCAGTGGGAATAGATTAGATACACATGACACAATAATCAAGACCTATAGCTATTTAGTATTTGATCAAACTCCAAATTCCAGCTTCTAGAATATGAACTCACGATTTGACAAATATTTCTGGGAAAACTGGAAAACAGTATTTCAGAAACTTGGCAGAGACCTACACTTTATACTTCATTCCAAAATAAGGTCAAAATGGGTACATGATTTGGGCATAAAGAGTGATGCCACAAGCAAATTAGGAGAGCAAAGGATAACTTACCTATCAGATCTCTGGAAAAGGGAGGAATTATAACCAAAGAATAACTAGAAAACATTATGAAAGGCACAATGGACAACTTTGATTACATTAAATTAAAAAAATTTTGCACAAGCAAAACCAACAGATACTACTTTAAAAGGGAAGTACAAAGCTGGGGAAAAAATTTTACAGTGTTTCTGATAAAGATCTCATTTCTAATATATATAAAGAATTGTGTCAAATTTATTAGAACACAAGTCATTCTCCAATTGATAAACTGTCAAAGGATATGAACAGACACTTTTCAGATGATAAAATTAAATCTGTAGTTGTAATGTTCTCTCTAAAATGTAATGTTCTCTGTTGAGGTTTCCTTGGGGTCTCTGGGAGCAGCCTTCCTTTCAGTTCAGTAATCACCACAGGTGCAGCCAGGGATTAAAGCCCAAATCCTTTATTGTCTCCTTCAAAGTCTTGTCTCCTTCACTTGGGGTTCGGCTAGTTTTCTGGAGGCCTTCCTGATCTTGGTTTCAGTGGAGAAGCAAAGGAGGAGAGCCTGCCACCACTTCTCTGTCTTCTATAGTTCTCATTCTGGCTGAGTTTGTCCGAGCTTATATGCTCTCTTATCAAAGGTGTAAATCTTGTAGAATTATAATAAGTATTAAGTACATGTACTAAACTAGAGAACTGTTAAGCACCATGCTAAATTAGATAACTATTGTCCCTATCAATTCCATTGACTTAGCACTTTGTTTCAAGTTCTGGCCCATAACATATAGTAACATGAAAACAGGCTCTAAATCACTATTGATTAGATAAATGCAAATTAAAACAACTCTAAGGTGCCACTGCATACCTCTCAGATTGGCTAAGATGACAGGAAAAGATAATGATAAATGCTGGAAGGGATATGGGAAATCTGGGACACTAATGAATTGTTGGTGGCGTTGTGAACCGATCCAATCGTTCTGGAGAGCAATTTGGAACTATGCTCAAAAAGCTATCAAACTGTGCATACCCTTTAATCCAGTAGTGCCATTACTGGGTCTATACCTCAAGTAAATCTTAAAGGAGGGAAAATGACTCACATGTACAAAAATGTTTGTAGCAGTTCTTTTTGTGGAAAAGAACTGGAAAATGAGTCTATGCCCTAAGTGGGGGATGTCTGAACAAGTTGTGGTATCTGAAAATAATAGAATTTATTCTATAAAAAATGATGAAGACTGATTATAGAAAGGCCTGCAAAGATTTACATAAACAAATGCTGAGCAAAACAAGAAAGTCCAGGAATACATTGTACACAGAAACAACAAGAATATGCAATGATCATGACAGACTTGGCTCTTCTCAGTCGTTCAGTGATCCTAAATAAGGCCAATAAACTTTGGACAGAAAATGATATCTGCAGCCAGAAAGAGAACTAAGAAGATTGAATGTAAATCAACACATGCTCGCTTCTTTTTTCTGTTTTTTTTTTCCCTTTTTCATGTTTTTTCCCTTTTGTTCTGATTATTCTCTCCCAACATGATTCATAAAGCAATGTGTATTAAAAATACAGTATCCATGGGAAAAGTACACTCAAATTTAGAATGCGAGATAGTAAGGTAGACATGTAGCATACAGGAGTAGCAACAAAATTATTATATCATAGATAGTACTAGACTTTTTTTTTTTTGACAGAGTCCTCACACAGCTCAACTTTGGGTGCAGTCCTCAACTGGATGGGTCATTCAGTTGAGCTTCTAGGGTCTGTTTCTTTAGGTCAACACCTACAATTCTACCTTGTCATGAAAAGCCTGGCCTTCTCTGTTATTGGGTGGCTCTTTCAACATCCAGATAATTTTCTCTCTACATCCTCTGTTCTAGATCTGCTTCTGGATAGATGCACTGTCTCTTATTGGTCCAGGATTTCTGATGTCACAGCCAATTGTAAGGAAGGAGAGAAAATCCCCTTCTCTCTGTCAAGAGTAATTGTCTATTAGAGGTTTGGTTTTTTCCTCCACTTATGACTTCAACTCTTGAGCCTGGAATCTTTTGTTTATAAATTGGCAGTTCCCAAATTGAATATGCATGTGTTATATGTCTATAATGAATATAGATATTCAACAAATATATATGGAAAGAGACAAAGAGAGAGACAAAAAGGGAGAGGCTGAGAGACAGAAAAGAAAGAGAGAAAGAGAAAAAGAGGAAAGAGAGGAGAGGTCATTCCTGATTCTCTTAAATGATACTACACAGGAAACAGCTTTTGATTCTCTCAAGTAATCACAAGATATTTCCTTATAATGTCATTTGCTACTATCTAAGGCAAAACTCACAGAACAGCTGAAATCCTACAATCTTGTCAAATTAATCAATGATTTATTCACATATTGTGATGGGATTATAGGGAATATAAAAAGTTTAAATGTTGGAACCACATTCTAGGCCTGTTATTATGTGACTATATGACTATATCAACATTACACATATTAGAGAGATTACTATGATTATGCAGATTCTGTGCCTTCCATCATTATCATTGACATGATGTGTTATCATATTTGTGACTTATAACAACTCAGAGATTATTATCTCATTTTACAAATTGGAAAACTGAGGCTCAGGCTAAGTGATTTGTCCATAGGAACAAAGTCAAGGGTAAAAAGTGTCAGTATCAGAAATGAAATTTAAACCCAATTCTTTCAAACTTCGAGTTTAGTATTTTGTCCAGTTGTATCATGATGATTTTCAAGGCATTTCTGACACTCAATCCAGATGTGTCAATACTCCCATCAGAAATGCCCTCTATTTATGCAAATCCTACTCTGGGGAAAATTAGTATTTGTAAGAGGGATACCTGGACAGTCTAGGTATGGAGTTGTCTTGTTCCTCAGCTCAAGTACTCCATCTCCAACCACTGAAATTTGCACAGATTACCTTTTTTTCTGTATTTGTATAACACCTTATCTCTGCCACAAATTTTGGCACTATGTTGCCTTGAATTTAAGTCAATTTTTTCTTATATATATTTTTGTATCCTCAATTAGAATGAAGATTGTTGGGAGGGTAGAATGTATGCCTTAAACTCCTTTTGTAACCTGAGAGCCTACACAGAACAAATTTTTACAAATATTGTTACAACAGTAGTGAATATAATTTTACTCGGTGTCTCTGATATAATTTCTTAATGTTCAGCTAAACATTAAATTACATTAAACATTTAATTACATTAAAATTACAAGAATGTAATTGGAATCACGTTAACTGCCATTTTGAAAAGTCTCTGGAATCAAATCCCACTCAAACCACAGCACTTCAAAGACATACTAGAATCAAGTTAACAGGTCAGCGCCAATTGTGTGAGAGAAGTAGCAAAATCTAAGACTGTGAGCTCTGAGGTTGTTAGGATCATGTTTACTTATCTTAAGTACTACTGACTGACTAGTTGAATACCATATTTGCCACTACTTCCTACTTTTCCATTTTTAGATAGTATTTGAAAGTCTGCCTGTTTATTTCTAAGGAACTATGAACTTGTTTTCATGCATCCTAAAATTTATCCTTTGAAATGCTTTTAAAATAGTTATTTTTTTCCAACAAAATAGAGCTTTCTTGCATGTGAGTTAAGGAACAAACATAAAATATCCATCTATGGAAATATCTTTCTTGTACTGACAACCACAACAAATCAACCACATCTGAGAAATTGTACAGTGTTTATAAGGGTCCCAAGTTGCTCTCATCTTTTTACTCCAATAGTCTCTCAGTAATGAATGATATGGAACCACAAAATTAGCAGGATCATTCAACAATCAATAAGGATTTATTAAGTACTAACTATTTCCAGGTATTTTGTTAGTGGCTGATGTGCTTAGGAAAAAAATTAATTGTATTGTGGTAGCATGCCAGAAAAAAATTAAATAGTCATTGCTTTCAAGGAATAATATTCCGTTAAATGAGACAAAAGACATCAAGGACATGAATTATGAGAAAAGGGGATGGGCCAGTTGAGCAATGATAAGATGAAGAACAACCAGTAATGGAAGGAATAACCATATCAATGAGATAAAAATTCTGTTGATATAATGATATATATTATTCATATTATATTATATATCCTATACGTATATAGGATATATACAATATATAGGATATGACAATCCTGACAATCTATATATACATATATAGGATATGTAATATGATATAAATAATATGATCATAGAATTAGATTCTGAAGGGGTCTTCACAACCATCTAGTCCAGTGTCCTTACTTTACAGATTAAAACACTACCCTAAAACCCAGAAAGATGTGACTTTTCCAGGGCACAGAAGTAATAAGAGCAACAAAATCTGAACTTGGATTCTGTAACTCTAGCCTAGAGCCAGTATTCTTTCTATTGTGCCATTATGGGTGTTAAACTTAAATGGTACATGATATAGACATTAACACATTTAACATTTTTTAAAAATTACAGTGGAAGGAAATTAGCTCATCTCCCAACAAAGCCTTTTCACTAAAGAGCTGGGGGGAAAATTAATATTAGGTGAGAGGAGAATATGGATAGTCTAGGAATGGAGCACTGCCTCAGGCATAAGAATATCTGAGGTCAATAAGTAAAAGTAACTGTAATGTTAATAAATATGGTTGCCATCCTCCAGGTGACGTGTTAAGAAATTAATGAAATAGCTACATGATTGTGGGTTATTAAAACAATACACTGGAGCCTCACTATAATATAATTTGCTATCAAGGAGAATTTTGTAAAAGGCAGGCACCTGCTAGTTCCAGTCCAAAGGGGGCTAGTTACTAGATTACTAAAAGCTGTTCTCCCGATATGAACCTTGAGGGAAACATCATAGTAGGACTCCAGTGTCGTTTTATAAATTAGAAGAATTTAGGGAACAGCAGACAACTGATTTTCTGGGCCCCAAAATACAAATATAATTGTGAAAAATGAAACTTTATTAAAAGCCTAAGAGAGGTGACAACCGAGGATAGTGGAGAGTACACTAAATTAGGAATCTAGAGACCAGTGTTCTGGTCCTGGTTTGCCCCTCTCCTCCCCCAATAAGCTGTGTCTCAATTCCCCTACCTACAAAATGAAGGGGCTGCACTATCTTTAAGGTTCCCTCTATTTCTTTGTTGATACTATAACCTCTATTTAAACAGGTTGAATTAAAGTTTCACCTCTAATTTCATTCATAATCTTTTGCAAAAACTCCAAAGTTGCCCATTAGTTCTGTTTATTCCCAGTAAAATTACAAATGTTCCTTTCCTTAGGTCCTACATAAACAAACATCAATACAAATTTTAAAAAATCTTCAAATAAATTTTCCATCTCTTTTGTGTCTCTTTTAAAAACTTTCTGATGAAATTATCCTAGAGAAGGTCAAATCATGAACAAAATGCAATCGTTAGATCAAAAAAGGTAAGCTAATGGCATGCCCCTTTTTTGGAGTGAATAAAGGCTACCCTCTTATATATCATCGGAACCATATTTTTTCAATCCCACAGTATTATCAATGCAACTGAGTCAGAAGAAGCCATGGCAGACCTAGCCATGACAACATTTCAGAGCAAGACAGGCAGAGACATGAAATGTCACACCACCGACACAAAAAGCCAGAACTTGGGAGAGTCAGGCTACAACATGCATTACTCAGAGCGTCTCTAATGATTTGATAACTTAAAATACCTCGAAGGCCTAGCTTCCCCACATTCATTTCACTTCTTGGATTTTGGCATTCTGAGGAACAATGGTCTTGATCCAGTCTCTAGTTTATGTTAGCCTGAATGCCATTTTAGACTTCACCCCACTTTCCCTGAGGGCGGGAAATATGAGGAGAGCTTTCCTTCGACCCCAATGATTGTCTGATTATTGGCATGTCCCCTTGCAGAGCAAATAGTAATATCTGATACCTTTCAAACTCTTTTCTTCTCATTTATGGCTGAGACAATGGTATAAATGCCAATTCCCTAACAGGGGACTTTAGCAACATCTGAGCTGTAGCAACAATTAGAAGGGAGAACTATACAAAAGTTGCTAAACTTCAAAGGGCATTTGTGACTCTTGAAAGTAGCTGCCCTGTCTAAAGCACTTTGAAGATTCTACAAGGTAGACAAAGAACTTCTCCATACTAGAGACTAGTTTTTGAAAAAAAAATATTAAAGGAATTAGAGGAAAGCTCCAATTAAGTAGATGCTCTGTGTAGAAGAAAAAATGAGGACAAGAATAATGCAGGGTGAGGACTGGGTCACTTGGAATCTGTACCAATGGAAGGAATGCCACAACAATGACATAAAGAATTCTGATGATATACTGACTAATCACAGGATCACAGAATCAGCACCTGAAGGAATCTGAGTGACCATCTCATCCAAATCCATTATTTTATGGAGTCCAGAGACGCAGAAAACCATATCTCTGTATTCCTAATTTAGTGCTCTTTCCATTGTATTAGGCTGCTATCTCTCTTAGGTTTTTAATAAAGAATCATTTTCACAATCATATTTGTATTTTGGTGCCCAGAAAATCAATAGTCTGATGCTCTCTAACTTCTATTTCTTTAAAAGTCTTACTATGATGTTTCCCTCCAGCCTTCTTTTACCTGAAATGAACAAATTCCTGCCATGTTCATGGACATTCATTCCTGGGGATGCCCATGGAACATCCCTCCTACTCCCTCCACCTAAAGAACTACCTGCCTTCTGTAAGATGTTTCATCTCTCACTGCACAAGAAAGAGTTTCCTCCTAAGTGATGTGGAAAGGTTCTTTCATGAGTTAAAAGAGACTTTTCACATACATATACATATATTCCCTTTAGATTGGAGAAGGATTCTGATAAATCAATTATGAGGTTCCAGTAGAAACTATGATATCTTCCTAAATCAGGCCTAAACTGTTGCCTTGACGGATTAATTTTTCTGCAAGGTTTGCCCATTCTCATCTGTCATGATACAGCCCAAGTGAACATAGTTATCCAACAATGTGTATGCATCAAGTCCCTCCCCTAGTCATAATATAATTTGGGGGATTCATTAGGTATCTCCAAGTCTGATACCTGGCAGATTGTCAATAGCCTACCATTAAGGCTTACTGGGAGCTGGTGAAGCCTGGTAGGTCCCATATAGGACCACTTTTTCCCCAAGTATTTTCCTACTCAGGAGTTTCACACAGGAAAGGAGTCACCCATGAAGTGGTAAGACATCCTGGGCCTCCCTATCTACTCTCAAGATGACCAGTTCTCCAACCCTATGCCAGGTCTTCAATAATAACAATAACCCTCAAGATTAAACTGCCAAGCCTATAGATAGATACTCTAGGTCCCATTTATGGTAGAATCAGGAGATTTTATAAATGTTATCAATTTGATTTTGGAAAGAGAGAGCAAACACCCCAATAATTATATACAGTGTCAGTGAATGGTGTTGGAAATAATTAAATGGCAGTGGAAATAATTAAGAGATGCTCACTTACAACAGAAAATGAGGAAACCAAGCTTCAGAAAGAACAAATGTGAAAATAATGAAAGGCATTTAACCTAGATATAATTGATTCCCTACCTTTTCTCAAAAAATTTAGCAATCAGTCAGAGTGCTATACTATCCAGCCATGACTTATAACTCAGGAAGAACTACAATTTACTCCCAACAATGCCAAAGACATTGCTGAGAACAGACACATACCACCTCCACCCAGAGTCCCAACCCAGAGTTCCTGTTACAACACCAAGACTATTGGGATATGTATGATATTCAAAGCAGAAAAGTTGTTCCAACATAGGCTATCCAGTTATGTAATTAATATATAATTGCAAGAATCTCAGTCTCTACTGGATAGATACTTCTTGAGCAAACCAGACAGTGTAGGAGTTCTAAGAAAAGAACAGAAAGGAAGGATTCATCCAATACTCAACTTCCCAAACTCAAGTCCCATTGGGAGGGAGAGAGGGAAATAAGGAAGGACGGAGGGAAGGAAGGGAGGAAGAAAGGGAAAAGAGGGAGGGAAGGAGGGAAAGAGAGAGGGAGACAGGAAGGATGGGGAGGGAGAGAGGAAAGGAAGGGGGGAGAGAGAGGAAGAGAGGGGAGAAGGAAGGGAAGAAAGGAAGGAGGGAGCAAAATACATAAAAGAAAGCAAGCCAGAAAGTAAGAAAAAATAGATCAGCATCCCCAATCCTTTATATCCAAATGATGGACCAACTCATAGGGGTGATGGAATTGACTTTTATAGGGCATACGTCTAGTCCAAACATGGAAAGATGGTAAAAATAGATAAAAACTATCTAGGCCAGGTACAATCTATATACCTGGTCATGACAAATACTTTGTGTAACACACCCAGCAGTTTTTCAAAGATTCATGAATTGGGTATTTCTGGATCTCCAGAGCAAGGTAGTCATGGTATATCTAATTGATATACTCATTTATTCCCAGAGCCCAGTTCAGCCCAAATTTGTCTGTCAGCTTCCTACACCCACATCAACACCCACATCAGCCATTTGCCAAATTAGAAAACTAAAAATTTTAGCTTCATTTCACATTTCTCCCTGTCATGAACTGTATATTACAGCCAAACTATATCACTAGTAGTTCCCAGAACCTGACAATCAATCACCTTCCTTTATGCAATCATGCAATCCATTTCCATCCTAAAATACACTCCCCTCCTCAGCTCTGTTTTTCAGAATACTTACCTTCCTTCAAAGTTCAGCTCAGGAACAATCACTTTGACAAAAATTCTCTAATCACCTTCAGTCACTGGTTTTCTCTTCTTTCTCAAATTACCTAACCTTTATCTCTATGTAGAGGTTATAATGCCTCAATTATATTATCCCAGTGTCTGAGGACACTTACTAAGCCGATAAGGAGTGTGCATGAATTCAAGGAAAGTAAAATTCATTTTTCAGTGAGAGACTTCTGTCTTTACTAAGAAATCTGCGATAGTTCTTTGACCATATCTACTTTATTTCTATGTTCTCTACCCTGACAATACCTTTCATCAATTTGCAGAAACCACCTCAAGGGCTCACTGGAGGCAGAAGTAATTCAAGGTCAAAAGAAGTATTCAGCCCTGTCTTTATCTTCTTGTATAGTATCCAGTATCATCATGGAAGCCTACTTCTCACATCATCCTGCTCCACACCCTAACTCTGCATGAATTTATCCAACAAGTTGTCCATAACAGGAAATTTTAAAAAGTGCTACCATATAAGGAAAGTAACCACTCATACTGGCATTAACTTAACTTGAAAAAAGTAAATTATAGCACAGCTATATCAATCATCATTTGTCCAGATTGATCTTAAGAACCTAGAGTACTTCCTACAGTTCAATCAACACCAGAAACACTGAACATTACTTTGGTACAATGAAGATTCAACCTCATTATTATTTATATTTCCAATATAACAATATGCATGCATATATGTTGTCAAGAAAGGCCAAATGTGAATACCTAAAGGATCATGCACCTTAACAGGTAGGTTTCTACAAGTAGCAAACCTTGTCCCTCCCTCCCAACCAGTTTTAATCTACAAGCAGCACACCTAGAATACCTACTCTCAGATCTAATTCTCTCTCCTCTTCAAAACAGGTATCCAAGGAAAGATCAATCTCTGATGAAATCCTACACCTCTTCTGTACATAAATCATGGACAGTGCTTCATCATTGCCGTGGAAGGGGAGTGCTTCAAGACATGATCACTGGGAACTTCTGATGGCTACAACTCTAAGACATTTGTTGCCATGTCCAGGAATACAAGGCACGGGCCAAAAATCCCATGGAACAGGCTGACTGCATTATTTGGAAACCCCCACCCTTTCCTTGTTGACAATAAAATTAAATTTCATCATGAACCTCCCCTATTCCATGGAAATTATGCCATCTAGTGGTAGTATGCATCCTAACCAAAAGGACTTAACTTTCTTCCCTATATTAGACCTCCCACCACAGCATGAACTGTCCAACTATTTTTTTTTCTTTTAATCCAGTGCTTAATTCTTTTTTGTCATCTTTTAATTTTTTTGCCATTTTTTCATCTCCCTTCATTTTTTGACATATCCCATGTGGAAATTTGTTTAGTTTTGCATAATTACTCACTCTATTCCTGATGGACTAGTTCAAATTCTACACCATCCCTTTTCATATCATCTCCCACCAGGATCCCCTTTTTATCTCAAGATCCTGGAATAAAGTATTTACAAAATCAAAAGTTCACCCTTTCTAGAGCAAATCATTCTCTGTAAGACAGAAAAAGGAACAAGAAAAGAATACCCTGGATCTATAGCACTATCAAAATGATTACTGTCTATCGCAGAAGTTTGTCAGATTTTGATATATTCTTCCACTCAGGACACTCTCTGTTATGGCTGTCACCCTTAATTTTTTTATCGCGTTTCCCTTCGAACTTCCATAGTCAATACCTTATAGGAGGAGATCTCAGGCTAACTTGCAGTATGCCCCAAAGTAGCCAAAATGGCACGTAAACAGGGAGCCAATTCCATCACAATTCTGGGAAATTCATGAGTTGAGGAAACCAGATCTGGTGATCTCCCTATTCCCTTTGCACCAAAAGATCTTTCCAGAAACTAACAGATATTCCTTTCTACCCCGCACCCCCCACTCATCAAATTACATAGGTGATGAATGAACAGGATTAGCCTCCAACTCTAGATCCAATAGTGTTTCTAGTAACTGGAGAGGCTTCATACATTCAAAAGCAATCATACTTCAAACCTCCACTATAGTCTTCCTCTGGGGCCAACAGACATTTAGTCCATCTTGAGTTCCATATTTGAATTTTTCAAGCTTGCTCAGACTAGTCAAAATTCATACTTCATTGGCAGTAGCCTTCAAGAACTCAGAAAACATTGTGGGATGAGACAACGAAACAGACTTCTTGACATATTTGCACAAACTAAAACATATAATACATATTTACTTTCATTGAATTTTTAATGGATATTTTATCACATTTAATATCTAAAAGAAGATTGTTTACTGATTCATTTCAAATGTCTATACACCATTTAAAAATTAAAACTAATTTTAAAATTATAAGCCAAAATAACTACAGATAAAAAGTTTTAGTTTTCTCAATGTTTAGATTAGAGCTAATATGATTCAGATTTTTTATTTTTGCTTCTTCTCTAAATGTGAAAATAAAGTATGATGTATTTGTAGCCATTATTTGAAAAGTTCATTTCCATCAAACCATTTTAACTCCTGACAGAAACCTTTTGAGATATGGTAACTAAAGTAATTTGTAAGCAAAGACATCCATCACACTACATTGGTCACATATACTTGCCTCTATTTAGCATATGCATTACCTGTATAGTTAGAATACTAATTATGGCTAGCATATACAATTAATCTTTGGTCTTATCTCTATTGAATAACACAAATGCTTAAGTGATTAAAATGTCTCCAGACATTTTATAGATACCAAGAAGCATAAAATTTCTGTGAAATATTCACATGTTATACAAGGATGGAACATTTTAAATGCTAAATACATTAATATAATCAAATATAAAACTACTCACCTGCATTGACTATGGCATCAATCTCAAGCAATGTGATGTCACCTCTATAGAGTGAAACTTTTTCACTCAGACTTTTCTTCACTTGTGAAACTTCCTGGGCACTTTCATCTATAATCCAACAAGAAAAATGTGATGCATTTTAAGTAGTAGTCTTTAAGAGAAATCTTATTCATTATAACATCTGTTAAAGAATCATTCATATAAGATAGTTTGTTCTTAAAGCAAAAAGTCACAAATGGAGTTTATATTTGACAGTCTTGCACCTAGATGGCTAGTTAAAGAAAAAGATATTTTCAATGAATGGAGAAAGAGTATCCCAAAAGAACAATTTCAGAATTGTGTGTACAGCAGTCACTCCACAATTATTGATTGGTTGATTATTTAAATTTAGGTCAGGAATAAACTATCATTTGCTAGTATTAATTTTATTGCAAAAATTCCTGTTTTAATACCAAAAATATAAATTGCTAGTTTCAGATCTAGGTAAAGAAAAAGGAGCTGTACAATTTCTCAGAGAAGGAAACTCCGATACGAGCAATGATTTCCATTTGTAACTCCTCCTCATTCACTTAAGTATTTATGATTCGCCCTAGATGGAGCTGCTAGCTTAAAACGGAGATCAAAATAGCTTATACAAAGTCCAACATGTTTAATATGTAGTATTTTTAAAAAACAAAATTTTGCCTCTTCAAAAACTGTGTCCTTTTTCTCAATTTTAAGTTTTTTTAAATTATCAAAACTATGTGGCTAATATGATACGGCTTTTCAAAAAATTTTTTTTGAAAAAAAATGTGAGTATAAAAAGCTAAGCAGTACACAAAACTGTTTGAAATAGTTATAAGGTTAAACATTCTTAAAACAACTCTGCTCTAATCCCCAAAAATTGAATGACTGTTTTGGCTTGCAATTCAAAAAGTTTTTAAAAAGGCTTACTGAGAGTTTATAGTTTATAGCAAGGGAAAATAAGGCCCTTTATTCCTCTCTAATATGTCTTTCCAATTTTCACCAGAACTATTTACCTTTCGGTGCATAAGAATAAATAGAAACTATAAACTATCAATCAATCAATAGGCACTTTTGATCCATATGTGCAAAAATACATAGAGAAGAGTTTTTTTGTGGTGGCAAAGAATTGAAACTGAAAAATGCCCACCAATTGGGGAATAGCTGAATAAGAATATGGCTTCATGAAAACCTGAGAAGACTCAGAAGAATGATACAATGCAAAGTAAAATAAGCATAACCAGAAAAATCACTATATAGAATAAGTGCAGTATTGTAAAGGACAATCAATAATGAAAGACTTAATCATTCTAACCAAAACAATGATCCATGACAATTCCAAAGAACTCATAATGCAAAATTCTCTCTACGTCCAGAGAGAGAGAACTGATGAACTGAGTGCAGATTGAAATGTATTTTTTCACTTTTTAAAATTTTTCTTTCTTTTTTTTATAACATGGTTATTATAGAAATGATTTGCATGACTATACATCTATAATGAGTATTTAATTGTTTGTCTTCTCCATAGGGAAAAGAAAGGGTGAAGGGAATGAGAGAATTTGTAATTCAAAACAAGTAAATATCTAATTTTTTAAAATAAGCATTAAAACATTCAATATGTTTCAGGCACTTTGATAATCATTAAGGATACAAATAGAACATAAAAAAGAACCTGTCCTCAAGGATTTTATATTCTACTAGGGGAAAGAACATGCCTATGATCGGTATATGCAAAATATATAGAATTGATGAAGCATAACCTTAAATGGGAAGAAAACAGCAGTTGGATAGACAAGGAACAGATTTTTTGCATAAATTGACATTTGAGTAAAATTTTGAGGAAGTGGAAGTGGAAGAGGAATCATTCTGGGCATGAAGGCAACTATTACACAAGAGATGAGGAGACGAGCATTGTATCTGAGAGTAAATAAGGCAATATGACTGGACAAAAGAGCACATGGAGGGGAATCATGTGCAAGAAAACTACAGCATAGAACGTAGCCAAGTCACTAATAACAATAATTGCCAAACAGACTTTATATTTGATCATAAAGCTAATAGAGACAACTGGAGTTTACTGAATAGATAGGTAACAATCAGACCTATTCTTTAGGGAAAAAGCACGTTGGCAATTACATGGAAAATGAATTAGAATGAGGAGAGGCTTCAGGTAGAAAGACCAATTAAAAGGCTACTGAAAATTGATAAGGGCTACATTATTTCATAAACTGTGTGGTCTCCCAGCAATTTAGTAATTATTATAGCCCTGAATAACATGATTCAAACTAAATCGTGGATGTTCATCCAGTGTCTAGTTACCTCCATTCTTTAGAAAGCACTGAATAAAGAGTCAGGAAAGCTTAGCACAGTGCTTCTTTCCTTTTTATTTCTATAGGAGCAGTTCAGTATGGTGTGGCTCTATATTAAAATAATAATAATAATACTGATTTAGACATAACACAGGTCATGTCCCCTTAAAAAATAGTCATCAATTAATAAAATACATGTTCCCTAATTACAAACTCTGATGTTCCTCTATCTTACCATAGCTTCCATAATTCTGTCAAGCTCCACCCCTCCTAAACCTATGTATTGTCTTCAATGAGACTGCCAATCCTTTCATCCCTTCATACTTCTTCAGGTCATTGCCCCAGCTCTAATTTCACTTTCCTCACTTTCCAACCTCCATCCAGTAATTGGCCATTTCTCTTTTACACCATCTTCTGCTCTCAAATCCCTTCATCTCTTATCCTATCACCCATCTTTTGCGGAAACCCAGACTGGATTACTCCAACAATAAATCTCATCTCCACTTCACAACCTGATAAATTCAGCTACCTCACAACTGTGCTAACTGGCTGCATTATAAACTAACCCTCACTGCAGCAAGCGAGTTCTTTTACTGCTCTCTGATTCTAATCTTGATTCCCTAGCTCACTCTCCACAGAAGCCAATCCAAACTTCTCCTCATCACTCTCTCAACTAAGCACCTTGACTCATATTAATGAAAAAAACTGAGGTCACTGAATGCGAGCTCCTTCTTTTCCACATTCTCTTCATATCAAACTCTTTGACATCATCTCCCATGCTTACCACCCCTTTCTTCTCCTTGCTTACATCTGAGACAGAGGTTGCCCTTCTCTTTATTGTGCATTTCATTCTATCACCCCGTCTTTTCCAGCAAATTACATCCTGCCCTTTCCCCACACTACATCATAATTCTACTCTACTGCCTTCCAACAAAGCCCCCTTCCCCCCAAGCTCTTGTCCTAAGTCTTTCAAATTTTCTTAGTTAAATATCTTCAAGTCAAACAGCTTTTTTAAAAAGCTTCACTTCCTCTTCTCCCTCTCCTCAAACCTTTGCAATCTGGCTTCTGACCTAAACATTCATTAAAACTATTCTAACAGGAATTACTAAGAGTTCCTTAAATGACATCGAATGGTCTTCTCAGTCTTCATCCTTCTCAGGCTCTCTGCTGCACTGCAACAGCATTCTCCTGGCTCTCCTCCTGCCTGTCTGCCTGCTTCTTAACAGTGCTGGTTCATCATCCATATCATGCCTCCTAACTGGGGCTGTTCTGCCTGTGTTCTGTCTTCTTGGGAATCTTATCACCTCTTATTATGGGCCAGAACTTGAAACAGGAGATAAGTGAGTGGAATCGATAGAGACAATGGTTGTTTAACATGATGCTTAACAATTCTCTGGTTCAGTACATGTACTTGGTACTTACTATATAGTTCTACAAGATTCACACCTTTAAGAGAGCATATATAAGTTAGGAGCTTCAGCCAGGATTCAGTCTGGAAGATTCAGAAGCCAGAGAAGGCAGGTGGGAGCAGAAGCTCTTAGAACCAAGGAGAGAGATAGGTCTCCAGAAAAACTAGCCAAGTCTCAAGTGAAGGAGACAAGACTTTGAAGGAGACAATAAAGGATTTGGACTTTAATACCTGGCTGTATTTGGGATGATTACTGAATTGAAACAAAGGCTGCTTCCAGAGACCCCAAGGAAATCCCAATAAGAGAAGATTACATTTTAGAGAAAAATATTATAACCTCTCATATGCCAATAAGCAAAAAGTATACATATGTGTATGTGTACATATATATATAGAATATCTGTATGTATATATGTACATATATGTAGGTGTGTATATTTATATGTATATATAAATTTTAATGGTTTTTAAGGCATAGTATTCTGAAAAGTAATGTAATGGGATTACATAGCAGAAATACAAAAAGATATAAAGGAGTAATTAGAAAGGGGAAAAATTAGTTTTGACGATGTCATTTCTTTCCTCTATATCTTTTGTGAACTAATATTTTATATTCTACAATAACATTATATTCTATATGTTATATATAAATATATATTATATTCTATTTTAACATTGTAACAAAAGAAACAGAAGTTCAATTCCCTTTTTATTCTCCTAAATATCACCATGCTAAAATATTAAAATGGATCAGTAATCCCACTGATTAGAGTTCCCTCTCATAAGGCAAGGCCCTAACTCATCCATGTCTATCTCTTGACTACATTTTCCCAAAAATGTGACAGAAGGTCCACCCAACATGCTAGAATTTTTCATTTTTTTTTAATCAACATTGCAACGATATCAATGGGTCACTCTGGCTGTTTACTTGTTATTCCTTGTTTTGCCATGCTTTTTTTTCCTGTCACAAAATTCCTTGATGGTATCTTTTATTCCTGTTCTCCTTGAGAATTCCCCATCAGTTTTATTTTTGCTGCTTTCCCATTGTCCTCTGAGTGATCCTTATCTTTAGATCTTCGAAGTTAATTGTGTTCCCTATCTATTTTCATCCAACACTGGTAAAATAGGAGTATTGAAAAAAATGGGCCTTTGGGTTAATTAAATTTGGTAGTCAATATAAGAACTTTGGAATTTCCTGAAATCAATTCAATCTCTTCCCTTCCTTAAACTTTGGGCCAACCTCACTGCCCACCTATACAACCAAATGAATCTTAATTACTTGATTTTATATGCGATTATTGGGAATATTAACCTAAATAGATATCATTCACTTTTTAAATAATAAATCAAGAGGATTAAATGTATGATATTAACTCAAGATAATTATTACCAAGGGAAGTACCTCAATTTTCAGCCCAAATGTCTTTATGTGACAAGTTACATGAAACATCTTAAATACCCCATTAGAACAAACTATTCAGTTGAAAGGTCAATCTGTTAATTCTCATTTAACTAATTATTTCACACTATTTTAATAGTAATACTTATTATACCTCTAAGCAATGAAATTCTTGGTCACTTCCTTCTCTCAGCACAGAATACAAATTTAACAAATTAAAATTAAACAAAGATGCATTCAATGCATGAAAAACATTCAGTTAAACTACACAGAAGAAACAAGGTACATCTACTACTATTCTTGATACTCTTTGCTCTTTCTAAAAAACAGAAAATTTTGTTTCTGGCATATCAGTGACTATAAATCATAGAACACCATAATCTCTGAAAAGACAAAACTTCAAGTTACCCAAAGGATAAGAGAAAAATACTAGATGAAAGTAAGCAGATTGCAGCAGATTATCAGTAATATAGCTCCTGAGATATCATCTAAGAAATGTTTGATCAAGAAATTCAACAAACATTGTTAAGTGTTTGTTAATTTAAACTAAAAGAAAAGTTAAGTTATACAGCCTAAATACTACATTAATGCCAGTGAAATGTTAAAAGGCCTAATAGGCATCCAGTATGCTATAGATTCTCTGTGAAAGGCTAATGAACAAGTATTCTCCAAGATGAGAAGGTTTATAGGGTTTATAATACGCACTGATAAAAGAAATAACCACATCCATAAAAATCATAGATCTATTAAGTACTGATATGTCTAATATCATCATTCATTTTTCCTGGGGGGGGGGGGAAACCTAATGAAATACATAATCACAAGTCAGCTTTGGAATCAGAAGTCCACCTCTGACACATAGTGACTAAGCAAGTAACATTATCTCAGTGACTAAACAAACTCTTAAGACCATAACATTCCATTGATTAATGAAAGGAATTTCTAGCTCCAAGAGCCTCCTGTATCAATAGAATTACAAGTCCAAATCCAATTCCTTTCCCTACTCTCATTTCTCCTTGAGTTTGAATTCATCGTTGATGTCAGAATGTTAATGTAAATGAGCAATTTCCTTCTTTTGTGCCTCCAGCTCTAGCTAGGAAAGGGAAAAAAGTGCTAGACCATGAGAACACATATATACTAATGACCTCCCCTCAATTCCTTCACTGGATGCCTTCCAAGAACTAAAATCTGAATATGGACAGAAGGAGCATAAAGCAACCATACAAAATGTGTGTCCAATTCTGGTGTTACCTCCAAAAAAAAAAAGGGGGGGGGGAGCTATTCAAAAGAAAAAAAAAATCACCTAATTATAATTTCTTCTAAATTAAGCTGAAATTTCTCTTATCTGTTATTTTCAGGCTCTGATTAGGGCCTATTTTATATATAGTTCAAAATAAACTATAGAGAGATCAGGTAGACTGATTCAAGTCACTCAGCAAATAGTAAAGGGCTGCATCTGATGCCTAATCACTTAACTACAGCATTTCTCTTTGAATTGTGTTATACGTTGCTAGAATTAGGGGAAAAAAACCAATAAAACTCAAATCTTCTGAGGCAAAGCTTCTTAAACTCCATATGGGCTCATGTAACTGAATGTAGATTTGAGAAAAATTTGGCAACAGTAAAGGGCTTCTGGATGTGCAATGATCAAAAATTAATTAAAAATCAAATGCATAATGAATCTGAAGTGTTTCTGAGAGCACTTGCATCTACAACTTCACTACAGCCTTAGTCTGAACACACAACATGCACACTTTGCACTACCTATGCCATCATACCATGTAATGCCAACAAAAGCTGCAAGAAACACATTGGTTCAGATTTGAGATTATTGTATGTTAGGAACTGCAGTGTTTTTACTGTACATACAAAGCTTTCTACTCTCACAGAAACATAATAGTTTAATTACAGAAAATAGAGACTTCAGTTAGATAAAACAATTGATATTTTTAATATGGCATAGTTGTTACTTTATACAAGATATGTTTATAAAGAAAGCTTACATGACAAATGATTGTTTTGTTGATCTTTGGAAGGGTACACAAGAGGGGAACTGATATAGATATAGATATATTTTAAAAGTGAATAAATTTTTCACAAATGAAGGTTTGAAGTGAAAAAACTGAATTGCATTCCTAGAGCAATGAAGGACAATAATTTTGGATTTGTAGCAAAAATTAAAGTTGATGGCAATGAACTATCACTTGTACTCACTGCACAATCTATTGGGAAATACTTGTAGCCAAAAATTCATCACCAAAGTTAGATTTTGTGCTTCTTAATAATATTAAAACCATAAATTCATTAAAAGCCACACCCTTAACAATCATTTCTTTTCAAACCTTTTCAAAGACATGGATTCCAATCACAAAACCTTATTACTTCATACAGATGGCAAAGCTTAAAAAGATTCTTGAAATTGAAAGATAAAACTATTATATTTTACTGAACAGAAATCCAACTTTGTACATTTTTTCATAACAATTTGTTGTTTCCAAAACTTGTTATTTGTCAGATTTTTTTTAAAGTTCTGATTTAAACATGTTGCTTTCAAAGAAAATATTGTAACATATTTGTCAAAGGATAAAATCAAAAGTTTTACTTAAAAAGCTAGCATTAAGAAAAACAGGGGAAAATGGTTCTTTATAAATGTTCAATATCTACAGATGATTTATATCTGAAAATAATCTTCCCAAAGATTTAATTGCAAGAGTTATAATTGCACTTGAAGAAAATGGTGCTCATCAGTAAAATATTGGGGAGGAGGAAAAGGGGCAAAGGAAAGAGAAAAGTATAATTTGAGGTTAATAAAATGGCAGGAAATACAGAATTAGTAGTTTTAACCATAAATGTGAATGAGGTGAACTGTCCCATAAAGTAGAAATGAATAACAGACTGGATTAAAAGTCATGATCCTACAATATGTTGTTTACAAGAAACACATTTAAAGCAGTGTGATACATACAAAGTAAAGATAAAAGGCTGGAGCAGACTCTATTATGCTTCAGGTGAAGTTAAAAAAAAAAAAAAAGCAAGGGTGGCCATCCTGATCTCAGATCAGGCAAGAGCAAAAATTGATCTAATTAAAAGAAATAAGGAAGGAAACTATCTTGCTAAAGGGTACCATAGATAATGAAGCAATATTAATACTAAACATATATGCACCAAGCGGTATAACATGGAAATTCCTAAAGGAGAAGTTAAGAGAGCTGCAAGAAGAAATAGACAGCAAAATTATAATAGTGGGAGATCTCAACCTTGCTCTCTCAGAACTAGATAAATCAAAACACAAAATAAATAAGAAAGAAGTTAAAGAGGTAAATAGAATACTAGAAAAGTTAGGTATGATAGATCTCTGGAGAAAATTGAATGGAGACAGAAAGGAGTACACTTTCTTCTCAGCAGTTCATGGAACCTATACAAAAACTAAGCATATATATTAGGACATAAAGACCTCAAAATTTATAATAACTCAAGCCCTTCTCCAATTAACAAATGGTCAAAGGATATGAACAATTTTCAGATGAAGAAATTGAAACTATTTCTCATCATATGAAAAGGTACTCCAAATAACTATTGATCAGAGAAATGCAAATTAAGACAACTCTGATATACCACTACACACCTCTCAGATTGGATGAGATGACAGGAAAAGACAATGATGAATATTGGAGGGGATGTGGGAAAACTGGGACACTGATGCATTGTTGGTAGAACTGTGAACGAATCCAACCATTCTGGAGAGCAATTTGGAACTATGCTCAAAAAGTTATCAAACTGCATACCCTTTGACCCAGCAGTGTTTCTACTGGGCTTATATCCCAAAGAGATCTTAAAGGAGGGTAAGGGACCCACACATTTAAAAATGTTTGTGGCAGCCCTCTTTATAGTGGCCAGAAACTGAAAAATGAGTGGATGCCTATCAGTTGAAGAATGACTGAATAAGTTATGTTACATTATGTAATATGATGTTATGTAATATTATTGTTCTTTAAGAAACAATCAGCAGGATGAATACAGAGAGGCTTGGAGAGACTTACATGAAACTGATGCTAAGTGAAATGAGCAGAACCAGGAGATCATTGTACATGACAACAAGAAGACATCTTTCTCTTCAACAATGAGGTGATTCAAACCAGTGCCACTTGTTCAATGATGAAGAGAGCCATCAACACCCAAAGAGAGAACTGTGGGAACAGAGTGTGGACCACAACATAGCATTCTCACTCTCTCTTTGTTATTTGCTTGTATTTTGTTTCCTCTCAGTTGTTTTTTCCTCCTTGATGCAATTTTTCTTGTACAGCAAGATAAGTGTATAAATATGTATACATATATTGTATTTAACATATATTTTGACATATTTAACATGTATTGGACTATCTGCCATTCAGGGAAGGATGGGAAAATTTGGAACAGAAGGTTTTGCCAAGGTCAATGTTGAAAAATTACCCATGTATGTTTTGTAAATAAAAAGCTTTAATAATTTTTTAAAAAAGAGTTATAATTGATCATCTAAAGTTTCTGTAGACACAGTTTCAGAAATACTTTCCTTCAAATTTTGATTCTTAAAAATTAAGTTGGATTCATAAAACATATTCAATTAAAATTTAAAATGTCACTTGTCTGCCATAAAAGTTTAAGAAGAATTTGTTGAGTTATATCAAGCATCACAGATTTAAAACTTGAGTTTCCTAAAAAAATCATTAAATTAATTTTGATTTTGGATTAGAACAGAATTTCCAACATTTCTGAAATGACCTTTAAAGCAAATTCTGTCGTTTTGTACTACATATTAAGGTGAAGCAGCATTCTCAGCACTGATGATAATAAAATCAAAATATGAATCAATTTTGAAAAATGTTGAAGATAGTCTACATCTTGCAGTATCAAACATTCTGCCAAGATTTAATTATTTATAGAAAAATAAATAAACATAATATCTCATTAGTATGCAAATTTGCTTTCATCTTTAATAAATGATAAAATTATATATATAAATACAAATGAATTATTTTTAAATAATTTCTTTATGATTATCAATAAGTTTTTATACCTTCTTACATAGGTATAAATATCTATACCTATGAAGAGAACATAAAAATTTGGGGGGGCCGAAAAAGGACTGTGAGTAGAAAAAGTTTAAGAAGTTCTCTTTATTGAAGCAGTATAGTCTATTAGAGAGATTCTGGGCAAGGGAGACAAGAAATTTAAGTTCTAATATCAGCTCTGTCATCTCTTGTCTTTCTCAGAACTAAAATGCTGGATTCCATGAATCTCTCTCTAAGTCAGTTTCCTAGAGCATTAAAATGAAGCTGGTATAATAACATAGGGCCTATCTTCCTCATATAGATGACAGAGCAGATGGCCTGGAGTCAGGAAAACCCAAGTTTAAATCCACTCTCAGACATTTACTGACTATTTGACTTTAGTCTATTTACCACAGTTTTCTCATATGTAAAACAGGGATAATAATAACATCTATCACTCAGGGTTATTGTGAGGAGCAAATGAGATAGTAATTGTAAAGCTCTTAGGACAATGCCTGACACAAAATGGGTACTATATAAATATTACCTACTATTAGAGAATAAATCATTTCGAAAGCATTCTGAAAAAAAAAAAGAAAGAAAGAAAGGCTACATATAAATGAAGGTAGCACTCTTGTTCTAATAATGCCTCCGTAACTTGGAAAGCTGCTTAATTTTCAATTTGCTCCACTTTAAGTGTGGAGGACAGTACCTGAGGGTCTAACAAATTTTGTTGTAACAAACCCTGATGTCTATAAAGATATTCTTTAATCTCTGCCTTGGCACTTATTTTCAGAGCATCAAAAAGTAAAAATTAACACAGTGAAAGTTTTGTGGGGGGGGATGGTTCCCCAGACTAAAAGTAAAATCTCTGAGCAACAACATACTAATCAGGCTCTCTTGAAATTTCTTCAGTTACTTCTGGGACTTGATAAATTTATGTTACAGTCTCTGCCATGTAAGTTTAATTAACATGTAAATGAGCTTCTCATATCCTGAATGGCTATTTCCCACTGAGAACTGGTTCACAAAGTTTTAAGTCAGTTAGAGAAATATGATTACAAATAGCAACTTTTAAGGAACACTGGTCTATCACAGACTATTTTTCAAGCTAGTTATGCTATGAATCTGAAAGTAAAGTTATTTATAAAATACCAAATGGAAGAAAATCTTTCATTAATCAAGTCTATGAAGCGATTATGAGTAAGTATGAAATATGATGATCTATTGAAAAATGCTGTTAATTATTCCTGTTTCTGAAACAAATAAAGCAGGGTAGCAATAGAAAAAATAAAATTCTTAGCATTTTCTTACATTTAAGGCAATTTAAATTTCATGCAATATAGATGAAATAATATCCTTTATGTGGCTGAAGAAGTAATGCATAGATGACTGAAATTTTTTACTCTTTTCCATTTTACCAGTCACCTTGGGAAACACTATGAGTACTCGGCTAAAAATGAGTTGAATCTTGTTGAAATTAATTAATTTATAGATAGCAAGCTAGACTTATTTTTAAAAAATTCATGATTCAGTTTTTACATTTTTTAATCTCTTCATTTTCAATACAGTAGGTAAAGCACTAGATTTGGAAACATGAAGACCTGAATTGGAACACTACCTCAAAAACTTACTAGCTGTGTAACCCCATGCAAGTCACTTAATCTCTCTGACTTTCCACATCTGTAAAAAGGGTATGATAATAACACCAACCCTCAAAAGATTATGGAGATATGTTGTGGAAATGACGTCTGTAAAGGTAACATCAGATAATATGCCATTTTAAGGGTTGCACACATAAAGCGCTTTGCAGCTCTTAAGGGGGTAGCTAAGGTGCAGTAGATAAAGTGTCAGAAGACAGATGTCTCGGGAAGATGAGACCTCAGACATGTGTGACCCTGGGCAAATCATTTAACCTTTCTTGCTGATGGCAAACCACCCCAGGATCTTTGCAAGAAAACCCTAAATGGGGTCACAAAGAGTCAGACAACTGAAATGACTGAACAACAGCAGCAACACTTCAAGTTCTCCATAAATTCTAGCTATTATTAAATAAAATAATAAAATTATTAATAAAAAGTGATAATAAAATAATAAAAATTTATTATTAATAAAAATATTGATTAAAATAATAAAATTATTAATAAAATAATAAAAATTTACTGTTTTCTATATTTGCACTATCATCATGGCATTTATTAATACCAGACAGTATAATTAATTCAAGTTAATGATGATTTATTAAACTACATGCCTATTATGTGCCAACTTCTGTGTTAAGTGGTGGATATACAAAGAAAGGTAAAAATCAGTCTCAACTGCCTGCCTTTAATGGAAAAGACAACTATATGCAAGTAATTACATATAAACACAAGATAAAATTGAGATCAACAACGGAGGAAAATCCTCCATTTGGACAGGTTGAGTTTAAGATGTATATGGAACATCCAAATTGAGACATCCAATTAAGCAGCTCGGAGACTGAAGATTCAGTGATAGGTTAGATTAGGCAGCAATGTCTTTAATAATCTATAAATTCAAGGAGCATCTGTCTACTAAGGATGGAAAACAGGATAAGTGAATTGAAGAGAGATAAACCAAGAGCCAATGAATAATTGCAATGTAAAGGGAGAGGAATAAGAAGCCATGAAAGACATCCATGTGAACATGAGAAACAAAAAATAGATACCCAAGAGCAGCCAATTCCAATGTACCATGTAGTTGGGAATGTCAAGTAATAGTCTGATCTGTATTCAAAAGGTATTCATCCACTGTTAAAACAGCAATCCACTATAACCTAGTTATTTTTATTCATAATGAACAATTCTTGAAATATATTAAATATGTCATCATACAAAGATAATCAAGTTTCTAGTTCCCATTTCTGACCTTCTCCCTTCCCCATGAAACAAAAATATCCATCTGCTATGAAGAGGAAAAAATGAAATAATGACATATCATCTTTTAAATTTTATAACTATTACCATATCATTCCTAATCAAGAATGGAAGTAAATAATATTTGAAAGAAGGTTTAATATTCTAAAGAAATCCCACCATTATCAATTATGTGTATCCTCCATCTCCAAAACAAATAGAAACCAATGCCATGTAGCATACTTGCTGGATGAAAGGGACCCTGTTAGCTGGTTTGCCTGCCTCATAACAAAATCCTAAAGACTGAAGAAAAAATTATGCAGGTGAATGCCATTTGATTAGGGGAAAGGGAGAAGAAACAAATGGATAAAAAGATCACTTTCACAGTTGAGCGATTAACATCAAGGCTAATCATTTTCAGCATCTTTAGTGAGCAAAAATTTTTAAAATTGCTTCTATCAACTTATAGTGATTTCTGTAGAGAAGTGGTAGAAGCTCAGAATTATTTTAAGTCATTAAATTATTCTTTCCCCGATTGAAATTTGCTTCTGAAAAAAAAATGCTAATTCCTTTAGCTTTTCATTTTGTATTCTCTAAGGGTTTATCACTCAATCACATTTTTTATCATTTAAAACATTGACAATTTAAGGTCTAATGGAAGTAGTGTTTGTATACTTTAAATGTGTGTATATGTGCATATTTATACATATATCACATAATATAGCACATTTCAGAACAATCACAGAATAAATAAAGGTGACTAAGACTGTTTCTGAAAATGTTCTTGAGTTTTTACACATTGTAAAATAAATTGAAAATACACAGAATTCTTTTTTTAAATAGCTTTTTATTTACAAGTTATATGCATGGGTAATTTTACAGCATTGACAATTGCCAAACCTTTTGTTCCAATTTTTCCCCTCCTTCCCCCCACCTCCTCCCCTATTTGGCAGGATAACCAATACATGTTAAATATATTAAAGTATAAATTAAATACAAAATAAGTATACATGTCTAAACCATTATTTTGCTGTACAAAAAGAATAGGACTCTGAAATATAATACACAGAGTTCTTACATATCATCATTCTTCCCAGATTGATAATTATCTTTTAAAGCTTGTAAATTGTCCTAATAATTGTGAATAAATTGTGAATAATAAAGATATGCTGAAGTCCAGGTTGCAGATTCATCACCCTTTCCATTTTTAGGAAAAGAACAATAATCTTTCACATCTTTCAATAATCTTTTCACCTCCTAAAGACAAGAAACTGAACCAGACATACCTTAAAATCCCTTCCTACCTGGTGATTGATTCTACAATTAGAAGAGGATAGTGGAATTACAGATTTTTAACACTGATATCCAAAGAAACCAATGTGCATTACCACTATCAATTAAGGGTAAAGATAGCTAATATGAAAATAATAACCTCTCATCAAGGCTTGTAACTAAAAACTACATAGAAATTTTCTTTTGTTTTTGTTTCCTATTGTGCACTAATAAAAAAGATCACATTAATTACGTCAAATTCCTTCAATTAAAATGTGTGAATAGAGCAATAAGCTAGAATAAAATGGGAAACTCCTTCAGTTGAAGACACATAAAACTAAACATCCTAATATTGTCTTACCCTGAAACAATCTCTCTTAAAGATGTGATTTATCAAAGCAATAATATAGGGATAAGCAGAAGCATCTCAACATAAATTTTGTGATAGTACAGAAAAAAAACCCACTGATTTTCTCAGCCTAGCCTTTCTGTAAAAGGCCTCCATTTTCTATACTGCTATTCTCTATTCTGGATGCCTCTCTAGTGATCCTAACCCTATCATACTGCATCCTCCTACCTAGTACCCTCAGCCTGTCCCTTCTCTGTAACCTCCTGCATCTGTGACCCGGATTCCCACCTACCCACCCCTTACAATGAATCACCTCTTCTCTATTGGAGACATTGGAACAGACCGAGTCACTTATGAAAAAACAGCTCAGGTACAAGAATAGGAAAAGTCCTCTTTTTTGAATCATTTATCCCTTTCTTTCTTCTGTGTAACCTAAAGATCATATCAAAGGCCTGGACTCTAAGGCTTTATCATGTGCCTATAAAAATGTATTTGTATCCCTGAATCTCAGTCTAAATCTGATTCTGGATATATTCATGCCTTCTTCCTTTAACACCCTTCTTATAGTAATTTATGTACGTATTTCATACACAGAAAGGTTATAAACTCCTCTGGGAACAGGATCTGCATACGTTGTTTGATAAATGTATATTGAATTAAATTGCAAATTCCAGTTACTACAGTTACTGATGGATAATAAAAGAGAAATGTAAAGAAGGACAGTTACATGGCATAGTGGAAAGAAAGCCTAACCTGGAGTTAGAAAGACCTGAATTCAAATTCAGCCTCAGACATACAATAGCGTGCGACACTGGGCAAGTCACTTAACCTTGTTTGTCTTGGTTTCCTCATCTGTGAAATGAATTAGAGAAAGAAAAGCATCTACAATATCTTTGCCAAGAAAACTCCAAATGGGGGTCATAAATAATTGGACACAACTGAAAACGACTAAACAATAAAATTATAAAAAGTTATGACATTATTTTTATAAACTTTCTGAAAAATCCACAACCTCAGGCTTTAAAGAGCCATTGAGAGAAAAACAGGATCAAAGTCATATGATATTGTGAAAAAAATACTGGATGAAGTCAGAAAATTTGGGTTCAATTACACTCAGCAATCTATTATAGGTGAGATTTAAAGCAAGACACTTAAAACTTTCTAGGCCTAAATGACTTCATCTATAACATGAATGGGTTGGCCAGGAACTATAGGAACACAATTACAAAACACTTTTCATACAAATACAGACAGATCTACACAATTGGAAAAATATTAATTTTTCATGGGTTGGCCAAGCCAGTATAATAAAAATGACAATACAACGTAAATTAATCTCTTTATTCACTGAATCATATATAGTATGTGTATATATATATAATAGTAATCAAATTACCAAAAAAGTTATTTTATAGAGTTAGAAAAATAATGTTTACTTAGAAGAAACAAAGATCAAGGATATCAAGGGAATAAATGGAAAAAAAAAGTGAAGGCAGTCTAGCTGTATCAGATCTCAAAATGTTTTATAAAGTGAAAATTATCAAAATAATCTGATACTAGCTAAGAAATTGAGTAGTGGATCAGTAGAATAGGTTTGATACACAATACATTACAGTAAATAAGCATAAAAATCTAGTATATGATAAACTCAAAGATCCATGCTTTGGGGACAAAAACTCATTATTTGACTAAAAACTGCCAGAAAAAAAAAAAAAAAAGGAAAACCGTGAGGGCAGAAACTAGATATAGATCAGCAACTCCTATTATATGCCAAAATTGGTACATGATTTATACACAAAGCAGGGCTGGGGAACATCTGGCCCATGATCATTTGGTCTGGCCCTACCAAGGCAACCAAAGGAAACCGAAATTCAATAAATCTAGGAGCTTTTTTCATAGCAACATAAATTTATATTAAGTGAATCATAATAATAATGTAAATTTTTAGGGACAAACAAGAATTATCCATTATGGGACAGACAGAGCACATGCACATGACAGGACAGACATGTCAACTGCCCATAGCCTGTCTGCCTGTTATGGAGGTTCAGAAGGCACTCAGTGCCAGGTAGGGCAGGAGTGTATAGGCTGTAGAAGTGTTAACACACTGTAGTGAAGCTAAGGCGATGCAGTGATGGTGAGACGAGATGCAATGCGATGATTCCTTTTGGGATGACCTTGCCTCCAATGACTAACAACAATGTTGTTGACTTCTTTGTCAACAGAGACTGCAATCCACACATCTATGATCGACAATCCTCACAAAAACTGAATATCAAATGAAGATTGAAGAAATTCTAGCACACAAACCTCAAGTCAATGAATACAAATATTGAATATGTCCCAAACCCAAGGTGCACGATTAAAAGAGAAATCAAAGCAAAATAATCATATTGCTGGTGACACACACACTGGACAGTTATTAAAACATAAGGGGTGTGACATCCTATAAATGGCAATTACAAAGAAAAGCAAAGTTGATACAAAGTATGGATCTTTCCAAAAGAAATGGACAAATTTTTTTTGTTGTTGTTGAAGTCCAGGGCAAACCTGTGTGCCTAGTTTGTGGCGATGTGTTATCAATGATGAAAAAAGCCAATATGGAGTGTCATTACAGTTCAAAACATGCTAAATGGATCAGGAAGCCAAATGCATCTGGATAAAATCAGTGCTTTTCAGCAAAGTTTAGAATCACAACAATCTATTTTCTTTCTTTTTTTTTTTTATTTAATAGCCTTCTATTTACAGGTTATATGTATGGGTAACTTTACAGCATTAACAATTGCCAAACCTCTTGTTCCAATTTTTCACCTCTTACCTCCCACCCCCTCCCCCAGATAGCAGGATGACCAGTAGATGTTAAATACATTAAAATATAAATTAGATACACAATAAGTATACATGACCAAACCGTTATTTTGCTGTACAAAAAGAATCAGACTCTGAAATATTGTACAATTAGCTTGTGAAGGAAATCAAAAATGCAGGTGGGCATAAATATAGGGATTGGGAATTCAATGTAATGGTTTTTAGTCATCACCCAGAGTTCTTTCTCTGGGCGTAGCTGGTTCAGTTCATTACTGCTCCATTGGAAATGATTTGGTTGATCTCGTTGCTGAGGATGGCCAGGTCCATCAGAACTGGTCATCATATAGTATCGCACAACAATCTATTTTCAAGGGGCCTTGTTGTGACAGACAACAAGTTATTCAAACAAGTTGGTAGTGAGTGAACTAACTGCAAAGAAGCTGAAGTCTCATGGAGGGGAAGATGAAGGGATACATATGCTGCATGGCTATTTTACTGAAGAGTGCAAACTGCGTAGTGGCTTTACAGAGGGAGCTCCAGCCACACTTGGGTTAATTGCATTTATCAAGATAGAACTGCATGGTCTGTCTTGATCCAAGTGATTTAATTATATGCCCTTTGTCACACAACAAAAAGTCTCACTGCAGCTCACCAATCTGATATCAAAAGAAGTGTTGTGCATATATTTTGTCAGAAGCACAAGATTGAACAGTCACCAATTTAAGAAATTACTGGATGATCTTGACCGAGGACAATGATCTTGATTATCACTGTGGAGTGTGGTGGCTGAGTTGAGGGAACATGCTCATGAGGTTTTCCAAACTGCAAGATGAAATCAAGCAATTCAAGGAGATGAAGAGAAAGCAGCAAGTGGAAGAGTGATCTAGGGAACTCAATAACAGCAGGTGGCTGTGTGATCTAATGTTCATGCAAGACATTACCAAGTACTTCTCAAAGCTGAACACCAAACTGCAGGGTCCCAGCCAGCTTCTCAGCTCCCTACTTTCAAATGTGAAATTACTTGATGCTAAATTAAAGGCTGTGCAAAGTGCAATTTGAAAGGAATAATATAATACATTTCCTTATTCTGGAATGGCAAAAGCCTTCTATGACACTTGAATATATATATATGCTGGTGAATGGGTGCATCCTAATTTAGGAATTAAATGAGAGATCCAGGGATATGAAAAGTAAACAAATGGAATTTAACATCTTTGCTACACTGTTCAATTTGGAACTATCTGAAGTGCTTGATAACCTACAGCATGAAATCATTCCATTGCAGTGATAATGAGCTTAAAGCTAGGTACAACAATCTCCTATTGCCTGTGTTCTAGATATGTTGTATAAGCAATGACTTTCCCACATTGAGGATACATACGTTGAAATATTCATCTGTGTTCACAACAACTTTCAAAACTTAGCTTCGCAAAGAGTCAACCTCATTCCAGATAGACTGAAACAAATCTGGAAAAGCAGTTGCAAGTAGTAACATTCTCAATACCAGCTAAGATCACATGCCTCACCAAAGAAAAGCAGTTTCAGCCATCACATTTAGCATAAGTTAATCAAATGTTTAACTAAATATAGCAGGTTAAGTTTTAAGTTGATAATTTTGTATGGCCTGAGAATGAAGTTATAAATATCCAAATAACCCTTGCCAAAAAAAGGGTTCTCCACCCCTGACATAAAGGGTACACCATAAGCAAAATAGAAAAAACATAGAATAGTTCATCTGTCAGATCTATAATGGAAGAATTTAAGACCAAGCAAGATAGAGAACTTTATGAAATGCAAAAAGATAAATTTGATTACATAAAATTTAAAAATCTTTGCACAAACAAAGCAATGCAAGCAAAAGTAGGAAGAAAGCAGAAAACTGAGGGGAAATTTTTTTAACAAGTACCTCTCATAAAGACTTTTTTCCTCAAACATATATAGAACTGAATCAAATTTTTAAAAATACAAGGCATTCCCCAAATGATAAATGGTCAAAGGGCATGAATGGCCAGTTTTCATCTGAAGAAATCAAAGACAGCACATAACCAAAATGCTCTCAATCACTATTGATTGGAGAAATGAAAATTTAAAATAATTCTAAGCCAATCAGATTGGCTAATATAACAAAGATAGGAACATAATAAATGTTGAAGGGGATATGGAAAAACTGTAACACTAATGCATTATTGGTGGAATTATGAACTAATTCAATCATTCTGGGAGTATTTTGGAACTATGCCCAAAGGGTTATAAAACTTGATCCATCAATACCTAGGTCTATCCCAAAGACGTTCAAAAAAAAAAAAAAAAAAAAAAAGAGGAAAAGGACTTATCTGTACAAAAAATATTTATAGCAGCTCTTTTTTGTGGTGGCTAAGAATTGGAAATAGAAGGGGTGTCCATCTGGGGAATGGCTAAACAAACTGTGTTATATGATTATAGTAGAACACTATTTCATTATAAGAAATTATAAGGATAATTTCAGAAAAAACCTGGACTTACACAAACATATGCAAAATGAAGTGAGCAGAACCAGGAGAATGTTGTACACAGTAACATCAATATTGTACAATGAATTATGAATGATTTAACTATTCTCAGCAATACAATTATCCAAGACAATCCCAAAGGACTCATGATAAAATGTGCTAATCACCTCCAGAGAAAGAACTGATATTGTCTGAATATAGACTGAAACATACTACTTTTTCCTTCCTTCCTTTATCTCTTTCTCTTTCTTTCTTTTTTAACCCAATGGAATGAGCCCTGAACTTGAAATCAGAGGGCCTAGTTCAGGCTCTGCCATTTTGCAGCCAGAACTTTGACCAAGTGATTTAAACTCTCTTAGTCCTATATTCCTACTTTGAAAAATAAGGTAATAATAATTGCACCATCTACCTCACAAGGTTGTTAGTGGCAAGGAAAGTAATTTGTAAACTGTGAAGCATTATATGTGATTTATCCAGAGCCACTGTTGAAAATGGCATCTATATCCTATCAACATAGAGCACTCATTCCCTTAGTCAGTCTTGCAATATTTCTCACCCAACTGCCAAGTAAAGAAAGAATGGATCATCGTTCCCTTTCCTCTCAGCTTCCAGTAAGATTAATAGTAGTTCTCTACACGTAAGGCTAATCACTATTTTTTCCCCAAAATGCTGTATTACACACTATTTCTCCTTATAATATCCTTAATATCATATTTTATACATAAGGAAAGTTAAGCTTAGTGAAGTTAAGTGACTTTTTAGAGCTATTTAGTAGCAGAGCCAGGTCTACAGCCCAGGTCCCATAATATAGAATTCTTTACTTATAGGGAATATGAGAGAGGAAAGCACATTGATAGGTACAAAAAGACTTGAGTTTTAAGTTTCCACTAAAGCACTTATTGAGTATGTGATCAAGGACAAAATACTTAATCCTTCCCATTTTCAAGTATTTGCCCTACATGTTTTATAAGGTATTCACAAGGTTCAGATGAGAGATCGTGTGAAAATAGCTAATAAATTGTAAAATACTATATACTTTATTGTCTAGTCAATTTTCTTCTGTGGAATGCACAATATTTCTGAATTATTATTTGTAGATCTTATATCACTGTTTTAAACATATTATAGTCCTTAATTTCAAAAGAAAACAGATGCTTTTGTCTTCATTTTATTACTTTGATTCTTAATAATATCAATGAATAAGGAAGTTTAACAATAGAAAAGGCAGAAAAGGAAATTTTATATATTCCAACATTATATTTTAGGGAAACTTCAAATTTTAATATGATACCACAATCCCCTTACCATAAAGAAAACTAACATCATGAGCAAACCAAAATAAATACTAAAATAAAGGATCTTGGGAGGTGGAGGGAAGCACTTAAACTCCAGGTGATTTTAAAGTCTGTAAAGTTAATTAAAACATAAAGCAAACAAAACATCATTATTAAGCATATTAAAGAAAACATGCAGAATAGCAAGTTCATCAGTAAAACTTTAGTTTTATATTAGATATATAGTTTCTATATTAGAAAAGGTATTCTATTTTGACAAAGGGTAAAGTTTTTCTCTCCTTACATCATATTAGTTCCAGATCCCAAGCTGAACTTCAGCTACACTTAGAGATACTTAAAGGTAATGATACACCTGGATAGCTCTCTCTATCCTATATATACAGCATCAAGAGGTAGAGCAAATATTTGGAGGAACCACCACATAGAGCAAGCTGATAAGATATTAGCAACAATTCATTCATAAGGTTTGAGGTTTACAAAATGTTTTCCTCACAAAATTTTTAGTAGCTCTTACCTGCCTCCAGGATAAAAGCAAGGTCTTCAGCCTGGCATTTAAATCCTTCCACAGTTTACCATTCCAGATTCATATTCCAATATCTCTTCTCAAATACTGGACATTCCAGATAAACATAGCTAATTGACGTTTTCCAAACTTACCATTCTCTCTGCTGACTCCTTGTCTTTGCTAAGACTGTTCCCCATGTTCAGGATATGTATACTCTTCTCACCTTAAAGTCCTTAACTTACTTCCAAATGCAACTCAGGTGCCATATTCCAAGGAAAGCCTTTCTTAAACACTTCCCCCTCCCCCAGTTGTCAGGGTCCTCTCACTTCAAAATTTATGTTTTTTATTTATCAATGTATATGTAATCTTTCCTGGTAGAGTTTAAGCTATAATAATAATAATAATAATTAAGCTTAACGTTTTAAAGTTAACATAGTTACACAGATTGATGAGGTTTAGATTTGGGGAACCCAAATGAAATTAGGGTTTCCGGTGGTCAGGGAGTTAAATGACGTCTAGTGGTAGGTGTGGGATTTAGAGTAAGTTTTGGTGCAAGAGTAGGTAGTTTTGGGGGCTCCCTTCTGGAGGTGTAAGAAGTTCTCTGTAAAGGAATTTACAGACCCAAAAACATAGATTAATAAAAGAGGTTTATTATAAGGATTGGAAGTAAGGTTAAAGTCTAGTTAGGGAAATAGGTGTGGGTAAAGAGAAGATAGCACTGGAAACAGTATTCCAATGGGGAGAGGACCCTGGCGTGCCAAGCATAGCATAACATGGCATGTTTGGATCCTCTGCAAAGAAGGATTTTAAGTTTGGCTCTTTTTATGAAAGACAGCTAAAAGAAGCCCATGGGGGGAGTCCTGAGTTCTTCCTCACTGGGTTTCAGCTAGGGCTAGAATTTGAATTGAATTCAATAAGTTTCAGGACTGAGCTGACCCCACCCAGATAACAAAGATGAAACTGTTTGTCTTTTGGGGTAGAGTCCCCTCACTGAGGCAGAGCTGAAGGAGATTTTCTCCTTTAAGCATTTTCAGAGTTTTGGAGTCCCCTCTTCAAGATCATCTCACTTTCCAGCAGCATAGCTAATAAGTGTCTAAACTCGGATTTGCATGCCAATCCTCTGATTCCAACTCTATGCTTCTAATCCCTTGCCTAATGTGAAGAGGCATTTATTTGTCTTTGCATTCCTAGCATGAATAATAAAGCTTTGCACACAGTAGGCACTAGATAAATGCCTTCTGAATCCAAATACCACTTTGAGATAAATAATAAAAGCATTAAGAGGTCAAGTGACTTATTCATCAAAATAGCTATTAAATGCTAGAACAGCCATTTGAATCCACTTCTCTTCTGACTTAAAAGTCCAGCAGTCTTTCCAGGGAAAAGCCTAGGGTGAAGTGGGTGACTAGAAAGATGATAGCATCCTTACCAGAAATGTGGAAGAGGGGAAAGGACTTAAGGGAGAAAGAGAGCTGTGGAGATTCAAGTACAGGAAAATAAGGAACTATAGTTCAAAACAGCCTCCATTAGTGACCATTTCATTTTCCAGAACAAGAATATGTTCTAAGGAGAGGAAATAGTAATTCAAAGACTTGGCATTTTTTTCTCCAAAACAGAACAATTAAATTCAATTCCAGAACTTTTTGTTGTTGTTCAGACCAAAGACATTACTGGACTGATGATTTGAATACGAACTGGATTTAAAGTGAGGCCCTCAGCAGCCTCATTCTCTCTTCTGGTCATCAAAGTTCAGTGGGAAGACAAAAGTCCTCTCACCAGAGGTCTTTCCTGAATACCTTACTTGACTGGTGTCAGAAGTCCTGAGTCTTTAATTGAATGGGCAAACTCGGCAAGTTACTTAAGGAACTTCTTAATTCTAAATGTCTTTATTTTAAAAAAATAAAATAAAATAAAGGGACTAGACTAGGTAACTTGTAAAGTCCCTTACAAGACTATACCTACAATTCTGTAACTCAGGAGACAAGAATGTGGCTACCTCCAGGCAAGACAGAAGGGAGACATAAGACCTAAAATTAGAAATAGGAGTTGACTTTTATCTTAATCTAAGATGCTTATAGTATCTTATTATATTTTATCTTATACTTACAGCATCAAAGCTAGGGGGAGGGAAGGTGTGAAGATAAAAGAAGAGAAGGAAGGAGACAAGACAAAAAGAAGAGACTTCTACAGGTCCTATAGTCAAGATTAAGATATCTCTTGGAATGGCCAAAGCAGGCAAAACTCCCAAGCCCTAAAATCCCACAAAAAAGTAGAAGCAAAGATAAATCCAGATAAAGCCTAACTGATAGATAGAAAAAAGCCCAGTAGGGGATAGTAAGAGGAAATGGTAGCTAAAAAGATAAGCTCTTGTGCCCCAAAGTTGGTGAAAATTTGTATAACATATAAACTCTTAACTACCTTTGATTTTTTACAATTCAAAAATCAAATTTACAGATCAAATAATGCATTTTTGAAAGTCACCACTAGAGGGGGGTACTGCAAAGACTATGAAACTTAAAAGCAACTATTCAGGGGTAAATATAAGCATCTTGATAGATAAGGATAATGTTTAAATAGTAAAGGAAATCTTTTTTTTTTTTAAATGAGTCATTTTCAAAATGGCAATAGACTACTAAAATTAATGGATAACTTTAAAGTGCATTTTCAACTTGAAATTTGAAGAATTTATAAGCTTTTATTTTCATAAAATAGGATGCTATTAAGTAGAAAGAAATCTGGAATGGTGTATAGACACAAAAATCATCAGCATCTCCTAAATATTTTTCCAAAACTTGTATTCAGAAAGTGAATTATATTTCATTTAACAGGCACTGAAATTTGCCCTTGTTTTGTTTGTATCATTTCTTTTATTAATACACTTATACCAGTTAGGTTGGTTTTTTTTTTTTTTTTTACAATTTATTATATTTTGTGCTCCTACTATATTAAAACTCCAAAATGTAGGAACCTTGTTGATTCATATTTATATTTTGCCTCTTACCCAAAATTTAGCACAGTATTCTCCAAACTGTTTAATATCCCCATATAACTGTCCCAATCAACGTCATTGTCCAATATCACTACTAAATCATAACTAAAGTTTCTGGAAGGTTTCCCCAAACATTACTACATAATTGTTCTGAATGATGGCTATTTCTCTTACCTGTACACTAGCCTCCTCCCTTTTGCCTTTCATTCATTGGAGTGGCTATATAATGATTTGTAAATATATACGTATCTCTACCCATAATAAAACACTGAAGGGAAAAGGAAAGGAAGAGAAGGAAGAAAATAAAGAAATAAAGAAAAACCAAGAGAATACCTGTTTGTATTTTTGAAACATAAAAAATTCAGTATGAAAATTTGGTGATTTAACTCAAAGTATCTCTAAACAAAACACAACTACCATGAATTACTTTTGGAGGAATGAATATTCATCGGTTAAAACTACCTAAAGAAATACACAAAATTATTTGTATAAATTTCAGATAAGAGTAAATTGCAGTCTTGGAATAATAATTTTAAAGCTTGAAAACTTGGGGGAAAAGGTTTTGGAAATGAGTAGATAACTTTCAAGTGGGAGCTGTAGAATGACAGGAGTAATCAGGAAACTAAAAACACTGCAGAGAATGAGAAAGCAGTAGGAGTATTGTTGAAAGAAAATTTAATTCTTTTAAAGAAAGGAAAAATTCAAGCATGCATTCTTTCCTAGAAAAATGAAGATATTGAGAAAAATAATTTATAATTGCTTAATTACTTTTCTTTAAAAATGGCTTCTACAAAAAAATGCAGCACCATTACATTTTTAAGAGTCCTTTTTATACATTAAAATAGATAAATGAAGAGGCTTGGGGAAAATATCTTAAGTATTACAAATCTTATCATCTAAATCATGTTCATATCTTAAGAGAAACAAAGAGAATCTAGATTTTTAAAAACTCAAATTCTAAAATTCTCCATAAATCAAAAAAAAAAAATTTCTAAGCCACTAAAACAGCAAAATCCAAGCCACTTTAGCAGTTGGTTGATCTAGATAAAGGTTCTTAAATTTACTACTGTCTCAAACACATTACCAGTATCTGATAATTTTTTAAAGTATCAAAGTCATTTATTAAAGTATGAAAGTTAATTAAATATAATGGCATCTCACTGTTGGGCCTTCAGTTATGTAAGCCAACAATTTAAAATTTATATGGAATTGTCAATTCAGATCCAAAGCTAATTCTGATTTTAAGATTGGTGGCAATTTCCAAATAAAGTTTTTCTTCTTTAATCTAGTTAAGTAAAAGTTGGAATTCTGTCAAGTGTGAAAATAGGGGAAATTCTCACTCTTTTCACTTCTCAATTTAACAATTCTTACTTCTCACTGGTTCAAAGAAAATTTCTCTTCAATTCTAGTTTTTTGTTGTTGGGGGTTTTTTAATTTCTTCTACTACACACTTGGTTTTCCTGTCTGACTACTTTTATCTCTTTTACTGGATCATTATCCAGGTTTATCCTCAAACAATCTTTACCTCTATTCCTGTCTGTCTGCTTGTGTCTATCCCTGTATCTCTTCTCTTCAGCTCTCACAGATTTTATCATCTATCATCTGGTGACGTGTGTATGTGTGTGTGTGCATTCTGTATATATATTTCTACTCTACTGAGCTATAGTTATCATAATCTTCCTATTGGATATGTTAAAAATGGATGTCCTTTAGGCATCTCAAACACTCACTCAATATGACTGAAAGAGAATTTAATCTCTTTCCCAAGACCTATTTCTAAAATTCTACCATGCTTCTAATCTCTCAAACTCGCAATCTCAATATCATCAATATCAATATTCAACTATTCACCTTTATTTGTCCCACCTTTCCAATCAGTTGCAATTTTGTCATTAGTAACAGTAATAACAATAATAGCTAATAATAAAGTACCTGCTATGTACTATGCCAAGTACTTTACCTATAGTATTCTCATTTGAGCCTCAAAACAATCCTGTGAGGTAGGTGCTATTACTAATTCACTTTACAAAGGAGTAAAATAAGGCAAAGGGATTTGCCCAAGGTCATACAACTAGAGAGTGTTTGAAGCCATATTTGAACTCTAGTCTTCTTGATTCCAGGCCTAGAATTCAGTCCATTGTATCACCTAATTCTCTCTCACACAACTAACTCTTCTCCATTCATATAGCTACCCCCCAGTTCAAATCCTAAACTTCTTATCCAGATTCCTGCAATAGGCTTCTAGTCTAGTCTTCACTAAAGTCTTTCTTGACTCTAACCTATATGTAGTCACTAAAGTGAGTTTCCAAAAATACATATCTGATCATGTCACATTACTCTACTATCTCCAATAGTTCCATATTACCTCAGAGCAAAGATAAACTCATTTGCTTGGTGTTTAAAACCCTTCATAAATTGGCTTCAATCTTTCTTTCCAGATTTATTACACATTGCTCCCTTTCATTCACAGCATAGTCCTATCAAAACGTCCTTATCATTCTTCAAACATGGCAGATCATCTTTCCCCTTCATTAATTTGCATTGACTGTTCCCCATGCTTAGAATACATTCCCTTCTACTTCTGTTTCCTGAAATCATTAATTTTCTTCACGTTTTAGTTCAACCATCACCTTCTATGTAAAGCCTTTGCTGATATTTCCAGCTATTGGTGCCTTCCCTCTTGTAATTATCTTGCACCTCTCTGCATATACTTACATGTGAACATGTTGTATCCCATCCCTCCTTTCAGGCTATATAAAATCTTTCTCACCTAAAATTGATACTCCTTAATTTCCTACAATCTGGCATTTATTGCCATCACTACTAAAATTGTTTTTATTTTTCCCAAGTAAAAAGTATGCTGAATTTGTCATCAGGCAGTGTGAAAATACAATCTCTGCTACTTTCTCTGAGAGTTCTAGAATCATGGTAGAATTTTAGAGGTAGGTGTTAGGGAAAAGAGTAAACTCTCAACTTCAGTTGCTTCAACTGTAAAACAAGGGGATTGAACTAATTCATCTCTAAGGTTTCTTTATAACTGTAAATATATGATCCTATGACACATTGTGCAGAATTTGATATTGCTAGCTACTTCTTGCTTAAGTTTCTCCTGCTTTGGTTTCTGCCTAGATTTACTTCTTTCCTATTTTCTTCATTAGCTTTTCTTTTTCCTCCCACCCTATGAAGATAGGTATTCCTTGACTTTTAGCAAAGCATTCTTTTCTTTTAAAAGAAAAAAATATTTATCTTTATTTTTTACACAGTCGTATGTATTCCTCTGCAACAAGACTATCGTAACAAAAAAGATTTTTAATAGGAGGGAGTAACTCACCAAAACTAATCAATGTATTAACTGCATCTGTAAGGGTAGATTCAAACTCCTAGCCAGTGACTCTACTCTGCCCCCTTACCCATCTCTGCAGAGAGGAAGGTACTTTTTCTTATCTCTTCTGCAAGGCAAAGCTTGCTTATTATAATTACAATATTCAATTTATTTGTTCTTTCCATTTACATTACTTTACTCTTCATTAATATATAAATGCTTTCCCATAATTCTCTGTCTTCCTCATTTTCATTTTATATGGCATAATGATATTCCCATATCAGTTTGATTACCTTCATTCCCAATTGCTGGACATCTACTTTGTTTCTAATTCTTTGCTACCAAAAAGATAAAAAGTGCTGCTATGAATATTTTGGTGTATATAAGCTCTTTTTGTCATCTTTGACCTCAAATGAGTATTTTCCATTGGATATTACTATGCCTAGAAATGGCGTTCCTGGATCAAAATGTACAAACAATTTAATTCACAATTTTATCATAATTCACAAGTTATTTTCCAGAAGGGCTGCACCCATTCATAATTTAACCAATAATGTCTTTGCAAAGCCCCCACAGTTGACCATTTCCATCTTTCATTGACTCTTTGACAATATGTGAAGTCAAACTTCAGAGTCATTATATTTTGAATTTCTATTATTCAAGATTCTGTCATCTTTCATAAGGCTATTAGTTTACATCTTTATTCTCTTCTATCCCTCTTTCCTGTGATGATCTTAATCCAACTAAACATAATAAACATTTATAAAGTAGAATCTACAATATGGGGGGAAAATATGCTAAGATGTTTAGGGATAGATAGAAATAATAATTCTTGTCCTCAGAGGCAGCTAAGCAGCACCACAGTGCAGAGTACTAGGCCTACAACCAGCGAGTTCCAATATGGCCTCAAACACTTCCTGGCTGTGTGACCTTGGGCAAGTCCTAACACCTCTTTGTCTCAATTTCTTCAACTATAAAATGGGTATAATAATGGCATTCAACTCTCAGGTTAGTTGTGAGAATCAAAAGAGACAGTATTTGTAAAGCTTTTAGTACAGTGTCTGGCACATAGTTAATATTATACAAATGCTTATTCCCTTCTTCCCCATCCCATAAATAGATTCTAGGCTCCCAAATGCTATGTAATGAATTGTACAGTCATAGAAACTCACAAAGATCATTTGCCATGACATTAAGAAAGTATTATATGTGTTGAATAAAGGACCCATGCACATAAAAAATCATAGACCATTATATGTAAACCTATACTAATGATTGCAAATGATATCTCTAATTTTAACTTCACATTTTCAGGTCAAATTCATTCTGAATCTAAAGATATAAACAACTTACCTAAGTAAAGCTATTATTATTTACTATGTGCTTTATAATTAGGAACAATTGAGATTAAATAGCTCACCTTGTTAAGATGTTCCACAGCAACTGTCATCTCTTCCTTTACATAAAGAAGTATTTTAGGGTATTGTTTTAATTCATTATTTTTCATTTACATTGGAGACTTTTATTATTAAATTCACTTCAATGCCTTTATAACTTTGGCTAAATAATTTAATCTTTAAAAAGTTGGTAACAATACACATTATGTAGCATCTTTGCTAAGAGTCTCCAAATTGCATGTAACTAATATCATATTTGCACTTCTGTATCATATCTGATTTTTGAAATGAGTTTTATGGATGATTGTTTCATCAGTAATGTTTTAATCAACACCTGTGCTTTTTTGTTTCTTTACAAATTCTGATTTTAATTATCCACAATAATAACTAGTAGAAAAAATAACTTTAAAAATCAAACAGATGAATGTACAATAATTTTATACAACAATTAAGAGGAAACTGTGCATCCTATTTTATTAGGTATATTCTATTTGATCATGTGATCTATCCCAATTAATGTGTGATAATTCTCCATATCAGCATAATGTATATACAGTATGTAACAGACAGTAATAAAGCCAATAGGTTTTCAGTGTTTACTTGTCCATCACTACATTTTTTTTTTTTTTTACACAGAACCCTTTTGGACAACTTTACAAAACCACAGGGTTGTTAGAACACAATGAAAAATACTAGCCAAAATGATGAACATCATACAACTGAGTGCTCAAAAATGGTACAATTTTATTTAAGAAAGAAACATGAAATCATAAATAATAATATAGCGCATGTGCATACGTAATGATATCAGAATATGTTTCTACTACTGCCACCATTGTTTGGAGTACTTAACTTTGACTCCAAATAAAAATACCCATATAATCTTAACCTTAGCTAAAGGTTACAGAACATTGTTGATCCAGACACAATCCCAATGAAATCATGTTTATAAGGCTAAAATTTCTGTTTGTCAAAGTTTTCTTAACCCTTTATATATACACACACACATATATCTACGCACACACATATATATATTTCTACTAGTTCATCCTATAATAATGCTAAAATCATGTATGTAATTTTTTTGCACCTCTGTTTCCAATATAGTAAAGGTGAAAAATTATAATTTATATTACTAGCAACTTTTAAAATTTCCAACAATAATGCATAAGCAAATGATATGTAAAGTCTGTCTCTTGAGAAAATATGATTATACATATTCCCTAAAAATTTTTAGTTATTGAAAGTTACCTTAAAAATAGTTATCTAATACTTTAAGAGTTTTCTCACAACAACCTATCTTATATTCATACAGACTTTGTTTTCAAAACCTATTATCTTTTTTAATGCCCATAACTGTATGATACAAACAGGATATAAGATTCTTAATTTTAAAAACGCATTTTTTAAAAGTACAAATATTAAATAAGAATCAATGTTTTATAATATATTTATGGTCTTTGCCATATAGCTAGTTACTGTAAGTATGCTATATCTGTAGTATTAAATATACTGAAAATAATATGCATTTTGAATTAACTATTATAGTTAATTCTTAATTAACTTATTTTGTTAATTTTAAGTCATAATTTTTAATAATTTAAATTAAACTTATTTTGGCAATTCAAAAAAGAATGAACACCTAATCGTGTGTTGGGTAGATAAAACAGGAAAAAACTCGATTAAAAAACCCAAATAAGTAATAGGATTATTAATCCTGAAAAGAAATAGTGATTTAGGATAATACAACTATTTTATGGATAACCTATACTTTTAAAAGGAATGGAGGGGTGCAATAATGGCCTGATTCCCCTAGAAATTCACATAAATTATCTGACCTATTACAGAAATTATTCAACCCTAGTAGAAAGAATTAATCTCTATCATATATATAAAAGTATTTTCTCAAGTATATTCTGAGTTACCAAAAGGTAGTTTATTAAGTATTTATTATGTATTCTGTGAAACCATACAAAGGTAGTTTCAAAAAGTTTTGCTATCATTAACACAGATGTAATAATATGTGGTTATTTTCTGACAAAGGAATTTCCTTATCTAACAACTCTTTCATTGTAAATTTAATCCCAACATTATAATTTACATTTAATGTAGCACTGGAGCAGAATGAATTGAACTGTTTACATTGAAAATATCAACAGCTATCTGCTAACAGAATGATTTTCTTTTTCCAAAAGTGATGGAGATACAATAATAAATAATCTAGTTGAGGGGAAAAATGCCAAATTTTTTCATAACATTTACAATGATATATAAATATGTGTATGTATCAGCACTATTACTTTTTAAAACAAGTCCAGCCCTAATATTTTACAGATGAGGAAACTGAGGCTCAGAGAAATTACATAACATACGACAAGATCATGCAGTCAATTAATGGCAGAGTCAGGATTAGAATTTTACTGATTTTTCTATCAGATTCTAATAAACCTCCAATTCTTCTCATTTGTTACCCTAAGGTTACTCCATTTACTCTATGTTATTTACCTTCTTAACCTCTAAGTAGTGTTGGAGTAAGGGAGTCAGGAGTAAAGAATTTATTTTAGAAGAAAATTCTGAAAATTTAAAAAATGAACTAAAGAAAGTTTGTTAATTTTGCTCTATGTTGGAAGCAAAATATTTTATTTTGTATAAGCACTGAAGCCTATTTAAGTCAATTAACATAATTTATTAACTGTACTAATTAACAATTTAAAATTTCAGAATAAAATAGTCATAGGCAAACACAACATAAATTTTTTTAATGAAATAAAAGAAGCCTCAAAGTGTACTTTGCATTAATAAGGACACACTCAGAACTTAACACAATGTGTACTATTGGGAAGTTAGATCATCTAACTCTCTGCAAATATTGATAGTAAAAGCAAATTCTTGCCTACAGTTACTAATTTTTAATCTTGACTCAAAATTCTTTAATTTTGAAAGTTTAAAACGACTGAAAACAGTGGAAAGCATGTGTTCAGAATTCATTTTTTTCCCCAGAGAACTTAGATGACTAGTTACTTGCCCCCAAATTAAAAAATATTCAAGTGACTTTCTGTTCTTCCTATAAATAGAGAACAGTATGGTACTATATTCTTTGATACTTGCCGAAAGCTATCATGGCAATTTTGTTTATCTGCTCTCAATCCCTCAAAGAAGAAATTTCGAACTCATAAAATAAACTGGCTTTGTATTCTACCATCAGGACCCATACAGGAACTGGTTACATCAGCTTAAGAATAGGAGCAATTTAAAACAGCCATAATATTGCATATTTACACATAAAAGCTCTTGGTTTGATATATATATGTATATACATACATACTTACATATATGTATGTATGTATATACATATATACATATAAACTATACAAGATTAGTAAAAATAAAGATTATCATAAAAAGAAAAATTAAGGCATGATTATTATAATTATTAAACTCTTTTTTCTTTGAAAAGGGGGGAACCCTCCATTTTCTAAAACTTCATGCTCATCATAAAAATGAAAACTGATCACAAAAGCAGGAGCATTTTTATACCATGAAGAATATTTATTAAAACATGGAAAAGCAACAGTCTAGGTGCTTAGCATTACAGATTCTTAAAACAGATGAAGAGGTCATTTTATACTATTGCCCATAAATAAGTAGATTGTATTTTCTAGGTTTTGGCAAGTATTATATATTTTTATTCACTCATGGAGGTACTGCAAGTATAAAGGCAAAAGAACCATCATTCACTAAGGATAAAAGTGATACTAAATATTAATGTGAAGAGTTTATGCAGCACAGACAAAAATACGTTGGGCTAAAGAACCAATCTAATGATAATCACATTAGAGAAGAAACACCATTTTCCTATCAGTTTTGAAAAACATGCTGTCTCAGTTTGATCATCAATTCTCATCTTCTCAGCTCTCTGCCCTTAATTCTCTAATCATCTCAATTTTTTTAATCCGTTTCCTTCACCCTCTGGTCCTTGCCTTCTCCTCCAACATTATTTATCCTGTACATCTTTTCCTGCTTCAGAATAGACATTTCCCAAAAGGAGTCTTCACTGGACCTTCCTTGATGCAAAATGGACTGGAACTGGAAGACAAGGGTAGATGAAGGGCTCTTTTCCTATTACCCAAGAAGCTAGAAAGACAAAGAAAAAACAATAATACAAATTCTTTTCTAAAAGTTAGCACTTACTTTTAAAACCTGCCTATAAATATCTGTTATCATCTAATTTACTCTAGTCCCATTAAACTAAACATCTCTTCTAAAACTACTAATCTAAGTCTTTTATTCATTGTCCAAGTCAACATACTTTTAAGTCATACAAATGCATAAAGCAATTATAAGTCATCATGGCAATATTTCAGGCAAAATCACCAGAAACACTGCTTCAAATAATGTCTTGTAGAACTTACTTTTTACAGTTCTAAAAACTACCTCCTAAAATCATTAATTCTATCCCTAGTTTGATAGCTGGTTTCACTAAGAAAAGCACAAATAGAAGTTTGTGAAAAACCTAAATGCTAATCTCTCAAGCAGCAGTAACACAATAGTATATAAAACAGCCACTTGAATTTTCTACAAAGCAATACACTGAGCTTTGAGTTTGGATGTCTATGAACCTTTCTAGAAAAAAAAAAAAAAAAGACTGAGTGAATAATCAGACATTTTAATTACTGTTAATTAAACTGCACAGGAACAATAATAAAACCAGAATAATCAATAGGTTAAATGTCCAGCCAGTATTCTAAAAAGGTAGTCACCAAGAAGTCTGGTGCAAATAAGATTTTATAAAGTTTGCATTTAAAAACACTTAATATTCAATATGATAAGGCTCAAAAGTCTAAATATTTTTTTTTTCATTCAGATCACAGAGTAAGCAACAACTAATACTCAATGTTATGTTGGCATACTATGTACCTGGAATATTCCTAGTGGGTTTGTTACCATAGTAGTGAGACTGTGAATTATGAACTCTGATGCAAATTTTACTCTTTAAATTTGGTTACAACAGTGTTGCAATAACAAAAATGAATACCTGATCATCTTCCCTAATACTTTCCCCTTACTCTTAGGAGAAAATATATGCATATACCACCTGATAAACTAAATTATTCTGTTGAACAGAAACATAGAGGCCAAGTAACTTAGATGAAAATATACCTGTAGGATTTTCTTCCCACAACTGTGTCCCACGACAAGGATCCTCAGGGCTGTCCTCTCCCATGTCACATTCCATAATTTCTTCAACCATTAGTGATGTATCCTGAATGATGGTGGAGGGTTCAGAAGTTTATAGTAGATGTGGAGGATAGGGGCCAATTCTCATATCCATCTCCTCATTTTAAAAAATAGTAGGATGCTATGTGTTGTTCCAGAATACTGCTTCTCCTCCCCTGTTTAGTTATACTGACTCTCCAGAGCTTTAATATTCCCTTACATTAACTAAATCCCACCCTCAACTTAAAAACCCACTAAGCTAACTGTACCTTATAAGCATCATCCATACATATAATCTTTCATCTACAAAAAAATACTGCCATACAAATGAAACGAGTCAATGTTCTATGTTAAGAAAATAAAGATATTAAAGTTTTTTTTAATGATTAGGTATGAAAAAAATTACATTCGCAAGAAAACTATGACATACAATGTTATTCCCTTTAAACTGAACCATCATGGGTACTCTAGTATCCTTTGCTATCCTATACTACCCCTTTCTGCCATGATTTTTCAAACTTATTGATTAGGAAAACATTTACACTGACTTCAGGAAGATAGTATCACCAAAACAAAGGATTCCAGGGTCTCTGATAGCATAGGGACAACTGGAGAAATTATAGGAAATGAGGCAAAGTCTTCAAAGGATCATCAATCTTCTGGGTTTTTTTAAAATTATATATCATTATTAAATAATAATTCACATTTACATGGTCATTGTGGTTATAAAGCATTTTCTGTGTATTAACCCCATAGAAAAGTACAAACATTAATTAATATTATTACTATGCTAGTGATAAAGCTTGAGAGGCTCAGAGAGGTTGTGACTCAAAGGACACAAAAATAACTATCAGCAGCTTCTGTCTTTTGGAATAATTTTTTGCTTTTAATATTTTGCTTCTTTCTTTTTTCCTTTAAAAATCAGCACCTTTCATTAGCACCTATTTCCACCTGGTATAATATAATCAGGATGAGCAGGGTTCAAATGCTACCTCAGACATTTACTAGTTGAGGAGCTCTGAGCAAATCATTTCCTATTCTATACCTGTGATCCCACACTTGAAATTATAAGGACAAAAAAAATCCAAGTAAGCTAATTATGAAATCAAAACAATATGGTTTTGCTGCAGTTTTTAAGAAACTTATAAGGAATTCAGTAACAAGGAAAATGAAACATTTAACTGAACCAGCAAAAAATTTTAGAAATAGGTTCTTAGACTCCTGGTCCACTTTCAATGCTGAGATCTTAATGTTTCCTCCCCTTTAGGTACCCTCTATTTTGATTATTTAAACATTCAATTCTCCAAATTCCTCTATAGTATAATCAGGTAACTTGAGTTTCCTGCATTTAGGGAACATGTTACACCTCTTTTCTCTGCTGCAGCTCACCACTACATCAGTATCTAAATAATTAATTTTGCCATCCTAACAATATACATCCTGAAAGACTTTTCCTTCCTAAAATCATTCTGGAACAAAATAGAATTCTACCATAATTTTTATATGGATGTTCTGATCATATCAACCTCGCATTTCCAATCAATCAGCTTTTTTCTGTCACATTAAATAATGAGTTTAAACATGCAATTCTGATCTCGGGATATAGCTTAAGGGGTATAATCAATAAACTGTTAACTGTGCAAATCAACTTGTTTAGTAAGCAGATTCCAAAAATAAAGCACTTGCTATAAATGAGCTTTCAAATCAGATATAGTCTCTAAGCAGATAAATTATAGGTACACCTTGCATTAATCTCTAGAGATTCTTAATTTAGGGTCGGGGGTCTTGTGAAGTTGAAACATTTAATATTTTGATAGTTGTACTTCAAAATAATTGGTAATCCTTTTGAATCCTACACATTTTGATTTAAGCATTTAAAAATATTCTGAGAAGGGCCATGAAAAGATTTTATTAGACAGTCAAAGAGGCTCAGATAGAAATACACATATATGTTAAGAATTCTGGCTTATCAAATTGAATGGATTCTTTAAGAGTTGTAAGTGAAATCTTATGTACAGTACAGAATGATATTTTAAATGATGGGAGAGCTAGCTTTTAAAGATATCCATCAAGGTAATAATTGGCCCGATTCTGTATCCTCTTAATAAATCCAAATTATACACTGGCTTTACTTAAAACTGGGAAATCACCTGTATAAAAAATTTTAAGACATTGTACTCTAAAATCTTGAAACAAAAAGAGTCTTAGAGATGACCAGACTTCCTAAGCTTTAAAAAATGAGATTTTGGTTATATATCAACTATTAACTTAACAGCTTATGGTTTTAGAACATTGTCAAATTTATAAAACACTTTCCTCACAAAAATCCTATGATGAGAAAGGTATTTCAAATGTTGATATCACCATTTTATATAGCAAAAATAAGGGGCTCAAAAAAACTAAGTAATGTATCCAATACCCACAGCTAGAAGCTAAGGCATTATTACTAAGGGTCATCAATTAAACCAACAAAGATCTATTTCAGCTCTACTGCTTCGTATTTTTTTGACAATTATTTTGCTTCACAATAATTTTCCAAGAGAGGCAACAAGAAGGTGCGGTGGATGGGCGCAGAGTCAAGAAAACCTGAGTTAAAAATCTAGCCTCATGCTTACTAGCTATGTGACCCTGTGTAAGTCACTTAACTGCTGTTTGCCTCAATTTCCTTAATTGTAAAATGAGCTGGAGAAGGAAATGTCAAACCACTTACTCCAGTATCTTTGCCAAGAAAACTCTAAATAGGTCACGAAGAGTATGACATGACTGAAATGACTGAACAAAAGATTTTTTTCATCAATATTGACCAAATATGACATATTACTACTAATTATAAAATGTTCCTGAACAAAGAAAGTTTGTTTGGACATATCTTCTATCATTTGTAATTCACATTAGTGAATAGACTATCAATAGCAACTGTTTTGGCTGACTTCATTATAAACTAAACAAACATTTAGCTAATGTTCATCACAAACTTATATTGGATGAGTTCTATGATCTTTCCAAGTTGTTTTCTTAATTCTAATTGATACATGAGTTTTTTTAAAATGTGACTGCCCTGAGGCCTATGATTCATATAACCAGTGGTATCAATTTGTATTCATTACTCATCTTCATACGGGAAAAAATGCTTATTTTCAGGTCAGAAAAGTGAACAATAAACTGTGGAACATGTGTATTTCCAATCTCAGTATCCCATAAAAATTTGATTTTTAATGTTTATGTGCACAACTTTTCAGAAACCCAAGATTATAAATAATGAATTTAAGGCAGCAAAAAATTCAGTCTTATATTTTTAAAAACACAAGATACCTTAACATAAATCAATTTTAATTAATAAAACACAATCCAAAAATGCTTTCCAAAGAAAATTTAAATTTTTTCCAATTTCAGTTTAAGCATTTATGATTTCCTTTATTTCCTTTAATTACTTAATTATTTAACTGTAATATGTGCTTTCTATCTAAACTTCTTTTACTCCAAGTACTGGTATATGTGAGGTATATAAATTTGCCTTCTAAAATGAACTGAGCTATGAACAATATCGAAAAAGAATATATAAATCCTCAATGAAACAATCAGATTGATAATTACAAAGCTACACTACTATTGGGATGAAATTTTAAAGGGTGTTTTTTAAAATAATTTTGTAAAAATTGGGTTTTAGTGGCATTAATTGTACAAGACGGGGAGTGGGGTGGATTTTTCATAACTCTTATAAATTAGAATTGCTAATTACTAATTAGAGTCCCTCTTGTCCTGTTTCTGATTTTCAAACATTAAACCCATGACTCTGGGGCTCTCTCTTCCTAAAACTTCCTCTTAGATCTGGGGTCTCCCTGGTTTCTAACACCTAACTGGGCATGAGGCTTTCTCCTTCCAACAATGACTTCCTCTTAGGATCTTCACTTTGTAGAATCCAATCTAGTTTTCATTCCCTTTTCAGACCTGTTCTTTATTTCCATACTGCAAAACCAAACCCTTATCCTTTTCAGCTCCCTTGTCCTTCCCCATTAGAATGTAAATCATACATTTACAGAATATATTTAAATTAGTCATTTAATAGCTCTAGGACTCAGTTGTCTTAGCTTTAAAATAATTAAATTGAGCTAGATGATCTTTGTATACCTTCCAGTTCTAATTCTATGATCCTATCATTTTCCTAATGATGTGATTTTCCCAGTGGTCATTTCTTTTCACTACTCTTTTGGAATCCCTCTAACTATGAGCCAAGGGGGATCCTGAAAGATCAATTCCACTTGAATGTTAGCATTCTGACATTTTCTATTTTTATGGGTAATTTTCTTAGGCAAAAATATTAAAGCTAATTTAAATCAGTCATATAACTCAATTAAAGTCAATAGCTAGCTGCACAATTACCACCACAGGGTAGATAAGACCATGATATTAACCAATCATTTTCTAAGTCCAGCACTATGCTAGGCCAACCAACATAGTGCTACTGTCTGTGAAAAGCAGAGGAGAGAATATAATAAGTCTAAGGTTTAAAAAAAATGTGATGAAAGAGCACCAATCTTCTATTTCCAAAGATTTCTCTGAAACTCAGAGAGAAATAGCATACTAATTTTTTATCCCATATTCTCTTCCCCAAATGCTGCCAATACCATTACCTTGCAATAATTAGCCAATGTATGCTACCTATGGGCAGCTAGGTAGTGTAGTGGATAGAGCACTGGGTTTAGTTAGAATCAGGAAAATTAATCTTCAGATCCTTACTAGATGTGACTATGGACAAGTCACTTTACCTGTTTGCTTCCGTTTCTTTGTCTATAAAATTAACTGGAGAAGGAAATAGCAAACCATTCCAGGACCTTTGCCAAGAAAAACCCAAAATGAAGTGACTAAGAGTTGGACATAACCAAAATCACTGAATATCAAAAACAACAGACTAATTTTAATATCAATTTAAGCAAATCCCAATAGGAATACATATCTGCTACCAAAAAAGGTTAAGAAGCATCATATAATACATCAGGAATTGTTTTTTAATTATTCATTTCTTTTGGATTGTCTATACCACAGTTCCTTTTCTTCCATATATAACCACACCCACACACAATAATAAAACCTTGACAAATGGCTATTATTGAGCACTGATACTTTTTTGTAAGGGGCTGGACAATCAGATTCCTATAGCCAATCAGTGGATCAGAATGTGAAACACTTAAGATGCTACTAGAGTCACTGATAGAAATAATGTCCAAAAGCACAAAATAGACCTCTTCAAACTCAAATCATTCCAAAGACTGGCACTAAATTATGTTGAACTTTTCACAGGAAAACAAATACATTTTGAATAATTGTCCATAATTTTTTACAATTATCACATAGTGGCCATTATATGGAGAAGCTAAAAGAATAGTAGTAATATGATTTGTAAAATGTCACCAAAAAAGTGAAAAAATTCCTCAATACATTTAAATAAATTTACATTTATTTAGTTATTATGTTAATAACTGGAATTTATTCCACAAATAATGCTTCAAAGGTAGCAAAGTGCTTGAGTCTCACAATTCTTTGCAAGACAGATGTCACATAATTAATTACTATTTCATAGATGAGATTTAGTCCATTTTGCCCGAAAGATAAATTGACCTAAAGAACTGGATCCCTATTAGCAAATAATATATTAGTGACTACTAATAGCCAGATCAAAGAAATCAGAGGTCAATCAAAGTTTTGAAGCAATTATTCCAGTGTATTTATATGCTGCCATGCACATATACACTATAGAGTACATGAAGGGGAGTAATGTTTAGGAAAGTTAGAAAGGTAGAATTCATCCAAGTTGTGAAAATTTTAAAAAGTTAAATAAAAGGGGTTGCATTTGATCCTAGAGACAAATAGAGAGTCACTGGAGTTTACTGAATGAAGAGAAGGATCTTGAGGAAAGTTGACATAGAACAACTTTAAGTCAATCACTTTGGCAGCTGAGTGGAAAATGAAGTAATGCATGAATTAGGAAGATCAATTAAAAAGTTATTGCAATACCCAGGTGAGAGAAAATGAGGGCCTAAACAATGATGGGAGTTATTTGAGTGGAAAGAAGGGGACAGATATGACAGACATTGTAGAGATTAAAAAATGACAAGATTTGGAAACATTGAATATGTGAGATGGGTAAGAATGAAAGTAACACTGGGAATTTGAGAATTTCAAACTCATAATGAACTTCATCTTGGACATGGTAAGTTTGAGATGCTTTTAAGGCAGCCAATTAGTAATGTCCAAAAGGTAATCAGGATTTCAGAACTAGAATGAATCAATCAATGAAAAAGCATTTACTATGTCCAAAGCATTGTGCCAAGTGCTGGAAACACAAAAAGAAAACATACTGTTAGAGCACGGGAGATAAGTTAGAGCTGAATATGTAGCTCTGAGTTATCTGCATAGAGGTTTATTTGAATCCCACCTTCCACTCCTCTAAAAAAAAGAATAGCCTAATAACAAACAAAATCAACCAAAAAATATATATAGTCCATGTTGAAAACTCACATCTCATTCTGAATCCACTACCTTTTTGCCAGGAGGTACAAGGCATATTTTCATCATAACTCTGAAACTGGAATTAGACACTGCATTGATCTTAAGTAAATATTAGGTCTCTTAGGTATTCCAGTCATACAATCATATAATAAACACAAATATTTGTTGATTGATTATTGGGATTATTGCATAAATAGTTCTGGTTCTCTTCTTTATTTTTAGTCTGTGTCAAGTCTTTCCAAATTTGTCTAGATTCTTCATATACATTATTTCTTATGGCACAATACTAATCCATTAACTTTGTTTAGCCATTCCCCAAATAATAGTCACCCACCTTCCATCCAATTCTATAAAAACTTCTGACTTCTGACTACTCCTACTCTTGTGGAAAGAACTGCTTGGAAAAGAAAGATTTTTATTTTAAATCACATCTTACAACTACTAGGTCTATACCCCAAAGAGATTAAAATTGGGGAAAAGGGGAAGGACCTACTTGTAAAAAAATATTTGTAGCCACCCTTTATGTGGTGGCAAAATATTGGAATTTGAGGGGATGCCCACTAACTGGGGAATAGCTGAACAAGCTGTGGTATATGAATGTAATAGAGAAACTATTATGCAATAAGAAATAATGAACAGGCAAATTTCAGAAAAAAGCTTGGAAATATTTATTCAAACTGATGCAAAATGAAGTGAGCAGAATCAGGAAAGCATTATACAATCAGCAATAATGTGTGATGATCAGTTATGATTGACTCAATTCTTCTCAGCAACACAATGATCCAAGACAAGTAGAAAGGGCTCACAAAGGAATATACTTTCCATAATCACTTCCTTTATTCTCTCTCTTGTTTTTCTATCCTTTTGATCCGTTTCTTCTTTCACAACTATTATTAATCAGGAAATATGTTTTACATGATAGCACATATATAAATTATATCAAATTGCCAGAATTATATCAAATTGCTCAGAAGAGCTCCGGGAGGGAAGGGAAGGAGAAAAAAAATGGAACTCAAAATCTTATATTAAAAAAAGAATGCTGAAACTTTTCTTAACATGTAAATGGGGAAAAATTAAATACTATTTAAAAATAAATAAATCACTACATCTCATGGACCAGATCTGAAAATAAAATGGTGGTTAAACTTATTAAAAACCAGTACGGAATATTCTACTAATCACATCTTTTGGATTAGGTCAGAAAAGGAAATATTTATTGAATTTGATGAATCCAATATTATTGGAGATTTTCAACTCATAATTATGGTAAAAAAAAAATAAGAAAAAAAATTTAAAAACCTTAAGTCTGAGAACCTCTCAAAAACCCTTATTCATTAATGTTAGTCTGCACTCGGCTAGTCTCTTTTCCAGCTCTTTTTTGCAAATTCCCACAATCTATCTTTCTGAGACATGAGAAATAGAAAATTAATGCCTGAGGGAGAATATCCCTATAACCTTATCTTGGTGAGTTGCCGTAATTCCTTACTAATCAACTAGCAAGAGAGGCAGAGATCTTGGAGAAGCAGAAATCTTGGCACACCTGGATACGCCAAGTTTGGGAGAAGTCGGCCTGAAAGATCACTACTGATAGCCACTCCCCACTCTTGCACCTTCACACACCAAGACTGAATAGTCATCCCAACAACTAAAACCCAGCTACATCCTTTTCTATGGCAACTAGTGAGATTCTTTGCCCTGAACCCCTCTCCTTTTTCACCCCTGTCCTCCCACATCTCTAGGAGTCAAAAAAAAAAAAAACTATAATGAAGGCCTCTTCCTTTATCTTTACTGGCTTGACTTTTTTGTTACTATTCAAGCAGTTAACTGGAAGACTAAACATGCTGCCAAGTTGACTGTTAACAGTGTTGAGTAGTGGTCAGAAACTGGAAACTGAGTGGATGCCCATCAATTGGAGAATGGCTGAATAAATTGTGGTATATGAATATTATGGAATATTACTGTTCTGTAAGAAATGACCAACAGGATGATTTCAGAAAGGCCTGGAGAGACTTACACGAACTGATGCTGAGTGAAATGAGCAGAACCAGAAGATCATTATATACTTCATCAACAATACTATATGATGATCAATTCTGATGGACTTGACATGAACCAAATCAGTTCTAATGGAGTAGTAATGAACTGAACCAGCTACACCCAGCGAAAGAACTCTGGGAGATGATTAAGAACCATTACATTTAATTCCCAATCCCTATATTTTTGCCAGCCTGCATTTTTTTTTATTTCTTTCACAGGCTAATTATACAATATTTCAGAGTCCGATTCTTTTTGTACAGCAATATAATGATTTGGACATGTATACTTATTTTGTATTTAATTTATACTTTAATATATTTAACATGTATTGGTCATCCTGCCATCTAGGGGAGAGGGTGGGGGAAAGGAGGGGAAAAATTGGAACAAAAGGTTGGCAATTATCAATGCTGTAAAATTACCCATGCATATAACTTGTAAATAAAAAGCTATTAAAAATTAAAACAAAAACAAACAAACAAACAAAAGGGTTGAAAAATCTGACCACAACTGATATATAATTGAAAACAAGACAGGACATTTCCATAAGCCTTCTTATAAAATTTTTTAAAAAAATCAAGAAAACATCTACAATGGCATTTGGATATATCAATTTGTATACTTACTAGATACCAAGAACGTGCTAAACATTGGGGATACAAATACAAAACTAAGAGCAGACATGAAAAAAGGTTTAGCTTAGCAAAGAAACAGCAGTATTTTTTAAAAATGGCCCAGAACAAAAAAAGTAGTTGATTCACAAAACTGAAGATAATTTAATTTTAATTATTTTTAATATCCCTTCAGGAAACCAAAGCACTTTTGAAATCTTTTAAATTAAGCTAACTTTCTTCCTTCCACCTACTAGTATATGAAGAAATACCAGTATCTGAAGATTGAAAAGCATTTAAACATAACAGATGACTATAAATTCAATTAAATCGAATTCTTCAGTATTATGCACAAGATGGAAAAATAGCTCCAACCCTCAAGGAGTATACATTCTCCAAGGGAGATACAATATATCCACGTGCCTAAAAATTGTATGTAGAAAAGTTTTTAAGCAATCAGACTTGCTCATATCTGAGTTTAGCTGCCTTACTTCAAGAGAAATATTGCTCAATCACAAAAAAAAAAAAAAAAAACCCTTTAAAAATGAGGACTAACACAAAGAAATGAAAGTTTAGGAAGGAAGAAATGACATTATACAAATTAAATTAAAATTATAAAATAGAATTATTATTATAAATTGGAAGGTACTTTCAAGCATCACCTTGTCCAAGTTCATATCCAGCTTCTCTTAAGAATCATTTCAGTGAAAAAGAAAAAGGAAGCATAGATAAACCTATTATATCTAGAGGAAGTGATGCATAATGAAGTGATTAGAATCAGGAGAATGTAGTGCACAATAATAGTAACATTGTTCAAAAAAGAATTGTGAATGACTTAATTGTTCTTAGCAGTACAATGATCCAAGACAATCCCAAAGAACTAATGATAAAACATACAATTCCACCTCCAGAGAAAGAACTGATATTGTTTGAATACAGACTGTAGCATGCTATTTTTCACTTTCTTTCATTTTTCCTTTTATTCAAGTCTTCTTGTACAAATAACTAATACAGAAATGTTTTACACAAATGTTATGTATAATCTATATTTAATGGCTTACCATCTCAGAGAGGGATGAGGGAAGGAAGAATGGAGGAAATAGAATTTGGAACTCAAAACTTTAAACAAAAATATTTTTTTTAAATGGGGGAGGGAGGAAGAGGATCTGGATTTAGATCCAAGCTCTACTACTGTATGACAATGTGCAAGACATTTAATCTCTCTGGGATTCAGTTTCCTCATCTATAAAATGAACAGAATTAACAAGATGACCTCTAAAGTCACTTCCTGTTCTAAATCCAATGATTTATTTCTCAGATTCTATAACCATTCAAGATAACACATTCCAGTCTGCAAGTTCTCTCCCATACAACAAGCCTTACCTCATTTACCCTATTTCATAATACTCTCCTTCATATACAATACATACATGCTAGCCACAGTAGGCCAGTATTTACCAAATACATGCTCTCCTCTCCAATCTCTCCACATTTGACAGAAGCTACTCTGTGTGTCTGGAATGGGAAAAACATACCATAGTGGGAAGTGCTAGACTGGAGTCAGAAAATCCAGATTCAAATTAGGTTTCCTTCTTACTTTCTATGTATCATTGTGGGTTAAAATTGTATCTTATTCTGGTCCCTCTGACTCCTTCTAGTTAGTATGGCAAGTTTATAAGTATCCAGTATAAAAGTAAGACAGCAAAAGGGAACCCAGAAGTCACTTACAGATCAAATCACAGATCACAAAGAAGCATTACAGTTACTTTCTTATTTGCTATATTAACTAAAAATCACATTCTATAACTATAAATTAAACCAGAGGAAGTAAGCGAAGCACTACTATTAGGGTGTTTTAGTCTTATGATCTGTAAACTTCAAATAGTCTCCAGAAAAAAGACCAGAAGAGCACCAAATGATACTGATAAACTTTGAGATGATATAGATATGTTAACGAACTATCCACTATACCCAAAGTGGAAGAGAGAAAAAGCTAGTCTGTCCACCATCAAAATCCTCTAAAAGTGAGACCCTTCCAAATTCTGCCCCATACTATATTTTAAAGGTCCATACTGCTTAAGTGTTCCCAACTCTGATCCATTATAGAAGAAACTCTCTCCTTCAATCTCTTCCCCATGCTGCCAACTTTCCTGTAGCACCCCATCCCTATCCTCACACCACCTGCCTCTTACCTTCCCTGTATCATTTGTCTCATACTTTCTGTGCCAATTATTTCTGATCCTTTTGTGCCTTATTAAAATATAACTGAAACCACTCTATGCTGTAATCACGGCCTTTCCCCCAAAATACTAAAAACCAGACATGTCTGTCCCTATTTCAAAATTCTATAAGTTATTTAGCAATATACCTTGGTTAAATTATTAGATTTTTTTTGTACCTCAGTTTCCTCACTTGAATATTTTAGAGCTTGGTCTGAATGATCTCATGGGCCCTTCCAGCTCCATCATTCATAATTCTTTTGAATGTATTCACTCTGTATGTCCCTTTGTTGTCATCCTTTTCTTCATTAATGGTTTGGCTTAGTTGCTACCTCATCATACGGTGCTTTGTGATCATCAAATAAAAGTACCCTTTCCTTTCTCAAATTTTCCAAGAACCCTTTGGTTCTTTTTTAACCTCCATTTTCCCCTATCTTTTACCATATATGAATAGTATGACATTCATGTGTGCATGTCATGCCACATAAGAGACTATAAACTTAGCACAATGCTTTGCTTTGTAATAGGTACTTAATAAACATTTAGTGAATTAAATTTGAAAACAGCTCTTTTTGTTTTTTAAAGTTACACATCCCTAAGTCTTTTATTTATAATGTTGAACATCCCTATTTCTTTCATTCTTCTAGGTTTTCTTTCATCATTTTGATGGCATTTTCTTGGGTATGCTCCAGTTTCCCAATGTTTCTTAATTGTTAAATTAGGAAGGCAACATAGAGGAAAAAATTATGAGTCTTCACCATCTTTTTATCTGAGACTGCAAAGAAAGTATTATAAATGTAACATTAAAAGGAAAAATAACCAGAACCAAGTAATTCTGAAGTAACCTATATCTTTTTTTAAAAATATACATATAAGTCCATATCAATTAGAAAATGGGAAAACCATAAGTTCAAATTAAGTTGAACTAAGTTCAAGGAAGCTCAGAAAAGCATTGCTGATTTGTTTTTTTGTTTATTAGAACAGACCTGATTGTGATAATAAGCTGGTAAAACTGAATAGTTATAAAAGTGAGTATTCAGAGATAACAAAAAGAAAAAATAAATAAAATGAGAAGCAACAATGATTGCTAAGGAAGAACAAAATCTTCTGAGAGATGGACTGAAATGATTAGAAAAAAAATGAGAAAAGGAAAAATGAAAAAAATATATCCCTTACTTCTAAACTTAAAGTAGAGGGAAGCCCTAGGGGCTTTACATACATAATTTCATTTGATCCTATTAACAACCCTGTTAGGTAGAAATTATCATTATCCACATTTTACAGAAGAGAGAAGTTGGATGTCTTACTCAGAATCAAACAGTTAAAAAAAAAAAAAAAAAAAAAAAAAAAAGGAAGATAGAAGTCTAACTTGGGCCTTTCTGACTATAAATCCAGTACTCTATCTACTAAGCTTGCAAGTCAATATGATTGTAAATCACACTTCTAGGTCCAAAGTAATTCCTGGTACAAGAATGCTCAAAACTGGAATACAAATCTGATGAACAAAATTTGACAGAATCTGGTTATGTGAGTTAATTACTCTTTAAAAAACTAAAAGATATATAGAAAGCAAAAGGAAGAGCCAGTTTCAGTCACATGCAAATTATAAAAGAAATATAGAGAAAGCATTGATTCATAGATCCATCATCATAACAAGCAAAGATGTACCATTATAACAGACAAATATCAACATTATATACATGAAATTACAACATTTTGCTATTAACTACCAAGTCAAACTAATGTTTAAATACATTTGGATATGCCACAGAAAATAGGGATATGATCAAACAACAAAAATTCAGATAAGGTAATAACTAAGTGGTCTTATTCTCTACCTAATTCCTCAACTTCTAATGGTATCTGTGAAAAAAAGAACCATACCACATATTAAATGTCTAGAGAAAAGTGAAATATTTTAATAATTAAAAGTCAGTACTGGAAATGCCAAGTGGAATTGTTATAAGCAGGCACATACTACCAGTCTGCAAAACTAAAACATGTTAACAACCAGGAAGCCTCAGTCCCCAAAGCTGTCAATACAAAGGTTCTACAGAAACACTACAGAGCAAGTAATAAATCAGTAGTATGTTTAGTAGTACTATTCAGCAGTAAATAGGTAGAACTCACAATAAAATTAAACTATTTAAAATATACGTTCTTAAAAAGACATCCCTCAAATTGCCAACATTAGGCTTATTTTCTAAGTCTTTAGGTGACGATGTTTGCGATTTCAGAATATTAAACAAATCTTATAATACTCTGATGACTTCTGTCCAAAAAACTGGTAATTTGAACTTCTGATATATTTTATATACAGCATAATATTTATAAAGATTCAATAATACCTATAATTATTTCCTGATTTTTAGGAAGAAATTCCACAATGTTTAACTAACCCAAAATCTCTTGATAAACTTGGACCCATTTATTGTATTTTCCAAAAAGTAAATAGTTACTTATATACTGAACTATATTTTGCAAAAAGTAAAAAAAAAAAAAAAATAGGCATAATTGATTGTCTTCAGAGCCTAAAGCTGGTAAGATTAATTTTATTGATATAAGTATTGGAAAAAACACAGAATACTTTAAAATATTTTACTTCGCCTCTGTATTCTATATAGATTAGCTAAGGGATAAGAAATTGAAAATAAGGATTTCTGATCTAGTTAATTGCCCAATAAGACTCAGAACAATTCTGTCTTTCACATGTTTTCTGTTTTTATTATTAGAGGAAATGATAACCACATTCAAGATCTTCATAATTCAAGAGTTCTTTGAAGACAGATACTGTATTTTTAATATGGAATCCCTATTATTTGAACCAGGAGACACTTGAACTAAAATCAGAAAGCAGGGAGCCACAGTTCCTATTGTGGTAAGGACACAAGACCATTGCACACAGTCTTTGCCACAGTTCCTGCTTTGTTAGTTATATTTGTCACCACCTTTGTAAGTGATAAAGTGGGTAGTAACAAAAATAAAACAAAGGCTTTACAAAAAAGATCCTACATAGTTTTCTTCTTGTGAATTCTATTTCTACCCTAAGCTTATCTATGGTTATATGCCTTGGGGATTACACAATCATTAAATATTGTGTATATGTATGTATATACACATACACAAATATACACAAATACGTATATATATATATATATATATACATATATATATATATATACACACACACACACACACACACATGCACATATACCAATTTTGGAAAGCAAACTAACAATCATGTCATTAATTAGGTGCATAAGAGCATAGGGTGAGCCTACAAAAACAAAGTTAGCCAAAAAACAATACAAAGCAGGATTTGAGTAGGTAACTTTAATTATATATAGTAAACATTATCAATTACAAGAGTTTTTCTTATCACTGAAGTTCATAAATGTGGTAAATATATGTGTATGTGTGTATATATATATATGCATGTATATATAAACACAGACAAGCACGGACCCTGGAGAACATTTAACTTTTCACTTTTATTTTTTTAAAAATCATAATTATCATTTATACAGCACTTGCCATGTGCCAGAAATTGTGCTAAGCATTTTATAATTATTATCTCATTTGATCTTCATAACAACTCTAAAAGGAAGGTTGCATTATTATTTCTATTTTACCGATGAGAACAATGAGGCAACAGAAGTTTAAGTGACTTGACATGAGTTACAGAGCTTTTTGAGGCTAGATATATCAAGTCTTCCTGAAACCAGCCCAATACTCTATTCCCTGCACCATCTAGCTGCTGCCCTCATAAAATTCTCCTCTATAAGTCACATTGTCTTCTTTTGAAAAAAACAAACAAGTAGAAATGGGACTCTTTAAAATCCAGTTGAATTCAAGTATTTATTAACTACTAATTATGTACAAATAGTTCCTCCCCTAATTATAATTAAAATTTAATAATAATCATAAATAATATCTGGCTTATATATAAGTACTTTGCAGTTTGCAAAAATGCTTTATATTATCTCATTTAATCATCACAACTCTGTGAAGTTACATTACAGGAGGGGGAGTAAGTTACATAAAGAAGTAAATAAAAGACAATTTGAAGAAAGAGTACCAATAAGAGCTGGGGAAAAAGAGAAAGGTGTCTGCCTGTTAAGAAAGGTTTCACAGAGAAAGGAGCATCTGAGCTGAACTTTGAAGGGAAGAGAATTCTAACAGAATACAAAAAGGAGTAAGACAAATTGGAGGCAACCAGATGACTCAGTGAATATGGGCCTGGAGTCAGGAAAAGCCGAATTCAAATTTGACCTCAGATACTTACTAGCTGTGAGACCCTTGCAAGTCACTTAACTTCTGATTTGCCTTAATGGCAAATCATTCCAGTATTTTTGCCAAGAAAACCCCATGGGCAACATTGATATGATATGATCTATAGGGTCAACAAAGAAAATTACTAAATGACTGAACAAAAACCTCAATTCATCCTGTGCAGAATAAAAAATTTTCTTTGTTTTATTTTAGGGTTTTTGTTGTCACTGTTAAAATACCAACTGTTCCCAGTAATATTATCTACTCAATTAATGCACTTATTCAGATAGAATAATATGAGGACAACAATGTCTCTTTCCCAACAACAACAACAAAAGGCCAAGGTCTAAATAACTAGAACTAAGCAGAAGATTATATAGCATTCTAGTTGACTAATAGGAAGGAAGGAAGGAAGGAAGGAAGGAAGGAAGGAAGGAAGGAAGGAACATTTTACTGATAACATTACATGATAATTCTAAGGCATATGACCATAGATAATCACATGATAAAAGTACAAATGACAGAAACAAAATTACAAAGGGATCTTTGTCATCAACTTTTGTTGAGGAAGTTACCTATAAGTTTCTCTCTACACTAAGACAAAAGTTTCAATATAGGAGTCTTATTCAACTGTTCAAATTCTGTATTTTCTGGTGCCTAAACCATCTCAACTTCAGTCCTAAAAGTAATCCCATCTTTCTTAATATAGTGACTGTCACCAAATTTCATGAACAAATCTCCCTATTTTAATATTAACAGTGTAAATCCATAGGGCCAAAAGTCCTTTGAAATTTTGCATATAAGGCTCAAATAAACATCAGTTAATTTACACTAAACTTTTTACTATGCTAGAGAAATTTCAAAAGAAAAATCTTGTTGATTCTTTCAGAAAAAGAAATATACTTGGAATAAACAAAAAATACATGTCAGGAAAAGATAAGTGGGACAAGACAAACCACCAGGTCATTATTACAGAAATCTAAAGCAGTTCTAGTCCAGCAAAATCTAGAGTCTGGAACAAAGCAATCGTAGATATGATGTGTAACCATACACCAGTATGACCAACCACTTAGTTCCAAGTCAGCTCTGAAAGACAATACCCATTCCAATCTATTGTAAGTGAGCTGAAGGGATCTTGACTGAACTTGATCTACTAAGATGCAGGGGTCCTCAAACTACAGCTCCCGGGCCAGATGCGGCAGCTGAGGACAATTATCCCCCTCACCCAGGGCTATGAAGTTTCTTTATTTAAAGGCCCACAAAACAAAGTTTTTGTTTTTACCATAGTCCTGCCCTCCAACAGTCTGAGGGACAGTGAACTGGTCCCCTATTTAAAAAGTTTGAGGACCCCTGAACTCTACAGCAATCCAGTCTCCATGGTGTCCACTAAGATCAGAGATGACTCAAAACATTTTTCTTGATTTACACAAATCTCCACGAAAATCTCTAAGATTACAAGTTGCATGTAAGTTTCAAGATTAATAAAGACAGTTTTCGTAGCCTGAGCTCCTGATGAAATCATATCTGAATTTTAAGTTATTTCACAGATGCTTTTTGTTTTTATAAATATTATTCAGCTTGTTTCTACATCATAATGCACAGGTAAGCCACTTTGCTATATTTAAAATGTTATTTTGATTACTCATGAACTTCAAAACTAAATATTTAAAAATAAGGACAGACCATATAAAAAATCTTCCAGATGGTATACTTAGATTAAGGAAAATAAAATTAAAAGAAAAAGAAAGCGCACCTTGAAACTACACTTCAGCCCATCTAAAAACATTTGAATTTACATCAATTAAAACAACATGAAACAAAGCATAATTTTACACAAGCTATAACAGGTCTTTCACTATAAGAAGGTACAGAATAAGAAAGCGAGTTTGCAGCATATTTCATCTAATAATCTCAATATTAAAGACATGTTCACATTTAAAAGACACTGACTTGCTTTCCATTTTTGTTTTGCTTTAAAAAATTAAGGATAATACACATAGTACTAAATCCACACTTTCAAAAAAATCACACATAAAAATTTGGTTAGAGTAAATACTATTTGTCCCTCAGGATATTCTTTAAAAATCAGTATAAAAACATTATCAGAAAATGCAAAAAGGGAAATCAAGACAAAGAAAACTAAAGGTACTGAATCACATATTATAGTACTATTCAGGAAATAGAACCCTTAGGTTTCTAGCACACAAAAAAAATAAAAATAAAAATACTTCAGTGATTTCTTCAATTTTTCCCACAAGATTAAGTTGCCTGACTCCCCTAATTGTAAGACAAAACTTATACCTATGTGAAGAATGTCATTACACACAAAAAGTTATTCTATTTTTTAAATTCAAATATCAGGATCAATGTCACAAATATATTTTTTAAGTTCTTGCAAATGAATCTAAGCTGTTCTGTTTTTTGGTTTCTTTTTAACAAATGCATTTTTTGAAGAAAACTGATTCAGTGAAATTTTCCAAATGTACAAGGTGTGAAATCTTATTTAAAATGAGTTCGGGCAGTAAATGGTATAGTGGATAGTACATTGACACTGAAGTCAGAAGGAACTGAGTACAAATCCAGGCTCAGACACTTGACACTTACTACCTGTAAGTCACTTAACCCCAGTTGTCTCCCAAAAACAAACAAAAAAAAAAAACAAAAAAAATAAGAAAAACTTAAGAAAGATATTATTCTAAAATACATTATCCCAGAAATCTTAGTGCAGTTTCAAGCTTCTATAGCTTGAATAATATAAATATAAAACAACTAGAATATGAAATATTGGGTTGCCAAAGTGTATTAGAATGAAAAGTCATTCTCCTGAAAGAATATAAACTTTTAAATATTGTAGGGTAAGTAACATATAAACAATATGTTTAATTAATATGTTTATTAATAGTTCACTAATTGTTTTACTAATCATGTAATTAATGTTTAATTAATTTAAACTTAGTTAAACATAATATTTAACTACATTTAATGATTTCTCCAAAACTTCAAATGGTACTCTACTAAAAGGAAAAACAAATTATAATGATCTTAGAATGCTATAATAAATTGTAATTGTAATAATAGTAAACTGGAATTAAAACAGCTTCTCATCAACTGGTGATTAAAGCACCTTTACCATACAATAATTTGAAGCCCATTTTAATATTAACACTGTTGGTTAGTTAGCTAACACTAACAACTTATAGGTTATCCCTCTTAAAGAACTTTTTTTTAAAAGTTACCTGATTTTTGTTATGAAAATATAAATATAAGTAATAAATATAAATATTTTCTATACTGATAAAAATAATTCATTCAAAAATGTTCAGTAAGGGTCAATCTACTTTGTACAGAGCATAGTGTAGGAAATACAAACAATAAACAAGACAGTACTTGAACTTACAATACTTTGGTTCAGTTCTCCAATCTTTATTCCCATATTGAGTTGTTTTTTTAACATAATAGTGGAATAAAAATGGAGACAAGGCTTCAGAATGCCTCCTAAACCCATCAATATGCAAATAACTTAGCAAGAAATAAATGTTATTTTAATGATATAGTCAGGATTCTCAAAGTAAACAGTTTCTGTTTTTAATGCAATAGTGCACATGAAATAACCGTGTGCCTTTGAAGACAAATCATAATTTTATTAATAAAAATTATTAATAAAATCATTAATTTATTAATAAAAGTCATGTTAAAATAGTTTGGGAAAACCCATCACATGAAATTTATATTAAAAAAATAACCAACAAGTGTTAAGGATCATGCCTAAAGTGAAGGGGCAGGTCAATTCTCTGAGAACCTCCATAGCTGTGAATCATAACACTTGAAGGAGTTGCAAAGCAGCCTTTACTAAAGCAGATATTCCTTTTGGATTACGAATGAAATAAATTGAAGGCAAGAGGAAAGAGGAGAAAGGTGAGACAATGCAACTGCCTCTCAGTGGAGAGGTCAGAGAACAGGAACTGCCTCTCTGTCTCCTTGAATAGTCATCACCCTCTCACATGAAGAGATCCATTCTACAGGTCTGAGTTAGACCTCCAGCAGCCACTGGCAGGTGGTTCCCATATCACAACAAACAAGAATCTTGTAAATGGCCATTCCTTCTTAGTATCTGTCAAAGATGAAAAGGAAAACATGCACCCTAGACTTAGGGAAAAGTGATTTTAAACAAGAAGAGAGAGAAATAATATTATCTTTGGGGTTTCCTTCCCCTTATTTGAGTACTCACTCCTCAGGTTCTTTTGCTACCTAATCACCCCCAAAATGTAGGTATTTCCCTAAGGTTCTATCCTAGGCCTTCTTCTTTTCTCCCTCTGTTCTTTTTTCTCAGTAACATCATCAGGTCCCTTGAGTAACAGATATCACTCTCTAGACAGATAACTCATAGAACTACAATATCTGGTTCTAATCTCTCCTCTAAATTTGTGCTAGATCTAAAACTTAACTCTGTATCATTCCCCCAAACCTAATTCATCTGCAAACTTTCGTATGTCTTCAAAGGTAACAACAAATTTCTAATCTCCAGTCCATATTCTTAGCATTATTTTTATTATTCCTTATTCTAGCTATCCAATCAAATGCCAAATCTTGAAACTTCTACTTTCACAACATCTCTTGCATGTGTATCCCTAATGCCATTCAAACAGCTACCACTGTATTTGGCCTTCATCAACAGTTGCCTAGATTATCACAATAATCTTCTAACTGTTCTCCCTGTCTCAAGTCTCTCAATTCTTTAGTCCACCCAACACATTGCTATTAAAGTAATTTTCCTTAAGCACAGATCTGATAATGTAACTCCTTTATGTAAACAACTCCAGTGGCTTCTTATTATTTCTGGGATAAAATAGAAACACTTCTGTTGAGCTTTTAAATTACTCTTCAACCTAGTTCCAACCTATCTTTCTATGCTCACTGGACAATATTCCTCTATTCCAAGAATCAACTAAACAAGCCTTCTCTCTGTTCCTCATTGGTAACACTCCACTTCCCATCAATATGACTTTGCACTGACTATTCCCCCCTCCCCATATTTGTAATGTAGTTTTTTTCCTTTAACATGCAGCTCAGGTATCTTCTTCTTTGTGAAACCTTTTCAGATGCCATCAACCACTAGTGCCCTTCCTCATGAACTACCTTTTATTTAACAACTGTGTGTGTGTGTGTGTGTGTACACACATATAGATTTAATTTAATATTTTTGCTGTATGTGTATATTTTATGTGTACTTGTCTTCCTAAATAGAATGTTAACTAACTGAAAGTAGGAATTATTTCATTCTTTACTATTACTATTTTGAGTGCCTAACATACAGTAGGTAGATAGAATCCAATTTCCTACAAAGGAAGTCAGTTCAAATGGAATGAGAAGCTCACTAAAACTAAACTCTTAACAAAACAAATGCAAATAATACCCATGGGTAATGAGAAGCAGCAATAAAGAAATCAACATGTTTGCACAAATAACTCATCTTTCTTTGGATTTTAAAAGAATAAGCAGAGAAGGGAGGAAGCAGAGTAAGCAATTAAGAATACAAAAATAAGACATAATCTTGTAAAAATAATGTCAAGACAGCTAAATAAATCCCAAAACAATGTGAACATAGTAAAGGGATTTTTTTAGATACATTGGAAGAAAGAAGAGGAACAAGGAATAGGATAATTAACTGAAGAAGATGGGAAAAGAAACAACAAAAAGAGAGCAAAACTACTCAACTCTTATTCCAGGTTTGTTTCCTTTACCAAGGAGACTCATCTGCATACTGGGAAGAAAAGAGCAAAGGAAGAGAGGGGAAAGAAAGTGAAAAGCAAATTAGAAAATAAGTTAAAAAAAGAAAAGAAAAGAAAAACTAATAGCTGCCTTCAATATGTTGCAATCACCGGGTCCAAATGACCCACACCCCAAAATACTCAAAGAATTTGGGAATGTTAACTACTGAGTCCTCTGTCAGCAATCTTTTCATTAAATGCGACATCTGCTAGACTAATCTTTTAATCAAGTCTGTCAGATTGTTCAGTTGTACTAGAAAGACCATGAAAAGAAGAAAAGGTAACATAAAATTGGGAAAAAGCAAATTTTCCAAGGTTTTGTGTTTATTTGTTTATTAGGGAGGGGTGGGGAAAAGTGGTTTGTTGGGGGGGGGGGGAAGTACAGTGGATAAGAAAATAGTATCTACAGCTATAGGCCATTGAACATTACTTCAATTTCTGAGAAAATTCTAGAACAAAGCATTAAAAATATAGCTGAAAAACATCTAAAAATAGAATTAATGGTTACAAACAACCAGAATATCTTCATACTAGACTAGCTTCATTTTCCTTTTTCTTTGGCAGTATAAAAAAACCCAGAAATGAGGGACACACTATGAACATAGAGTGTACCTCAATTTTAGTAAAACTTCTGATAAAGTATCTCATACCAGTCTTGTGGAAAAGACAAATAAGAATTAGATTATACAAATATATGCCTTTAGAACTGGTTAGAAGTTTGAACTAAAAGAGAACTCCTTACCAAGAGGTGTCCAATTGAGCACCTCAGGATCGATACCTGATCGTGTGCTGTGTAACATGGTTATCAATGACTTGCATAAAAGTCTGACATGCTTTTCAAATTTGCAGATGACAAAAATCTGAAAGAAATAACTAGTGCAGAAGATGAAAGAGTCAGGATCCAAAAGGACAGGCTAGAAAATGGGATGAATCTAATAAAATGAAAATTCAATGAGATAAAAGTAACATCCTTCATGTTAAATACAAAAAAAAAAAAATTTAACTTCACAAGTTAAGATGGTAGGTGTGCACAGTATATGATAGTGATCCTAAAAAGACCTAGGGACTTTAAATTCAATATGAGTAATCAGTGTGGTGTGACAACTGCATTGAGAAAGGCATAGCTTTCAGAAATAGGGAGTTAATAGTCCTATGGTTCTCTGCCCTCATCACACCTCATCTAGAGTACATTGTTCAGTTCTAGATGCCATGTGTCCAGAGAAGGGCAAAAAAAAGATGATCAAAGGGTTTGAATTTATGTCAAAAGAGGATCGTTTGAATATACAAGGCATGGGTAACCAGAAGAGACTCCTCAAAGGTGATGTGATGCTGTCTTTGAGTATCTGAAGAGATATGATGTAAAGAAGGAAGTAGATTTATTTTGATTAGTTCAAAAAGAAAAAACAGAACAAGGAACAATGGATGGAAGTTGCAAATAGGCAAATTTAGGCTTGATGTCAGAAAAAACTTCTTAACAATTAGATCAAAAGGTGAAACAAGCTGTCTCCTAAGACTGTTTATTCCCCTTCTTTGAGGTCTGTGAGCAGAGGTTGAGCAAATGCTTTTTTAGTATTTTGTAATGGATTAATTGGCATTGAGGTAGGTCTCTTCCAATCCTAAAATTCTGTAATTGTGAACTCTTTTTTTTTTGGAGTGGGGGGACACAGTTAGTGGACTGTAATGGGCTGAAGCTCCAGTTGATGAATTAAGGTCCCAAGCATGTGAGGCTAGATAGTAATTGGACCAAACTCTATTAATATATATGCTTGGAGAAAGAATGGCCCCCTGCCTACTCTTTGTGCAAGTCCTAATGTGTTATATAGAAAATGACGATTTTGGTGGGTGGAGGCAGAGGGGTGGAGAGAGAAATGGAAAGAGATTGCTGGCTGGTTCCTGTTGCAGCTGCTCACATTGCTAATCCCCCTTCATCTCCAAAAAGAATAAAGATTGAAGATTTTCCCTTAACCTGAATTCTTGACGCCGGTTGATTTTAAAATACGTGGTCATCACAGTGGACTATGCAAATCTGGGAAATACCATAGATAGACATGATGTTGGCAATGAAAACTGTTAATATAAATCCCATTTTTATAAAGCAAGAGCAATTATAACTCTTTATGGTAACTCCCATTTTGGAAGTACATTTTAAGTTTTACAAAATCCTTGTCCTAGTCTGGTGAAGCAGACAGAACTAATATGATACCCATTTTACAGATAATCCTTAGCTTTGAGCCTCAAAGTAGCTAAGTCTATAAAGCCAGCAAGCAAAGCAGCAGTACTTTATAAAGTCTTTTAAGATTTATGAAATGCTTTATTCTACCTGGATTTCAACAAGGAATTTGACAGAGTCTTTCATGATATACTTGAAGATATGTTGCTTAATAATAGTATGGCTAATATGAACTGGTTTCAGAACTGAACTCAAAAGTATAATAATGGACTAATGTCAATCATCAGTCTCTAATGAGTGCTACAGGGCTCAGTCCTTAGTCATGTTCTATTCAACATGTATCAATGACAGACTAATTTTTTAAACCACTTTGTGAAGGACAGTAAGCTAGATAGCTACATATATTAAATGATACAATCAGAATGCAAAAAGGCTTGTAAGTGGAAAAAATTATGAAAACCTAATAATATTAAATACAATAGTGACAAATAAAAAGTACTATGCTTGAAGATAAAAAATGCATAATTATATATGAGGATAATATAACTAGATGGTAATTCATGTAAAAAGAACAATAACCTATAGATTTCAATGGCCTATGAGCCCAATATGACTTAACAGTGGGACATGGCAAACAAAATAAGCTAATATGACAAAAAAGCAGAGTTGAAAAGCCCAAATACTCTGCTAATTCATTTGTTCATCACATCACACTCTGGGATAACATAATTATCCTCATTTTACAAATGAAAAAATTAATCTCAGCAAAATTAAGTGAGCTACCCAGGGTCACACAAGTACTAAGTGTCTGAAATAGGAATTAAACCCAGGTCTATCTGATTCCAAATCCAGAATTCTATTTAATTAAGCATGCTGCCTCTCTGAACTATTGCCCAAAGAGAACATAAGCTCCATAAGGGCAGGGGCAGTTTTTCATTTTGTTTTTATATTTCCAAGGGGGAACACAGTGCTACAATTACAGGGAATGCTTAATAAATGATTGATGAATTAAATTATGACAGTTTTCTTCTTAATGCTATGCTGTACTAGAAGCTATTAGTATCAAATTCTTAATTCTAGATATGGTCCCTGATTTTCACTTAAATCAGAGAAATGTAGTAGGAATACAACTGAGTCTACTACACTGTTTTGTTATATCCAAAGACAGCAAATAATACAAGCAGCAATGGAGTGGCATTATAGAACTCTTGCATAAACAGAAAGATAGCAAATGAAAACAGGTCAAATCATTTCACCTAACTTTTAAAATAATTATGAAAAATCTTTTCTCCCTTTGAAAATTCTGGAACTTATTCTATATATTAATTTGCACTAGATTTGTGCATTTGCAAAACTCTTGTTTTTGCATTTTACCAACAATACAACACTTTGGCCTACACTAGTCCAAATATTTATAGATATAGGGAAGGATAATAAACAAAAATATTTAACGGGTTAAAAAAATACCTCTTCTCTAACCTAACCATCAAGTTTCTTAATATTATCATTAACATATTTTTAAAAATGTAATAAAATAGAATAATTTGTCACTTTTTAATCATTTAAGTATAATCAAATAAAAAATTAAATTGAATAATGCAAACTCAAGAGAAAAATTAATAAAAATTACATATCACATATAATTTTACATGATGTCACTAAGCTGACATGTCTGTACTAAGACAAAAAAACTCATATTAGAAACTTAGCTATGGTCAATTATGACAAAATAATGAATTAGTTATTCATTCAATTTTATTCTAACTCTCTCTCTCATATGGAATTATATTTAAATTCCTAAGTCTGTTCCCTCCTTACAAATTAGCTATTTTTTTTTTTTGCTTCATTACTTCTTTTTTTTTTTTTTTTAATTTTATTTAATAGCCTTTTATTTACAGGATATATACATGGGTAACTTTACAGCATTAACAATTGCCAAACGTCTTGTTCCAATTTTTCACCTCTTACCCCCCCCACCCCCTCCCCTAAATGGCAGGATGACCAGTAGATGTTAAATATATTAAAATATAACTTAGATACACAATAAGTATACATGACCAAAACATTATTTTGCTGTACAAAAAGAATCAGACTCTGAATTATTGTACAATTAGCTTGTGAAGGAAATCAAAGATGCAGGTGTGCATAAATATAGGGGTTGGGAATTCAATGTAATGGTTTTTAGTCATCTCCCAGAGTTCTTTTTCTGGGTATAGCTAGTTCAGTTCATTACTGCTCCATTAGAAATGATTTGGTTGATCTCGTTGCTGAGGATGGCCTGATCCATTAGAACTGGTCATCATCTAGTATTGTTGTTGAAGTATATAATGATCTCCTGGTCCTGCTCATTTCACTCAGCATCAGTTCGTGTAAGTCTCTCCAGGCCTTTCTGAAATCATCCTGTTGGTCATTTCTTACAGAACAGTAATATTCCATAATTTTCATATACCACAATTTATTCAGCCATTCTCCAACTGATGGACATCCATTCAGTTTCCAGTTTCTAGCCACTACAAAAAGGGCTGCCACAAACATTCGTGCACATACAGGTCCCTTTCCCTTCTTTATAATCTCTTTGGGATATAATCCCAGTAGTAACACTGCTGGATCAAAGGGTATGCACAGTTTGATAACTTTTTGAGCATAGTTCCAAACTACTCTCCAAAATGGTTGGATTCGTTCACAACTCCACCAACAACAAATTAGCTATTTTAAGTAACATTGTATTAGCTTAGTTTAAAATTTATTTTGAAAGACATGAGAATTTTTTATTGAACACATGTAAAAGTGGGTACTTCTTCTACTAACAGAGATATCAACTTCTCTATACTTTAGTAAATAGTCTCTAAAATGGCTGTGACCAAAAAGTTCAACACCCTCCTCTCAAACTGCTGGTCCTTAACTGATAGATAGACATACTAATCTATATCCCCAAACCCTTTCAAGAAGAATTACAAAGGCTTTTCAGTTTAGGAGGGCAAGTAAAAAAGTAGAACTTTAGTGTAATTAAAACTATATAGCCATGTAAATATGTAAATATATTTGAGTATGTGTGTATATATATATGCATATTTATATATGTGTACATATATATACATTATGTATACATATACATATATGTGGTGTTTTTTCTTCTTTAAAATAATAATGGTTCTCTCTGGGAGCAGGTTTCTTGGGGAGGTTTTCTGGAGGCAGCCTTAGTTTCAGTTAAAAGTAATAATCACCCAAATGCAGCCAAGTGCTAAAAGTTCAGATCTTTTATTGTGTCCTTCAATATAGCCCGGTTAGTTTTCTTAGAGGCCTCTCTTTCTGCTTGGTTCTAAGAGCTCTTGCAGCTTTGTCCTTTGCTTCTGCCTCTGCTTTCTTCAGCCTCCAGCCAGCACCAAGGTGAAAGTTGTAATGAATCTCTCTTGCCTCCGAGAGAGGGCTTCTGGCTGAACTCACTTGAAGCTCCCCTCTCAATCTAATTCAGCTGAATTCTCACCTGAGTCTCTGTCCGCTTCTTATATATCATCTCCCAAAGGTTTACTCCTCCCCTCCAAGGGAGGGATTAAGGGAGGTGTGAATTCACAAAGTTACAAAGTTAACTTTGTGAATCTCCCATATTTGTGAACTCCAATGAGTACGTAAATACTTCTTGCTTATATGAGCTCTCTAAAGGTGTGAACACAAGCATTATTGTCTATCAGTTCTACCTTGTTTCTTTTGCCCCATAACATCTCCTTTGTAGGATCAGATCAATCATACTGAACCATGATAAATTAGATAATTATTGTCTCTATCAACTCTAATGACTTAACAATTTGTAAAGATTCCAACACACACACACACACACACACACACATATATATGTACATATAAATATATATACTTATATCCATGTTTGTGTGTGGGGGGGGGGGGTTGTTATGTGGATAGATATGTATAGATAGTGGCTTGGATCATTAAAAAGAAAACAATATTATAGTTCACTCATGCTTAAAGTTACTCCTACTTTTTTATCTTTTCCTACATTTCTATTTCTTAAAAGTAACTTTAAAAAGAAAAAAAATCCTTAGCTCTTATGATCTTTTAAATTTTCCAGTGTATCAAGCATTGATTAAATACTGTTCACAGAAAGCACACATTCAATATACAGAATGTATTACTGTAATTTTAAAAATGCATATAGATATGAAATTAGTCAGTTTTAGGGAAAAGCTGATGCCAGTCACTTGCTACAAAATTAGAAAGACTCATACTGCAGGGTATTACTAAAGGTATATTTTTTAATGATTATTTTACTTGAACTTCCATAAAGAGTTACATATACTGAATATATAGCATTTTGTCTAAGAACTAGAAAAAAATGCATGCCTCAAGTAATAATTGTGATGATAATATTATTTGGCAATATTTAATGTTTTACACTTTACAAAGCCTGTATAACCATTTTGTAAAGAGAACATACAAGTATTATTCCACTTTTAAAAATAAAGAAACTGAGGTCCAAAGAAGTTAAAAAATCTTAGCCATGGTCTCCCAACACATACATTCTATAGTAGGAATTCAAACCTGTCTGTGTCCTACCTCACAACATTATTCAACTACATTAATTCAATTTCAATTACAAAAAAAAAAAAGATATAAATGGAATCTAAATAATGACCCAATAATAATTTCAAACAGCAGGAAGTGATACCTTCTTTTTACCAACTGTTAGTTAATATTACTGAAATTCTAGAGGATTACACTTTTCCTGCTGGTCTTCGAAAAAAGGTTACATCTAAGAGCTAGGCATTTTAAAACTTACCGTCATTCTGGCTTTTGCTCTTCATTTCTTCCTTCCATGATGGAATGTCTTTCAAAGGAACATAATCTCTCAGGTATTCTTTGCGTCTCTCTTCCAAGGTCATCTTCAGTAAACGTTCTTTTAAAAAAATGCAAATCATCATTTTTATTTTTTAAACTTCAAAACTTAGTCTTATTTTGCATTCAACCTTTGAAAATGTCTTGAAAAATGTGAGTGACCTCATGAAAAAATTGAAGTGTTCTTGACCAACACTTACAATAAAATATTTTCACAATTTTAAAGTAATTGAATACTTGATAAAATTATGAAATTGAGGAGCTAAAATTTTAGAATTAATCTCATTTTGCAGAAAAACTGAGGCCTAAAGAGTTCAGTGACTTGCCCTTTTTCATTCCACTCCTGAGAGAACCAGGTCATCTTACTCCAACCAAGAGTTTTTGCACTAATAGCAAAATAAGTTATATTCTTGAAGAAAATAATAAGAAACATTCATAACATCTATGTATAGTTGAGGGAGATTACTTCATGTTAATCTTTTTAAAAAATAAACAAAATATAAAAATATTTCCAATGCTTAATTACTCTTGAAGTTTGGAAAGATAATTTGTACCTGTGATTTCATGGGTTTGGGGAATTCTAGCTAAGGAAATTCCCTCTACCAATGAAAATCAGCAATTCCTCTGCAATGTATGATTTTTAGTAAGTTATCTAGGGCACCCCACCTATGGTCACACAGATTATTAAAGACAAGTTTTAAAACTAGGTCCTGACTACAAGGCTAGATTTCTATCTACTTACACAGCCCTCTGCCTCTCACTGTTTAGGTTCAGAGGAGTTATAAGTAACTGGTTTTATAAAGGTTAGTCATAACTTATAGGAATATCATTGAAAATCTTAAACAAGAAAACAAAAACAACAAAACCACCTATAACTATATAGAAAATAATTCACACTGGAAACTTGAAATTATAAAACATATTTAAATAAAATATAACTACCCATTTTCAATATAATGGGTTTTTATAAATTAAGATTCAAAAATGCAGAGCCAAGGACATTAATTTGACAATATAAGGATTTGAGAACTTTGGCAAGATATTTCTAAACTAGAACAATATAAGGATTTGAGAACTTTAGCAGGATATTTCTTTAAACCAGAAAATACATAGTACTAAGCACATTGATTCCATAGGAGTGCAAGAGGTTTATTCAGGATTATGTAAAAGTTATTCTTATAGAGCAAAACAATTCACTTCTTAAAATTTAATATTGTCCACAAGGATTTACCAAAACACATACAATGAAATCTAAAACAATAATGCAGGCCAGCAAATATCTTTTTTTATTTAGACATTGAGTTTATTAAGTAAGTTTGCATGGGGTCTTGTCATTTCAATTAGGTAGGTCAGCAGTGTTTCATAATTTAACTTTAAACAGAAACCAATCAGATTTTCTAATGATATGTCTATTAAAAGTTCATAAATGCTATTTCCTCTTTAATATTAATTGTGGTACTAATAACTCTTTGAAAAGGGAGGTCTGACTACTTTGGAGTGTAACAAATCTTTAGCATGCAAGCAATTTAACTAAATACTGAGATAATTCATTGACAAAAATCACACTTAAATTTACATTAAAGACTTCAGGTTACAAAACTTCTCTTGTGAAATAAAAGTTATAAGCATACGAGGTAATTTAACTCTGGCTTACAGACACTATTATTATCATATGCCATCATCATGCATATGAAGAAACACTTCATGACTTTATAATCTGGTTACTTTTCTTTCTACACTAATACAAGCAAATGTAGAAAGTCACCGAAAAAGAAGTTTTAAAACATCTGCTAGTCATGTATAGCTGCATGGCTGTTAAAAGACAACAGTATAGGGTGCGTAAAGTCATTTAAAGTTAGAAAAGTATTCCTTTGTTATGATGGAAAACAGATAGTAAGTAATCATTACATTTTAATGAAAATATATAACAAAAAGTTTTTTTCCACTAATAAGCAATCATTGCTGTAAATTGTAATATCTCAGGATCATGAATAAAGATGTATGTAAAGGATTTTAACAACATGTAAAACAAAGAATTAAATCCCATCTTTTCAGAAAGGCCATATATAACTGTAGTTAAATAAGTCTTAACCCAAATAGAAAATTTGCTATCAATTAAAGTTATCAGAATTATCTAAAATTTACTAATTCTAAGATGTTCTGTTGGGACTCAGGCTTTGAGTCTTAATATGATCATCAACAATGAAATCTATTAGAAGGTTAGCTTTTTCAGTACTCTGCCTAATAAAAATTTTTTACAATAAAATGGAACATAAGCTAAATCTCTAATGCTTTAGAGACCTTTTTCTAAGGTTGTAGTTTTATTTTGTTATATTAAGACATATTAGTCTTCCATCTTCCTAATTTTGACAGGATTTGTTTTGACCCATAATTGTCCTAATAGCCTTTACTGAAATTCTAAAAGGGAGGGAGGGTGAATGCCTCCCAGTGGTGTTGTATGAGAAATACTCGATTGGAGTTTCTCTTTTTCAGCTTAAATCTCTTTCTTATCTCCTTTGTTTGCCTTTCTTGTTCAAAAGGACTGAGCCTTGAAATAAAAGTTTCCAATTTTGGGGTAGCAGTTTACAAGGTTTTCAACCTGGCATTTATTCATTGCTTGATATTCCCACAGAGAATAAAGTATACACATGTACGGACTATCTTAGAGGGTGATGTACTGAGAGCAGCGGCCCGGTAGGAATGTTTTTATATTTTTGTAAAAAGCAAATAAGGGAAGAAAAAGAGAAGTGGAAAAAAAAAAAAAAAAAAAAGAGAGAGAGAAAGAGAGAAAGTATGTCAAAGTGTGCTTTGTATAAAACTATACTTTCCTGAGTCACTTTCCTTTTAAAATACATATACAAAACGATCAAGATAGATTGTTAGGCTTTGTTTTTTTTTTTTTAAACACAAAATCAATGACACTAACAATACAGGCTGACTTGGATAAGCCTTAATCTCCACAAATATTAGGGAGTCCGTGTAAGATAGGGATATAAGAGCTTATTCCAAGAAACTTCAATTTATCAACGGGGGTCAGATAGAAAGAAAACATATAGGGACAAAAAAAGAAGTTAATTATCCTATACAGACCCACTAGTTTGGGGTCAACTGGACATCCTATGGAATTATCTATTGGGGGATGCCCACCTAGTAGAAATAATAGTCATACTTCGGTCAAGTCAAATGGGAGAGGAAGGAAAGATAAAAGCACAAAGGTGTTGTCATTTTATGCCAATGAAAAACAAGGACGGGACAGGTCGGGGAAGGGGGGGATGAAGCTGGAGGAAATAGCAGCCCCCACCACCAGGTGACAGTCAGGTCGGCACGTGCAGGTGGATGTGCGAAGGTCCCAGCTGGGGATGGGGGAAAGGGGGGAGGGGGTGGAGAGGAAGCGGAGGAGAAAGAAGAAGGCAAAATCATTCGGGGTGCAGGTCCCAACCTGGAAGAATGGAAAGGAGAAGAGAAACAAACACCTGAGACCAAAGTACAGGAGAGCAAGCTGGGAGGAGGGGGTTGTGTGTGTGTGTGTGCACGTGTGTGCACACTCGTGTGTGCAAGTACGGGGACGGAGACGGAGGGGGGAGGCACTACGAGGGGCAGAAAGATCGCACATAGGAGGGAGCGATCAGCAAAGAGCAAAGACAGCGGCCCACGAGGAGGGCGGCGCGGCAATGACACCTCCCCCATTCACCCCCAACCACCAGCTACCCCGAGAAAATAAAGGGGCCGGTTACCTTTCTCCTCTTTCCACACCTTTTTCTTCCTGTTGCTGGGGTACATGTTGCCGTGGGGGTGGCTGGCTTTGAGCTGCAAGTTCCCCAGGCTCACAGGAAAACAGGGGGGGTGTGTGCGCGCGCGGGGTGGGAGGGGGAACTCGGGAAAATCCAAAAAGTGAAAGAGTCTCAGCCCCCCTCCCGCAGCCGCCGCCGCCGCCGTCCCCCCTTCCTCCGGCTCTCCCTTCCCCGCGTCCTCACTGCCGCGCTCCCGCCTCGGCTCCGGCTCTGATTCCCGTCTCCGGGCGCCCCGAGAGCTGCAGCCGCGACAGCAGCGGCGGCGGCGGCGGCACCAGCGGCGGCGGCACCAGCGGCGGCACCAGCGGCGGCGGCAGCAGCCCCTCAAAGCCTGTCAACTAGGTCACGCCTCGCTCTAACCTAACACCCTCGCGAAGGCCCCGCCTCCCAGCAGCTGGGCGACGGCCTCTCCCGTTGGTTAAAAGGCCCGTCAGTCTCTCCTCTCTCCCCACCGCGGGCAGGGGCTTCGGCCCCATGGCGCAGGCGCAGGCGCAGGCTCCCCATCCCGACGTTGTGGACGTTGGGGAGCATAAAAAAGGAGAAAAGAATAGGGAGGCGGGGGGGAAGGGCGGGCCGAGGGAATGAAAGGAGGGAAGCCAAAGAAGGGGGCGGGAAGCGCCGGGGCGGAGCCCGGAGGAGGGGCGAACGCTGCGGGTCGGGGCGGGCTGCGGCGCCTCCTTTGCCGTGGGAAAGTGTTCCGAGAGTTGACCTTAGAGCGCCGCTTCTCAGGGATGCGAGCACTGAAGAGATGACGAGAGGCGCAGGAGGAGACAGAGTCTCAGAAATAAGCGATTCTAGCCGCGCTTCCTCCGTGTCCGCAGTGCAAAAAGCTCTGTGCCAGGCGCAGGAGCGCGCAAATGAACGGCCAGCCCCTGCCCTCAGGGAACTTCTCTTCCGGGGGAGAAAGGCGCATGCTGGGGAGCAGGCCGGCAGCAAACGGGGGAAATGGCCATCCTTGCGCTAGCAGCAGGGGGGGATGGGTGTGGGGGGGGGGGGGCATGATACGTTAAGAAATGTAAAGAAGAGAGAAAGGGAGAGGGAGGGAGGGAGATAACGGGCCTTGGCGTCGGGAAGCCTTTGACTCTAAGGGTGAATTATCAATTACCCTTTTTTCGTAGTTCGTTTCCTCATTCACAAAAAGGGAAAGTTCCCATAGTCCCGTCACTGGAGAGAAGGCTCAGGAAAATGTATGCAAATAGTTTACAAAAAAATTAACAGCTATTAAAATGAGAGGTGGCGTGTAATGAAAAAAAGCTGTTCTAAAAACCGCAGAGACCTGCGTTCAAATCCTGACCCCGACCCACGCTGGCTGTTAGACTCTGGACAAATCAGCGAGCTGCTTCTCAGCGCTAGTCTAGTCAAGTCTCCAAATCTAGTAGGTGAGGTGCTTTGCAGTGGGAAAGGAGGCATCTTCCCTAGTTCCTTATGCCGAAGGAAATCCCTTGTCTAGTTTTTATGTCAAACACACACACATATATATTATGTATAATATATATATATAAAATCTTTTTACAATAAGCTCTTAATCAAAAAGATTTTTTTTTCTTTTTCTTAATATAGCCTGAGACGGGTGATAGGCAACCAAATCAGTTCCAATGGAGCAGTAATGAACTGAACCAGCTACGCCCAGAGAAAGAACTCTGGGAGATGACTAAAAACCATTACATTGAATTCCCAATCCCTATATTTATGCACACATGCATTTTTGATTTCCTTCACAAGCTAATTGTACAATATTTCAGAGTCTGATTCTTTTTGTACAGCAAAATAATGGTTTGGTCATTATACTTATTGTGTATCTAAGTTATATTTTAATATATTTAACATCTACTGGTCATCCTGCCATCTAGGGGAGGGGGTGGGGGGTAAGAGGTGAAAAATTGGAACAAGAGGTTTGGCAATTGTTAATGCTGTAAAGTTACCCATGCATATAATCTGTAAATAAAAGGCTATTAAAAAAAAAAAAAAAGACAGGTGATAGGATCTCAGATCAATTACAAGATGTTTCCAGAGTGGCATTATTTCTTTTATTCAGTAACTAAAAGTCCTACAATCTTTATACATTGTGATGAGGTTTTAGGAAAATAAGAAATTACAACACTTCAGGATGGAGGCACTTAAACAGACTAAAACTGGAGTAAAGTCACTCAGGCATTTAGCTGTTCAGATCATTGGATCTTAGATTTAAAACCAGGATCAACCTGAGATCTAGTCCACACCTTCATTTAGTATGTTCTGTTGGGTAGCATATAACCTGTAAAGAAGAGAAATAGATTCAGGAAATTCTGTAGGACATATATATAGTGAGAAATCTTGTGGTGCTGGGAAAGCAAGATAAAATAGCTCTGTAGGGGATTAGACAAATGGTGACACAAAGAAATACACAAAAGACACTACTTTTTTTATAAATGTACATGTTTTGAATATCATAAGATTCAGCTCAAAGAGACTTATAGGTGTTTATATAAAACAAGTTATATGTTATAGGAAAAAAAAAAGGCTCAAAGTCTGGAAGACAAAAAAAAAATCTTTCCAAACTTTGTTTCTACTAAGTACTAAATTCCTTTTATTTTTCTTAACAAGAGAGACAACCAGCAAAGATTGAAATAATTGATTTATTGAAAATAAATTTCAATTTCAATTCATTTCAATAATTTGAATTTCAATAAATTGAAAAGATTGAAATATCAAAAATTAATTAAATTATATTTTAATTAAAAATTTCATTGAGATGATCTGGAAAATATTGTTGCTTCAATGCAGCGTTTACTTATTTTTAACCTCTATGAATTGGTCACCTGGGCAAACTTGCATGAACATCAGTCAGAAGAATTTTAGGATGCTCTATTTTCAGAGACTAATGGAAAGATTCTTCTTCCGGTACTCTCATTGTTAGATATATTAGTATATATTAGTTTTCAGGGATAGTTGAGAAAAATTAGCATTTTTCTTTAATATGTAATTGGATAGTCTTCCAGTGTGATTCCTTATAAGGCAAACAAGTTCTTTTTTGAGATAACTTTTGATTGTTTGACTATTTACAGACAGATATATGTGGTGTTTCTATATGCATTTGTTCAAGATCATCCAATGACTTCACTCTGCCTAAAGCACACTATTATCTCTCATAAACCTAGAGCTAGCCTGCTGTATTATGACATGAATTCAGATTATTTATCTGAGATTCTTATTAACTTGCAAGTCTATAGAATGAGATTTGCCTATTGTCTCAGAAACCCCAAATGGTCAACCATAGGCTTAATTCATTTTAAGAACTATCTATTAATAAATTAAAATTTTACAAAATTAATTAATAAATTAAATCTATTAATAAAATCTATTATTATTAATCATACATATTAATAGATGATGATAGATGAGATAAACAATAATGAACTGTGACACATAAACATTTCTGAAACTCTTTGTAAAAGATACTGAAAAAAGACAATGCTTGAACTTCCCCAAGACACAGGATATGGGACTATGGACTTTGCCAAAAATACCACAGTTAATTTGCAAATAATACATTTGAAAAGATTGATATCACACAGGTAACCATTTGTAATTGATTGAGATCAACTCACACCTTTTAGGCAATGTAGAAAAAGAGCAGTCAGTTCAATAGCAGGTTGAATTTGAAAATGAACCAGTCAAGTGGTAGTGGACTACAGACTCTGAGAGATCCTTACTAAAATAGGCTATTACAATTGTTATACATCTTCCCTTCCCCTTTCTCCCTCATCCCACCCCAAGCCAATGACACAATATAAACAGAATCCAGGAGAAATATGAATTCAAACTTTGAGTAAAATAGTAGTGAGCGTCATAAAATTTCCCTTTGGTATCTAAGTCTCTTCTGGACTCCAAAAATCAGTGCCTTTGATGAGTTCAAATCTTTTTGCATATATTCAGTGGCAATAAAGAAGAAACTAAGCCAAAAGAGAATGTTATTCTCCTCCTTCTCTCTCCCCTTCCCCAAATTTGATCATGTTATCAAAAAGACTGGACTAGGAAGGGTCAGAAGAAGGAAACACACTGAAGACATACTGAAGATAAATACAGATTATCTAGCTTCATAGGACAAAGTGCTCAACAATTGTTAAGGACCATGCCTAAGTGAAGGGACAAGTCAATTCTCTAAGAGCCTCCACAGATGTGGATCATAACATCTGAAGGAGTTGCAAAGCAGCCTTTACTGACACAGATGGTGCTTATGGACTGGGAATGAAAAATTGGAGGCAAAGGGAAGAGGAGAGGTCAGACAATGCAACTGCCTCTCAGTGAAGAGGTCAGAGAACATCAACTGCCTCTCAGTCTCTTTGTATCATCATCATCTTCTCACATGAAGAGATCCATTCTCCAGGTCTGAGTTAAACCTCCAGCGGCCACTGGCAGGTGGCTCCCATATCACAACAAACAATAAAGTCAACTTTAAGTAGAATAACTTTTTGTCCTAGAGAGAAGTGCAGCTTATGAACTCTTTAAAAGAAATGACCTTTGGAGCCTCGCAAAAAATTACACCAAAGGGAAATGCAGTGCCTCTCGCTCCCATTTTACTCTGAGTCCATACTTCCCATGGAATCTGTATATATTTGTCAGAGACTATCACAGATTGGGGTGGGGAGAGAAAAATGAGGGAAGGAGATGTGTACCAATTGTTTTTACTAGATCATTTTAGTAAATAGCTTTGCTAAGGGGCTAATTGAAATTATTGGATGACAATCAATGGGAAGTCCTGAGGTTCTGTTAAGACCATAAGAGAACCAGTTAATTGACCCTTCTCTGGAGAATGCAGTTTTTGTGGTTTGCCTAATAACGGTTACTACATTATATGTACCATCTGAGGGGGAACCCTGCCAATTCACATAAAAGTTCAAAGTACTTTCTGAGTTGTTGTTCACCCTTAATTTTCAAAGAGAACCAGTAATATCATAGGGTGATTCTTGACTTGCTCATGAGCTGGATTTAAGTGAGGCAGAACTGCACAAAGTCATCAGTCACACTCTCTTAATTGGCCACAGTTAATTGGCACAATATTGTTGTGTTTCAGGGAACAGGTAGGCCAGAGAAAATGGAAAGAGTAAAAGAACAGTCCCTGAGTGGAGCAGTCAGAACATACACAATTAAGTTTACTGTCTTATATGAGTATGGCTCATAGCACTCCACAACAACTGCAATAGTAACATCAAAGATCACTGATCAACACCACTATAAAAATAAAATAATAATGAAAAGTTTGAAATATTAAGAGACCAAATGTGACAGAGACACAACGTGAGCACATTGTGCTAAATGGCACGAATAGATTTGCTCAATTCAGGGTTGCCACAGATCTTCAATTTGTTTAAAAAACAAAACAAAAACCAAGATACCTATGAAATATAATAAAACAAAGCTCAATAAAAAGAGCAATGAACCACACATTAAATATCTCACAATTTCATTATTTTCAACAGTTTCCAAACTTATAAGATGATTAACAAATGTAAATTATTTTTAAATGAAATAGGATCTTGAAAATCTTGAAATGTGAACAAAAAAATTCTACTTAGCCCCAAATGGAGAAATGGAGGGCTTATAATGGAATGAAAATAGTAAAGAAGAAATTAGAAATCTGATATAAGAAAGCTTTTCTTAATAATTGAGATTATTCAAAAGTAGAAGGTAGTAGTTACTAAACCCCTCATTGAAGATCTTTAAGTAAAAGCTAGATTATTACTTATTGGGTATGCTTTTTAAATTATTTTAAACTTAAACACAAAAAGAAAATAGAATATGAAGCTATGAGTTTCCATTTCATTAACCTAAAACTTTTAAAAAGTTATATAAAATAAATTCCACACTTACTTTTAAATTGTCCTGTTTTTCAACACTTCTTTTTGATCTTACTTACACATTTTGAAAAATGTTTTGTTCACCTTTTTGAGGAGAGAGAGTAAGAGGCATCACTGCTAATTGGGTATATTTTTAAAGGGCCCATTTTTAATATTTTGGCTAAATTAGCTCTCTGAGGCAACTCAGAGACAATTTGCGATTCTGTTCTTTCTTAAAGTTTCTTCTTTGAGAATAGGAAATCTGTTTTTGTTTTGTGATAATTCCTATCTCAAATAATGTCAAATCAATAAATATTGTTTTGACTCATGCAAACAATGCTAAAAATTGATGTTGAATAGGCAAAGAAAACATTTAGGAGATCAGAAGAATGAATTCAATTTGAGAAAAAACTAAAGAAAAATGCTATCTAACTCCAGAGAAAGAACTGAATAAAGACTTAACTTCATTCTTCGTGTCTTTTTTTTTTTTTTGGGTGGGGAAAAAGGAGTTGTCTGTATTTTCTTTCACAATATGTTTTGTTTGATTGCACCTATTTAATCTATATCAAATTGCTTGCCTTCTCAAGGAGGGAGAAGGGCAAAAGATAATTTGAAAATCAACATTTTAAAAATGAATGTTAAGAATTGATTTTAGTATTTGTACAAACAAAACCAATACAGACAAGATTAGAAGGAAAGCAATAAACTGGGAAAAAATTTTTACATTCAAGGATTCTGATAAAGGCCTCATTTCTAAAATATAGAGAGAACTGACTCAAATTTATAAGAATTCAAGTCATTCTCTAGTTGACAAATGGTCAAAAAATATGAACAGACAATTTTCAGATGAAGAACTTGATATCATTTCTAGTTATATGAAAGGTGCTCTAAATAATTATTGATCAGAGAAATGCAAATTAAGACCACTCTGAGGTACCACTACACACCTCTCACGTTGGCTAAAATGACAGGAAAAGATAATGACTAATATTACAGAGGATGTGGGAAAACTGGGACATTAATACACTGTTGTTGGAATTGTGAACTGATCCAACTATTCTGGAGAGCAATTGGAACTATCCCCAAAGAACTATCAAGCTCTATCAAGTGCAAACTACCAAGTGCATATCCTTTGATTCAGCATTCTACTGGGCCTGAATCCCAAAGAGATCTTAAAAGAGGGAAAAGAACCCATATGTGCAAAAATATTTGTAGCAGCCCTTTTTGTAAGTGGCAAGAAATTGAAAACTTAGTGGATGCTCATCATTTGGAGAATGGCTGAATAAGTTATGATATATGAATGTTATGGAATAGTATTGTTCTATAAGAAACAATCAGCAAAATGATCTCACAGAATCCTAGAGAGACTTACATGAACTGATGTTAAGTGAAGTGACTAGGAGATCGTTGTACACAGCAAAAACAAGATTATACGATGATCAATTCTGAGGGATGTGGCTCTTTTCAATAATGAGATGATTCAGGCCAATTTCAATGGTCTTATGCTGAAAAGAGCCATCTGCACAAGAGAGAATTGTGGAAGCTGAGTATGGATCACAATAGTATTTTAATTCTTTTTGTTGTTATTTGCTTGTATTTTGTTTTCTTTCCAATTTTTTTCTTTTTTATTTGATTTTTCTTGTGCAGCATGACAGTTATGGAAATATGTATGGAAGAATTGTACACATTTAACATATATTCGATTATTTGCTGTTTAGAGGAGGAGGTGAGGTGAGGGAAAAATTTGGAACATAAGGTTTTGCAAGGGTGAATGTTGAAAATTATCTATGCATATGTTTTGAAAATAAAAAACTTTAATAAAAATTGTTTTTACATGTAATTGGAAAAAATTTAATGTTATTTTTAAAAATCAGAGGATATGAGTCTTGAAAAAACAATAGCGCTCTACTTGCAGTAAATACATATATATGATGTGTAGATATGTGGGTATGATATGTATATATATATATGCATATACACAAATACATCTATATTCATTTTTTGTTTCTGCTCCTGCCCTGAGGGCACCCTAATGCTGGATAAAATGTCCAGCTGGCTGTCTGGAATAGGAAGGAGGTCCTCAGGCAAAGTTATTTTTGGCTTTGACTTCTTTATCCTTTGTTCCAGGGATACCTCAGCAAATGAACAACTTATAGAAGAGAATAAAAGTTTCCCTCTAGAGAAGAGTAGGAAGAACACGGTTTACTCTTCTCATCTAATGCCTCAGATAGAATGGATTGCAGACTATGTTCAGATCAAGGTATCATAGGATCCTAGATTTTGAACTGGAAAGGGATTTTAAAAGGCATCTAACCCTATCAATTTACAAATAAGGAAACTAAAAGTCCAAAGAGATTAAGTAATTTTCCTAAGATCACACAAACAGTAAAGGGCAAATCATAATTTGAACTCAAGTCTTCTGAATCCAGCATGTCCATTGTTCTTTATTCTTTCCCCAGCTTTTACTGCCAATGAATATTCCTATATTTAATAAAAGAGGAATTTCCATTAGCTATGGAAACCAGGTTCATGGAGACACTGGAATTTGGATAGATAGGGCATTACTCATAAGATAATTTCTACTTTTGACCCTTTTACACACTACAGCCAGAGGAGCAGCAAGTTTGATACTGACAACCTCATACTCAAGCAGCAGCTTTCATTCCAGGATGCAAGTATCTTCCTGGCATCCCATTGGCCCAGAAGTCAGGAAATGGTTGCTTAGCAACATGCCTAGACCCCCCACAGAACTGGGGAGAAAAAGCCTGTGGGCCAGTCTCCTGTCTATCTGTGCTACAGGAAGGAGGAACAGCAGTAGCCATCAAGGTGCTACTGCTCAGGAGAAGATGAAGCTCCTGTTCCTGTTGATAGAGATGTGGATGATTCTTGAGGTCACAATAAAAAGTAGGTTCTTCATTATTTACATGAGACCTTCATGGATTATGGTCCCATCTATAACTAGCACTGGGAGGGGTAGAGATTAGACTACAAAACCAAAAGTCAATATATTGCAATTCCTTTCTTGGAAAGGAACAAGTAAAAATCATGCACAAAGAGGTGACATCCATTATCAGCAATAAATAGAGCAAGAAGAACATCTGTGGAAAATCCCTAAAATAGTAGAATGAAGAGAAAAGACTTCAAAAGAGTTTTTATAGAATGAATGGGGAAAGCTTAGGACAGGTTAGTAGGTTTCATTAGGCCTTTAGAAACATGAACATTGAGAAGCAGAGACAGTTCCAAAATCCTAAGGGCAAAATCTAGTGGAAATAGGGTGAAAAGGGGTACAGACTTAAAGGTATATATGTGCCCATGTGTGTATTTTTCAATAGTCTTAGCCAAAACATAACAATTCTTCTAACTTAAATTTAAGTTTCTGGAAAAATTCCTGTCTTCAGTTTTCTTCTTCAATCTTATTTCCCATTCTTTAACAATTTGATTCAATTCAGTAAGACTATTTTCCCCAACCCTAGTTTCGGTTGTTAAAGATTTTGTAGGTAGATAAATAGGCAGAAAATAGGCACAAGTAGCTAATGGTGAAGAAGGAATTATGCCTACCAAATAACACTAAAAAGAAAAAAGGTCCAGGCTATAAGAATTCACCTGCATAATTTCGTCACCATTCTTAAAAGAAAATAGTTGGAAATGTTCTGCACCATTACCACATATTAAAAAAATCATTTTGTACTTTTATGACTTCACTTCAAGAATGCCATTGACAAATATTACCCTGGTTTCAATTATGTAACAATTGAATTCCTGAAGTTCCTAGAACTCTGGCTTTGGAGTTTCCTGCTCTACTTTTCCTACTTCTAATATGATAATTTGGGAATAATCAATTTTATAAAACACAGATTAGACCTCCATGCAATACAATACTTTATTACCAGACCAGGCAAAATCACCACTCCAATAGTATACAATATAAAAAAGCAATGTAAATAATAAGAAAAAATCAAAGAATAGAAACATTCTTTATCCCTTATTCAAATGGGTACTGATAATTGTAATACTGTTTGAGGTGGTCAATGGGATAAAAATATCCTAGGGGAAAAAAAACTTCTAAGAAAATAGGAAAATCATACCTCATTGGTTAGAGTGTAGATATTATCAGTCCTTTCCCTTCTCTCTGTACATTCTCAGTGGCCAGTATAGAGATTTGCAAATCTAAAAGCAGGTACAAGTCCTCCTGGCTCCAGGATCTTCAGGATCCTTCATGTTCCCCGACATCAGTCTACCTATTCCCTTATTTCACTGCTGTAACCAAATTGTAGACCTTACCTCTATCTTATTGAATCAACTGAACATTTTTTTGTGCTGGAGACACAGGATTAATGATACAATTCTTATTCACAAGAAGGTTATATTCCAATGTAGAAAACAAGGGTGTATGTAGAAGATAAACATATATATATATATATATGAATATATATATTATAAAGCTAACACAAATGTTATACAGGTTACATGTACATATAGATATAATACACAGATTAGATAGACAGATGCAAAGGAATTAAGTAAAGGTTAGTTTGGAAGGGAAGGTTTTAACATTTAGGAGAATCAGTAAGGACTTAATGCAGAAATAAGATGGTATTTATTTTGTGTCTTAAAGGAAGAGAGAGACTATGGAGGAAGAGCATTCTAGGAATGGTGCAGGCCAATGCAAAACAAGGAGACTAGAGATAGTGTTCTGTGTAAGAACATAGAGAAGGGTCATTTTGGTAGGATTGCAGAATATGGGAGAGGGATGACATCCAAAAGTTTTCAATAATAAATCAGAGCCAAGTTGGAAAGGGAATTAAATTAAATAGGATAGTTTATATTTGATCGTGGCTATCATAGAAAGCCACTAGAGTTTATTAAGTAGAGGAATACACCATGATATCTATGTTTAAGGAAAATTTCTTTGAAAATAGTGTAGAGGAGGGACTGAAATAGTGAGATATTTAAATAGAGCACCATATTAGGAGGCTGTTGTAATAATAGATGTGAGAGGTAATGAGGGGCTGAACTAAAATGTCAGATATGAGAGTGGAGAGACAAGATAAAATAAGATATTGTAAAGGAAGAAATTACATTTTGGCAACTATTTAGATATATGGAATGAAGAAGATAGAGGAGTCAAAAATAATGAAAAGTATGGTAGTATCTTTGACAGAAATAGGAAAGTTTGGAAGAGAGGAGTATTTAGGATAAAAGATAATGAATTCAGTTTTGGATATGTCAGGATTGAGATGTACATGGGTTATTAGTTTTGGTTTTGGTTTTGGGGGTTTTGGGGGGTTTTTTGTTTTAGCTGAGGAAATTGGGATTAAGTGCCTTGCCCAAGATCACACAGCTAGGAAGTGTTAAGTGTCTGAGACCATATCTGAACTCAGGTCCTCCTGACTTTCAGTGCTGGTGCTGATCTGGAAATAAAGTTTAGGAGAGAGGCTGGGATTGTATGTATAGATCTGTGAGTCATCTGTACAAAGATAGTAAAACCTATGGAAGTTGATGAAATTACTGAAAGTATAGACGCAGAAAAAAACCTTGGAGAACTCCTGATTAGGAGTCCTGATATGGATGATAAGCCAGTAAAGAAGATGAAAAAAAATTATCAGATAGGAAAGAAAACCAGGGCAGAACAGCATCATGAAAACCTGGAGAGAAGAGAATATTCAGGAAGAATAGGTAATAAATTAAGTGCTAACTGCAACAGATAGCTTAGAAGGATGAGGACTGAGGTAAATTCATTAGTTTTTTGGCAATTAAAATCATTTTGTATTTTAAAGATAAGATAGCAGTTTCAATTAAGTGATGACATCAAGCAATAGTCAGAGTTTGAAGAGTTAGTGAGATGAGAGGAAGTGAAGGTAATGAGTGCTCCAGCTTTTTCAAGGTTAGTTGAGAAAGAAAGGAAAACTATAAAATGATAACTTGAGAAGATAGAAGGGTTTAACATAGGGGTTTTGTTGTTGTTGTTTTTGTTTTTAGGATGGGAGAGTTTGGGTCATATTTGAAGAAGATAGGAAAAGAACCAGTAAATGAGGGAGAATCTGATGATTTGAGGGGGAATAATTGAAGGTGGGATGAGTAGAGAGGTTCACCTCAGTACACAGAAGGATTCCGTTTGTGAGAAACTGGAGGAAAGGAAGAGAGAGTGGAAGATGATTTTAAGGAGTTTTTGGTTAGTCATTAAACATTTATTAAGTGCCTAATATATGTCAAGCACTGTGCTAAAGGTTGATCATTTGCAAAAAAGGCAAAAGATGGCCATTGCCCTTGAGAAGCTCATAATCTAATGGGGAAAACATGAAGAGTATAGGAGAAGAGGGAGTTCTCATTGAATAGCCTCAATATTTTTAGTGAGAAAAGAGGAAGATCCCCAGTTGAGAGAAAAGGATAAAGAAATATGAAAGATTTGAGCAGGGAAGAGAAGGTTTGGAATGGAAGGGGATGGAAATAAGAAATCAATTAAGGAGGATTCAAAGATTGATTTAATGACATGAAACCCTACGGAAATTGGATAATATGAATTTATAATGTACCTAGGCAGCTTGGTCGTGAGACATCTTTCAGTCTTCTGGATCTCAAAAATACATTTGGATTCCTTGGACATTGACTCCGATACTTTTTCATGCCTAAGTTTGTTCTTCCTTCTTCTTTACTTCATAGCTCCCTCTTTTCTTTTTTTCCCAATTTACAACATAGTATTCATAATTGCAAATAAGTTCTACTGGGTGTCCAACATACTGAAATTTTCTTCAGTGAACAGAAGCTCCCCTGTTTCAATATTATGAGTAGATATTTACCATGGAGAGCTCCCATTTAGGAAAATTTCCCCTTATACTTGTATGAAAATAAAGAGCAAAATGTAATTTGCTATCCCCTCTCTTTTACATCCCACATGGAGGGCTATCATTTCTGGTATGAGGACTTGTCAAACCCTTTTGAGGGTTGCTCATCCATCTCTGATATCTATCTGCCACTCAATTCTCCCCTGAGCCTCCAAGAGGCTATGTGATGTGTATCAGCCACACTAAAGAAAACCACCTCATCGGCTGGACCAAATCAAGTTGAGGGCAATCAAATGGGCCTCAAACCTATTGGTAAATTAGGAAATATCTATCCCAAGGATATGAAGATTTCTCCAGGTGGAATGGGCAGAGAATGATTTGTTCCAAAGACAATGAAGATGGCTGTACTGTTTACTGCTTAGAGCTTGGTCAGATAGAAGTTGACAAAGGTATCCATCCCCTGTATTCTTGGCCATCATCAGTCATCCTGACTTTTGCCTTGATGTTAGACTTCAATGACTTTTAGAAGAAGAGGCTGGCAACTTGATGCAACTCTACCTTTCTTAAATCCAATTATGAACAAGTCAAAAAATTACCCTAATGTCATTAGTCTTCTTTAAAAACAAAGAACAAGTAACAACATCCTAAATTCTAGGGAAAAATTCTGAGTATATAATGGAAGAAAGAAAAGTCTTAGGGAAAATGTTTGGGTCTTTTTTCTTTTTGGTAAATCATAAGCTATTTAGAAGTAATATTTAAGATTCCATGAATATGTGAAATAATGACTTTTTCTATACAATATCTATTGTATTTCTATACAACCCTATTAGAAATAGTAGGTAAATCACATTAAAACATTTTGGGATGTGTTTTCCCCCTACCATCCTATAAACTCTTCTAAAATGAGGGAGTAGCTTCATTATAAAACAAACAAATAAAATAGAAAATACTGCCAAAAGATATGTATATAAACTTAAGAGGATATTCTACATGTTTTCTACCCAGTACTTTGAAAATTTCGAATTAAAAAATATGAGGAAAAAACCCAAGTCCATCCCTAATCATCATCTTATTATCCCAGAAGAAAGAATCTAAATTATTAGTTGACATTGATTTTCACCATCCTGAGTCCTATCTGTAACAGATCCAGAGCTTTCCTTCTCTGAAGGAGTAATAACAGCTCTTAAGTAATTACAAGTTTACAAGGGCATCTTCATAGCAATCCCAAAAAGCAGGCAATCTAAATAATACTATTCTCTTTGTGAATGAAGAACAGGTTAAATTTCAATTTAATTCAAGAGGCATTTAATATGAATGCTTAGGCATAGCACTGTTCTAGAAACTAGGATACACAGACAAAATTAAGAGGGTTCTTGGCTACAAGTAACTTTCACTTCACTGAAAGAAAGATATAATATCTTCACAAATATTCAGTTCGTAACCACAATCAAAATGTAAAGCTGAAGATAGCTTTTCAGGCTTTGTCTTCTTTATTTTGCTTCTTTTATGGTTCTCTACTTTTTGTCCTCAGAATTAAGACAGATCATTGCCTAGACTAAATATTGTTGATGTCTAAAGAAAACAAATCAGGCTAGGCAAAGCATTAAGTAGTGTTTCATGTTTTTCTAGATAATACTTCTGCAATCTTCATCTATGAGTACAAAATGGGCTGTCATTTTTGTTGTTGTTGTTTGTATTTGTATTCCTGTCATTTAGCACAGTGGCTAGAACTGTAATCACCTGATCTATGCTTGTTGACTTGAGATGGCTTGCATGTGCATGAAGTTATTAGATTAGGAGTATGTGCCAGGGACCAAAGTCCAGCAAAGATTTCAAACCCTGTCGCAACCAAAACAACACTTAGCTGAAACTGTGTGCCCAGTAGTCACCATGAGACCATCATATAATAACCCCCAGAGAAGTGCCATTAGACCCTCAGAGCAATGGGCTAGTAGGTAAGCTATTACCACAAGACCAAATGAGACCAGTGGAACAAGTCTAATGATTTCAGAGGCAGCAAAAAAGGCGGTAAAGGAAGGACAGTGATATCACCAAAAAACACTGGTTTTATGGAGTGTCAGAGATATAAGTTGGCCCCCTCCACACCTATGCCCTGATCATGTAGTTTCCCTACATGCAACATTCTTTCATTATCTCTATTCATCTTATTCTCCCAAATAATGGTGTGTGGATTTGTGGAATAGTGTTCCCTAGACTTATGGAGGAAATGTTCTATTGTTCTTTTTCTTACTATGTTATTTCATAAAATATCTTTCTTTGAACTAATGCAGTAACCAGATGATAGAGAAAAGGGAAAAAAATGAATGGTAGTTTGGGGGCCAAGGTTTTGAGTGAATGTTGACTCAGAGTACCCTGAACCCAGGTTCTGGTATTAAGGTGTTACTCTAAACTATAATTTTCTAAATCTGTACATTAGATTATTCCAATACTTGAACTATCTACTATTAGGTTTGTTTTTCCTTTTATTTATAGGGTAATTCCCATTCTGAATTGTCACAAACTCCAACTAAAACTGAAAATCTACTGCTTTTGTCTTCCCCCTGCCCACTCACCCCTATATCAGCTTTCCTTTTAAGTTGAAAGGGACAAGTTCCTCATCAATCTCCCATTAGTTCAAAGTCAGGAAGCTGTTGCCTAGTAACAATGTCTGGGCACCTACCAGGCCTAGAGAGGGGAAGTAGAAAGGCCAGAGCATGTAACACAGGAGGAAGAGCCATAGCAATGTCAGCAGGCATTGTCCTACCACTTAAGAGAAGCTCTCGCTATAATACTAATAGGATCTTGAATGATCCTTCAAGTCAGAGTAAAATGTGGGTGGCCCTCACCTTCCTCTGCTTTCTTGAACTTTTATTTTTACAACTGTAGGAAGTAGGGAGATAAAGAAATGGAAATAAGTTCAAGGTCTCTTCTGAAGCATGTTTTCTTGAAAAGGATTAGAAAAAGAAAAGGAATGATGATAGAAACAATATTATTAAGAAGCAGCATGATAATTGTGTGATACTTGGGGAAGAAAATTATAAATCCAGTTAGATCCAATCCAATAATACAAAGATTTATTAAGCAACTACTATGTGCAAGGTAACCAGCCATGTACTGGGGATACAATAAAAAAATGAAAAAAAAAGTTTCTGTTGTAAATGAATGTATATTGATTTCCTCTATTTGGCAACTGTCGTTTCATTTCATGCCTCCTAGGGTATCTAATTAACTTTTTATTTTGTTTAATTTTTACTAGTCTTTAAATCAATCCTATAATAGCATCTAAATCCTCTATAGGTTGGAGGGAAAGTATAAGAAAAGTATTTCTTTTCTCCCATCTCTTATTCTAATTGTTCCTAGTTATTCCCATCTCGACTTAATCTTGAGTCATTGAGGGATGCCTGCCCCATTCAACAGTCTTAAGGATCATATTTACTAACTTCTTGTCCATATTTTCCTAGCCCCCTATCCCCAGTATTTTTCCTTTGCCCACAAACTTTCAGAAAAGGGAGACATTTGTGAGGGCTGGAATACTCAGAGAAGTCAGTGTGGAAAACTAGAATTGGACATAGGTCTTGAATAATAATTAAATTATATAGCTAGATTGAGAAAAGCAAGATATTCCAGGTCAAGAAAACATAACAGAAAGCATGGGAATTTCAGGGGTCATTGAGACCAGCCTGGCTTCAGCTAATACTATAATTGAAAATATATGAACATAAAAAGAATTTGTGATTTTGTTACCTTGAGAAACTCCTGTTGTGGAAACTCCTTCCACCATAATGTAGATCACAACCTATAAATGATTTGTAATTAAATTCTAGTGAATTGTTTGAGACACACAAAGGTCAAATAATTTGCTCAGCATCACATAGCTATTAAATTTCATAGGTAGAATTTGGATTTAGTCTTCTTGGTTCCAAACCTAACCCTCTATCCACTATACTATATTACTTTTCTAAGGAAATAAGGTTAGATACGTAAAGTAGGATCATATTATAGACCAAAATTAAGAATTTTAGGTCTGAGCAAGTAAATGATATGGAAAAATTAGTATTTTGTACAATCACAAAAATCTCAGAACTGGCAGGGATCTCAGAGACTGTCTCACTTTGTACTTTTCAGTTTGCCAATGACCTTTCTAAAATATGGTGCCCAGGACTAAACATAATACTCCACACAGGATCTAATCAGCACAAATTCAAAAGGGTTATCACCTCTCTCAAAGTATGATTCTGTTCAGTATAAACTAAGATTATAATAGATTTTCTGCATGCCATATCATACTGGTTATATATTTCAATCAATCAGAAAATATTAAGCACCTACTATGTGCCAGTAACTGTACTAAGCACTAGAAATATAAAAAAAAGAGGAAAAATAGTCTCTGCCCTCAAGAAGCTTGCAATCTAAAAAAATCTGAAGTTCACTGAAGTACCTCAATATTTTTTAAATTGCTTTCTGATCATGCTATCCCTATTTTATAGTTGTAAAGTTATTTTTAACCCTAGTGCAAAATTTTATACATCTTTCTCTATAAATTTCACCCAATTAGATCTGATCCAATATTGAAATTTGGTAAGTATGCAATCTTTCCATTTATCTAATAAAATGATTAAAAATGTTGACCATTACAAGGATTCCTAGGATATTCCAAAAGAGACTTTGCAAAGTAACGTCTACCCATTAAACTCCATTCACTATATGAGATCATTTAAGAATTTCCAAATTTACTTAAATACAATTGGATGTAGAATGAATGTGAGGTAGGATTGGAAGGAGCCTAGAGTCTGAGGCAAGCTAAACAGCTGTTATGGGCTAGAGGAGATAAGGTTATAGAGTAGGGTAGTGGCAATGGAAATTAATATGTAAGATAGGATATGAAACATTTTAAAGAAAAAAATTGATATATAAGTTTTGATTGGTTGGATAAGGGGAAATAGAAAGAGATATGAGTCAAAGATGATTCAAAGGTTTTGAGCCTGGGTAACTTGAGAACTCAATGACAAGAAAAGTGTGAAGGAGCTGGCTTGTGTGGGAATAAGAGAATATAAATTTGGTTTGGTATCTGCTTAATTTGAGGTGATGGAAAAATATTCAATGAACAGCTCATTTAACCAGTAAGTTTCCAGTATATTATTACTGTTAGTAACAAAGTGATTTAAACCATTTTCTTCTCCCCACCAAAAAAAAATCTTTCTTATTTTCCTATTTCCATTTAGCCATCCATCTAGTTCCTAATCCATTTGATTGTCTAATTTTATCTCTTCAAGTATGTAATAGTATGAAACGCTTTATCAAAAGTATTGCCAAATCTAGGTGTAACCACAGTATTTCTCTCACCTACAGATTTAATAATCTTATCAAAAAAGGAAAAGAGGTTAGTTTGGAGTATCTGTTCTTGATTCTCTTTGTATTCCCTTTCTAGATTTTTCAACCATCTCTGTAATCATTCTAGATTTTCCTCATAATTGAAATTGGGCCCACTGGTGTGTAGTTTGAAAATTCCTTTCTGTTTCTTTTTCTTTGAAAACCATGACATCACTTACCTTTCACATTTTCTGTGATCTTTCAAATATCACTGATGCAGTGACTCAGCAGTCATATCTTACCAGTCTTTCAGGAAGCAAGGAAAAAGTTCATCTGGGCTAAATACCTTGAATTCATCAAGAACTACTAGGTGTTTTTTTTTCTTTTACCATTTCTTTAATGATCTTGGATATCAACTTTCTGTTGGTCTTTCTTTGTACTGTCATCTTAAGTGAAAAGTCCAATCATTCTTCTTTGCAGAGAAAAGAGAAACAGAATTGTACCATTCTATCTCATCTCACTTGTCACTTATCATTTTCTCATCAACCCCAAATAAGTGTCATATCCCTTTTATCCCCCCTTTCTCCCAATGTAGCTTTTTTAAAAAGGCTTCCCTTTTTGTTTTTCTTAGCTTTTCTAGACAGCTTCAATTTATTCTGAACTTTAGCATTCTTCATATGACTTTATTTTCATGAAACTGTGAAAAGTTGTTAAATTCATCTTCTGGAACCTGGACTTGCTTCTACCTTCTGCCTGTTTTTTTCTTAAACTAAATTGGTTGGTCAGTTCCCTGTGTATTCACATCAATCTCTTCAGACCAATCCCACTTTTCCTCCTTTCATGTCTTCAGAATTTCATTTTTTGAGCATTACTTTCCCTCTTGAGTTGATGTTCTCTGAAGCATTTTACTCCATGAGATCCTATCTTTCCTCTGAATCAGTTTCCCAAAAGTCTAGGGAGCATATTGAACTATACTTTATTACAAACTCTAGAGCAGAGAAGTCATTTATCCCAAGTTTCTCATCATTTTCAATGATGTTCTTTCCTGTTAATAAGAATGAGATGCACAACAGAATTTCTCCTTGTTGGTTACTCTGTGTTCTGAAGAATGAAATTCTCACTACAGCATGTCTTTTGATAGAGAGAGCTCTAGCTAAGGTTTGAATAATTGAAGTTCCCCATCATTGTTATATCATTCATCCGTGCCAGACTTTTATAATTTTATTTTTCAAACTCCTTCCCAAGTATTTCCTTTTTCCATTCAGAAAGTTTGTGGTGTACTTCAGGGAGAAATTCATGTCTGTTTCTCCCTTCTTTGACCTTCATCCAAATGCTTTGTCATGCTTCTCAATTCTGCTGCTGCCGCTCTTCCCTCTTTCCTCTATTACTTAATGAATGAAGATCTCTTAACAGCTATTCTTACCTCTCCACTAATAAGACAACCTTATTCAGATGCTGGTTGTTTTTTTCTTGAACAATTCCCAATAACCTCCTTCCTCTGAATTTCTTCCCTTTCCCATGCATCCTCCACGAAGCTGTCAAAGTGATATTCCTAAAGGATAGGTCTGACCAGGTCATTCTGAAGTCAAAAGACACTGTTCTCCATTTCCTCCAGGATAAAATGTTAGCTTTTATTTATAGTATTTAAAGTCTTTATTATCTGGCTTCAGTCTACCTTTTGATGACTTTTGCTCACATGAAACTCCATTTCTCATCTTCCATCCTAATAAAAGACCAAGAAGGGCTTCTTATAGAAGGTGGGATATGAGTCGAGCTTTAAAGAAATTAAAGGATTATGAGAGGCAGAAGTGAGAAAGAAGTACATTACAGCTATTTGGTATGGGGGCAGTCTAGGTTTTTGTTTTTGTTTTTTGCTTAGGAGCTGTAGAATTGAGTCAGTGATCTCATTGTTGTTAGATATTAGTTCAAGGAAGCATGAGAATCATGAGAAATTTGTTGACCAAAAACTATGCCAAAAAACAAATCATAACAATGTCTATATAAGAAGAAGAAATAGATATGATCATGAGAATAGGTATCCTATTGACATAATAATTTAGTAATAATGGCATAAAACTTAAAGTACAAATCTGCTGTAGAATTGCATACTATATTTGTGTAAATAATAATACTAGCTAACATTTAGATATAATGATCTATCTCCCAATTCTGAGCATTTTCACTAGTTGTCTCTCTTGTCTGGTGTGCCCTTCTTTATCTCTCCTCCCTGACTTTCCTGGAAAAAAAATCCCACCTATTACAGGAAACCTTTCTCAATCCTTTAATTATAGTGCCTTCTCTCTTTTGATTATTTCCAATTTTCTCTGCATATAGCTTGTGTTGTCTATCCCATTTTTTTGAGTTTCTTAAGAATAACTGTTTTTTGCCTTTGTTTGCATCCCCCACCTTAATTTAGCACAGTGCCTAGCACAAAATAGTAGCTAAATAAGTTTTTTTGAGTGAAAGTAATCTTAAAGCTTAAAAGTGACATATATATGTATGTGTACATGTATGTGTATTGATTGCCTCATCTGAGCCTCTCAATTCTGTGAGATATATGCTATAATTATCTCTATTTTAGAGATAAATAAATTGAGGCTGAGAAGTTAAGTAATATGCTCAGCAGCATTAACTTACAAAGAATAAAGTCTTTGTAACTCCAAATCCAGCACTCTGTCCTCTATGTCACCTAGCTGACTCTTTAATAATAGCTAGTATATTATATAATATAGCTAGTATATATATAGTATATAACATTTTGATGTTTGCAAAGAACTCTACATATACAGCTCATCTGATCCCCGTAACAATCCAGTAAGGCAGATAGCATGATTATTTCAACTTTACTGAGGGCGATAATTGACTTGCTCAGGGTCATACAATTAGCAAGTATCTCAAGAAGAATTTTAATGTAGGTCTTTTTGACCCCAAATCCTTATTGTATCCACCAAAGTACCTAGCTGCCAAATTATATTTTAGATCATCACATATGCCATGTACATGCATTTTTATATAACCCATAACTATTTCTGGGTTAATAAATACAGATAAATACAATAAAAACAGAATTTCTGTGTACAGCTCTGCAACCTCTGCACACTACAAGGGAGAACTCAGATTTTCCAAGGATAATAGTATCCACAAAGTAGATTGACGATTCAGCTTCCCTTTACATTAAAACAAAATGAAATTTAAAAATAGAATAGTCTCTATGCCTCTTTTGGAAAGTTTTTTTATATTTAAAAATAAGCCCACTTAACACTCAGAAGTAAACAGAAAATCATAAACTGTTTTCCTAAACACAGAATTAGAGAAAATATTGTAACGTATTTATTTTTGAAACTATTATATCACTGAATTAATTTTTACAATTAAAGCATTAATAAAATGTCAAAACTTTAGATCAACCATGAAAACTCATCGTGAAATCACTATAGGATTTTAATAATTTCACATTTACTAGGATCCTTTAAATCTCAAAACCTCATTTAATTTTTGGCCCTATGCTCATACGTCTGTGAATAATGTTCAAAGCCAGTTTAGAAAGAAAGGAAAGAAGGATGAGTTCTTCTATATTTCTTCATTTGATAGATATAAGAAACCAATATCATCTGACTCAGAAGGTCAACTGGCCATTGAATTAAGAAACTGCTATTTCTAAATTCCAGAAATTGTCCCTCTCCAAAGCTACTTAAATATTGCCACTCCCTAATCAGTATATTAGCATAAAGAAGCTTGAAAGACATGTTTACTTAGGAGGTAATATTCCATAAATGCTTTTTAGACTTTAGGGATCATTTTGACAAAAGGAGGGAACTAAGCAATGACATTTTAGAAAATAATAATCTGTAGCTTTTGGAGTGGATATTTCTTGTCAGGGAGCAGTAGCAAATAATATCACCAACATGAGGGTGGGGCTATATCTTAGAATAGGGGTCCTCAAATTTTTTAAATGGGGGCCATTTCACTGTTCCTCAGACTGTTGGAGGGCCGGACTATAGTAAAAACAAAAACTTTTGTTTTGTGGGCCTTTAAATAAAGAAACTTCATAGCCCTGGGTGAGGGGGATAAACATCCTCAGCTCGTGGGCCATAGTTTGAGGACCCCTGTTTTAGCCTTTAAATCTAGGCAAAGGAAATTAGACTTGATGCAGTAGGCAAGAGGGCACTATTGTATGGTTTTTGGCGAAAGAGAAACATGAAATTAGTGTAGCATCTGTATTTAAGAGGGATTTGAGAGAAAAGGATGAAATTAGTTCAGCTGGACATTATTATACTAACCTTGGCAGGAGGCAGTAATGATCTAGAAGAGGGTGGCAGCAGTAAGGAAGAAAAGAGAGGGATAAATTAGAAGATATAATGAAGCAGAATGAGAGTAGTATTCCAATGGGTTATGGATAGGTATTGATCCATTAACATTAAAGGCCAAGTTATGGGAACAGTGGATCAGACTAGGAGTTCATACTAGAAGGCTGAAGTTCATAACTCCAGGAGTGGTCCAGTATAGAAATGTAGAAAGAGCACTGGCTTCTCCTAAGATCCATCAGTTAATAAGCATTTATTAAATGCCTACTAAATCTGACCATGACATTTCCTAGTAGTAGGAGTATCTTTTACCATTTCCAATATCAAATATAAAGTTCTGTTTAATTCCTAAAAATAGTCCCTCAAGCATTCTACATTCTACAAACTGTTCTTTATGCCACGTTGCCTCTCTAAATACAAGATTACAGGAATTATATACAAAATAAATGCAAAATACTTTGTGAAAGTAGAGTAGCAGTTGAAAATGGCATTTGAGAGTTGACAGAAGGTTTGAGGAGGAAGCACGCTTCCTTGGAATGCAAGCATGGGGGATTCCAATGCAAAGGCAAAAAATATGAAATGAAGTATACTGTAGAAGGAATAAGAAGAAGATAGTAGAGATTATAAAGGAGAATAATATATAATAAAACTGAAAAACTGGACTGGAACCAGTAAAGAAGTTTAATACTAATTTGAAAAGTTTGTATTTATTCTTAGTGGAAATAGGAATCCACTGAAGATTACAGAAGTGGAAAGAATATGATCAGATCTCTTCTTTATCACTCTGGCAATTGTGTGAAGAATGATTGAGAAGAATTAGGGTTAGAAAAGTAGAAAGCTATTATAATAGTCCAGGAGAAGTGATGTTGTACAGGTAAAAATCAATAAGACTTGGAAATTAATTGGATATGAAATGAAAGTGAGAATAAGAATTGTGGATACAGCTGAGATTACATACTACCAAAAAAGTCAACAGTATAAATATGGTAGCCAAAAATAATAATAATAATAGTAATAAGCAAATGTGATTTTAACACTTTGCTTTAAAAGAAAGAGTAACTAGAACTAAAAACATAGACTCCTGTCATATTTTGTTTTATTAAGACCACATGTGGAGTTTTGTCGTTAGCTGGATATGCTACCTTTTACAGAGGAAGGAAGGAAGGAAGGAAGGCAGGGAGAAAGAAAGGGAAGAAGGAAGGAAGAGAGGGAGGGAGAGAGGAAGGGAGGGAGGGAGGGAGGAAGGAAGAAAGGAAGGAAAGAAGGGAAGGAGGGAAAAGGGAGGGAGGGAGGGAAGAAGGGAGGAAGAGAGAAAATATTTATTGAGTCTACAATGTTTAGAGGGTAGGTTAAGCAATAGGAGAAAGAATAAGGTAGTGGAGAAGTAAAGCAAAGAAGTCAAGAAGGGAAGAAAATAAGAGATATTCACAAACAAAATAAAAATCAAGAGTAGAATTTATTATGTAAAAAACCATAAAAAAACATGATCTCAATAAAAGTTAAAGTTGAAAATATCGATACTACACTATGTCAACCACATTAATCAATAGTGTTTTAGACTAAACTATCTAGATAACATAAGGTTAGAATATTACTATGGTATGGAAAATGATGAGCTGGTAGAGTTAGAAAATTATGGAAAGATTTAGGCTTATGAAGGAAGCTGTTATGCACCTTCAGAGAAAAAGGGTTCAAACAATCATTATTTTTTGTATGCATATAATGTATATGTGTATATAATTATAAATGTATGTATGTACATATGTTTGCATGTAGGTATATACATGTGTGTGTGTGTATAACATGGACATTCACATATCCATGCTTAATTGTAGCTGCCTTGGGGAAAGGGGAGGAGGAAAGGCAAAAAAAAAAAAAAAAAAAACATTTAAACGTGTACAGCAGAGGACAAAAAACCTGCAAAGCCTATATAAAAAATATAAGTTTTCTTGAAATGGAAGGTTATTGCTTTCTATTTGAATCTTCTCTTCTGTGCTGCTATGCACATGGCAATGTTTTTCCCCCAATTTTGTATTTGTTTAAAATAAATAATTAAAAACCACTCCATTAGCAGCATTGTTTTATCCTCACAACAACCCTGGGAGGTAGTGTTAGTTTACTCCCATTTTACACTTTGGGAAACTGAAAGACTTGACCAAAATCACACAGCTAGAAAAAAATTGAAATCAGATCTTCCTGATTTCCTGACCCCAGAACCAGTTATCTATCTACTATATCTACCCGCCAATAAAATGAGAGTATCCATAAAATGGCAAGCAAGGAACTCTGATGCCATTTGAGTATGAAGAAGAAAAGGCAGAGGGAAGCATGATACCAAGTCTTCAAGTATCAGGGGGAGGGAAGGAGTTTCCTCACTTGGAAGAAGGTTTAGGTTTTCTCTGCTTGGCTTCAGAGAGTAAAATGAGAAGTAGCTATTCGAAGTTGTAAAGAGGCATAGTTATGCTTGCTATAAAGTAAAATTTCCTAACTATACAAATGTGAGATGGGTTATCTGAATAGAGTAGTGAGTTCTGTGATATGCCTGGATATCTTCAAGAAGAGTCATAATAGACTATTTCTCAATCTATTTCTCAATGGACAATTCTCAACATGAAAATTCTTTTTTTAGGTTGAAGATAGACTAGATGATTTCTGACTTCCTTTCCAACTCCAATATTCTGTGATTTTCTATATATTTTTTTCATCATCAGATTATTTTAGCATCAATTGAAGGGATTAATGCAAGAGTGTGAAGCCATGTGGAAGAGATATGGACTCCTACCTCAATATTAAATAAAAGAAAAAATGGAAAAAGAAAATGATTTTAGTGAATGACCCCCAAAGGACAATTCCATTGGAAAGAAGTATTGTTGCTATGTAATATTAGCAGACAATTTTTCCTGATTAGGGATTTTAAATTTCCTCAAGTAAAATCTAGGCACTCTGAAATTTCAGAGAAGAGATAAAGAAATTTAATTAGGTCACAAGTTTTTGTAGAGTTAAAAACATATTTTTGGTTATGTTAATGAAACCTAGAGCTCAGAACTCCAAATTGTGAGTTTACATGAACTGGATTCTAGCTAGGGAGACTTTTCATAAATCACATCTTTTTGGTTTATGTTCTCTCTTATATGGGGTATCAGAAGGTCACTCATGCCTATATTCTTATAGGTTGTGATAATAGTAGCATTTATAAGGTATGTATTTTGCATGTATTATCTCATTTGATCTTATCAACAGCCCTGGGAGGTAGGTGCTATTACTATCTTTATTTTGGAGATAAGAAACCTGTGACTGAGATTAAGTAACTATCCTAGTGTGATACAGCTACTAGAAACCATAAAATGTAGAATTCAAACCTACGTCTTTTTTACTCCACAACCAATTTGCTATCCACTATGCTACCTACCCTGTAATTGGGAGTGAGAAATCAATCAGTCAATTAGTTAACAAAGATTTATTAAGTGTTTATTATGTACCCTATATATATACTATACTAAGAACTGAGTTTGCAAAGAAAGGAAAAATACAATGTCTGTTTTCAAGGAGGTTATAGTCTAAAAGGGAAGGCAACATGCAAACACTATGTACAAATTGTTTATATACAGATTGTTTTATATACAAATTGAAAATAATCAATAGAGGGGAAGGTCATTAGCTCCCAGAAAATTACTCTAATTTCTCTTTGTCTTTCTCTGTCTCTGTCTGTCTGTCTCTCTTTCTCTGTTTTATCTCTCTCTCTCTAACACATGTAGACATGTATATGTATATGTGTACATAGAAATATATGTACACATATGTGTGTGTAATACACCTATCTCTTTGTGTATATCAGACTTTATTTCAAGTCTCAGGATACCAAAATATAAGAGCCCATACACAATCAAGACAGTTTTCCCTCTCCTTGATGGGTTATACCTTTATCTTAGGGATTTTTGTCACCCTTTGGATCTCCTAGAAGAGAGATGGATCTAGTGACACTGGCCTCCTTGCTCATTCCTGAACATATTCATTTCTCACCTTTAGGCATTTTCTCTGGCATTCCCCCCCATTCCTAGAATGCTCTCACTCCTCTTCTCTGCCTCCTAACTTCTCTGGCTTCCTTCATTTCCCAGAGAAAATCTCATTTCTGGGAAACCTTTCTCAATTCTTCTTAATTTTAATGCCTATCCCTATTGATTATTTCCTGCTTTTCCTATATGTATCTTGTTTATGCATGTTGTTCTTTATGCTGTCACACTCCCCTCCCAATTAAATTGTGAACTCCCAGACAGTAGAGATTTTTGACCTTTCTTTATATCCCCAGTAGTTATGTTTTATCGTAGGAGCATAATAAATGCATATTGATTCACTTGACCTACTGAATTGAAGATGCAGAAGGACAAGAACATATATATCATCTGAACAACTAGAAACATATTTTTGCCTTTACTTAACTTTTATTTCTACTTTTCTAAAAATTGACTCACTCCTACTTCTTCACATTTCACTGACTTCCTTACCTATGCTTATCTTATCTTTTGATAATTGCTTCCTACCCTGTAATCTACATGTTAGTATTAGTTTTGATCTACAGTTTGATCTTCTCTGACTGCAGCATTTAATCTAGCCTTTGTATCCTCTGATATCTAGAATTGTGGAATTTTCTTCACATTCTAATTCATTGAATATTTTGTTCTTAATTTTTGTCTATACTTGCTGATTATTTTTGTTAATAATATCAAAATCTGCAGTGAACCAAAAGTTTCATATATTTATCATGGCATTGGCAATTTAAAAAAAACATACACAAAGTATACTTATTTTGAAGATGATACTTGTCACATTACCTGTTTTCTTCCCTCAGACTGCATAAACATAATTAAGCTAAATATCTTTTTGGAATGAAAATTTCTTATTTAAAGATTAATCTTTCATAGGCAGTTATTTTCTATAGAGAAGATTCTAGTAGAAAGCAGTCCGACACTCTACAAACCAATAAAGAAATCTAAACATATTCATCTTAATGTTTTTTGTCAGTTTTCAGTGCTGTACTTAATGTTATTTTTTCTTAATTTAACATTAGATTTAGTTTTCTGTGGGCTAACTAGAAATACTATTTTTTCTCTCTATTTTTTAAATTTTTTTTTTTGTTCAGTCATGTCTGACTTGTTGTGATCCCATTTGAGGTTTTCTTGGCAAAGATACTAGATTATTTTCCCATTTCCTTCTTCAGCTCATTTTACAGGGACAAAACTGAAGGCCAACATAGTTAAGTCATTTGCTTAGGGTCACATAAGCGTCTGAGATCAGATTTGAACTCAAATCTTCCTGGTTCCAGAATTGGCAGTCTATCCACTGTACCCCTAGCTGCCCATTTTCTTCTTCAACTCATTTTATACATGAGGAAATGGAAGCAAACAGGGTTAAGTGACTTGCTTAGGGTCACACAGCTAGTAAGTGGCTACATTTGAACTTGTGAAGATGCATCTTCTTGACTCCCAGACTTGGCACTCTACCCACTGGTCCATCTAGTTGCCTATATTCTCTCCATAACCCACGCATTTCCCTAGCTTCCCTACATATTCTTTAACATCAAGTCTAATAGGTACATTCCTTTAGGATTTACATAGATACTTAAATCTTACTATTGTGGGAATGAATGAACCAATTAGTAAACCAGCATTTATTATCTACTCACTATGCTGCAGGAGCTCTGTAGGTCCTATGGATACATATATCAAAGTGAGAGTCTTTATATTCATTCAGCTTGAATCCTACTGGAAGGATACAATACACTTAATAGATAAGTGAACACAGGATTGAGACAAAATATATATACAAAGTTAGGAGGATGGACACCAACAACTACAGAAATCAACCAAGACCTCTGGAAGGGGAGGTGGTCCTTGAGCTGTCTTTTGAAGGCAAAGAGGAGATTCCAGAAGTTGGGTGAGGAAGGAAAGCTTTCTAGGTCCAAGTCTGTGCAGATCTCCAGGGAGGAGATGGAATGTCCCTTCCACCTAGGAAGCCAGTTTCAGAATTTTTAATGTATGTTCTGTACACCTTGAATGGAAAGGTAGGTAGGATGCAGTCAGATTGCAAAGAGCTTTAAGAGAGAAACAGAAGGGTTTGTATATTATCCTAGGAACAATAGACTTCCCAAAGCCTCTCAAGCACATGGCCAGACTTGGGAGGTTTTCATCATTCTACATTTAACCACCATCACATCAATAGTGGCCCTGATTAAAAAAAACTCATATCAGAAGCCAACCAATAATCATGCTAGTGGAGAGTATGTCCCGTTTTTATTAGAGTAGTTCCTGACATAAAGACTTACTGGAAAACAACCAGAGTTCCCCAGGTTTCAAGGGATTTTAATCTGGAAAGGAAGCCACAGGACCAAGATGCTTCATGTGCAGGAAAGTCAAATCAAGGGATAGAAAAAGGGCGGGCTGAGTCCTGATTATGCAACAGAAAACAAGAAAAACAAAAGAAATTGATATTTTGTGATATAGCTGAATGTGCGTTAAGGAAAGGACAGATGTGATCAGGTTGGTGAGAATGGACTGAAATAGAAAACTGAAGAGAAACTCAGCAAGATATGGAAGGATACTGGAGAAATCCTGGGGAAACTCAATTTAGCTATAGGAAGGAAGAGAGGGGAGGCTCAACCCTCCTCTCCCCACCCCAACTGCTTGCATCACTGCCTGAAAGCACAAGCCTATTCCTTTAAATGCTTATTTATATTTCTATATTATGATAGGACTACTATCTACTAGGATTTTCCTCATCCTCTGCAAATGAATCAGGCTAGTTTTCCCAGAAAGGGGAAAAAGTTCACCCTGGGACTTGATTAGCCCAAGGGACTAAGTTTCCTGCCTGAAAGTACAAGCCTGTTCCCTTAAATGCTTATTTATATTACTCTATTTTCTCCAGTGTGATAGAACTACTTATCTGCCATGATTCCCTTGATTCCCTGTAAGTGATTCAGGCTGGTTTTTCCCAGAAAGGTAACAAAGTTGACCCTGGACTTCATCAGTTTAGAGTACTAAGGCTTAAGCTGTACCTTCCTTGGTGGTAGATGCTTGGTGACCTCTGGGCAAATTGACTTGGTTCTGGGCATATTGACCTGGTTCCTGTTCACCTAAAGGTATAGGAAGCCTGCCAACATGGAGTTGGGGCCTTTCATATATGCTGGATGTCCCCAAACCAGGCAAGTCACCACATCCTTCCCTTTGACCAAATGGAGGACTATTTCTATTCAACTTTAGGGCTGTGGTAACTTTATTGAATATATGCTGTAGCTCAGAAACCTTTGTTTTTGAATATTATCATATATTTTCTTCATTCTGTTTCAAAACTAAACCTAAGTTAACAGGGTATTGATCTGAACTGACCACATTGATGTAATGGGGTGAGGGGACTAATTATACAATCTGCCTCGGAGTTCTAGGTGGCACAGTGACAAGAACATGATCTGGAATCAGAAAGATCTGAGTTCATGTCCAGCCTTAGCTGCTTGCTAGCTGAGTGACCCTGCTTCAATTATATCATCTGCAAAATGGGGATAATAATAGCACCTACATCTCAGAGTTTGTAATGAGGATTGGGTGTCAAAAATGCAAATATATGTTCAGGAAATTAGTGTCATAGTGTTTGAAAAAATTTAATATTGCATACAATTAAATTTGTCATTATATAATCTACCAAAATTGACATGATGTGGGATAGTAGAAAACCTATTTTTAAAAGTGTATTTTTCCTTGAAATCTATGTCAAAATATCTCAACCACCATTCACAAATTAAATATTGCAAAATGTATTTTACTAACTTTATTGCTTATAGCTTACTTATAGATTTTCTCAAAGTCCAAAATCTGATTCATTCACAAATACTTGTGATATTTCATAAATAAAATATTAATAAATAAATAAAATATTTTAAGATTTTTACTTAAAGGTGCTTTCAGAACACAGGTGAATATAAAAGGATAAAAGCTTATACCTCTGTTTCTATATTGTAATACTCCATTGATCCCACTTATTTCACCTCTGATTTGGGAAGAAGCTAAAGATGAAAGATAAAAAATTCAAAGGATAGAGTTGGTCCTATTATTCTTAGTAATCTTTCATGCCATTAGAATGCAAGATTAAAGAATTAAGACTTTTGAGTACAACCTATATGTTTAAAAAATTCCTCACAATAAATTAATATTTACTAATTTATGTTTATGTTTAACTGTTGTTATTCTTGGTTTCTGAATGTGCTCTAGAAAGCATTTTTTTAATAACAAGATAGTTATCTACTAAGAATTTATGAAGAAAATGCTCTTAAAGTTTGATTTGTTTTTTTATCTTGCAGACACAGAAGCAGAAAAATATCATAAAAAGCACAAAGAAAGAAACATTTCCAGAGAGGTAAATATTTTGCCAATATCTAGCATACCTCCTAAAAGTTCACAAATATTTTTAACCAATACAAAAGCTGTAAGTATATACACATTTTCACAAAAATAAACATCACTTATTAACCAAGGTGATTATTTCTTATCAGTTTATTGAAGAGTGTACCTGTTATATTGCTAATTCTCTAGGAAATTTCATAGTTGTCTTTTCTATTCATTTTTAAGTCTTCATTCCACAAGTATTTATTAATACCTAATATGCTCAATGTATCTTAGCAGATGCCTTAAGGAATACAAAAGTTAATTGTTTAGAAAATGGTTCCTCAAGTAAATAATAATTTAAAAGGGAAGGTTGTCAGAGAAATAGGTACAGTATGATAGGTACCACAAAAAGATCCAAGTACTCTGATAATTTAGAGGAGAGAGAGATTTCTTCTAGCTGGGAGTTTGTTGGAGAGATGAGGTGTAGAGATGATCTGTAAAGTCCTCTAGAAGGAGGTAGTTTCCAAGACAAGCTTTAAAAGGTTGGGTAGAATTTTAATAGAGGAAGGTGGTAGAGGGAAGGGAAAGGGGGCATTCCAGGTATAAGGGAAAAATACAAAGAAGGGGTAGGAAGGTAGGAGAATAAAGGGCCATTTTTAAGAAATGGTAAGCAATGGAGTTTCACTATAGTTTATATTCAGGGAAGCATAAAATATAAAGTAGGGAAAACAGATTGAGATTAAGACTGTAGAAAGTCTTGAAAAGGTCATGCTCAAAATGTTTTTAAATTCAAAGTAACAATGATGAAATCATAAACCAACTTACTTAAGCTTTTATTCCAAACAATCTTTCCCTTTCGATTTCATAGCTGCAGACTTATTTTTATTTTGTTCCTCTCATTCACAGAATAACCTAGTCCTACTTTTGATGACATTTTTATCTGCTTTCTTCTTATCTATCTGTCTGTATATGTATACATGTGTACATATATATGTATCTATACACATAAGTATGTGCAGATATGTGTGAATGTGTGACTAATTTGACTTCTCAATGAATTTCCTTTTTTATCTATTGACCAGAAAATTGGTTTTAATGAGAATTTGCTTAAAAAACCTTCAACACTAAAACAATTTATGCTTCCTACTTTTACTATTATTCAGATTTTTGCCCACTCCTCATTCATTTGAGATATTATTCTTGTTTCATCATCTATTTGTTTTATTTCTCTTTTTGTTGTTGTTCAGTCATTTTTCAGTTATGTCCAACTTTTTGTGACCTCATTTGGGGTTTTCTTAGCAAGATATTGGAATGCTTTGCCACAAACTGAAGCAAATAGAGTTAAGTGACTTGCCCAGGGTCATACAGCTACCAAGTGTCTGAGGCGAAATTTGAAGTCCTGGCAGACCAGCACTCTATCCACTGCATCACCTAGCTGCCATTTATTTCTCTTTCTAGAGTTTAAACACAAGACCCCTGCTTTTTTCCCCCTCTGTATAATGTGGATGGAACAAATATGGGAAGTCCTCAGAGCTCCAGTCTCAAGAAAAGAGCAGAAGTAACTTAGTCTTAATCTAACTCTTCAACAACGATTCCCCAGACTTACCTGGCTGAGACCAGATTCCCAGTTCCAGCCCAAAACAGGGTCCTTACCAAATATCCCTACTCAACATGTCTTGAATAATTTCATGTAAGAAAAAGGAACAGCTAAATTAGATTTCAAATGTTTATCTCTACTCCTTATAGATTTGAATAAGAGCAATTGGGAGCTAAGGAAGCATGTAGCATCAAGTGATGGCAATCTGTCCCAGTCATATGTCCATAACTGCCTTCACTGCTGTGTCCCTGGGTTCTATACTCTTCCTCCATCCTAGTACATTTGCTACCCACCTCTTCTATACTGCTTTGGGTACAGATGGAGATCACAAATCATTGCTCCTAAATTAAGCAGTTGTTCTCTTACCTTCTATCAAATGCCCATGTGTCTAGTGAGGGCAGGGGTAACATTCAGGGTAAATATGAGTTTATCTCTCATTATGGTCATGAGGAAAATGACATTCATCTTGCCATCCCTCTTAGCATCTTGCACAGTACCTTGTACATAATTGAAATCCAATAGATGACTGGTAGGTAAAAGGTAAACCTTAATCCTAGAGAAAAGATTATGAAACACGCTTTCTTTTTCTCTCATTTGAAAAGTGGGGGATCAAATAAAGACAACTCTGAGGTACTACTTCACACCTCTCAGATTGGCTAAGATGACTGGAAAAGTTAATTACAAATGTTGGAGGAGATATAGGATAACTGGGACACTAATGCATTATTGGTGGAGTTGTGAACTGATCCAACCAATCTGAAGAGCATTTTGGAACTATGTCCAAAGGGCTATAAAACTGTGCATACTTTTTAATCCAGCAGTGTCTCTACTGGTCCTGTGTCCCAAAGAGATCATAAAAGAAGGAAAAGGTCTCCCATGTTCAAAAATGCTTGTAGCAGCTCTTTTTGAAATAGCAAGGAATTGGAAATTGACTGGATGCACATTAATTGAGGAATGACTGAATTAATTATGGTATATGAATATAATGGAATATTATTGTTCTATAAGAAATGATAAAAAGGCTAATTTCAGAAAGCCTGGAAAGACTTAACATGAACTGATGCTGAGTGAAGTAAGTAGAAACAGCAGAACATTGTATACAGTAACAGCAAGATTATGTGATGATAAACTGTAATAGACTTAGTTCTTGGCAATGCGGTAATCCAAGATAATTCAATAGACTTGGGATGGAAAATAACACCCACATCCAGAGAGAGAACTATGGCATCTGAATATAAATCAAAACATAGTATTTTCACCTTTTTGCTTCATTTTTTATTTGCCTTTTCTATCTCTTGTTTTTTTTTTTTTTTTTCCTTTTGGTCTTTTTTTTTTTTTTGTACAACCTGACAAATATGGAAATATTTTTAAAGTATTTAAAAGTATTGTTTGACTTATATAAGATTGCTTGCTGTCTGGGAGCAAGGAAGAAAGGGAGAAAATTTTGGAACATAAAATCTTATAAAAATGAATATTCTTTATTTGTAATAAATATCTTTATTTGTATTTGTAAAAATAAAATACTATTAAGAAAAAATTCTAAATTTTACACATCACAGATCATATATCACTGTTCCTAGGCAGTTGTTGTCTTACCTTCTATCAATTGCCCCCAAAACTTCTAAATGTTATATAAGTTGTCACATGTTATTTCTGTATACGTTTTGTTCAATGCTTTTTTTTTTTTGTTATAAGGCAGTATACTATGTAGGGTTAGGGTAGGGATGGCAACTCTAGCAAGATGCAATAATGTATATGGAAAAGTTATCAACAAAACAAGAAGAATGGAAATCAACGAAAGATAAAAGTCAACTCCAAAAATTCAAGCCCACAGAACTATAAGGATCAATAGCACTATTGATGGAGATAGGGCAGTTAGGATAGGAAGGGAAGAAGCACATTAGGTGGATGAGATTATGAATTTTGTTTTGGACATGTCAATTTTATATATTTTTACTGTTTGTTTACTTACTTTGAATAGGTATCTGACAATTGATCATAACAATTTTAAACTTCAGGAAAACAAAGTATATTTGTAAAGCTGAAGCTTTAAGGTTTTCTTAATAGATTTTAAAGACAAAAGATTGTTTTAAAAGCAAAGGGAAAAGCAGTAATTTGAAATTTTTACCTCTTAAATCAGTCTCTAGCAGATGAAACATTTAAAATTTTTGTTTTGATTTCCTTAAAGAGAAAACAATCATATTATTTATTTTGTGTATATGTAAATGTAAAATGTGAAAGCATTTTATTTAAAATCAATTCTTAGCACAGTGCATGGAACATAAAAGTCACTTAGTGGATATTGATTGATCAGTGTTTGAATGGTGTTATTTCTTATAAATGAAACATGCAGAATAAAAAAGACACTTCAAAATTCAAGAGATACCATGATCACAGAACTATAAAATCAGCTATAAAATACTATGATACAATTGGTAAGTAGAGAGACTGAACCCTTAGGCTCATAGTCAATACTCATCGAATATTGCTTATTATGATGGAGATGTTACCATCAAAATGCCAAGAGAATTCAGGATATGTATATATATATATATATATATATATATATATACTCTTGGGGTAGGAAAAAAGTACAGAACAGAAGCCCAAAAGTTGCTTAGCTCCTTTATGATATGACCTGTTTATTCAAAATTTGATCCCTTATTCCAATCTGAGATTTAACAAATCATCTCCCTGACTGATGCAAAGTTCCCCATTAACTACAGCTGCTTTCTCTATGAGCTAGCTTCCTTTTTGATTTACACCTTGTAGAGAGTAAATAAGTAAAAGTATTGATGATGTTAACAAAAGAACATACAGAGCAGACGGCTCTTGTCACTAAGACACAGAAATCAAGAATTACTGTGAATAAGTCAGTTTGGTAGAAAATGTGATGTGGTGGAAAGAGGTATTGGATTTGAAACAAAACAAAATGAAAATCCTGACTTCTTTATTGTGTGATTTTTCTCACATTATTGATCACTGCTTGTGGAACCTTCCACAGATTTCTTCCCTTGCCTTTTTTCTCATCTTTAAAATCCAATTAGATTTTAAGTTGCCTGTGTTAGAGACTGTCTTACCCACCCCTAAGTACTAGGCCCAGTACTTAATGTTAATTGACTGACTCACTAAAACGAGTGGATTAGACTAAAGGACCTCTAAAATACCTTCCAGCTATCATTTTTTAGGTTGTCCTGATTGATGAGAATAAGATCTTGGGCTGAGTGAGCCCCAAGAGCCAACCATATTTTTTAAACCAAACTATTTTACAACTTGTTGTCACTGCTACTATACCTTCTAACCAAACACAGAGATCTTGCCGCGGAAGAGCTTTGAAAATGCTACAGCAGAGCCAGGTTCTTGTGACTGTTTCTTGCTGAAACTTCATTATATATCTAGCAGGCCTTAGACCTAATTCAGTCATTTTCTCACCTGCTATCTGTCCTGCTCTGGAAAATATAATTTAATCAACATTATTATTGCTTCTGAAAAGGCCTTAACAGTTGAGTATCCTATTATTCTACTTGCCATCCCAGATAAAAACATCTTATCCTGGTCATTATTTCTCTATATGTGTTGATTTTTCCTTATTAGAATACAAACTCCTTTAATCAAGAAAATTTTCATTTTTTAATTTGTATCTCCTGAATTTAATATTTAGTACATAGCACTTAATAAATATTTATGTTCCTATTAGCCTCTTGATAATTACTTGTACAGACTAAGTTTATAATTCAATATTTCCTTGAAATATGTTTAGTTTGAATGGATATCTCAGATTTAAAATATTTGAACACTTTTCCTTATTTTCTAGATTCTCTTTTTATAGGACTTTTTATAGGACTTCTGCTTATTATTGATTTTCTTTAGTGTTAGAAAATGATAAACTAATGGCCCGAAGAGTTGATCCATTACTCAATACATAATTTATTACCATAAAGCTATTTTGTGCCTATATTGCTGAGCATCTCAGGTTGCTATAATATTATATATCTTTATTTATATAAATTAATTAGGCATCAGTAAGGTTCTTAGATTGTTATCAGTCAATCATTGAGCATTTATCAAGGGACTTACATGTGCCAGGCCTTGTACTAGGTATTACAGATATAATACAAAGATAAAAGTCACCTATTCTCAAGGTTCTTTGTTCTCATGGAAACAACATGTACATTTACAATTATAGGTTGAAATGATTATAGATTTGAAACTGGAAGAAATTTTAGAGGTAATCTTATTCAACTCCATTTCACAGGTAGCGAAACTGAAGTTTAGAAGAAGGTAAGTGAATCTCCCAGGTTTAGACAAGTAACTAGTATCAAGAGATATTTGAATTCAGATCTTCCAGGTTCCAAGTCTAGCTCTCCTTCCAATAGACTATAAAGTAAACATAGAATAAATAAAAAGAATGACTACAAGTAAATACAAGGCAATGAGGGACAACACCAGGAGATGGGGAGGGATCAGGAAAGAAAACATCGTTATTGTTACTAATTTTTATATAGCACTTTAGATAAGATTTGTGAATTGTGAATTATCTCATTTGACTCTAAAAACAATTCTGTGAGACAGATGCCATTATCTCCATTTTACAGATGAGGAAACTGAGCTTTTACAGGTAAAATAACTTTGCCCAGTCTCATAAAGCTACCAGTAGCTGAGGCAGGATTCAAATTTTAGCCTTCCTGACTCCCCCACATGCAACACCATAGTGCCTGGGCTGAATCTTGAAGGAAGACAGGGACTGAATGAGACAAAATTGAGAAAGCCATTACAGTGAGAATAGCCAGTATAACGATAAAGGGATGGTAAATGGAGTGTCATGCATCAGGAGAAGAAGAAAAGGACATATCAGACGGTAGAGGAAGAAAGTATGTACAATGAAACTGGAAAAGATGGTTTATCTACTCAATCCTAGTAGAGCAGTAAAATAATGGATCTTTTATCTAGATGTTTCAGACTCCCCTCCCAAAAGTAATAGTATAAGAGGAGAAGGGAATGGGTTTTGGAATTGAATTATCCAAATTAGCTCACTACACTGACAAATTTGCCATTTCTCTGAGCTCTATAGTCCATTTGGCTTGTCCAGACATAGATTTACTTGTTTCCAATATGGTTGTCACAATGAACCCATGTTTTCCATTTGGTAATTAGATTTGTTTATAAATTTTGGTGCCTTGCCTTCTTAATATCATTAAATCCATTAAAATCTAGTTTACATTGAAGTAATTTTCTCTATTAGCTCCTCTTTATTTTAGCAAACATTTATTTTTAGAACTATGTTCTTCTCTTCTGTTGCACATGTCAGAGTAAGGTATATTGTATTTTTTTAAATTAGATTTTAAAAGAAGACTCTTTTGAAATATCCCAAAAAATCAAGCTGTCCTTCTCTTTAGAAAACTTCTACTAAAATTTCCAGTAAAATACGTCAATTATTCAAGATTCAGTTCTAAAATATATGGATTATGTCTATTCTTCCTCTTTTCCCTTTTTGCTTTTTTTTGAGAAGAGATGGTCTTACTCATTAATAACTGCACTGGAGAATATTTGGTAATAGGGAAAAGATGAAATTGTAATCATAAAATTCTCTCAGTAGATGTAGTTGAAAAAAATGTGAAAAGAAGCATTGAAGTCCATGGCTAAAATTGAATTTTTAAAATATGATCATGTTTGTTTTCAATAATTCATTTAAGTCCATTATCACAAATATATAGTCAGCTATACATTTAAGTACTATTATGATCTTTTCATGTGATGATAAATTATAAATATAGCTTCTAATAATGATTCTAAGAATATTCTCAGAATTTTAGAAAGTCATTTTCAAAACACATTAAGCATTTTTATAAATTATATTGGGAGGGAAAAACAAAACATTGACCACATTTAAAGATTATTTAAAAATCCAAATAAAATCTAACTTCAAGATTAAAAATAAAGTAAGATTTTCTTTTCTGGATTAGAAAGATGGATATACTTGTTGTTTTCCTTTGGTGCTAGAGACCTAGTATTTGGCCCAGGTACCAACATGGTAAAGTTTTGCATAAACGCTTGTTGTACTGTATTACAGATATGCTTGCACTTGTTTATATATACATGTACCTATATATATATGTATATGTATAATAACACATTTTAAGGATAAATAATTAAGTCATCTATGGAATTGGTCTTTAAAAGAAGGAGGTAGATCCAGAGAAAGAGAATCAGAGTAAGGAGATCATACATAAGCCAGTTGAATACACACAGATTCATAACAGAAGCCTATAAATCCTTGTGAATCCTGAAGGGAACCACAACTATCCCAATCCATCTTGCCTCAGGATGGCGTGGGGAAAATCTACTGTGCTTTGATATGGCAAGAGTGAGGCAGCAGTGGAGTGATGAGAAACTCCTTGAATGTAATGGTAAATAAAGAGTGATGGAAGAATTCCTGAACAAGCCGATTTCCTGAATTAAGCTTTCTGAAAATTCCTACACCAAATCTCTTGGGGAGAAATGGAGACAATTCTAGACAACATGAAATCATGAGACTAACCTGAAGAATTCCTTGACCAAGCAAAAGTGGAATCCAAGTATCACTACAAACCCAGAGGCAGAATATGGAGGAACAAATTGAGATATTGCCCTTCCCTTTGTGGTCCATGAAAGTAGAGAAGGCAGTTGCCTTCCTATGCACTTTCGATTTATTTCTCCTTTTAGAGGCTGCTAACTAGAGTTTTATGATAAGTCTTGAGCACTTTATAAGTCACTGGAAAAGTGGACCTCACTGGAAGAAGAAGATGTACTCCCTATTGATGTTAGGTGCTTTCGCCTATAGGAAGGGCCTTATTTCTAGTGTAGTACCTTTCTGAGGAAGGTAAGAAAGTACTAAGGAGAGAAGTTCTTTTTATTATTTATGAGTTTGGGACAGGTCCTTTTTGCTTTGTGAATTTGGTGTGTTATTTTTGCTGCTGTTCAGTCAGTTTTAGTCATGTTTTACTTTTAGTGGCTCTGTTTGGGATTTTCTTGGCAAAAATAATGCCATTTCCTTCTCCAGTTCTTTTTAAAGGTGGAGAAACTGAAGCAAACAAGATTAAATGTCACACAGCTAAGTAAGTATCTGAGGCCAGATTTGAACTCAGAAAGGTGTTTTCCTGATTTCTAACCCAATACTCCATCCATTGTGCCACTTAGCTGCTCTTTGTGTTACATATAACCTATTTGATATTTAGCGTATTGTTAACCTGAATGCTTGTATGGGATCTGAAGGACCTTTTCCTAATGCTTTATAGCCTAAGCAAAAGCCAAATTCTGATGATTGATTACAGGGGACGGGGACGAATCAAAAATTTCAGTGAATCAGGCAGCAAAGTGAATAAAAAGCTGGAATCTAGAAGACCTGAATTTAAATCCTACCTCAGATACTAGCTGCTTTACCCTGAAAAAGCCATTTAACTTCTGTCAGCTTCCTCACTAGTAAAGTGGACATAATAATAGCACCTACTTCTCAGGGTTATTGTGAGCATAAAATTAGATATTTGTCTTTGAAAGTCTTACTATTATAATGATCAGTACGGAAGCGTCCAAGATTATGAACCTTGGTTGCATTATTATATGTTTGCCTCCCTTTTCTTACTGATTCTCTTCCATTCTGACTTATAGAGCCTCAGTTTTATTACTTTCATTTCTGATCTTTGATTTTTACTTTTCAAGTACATACAAGCACAGGGCTTTACACAAAGTAGGCATTTGATAAATATTCATTGACTTGAGCTGTGTTTTCATGACTCTTGGCACTCATCATAGCCTAGTGAGTTTTTCGTGAACCCATAGCTTCTACTACTGTTCTTTTCCATTTATTTTATGATTTAGATTAAATTTATTTTGAAAGAAAATCTATATGTGTTTTATATATATATATATTACAGGTAGAGTAAAAATCTGTTTCAACTTTCTTCCCATTTGGTACTTATTGCAATAGTTTACTCACATGTAACTCACATTTACTCACATTATTCTTTGTCCCTGTCATATCATAGTTTAGGGATCAGCAAACTATGGCCCATGAGGACCCATACTTGTATGACTAGCTAAGGATGTTCTTTATATTTTTAGATAAAATAAAAATATTTTTAGTGTAAAAGCCAGTCTTAATTCTCAGTTGTATTTGGTCCATAGGCTATAGTTTGCCAAACTCTACTACGGTCAATTCATTAAATCCCCAAAACATTGCCATTGCCAGCATGGCACAGAACCATATTGTCTCCATTATTCTTAATAATCTTATTATAGTGTCTTTGTTGAAATTCTACTTTTTATTTCCTATTTATAGAGTGAAAGATAAGGGTTCACTACACACCTCTCAGATTAGCTAAAATGACAGGAAAAAATAATGACAAATGTTGGAAGGGATTGGGGAAAATTAGGATACTAACACATTGTTGGTGAAGTTATGAACTGATCCAACTATTTATGGAGAATAATATGGAACCTATGCCTAAAAGGCTACCAAACTCTGCATACCTTTTGACCCAGCAGTGTTTCTACTTGGCCTGTATCCCAAAGAGATCATAAAAAAAGAAAAAGGATCCACATGTGCAAAAATGTTTATAAAAACCCTTTTTGTAGTAGCAAGGAATTGGAAACTGAATGGATGCCCATCAGTTGGGGAATGGCTAAATAAGTTATGCTATATGAATATTATGGAATATTTTTGTTCTATAAGAAATGATCAGCAGGATGATTTCAGAAAGGCCTGGAGAGACCTACATGAACTGATGCTAAGTGAAGTGAGTAGAACAAGAGAACATTTTACACAGCAACAAGATTAGGGATGATCAATTCCAACGGATGTGGCTCTTTTCAGAAATAAGATGATTCAGGCCAATTCCAATGGACTTATGATGAGAGTCATCTGCACCTAGAGAGAGGACTATGGGTACTGAGTGTAGATTACAAAATAAGTGTTTTCACTTTTTTGTTATTTTTGTTTGCATTTTGTTTTCTTTATCATATTTTTTTCCTTTTTGGTCTGATTTTTCTTGTGTTGAATTATAATTATAATTGCACATGTTTAACATATATCGGATTACTTGCCATCTAAGGAATGGGGGAGAGGAAGGAAGAGAGAAAAAAATGGAATACAAGGTTTTGCAATGGTGGATGTTGAAAACTATGCATATATTTTGAAATAAAAAGTTTTATTAAAAAAAGAAAGAAAGATTGGGATTCCAAGAAATTTCAGAGAATACATTGAAGCAAAAGAAGTATGGCTATTTAGTTGGGAAGAGGTGTGTGTGGGGAGGGGTGAGAAAGTACAGAGGACAGCTAAGTGGTACAATGGATAGAGTGGCAGGCCTTGAGTTAGAAAGAATATCTTCTTATGTTCAAAACTGGCCTGAGACTCTTACTAGCTCTGTGACTTTGGGAAAGCCTTTTTATCTCAGTTTCCTCATCTGTCAAATGAGCTGGAGAAGGAAATGGCAAGCCATTTGGTATTTGTGCCAAGAAAACCTCAAATAATGTCACAGAGTCAGACATGACTGGAAATGAATGAACAAGTACAGAACTGAAGGAACAAAAAGCAAAGATAGGGAAAACTGGAAGTTCATTAAAAGAACACTTGACAATCTTTGCTTTTTAATTTACCACCAATTTCTTACTTGTCTCCCATTTCTTATCTGAACCATTTTCTTTTTAACCCTATCCAGACTAAAAATTGTAAACATCAACAACCCAATTATAAAAGGAATAAAGATTTGGTTTTTCATTAAGTATCTGAAATGTTTCCATACCCTTTGGAACTATTTACCTTTGTGCTTCCCCATATTATTTTCATATGATTCTTAAAAGTTCAGATGCTATTAAAGACCCATAAACAAATGGAACTTTGATGGATATCTTATGCGGGTGTAGCAATACTGAATGCATTCCATCCATCAGTGAAGAACCTTGGATGAATTAACATTTAATGTTTCAATGTCCTTGAATGAAAAGAGTTCAGAAATGTAAAGCATATAAATAATTTTATTAGTTAGAATGCTTTCAGATATTCTAGTTTAGGGTGAATGTTTTATAAAAAAAGTTTGCACCTTTATACTTTGATAGTAAGTACATTATAGACAAAGTGTCTTCCAACCTTCGTTTCTCATTTACTTTCCTCTTCATATGGTATATGGTGGGACCTTGTTTAATAACCCACAGTTCTGTATTATTTGAGACTGTAAAATTTGATGAGGACCAATCAAGCTAAGAATATCTAAAAACAGAAATGAAGAAAAAACTAGAACTGTTTTGTGATACAGTTATAAGTTTAATTTGAGCCAAAATGGGGAAGGGAGTTTATTATTTTCTAATGTGAACAAATGACATATGGAAACAACTATCCATTTACCGCTCAGAGTTTCCCAGGATTATGACTCTCATGCAACCTACTGGAAGAAGAAAGTTAAATAGCCACACCACCATGATAACTGACTAGGAGTCTAAACAAAACAAAACATAAACCAATTACAAATGTTAACTCTGTTCACATTCATGTAGTTCTTTACATAGGAATGTAAACATGCATAGAATATGATCCATGGGTTAGCACACTAAGTCATATGTCTATGGTCCTTTATAGTTTATAGAATCACAGCATTTCAGATTTGAGAGAGCCATCTGGAGCATTCTGTCCTTCAATAATAATTCCTTTTACGAAATAGTAAACATATAATTATTCAGCCTTTCCTTGGAAAACTAATGAAAGAGAACCCATTACCTCCTAAGGCTGTCCATTCCATCTTAACTACTTGTAATTAGTAAGAAGATTTTTACTTTCATTAAGCAGAAATCTTCATTTTTGCAACTTTCACCTCTTGGTTATAATTTTTTCCCTCCCATCTAGGTGACATCCTTTCAAATACTTGAGGAGTACATTAATTCTACCTATTCCCCTACCAAGTCTCCTCTCCAGGCAAACATTCCCAATTCATCTAACCAATCCTGAATGACATCAGCTTTTGTAAAATACTGACTGCCCTATTCTAGATGCTCTCCAGTTCATCAATGTTCTTCCTAAAATATGGTTCCAGAATTTCAGATGTGGTCTGACCAGGGATGAGAATGGAATTATATTGCCTCCTTGAATCCAGGTTTTCTGCACACATTTCTTACTTGAAAAATGAAGCCAATAGCACTGTTATTCTTCTCCACATGTTCTCCTATTTCTAAGTATATGGTTTTCTTGTAGTTTTGAAGGGAGAAGGAAGGGAAGTTCTTTCCATTACTTAGTGTCTATTACAAAAATTATATTGAGAGGAATAAAAGAAATATAAATATAATCTCTATTCATGAAGTTTATAACTGAGTTGAGTAGACATAGTAATTAATGCAGGAAAAGTTAAATAATTTGAATTAAATAATACTACCAGTGCAAGAACCCTTATCTACTTCTAGACAAGTAGCTCAAGCAACTACTTTAAACAAAGGATATCTTTCTCACAATATTCTTGTGAAGAGAGTGGAGTAAATGGTAGCCAAAGCTTAGTATCACAGAATTATGAATTCTAAACATTGGATGGAACTAGTAGCCATCTAGTCTGAACTGTCATGGATTACTGCCTTGGCGGGGCAGAGGGGCTTTCAATAAATAGCTCAATAAAACTATGGTTTATCTTGTAAGGGGTTACCCAGAATGCACAGTCATAGTAGTTCTGACTAAAGGTGACTCACAGGAGAAGGAAATGGCAAACCACTCCAGAATCTTTGCCACGAATGGACAGTATGAAAAGGATAAAAGAAATATCACCAAAAGATGAGTCCTTCAGGTCAGAAAGTGTCCAAAATACTATAGGGGAAGAGCAAAGGACAACTACAGGTAAGTCCAGTACTAGTGCAATGGTTGAAACAAAGGCTAAAGGAAGCTCAGATATGGATATCTGGTGATAAAAGGAAAGTCCGATGCTGTGTTGCATAGGAACCTGGAATGTAAGATCTATGAATCAAGGAAAACTGGATTTGGTCAAACAGGAGATGAAAAGAATAAAAATTCCATACTTGACTGGAGATTCTCTCTTCTAAACCAACTTGAATTAGTGTTTTTTCTATCTTCACTTAAAGATATTTAGTATAAGGAATTCACCTAAGTCTACCTGGGTAAATTCATAATTGAATAAAAAACTAAATTGAAAGAGGACTGACAGATCAATTGGTATCAGTCTGAAAGTTTTAAATAAAGAGCACAAGGCTCTGTCTTATGTTTTCTCTTGTTTGGTATTTTAATTAATAACTTTATGATTGCTTCCATGACATTATCCATCTCATTTTTGCTGCCCCCTTTTCCTTTCATCTTCAATCTTCTCCAATATCAGGGTATTTTACATTAAATCTTATCTTCTCATCGGGTGGTCAAAATTTCAATATTTGACATTCCAGTGTATATACTGGATTATTATTTTAAATATTGACTGATTGATCTCCTTGCTGTCCATGTGATTCACAAAAGTCTTCTCTATCACTGCAATTTAAAAGCATCGATTCTGTAGTGCTCAGCTTTCATTATGGTCCAACTTTTGGCCCCTACATTGCTATTGGAATTGACTATATGGACCTTTGCTGGCAAGATGATGTCTCAGCTTTTTAGTATGATTTTGTCATAGTTTTCCTTCCAAGGAACAAGCATCTTTTAATTTCATCATTACAGTTGATGTCTGCAGTGATCTTTGAGACCAAGAATATAAAACCTGATACTGCTAACATTTCTTCTCCCTCTATTTGCCAGGAATTGATGGGACCAATTGTCAAGAACTTTTTATTTTTTTATGTTAAGCTTCAACCATCTTTTACACTCTCCTCTTTCACCCTCATCAAGAAGCTTCTAAATTCTTCTTCATTTTCTGCCATCAGAGTGGTAAAATTTGCATATCTGAGATTGTTTATTTCTGTGGGCAACCTTAATTCTAGGTTTTGATTTATCCAGCCTGGCATTTTGCATGATATATTCTGAATATAAATTAAATAAATACATGACAATATACACATTCATTATACTCCTTTCCAGTTCTTAAACCAATCAATTGTTCCAGTTATCTAAGCTAGCATGTATATAGTGTTTAAAGGCTTTCAAAGTACTTTACCTGCCCATTAGCTCTGAGGTAGATGCTATCATTATTCCCATTTTTAAGAGGAAGAAGTAGAGGGTGAAAAAGGTTATGTTATTTACCCAGATTTGCATGGCCAGTAGGTGTACAGTGGATAGAGTATCAGCCCTGGAGTCAGGACGGCTCCTCTTCCTGAGTTCAAATCTGGACTCAGACACTTATTATCCTGCACACATCACTTAATCCTGTTTGCCTCAATTTCCTCATCTATTAAATCAGCTGAAGAAGGAAATGTCAAACCCTCCTGCATTTTTGCCAAGAAAACCCCAAATAGGTCACAAAGAGTCAGACATGACCAAGACAAGTGAATAGCAATAACATACAGTAAGTGTCTTAAGGCAGTATTTAAACTCGGGTACTCCTGACTCCTGACATTTATTTTAAAAAATCAATCACTAATACCAAAAAGCTAGTCAAAGAAACCTCTTCTGCAAAGTAAAATCTCCAACTTAGAAGACAGATTTCAGAGGCCATCTAGTCCAACCTATATCTGAACAAGGATCCCTTCAACACAGTACCCAAAATATTAAGCCAGTCTTCTGAAATGATCTGTTTCCAAGTTGACACTGAAAAATTAATGACTTACTTTTGGGGTCCAGCTATTCAATGCATTCCAATTCCATCTAAGCATGTTACCAAAGAACATATTTTTTAAAAAGTTTGACTTGATGTAATCACTCATACTAAAACTATGATGACTCTTTATGAATCACTATTTTTATTTTAAAGTATTCACTTACAATCTCTACAATAACATAGGTTCTTTCCTTGGCCATAGTTTGCAAACAGAATCACAGAAGGCCAGAATTTAAGGGGACCTCAAAGCCCACTGTATATGAATAAAATGTCCTACAAAATCTCAATAAATGCTCATTCAATTTTTGAATGAAGATAGCTAGTGAATGAAAATCTAATCCCTCCCAAGACATTACAATCAATTTTTTAACATCTCTAAAAGCAGCTAAATGGCACAGTGGATATAGAGCATCTGGAAGACTCATCTTCCTCAGTTCAAATCTACCCTGAGACACAAGTTGTGTAACCCTGAACAAGTCATTTATCTTTTCTCAGTTTCCTTATCTGTAAAGAGAGATGGAAAAGATAATGGCAAACCACTCTAGTATCTTTTCCAAGAAAAGCCCAATTGGGGTCATGAAGGGTCAGACACAACTAAAATGACTGATAAACCACAAATAGTTAAATAATATTTCCTTATAAAATCTTTAAATTTTCCTCTTTGCAACTTCTATTTTTTTTTTCAAAATTCTGATCTGTAGGGTCACAACAGAAAAGCTTAATCTCTTTTTTGTGTGACAACCCTTCAATTTTTTTTAAGTTAACTAGCATGTCTTCTCTTCAATAAGCTAAATATCTCCAGTTCCTTCAACTAATCCTTTTTTAAAGCTTTTTATTTTCAAAATATATGCATAGATAGTTTTCAACATTCACCCTTGTAAAACCTTGTATTCCAATTTTTTTTCTCCCTTTCTTCCCCCAACCTCCCCTTGTAGACAGCAAGTGATCCAATATAGGTTAAATATGTGCAGTTCTTCTATACATATTTCCACATTTATCATGGTGCTCAAGAAAAATCAGATCAAAAAAGAAAAAAATAAGAAAGAAAACAAAAAGCAAGCAAACAACAATAAAAAAAAAAAAGTGAAAATACTATGGTGTGATCCACATTCAGTCTCTCTCTGGGTACAGATGGCTCTCTCCATCACAAGACCATTGGACTTAGCCTGAATCACCTCACTGTTCCTCCAATTAATCCTAATGTGGCACCAGCTTTAGTTCTTTTGCCTTCCACTGGACATTCTCTAGTTTATAAATGCCCTTCCTAAAGTTTACTAAAATCAAATCGAAAACTCTTAACTGTACTTCTATTACTACTACAACTATGACTACCACTAACTACTACTACCAATATACTACTACAACAACTATTACTACCACCACTACCATTACCTCCATAACTATTAAAACACTTTACATATATATATCTCACTTTGTCTTCACAATGGCCCTAGGAGATAGGTGCTATTATTATCCCCATTTTATAAGTGAGGAAATTAAGGCAGACAGAAGTTGAGCAATTTGCTGAGAATCACACAGTAAATGACATTTGAACTCAGATCTTCCTGAATCTAAGTCCAAAGATATATCTACTGTGCCATCTCGTTTCCTCCTCAGGTATAGTCTGACCAGTGCTAAATGCAGATGGATTATCACCTCCCTGGTCCTGGGCACTGTCCTTCTTAATGTCATCTAAGATTACATGAGTTTTCTTAGATGTCTTATCACATCATTGACTCATATTCAGTTTCCAGTCTATTAAGAATCCCAAATCTTTTCATACAAATTAGTGCCTAGCCACATATTTTCTCCATCTTCTCCTAGAAAAATTGTTTTTCTGATCTTGAACCCAATGTTTTTTCTCTAAGCTTCCCCACTTTATGGCTTGAATTTCCTTACATAATCTATAATATCTCTTCTACCTTCTCTTTATCCAGTTTCTTTTGAATAAGGGCTATCATTCCAGAGCTGTATTTCTTAAGTTTCATCCTACCATATCTCAGTGATGTGTAATAAATTAAAATTTTCCTTCTTATATTAGTTTATCTTGCTTGCTAACCAAGCTTTGTATACTTGTGTGGAGAAAATCTTGGGTCTTATTACAGGTTCCTTATTTTAATTTTGCCTCCTTCAAATTTCAGGGGTATCTCTAGAATGGAAGCAGATTTGGGGGAATATTTTTAATGAGTAAACTTATCTTTAATTATGATTCTGTTTTCTATCAATTCAATTTTTTTAATATACAAAGTAATATCACTCAATCAAAAGTATTACAACATCTGCATTTCTTCAACTTATACAACTGATATTGTAGGCTCAGAAGTAATTGAATCAATTATAGTTAAATCTTCTAATATTTTACTTATAGGATTATATTTTAATTCTTGGTGCAGTAATGACAATGTAAACCTTTTAGATTAACAAAGGATATGGAATCATCCATGCTATTGACAATGTTGGTCTACAAAAATATATAAATTTGGCTAATTATATTAAATTAGTATTTATATTATAAAGAAAGATTTTCATATTCCTATATTTTAAAAAAATCATTAAATTAAACTTTTTTTTCAGTTTCCATTAAAAGAGAAGAGCGTTGTATCACGTGCATCGGAAAGGAGAAAACTAGTCAAACTAATCAACCAAAAAGAAAATGGCTTGATAAGTAGAAATAACCAAAGTAAAAGAAAGAAAAAAGGAACTCAAGACACATATTTCTCAAAGACAAATATTAGCATTTGTAAGTAGAAATTCATTATTAAATATTATTTTATTCTATTTTATTTTAAATCATATGGTACATACATCATTACCAAATTAATCCAAAAGTATATTTATAAATATTTTATCCATGATTTCAGATCAATACAACAAACATTTATTGAATATCTTCTGTTTATAATTCATTATGGTAAATATCAGTGATATAAAAATGAATAGAGCATAGTATACTTCCTGACTTAAAGAAACACTCTATGAGAAGATATCGGACATATTCACAAACATAATGCAAGGGAGTAAAGGGTAAATGCAGTAGGAGAGGTACAAGTTACAAAAACATAAAGGAAAGAAAGATTACTGTAAGGATACACTGGAAGGAAAACTTCATTTCAAATCTTAGGTGAGTTAGAGAGGAAATGTTAGGTTGCCTACCAAACTGAAGATCAACATAATAATTTGTTTGACAGACTAGGGTGGAGGGAAGGAAAGAGAATCAATAGCAGTTAGTTGCTTATTTTACCCAGGTAAGGTTTAACAAGGGCCTGAATCAGCAGTGGTAGGAATAGTAAAAAGACAACTTGAGAAACATATTGGCAGATACAAACTTGATAATTGATTGGCTTTAGAGCAATAATGCTAAGAGGTAATGATGTCTCTGAGGCTTGGAACCTAAGTGAGTTGGAGAATGGCAATGACTGACAGAAATGGGAAAGAAAGGACATGGGGTTTTGTTTGTTGGTTTGCTTAGAGGTCAAGGACAAAAAAATTTAATTTGGTTTGGGACTTAAGGTTATAAAAAGACATGCAGCTTAATATGACCAGGAAGCAAAAGAAAATATGGATCTTGGAGCCTAGGAAAAAGGTCGTCTAGATAAAGAAATCTGAGAGGAATTAGTAGTTCAAGTAATAGAGGTAATACCAAGAATAAATAACAGCCACAAAGGAGAATGAGTAGAGAGTAATGGAAAAATGGACCAACAACGCAAAGGGAATGCTTACATTTAGGGCTTTAAAAAAAAAGTCAGAAGATTCAGTTAATGATAAGAATTTCTTGTATGTACTGTGTGCCAGGAAATGTATTAAGTTCTGGGGATAGAAAGAAAGGCAAATTAGAATCCTTGCCCTCAAGGAGGTTAATGGAAGCCCAAAGAAGACCTGTCAAAAAAGTATAAGGAAAATCAGGAGAATATACCATACAGGAAGCCAAAGGAGGAGAGTTTCAAAGAAGAATTAGTCAATAGTTCCAATGAGATTTTTAAAAAGATAAGAAAAGGTTTTTGGATTTGTTGAAGAAGAGCACTGGTGATCTTAGAACAATTTCAGCAAAGTGGTAAAAGAAATTGAATTGCCAGAGATTAAGGAGTGAATTAAAAGTGAAGAAAGGAAATCAGTGAATTAAACTATTTTCAAGACGTCTAACATGAAAGCATTGAAAGAAATAAGGCAATAGCTTGAGAATACAACCAGATTAAAGTAAAAGGGTTTTAGACTGGGGAGTATGCCAGAGAAGAAGCTAGTGGGGAAAAAAAATTAAGAATATAAGAGAGATTAATGAAGTAAGATCCAAGAGGAGGTAGTAGGAAATCAGACAAAGGACAAATAATAGAAATGATAAATTTGAAAAGGGGGTAGATTCCCAGTTTTCCTTTAACCTTTAAAAGAAGGTTGCTATGGATAATTTTTTGTGTAGAAAAGGAGAAACGTATAAGTTCAATTATGTATAAGCCTCTCTGCCTCAATAGATTGATCTTTTTAAAGCAGAAGTTGAGATCATTCATTCAACATATATAAAGCTACTACTATATAAAGAATACTATGCTAAGTATTGGAAAAAACAAAATATATAGAAAAGATGTAGTCTTTGCTAAGAATGGTAAGGCCAAGGTTAGACTGGTGATTATTCAGTAAAAAGGAAAACGTTTATAATAGCTATAATGAAGGATTTAGACACGTAAACAACAGTCAATTTAAAAAAATGATTGACAAAAAAAAGTAACAGTTCAGCTAAACTTAGATGATAGTGATTTCTAATGGAATCGGTCAAAACATTATAGTGACTTTTTCCAAAATGGTTGTTTAGTCAAAAAGTTTACTTTAAAGATAGTGGATAGTGGGATTTAATCAAGTTGAGAATTGGCAAAGGAAGGTAGAAGGTAAGGTCCAAGTGATTGTGAGCTAGCAAGAACATCATTAAAATAAATGGCTGACCCTTTTATCATAGGATCATAGACCGATAGCTAGAAGGGATCTAAGAAGCCATCAGATCAAATTCTTACTTTTGGAGATGCTGTGTTACAGAATGGTTACTTGCCCAGAGTCACATAGCTAGTAAGTATGTGTAAAACAGGATTTGAACTCAGGAATTCAATTCCAACATTCTATCCATTGCACCACTTAGGTACCACACACTAGAGAGTAAAGAGGCAGAGTAAAGACAACACTTGATAAATGAAGGAAAAAATCAAATGTCTAAAAGTCTCAAAGAAGGCAAATTAGTGTGGTGTAATGAAGGATAGGAGGGAATGTGTGGTCAGAAATGAGAATTGCAGTCTGAAATCTTGGAGCTATCAAAATTGCACCTCACAAGAGAAATTCTGAATGACCACAATATTGTCAGAAAAGCCAAGTTAATGGCTGGATGAAATTAAAATCTCAATTTCTATTTCTTCACTGTGAAGCACTAATTTTTTTCCAAAGTAAATAAGCAAAGTGGATGATAAGGATTCAGAATGAACAAAGGCGAATGAGGAATAAGGACAATTAAAAGAAAGTTTTAAAAACTATATGAAAAAAAGCGGTCTGCTTCAATGTAGATATCTAGCATTCCTGGCTTAAGGCAGTACTTTAAAGCAAGTTGATAAGAACTGTTTTGGGGGGTAAGGGTGGTTCCAAAAGATTTTCAAGGTGTTCACAGAGCCAAGAGATCCATGATCAGAAGGGTTGGATGACAGTGAATGAGTTTGAAGCATTTGTGCTAGTGACAGCATATATAACTAGTACAGGGTGGGAGCTGGTTCAACAGGAATATACAGGTGATGAGATACAGTACCAAGGATGATGAGATCTTGCAAGAGATGAGATTTCCATAATTATATGGCAGCCAAAAGAGTTAACATGATGATAGGATAATTAAATGAAAAGCAGTTTCCAGGAACAAGAAGACAAATGTTCTAGCACACTACTTTGGTCAGATTATACCTGGAATTTCAAGCTCAGTTCTGGGTGCCCCAGTATAGGGAAGACAAGTTTCTTCAATTCTGTCTTATTGAGATGGCCATCCTATTCCAGATACATTCTTATTTGTTAATCTTTTAAAATATGATAAAATTGATATAATATGGTAGTTGTGTCCTAACCAATGTGACAAGTAAAAGATGAAATGAATGGGGAAACCAAATTTGAGCTTCCAAACATATCAGTTTATTAAGCAATGCATGTCTATGGCTTAACAAATCTGGACCAGGCTGCTTCTTCAGATTAGGACTGGATCCTGAAAACAGGGGAAAAGAGATTTGTATGTATTAAAAATAATTAATCAAATGAGACCAATTAGTTAGAAGAAAACAATTAAATAGGATATAAAATTAGGTAATCTAATTTCTAATTAAAGAAAAAATTAGGGACTTTCCAAGTTGGGCAGTGAGAGTAAATAGGTAAAATAGGCTGAAGTCAGAACAAGTCATATCTCATTCTCACCTCCCATGCAATCAAAGGAACATGGAAACAACTCATTGATCACCATTCAGATAATACACAAGGGTTCCTTGAGATGTGCAACTGTGAAAAAAAACTCCTTGCATTGTTTTTGGATTTGACTAGGTTTTTGGTCAGCTTTATAATCTGGTTTCTTAGGTTAGGGTCTCAAAGCATCACATAGAGATACCTACACCTGGTCCAGTTTCCCACCCACCCAGGGCTCTGTTCAAACAATGCAATAAGGATTTCTTCCAATTCCCATAATTGAATAAAATTTTCTTACGAGACAGAAATTGAATTAGACCCATAATTAAATAGAAAGGGAACGGAACTGAGCTAGATCCAAAATTGAATCACAATATGGAGTCAGTGTGATTCACACAATTCCCACAATTAAAACCATTTACTGTTCTAATTCCTTCACCAGTGCAGAATACAATAAGTCTTATTTATTACTTCTATGAATCTAGATTTGATACTCTATTAATGCAGCCTGATTATTACCTAAGTCTTTTGACAGCCATAAATCAATATTGATTTTTATAATGATCTGCCTTTGCAAAGGGTTCCCCAAGAAAGCAATGCATAGACTATCAGCTCCTTGAGACTAAGGAGGGAAGTGATTTTTTTAAACCTTTTTTTCTTATATCCCCAATACTTAGCACAGTACCTAGCACTTAGTAGGTACTCAATAAATGCTTATGACTGACAACTTCTTCACATCTACCTTTTAGAATCCTTAGTAAAATATTTCTAGACTCCACCCAACAGCTCTCTTCTTCACAAAGTCTTTCCTGATCCTCCACAGATGTTAAGTACCTCCCCCCTAAAAATTGCTTTGTATTTATTTTGTATCTATTTGTCTATATCATAATCTGTGTATATTTTTATCTTCTGAGAGAATATAAGCAACTTGAAGGATTAATACTGTTTTATTTTGTATCCCTAGTACCTTGGAAGTGCCTAACAGATAGTAGGTACTTCAAAAGGCTCTTTGATTATTGATTGACTTTATACTAACAAACAACAAAAAATTCTTTAGGTCTTTTCACATTAATTTTTGTTAAACCAGATCTTGTATAACCATACTTTTGCAGTTGCTTTTTTTTTTCTTAAACTGTGCAACCTTAAATTTTTACCTATTTAATTTCATCCTATTATGTTTCCCCATTGTTCCAGCCTGTTAAGATGATTGAAAATCCTTATTTTTATCACATAATCACACTTCCCAAACTTTCTACAGTGATATGTATCTCATAATCTGCTCACTTGTAGATTAATACTAATTAAGGTTCAGGTTGTGAGAATTTTTATTTCAGTTGGTAACACCTCAATTGCCTCATCACTTGTAAATTGGAAACTTTTTAACATCCCTCAGATACTCACCCTACTAATAAAACCCAGGCAAAAGATAATAGCAAATCAATAGAACACTCAATTAGAACAAAACAAAGTGTAAAATAAGTAATTACATACAGTACTAAACAAATACAGTCTCATCCCCTTTTGTCCCCAGAGTAGTGGGATTAATAAATTCTTCTAAGTCTCATAGTTCTGGCCTCCCCAGAATGAGTTTGGAGTTTTGCTCTCATTGCTCAAAATCTTCTCTTTGAATCTACATCTCTACCCTGTTCTTATGTTTTTGTGTTTCTTCAACTACTTGGAACCAATGCTTATTCCTTCTCATTTATCATTGTGTCCTGCCATACTCTAACTAAAAGTATCCCTCAGAGTTCTGTCCTTCTCTTCACTATCTATACTACTTGCCTTGGTGATCTCATCAGTTTAAATGAATTTAATTACCATCTCTATGGTGATAACTCTCAAATCTACATAACCTGCCTAAAATTTTCTGCAGACCTAGTCAATATTTTAAACTAAAAATGCTCAAAACAGAACTCATTATCTTTCCCCTAAATCTTCCTCACCTCCTACTTTCCTTAATATTGTAGAAGGCAGCAATACCATCCTCCAATGCTCTTGAGCTTACATTTTTTTCAAAGATTCCAATTAAAATGAGCAAATTAAAGAAATCATTAGTACTTGAAAATGTATGATTCAAGTATCTGAATAATCCCCTTTATGTCAAATATGTCATTCTCCAATGATGCCAGATAAATGAAGAAATAGAAATTTATCAATAGATATTAAACTTAATTAAAAAATGATAATGAAGTTGAACAAAAACCAGTTTATGACACTGCATTTCAAAATTTAATTTCTTGCTTTACTTTTATTCTGTTTATTGTGCAACTTGATATTAGACATATGTTTGACTCTAGTCCCATTTTATAATTTATAATTCTTACAAGTTAAATGAACCTTATTTATATATTAGATTTCATCTCCATTATAATTCAATATTTCCCTGTATTTCATTTTTTACTAGTGTGTTGGAAGCAGAAAAAAATATTGAATTTTGTGATTATTATAATATGAAGTATTTTCTTTGGAATAATCTATTCCATTTTCTTTACTTCTACTTGCTAATCATGATTTGCCTACAGATAACCTTGCACAAACATCATTACTGTAAATATGTATTCTCTTATTTTGAAGTATTTGATTCTATTATACATTAATCAGACTAACTCATGAGCTGAATCATTCATATATGAATTGCTGTTTTGTGTAACAGATCATTACTTTCCCTTCTGCCTAACAATACTACTTCTTGGCACATATTAATGGTACAAGTATACTGTTAATGCATTATTCAGAAAATAAGTGGCAGAATCTGATTCAGGTTAAATTCAATTGAAAAAAATCAGGTGAGAAATAAGCAAAGTCTGTTCATGGGAATTTCATTGCCAGGGATGGAATTGCTCATTTTTGTCTCTAAGGTCATTGAAATTTTCTAAGTCAGGTAAGAGATGTGAATATGCTTGCTCAATTATCAATTCTATTCACTATCAAATCTATTAACTATCATTACTATCATGATATTGCTGGTCAAGATATAAATATAATTTAACATATAAATCAAAGGACTTATTATTTATTTATTTTCTTAGATTATTTGGATGTGGTTCATTGGAAAGAGATTTCCCTTTTCAGCCTTTTTTGGCCTATGTCATAACTATTTAACATATTTTATACAACAATTCCATTTGACATATTTGACTGTGCTTATTTGTATATAACAGTATTGTCATTGAGAAATGTGAATTTCATATATATATATATTTACATTTACACACATATATGTGCATATAGTATATTTGTAATATATGCATATGTTTATAATTTATATATTATGGAGAGATGGATATTATATAAAGTGTCTACCTTTCTATATGGCATATATATATACACACACAGATATATATATGTCTTTATGCATGTGCATATATATGTATATATATATACAAGCATATATATAGTTATTGTTATTATTGTTGTTTAGTTGTGTCCAACTCTTTGTAACTTTGGGAACCATACTGTCCAGGGGGTTTTCTTGGCAAAGATATTAGGGAAGTTTGCCATTTCCTTCTCCAGTAAATTAAGGCAAATTATTTGTCCAGGGTTTCATAGTAAGTATCTATAGTCAGATTTGATTTCAGGTCTTCCCAACTGTGGGTCTAGTATTCTATCTACTCCTCCTGCCATACAACCCATAAAATTTCAGTCAGTTTTTGTATATAAGCAATGGTCCTCCCTCCCCTCCCACCCACTTTATAAATCTCAGCTGGAGTAGAATCAGCACCAGGCACTTTGCAAGACCAGCCTAATGGCATTCAGAACTTTCTTTGGTTGGAAATTCAGAGAGGGATTGACTGCAAGCTGAAGTAAATGGCCAGTAGTTTTAGCATGGATTGATGATAGTTTTTTGAAAACACTACAGAAGTGTTCAGCCCATCTCTTCAGGATCACGTCCTTATCATCAATCAATCTGGTTCCATCATCACTAAGCAGTTGAGATGCACGGGTGTTTGGACCATAAATAGCCTTCAGGTTATCATAAAATCACTTGGATTGTTACTATCAGCATAAAACTGAATTCATTTGCCTTCTTACTGAATCTTACTGCATCTCTCTAAGCTTCACTCACATCTTAATTCTGATGAAGTTAAATGGTACCTTTTTAGAGATGGATGAATTATCCTGCTGGTAAATCCTGCGGACTTCTCTTCATTTGGCCTTTTCTGAATTTCCCCTTTATTTTCTTCAAACCAAACTTGATGTTTGTGAGTGTTCTGGCCCAGATGAGTAAATGCAGTGCTCTATACCAGATCTCTGAATGCTATCTATTCTTTTTCTTCTTCGCTATTGTCAACTGTGTGTTGATTCAGCTTTCCCTCCAAGTTAACAATACACTGTTCCCATTTGGACAAGTTCTAATCAGTTGACATTAAGTCTTTTGGTAGTCTTCTTCACTTGGGGCTGCTATTTGTTTTGAATGTGAATAGTTAGCTTGGAAAGAATAAGTCTATGATCATTCTACAACTGTACTACATGTTACCTTTGTCACTCACATCCAACCTTGTTTTTTCTCATTACAATGATTACATGCTAGTGTTTGCTACAAGGATGCATCCAGGAAGTTTTATGGCATTTAGATAAATGGAAGGCTATGTGGGTAATGAGGTCATGAGGTGAACAAGTCTTCAGTAGTAAGAGATCATTGATGTTGCCATTTCCAACTCCATTCCTCCCTCAGACTCCCTGCCATGCATATCGGACAGTTTGAACCTACTTTAATATTAAAGTCACCCAGAATTATAAGTTTGTCCTCTTTTGGGACACTGATGATAAGAATTTCCAGGTCTTCATAAAATTTTACTTTGATTTCATCAGAGTTCATCATGATGGGAGCATATTTACTGATGATGGTTGACATGGTCCCTTCCTGACGGTGGAATAAATCACATTGTCATGAGTCTGCCATTCACCCATTTTGGTAGGCAAACTAGCTTGTTAACTAGGTTAATTATGACTGGAAAACCTATGGTAGTTCCATGGTATTCCCTTTCATTGAAGCCACTCTCCCAAAAAATATGTATCTAGCTCCATCTTTAGTAAGCTAGTCTTAATTTATCAGCCTTATTTCCTCAGGGATGCTATTTAGATGCAATACCTATTGAGTTCTCCCACAACCAAAGCTGTTCACCTTTCAGGTCTAGTGGAGTTCATGTTATCCCTAAATATGCACATATTCTATACATCAATGGTAAGTAGAATCATCTTTGCAAAGTTTTTGCAGAGTTTTTTGTTTTTCAACCATAGGATAGGATCCTCATCTGTTGCAGAGTGAGTATGCCAGGACTAACTAAAGCAGATCATTTTTAGAGCACCTTTTATACCTCCTTCCTCTCACCAGGAGGTGAGCAATGTACTCCTTAAAAAGGTGCTCAAACACCCAGGAGGCTGCCAAATCCCCCTGCTACTTCAGTCTCATGAGAGGAAGCACATATGGCCTGGATGCTTATGTACAGGCTTGTGAGTATGGCCCTCAGTCTATAATCAGCTGCTGTCTCATCTCTTGTCTGTTTCTTCAGGACTTTGAGATAGGTAAACTGGTAAAATGGAATGTACAATGCTTTTTGATTTTTTTGATTAAAACATAATATTAATTAATTAATACATAATACATAAAATTAAATGAGACAGAGTTGCATGAAGTTGTAAGCCTCACTTTATCTTCCAGAATCATCACCATCCAGTAGCATTGGCCCAGGATGCAATGAATAACCTTGGTATCTTTAATGTTTAACCAAGCTCTAAGCACTTACAGTGCTTGCTTTAGCTGCCTTCCTTGGCTGTTGGAACAAATTGTTCTTATCTGCTCATTTCACTGGGGCAAGTCTTCACATGCTTGGAGTAGACACACATAGCCCATCCCATCAAAGGATTTGAGAGCTCTCAGTTATTCTCAAACTGCTTTAGTCCATCTGCCAAGGTTTACTAGGCCGTGACCATGTTACTAAGCATGTTACAGCTTCTTGGAGCCAGGGATGGAGTGAATCAGGAAGACACCAAAGGTGAATGAGCATCCCTGACAGGTCTCAGTAGCCCTCACACCAAAGGTACTACTCTTCGCTGATCACACTCTACATCCCATGGCAATAAAGTACTTAGAAAACCTTATCAAGTATACAAACATCAATTATTATGACTAACAGTTATGATGAAAAATGGTGGTGTTCACTGGAGTTTGTCTGCATGGGAAATAAATATCAGAAAAGTTACTCAGACAGAACTCTGTTCAAGCTGGTCCACACCAAACCACAAATTAGAGCTTCTATTTAAGAAACAAACTAGAAATTATTCTTCATTACAAATCCAAAGAGAAGCAACATCTAAAACTCTGCACCACGGGAGTTTGATTATTTTTACATGAATTGATCTCAACAAAATAGGCTATTTTATGTAGAGTGAATGCTTCTTATCATATTCTAAATAATTATATCTGAACAAGAACAATCAGGAATTCTGGATTCTAAGGCAAATAGCTTAATAAATATATAGGCCATGAGGGGAATAGGATGGGGACTTTGGTCCCTGACATATGTGACAAAAAACAGTGTGTTAAGCCATTCACTGCCATCCATTTCCATTACCAGTTTGGAGTTTTTTCTAGGAGCTAGCAGGCACTCTAGAAACCTCAGATTCAGCCTCATACCCTAACTAGATCATGACACTAGACAAGTCACCAACCTTTCTTAGCCTCATTTTCCTCATCTGGAAAATGGGGACAATAACAGCACCTACTTTCCAGGGTTGTTTTAAGGGTGAAATGAGGTATGTGTAAAGTGCTTTGTAAACATTAAAATTCTATTTATCATTATTATCATCATCTTCCTTGCTGTTGTTTGTCCGTCATTCTCAAAAAAGATTAGGACATCAGAGAGGTAGTGCCATAATAGACTGTCATGATCCTCTCCAAGAACAAAGGACAAAAAATAACCTCTGTGAACAACAGTAGAAGCTGCCCCACCAGGAATCCAATTGTAACTGATCAATTGGACAACATAGCTTCTTTCTTTTCTTCTTTTCTTCCTTTTCTCTTTCCTCCCTCCCTCCATTCTTTCTTGCTTACTTTGCTGCCTTCCTTCCTTCCTCCTTTCTTTTCTTTCTTCTTTCCCTTCTTTTTCCTCAGTCCACATAAAATAATATACCTTTACTTGTTGGTACTGGTGATTTCCCCAAAGGAATTTGGGTCAAGGAAACATTACAAGATATCTTGGAGTTTACTGGCTGAATTTCTTTCTTATGAATCAGGCCTTAAATCCAGACCACTCTAGCTCTCATTGATTGGCCAACAGCTGATCTCAGCCCAAGTTCCACTTGGTCACTGTTTGGGCACTGATTGCTCAGAGTGAATGTAAATAGCAATTGCTTCAGTTTTGGCCAGAAACTCCAGGGGTCTTCCCTTCCCAGCCTGATTTTTCTTTTTTCCCCCTTTTTTTTTTGATTAGGTAAAAGAGACCATTCTCTGTCTCATTTCTTACCTAGTTTTCATTTCTGGTTAAGTATTTATTGCCTTAGTCAAACTGAGATCTGTTGAAGACCTTAACTTAACATGGCCAAGGTCTCCTTCTGCATCCAGGGCCGTCTCTAGTCATCTTGATCTCTATCTTGCCACTGGACTCAGATGATTCTGGAGGAAAGAGTGAAGTCAGTGACTTTTCACAGTGTTTCCTCATTTAAATAAAACTCACTTGCATATTATGACACTATCTCCCTGAGTCAAGGTCTTCCATATCAAGCTATCATTCCATCTACTGTACTCATATTACAAAGGAGCAAACTGAATCTGAGATATGTTCAGTTACTTGTTCAAGATCACACAATTATTAAGTAGCAGAACCAAAAATCTAATTCAGGTATTCTGTCTCTATAAATTTCATCTTCTTTCTATTGTCCAATGTCCATATTATTATTATTATTGTATTCTTCCCTTTGCCTAGCAAGGAAATCAAAATAGTTTTTTTATTATTAGTTTGATACTAACTTTTCTAATTGCTACTGTTGTCTGTTTTGGAGTTTCTGCTATCTATTGATACTATTGGGGCTTCTTCAATTGAACTGCTAGTGTGCTATGATAGATAGGATGCTGGGCTTGGAATCAAGAAGACCTGAATACAAATCCAGCCTCAGACCCTTCCTACTTATATAAGCCATCTAACATCTAAGCCTCAGTTTCCTCAACTGTAAAATGGCAATGATGATAATAACAGGAGCACCTACTTCCCAGTATTGTAGTAAAGATATAAATATCATCTTTAAAGCACTTAGCACAGTGCCAGGCACATAGTAGGAAATGTGTATTATTCCTTTTCTTTCTTCTAAGGGAATGCTATAATTTTTTCTTGAAGCTATTTTATTAGTCATGCCCATAGTCTCACCCAACAGACTTAGAAATTAGCCCTTCAAATCAAATCAGTCTTTTCTAACATCCTTGCTGAAGCTCTTTGGAAATTTTCCCAAAACCACTTATTTAGGTTCTGAGAAGTAAATATTTTTAACTCCCATTATACCTGTGGCAGTTAGTGCCAGGGTCATGCAAACTACCCCAGAGCTTTAACAAGCTTCACAGAGATTTTTTCCATCCAAACTAGAGCTGTTAACTTTTAACCTGTATCACTATCTTCAAATTTATTTTTTTCCTTTTATCCATTATCTCGTATTATAACAACTATCATGGCTTAAAAGACAAATCCATTATAAAATATTCATTGAGGACTGACTATATATATGGTTCTTTACCTGGAACTGTGAAGTATGCAAAAAAAAAGATAAAACACAGTCTCCCTTTCTTCAGTTGCATTATCCTAGAGGCAATGAGAAATATAGCACATCTATATAGTCAGTAATCGGCAACTTCTCTCTCTGACACTTGTTATTGATTTTAAGGAAAGCTTCTGAACCTGAACTCCCTGAAATAAATAAAGCATTCACTTATACCATTTAAGGAAGATAGATAATGGCTAACTAACAGCTCATTGCTAGGCTGTCTCCACTATTAATGACATCTTTTTTTAATCATTTTTCTTTCACTAAAATTCTGTGAGAAATTTAACCAAAAGTTTGGGGTGTCAAACCAGTGTCATGAGGTATCTAAAAAGAATTTGCTGGTATGAACCCATTTTCTAGTCAAGGGGCAAAATTTATTGTAATTGTAATGCCTTAAAAAGCAGGCTGAATTCCAAAAGAAATTAGCAAGGAAACAGAAGCAAAGAGTCACATTTATTCACGTTTCTATCATTGACATGCTAATTCTGTGACCCACAGGTAGGACGGAGGAGTGTTCTCCAGAATTTGGTACTTTCTGACAAGATTATCAGTCAGCAATGAATTGAGGAGTGTTGTTTTCAGAATCAGATTGTTGTTCTTATATTGGGAGTGTGGGAAGTCCCTGAGGCAGCTCTGACTTGTTAGAACAGAAGCCCATCCTAACATCAGGGGACCACAAAATTATATTACATCACTTCCACCCACAAAACTAACATTTAGAGAGTCCCACAAATTAGATTCTCTGACAACAAAACATGAAAAAGTAATCCAAGTGACAAATCACAGAATAATAGGATCTCATAGCTGGGGACGACTTGCAGGACCATCACGTCCAATATATACCTATAGTAGAATTCCCCCTTTAATATCTCCAAACATTAATCACTCTCTGACCCAATGAGTGTGCCTGTACCACTTCTAGAGAGTCTAATTGTTTAGAATGAAGCCCAGATTTGGTTTTTTGTATTCTTGACCTGTTCCCTCTAGGGAACTCTCTAGAGTTCTTCCCTCTAGGACCAGAATTAAATATCTCACATCTCTTCTACACAAAAGTCTTTCAGATACTTGAAAAGAGCTATTATGTTTGTCCTTTTACTCTCCAAATTTATCCTAGCTAAATATCCCTGGTTCTTTCAACCAGTTTTTGTATGGTTCTGTTATCATGCTAGTCATTTTCCTAGATGTCTCCTACCTTTTTTCTTTTCTTTATGGTATTCAGAAATAAATACAATATTCCACTTATTTTTTACTAAGGGTAGAGTACAGTGAGTCTATTATCTCCCTCTTTCTGGAAAGCAGGCTTCTTTTAAAGCAGCTAAAGATCATTATATCCTATTTCTGACACAGACTGATTATGGGACCCTAGACAAATCATTTATTCTCTTAATGCTTCAGGCAACTTTCTAATATTCTTAAGTTGCAGAGTAGTTGCAAACCTGCATTGGTATAAGTAGTTTTCTCACCAAGGCAATTCTAATGAGATGAAATCCAAATTCAGACAAAAAAACCCCACGTTTTTGGTTGCCACATAAGATTGTTGACATATTGATCTTGCAATCACTCAATTTTTCAGATCCTTTTTCTATTTCTTTTTTTCTTCTTTCTTCCTACCTTCCTGTCTCTCTGCTGTACTTATTTTATTCCTTTCTTTCTTTCTTCATTCCTCCTTTCCTTCTATTTCTTTCTTTTCCTTTTTTTCTTCCCTTCCTTCCTTTCCCAACTAGGTCTCCTCATTGAGCATAGCTAAAATTCAGGTGCTTCTCACTGGTTGATCCCTGATTTACCTACTAATCTACTTAGGAGTTTTGATCTCCTTAGTTTTTGACCTGGACTGTTTCAAACCTTTTAAGGCAACCTGGTAGTCCCATTCTCCCTCCTGGGGCTTATTATATATATCTTTGTCTTGTCTAATTTTTAATTTTTTTTATTTTTATTAAACTAAATACAACATAAGAAAAAACAGAATAGAAAGAGACAGAAAAGGAAAATAAGAAAAACAACACCACCACATTGTCATGGGTCCAACAGAACATCAGGGAGGATTCAAAATATACAACAATAAATTTCCATTAAGAAAACTTATATAATAATAGAAGAGATTATTAATCATGACTATACATCTTTTCTTTCCTTTCTTATAAGTTATTCTTTTGTTCTCTGCTGTGGACTTTTTACTTTATTCTTTTTCTCTCTTTTATCCCCCACCTCCCTAAAGATAGATAAATATTAAGTTGACATATAATATAGATTTCCCTCTTGACTGAATCTTTAAGTTTGACTTTGAGATCAAGGATTACTCATCCTACTTTTTTTTTCTAAAAAATGTTATTCCTGATCATTGTTGTAGGGTTTGTGTAAATTTCTTATTTCCTGTCCCTGCTTATTCTTTTACTTCTACACCTTGTCTTTCTTTACTTAACTTTCACCTCCCCATCTTAGGGGACCCTCCCTTATCTTCTCCTCCATCCTTTCCTTACCTCTTTACCCCATTCCCATCTATATACATATCTTACCCCACTCCTGTTAATCTAAATACACTTCTGTACCCCATTTTTTCCTGTGCCACCCTTTCCCACCCCTCTTTATCCCTTTCCCATTAATCTACATACCTTGTCCCACTGCCATAACTCTACACACCCTTCTATACTTCACTTTATCCTATTCCCTCCCTTCTTATTTCTTTAAAGATTTTGGAAAGTGCTATACCTTTCATGATATATATATATATATATGTAATATTCCTTATTTAACTCATTTCCAGTGTGAATAGGTTTTCAGAATTACCAGCCCTCCTTCATCCTCTAATGCCTCTGTATCCATTCTTCCTCTGTACCTCAATTATTTAATTGCAATTTTTATATTTTCCTAGACAATATTTTTAAGAGTCAGATCATAATTAACTCTTCCCCAGTCTTTCTTTTGCATTTTTTTTCTTTTTACTGAGGCAATTGGGGTCAAGTGACTTGCCCAGGGTCACACAGCTAGGAAGTCTTAAGTGTCTGAGATCAGATTTGAACTCAGGTCCTCCTGACTTCAGGGCTCTGGTGCTCTATCACTGCCCCACCTAGTTGCCCCTCCCCAGTCTTTCTTTTGAGTCAACTAATGATTAATGTCGATCTTAAACGTGTGGTATATTTTTCTGTGTAAAAAATATAAACAATATGTCCATGTTGAGACATTTGAAATTAATCTTCGTTGTTGGTTCTTATATGTTAAATTTTCTATTAAATTAAGGTTTGAGAGAAAATCCTGAAAATCTTCAAGTTCACTGAATGTTCATTTTTTAAATTCAAGTTTATGAATAATTTTACTGAACATGATATTTTTGACCATAGGCCTAGTACATTTGATTACTGATATACATTATTCTAGGACCTGCACGATATACATTATTCTAGGATATGCAGTCTTTTATTTTAACTGTTGATAAATACTGTACAATTTTAATTGTACTTCCAGCATTTAGAATTTTTTTTTGTTTTTTTTTCTTGTAAAATTTTCTCTTTGCTTTGGAAGTTAAAGTTTGGCAATAATATTTTGTATTGTTCGGGCTAGCTTTCTGGAGGGCCTTGAGACTAGCCTTGGTCTTAGCAGAATAATCACCAAGAGAATAGTCAGGAATAAAGTCCAAAGTCTTTATTGTCCCCTTCACAGTCTGTGTCTGTCATAGTTTGACCCAGTCTCCTCTGCCAACATTCTGTTGGTCTGCCAGTCTGATCTTAGTGCAGGAAGCAGGAGAGCCACCACAAGGATGAGCAAAGATAGAATGTCTCTCTCCCAGTCCTTCTTAGCCTTTATATACCTTATTGTAATTACATCATTAGAGCATACTGATTATGTGTGAACTTAGAGAACCATTACATCACTATACTAAGTACTAAGTATATATGTGAACTAGAGAACCATTAATTATCTCATCAATTCCACTGAGTTAACACCTTGTTTCAAATATACTTATCCAGCTTTCTGGTCTCTCTACAATATTCCTATGTGTTTTCCACATAGATTTCTTTGAGTTGGTGATCAGTGGATTTTTTCTATTTCTACTTTTCCCCTCATGTTGTATTGTTCCAGGACAATTCTTTTGGATTATTTCTTGCATTATCATTTCAAGATTTCTTTTTTTGATCATAGCTTTCATGTAGCCCAATTAACCTTATATTTTTCTCCTCTTGATCTGTTCTCCAGATCTGTTGTTATTTCACATTCTGTTCTTTTTTTCATTATTTATGTTTTGATTTGTTATTCCTTGGTCTCTTAGGGCTTTACAAGCTTTTACTTGCCCAATTCTAATTTTCAAAGAACTGGGTTTTTTTTGAGAGTATATATCTCTTTTCTAGTTGGTTAACTTTTTATATATATAATGTTCTTGTTTTCCTTGAGTGAATTCTAGTTATTTTTTCTCAGTCTCATTTATTTGATTTTTAAAGTCCTTTTTGAGTTGTTGCATAAATTCTTTCTGGGCAACAGGTAGCCATTTAACATTACTCTTTTTGGTTCAATTGTCCTTTGAAAATGAGCCCCGTTTTCCCTATTCCCATAAGTTTCTATAATTGAGTTATTTCTTCTTTTCTTGTTTTTTTTTTTTTTTTTTAAATGAGAAGTATTAGTGTAAACACTTCTAATCCTGGGTTAGGGATTCCTCTAGTTTCACTTCAGCTCTCCCGTATAACTTGGAACCTCAAACCAAAAGGGTAGACCCTCCTGCAAGTACTCAGCTGGCAGCATTCTCGTCCCACTGCTTTTGCACTTACTGGATGTACTTGTTCCTTCTCATCAGGGGCAGCATGGCTGCAGCACATCTGGGCCTGGTGTTACTAATCAGCAGAGGTTCCCTTGGTCTTCTCAGCCTCAGACCCCAGACTTTCCAGGATATTGAGGAAGTGAAAGTTGCTATGATATGGGCTGAGGTGGCTACAACCCAACCCATTTAGCCCAGAGCTCCCTATTTGATGTTACTACAGAGCTGGAGATGTTTATATTTCATACTGGTTAAATCCTAGGATTCTTTGGATCTTCTGGGTTGTCCCAGAAAGACTGCTAATTCTGCTCCAAGTATTATTTTTTTCACTGGTCTATGTTTGCCCTGAGATACACATTTGTTCTGTTTGTGGAGGAAATCTGAGAGTTTGAAATTTTATGACCTACTCCATGATCTTCCCAGAATCCTGTGGAGCTCAATATACTGATGCTGAACTTAGTGCAGACACCCCATTGGTATAGCCCACTGTAACCCACGATTCCCAAACTCAAGAGATCTGCCAGTCTCCTTGGTTTCTTATAAGTATGCCTCAGATCTTTTTCACATGAATTGTTGTCTAGCAATAACTCCTCCATGCTGTGCTTTAAAAGTTTTTTTTCTTTAAATTTATGTAAGACTTTATATTTATCTCTATCTGACCTTATTAGATTTGATCCATCATGCTAACTCTTTTAGGATCTTTCAAGATTATACTTCTGCTGTTCCATATGTTAGATATTTCCCTCCCCCACCTCTGAGTCATTTGTTTGCAAATTTGATCCAAGTCATTGATAAAAATGTTGAACAAATAACATTGAGAACTGAGTTCTATGGTGGTCTCCTGGAAATCTCCTTGCATTAATCACTAATCTTTGGGTCAGATCATTCAGTTAGTCCTGAATTTACTAATGATCTATTGTCTCTTCTGTGCTCTTTTGTGCTCAAGGATTTTGTGAGATGGTATCAAATATTATGATGAAATCCAGGAATTCTAAACATAGAGAATTCCCTAGATCTAGAAAAATTGTCTTCATTATTCTGCTGTGTAATTTTTTAGTGAACTCCATTTGCCTATTCTAAATTCTCACAAATTATCTCTTTAGTATGTATTCTAGAATTTTGTCAAAAATCAAGTCAAGGTCACTGGTTTGTAGCTTGACGAGTCTTCCCTTTGTTGAAAACTATGTACCAATCATTTTTCTTGGAAAAAGAAAACCCCAAAATGCCATGTGCTGCCTTTGGAAGTAGTAGTTCAAAAGGACTGGCAACATTTAGATTAACTCTTACTGAATAGATTATAGACAGGATTCTGGTTCAGCTTTGAGATGACCTACATTGGGCTGGGCCCAATGTGTATAGAGGGCTGGTCCTGAAATCAGGGAGACTCATCTTGAGTTCAAATTTCACCACAGATACTAGTTGACTGACCCTAGACAAGTTATTTAACCCTGTTTGCCTCAGTTTCCTTATTGGTAAAATGAGCTGGAGAAGAAACAACAAACCATTTTAGTATCTTTGCCAAAAAACTCCAAATGGGGTCACAAAGAATAGGACACAACTGAAAAACAACAAATCATTTTACTAATTAGTTGTTAACCACAATTTTTTGTTGTAGTCATTTTTTACATAAGTTGAGGTATATACAACCTAAACATGAAGGAGAATTTATTTTAGTTAATTAATTTGTGCTCATTATTTCATTTTCCCAGTCAATTCAGTTCTAACATCTAGTTAATTAAGTCAAATGATGGAATAATTGTTTTGCCTCAATTGGCTGGGGCTTTAAAACATATCTTGGCTGGTCATCATAAGAGTCTGTATATGCTTATAATTATAATAAATACATCTTTTTTACTTCAAAACTTAGAATCTACTTCAAAAATTGCAAATATGTCTACCTATGAAGAGACAGATGGATGAGTTTGCATTGAAATTATTAGACAAAGAAAGTATCAGGATATTTAGTATAGAGAACTGAGTTCAGTTTATCTTGAATTGAGTTTATCATCTTGCTGTGAATGAGGAGTCCTATGAGGTAAAACTGCAAAAGTAGACTAAAACAAGTATTATAAAACACTTTAAGTCCTAGGCCAAGGGTTGTGTGGGATGAGGAAAACAAATTAAATGACTAAAATAAGTTCTTCATGTTTAAGCATAGCCTTTGTATATATCTCCACTCAAGTGAAAGCAAAACAAAGCAAAAACAAACAAAAAAAAAAAAAAACCTATGAATGACAACTAATTAGTGGAGTATTTTGTTGTTTTTCAATTGTGTCTTACTCTTTGTGACCCCATTTTGTCTTTTCTTGCCAAGTATATTGAAGTGATTTGCTATTTTTTATTCAGATCATTTTGCTAATAAGGAAACTGAGGTAAATGGGGTTAAGTGACTTCCACAGGGTCACACAGCTAGTAAGTATCAACAGCCAGATTTGAATCAGAAAGAGGAGTCTTCCTGACTTCAGTCCTGGCACTCTTATCTACTGCATTATTAAGCAGACTTAGTGAAATGATTACTCGATTATAACTAACATTATAGATATGACTACTTTTTCTTATATATTCATACAGAGGAAAAGCTGCTTTTACAGAAATGTGAATTTTTCTGTTGTTTTATGAGAAAATATAAAGTAATTCAGAGGGATGAAACTGGAAGTGGGAAGACCTGGGTTCTGATTCTTCCTCAGATACATATTTACTAATTGTGTGATTCTGGACAAATCATTTATCTCATCTAGGACTTTGTTTTCTCATCTATTAAATAAAAGGGTTGGACTTAATGATATCCAAGATCTCTTCCAATTCTTAAATTATTACCCAAAGCGAAGCAATTGGATGAGATGATCTCTATGATCCCTCTAAATTTAAAATCCTAAATTATACTTCAAATCACTGCTCATGCATGGGAGAATAAAAGGACTACAAGAGATATTTTTAAAATAGTTTCTTAATTTGAAACTGTCATTTCAAAATGTTTTGTTAAAACAATTTAAAAAATGTTTAACCTTTCTAACACACTTAACCACAAGCTAAGAATCTTACCTCCCTTTCTTGAAAATTTTGGAAGAGACCATGACCCCCAAGAGAAAGACTAAGAAAAACCAAGAGAGAAATAAAGTGCCCTTTAGAAGATATCTGCAGTTTGGGTGGGGTTGTCATGAATCTACAATCTGTTAATTTTTTGTGAATTCCAAAAATCACTTTCCTGAAAATTGATAGGCTCTAAGAAACAAAATTATACTAAACAAACTCACAGAAGAGATTGGTTTAAAATCCAGGATGCCAGCTGATTAATTTATCAAGGGATTATATCTGTAAGAATAAATGGTCATTTAAAACAGGCATTCCTTCCTATTAAGTCAGTACACTAAAGAAGAGACCATACTATAAAAGGTTTCTTAATAAGCATACCATTAGAGCAAAGGGAACTGGAATTGAATAGCCTTAAAGAATATTTTTATCAGACTGTAGTAGTTTGATGAATTGTCATTTTTTAAGAAAGGATTATTTTGCCTAAAAAAAAAGTGCCACGTCTTAGAATCAGAGCTTCTTTTGTTTGGACAATGTTTATAAGTACCACTTCATTCTTAGTCTTAGACTCAACTTTTTCTAGGTTCTAGGCATTCCACTATACTTTTGTAATAATAATATGCCATGAATTGAACATGCAACTAAAAAAAATCTAGAAAAAGAACAAACTAAAAATCAAATTAGACATTCTGAAAATCAAAAATAGAGATCAAATCAAATTAAGAGAGACTAATAAAATTGAAAGTAAGAAAACTATTGAGCTATTGAAATAAATACAGCTGATTTTATGAAAAAAAATCCAATAAAATAGCTAAACATTTGATTAATTTGACTCTTGAAAAAAAAAAGAAGAAAACCAAATATCTTGTATCAAAAAATGAAAGGGGCAAATTCACCACCAATGAAGAGAAAATTAAAGCAATAATTAGGAGCTATTTTGTCCAATTATATGTCAATAAATTTGACAATCTAAGTGAAATGGATAAAAAATGTAAATTTCCCAGATTAACAGAAAAAGTAAAATATCTAAATAACCAATTTTAGAAACAGAAATTGAACAAACCATTGATAAATTTCCCAAGAAAAAATTCCCAGGGCCAGATGAATTTGCAATTGAATTCTACCAAATATTTAAAGAACAATTAAGTCCAATATCATATATCCTTTTTTCTCATTCTTTTTTTCACAATATGATTAATGTGGAAATCTTTAACACGGTTATACATATATAACCTATATCAGCTTGGTTCCTATCTTGGGGGAACATGATTAATGTGGAAATGTTTAACATAATTATACATGTATAACCTGTATCAGATTGCTTGCTGTCTTGGGGGAGAGGGAGAAAAATTTGAAATTCAAATTCTTATAAAAGGGAATGTTAAAAACTATTTTTATAGGTAGGTAGAAAGAAAATAAAATACTATTAAGTGGAAAACAAAATAAAATTACATGCCTTTGGAGGGGCAGAAATTAGTAGACCCCAGCTTATCTTGCTAGTTACTTTTTGTCTACTAAATGAAATTTGAAAACATTCTTTTATGAGATTTTGAAAATACCCTAGTTTCATCAGCAACACATATTCAAAATAGACCTTTTTTTTGGACATGTATTTTTCCTATACTTTGGGGCTATGCATTGTTTGGGTTTCTACATATTCTTATATAGAAACTACATTGAGTATTTAACATAAAATTAATTTGTAAAGTGCTTTGCATATCATAAAGCACTTTAGTTACTAGTTATTATTTCTAATGTTATTTGAGATCCTACTGTTTTACTCGAGTGTCTTCTTTAAGGACCTAGAAATTTACTTAGGGAAAAGCTGGGTATTGTATTAAAGGCCATTACTTCCTTCTACTGAAGAATCTGAATTGACAACCCTTAATTATGGTCACACCAAATTTGAATTCAGAAGAAAATAACATTGTCCTGCCTCTCCAACACTATTCTTTATTCCTTTGTAATTCATCAAACTGAGCTGACATTAATATTTATGTAATACTTTAAGGATTCAGAGTGCTTTACATATATTATCTCATTTGATCTTCACAATAACCCTATGAAATGGGAGATAGATGCTATTACCATACTCATTTTACAAAGGAGGAAATAGGCTAGGGTAGAACCAATTTGGACTTCTTCTGCCTTGAGAGTCCCCAACCAGAGAAATCCTTTTTGTAATGGATAATTCTATGGAGTTACACAATAGATGGTACTTATTACAGCTGCCAGGTTCTCAGCATCCCTTTACTATACAAAAGAACAGCTTGTAGAACAGAGAGGGAATTACAGAGTCTTGTACAGGTGGATTTATTTTTTGGCTATCCTATTGACTAAAACATACAGCAGCTTGGATGCTATATTGGCACTGCTCCAAAACTTTTTGCAGTACTTCCAAAATGTCTTAAAATATTCCATCTGTAAAAGCACAGAGGGCTTCCCTTCTCATGGACTTTCTTCTCCACCCTCACAACCTTTTTTCCCCCAGGTAGTCTATTAAGAATACACTAGAAATTTCACTTTTATAGCTCCTCTAATATAGGATCTTTCCTCATCTCTTCCCCCAAAAAATGAATTTCTTGTGCTCTCTCCCCCTTTAGTCAATCAATAGATCTTTATTAAGAATTACATGCCAGACTGTCAATAAAAAGTTATTTAAAAAAAAAAAAGAATTACATGCTAGACATTTTAGTCAGACATGGAGAATAAAAAGAAAAAAAAAATAAAGCAATCTCTGTTCTCAGATAACTTACAGTCTATCTGTAGTATCAATGTGTACATGTATAAGCATATATAGACTAAAATATAGAGTAAAATACATATAATGTCATAACTGTATGCATCCAGAATTCACAATAGATGTTTTCTACAACATATTATGTTGTTAAATCACATACATACAGACACACACACACACACAGAGAAAACTGGGTAAAACATCCATTAAGATAAAAAAACTTAGTTTTAGGTTGGGAACTCCACTGATAAAATAGATTTGTTTTTCAAAACAAATGCACAGACTGAAAAGAATTGCAAATGAAAGGATGCTACAAAAAAGAAAATTAGACATGTCAATCATTTCTAGTGTAAATGTGTATAGAGAATAGACTCTTTAAATTCAATTCCAGTTTACATATTGGGTATTTAAATAGAAGGAATTGGTTTGGTAAAGCCAATTTAATAGGATTTTCCCATTTTAAAAATGTGACTTTAATCCAAAGACTCAATAACACATAATTCATAGCAGAAATTCAGTACTAAAAGTTCCTTTGTTACAAAATTGATTGGATATTAGAATTGTCCAAAAATAGCTGCAAATTATCTTTAAGTGGTGAAAAATAACTTTGCACTTAAACAAACTGACAAAGCTTCTAAACCCACAATGATGGAAAACCACACCTTCCAGATGAGTTGTCAGAATGAAAAAGGATGAGGTTGTAAAGAAAGTAACATTTTTATGTGCCTTTTGTTAGCAAATGATCCGGACCATTAGTTCTTTGTGGTCTTGTTAATGGAATATAGGATCATCATGCCCCTCTCATTTGAAATTGCTTTCTTTTTTTTGATTCCCCAAGTTTTCAATCAGAGCTTTTGCTAGATATATTAAAACCCTCTTTCAGAAGCAATGCATTTATTGTAGGACGAGCAGAAGACTGGTATGAGATGATCTGAGTTCTCATCTCCTCACCTATTCTAGCTCTGGAATTTTGAAGGAGTTCTATAACTCTTCTGAGGACCATGGTCTTCCCCATGGAATGGGAATAATAATTCCTAGACTTTCCTAATGATGAAATTTTGAAGATCAAGTACAAAACCCATTTTAAAAACTTGTGGTTTTTATTTGTCCTTCATTCTTGAAGAGGATCATGACTCTTCAAGTCATGAAGAAGTGTCCATCTGTGACTTGTAATACATATTATAGAGTGAGTCTAAATTCTGTTATCTTTTAATGCTTTTAAAAAGTCCTAGTTTCATCATGATGGACATGAAAGTGAATTTGATTTAAGTGAGAGAAGTGTGTGCAGTCACCAGCCTCACTCTCTCCTCCAGAGCTGAGTCTCATGGCAAAAAACAGATCTTGATAACTGGAAATAACCCCAGATGGCAATGGACCTTTTTAAACCAAAGTCTTTAAGAGATCTCCATTTGACTGTAGCAACCACCCATTAGTGATTAAGGCTAGATAAGAAATGAAGTAAAGAATGCCTTCTTCTACCCAATCAAAAATATTAGTCTGTGAGGGGAAGACCCTAAGATTTTTTTGGTCAAAACAGAAACAATACTACTTACATTCACTCTGAGCAATCAGTGCCCAAACACTAACCCAGTGAGACTTGGGCTGAGACCAGTTGGCCAATCAATGAGAACCCAGAGTGATTTGGATTTAAGGTATGGTCCTTAAGAAAGGAGAGAATGTAAAGAGAATGTAAAGAAATAAGGAAATTTCAAAACTTGACTTTTTTACACTAAGGATTTCCCAGATTTCACTGCATAGCATTGTAGAGTGCTATAAAAAATATATATTGTGACTTGTAATACATATTATTTAAAAACAAACTAAAAGCAAATGACTGTTTTAATTATTTTGTGTTCTATTTGTACTTATATAGTAAAAAGACAAGCAAGGAAAAATCGAATCCAGGAAGGAGCTCGCCTTTTTGCATTGGGGACCAGAGTGTTAAACCACTCGAAAAATCAGAAACAAAAAGAAGAGTGAGTCTATATTCTGTTATCTTTTAATGCTATTAAAAAGTCCTAGTTGCATCACAATGGACACTCCTTCATACTGGTACAAGTTATAACCCCTGTTTATATATTTCTTGTTCATGTTTCCTCATGAATACTATACAGAACATTAAAAAAAAAAACTAATCCTAGCCAAAGAAAAATGTTTTGTCAAGAAATTCAAAGGAGAAAACATAAAGATCTCTTTCATGGTCTTAGTAATAGCTTGGTGACTTTTGTTTAAAATCTTTATTTTTTTAAATGATCAAATTTAGTGTTTCATAAATTATTCAAATAAGCCAAATCAAACAAAATGTATTTATTAAGTGAACAAGGATTGGCATTTGAAAATAAATTACTGAGAGCTCTTGTAAAATGGGCAATTATTGTAATTATCTAGATAATTCAAATAAAAAATGTCCAACTTGTCTGTAATTATCTGTATATTACTATGAAAATATGTGTTGAATTGCAAATATTGTAAATTCATCCTTATCTGAATGTCTTATTTTGCTAGCACAGTATGTCATTAACTGCCTTGGCAATTGATTTATTGAATTGAAACATCGGTCTTTACATTTATTTTTCTGAAAGTGAAGTAGGTCTCTACACCTCCTTACAAACTGACAAATTCATTAATCATTCATCTTTTGGTACATTATTGAATCCATTTAGACTATATCTCTCCATTATTTTATATATCTCTCCATCATTTTGCTGGGGGGCGAAATCAAGTTAGTTTAGCAAGACTCTCAATCACTTATTAGATATGTGGACTTATGTAATGCTTTCCCTTCTCAGATCCCTTTCCATCTATTCAGTATATATCTTGAGTACACCTCCTTATTTTTTTTTGTGGTGTCCCCCATCAGAATGTGTTCTTGAAGGAAACAACTATTTTTTTGCCTATTTTTATGTGTCCATTGCTTAGTATAATGGCTTGCTTAATAAATGGTTCTACCTACCTACAAGTAAATTCAATGCACTGAGTTTCTAAATTGGGAATGAGAGATTAAAGATGATATCTAAGGTATTTTCACACCTTAACATTATACAACTCTTATGATTTTTTCTTCATTAACCCACATTGGTCCGTTTTTCTAGGACTTCTCAAACAATCTTTTCATAATATAGGCTGTATTTTGCCAGCAATTAAAATCAAATTTACTGGCCAAAAATGGGAAGAAGCTGCCTTTTTGATCATCAGGAAAACCTTTGTCTATTTCAAACCCCATGACTTCTTTTAAAATGTTCACAATTTGGATTTAACATATATTTCCACCATGTTTAACATTTATTGGACTACTTGCCATCTAGGGGAGGGAGTGAGGAAAGGAGAGGAAAAAATTGCAACAAAAGATTTTGCAAGGGCCAATGTTGAATAATTGTCCATGCATATGTTTTGAAAAATGAAAAGCTTCAATAAAGGAAAAAAATGTTCACAATTTTTCAGAGACCAACAATGTCCTAACAACCACATCTATGATTTCTTTTATTATGTTGGGATGGGTTTACTTTAGTCTGGTGCCTTGAACTCTTTGAGAGTAGCCAGGTGCTCTCTTAATATTTCTGTACTTCATATTTTGTTTTTTGTTTTTCAATATATTCCTTTTATATACTAGATTTTTTAAGATATAAAAATAAAAAAGAAAAAGACATCTGTTAGGGGACATGACATATAAACAAATAAATAAGTACAATATTATTTGAGGATGAAGAATGCAATCATAAAGGTCACATGTTTTATCTGAGCTGAGCGTTAAAGAAAGCTATAATTCAAAGAGAAAGAGTACTTTTCAGGCCTGGGTTACAATCCATACAAAGGCACAGAGATGATAGAATGCTAAATTTGAACAAGCAGACCAATTTGGCTAGAATTAAGTTTGTGAAAGACAGTAAGTCTGCATATGCCGGGGCTGGTTTGTAAAGGACCTTAAACACAAGCCTGAAGAACTTTTATTTGATCCTAGAGTAATAATAGGAAAGAATTTTTTAAAGATTTTGAACCATTAAAGATTATTTTGTCAGCTATGAGGAAGATGAATGAAAGAAAGAAGTAATTATGAGACCATGACTCTAGGCAGTAGATGTTGAGACCTAATTTGAGGTAGACAGCAGAAACAGAGATGCAACAGATGCTGTAGGTGTAGATTTGCTAAGAACTGGCAACTGACTGAATATGAAAGCTGAGAAAGATAGAAAAGGTCCAGTATAACAGTTGCTGGGAATTAGTGAATATGGTGATATCATTAACAGGAATGGAGAGCTGTGGAGGAGGGATGGTTCGAGGAAAAAAAAAAAGTTTTACTCTGAACATGTTGAGTCTGAGATACCTACGGAATTTCATTTCCACCTTATTTTAAAAATGAGGAAACTGAAGCCCAAAGAGTTATAAAGAGCCAAGTCATCTGACTCTGAAACCAGTATTCTTTCCACTATTCTCTGTCTCATTCACGTAGAAATGTGTGGCAGTCAATGGATGGGGATTGGAGTACAAGGGAGAAAGTCAGTAGGGCTGGATATATAATAAAAATTTTGGAAAGAGCTGATAGTAAAGTCAAGCAGGGGAGAACAACTTGTGGTGGGGCAGATGAAAAAACAATGCCAAAAGCCAAAAAAGGAGTGAGCTAAAAAAAAAAAAAAAAAAAAAAAAAAGGGATTGGAATCTTGTGCTTCAACATCTTATTGACCATGTTTGTTCTATGCTTTCCAGTTTGGTGATTATTCTCTGTGATAGAGAAATGTGAAACAAAATAGAAATAGTTATTCTTCTAGTTGTGCTTTTTCTTAAACTTTCCTTTTATCTCCATCAATGAAGAAAGCTCAGGGTCACACAGTAATTTTTAAGGCTGGAATTGCATTCAGGTCTTCTTGACTCTAGGCCTGGAATTCTATCCACTGCACCACCTTTGGTGGTTGCCCTTGAAGTTCAATAAACTTTGTTAAAAATTTCTTTGTTCATTCATTTATTCCATACTAGATTTCATTTATTTTACTTGTCATCACTTGCACTATCTCACACTTTCTACAGGAAAGGTTGACCCATTTTGATATTCAAACTCAGTAAATGTTACCTAGAATCATTGAAGAGAGAGATCCAGGGTCCTATCTGATTCCATATCTATCATCTATAGTGCCTTTTATAAAAAAAATTAATTTTATTGCTATCATTTGTGTATCACCTACACTTTTTTCTTCTTCTTTCTCTTTGTCCCTGAGACCTAACCCCTTAAAATAAAAAGGAAAAACAAAAAATTCAGAAAAACTAACCAATAATAGGAAGAAATTCATTGCTAGCTACTGTATTCCATGTGATGGTTCCCCACTTCTGCAAATAAGCCAAGGGAAATGTCTTCCTAAAGCTGTTCTTTGGGGGAAAAGCTTGGTCATTATAATTATGAAGCATTTAATTTCAGTTTTGATGCTGTTGTCTGCTTACATTGTTAGTCATTGTGTATATTATTTTCCTAGTTCTGCTTATTTTCTATTTCTTCATCTCTAAAATATGGAACCATGATACTTATCCTTTCCCTTTTAAAGATTTGTTGTGAGGATGAAGTGAGATATACATTGTGCTTTAAAAGACATTAAGTGCCATAAAAATCTCCATTTAGAGCCAGAGACTAGCTTCCTGTTTTATAAACTTTCTAGTTTTCAGAACTTCAATTTACAAAGAACACTGATAATCCATGACTCCTACACCAGGTCAAACCTCTTCTAGTCTCAGTCCTTGTCTGACTCATTCTGTGCAGGGGCTGCCTACACCTAAGCATGTTTTAGAAGAAGCAGGTACTGAGAATAAATGTGGCTAACTTCTATGATCCCTTTCTCTTTTATCTCATATTTCTTTATCCTCACCTCCACTGGTCACTTCCTTGCTGCTATCAACATGTCTATGTGTTCCCTCTCCTTAAAAAACCCTTACTTGATCCTACAGTGCCTGCTAAATACTACATACTAATTCTCTCTCCTTTATGATTAAACGCCTTGGGGGAAAGTCATCTATTTTTATTGCTTCTATTTCCTTCTCTGATACCATTCTGAACCTTCTTCAGTTTGTCTTTTGATTTCTGAATTCATCTGAAATCATTCAACTGAAACTACCCTCTCCAAAGTTATTGATAATCTCTTTATTATCTTTGCCCTCTTCTCCTTTCCCCCAGTCCCCAATCACCTTCTCCTCTTGGACTCTGACAAGTTTTTTCATGAGATTGCTCTCACCAGAAGCGGTTGGTGTAGTAGTTTGAGCCTTGGTTCTGGAGTCAGGAAATACTGAGTTCAAATCCAGTCTCAGACACTTTCTAGTTGTATGATCCTTAGCAAGTTTACTTACTCTCTGCTTGCCTCAGTTTCCTAAATTATAAAATGAGAATGAGAATAATAACACCTATGTCACAGAATTGTTGTGAAGATCAAATGAAATAATACTTGTAAATAGTGCTTGTCAATTCTTTTTACTATTTCACGTCATGCCCATTAACTATGGGTGTTCCCCAAGACTTTGTCCTGGGCCCTATCTCTATTCCACTTAGTATTCCCTTTAGCTCCCAAGGATTCATTATGCAAACTATTCTTATATCTACGTATCCATCCCAGTTCTCCTGAGTTAGAGTCATTCACCAACTGGCTCTTGAACATCTCAAAATGAACAATCCTATAGGCACCTAAAACTTATTATATTCAAAACAGAATCCTTTTTTCCCTTTTAAAATTCTTCTCAAACTTTTGACATTGAATACACCACTATTTATCCCAGACTCCCAGATTTTCAATCTGTTTCATCCTTTCTTACCCAATCTACATATCCAGTCCTTTGAAAAACTTGTCATTTTCTTACATGAACTGATGCTAAGAGAAGTGAACAGAACCAAGAAAACATTGTACACAGTAACAGTAAGAGTATGTAATGATCAACTGTGATGGACTTGGCTCTTTTTAACAAAGAGATGATTCAAAGCATTTCCAATAGACTTGTGATGAAATGCCATTCACATCCAGAGAGAGAACTAGGGGAGTCTGAATGTGGATGGAAGCATAGTATTTTCACTTTTTATTTTTGTTGTTGTCTGTTTGCTTGTTTTTTTCCCTTTCTCAAAAATTTTTCCTTTATGATCTGATTTTTCTTGTGCAGCATAATGAATATAGAAATATGTTCAGAAAAAATGCACATATTTAACATATATTGGATTGCTTGCTTGCTTTGGGAGAAGAGAGGAGAAGGAGGAAATTTTGGAATGCAAGGTTTTGCAATTTTTGAAAACTATTTTTGCATGTATTTTCAAAAAAAATACTATTAAAGACTTGATATTTCTACCTTTAGAACTTTTGTCATGGATATCCCCTTCTCTGTATACAGCAACAACCCTTATTCAGACCCTCATCACTTCTTGCCTGGACCATTATGGCAGCCTTCTAACTAGTCTGTCTGACTGAAGTCTCATCCCAATTCATCTCATCTCAATTCATTGTCAGGTCGCTTCCAGAGTGATTTTTCTAAAGTATAGGTCAACCATGTCACCCTTTGATCAATAAGTTCCAGAGGGCTCCCTATTATCTCTAGGAACAAATATAATCTCCTTTGCTTGGCATTTAAAGCCCTTCATTGCCTGGCCCTTTTTAACCTTTCCACTTTTAATACTTCACTTTATACCCCTTAACTCACTACAAAATCCAGTCATCTTAGCCTACCCAAAGTTCCTTATATATGACATTACATTTCCTATTTCCATGTCTTTCCTTTGGGTGTTCTTTGTGTATAAGGCCTTCGCTGGCTTTATATATATATATATGTATGTATTGTTTACTTAGTGTTTACTGTATTGAAATACATGGTCCTTTGAGGGAAGGGACTGCAGTTGTTATTTTTATTTTCTTTGTATTCCCAGTGTTTTGCCTAGTAATTGGCACATAGTAAACATTTGTGACTTGACTAAATACCTGATTTTGAATTCAAAGCATGTGTATATATTTGGATGGCTTTCCTGTGTTTCTTTGTGTTTTGTTTTGGTTTTTTGAGATCGGATTGGGGCCAAGGCCTTTGTGGATTAATGCTTTCTGGCCTGGTTTTCTGGCCTATGTTTCCTGAAAGGAATATTAATTTTTCTTTTTGCTTAAAGCATGAAAATAAATTACAAATATATTTTCTATTTCTATTACATCTTAGTCTCTGCAAGGTTCTTCTTCTTCTGTTATGACATATAGTTGCAGATGAAATCTCTTCTCTAAGAAATAATACAGTATGATTTTATTGCATTTGTATTCCTTAGCCATGAACCCTTTCCCCCAAAAAATATCTAATTAACAAAAAACTTGTATAAAACTTCAAAACTTGTGCAACAAATTACAAATGGTTTAATTGAAAATTTTGAAGTTTTTTCTTTTAAAAAAAGTTGATTTTCTTCTATGCAGTTTGTACTAAAGGACATAAGGCATACAAATTGTCCTTTTTTCCCATGAGAGGTAAAAAATTTTTGCTCAACAAGTTAGTCAAATATTTGTGTGTGCTTGTATGAATTTTTAAAACTGACAAACATAAAGTCTTTTATTTTCATGGAAGTCCCTTCATGAGTATGACATGCCAATCTTAATTTGTACTATTCTCTTTAAGTTTGGGATAAATAATACTTCAGAGAAACATTTGGATGAGTTCAGTTTCCACATATTTGCCTCATTTCTTACTTCCTTTGAAACTCAATTTGAGAAGAAGGGAAATTGTATTCCATTGTGTATGTTATAATATTTTCTGCTATAATTCTACTCTGATCCCTCATTGTGGAGAAATGATCCTGGGGCTCTCAAAAGCTATATGCCAGCAGAGCATTGGCTCCAAAAGGTTCTATCAAATTGAATGATCTGCTTTAAAAAGGTGAAGACGACAAAACTATGATTCAAAATACTTTGCCAAGCTGGTGTTGGACTAAATCAAATAAGATTAAATTTACTAGGAATAAAGTATTACATTTAGGTTCAAAAAATCAACTTCACAAATACAAAACAAGCAAAATATAGTTTAATAGTTCTTCCAAAAAAAGATTAATGGACTACAAACACTGATAATATAAGTCATTAATGTTCTATTGCTATCTGATATGGTTAATGCAAACTTAATCCTTTATTAAGATAGTTAAAGAATAGTTTTACTTTACCCTGGTCTAAATACTACTGAAGTATTGCATTCAGTTCTAGATGGACAATGACAAGATGGAAAACAAGAATAGGGTAACATAAATTATAAACAACATAAGAAGATCAGTTAATCCTCATATATAGCTGATTATTCTGGAGAAGAGAACATTTAGAGGGGGCATATTGACTCTCTTCAAATATTTGAATGCTATGACCTAGAAGAGAGACTTGGTTTGTTTGTCTCCAAACAGCAAAACTAAGAATGATGAATACGAGTTTCAAGGTGAGAGTTAGAATTGAAAAGAGGAAAAATTTCCTAACAGGGTATCTGATAAAACATGGAAATGCAAGATGAGATGGGCTTTCCTCATGGAAGACTTCAAGAGAAAGCAACACAAGTACTTTGGGGACATTTTCTGGATGTCATTGTTTTTTTAGATAAGGGTTAAATTAGATGATCACTAATGTTACCAAATCAGAAATTCTATGATTCTTAGAATAAGTCTATTGGTGTATTATGTGTCTGTCATCAGAGAAGTGTTCAGATAGGATTGTCATTAGAAAGTTAGCCACTGGATGATTAATTTTTTTTTTTGGTCACAGACACTACAAAACTATTTATTAAAGTGAAGAGAGCTTGTCAGAAAGGGAGGAAAGAAGGAAAAGAAGCAAGAAGGAAGGAAGAGAAGGAGGATATGAAGGAAATGGGAAAGGAAGGAAGGAAATGGGGAAGGAAGGAAGAACAGAAGGAAGGAAGGAAAGAGTAGAGGGAAGGAAGGAAGGAGTAGAAGAAAGGAGGAAAAGGAAAAAAAGGAAGGAAAAAATCAAATGTCTACTATGCCAGGCACTACACTGTGATGGGGACTTGAGCAACTCTGTGGTTAGCAGAAAGGGATTGGAATATTGATAGAATTGATCCCTGGGGCAGGCAGGGATGACATTGATAAGCATCAGTTTAGTTTCATAGTCTCACCCTTGGTGAAGGTAATGGGCAGCCCTGCTTTGCTCTGTTCAGTTGAAAATCCAAGTTACGTCAAACCTTAAGGTTAAATTTTCCCTATAAATCTGTCCACGGCTCACACCATCTTTGCTGTATCCCTTTGGAGTTTGGCCCATCACAGCACACTGCTTTGTGGGGTGTTCCCTTCCGTCCCCAAGCCACATGGTGTCTCTCTTCTCATCCCCCACAATGCCTCTATTCTTTCTCCTCCTTATAGCTAATTAATTTTTTTTAGGGTGCTAAACCAGCTAAGGGTATACTCCAACATTGTAGGGTATTCCCTTTCTCCTGCTTAATTGTGAGTTCCACTATATAACTTCTTTTCCATTATTGTTAAAACTCCTTTCCTTGCTATGTGCTCTCCCAGCTCTATTCCATACGTACCGATGTCTATTGTATCTCTTCATTCTCTCTGTAATCTCTTCTCCTAATTAAGCCTACCTTTTGTCAAAGAGAATGGCCATGGTGAATTCTTCATAATGACTGAACCCCAACATTTGGTGCCTAAATCTCATCATTCAGTGCTAAACCCCAATCACATCATCTGGAACTAGAAACTGCTCTCCTAAACCCATCACTAATCACTTTACTTTTTCTAATTTCATCCTCACAATAACTCTCATATTTATAGATTCTATTGTTATCTTCATTTTACAATTGGGAAAACAGACAGATAGCTGTTAAGTAACTTGTCCAAAGTCATGCAAGTAGTATATGTCTGAATTTGAATTAAATTTGAAGTGATTGCATTTGAGCTCATGTTTTCTTGATTCCAGGCTCAGTCCTCTTCCCAATGCTTTGGCTCAGTAAGTACCTGCTGTTTGTCAGACACCATGCTAAGCAAAAGGCAAATAACATTTCCTGATTTCAAGAATCTAACAGTCTAATGGGAGACACAAATACTGACTGCTATATAATATATATATATATATATATATATATATATATATATATATATATGATATATAGGATAAAAGAGGTAATCTCAGAAATAGGGCATTAAGATAAAGGAGGATTGGGATAGGTTTCTTGTAGAAGGTGGGACTCTAGCTGAGACTTGAAGGAAGCCAGGGAAGTTTAAAAGCGAGATGAGAGAGGAGATTGTTTCAGGCATGGGGAACAGTGAAAATGTTGGAAACCAGAATATTAACTGTGGTGTTTGAACAACATTATTAGTTCATGTCACTGGATCCCAAAATAAGCAGAGGTGAATAAGGTATAAGTAAAAAAAAAAAAAACTGCAAAGATAGGAAAGAGCCAAGTTATGAAGGGTTGTCAAAGCCACATAAAGAAACTTTCTATTCAATCTTAGAGGTAAATAAGAAGCTACAGTTGTGCTCTGCATCAATTAGCGGAACACCTACACATAAAATCTGATGTCCTTGAAGCACCAAAGTATTATAATGTCTATTTTCTGTAAATCTTAAGTCTTTTCATATATTTGAAATGAAAATCATGGAACATTGATCATTTAAGAGAAAAAAAATGCTACTAAGAAGGAAATGTAACAATTTACCAACAACTTGTTTTATTAAATGGTAATAATTTAATTTGAACACTTTGAGACAAATATTATGCTAGAACAGAAAAAAATAACTTTTGAAAATTTAACTTTGAATTTTATTTTCTTGAATCAGAGCCTACCTACTGTTTGCCAAAGCAGCTGATAAGGGAAACATGAAAGCTATGGAGAATATGGCTGATGCATTGCTTTTTGGTGATATTCATCCTCAGAACATTTCAGCAGCTATAGCCCTGTATGAATCTTTGGCAAAAGAAGGATCTCATAAAGCCCAAAATGTAAGTTAACTTTGGGGGAAAAATAAAATGCTGCATACATACTTATATATGGGTGTATGTACAGAGAGATGAGGGAAGAGGGCAGAGAAAGGAGGGAGAAGAGAGAGGGAGATAGAAAGGGAAAGAGGGAGATCATATAATAAATGTTTACATACTTGATAAGACAATTGGTCAGTAATGTTTACCTTTTACCAATGACTCCTTAAAAGAACTACATAACTTCCTAAACTCATAAGGTAAGTTAATTGTGGGATCATAGAGTTGGTATTCCATCTATGAAAACTGTTAATCAAAGAAATAAAATTCAGTATCAGAAACCACAATTATCTAATTCAAATTTTTGAACATGCTTTTTTTCTTACCTGTTTTCAGATAATCTAGGACTATACAAAACCCCAATTTAGTTACACTGCATTTTTTAAAAATTTATTCTATTTGAAAAAGCAATGAGAAAAAAGAAAAACAGAAAAGGAAAATAGAACAAAATAAAGCAAAACAACAAAAGAGAACACTGTCATGTGCCCAGCAGAATAACAGGGAGCATTCAAAACATATAACAAATTACCAGATCAAGAAAAAAAATATACACACACACATACATGTATATGTAAAAGAAATTTATGCATTATGTATGCATATATAGAAATCTACATACATACATATCCTCACACACACATACTCCACATATACAACACATCTTTCCTACACCTGCTGACTCTTTAATTAAATTCTGCTCCATAAACTTGCCTTAGTACACTTAACCTCCCCCCACCCAAGAATTCTCTCCCTTATCTTCTTCCCTCATCCTTTGCTTCCCTGTTCACCTATCCCACCCCCACTTATATCTTTATAGATTTTGGAGGGTGCTATACCCTTCATGTCAGTCATACTGCATTTTAAGCTAAAATCTAGCAGACTGAACATAGAAACCAAGAAGTAAATCTAATTGCTGCAGGAATATATTGACTAGTTATGCAAAGTAAAATAAAAATTTCTTTAGAAACTAAATATATTTTCTCTTTAAAATAACATTGAGCAACATAATAGAATACTGAGATCAAATAAATCTTCATCTGTAAATTTCTGAAAACCCAAGAGCTCTGTTAGGATTATGGAGGAGGTCAAATGTTTTGATCACTCTGGATAAAATGATATTATATGATTCTATTCCAAACTAGTGCAGTATTTTTTTACTAAAAGATGACACTAAGAAAAGAGATATGACATGTTTAAATTTTAATAAAGCATAGGATTATCCTCCAAGAAGAATAAAACAAATTGATATGAAAAGTACAAAATCCATGAGTAGCACATGGTGTCATTAATGACAAAGGGACATCTCAAGGCATCATACATGGCTTTACCTTTATTCTGTAGCAGTAGAGTGGATGTAAATAGAATTTTACTAGGAATTTTAGTATCTAGGCCAAATAAATATAAATATAAACTATGTTAAGAAAGATGACCTTTATTGAGAGGAAATGAAGCTTTCTATAGTCCACCATCTGATAACTTCCTATACTAATTATGCTTACTAACTAAATACTAATCTGTTATTTCTGATGGTCTGTCTATAAGTGTTGTCAATAGTCTCTAAATTTGATGTCCAAGTCAAATCTCTAGCTGAACACCTCAGTTATTGTTCTGCCTATATGACCATTTATTATCTCCAAGTGAATGAAATGATCACAAACCCATTGCCACTGTTTAAAAAACTTCAAATAGGTGTCCCTACTGATTGCACACAAATACAAAGCAAAGCATTATTGTTATTAATATATTGTAAAACTGAATTCTAGTTTCTTCTTATACAAAGCAAAGCACTATTGTTGTTAATGTATTGTAAAAGTGAATTCTAGTTTATGTACATTTGATAAATACTATGGGAGGAAAAGATCATTATATAGGTAATCCATCAACCAATATTAGCTATTCACCCTCATATTTCACTACAAATTAGGAAGACAATAAGAGAGGAAGACATTATAATAGAAAGAGTGAACGCTTAAAATTTCTATATCCTGAATTAACAGAAGAAAGCTGCTATTGACTGATTATATAGTTCCTCGATATTCATCATGTAACATCACATTTTCTTAATTACATTCTGTATTTAATGACATAAAACTGTTGATACATCATTATTTCACAGGGTCGCTGTGGAGAAAGTGGGTTTATTTTGTTTTGTTTTGTTTTTTAACTTGAAAATGCCATAAATGTGAGAAGTTTGTGACCTGGAAGCATTTCATATTGAATAACATGCTAACAATCTGGGGTTTAGTTCCCTTATGCACCATTCCCCTTACCCAGAAATAAACAGTTCATAAGCAGTCAGTCAATAAACATTTGTTAAACACCTACTATGTGCCAGACACTTTGCTAAGGGTTGTAATACAAAGAAATGTACAAAGACAATCCCTTCCTCTCAAAGAGCTCACAATCTACCAGAGAAAACAGCATGCAGTCTACTATATATGAATAAGCTATAAACAGGATTAAGCAGAGATAATCAATATAATCTCTTACAACAACAGTAAGGAAAAGAATATTAAATATGGAGTCAGAGACTTAGGTTCAAGATTCATTTCCACTATTTAATGCCTGTGGGACTGTTTCCTCATTTTTAAAATAAGGATTAGGATTAGTTGATTTTAAAGATTCCCAACCAACTTAAACCCTATGATTTTACATAGTTGACTGAAGCTGGGTACAACTGGCTGCCTTATAAATGTGTGCCAAAGACCAGGAGAGAGAAAGTTTCAACAACTCACTGCAAACATCATCGCTGGGGGGAAAAAATCAAACCACAAAGCCCTACTCTAAGTGAATTCTTTTCATCCATGAAAGATAATATCATTAGAGAAAGTTTATCATGTGAGCAATAACTGTGACATTCAGTTGCTGGTAACTTTAATCAGATTGGATGCTGATTGTAAGGACCAATGCTCCTTAGTGCAGCTATTTCTATTTCTGATATGTATGCCCTTCTTGAGCTAATTTAAGAGCTATGACCAACACCTGTGAGGAGAGGTCAGCAATAAAATGGATTGAAAGAAGTTGGAAATGTGGACTGAGAATGATAAAACAAAGTATGGTTTGTAAACCATGAGAACTAATAGTCTTTCAGTGAAAAGTTATGCTGATTTTCAGCTGATAGTCACTAGATGGGAGAAATTTGGAGGGTAGTCACTTTAACAGATCCCTGAATTAATAAAAGTAAAACAATGCAAATTCAAAGTAGAATGGGAACAGGAGAAAACTAAAAAACAGTGACTGTGAAGAAACATTGGATGAAGAATAGACTTGATCGTGTTTTGTTTTGTTTTTTACAAATCTCTCTGTTGTAGTCCTGCAAAAGATCTGGATAAAATTGTTCAACTACTACCATGTGTCTTAAATATACCTACTTGTCTACATGTCATTTCCACCATTAGAATGTAAGCTCTTTACATTCTAATGTAACCAAGGACTTATTCTTTTTTTTCTTTGTATCCACAGCTACATAATAAATACTTAATAAGTACTTTTTAGAACAAGAACTGTTTACATACATGTACAGGTTTTTTGGGGGGCGGGGAGGTTGTTGTTGTTTTCAATTAATTCATAGAGTCTAAAAATCTCAAAAGTTAAAAGAATATCAGAGCCCATCTAGTCTAACCTATCCCTGAATAAGAATTTCCTTTATGACATATTCAATCAGTAATCATCTGGACTTTTCTTAAAGACCTGGTGAAAGAGAACTTACTATCTCTTGCAACATCCCATTCTACTTTGGAATTGTCAGGAAGATTTAAATGATCATTTCTATACTAATGGTTTTCAAATCTACTTATCTAGGCTCAACCTCTCTATTGACTTCCATCTGTCTATTGGACAGATAATAATGCATAATGCACTTTCCATGGACACCATAAACCCAACATGTCAAAACTGAACTCATTATCTTTCCTTCAAATCTTCCCTTCTTCCAAACTTCTCTGTTATTATGAAGAGTGCCACCATCTTCCCAATCATCCAGGCTTTCAACCAAACATCATTCTCAACTCTTCACTCCCTCTCACCCCACCTCCATGTACAATCTTTTGCCAAAGCCTGCTGATTTTTGCCTTTCCTCTTCTCTTGTCTGACATCCTGGTACTGGCCCTCCTTATCTCATGCCTAAATTATTGGAACAGCACACCCTCCAAGGTAGCTCTTCCTGCCACAGGTGTCTTGCTGCTCTAATTCATCCTTCACTAAAGGAATTTACTAAAGCACACATCTAACTTTATCACTCTCTATTCAATAAACTCCAATGTCTCTTTTTCACTTCCAAGATCAAATGTAAAATCTTCGGTTTGGATTTCAAAGCCTTTCATTATCTGGCCCTTTCCACCTTTCCAATCTTTTGCAATCCAGTGACACTGGCTGCTTTGCTGTTGCTCACTTAAAATGCTCTGTCTCCTGACTTTTTCCTGGCTATTCCCTTGAATGGGATTATCTCCTCCTCTTATTTTTGCTTCCTGGTATCTCTGGCTTCCTTCAACTCCCAGATAAAATCCCATCTTCTTCAGGAAATCTTTCCCAACTTCCCTTCATTCTAGTGCCTGTCTTCTATTGATTATTTCCAATTTATCCTGTGTATAGTTCACACATAATTGATTTCATGTTATTTCCCTCCTTAAATTATAAGCTACTTTAGGAGGGGATTGTCCTTTGCTATTCTTTGTATCTCTAATACCTAGAACAGTGCCAGGTACAAAGTATGTGCTCAGTAAAAGTTTATTAATTAAATTGGCTTCTTTCTTCTTTGCAAATTCTACTCATTGTTCATAGAGTTTAGAGTCCATCTATCTTATTTTACACATAAGAAATATAAAATCCAAAAAGTTAATACTTCTACAGGGAAGGGCCAGAACTAAATGGAAGGTCCAGAAATCCAATCCAGATTCTCTGACCCCAATCCTTCACTACTATTCCACACTATTCTATATAAAACATATTGTATCTTTTGGAACCTAGCAGAATAAGTCTTGACTCCCTCCAGAGTATGAATGCCCCTCAAATATTTAAACACAGTTATCATTCTACTTATCTTCTCTCCAGGCTAAATCTTCCCTAACTCTTTCAAAAAATCCCCTTATAACCATCTGGAGGCCCTTCTTCAAATTTATTGCATTTCTCTAAACACTCCCCAGTTCATAAATGCCCTTCCTAAAATGCGGTTCTGAAAATTCAACATTGTACTTCTGATGTAACCTAAACAGAATACAGCATAATTGGGTCATCCCATTCTTGGATCTAGGTCCAATGTGTATCTATGTAAATATAAGATTATATTAGCTCTCTTGGAAGCCATATTACACTGTTGGCTCACAATGAACTTGCCAGTCACATTACTAAACCCATGTCACACATACTACCACCCAGCTATGCCTACTGCCTCTTACACTTGTGACAGATTTTCTGAACCCCAATCTAAGATTCACATATATCTCTTCTAAATTTTTTACACAATGGCCTATCTTTGTAAGGGTCTTTTTAAATGCTGTCGCCCAGTGTATAAGCTATCTCCCCCAGCTTTGTATCATCTGTAAAGTTGACAAGCATATCATCTATGAGTTTTATCAAAATCCTTGACATAAAGCAGTAAATAGCATGAGACCAAGCTGAGATCAGTTGATATTTGAAGAATCCAAACTTTCTAGATAAGAGGAATAATAATAAAGTTGTCTTCAGAGAAGTAGTGGATGTTTAAAATACTTCATGTGAGAATTAGTAAGAATATTGCAGCATGTGTAGTAGGAAAATGTTCTTTTTTCTAAGGGTAATCAATTCAGTACTTTGTCATTTCTGTGATTCTTATTCAGAAAATGGCAATTCAGAATTAGCAAAATTCACCCTCTTGGATATTTATTACCTATTTCTGGATGGAAATTCATATGCATTGGCCTGTAAAACAAAAAGTCAGCTTGAGAAATCTTTATCCAATTCTTACTAAGTCCATATCAGAAGAAAGAATTGGACAATTCCTGTTATTTCACCTTTAAAAATTCATCTGTTGTGATTTAAAAGTAAATGTTTTCTTAGAAAAAATATTAAACATCAATGCAAACAACTAAATTATACATTTAAGTTAATTTGAAAAAATAAGTAATCCTAACACTACTTTGGTCGTTGCCCTTAAGTGACCATCAGGATGCTTTCTCCTCCTACTTTGCTTTTCTTTATATCAGAAATTGTGCACTGCCTTCATAGGATCATAGATTCATACCATGGGACTAACAGTAACCTCAGAAACCAGTTAATCCAAGCTCTCCCAAGCTACAGATGAGCAAACTGATATCAGGAGGTTCTAAGTTTCCCAAAGTCATACAAGTAGTATTCATGAGAAGTCCTTATTTGAACACAGCAGTCAGTGCGCTTTCCGAGGTGCTATTTTTCTAATTTTTTTTTCATTTTTTTTACATTTTACATTCTTTCTTTGTATTCCTCACACTTTTCAGTTTTATTGTGGCACAGGGAGCACTAGAGCGCTACAGTCAGGAAGAACCAAATTCAAATCTGACTTCAGACCTTATTAGCTGGATGACTCTGTCTCTTTAACCTCTATCTGTCTCAGTTTTCTCTTCTGCAAAAAATGGAGATGATAATAGCACCTGTTCCCAGGGTTATTGTATTAAATAAGATCATATTTGTGAAGTTCTTCTGGCACATAATAAGCACTGTATAAATATTAGCTATTATTGTTTTTATGATTATTGCATCTTTGTATCCTGTAATATTAATGTACCAAAATTTATTTTTAAATTCCTCAATTATAAAACAAATAATGGTTGCTTCCAGTTTTTATGATTATACACATAATGCTATTATGAAAAATTTTTTAAAAGCTCTTTTTAAAAATAATGTTTTAAGGATATGTTCCCAACAATGGATTAACCAGACCAAAGAATGTGATATAATTTCACAAGATATTCTACAGGCTTGTGATTCCAACAACAAATGACTATACTCTCTACGCCCTGTCAGAATTTAGTTTCATTGTTTTTAGTTATTTTTGCCAAGATCAAAACTTAATTCAGATAAAGATCCTTTACTACTTACCCCAGAATAAGTTTCCTGATAAATTCCAAGTGAATTAGCCCTAAAGGGGCCTCACATTGGGATCCAACAAAGAATGAACATTCTCAGAATATAAGAGTGCTAATTATGCCATTAAGGGGGAATCATTAAAGAATCAAGTATACACGATGAAATGTCAGAACCAATAGCAGCTGCAGTTAGACAGGCTCCACTTGCCTCTCTCTATTCCTTACACAGAGGGGTTTATTCTAGAATTTGTTAGCAGAAACCGATTGAAATGGTGAAGGAAAATCTAGGCAATTTAAGAGAACAATGATCTCCTTCCTTTCCTTGGTATTGCTTTTATCACTAAATGTTTGATATAAGTCTGGTTGTTGCTTAGGCAGTTGTAAAAGCAGAGTTTATATGATTTGTGTTTAGTTTCTGGGTTTTCCTTTCTCATCCACTATTTATAACCTTGTTTTTCTGCATTTTACTTATCTTTCCTTACGCTTCTACATACATATTATCAGTCTTGTTTTTCTGTTAAAGTTTTACATGCCCATCACTTTAAAGTGATCCTCATTCTAGTTATAGCATCAGCAATTAGTACTTAATGTGGAGTGGAGGTTGTTATGACAAAGTCTGATCGAAGCCCACTATATAAAGGGAGTTTGATATATTAGATTAAAATGATTCCATTCTAAATATATTTACTACATACAAGTACTATATTTGCTTAGCTATTAATAAACTTTGTTGAATTTAATTGTTAAAATACTAAACAATAAATGGAACAGATAAGGTACATATTTTAATGAGCATCTTCAATTTCAATGGCAAAAATTCAATGTGTTTTCAATTTTCTTAAGAATTTAATTACAAAAGTGTTTGGGGGCAATACAGTATTAGTACAATGCCAATGCTGAAAAAATAGTTTTTAGAATGAATTTGATAATTCTAGGATTACCTCTGTAGAATATCTCCCACTATATAAATAATGTTGATCCTCTTTATATTAAAGGTAGAGTTTTGGAGGGTTTTTTTTAAATTCTGAGTCTTTCATTAGGGGTGATTCACAGTTCTAACTATTATATAATTTGAGATCCAGATAATGATCACAGATGGATTTCAAGCATTGTACAATAATTAAAGGAAAATTACTTAATCTATTCTTCAGGCTTCAATAATTTCTTAAATTTGGAAAGTAAAAGGAGGAATATTTTATTTTAAAATTTACATAATGAAGCCTGAATGCATTTACTTTAAATATCGCAACACAAATTTAGCCCCAACTTAACTCTTTGAGTTCAAATCTTACTTATTACCACCCTTAGTTAAGAATCAAAGCATCATGTCCAGGTCCAAAATCAGGCCATACAAGCAAACCTAATTTGCAAAATATGACCTTTTAAAATTACTGAAGATGCCTCCCTTTGCATCACTTTAAAGTGCTTCCTCTTCTACTAGCATTGCTTTTCTTTCTTAGATTAAGCTTTAATCATTCTAATACATCTCGGTTCATCTCACTCTTATCTCCTTCAAGCACCAGGTACTAAAAATTGATTAGCTCCAAGTTGTTCATTGGGGATACCAATTGCAATGAAAATAAAAGAGCTAAATGCAATCAGCATGCTCTTTGGATGACAATTTATATAATCTTTCTGTTTCCCCTACAAGTCTGATATATACCTTGAGTGATACCCAAGCATCATATCTCTCCATGAAAGTATTAATTCAATGGCTTCTGCAGAGGAGGAAGGAGACCTTAGGAACCTAGCAGCTCATTTGGTTAGAGTATTGTACTAATGATACCAAGATCAAGGGTTCAATTTAATTCAACAAAAATATATTAAGTACTGTTGTGCCACAGTTCCCTTTTATTGTCCTGACTTGATTTCCCTAATTGTCCTGACTCAGTTTCCCTGGATTGTTCTGCCTCAGTTCCTTATTGTTCTGTTCAATCCTCAGGCATTACAGTACCTACTATGCCTAAAATGATGGGCATACAAAAACAAAAATAAAAGTCTCTGTTCATAAGGAACTTGTATTCTGTTGGGAAGAAATATGACCCAGATGAATAAACATAAAATATATACAAATGCAACACAGGCCACTTGGATCCACACTTTCTGGAGGCCTGGTATTTTACATTTCACTCCAGCTCCAGGTTTCTCTGATATCCTAAAGGAATTGGGGATGTCTAGACTCTGTCAATGGCATCAGAACTCATTGAAGGTGTTCTCTCAGTTGGAGGGGGTGGTCCCTGTACCCCCAGTTCTATTAGCTAGAAAAAGTCAAATTAGCCTTTACATAGAAATATTTACTTTAGAAGATATAATTACAAATATACAAATGCTTCTTTTCTCTCTGTTGGAAGGGGGAGAGTGTAGAAAAAAATTAGATTCATAGTTGAGCTTTGTTCCTACAAAGCACAGTCCTATTCCAAGACTAAAATCTACATTAGGTTAGAGTTTCAGGCACCTTGGCTGCTCAGGGCTTCCGTGCTGGGCTGATGGGCTACACCATCTCTCTTACAATTCTGACTCCAAGATTGTCATGATTTGGACTTTCAGGCCCCATGAGAATCACCTATGATACCCAAAACTGAGGAGGAGAAATAACACAAAATAGAAATCACCTTCTCCCTTCCACTGCAAAGCCCATTCTGAGGTCAGGATAAAGGAGTGAGCAGAACTTACCCTCTCACCAGTTCACTTCATGATTGGGATCTTACTCTCTGTAAGAAGTAGATAAGAGAGGCCCAAAAGACAGCAATTGGCTCAGTCTTTATCAGTTTTAAAGAAGCACTCAGCTAATCAAAGATACTACCCCCATCCACATGGTCAGAGACAAAGAGGCCTCCATAGTCCAGACATGATGAACTACATTTTGAAGGCAGTTGGTTATAGTAAAAGTGGGAGGTGTGAAGAAGTGCATTTTAGATATAGCTTAGCATGCAAAGACATGGGTAGGAGACAAAATTCACATATGGTGAAGAAGCTAGCAGATTAGTGTAAAGGTTTTTAACCTAGACTAGCCAGTTGATTTTTCAGAAGGAAAAAAAAACTCTCCTCTAGACTAGAACCACAGACAAAATCCATTCCACTATTTGAAAGATGCAAGGCAGTGATTATGAGAAGGATGGAATGAGCAAGTGTAGATGGCTCAGCACAAACTGTTATCAATTGCTTTGTGTCACTAAAAAATGCATGAAATACTGACAAGTGGGTCAATAACATCATCTTCTTACACAAAGGAAGCACATTCATTTGCTGCCAAAGTCTAAAAATGGCCAAACTATATCCTAACATGAGAGAAGTCAAAAGTTGCTGAGAGTGCAAGAGGAATCAGCATCTTATAGTTGTTAGAAAGCTCTGACCAACAAAATTGCAACCAATAAGAGTATATCTAAGAGGAAGTGGCAAATTGTTGGGATTCCAAATTGTTTTTAGGATCTTTATAGTCAACTTTATTGAAAAGGGAAATTTTGAGGGCAGGATTAGGGAATAGGGGGAGAAAGAGAAAGAGGAGGAGGAGAAACCTTTTCATTTTTTCACCTGTTTATCGTCCACATTCCATTTTCATCCAAAAATGTTCTCAGGATGACTTTTCTTAGTTGGCTCTTTCTATAAATGTTCTTTAAGTTTTTTTTCTCTCCACTATTTTTTTGTTTAATAAAGCTATTCTTTTCATAATCTTCTATCTTTCTCAATAAGATTTTACAAAATAATTTACATTTTGAAATAGTATTTCCTTTGGCTGCCCCATGTCTGGCAAAGAAATAAAATGTCTGACAACTAAAGAAATTTTAAAGCTTTTTTAGTATTTCTCTATATGGAAATTAATTTATGTAAGTTAATCACTTAAACAAAAATTATTATAATTGGTATCAGTGACCATCTTCCATTTGTTTCCTTTTTGGGACCATCTTGTTTAAAGTCAGGTTAGAATTGTTTTAATGGCACAACTATTTCCCCCCCTCCCATGCTTATTCTTTTTTTTAAGTAATTTTGTTTTTAATTTTATCTTTGCTCCAGCAAGTTACTGATCTGATTTTAAGCAGACGGCTAATTCAGGAATGAATTCTCATATTAGTAACAAGTTATTCACTATCTATTTAATGCAATTGATTTGAGGAAGGGTAATATTATTTGGATCTCTCTATGCTCAGTGTCTCCCAATATTTTTCTTGAAGAAAATATTCATGTTATATAGCTATGAGATGTCAGCACAATCTACAACTCTCTGGCCTCTCATTCCTTATTTCTGAACAATATCTTCTTTTTTACTTTTGACCATTTATATTATTCTTTTGATAGCTTTTGGTTTTATGTCTTCCAAAATATCCTTCTCTCATCCTCCACACAAAGAATCTTATAAGAAAGAGAAAAAACAAAGATTCAGTTCAAAATTAAGCTTATTTTTTAATTGTTTCTTTTTCTCTTTTTTACTTTGACTCTTTGGTCACAATAGCATGTTCCCTTATTAATACCTAGATGAAAATACTGCAATCATTACCAACTTCCCCTCCCCCCAAAAGACAAAACAAACCAAAAAAAAAAAAAATACTGGTATTTTAATTTTTTTAAAGCTATAAGAAAAAAAAATCAGTGACTGATTTGGAAAAATTTGAAGCAATTTAATTTAAATTGCCTTAGAAATCAAAGAAGATGAGAGAAAAATGTACTTTTATATAGGTAATAATGATTAACTTCCCAATAGTAAGTAAAAAATTAAAGACTGAGCTAAATCTTAAACCTGTAGCACAAAATGCATTATCACATTACTGAATTCATACTGTTGGGGGGAAATGGTGAATAGGCAAAGATACGAGAGACATTTTATGATCTCAACAATGCATGTTCAAATTTGTTGAGACATATTTTTCCTTACATCACACTCAGTTTTAGCTACATGTTTGAAATACTCAAATTTAGACAAGTTTGTAGATGTGTATATCTCCTCCTGAGTATACTTTCCTCTCTAGAGCTTCATGACACTGTTATCTCCTGGTTCTTTTACCAGCTTGATTGTACATTCTTAGTCCCTTTTGCTCTCATTTAACAACTTGCTATGGGTTTATTTGTCATATCTAAGTAAATGATTCCCAGATATATTTGTCTAGCACTTGTCTCTCTTCTGAGCACCAGTCATGTGTTACCATCTGCTTATTGGACATCTCAAATAAAATATCTTACAGTACTTCATACTTAATGAATCCATTATTGTTTCCCCCAAACCCTATTCCTCTTTTACATTGCTCATTTACATACAGACTTCTTACCTCACATATGACCAAATCTTATTTCTACCTCCACAATATCTTTTACATATTTCTAAACCCAACTTCTGCTATTCACATAGTCACCACCTTTGTTCAGACACTTAACCCCTTCTCACCTGTATTACAAGAGTCTCCTAATTGGTTTTCTTTTCTTAAGTCTCTCCTACTCTTTCAAGTCTGCCCTCCACTTAGATACCAAACTGATTTTCCCAAAGCATAGGTATGATCATATCACCCTACACTCCTTCCCAATAAAATACAATGAATCCCTGGGTCTCCCAGGATCAAATAAAACACATTTGACTTTTTATTCCCTTTGTGATGTTTCTCTAACCAGTGTTTTCAACCTTATTAAACAGTCATTACTTATTTTAGTTCTTTCCTCTGGAGCAACAGAGAACATCTAATCCATCATCTACATGACAGCCATTCAAATACTTGGGCAGCAGTAAGAAAAGCGTAGCTTCCAAGAAAAGGGAAATGATAACTACACTTTGTTTTGCTTTTGTCAGACCTTATCTGAAGTACTGAGTTCAGTTCTGGGAACCATCACTTGAGAAAGACCTTGTTAATCTGGAGAGTTCTCAGAGGAGGATAATTAGGATAACAGTTCATGTTATAACAGATTTGGTTGAAGCAACCATGCATATTTAGCCTGGAGAAAAAGAAACACAGGGAGAACATGATAGCTGTCTTCAAGTATTTGAATGGCTGTCATGTAGATGATGGATTAGATGTTCTCTGTTGCTCCAGAGGAAAGAACTAAAATAAGTAATGAGTGAAAATTTCAAAGAAGCAAACTAGTCTTGATGTCTAGAAAAACTTCAAAATGATAGAAATTCTCCAAAAGAGAATTCCTTGAGAAGTGGTAAGTTTTAGCTTCTTAGAGGGCTTCTGAGAAGCCTGAAGTTTACTTATTGGGTATGTTAGAGTCCTTTTGTCTCATATAGGAGTTGGGCAAGATGGCTGGTGATGTGCCTTCCAACCCTCAAGTTCTGTGATTATATGATTCCAATCTCTTTGATTTTTTGAAGGCCATCCCCCATGCTTGGAGTGTACTCCTTCTCCTCTACCTCTTAGCAACCCTTTATTCCTTCAAAATCCAGTTCAAGATCCACCTTTCACAAGAAACTTCCCTAATATCCCCCTAACTGCTAATACCCTCCCTATAAAATCACCTTGAATATAGTCTACATATACTTATACATTTATACATTATCTCCCCCAATAAATGTAAGCAACTTAAAAGCAGCAGCTATTTCATTTTTGTCTTTGTAGCCTCAGCACTTAATGCTAAGTGCTGACTGATGATTGACTAAGTGAATCTGTTTCCTCTACCAGTGAATTCTGAGAACCTGAAGTTGTGATTCTAATAAGATCATGGTGTTCCATAATTTCCATTCATTTAACATTTCTAGGAGAATTTTAATATTAGAAAGATGAGCTTTTGTATCGATGAATCACTCTAAATGATTGAAAAGATAGCATATTTTTATAAATTCTGTCCAGCTTGATCACTTTCTGGTCAATTCTGAGCCACCTCATTTTCTTCAGAGAGATAAAAGATCTAAATAACTTACTGAATGACCTATCTGTTCATCTACATGCTTTAATTGGTAATGTGTCTTTGAAGTGGTGATTCTGTAAGACATAGGTGAAGAGGGTGTACCTTCTTGCCATAAGGAATGTCCAATACAAAGGTATAGATAGGATGGGAAATGCATTGTCAAAAGCTAAGGACAGAAAGAATTTCTTCTATTGGTAGGACTGAAGAGAGAAGGAGAGAGAATCTGATGAGGAAACTGAAGGCATGAAATAGTTGACCAATGATCATAAATATGAACTTGCTCAAGAGTCTAAGCCAGAATTCCAATCTAAATCTTCTGCATTCTATTATCCCAGGCTTATTTTCTGTTAGTCAAACATCTCTATGTCTCTTCTCTGTTTCTCTCTGTCTCTCTGTCTCTTTCTGTCGCTCTTTCTGTGTGTGTGTCTCTCTCTCATTTGATGTTGACAAGCAGTAGATCAGTTCTTTTTCAAAAAAAAATTTTTAACCTCTGTAGCTATATCTGACATGAAAACTTTGACAAGCTTAACTTGTTTGGGAAATTATTTGAGGAAAAATTTTAAGGCTGAATTTTGCTTTGTCAAATCAATATTTTTAATCAATAAACAATAAGACTCATTCTGTATACCTTTAGTGAATTACATGACTGAAAATGTGATCCATTTTTTAAAAAAATATCTTCAATGAATTTTCCTTATAGCCACAATGCCTAAATAGACCATTCTCCTAACAATTTCATAGAGATGAGATAGGAAGTATATGATTCAGTTTGTTGATTTTTTCTCAGAAGCCTCTTTTGGGGAGGGTGGGTTTCTGACTGTGATATTTTTCATTCTTATAGAATCTTACCCTCTTTGAGGTATCTTGAAAATCAATCTCTGAGTGCTATCCAATTTGTATTGATTCCATCACAGATTTCTTCTGTATGTATTTGGTTTAACTAGCTATTTTCATCTGTTTTATCTTCTTGAGTACCATTGTCATTTCCTTACAAAATAGTAAAGTATAAATGTGATGGGCCAACTGACTAAATTATCATAAAAATTCTGGCAAATCTTTTCCATTTCTTGTTTATTTGTAGTATGCCAACTTTCACTTATAAATAAATTCCCTCAATTCCCAAATAATCATATATCTCAAAGGAGGAAGAATTCTCATAGAAAAGCCTGTACCTTACAAATATGTCTCTACCTCCTCTTAAATTTTCAATACACAATCTCCCCAAACTGGTTTAAAATGTACAAAATGATCTGGCTGAGCTTAGTGTTATAATAGGTTCACTACAGACTCACTTTCTTCTCAATTTCTTTTCATTGTTTTGTGAATCAATATTGCTTGTAATCTGCTATTCATCCTGTAAAATGTTCTGGAAATGAATTTATACTCTAAATCTATATGATCCTTATCTGTCATATCTCTTCACTTAAAGATATTAAATTCTGGTCATTGGGTGGAGAGGAGAACTTTTAGCATCTCTTGATTTTATCTTTGTGAATAAGACATCTAACAAATGAGATCAAGAATCAACGTCTTTGTCTTTGTTCATTTTTCAATAGTGGATTTTTTAAAAACAGATTGACATGGAACTTTTGGAATTTTACAGAATATCTTCTTACTTTTCATCTTTAATTGAAATAATTGATGGAGTCTGAATACAGACAGAAGCATACTATTTTTACTTAATCCATGTTTATTTTTGATTCAAATTTTCTCCTATAAAATGACTAATATGGAAATATGTTTTACATGATTGTACATGTATAATATATCTCAGATTGTTTACCATTTCAGGAAGAAAGAGGAGAGAATTTGGAACTCAAAATTTGTTTTAAAGAAATGCAAAAAAAGAATTTTATATGTAATTGAAGAAAAATAAAACATTTTTTTAAAAAATGACTCATCCTCAATTAGATTTTTTTGCTATTTAAGTTTTAGTAAATTTCATTTCTTGTGATGTTTCACAGGGCTTGACACAAATTGTATCTTCAGATTTTCTCCTTGTGGACAGTATTCAGATATATAGATATGAGCCTCCTGAACAAATTAAAGTTCTTTTGTATTTTTTTCACTTCCTAATCCCAAATGCTATTTACAATGTATATTACTATTTCATCCTGTACACATTTTTTTTGTTGGCATCACCTATTATTGAATTGCATAAACTTAATTTGGAGGGTACTGTAAAGTTCTTTATAGAGTTTCTGTATTTTTATTATCTTCATTATATTTTAGTACATAAATTGCAATGATTTGATGATGACTTGTTTGCTTTGTTATATTTATCATGAAGATTATATGGCAAGGAAGTCAAATGTTCCATGAAATTATATTTCTTGTTGTCTTTAAATGAATCTATTCCATTTTTCCTTCATCAATGAGGAAAACTTTTGAGTGATTCCTCCACTTAATTGTAAAACTTCTTCATGTCTTTTGAATTCCTTTATAGTGAGAATATTAATGTAATTATGGTTTTATTACAGAAATTTATCAGTTGGTCACTAGACAAAGATCATTCTTTATATGAATAATCTATTCAATTAATATTCTAAATGATTTTAAAACTTTATGCTCAGTATAGTTTTGCATTTTTATTTGTTTCATGGATTGCTCTAAACAAAAAAATCATCATATAGTGATCAACTCACTAGTGGTAAACATTGTTTATCTGTGTATATGTTGAATTCTCCCAATATAATATAAATTCTTTGCGGGCAGGAACTAGCAAAGTATCTTTGAAAACAGGCATTTAGCACAGTGCCTTAAAAATAGAAATTCTTTGTACTTTGTTAGACTGGCACCCAGTCAACAAACATAATCTATTAACATGGCCAAGTTGATGCTCACTGGCTAAAAAATAAGAACACCAGTTATTATGCATGTCTGGTTCAATATAGTGTCTTAATATGAATAATTAATAGCAAATTTATGTCTTTAAAAGTTTTCTTTCTGTGCGTTAGATACCTTTCTTCGTCTTGCCTTTAATTTCTGGCTGACACTTAAAGCCATTATGTTTTTTAACTATAGTAGTGTAAATGATGAAAACTAATTGTATTTCTCTCCAAGGTCTGCCAAAGTTGCTTTGGAAATGAGCACTAGAGTGACTCTATATTGAATGATAAAAAAAAAGATAATCTATACTCTAACATAGCTCTGTACATCTCAGTCTCTTGTGATGTGAAAGTATTTCACATTAATGTAGAATCTCTTGGTTCAAGATTAAGATTGACTATTGAAGCAGCAAGGTGGAACAGGGACTAAAATGTTGAGCCTGGAATTAGGAAGATCTAAATTAAAATCTATTCTCAAATACTTACTGTCTGTGTGTCACCTAATAACTCTGTCTGAGTTTCTTCTAACTATAAAAGGAGGATAATAATAGCCTTTACCTCTCAAGGTTGTTTTATCAAAAAAAAGATATTTGTACAGCACAATGTTTGGGACATTATAATCACTAAAATCACTAAATGCTTGTTTCCTCTTCCTGTTTCACAGAGGAGAAGAAAAGCTTGAAAACTTGTTTTTTAAAATTGTTCTCTCTCTGAATTAATGTGTTAACAAGTCTGGACTTAATGATCTTTGAGATCAACCTTAATCAATCAATCAGCCTCTCCTTTACTTTGAACATATTAGTAAAAACTCCCAATTTCAGCTAGAGTATATTTAGCTCAAAACTAGCAAAGATATTTCTTTGCAGCTTGAGAAGAACAAAACTGAATCCTGAGCTTAGAGTCTAGAATCTTTTTTGTTTCTGTTTTGTAGTCAAAGATCTGGGTATTCCCTAGGCTCCAATCCAAATGGAGTAGTGGCAATGGTCCCAGAGTAACACGATGCAAAGAAACAACTTAAAAAGAACATTTCCTTTGTTTGGCAAAAAAAAAAAAAAAGGATTTAGATGATGGCAATGGAGGTACTGAGTTCATAGGGGCCAGTATGTGAGATGCATGCCTGCTATATATACTAGAACATATCATATCACTGGGCACTTAAGGCCTCACTTGGAAAAATTATAACTATATATCAGATATTGCTCATTCTGACCCTGTGGTGGATGACAACAATGACCTCAAATCAAAGAGTCTGATGACAAGCTAATTGGAATATTCTTTTATAGTTGACTTGCTAAGGATGAATAAATACCTCCTTATTAAAATGAACAAATGACTTTTTAAAAATCTTATCTTTCCAAAGTTTCATTAATTAGAAAACAGAAATTTGCAAATAGCCTATATCAGAAGCCAAAGTGAACAGTAAAGGTAGTTTCCTAAATAATACTTACCAGAAATAATAACTGACAATTACACAGCATATTAAGGTTTATAGAACACTTTACTCACATTATCTAACCTGAGTCATAAAACAATCCAATGAATTAGATGTAGCAGGTATTATTAAATCTATTTGACAGAAGAGGAAAATGTCATTATTATTCCCATTTGACAGATGAGTTAAAGATGATGAGTTAAAGTAGTTAGGTAACTAATTTGATCACGACTATGTGCCCATGGTCACACAGTATCAAAAATGAGCTTTAAAGCTAGGTCTCTCAACTTTAGGTTCAATACTCAATCTACTCTGCTATACTGTAGTTGCAGCTTATATAGAAAGCAAAATATCCTTGTATCTGTCATAAAAATCCAAGCTTGGACTTTTTTAAAAAAATTCATTTACCACATCTTTCCAGCAAAGTCAACCAAAGAGAAATTCCCGAAAGAAATGGAATCCCTGTGGGAAAACTGACACTTGATATATATTCATTCCAAAATGTTCTATATAAATTCCTAAAATGATGCAAATGCATACAATCTTAACTTATCAATGCATACTTAAATAAAAGCTATTTTCAAGTAGCATATAACATTCTGAAAATATGACTGATGCTTCTTTAAAATTCTCTAAAATGTTGATTCTCTTCTGACCTTGGTCCTGAGGAATCTTTGTCTTCTCTGATGCAGTTTTCAGTTTGGGAGCTCAGTAATTCTCTTTTTTCTAATTTATTTTAATTCCCTTTATGATGTTTCTCTAGCCAGAGTTTGCAAACTTATTAAACAGCATTCTCCTTCAAGCACTGTACAGTACAGCCAAATAGTGTATTATGGATCCTCACATACTACATTCCATTCCCTATACTTCTAATATAATCTTGGGCAGCAGTAAGAAAAGTATAGCTTCCAGGAAAAAGGAAATGATAACCACACTATATTTTGCCCTTGTCAGGTCTTATCTGAAGTACCATTCTTTTTCTTAGTGGGCTATATAAATATATTGATATCTGCCTAATAGACATAGCTAGAGACAAAAAACAAAAAATTTAGAACAAAACAAAAAAAAAAGATGCAATATAGGATTAGAAGAGGAAAATATAAATAAATCAGAATATATCACTATAATTTCTCTACCAAAAAAATCCCCCCAAAAGCATCACCAGTAGTAACTTTAGAGTACATATTCTTTCCTCTCAATTGCATATGAGTTTTGAAGAAACTAAAGCAAACAGAAGTTAAGTGATTTACTCATAGATTTAGCTACTAAAACTGAGTTTGAATTCAGATCTTCCTGACTCCAGACCCTACACTCTATCCACTGTATCACCTACCTGCCTGAACAAATCAGTCTCTTGAATTTTAATTGCATGTGTCCACTCATTAACAAAGTATAAGTGCGTAACAGTTTTAATATTCCCTTACTATGGGAGGTCTACTGATACACAGAAACCTAACTCCCAGTTTTGAAAAGTAAAAAAAAGTTTAACATCATCTTAAAATCCCAAGTTTAGCTTGCTGTTGATCATGAAACATTTTATTTTCCCACTGATAGTTAGCTTAATTTTACAATGTCTATCATGCAGCTTTAGAAGCTGTGTGTGTTTTTCCAAAGAAAGAAAATCCATGAGTCTAAATGTTCAAATGATCCTTCTTTTAATTAGGGTACATGCCAGAAACTTACTAGAAGTAAATTGAGCAGGTTCTATGAAGCAATTTGAAAATGCTAGTTCACTGTGACTGAATGGAAAACAGATGGCATGTGGCGATTTCAGGAAAGGAAGCCCTAACATTGACAGTACTTATTAAGATTTATTATTCCATACATTGACTGTATGCAGAAGACATTCTCAGTGCTTTCTGTAGAGCCTTGAGCAAATACATTAAATTTAATTCCTTTCCCATGATGAAGCAAGAAGGCTATTATATCCCCTCAGAAGCATCCCTTTAGTGTGTTTACACAGGAGGATGTGCCTGCACAACTATAATGTCCAACCATCACCAACGATGCTTTTTCCAGCAACAAACCTTGTTACATATCTCCAGACACATAAATAAACATAAATATCTATCTATGCATATATGTGTTTATGTTTTTATGCATGGATATTTTATATGCACACATTACTAATCAATTCTTTTAAATGAATACTTTTTTTAAAATGCAAACCAAATCTTCCCAAAGGAAAAAAAAATAACATTTTTAAACTTTACTTCCTATTTCAAATGCAGTCTCTGACACAGTTTTCTACACCTGTAGATATTCAATACATATTCATTTAATTTAATTTAATTCGATAGAAAGGAAAATAGGAATATGGATATCTTGATCTCCTACTAACTTCTATGTGACTTTGCAATAATGTTGACTGGCTTCCACCTCCATTTTTTGGCTTGTAATAAGTGGGTCGTGACACTATCTCATGAGTCTGAATAGCTTTAAAACTCTTTTATACAATAACAAGAATTTAGCTTTCCTTACAATCTAAGATTTTTTTTAATCTGTCATTTTTATGTTGCAAATATGCCAAGTTTCATCAATTTCAATAATTTCTCATAAACTCTTGGAAAATATGCCATTTATTTCAAAAATAGGTCCAAAGAGCTAGTGAAGTCTCCTATATAAGATGCTAAGGGGTGTTTAGGTTGAGCCATTCTATTAATATAATTTTAGGCATTAACCAGCAAAATGGGAATTATTCTGGGTACAAACTTCTCAGAACCCCTGAATACATGCCACTCAGGAAGACATCTCCTCTGCCTTCTTATAATGGCAGCCTTACTATTAGAATAATTCCATAGAAAATAGTACTCACATAAAATTTTAATGAGAACATAACATTTTTGAGGTTCTTCCTGGATTGAGATAAAGACAAAGATTCCTAACTTTTCCTTGAGAAGGAATTGTTATTGCCCAGCACTGGAAAATTGATAAGGACTAATTTGTTCACAATTTATAGGCTTAAAAATTATCATGTTGTTGCTTATAAAATAAGCAATACTCTAATTTCCCTTAGCTTCTATAAAAATTCTCTGTGATTGCTTTTTTCTATCTTTTTCACTTTTTCCTTCTCCTTCCCAAAGAGATATTTGTAAAGCATTTATTTAGCACAGTGCCTGGAACATAGTACATGTTTAATAAATGCTTGTTCCTTTTTTACCCCTCCCCACCAAATGTGAGAATTCTCTAAGACTCGCTCCTTAGTCCTCTTCTCTTTCCTCACTATTCCTTTCCCTTGGCAGTCTAATCCACTCCTGGGGCTTCAGTGACCATCTCTGTATAGATGACTTCCAATATACCTCCAGTCTCAGCCTTTGCCCTAAGCTCCAGACCTACATTTACAACTTCTTACTAGCCTTGTACCTGGACATCCTGCAAACACTTCAAACTCAGTGTGTCCCAAGTTGAATTCACCAGGACTTAGAGCTATGCAAATAAAGAATGCTTAATAAATATTTATTGGCTTAATGAAATATTATTTTTAAGGCTATACTATATAGGATACATTGCACTAAATGATAGGACACAAATGCAAAATTGAGACAGTTCTTGTCCCTCAGAATCTTACATTTTAATGAGAAATAACAACAAATGTAGGGGACTGTCAGCCATGGAAAGGAGTTTTGATCTGGAGAGTCAAGAAGTTATGAGTGGAGTGATAGAGCAGTTAGTTATAACATCTTTTTTAATAGCAATGGTAGCTTATTATTAGTATTCTCACCAAGATGTGGAAAATAAGGAGATAGAATTTGAGGCAGGACAAATAGCAAGAGTTTTAGGTAAGCTAGACGGGATCTTAAAAATGGGTTGAAACTAGCTAGATATAATGGGTTAGGTGAATGTGCCTTTTCTAGTCAAAACAATTGAGCCCTAAGGCAGAATATCCTAATAGAGTGGATTAGCTCTACAAGGAAGATGGGAAGTTATCTCTGGAGATCTGGTCCTGATTTCCTGGTGGCTGATTAGATGGGACTCAATTTAATAATTAAATTCAATTATTGAATCATCTTTCTCTAAAGACCTGACTATCCTCCTAACTTTTTTTTTTTCTGTTGAAGGTATCATTATTATCTCCCCAATCACCCATGCTTGAAAATTATGAGTCATCTTTAAACTATTCCTCTTTGACTCATCCTATCTGCATTATTCTCCATTGTCCAATCAGTTGCCAGATTTTATTATTTCTATTTCAGTTGCCAAATTCTATTAATTATATCTCCACAATCTCATATCTGTCTCCTTTTTTGCACTCCCACTGTCACTATACTGATTAAGGATTTCATCATCTTTATTTTTATAATCATCTCCAAACTAGTCTTAATTACCCTCTAAACCAAAATCCACATTCCTGACAATATAACAACAATAATTTTACACATACCACATTCTAGTTAACTCTCCTCCTTACTAACTTTGGTCACATCCTTGCTCTTTCCACAATATTGCCTTTATTTATGCCATGTCTCAGGATGTGGAACAAATGGTATTTCCATCTCCATCTGATGATCTTCACTTTCCTTTATAGCCTAATTTGTATCCTCAGTGAAGCCTTTACTGGTTCCCTTAGCTAGAAAAGGGATTTGTGTCTATAAATTGTTTTTAATGTCTCCCCTATCATCACCACCACCATTAGAATGGGAATTTCTTGAGGACAGGAAGTATTCTTGTCTTTTCTGTATCCCCAATATGTAGCATGATATCTGGTGTACAATAAATATTTAATAAATATTGACTAGCTAATTAACTTACTGATATTTTCTGTTTTTTTATATCACTACTACTTCCCATTAACTTTTCACCTCATACCTCTTCTCTTATACCAAAGAAGAAATAGTTCATCAAAGCAAACTGACCCATTAATCCTAATACCATAGACAGCAGTTTATACCTATAGTTCACTGCCTTTGTATTGAGGGAAGGGGTTCATCATTAATCTTCTGAAATGAAGAATGGTCCTTATGTTCATCTGCATTTTGATGCCTATTAGTGTTGTTGTCTTTTATTATTATGGTTATTACATATGTTAATATATTAATTTGCTATGCAACTGGTAAGCTATTATTTATGGGAATGTTAACTTATTATTACTAATAATAATTTCTAATATAATGAATACATGATAGTAAATCAATAGGTGAAATTTAAGTTTTTAATTACTTATTTTGGAAATAATTTTTTAAAAAAAAGAATATTTTAGAAGTATATTAATTCATTACATTTTCCTCTTATTTTGAGACTTTTAGGCATTAGGATTTCTATCTTCATATGGAATTGGAATGGAACATAACCAGGCTAAGGTATGATCCTTTTATCTTTTCTAGAATAAATTTGATTTCAGGAAAAGATATTAGATAAAAAGCCTGTTAAAAGGTCCAAAAGTAAATCAGGGAAGTAAATATATCAGTTACTTTGATAATGAGCTACATTATAATACAACACTAATAATAAACATCAAGGGACTAGGTTTTCCTCCCACCTCCATTTTTTAATTCTTCAAAAATCTTGATTCTTGATCCTAGGCGCTGGTATATTATACTTTTGGAAGTGCTGGAGGAAGTTTGATGTCTCAAATGATTTTGGTTTGTAATTGACACATTCCTATACCCCATTACTTATCCTATAAATAGAACAGTTACGTTATATCAAATGTTATTTAAGGAATAATATGTATTTCTGTATTATGTTTTCAGGGGTACCGATATTTGTCAGGAATCAATGTTTTACAGAATTGTGAAGCTGCACTTTTCCATTACAAGAATGTAGCAAATTATAGTGAGTATTTTACAGTTTGTTTTATGATTGATAAAAAAAACATGAAAAAAATTATTTTGAAAAATCATCCTGCTGAGCACTGTAACACTAGCCTGTAATTCCAGCTACTGAGGAGGTTGGGGCTGAAATAGATCAGGCTCTAGAGTTGTGCTGTGGAGGGGCTGTGCTGACTAGTTAAGCATCAACAGAATGAGCCACTGTAACCAAGGACCTCCAGATTCCCTAATGAGGGGCAAACCAACCCAGAAGAGAAACACACACACAATAGGTTCAAGTACACGTATTGATTAGTGGTAGTACTAAGCCCATGACTAGACCTTGAACTTCCAATCTCAGCAAAATGGTGATACAGCATCTTTAAATAAGAAATCATCTTAAGATTGTATAATCTTTTAATTGTACCATGTAATATATTAAAATAAGTGGTCATAATTTTAACATGCATTACATTTCTGTGCTTTCCAACATCATTACAACAACTAAAATTTTGTAATTCTTTTAAAATTATTTTTGCAAAGTTGGAAATGACTAACCCCAAAACCACTTTCCATTTTCCTTAACATATATACCCAGACAAATTTATTTTACTAATTCATATTGTATTCTTTTCTAAAATCAAAATGATGAGTGCAACATTAAGTCGCTATTATAAGAAGATATGAGAAAAATGTTAAAATAGACTGATAATAACACTATCCAAAGTTATAATTATATAAAATGTGATTATTGATTTCAGCCTACTATAAATGTGCAGCACAATTCAAATAATGAAATGACTTCAGAAAATCTATTTTTTGCATTAATTGGACATAAATCAAGATCTAGCCATATTGGAATGTAAGCTCTTTACAAGCAAAATCTGTCTTGCTTTTTGTATTTGTATCCCCATTGCATAGCACAGTTCCTGATAGAAAATTAGTGTTGAATAAATGCCCTTTTCATTTACATTCAAGGGAAGTAAAAATTACAAAGAAAACATTTGTATACTTTATTACTACAATAGAGGAAAATATTCCTATCATGCTCTTGCTGATCTGCCAAGAATAAAGCCTGGGCTACTACTTGTTCTTTAAATAATTTTACAAATTATAGAGTTACTATATGTCATACTATAATCTTTAAAATTTTACTGGAATAAGTAAATAAATTATACTGATTGTTTTAATACTGAAAAAGATCCATGATTTCTTTGGTATGGGCACTTCCACTATGAACATAGTTCACAACCTTCTTACTGCTTAATAGATTGTTTCATGAACTTCTGTGGGTAAAAATCATTTTATCACCTGATGGCCAAATTGCCAGTAATGAGACTCTCCACATTTAGATAGGAGGACAGACAGTCTGTCTCCAGGCTTCTATTTGAAGCCTTTCCAGCTTGGTAGAGGCTGCCAAAGGTTGTGATCCATTGGCATAGACTTTGAAAGCTCAGGGTCACCTCCAAGCCTAGGTGAAACATCAGAGGAAGACTCAAGAGCAAAACAATTTAAATAGTTCTGTAGAATCCTCCTAAGGATTCCCTAAGGGTGGGAATAATTATTCTGGAATATGTGACATGTTTACATTTCTGCTATCAAAGCAGTGAATAATTCATCTTTGTGACTGTCAGAATATAAGGAAAATCCAAAAGGGAAAAAAAAATAAGATTATTTTTGATTCTGAGATGTCACATATAAAAAAATAATCTCATATGCAAATTGGCCTAACGCTATTATAAATACCACCTATTTACATAGTACCTTATGAAAAATTCAAAACATACATTTTTATTATGTATATACAAGCATGTACATATTTCCAGGTTCATGGAGGTGCCAAAAGTTGGTTTCCAGGTAACCAAGTTTTTATTCTTTTTTCAGTAATTATATTCTTGGGGTAAGGGAACTTTAGTTGAAAAAGAATAAATATTTCGAAGAATTCTCTAAGGAAAAACAGAAGGATTATAGATGAAGTAGGAGTCAAGGCCTTGAGGAAACACATTCCATTTCAGATTTTATTAGGAAAGAGTAGAATGAAAGAAGGGAGTAAGGAGGGGAAAAAGTGAATAGAGAAGAAAGGAAAAAGGAAAGGAAAAGAAGAGGATAAAGGAGAAAGAGGGATTCAAAAAGGAGAAGGACAAAAAAAGGGACACAAAAGAATTGGCAAGGCAAAAGCAGTATGCTCATCAATGTACTAATAAAGTGAGAAGAATGACCCAAATACATATAGTATTTGCCAGAATAGCTTTTCAGCATATGCGGTCATGAGAGTTATGAGCAAGTAAGCAAAGGACCTAAAATCGTGCTCCTAGTAAGTTTAGAAAGCAGTGATCAGAACAAGAACGTGATGTTAGCCTTTCTATTAAGTTCAAATAAATCTGACCTACCAAAGTCCTGTCTGTCTCCCTCCTAGAAAAAAGGACCTAAAGAAAGCTTCTCATTTGGTAGATTATCTGTGAGCATAAAATGTCCTTAAAAATGGAGATATATATGAAAGACATTTTTGCAAGGGTATGAAGTTGAAAATAATCTTTGCATGTATTTTGAAAATTAAAAAGCTATTATTGTTTTAAAAAGATATGAAAGATAAATATAGCAAGTATTCCCAGATATTCCCCTAAAACTTCTCACTTTATGAGAAATGTCATTGGATAAAGTTAATTTTTTGACAAGACATGAGCTTAACAGTTTTGAGTATTTGGTATTTTGTTAAGAATATAATGATGATGAGATTCAAAGCTTATGAAGTTATACAATTGGCTTGGCATAGTCCAAGAGAGGGAAGAACTAAATTTTCGTTTCTATGTTTTCTGACAGAGTATAATCATAGGCAACTCTCTAAAGCTGTAAATTGCAGAGAAGCTGCTGATCTACATTGGGAGAGAAAATTTCCTCACAGGGAAATTCACTATGCCAATAAATTCACAGGCAAAAAAGAAAGTCATGGGGAATATGTTTATTGAATTGATAAATAACACAAAGTCAAGCCAGTCAAGTCAAAAAAGCATTTATTAACAGCCTGTTTCTAATGCCAAGCACTAATGATACAAAGAAAGCCCTATCCCATCACCACAACCAACAAATGAAAAAAAAAAAAAAAAGTCTGCTTTCAAGTACATAAAGAAGGAAGCACCATGCAAACAGAGAAGATAAATTGGAAATAATCAGTAGAGGAAAGATACAGGCAAAGGATTAGGAAAAGCTTCAGGGAAGTCAAGCAGGGTCCCCATCAGGACAGAGAAAGCGGTTGTGGTCCTCCAATGATAGCCACAGATGTGTCCTCTCTGCAGTTGGAGAGATGAGCTGGTCCGGCCCAGACAGCCACCTCAGAGAGCTCTCCAAGGTCCTTTCATCACTGCAATAGGTGTTGTAGAAGTGGAGTCCCAGAGAAACTATAGCAGGGATAAGTAACATTCAGTGATAGAACTAGGATGCAAAATGATCTTGACTAGCTAAAACATGGGACCAAATCTAACAAGATGAAATAAAAAAGGGATATATGTGAAGCTTTACATTTGGACCAGGGAATCATATAATACAGATAGCTGTCAAAACATTTGAGGCTTTTAAAGAACTGCAGGCTCCCTGTGAGTCAGCTTTGTGATATGGCAGCCTAAAAAGCTATGGTGATCTTAGGCTCTCTTAAAAAAAAGTACAACATTATTCGAAACAAGAGAGGTTTTGTTTTAGTTTTGTTTTGTTTGGGGGCTTTAAAATTGGAGGGAGGAGGAAATAAATGGTGACAAAGCATTTAAAAGCAGGAAGGAACAGAAGGAAGTTCTGTGGAAACTACAAAGAAGCAGGACAACTTAGAAAATGACAAGTTAAATTTATCATATACTTTTTTTAAAGAGTCAAGCTGTTCATAGTAAAAATTCATAGTTTCACATGTATGTTCTTTGTATGCAATAATGTTTATAGTTCCTGAGTGTTTGTTAAATATAGAATAGCATGATATTTTTTAAGTTTTTTTTTAAAAGACATAGTATCCAGGACCAAGAAAGTGATGGTTCTCCTGTATTCTCTCCTGCCCAAACCAGTTAACAAGTATTTATTAAGTGCTTAAAGTGGTCTACAAGTATTTAAATACCTATTTCATGGCAGGCAATTGTGCTGTCATATTGTCACAGACATACATAAAGCTTGAGCAAGGTCTGTTGTTATATCCTAGCAGAGGGCCAGAAGAACCTACCAAAAACCAGTGGCTCTTCCCCTTCTGTTTCAGGGCTTGTAAACTATGGTTTTGAGTGAATATAGATACACAGAATACCTAGAAGTAGTTTTATTGAGTACTTGAGGATAAATCAACTGGATCAGGTGGCCTGAACTCAGGAGAAACATCAATGAGAAGTTTCCTTAGAATTTTCCAATACACCTAACCCATACTCCATACTCACCTACAAATATTGTGTTCAGTTCCGTATTTCCTTTTAGGAAGTATATTGATATGTTGAAAAATATTCATAGGAGTACAACAGGGTTATCCAATTTTAAAATCATGTCAGCTGGAGATCAGTTGAAGATGCTAAAACTAAAATGAAGTTAGGGATTACACAGTAGTTGTCTTGAGTATTTATTTGAGCAATGCCTTGTGTGGGGGGAGAAAATGGGGGGGGGGTAAACTTAATCTGCTTGACTCCATAGGGCAGAAGTAGGAGCAATTAATGGCTGTGTAACCATTACACAGGCATTTTTACATTTAATGTGGGCCAAAACTTCCTAACAATTAGAATGATTCAAAAGGGTAGTGCTTTGTTTTGGGAAGTGTAGCAGGTTGCTTCTCATTAGAAATTCTCATGAAAAGGCTAAGATTACATTAATTTTGTTTTGCTTTTGCTGAGGCAATTGGGGTTAAGTGACTTGCCCAGGGTCACACAGCTAGGAAGTGTTAAGTGTTTGAGATCAGATTTGAACTCAGATTCTCCTGACTTCAGGGCTGGTGCTCTATTTGCTGTGCTATCTAGCTTCCCTGATTACATTAGTTTTATTGACCATAGCAGTACACCTCTGACTTTTATTGAAAGTATTGTCCAATGCTCTTTTTCAGAAGAGCTACTATCTAGTCTTAATTCTTCTCCCAAATCCATTTTGCATGTATGGAATTGGTTTGGGAACCAAAATATGATACTTTGCATTTATCCCTATTAAGTTTTGTCTTAATAGATTCAACCCAAAGTTCTAGGTTTGGGGGAGAATTCATGCCTTTGTTATCCGATGTGAGTCATCTTCAAATTTTATAAACATTTCATTTATACCTCTGTACAAATTATTGACAAAAATGTTAAACAGCATAGGAATAAGCACATTTCCCTGGGACAACCCAAGAGGTCTCCCTAACTACCTCTGACTAGACATTAATGACTATTCTTAAGGACCAACCATTTAATCAGTTCCAAATTTCCCTAAATGTACCATTGCCTAGCTAACATTTTTCCAATACTCAAAGAGATATTGTGAGATACTTTTAAAAATGTTTTGCTAAAATATAGGTAAATACTACTTACAGCGTTCCCCTGATCTATCAGTCTAGTAAACCAATAAAAAAAAAAAAAGAAAGAAAGAAAGAAATGTTAATCTTGCATGACCTACTCTTGATTCTCTTTATCACTGGTTTCATTTCTAGATGTTTACTAATCATTCTATGACTTAGAGAATATTTGTATGGTTTCCATTCTTTGCTTTTTTAAAATTAGGACATCATTTATCCTACTCCAACTCTAGACTACATTTCTCCTTTTCTATGACCTTTTTAAAAACCATTGACAGGGGCTCAACAATCACAAATGTCAGTCCTTTCAGTCCCCTTGGAAGTTATTCATCTAAAAGTACTGAACTGAACTCATCAAGAGCATCTAAGTGCTATGTTACTATTTCCTTGATTCCCTTTGGGTTTAACTCCTCCTCCCTATTATTTTTGTTCTATTTTTTTTCTTACTCAGAAGTATTTAGTGATATGATTATTGTTTTAAGATGAAAATTCAGTTCATCTCAATAAAAATTAAGCACCCATTAAGGTCCACACGTGATAATCTAAAAAGTTGAAAATAAATAACTAGGCTTCTTGTATGTCTATTAAAAATGTGCAGGAATCATTAATCACTAAAAGTAATAATTTGACACTTGAATAGTCAGCAGCCTCTCTGCTTTAGTCAATTGATCTTCATTCATTGGCTATCATATGTATCCTTGATTATTTCTGGTATGTTTCTATTCACAGTTGCTGGTAAATTGGAAAAAAATGAAGGTGTCCCTGTGGAAAAAGTGAGACTAGCTGAGAGACCTGAAAATCTGAGTTCCAACAGTGAGATTTTGGATTGGGATGTATACCAATACTATAAATTTTTGGCAGAAAGAGGAGATATTCAAATACAGGTAATGCATACAAATGAGTTTCCACTTTTATGACAAGCAAAATAACAAGGGGCTTAATTAACCATGAACCTATCAGAGTGCAGAAGGGAAAAGTATATTCTTTTCTATCCGACTTCTGTTTTATCCAATAGTTTTCCTTAGCTTGTGTCTCCTACAAAACAAAGAGTCTCCCTGAGGCTACAAGCATGACTGTAATAAAAATTGCAGAGTTATTTGCATTCTATTATTCCAAGTGAACATTTCTTTGGGGGAAAAAAATGCTTATTTTTAGAGAGAAAAGGAAAAGGCATCAAAAAGTATTCTTCATTTAAATGGATTTAAGAAGGACTCATGATCAATATATTTTAGAGAATGATATTTTAAAACCATTTCAGTGGAATTCATGAGGGCAACTATTTAACCCCTCTTGTATAAGAACCTAGTTGCCATATCCTAGCAAATCAACATACTGTTGGGACTGAAAAACTATGGCTAGCAATAAACAATTCCTGATGTATTTAGAAGAGCACAGCTCCTCTGTTCAGAAAAAGATGCCTAAGCTAGTAGCTTTATGCTGTCTTCTAAGATAAACAAAATGCAAGAAAGATGATGAATCCCTGAAGAATCCAAATACCATAGCAACATTATGCATAATTGGTTGTTCTTTCTGTGTTCATGAGACTGAATGTTACTAAAGTAAACATTTTTAATCATTATTCTTAGGTATCTCTCGGACAATTACATCTAATAGGACGGAAAGGACTAGAACAGGATTTCTATGTAGGTATACATGTAATTCAGCCTTAAAAATTGGACGGGATGTATCATTAATCTTGGTAGAGTTGTAGATGATTTTGGCTTTAGGGGAAGAAACATTGATTGGGATTAAGGATGAAATTAGAGGGAAGGGGAAGAATGGAGAGCACTTCCTAGAAGCCTTTCATTTATTTTCTAGGAGGCACCTTAGCTTCACTATTTCTTAAAGGATACAAATAACCCAGGAATAACATACTTACCTCTTCCTGTTGTCCTTCTCAAAGATAACATGAGACATGAACAGGGGAATAATGTCAGGGCTGGGAAGAGGAGAATTCAGGCTGATTTGGTGGGAAGGAAGAATTGGTCTTTTTTATCACCCCTGAAGGAAAAGCTAATACATAAGTCGTGATACCTTTGTTTTAAAAAGATCAAGCTTCCCTTCCTATCTTAGACTGTTAACCATTATTTACATTATTGATTGGTAATAGAATTAGACAGGCAGGCCCTTATGCACAAAAAGATGGTTAGAAAGTTTGCAACCATTATTCTAACCCACATATACATGATGACCTTAACCACCTATGCCAGGTAATATGATCCATGCATCCTCCGACTTGTTCTGCTGGGGATTTGGCCTGGTCATAGATTCATTAGACACAGGCCTATATTTAGCACTAAAGCAATTAACTTAGAGCATAATTAAAAATATTATTAAAATTTTTTATATATTTGCAAAGCACCTTTCAGTCATTTTTTATTAACTAGTCTTCACCTTATTCCTATGAGATGGGGAAGTAATTAACACTTTACATTTATGGTAAGAAAAATACATTGTTCATGGAAAGGTCTTCTACAGAAGACAGAAAACATTAAAAAGAGATAATTTCTAAAGCCTAATAATTGTTATGAGAAGCCTAATAATTGTTATGAGAATCAAAATCTTATTCTGAGAGAATGGAATGAGGTATTTTTTAATTTAAATAAGTTTTATTGATGGCTTTTGTTTTTATATTCATCATTTTTGGGTATACCATTCCCTTCAACCCAGAATTGAATACTCAACAGGAATTTCTTAAATGATACTTTTATAACACTTACCATTTAGATTCATGCCACAGTCTTTCTCTCAAAGAATCACATAGACTATTTTTTTGTATTCTAAATTTCCTATTATTAAGTAATAAAAATAGCTATTCAATAATAAAATCTATTTAAAAGAAAAATCAGCTAGCCCTTTTTGCAGATCTTGCTTTATTTTTTATGAGTTATTTTTATTTTAATACTGAGTTTTAGGTTTTATGGAAGATACAGTGAAGACTGAGTAAGCCTCATACAAATAAAGGTTATTTCATAAAATGTAATGAAATTGCTAACCTGTGCAATCTGAAATGAATGTATTATAAATCTTTGGATTTTTACACATCTCATAATCTTAACTTGTTATATAAGGAATTCTAGAACCTTGTTGTCACTGCAGTGGGCTGCTTGCAGTAAGTCAAAAGTCCAAGGCTAGAATGACTTTCTTTACATTACTCTCTGGAGAAAAACAAAATCTTTAATCAATAAACAGTGAGAGTTTCACATATTCTATTAATAGTGAATCCTGATTCAGTACTTTTTTTCTACTATTTAGGATCACCCATGCCTAATCTATAAATTGGGGGGGGGGGGGCTTTCAAATTTCTTAGATGCAAAAATATGTCACCTAAATAATACAGGACAAATATGGCATTGTGATGAAATGGAAAGAGAATTGATCTTGAAGTCAGAACTCTTGAGCTCAAGGCTCAGCTCTAACCCTTACTAAGCTATGTTATCTTGGGCCCTTGCAAAATGAAGGTTAAAACTACTTACACTTCTATACTATAGAAGTATCATAAAGAAAAAATGTTTTAGGAACATGTCAAACATAAATGTGAGTCACTGTCACTTAATCTTTTTCTCTCCCAGTCCTTCCATCTACTAGCTATTACTAAAACTGACTTTCCCAGATAACACAGCCCTCCTTGCCATCCTCCTCAGGACTAGCTGAACCTTTATTCATTTTCCTCGATTGATTGATTAGGACAAGAGAGTTGGAACATACCTTCTTCCCACTGCCACTTCCAGGTTCTCCCCCTACATGATATTAATTTATACTACCCCATCAAAATCCTGGTAACTATAGCTTATGGACCTCTAGGTTATTCTTTATTGCTCAATGAGTTCAGTACATGGCTCGCAGTTTTTCTCTATTCCCCTACTCCTGTCCTCATACTAGGAGATACCAATATATATTTTCTCTGTCTCTCTGTCTCTTCCTCTCAGTCTGTGTGTATGTCTATCTGTGTCTTTCCACATCCAATTGCCTTTCTGACATCACAAGATGGATGGTCAGTAGATAGCTTAAATTCAACAAATGCAAAACATTATTATCCCCCCTAAAACTTTTTCTTCTCCTGTTTTTATCACTTTAGAAAGCAACACCATCTTCCCAGTCTACAGACTTTTTTGTATTAGATCATTTTTCTGTCATTTTTGATTCTTCTTGACACTATTTAAGGTTCTCTTGGTAAAAAAAATTAGAATGGTTTCCTTCCCCATTTCCTTCAATAGATCATTTTATAGATGAGGAAATAGAGGCAAATGAAGTTAAATGATTTACTTAGGGTTACACAGCTAGTAAGTGTCTGAAGCCAAATTTGAACTCAAGAAAATCTTCCCAATTGCAGGCCTGGCACTCTATCCACTTAGTCACCTAACTGCTCACAAAAATATTGTGTGTGTGTATATACATGTATAGATAGATAGATAGATTTATATATATATATATATATTTTTTTTTTTAATTTTGTGCATATTTATGTAGACACAAAAAAGAATGTTTACATAGGTCATACATGTGTTTTCTGCTCCTTGAGGGCAATAGGCTATTTTACTTTTGTGCCTATCACTAAAAACAGTACATTTATTGCAAGTAGAAGCAAATAGAAGTTCATTTATTAAATAGCTTACCTACTTAGATTATATCATAGACTGACATTTATAAGCAACTTTAGAATTCATCTAATCTAAGCCCCTCATTTTACAGAAGAGCAAATCCAGGGTTCAGGAATTGAGTTTTCCTAGTTTACACAAGCTATATATGGAAAAGTCAAGATTCAAATCCTGGAACCCTGACCCCCAGATTTACTGTTCTTTCTGCTGTACCACATTGCTTCTTAACAAATTTCATTGAAACATCAAAGTGAATCTGAGCCAGTCAATTTGCCTCAGAATTGTAGCTGTTCCAAAAGTAATACTCCAGTCATTCACTGGGCAACTATCCCTTGCACAGACCTCTGGGCCTCTCACCACAGAATAGCCTCTTCAGTTTCAGAAATACTTTCCTATTCAGAGGTGGGAGATTCTTTGAACTGGCTAGAGCCTGTCTGTCAGAATTCCAAGTAACATGTGCTGCTTTATGTAATTACCATTTAGGGTAGTCTTATTGATTAACCCAGTTCACTTACTGTTTTAGACATTGTCTCAAAGAATTAAGGCGGGGGGTAGGGGGAGAGATAAAGTCAAAGGAGTTTTTTTTACTTCTCCTATAAAATAATTTTTTAATAAAGGCCTGTGAAATTTTGATTGCATTATCTTGAATTTTCTACACAGAATATTAATGTGATTATACTTACAAATATGCACACAGGCTCAGAAATGACTAGATTTGACAGATACATTTTGGATGTCTACTAGTAAAATCAAAAAGGAAGAATTAGAGTATATACTGGGAAGAAGTAGTACAAGATTTTCTAAGACAGTTTCCTTCCCTCCCCCACTTCGATAAAGAAAACACAACCAAAGTACTATGGGGGCTTCAGTCACTGTCAAGTGAATAAGCTACTCTCTGGGGGTAAATTAGATATTTTGGAAAGATTCAACAACTCCTTTGGGCCTCTGAGGCACATCGTTTTTAAAACAATTCACCAAAGGCTTAATTTGTGTCATAGGGAACAGTTTATTCTCTTATAAAGGCTTGGGTGCATTTTTTTCTTCCTCTAAATAGTTGCTTTAGAGAAATAGTATTGCAGAGTATTTGTAATGTAGTAACTAGAAGACCTTACAGTCAGGAAACCTAGATTCTGCATCAGGTCTGCCATTAACTTGATCTGTTGTTCTGTGGACATAGAAAATCACCTAAGACCTGTGAGCCTCCACTCCTCATCAGTGTGAGAAATAACTACATTGCCCTTTGGAAGAGTGAAGTTAAAAATCTTTCATTACACAAATGCAAAACTGTGTAACTTATAGAATAGGAACACTTGTAATCAATAGACATGTCTTTCCTATGCTTGCAAATTACTCCCCTGCTGCCCCAATAAATGAGTAAAATAGAGGTCACAATCCATCCTCACACATGAGTGTAAATCTGTACCCCAGTTACATCATTGCATCTTCCCTTGGCATTCATCTTACTTGGACGTAATCCAATCCTTCCCCTAATTCCTTATTGGCTGAGAACTATAAAGACTATAAAGAATCTAATTCTCCCACATGAGTCTCCTCCCCTAATTACATCATTACATCCTCCCCCCAAGCATGTAAGTGGTTCTCCACTTCTAATTACATTTTACAACAAATTCTAAATCCCTATTACATTACGTTACATTATATTACATTCTCCCTCCATTTTCCTTTTATTAGTTTTGTTTCCTTGTTCCCTGTTTCAGCCTCCATTTTCTAAGCTTCAACCTCAACTTTCTAATTTAAATTTCGTCCCTCTCCTCCTCTTCATAATTCTGTGGAAACCCCCTTCCTCCAACAATTTGCACAATCAATAAAATGGTTTTAGTAATATATAAAGAACTTAATTGTAGAAGTTCCTTGAGATAATGTATTTAAAGCATTTATCATTATCATTATTGACATTTATCTCCATGAAACTTTGTGCTTTTTTAAAAGTTCAGTAAATAGGAATTAGGAAATGATTCTGAAATAAGATGTCAATATGCCTATGAGCAACTCCTGTTTAATTAAAAAAAAAAAAGCTCTATATGCTTCTTTGAGGAGAACAACCTCACCCTTGAATAGGATCAACAAAATATTACTGTCCCACAAAACAGGTCTGAAGGAACCATCCACCTTTGATTACTATAGGTGCTCCCTTTGATTATTTCAAGTAAACCAACATAAAGACCTTTCTGAGAGATGATGGGAGTGTATATCCAATCCAGCCCTGGTTCATTTTGAGGTCCCATTCATTTTATGTTCAATCCTGGGTGTGAAACAAGTGTCTTGTCTCATGTCTGACTCTCTCCCAATTTCATTTAAAAAGGTATTCATCTCATGTTCATGTGTGCTAGAAGCCTAACTTCAATTACTAGTACTTTGAATTGTAATGAAAAAAAGAAGTGAATATATAGTTCAAGAACATGGCTTTGAATCTCAGATCTCTTACTTGCTACAAATATGACCTTGGTTGGTCACTTTGTCTCCATGGACTACTTTATTCCTCTATAATATGAAGATGTGACTTCTAAGGTCCCAAATAATTGTCAACCTAACAGTTCAGGGTCTCTAACCCATAAATACATTATTTTTATTAATGTTTTACACACACATACAAAAATTTATTTTTACTGCTAGAATATAGTTTACTAATATAGAATATTTTTACTGCTAATAGAATATAGTTTACTAATAGATTTTAGATCTGTAAACTGTTCTAATTTTAACCTATTCTAGATTAACAAAGTAAGTCTTCTTGTAGGACTTAATTTTTACCCTTCTTAAATTAATAAAAAGTAGTCAAGCATATACTTTATTAAGTTTTAACAAATAGCAATATTTATGCATTTAAATGTTAAATATGTACTTTCACAATAGCCATTTTCAGAGTCAAAAGTACAGTTTAATTAGTCATTTTCTTGAGCATATTCGTGAATGTCAGTGATATTGTTTCCTTCTTCTTTAGAAAGCATTATACTACTTCTTGAAGGCAGCCAAGGCAGGAAGTACAAATGCCATGGCATTTCTGGGAAAGGTACATATTTTCTTTTGATTAATACTTTAAATTTTATTGTGACACATCAGTGATGAACTAGAATCCCTCTGAGAAAATAATAATATATAAAAGCAAATGACCAGCTATTGTGTAGTCAGGATTTTATAGGCGCCAATAAACATAAAGGTCTAAAATGAAAAATTAACTACATATTATGGAAGATAACTTCATTTATTCAGGAAAAGCCTGGTCTTTGGAAATCGGTATGGAAAGCCGTATTTACCCATGAATAGGTGGGTAAAGAACTGAACAGGTCACCTGGTAAAGTAGGCTTCTACTCACGCAATGATAAAAGGAATCTATCACTTATGGGTCTTCATAAGCAATATAGACTTGCTCTCCAACACTGGGTCCTCCTTCTCTTTATGTCTCTTTTCAATCCATATCTCTCCTTTTACTTTCTTGAATAAGAACATGCATCCAGATTCCTGAAATCAATAGGGTCAGTAGCTCCTAATTTGACTTTCCCAAAGTAGAGTTGTTAATGTTTTGGAATTAAGAGGCTTTCTTCCTCCTTTCTTCCTCTCTCCATTACAAAAATCTTAAAATTTCACTCTTGCCTGCCGATCTCTCCCACCAATAGTTGACCAACTTTTTAGATTTTGTGTACTAAATTTCATTGGTAATCATGAGAACAAGCCTGTTTTTCTTATATATTCAGGATTGATGAACTCAGAGACCATGGTATGGTTGAGGGACACTGATGTACTTATTGAAATTTAGCATATGAGGAGAGGAAGACTGATTCAGAGAAATCTTGAGAAATAAGGGAGGTGTATGGAGAGAGATGGATGACTACAACAAGGATATGGATTTAACGAGCCTCAAAGAAAAGAAAAATTGTGAAATAACAGTGGCAAGAGGACAGAGAGTGAGCAGCAAACAATATGTCATCTTGATAGGATAAGAAATGCCTCAGGAGCTTTGGGAGAAAAAAATGAATGAGAAATCATTAAGTGCTGATTATGTGCCAAGCACAATGCTAGGCACTGGAAATACAAATATAAAAGTGAAAAGTTTATAATAAAACAGGGAGAGTCAACATACACTCATACAAGAGAGTAGTGGTCAGAGAAGGATATTTTGATTTGGAAAAGTTACAAGGATAGAGAATAAAAGCAAAGCAAAGTGGACATAGGAACTCTTTCCCACAGCAGTGGCTGTATAGATTTAATTATGGTTGCAGAACTGAAGTAGGAGAGTAAAAGGTATGCACAAGGTGACAAGGCAGCTGGTGAAATGATATCTAAGAAGTAGAATGAAGAAGAACTAGAACAGGCCAGATGAATTATCCCAGTCAGAACAGCAGAAATTCTAGTGTGAAGGCTCTAGAGCTGGAAAAAAGTTAATTAAGTCCTTCAGGGCATGATCTCTTGGGAGGCAAGTCCTCTGGTTGTCCAGAAAATTAAGTGAAGCATGGTTGGACTTGGCTGACCATTGTAAGATGATCACTAGTGTGTACAGTATGTTTACAAAGTAAGAACTGGAAGCTAAAAGATCCAAATCCACCAAAGCAGGGTTTCTGGTGCAAAAGAAGGTGGAAAGAATGTCAAGTAAAAAGATCCATGAAAAAAGGGAATTTCTCACCAAGAGGGAGGAGAGAGCACCATGGAATGAGAAGGGAGAAAAGAATATGAGGCTATGTGGGTATAGAACTAAAATAGGTAAAGATGAGATTCTAGGGAGTATGTGTAGGGGAAGGTGAATTTTGCATAGCAAACACTGACCATGAATTATGAAAGATAGGGGGAACTAAATCTGGAAACTGGTTTGCCGTTGCATGGAGCTATCCCAAACATTATTGTAATGATAAAATGAGAGAATATTTGTAAAGCACCTTACAAACCTTAAAGCATTATATAAATGTTAGCTATGTTATTATTATAACTGTTATTACATACAGATTAGACTGGATAATTTCTTAAGATCCCTCCTACATGTAAAATTGTATAATTCTGTATGAAATGTACAAATGACAGGATCAAAAAGGGAAGCACCTAATCCATTGCTTTCCCATCAGGCAAGATCATTCCCAAACATTCCCTATAGGTTCCCTTACAATTACTCTTCTTTGTTTTTCTTAGATGTACTTGGAAGGCAATCCTGCAGTACCACAAAATAATGTCACTGCTTTTAAATACTTTTCCATGGCTGCTAATAAGGTATGAAAATGTATCATCATGAAAATGTAAAATGTTTCATTTTTGTAAATGATGAACTAATATAGTAGAGATGAGCTTAAACCGCAAGCATTTTATTGATAATGGATGAGTTTTGTAATCTAGGGCAGTGAGATAGTACTGACAATATTAATGTTGGTGAAAACTATTCTCGCCCTCCTAATAATTATAGCTTCTAACTCTCTTAAGACATCACTCTGTGTTGCATACCAGCTGCTGATACACTTTGGTAGAGGAAGTTTCCTTCCCAAGAGTTTCATCCACAGATGAAGTCACTAATCCAAACCAAAAACAATTTTTAAAAATGTTTTAGGGCTTTAAAATGCTTTCCTCTCAACATCCCTGGGATAGCGCTCTGGTTCTGAAATCAGGAAATCCTGAGTTCAGATATGGCCTCAGCCACTTATTGGCTGTGTGACCCCCAGGGAAAACACTTAACCCTGTTTGCCTCAGTTTCCTTATCTATAAATTGTCTTGGAGAAACAAACAGTATCTTTGCCAAGAAAACCCCAACTTGGGTCAGGAAGAGTCAGACAGGACATAAACGACTCAACAAGAACATCCCCCAGAGATAAGTGGTACATATGTAAGTATATACTTATCCTCATTTTAAATGAGGAAAACTGAGATTGGAATAGAGGCCAGTCAGTGGCACAATGGGTAGAGCTTTATGCTTAGTCAAAAAAATTGAACTCAAAAGCAGCCCCAGATCCTTGCTAACTGTGTGACCCTAAGCAAGTTACTAAACTGATATCTACTTTAGTTTCTTTACTGAAAAATGGAGATAATAATAGTACCTTCTGGTGGTGTTGTAAGGATCAAATGAGATAACATTTGTAAAATGCTTTTTAGCACAGTACCTGGCACATAGGAGGCACTAAATAAATGCTTTTTATTTCCTTTTCCCTTTCCTTCCTCCTTCAAGTACCATAGGAATATTAAAGCTTAGAAGAAAATGCTCAATAAATCTTAAAAGTGCCATGTGAAAGTGAAGTATTACTAAGGAGTGAAAAAAAGAATTTTTGCCTTATTGCTAATAAAAGTAAATGATAAAAGTCCAAGGTGCACCTTCAATCGTACTATTGAAAGCTAGAAAGAAATCTAAAGATACTTTAGGCCAGCACTTCATTTTATGAATAAGAAAAATAAATTTTGGAGATGGTAAAATATTTGCCTAACTTCATAGATGTAGTGAGTAACTTTTAAAATTTAAACTTGGGTCACTGGACTCCAATTCGTGGGTTTTCTCCATTATATCCTCCTCGTCAGCAATGGGACAGACAAAAAAAAACTGACCTTTTCCCTTTATCTGTGCAGAAAAATAGTCCTCTGTCTTAGGGTACCAAAAGAAAGAAATGGAAAGAAGATAATGAAGTTCTAAATACATAGACCATATAATTGCACAAATATTACAATACTAACATCTTTTTTTTGACAAAGATACTGGAGTTGTTTGTCATTTCCTTTTCCAGCTCATTTTATAGATGAGGAAACTAAGGTAAGCAGGATTAAGTGACTTGCCTAGGGTCACAAAGCTAGGAAGTATCGAGGTAGGATTTGAACTCAGGAAGATGAATCTTCCTGACTTCAAGCCTGGTTCTCTATCCACTGTGCTGCCCTAAAACAGCTATGCTAAATCCTCTAATTCTACATAGTGTGAAATATTTTATTCCCTAAGAATTAAAAATTGGGATAATAATACAATTGTTTTGAAAAATTATTATTTTAGTAAAATCTGCTCATACCTGCTGATATTGTGGCACAAATTACTTGGGAAGACTATATAAAGCTTTCTGCCGTATGGCATACTGGATAGACTACTGAATTTTGGAGATAAGAAGTAGCTTCAAAAACCAACTCAGAAACCCACTAGCTATGTGACTATAGGAAAACCATCTAACTTTTCTGAGCATCATTTTCTATATCTGTAAAATGAGGGTGGTTGGTGGTAGTGATTGCTTCAAGAATACATGAGATCATTCAAGTGAATACTTCCTTTCCCAATGCAGATTACAATCCCTTCATGACCAAGTAGACAATTTAGTGGGGTGACCAAAAAAAGCATAGCCCGGTGGTTTACCATAATAAATCTGCCTGAGCCTAGTGATTCAGTGGATCGAGTCAGAAAGATCTGAATTCAAATTCAAATGACCCTGGAAAAGCTACTTAATTGTTTTCTGTTTTAATTTACTCAACTATAAAATAATGATAGTAATAGCACCTATATTCCAAAATTATAGAGAGGATCAAATATTTGTAAAGCACTTAGCACAGTGCCTGGCACATAATAGGTGTTAAATAAATACTCGTTCCCTTTCTTCCTCATTTGGAATCTACTATTCAGTTTATATTTTAACTCTAACTGGTTAGGACTCTCCAGAACCCATTCTACTCTGGCATAGTCTCTGAAAAGCCTGGGTCAGCACTTTGTCATGATGAGGCAACCTAGACAGCTTTAATGGACTCTCTTTTTCGATTTGTATAATTATTGTTGCTTATATTATTATGAAGTGATATTTATAATTATTCATTATTTGACTTCTATAATTATTGCTCGGTATATTTCTCTGTAATCAGATTATGGTGAAAGTGGAAGAGTCTAAAAGGGGAGGAGGAGAAAAAGAATAGGGAAAATGAAGGTGGGCAAGGATCTGGAAAACAGTGCAATTTCATCTACCCCAAATAATTTCAGATCTATGATTGGTTTATAAACTGATCTCAGCCTATTCTATTTCTATTCTATGAAATATGACCAGCAATTATCTGGGACTTGATATATAATCAAATCTGACAATAAGCTTCCCACCTTTGTATCCAAATGAAATATTAAGTCATTCTCCAGTCTATTATTTTTCATAACATAGTGTAGGTGTGGCCAAGGATTAATTCATTAACCTGATGCTTCAAAAGACTTCAATTTCTTGGCAGAAATATTTGAGTGGTTTGCCATTTCCTTCTTCAGCTCATTTTACAGGTGAGAAACTGAGGCAAACAGGCTCAAGCAACTTGGCCAGAGTCACACAGTTAGTAAATGTTTGAGGCCAGATTTGAACACATTAAGATGAGTCTTTCTGGTTCCAATCTCAATGCTTTATCTACTATACCACCTAATTGTTCCTTCTTTACCTTTAGCAGCTTGAATTTACATTCACATGTGTCCATGCCCCAATGCAAATCTATATATGTCACATCTATTATTATTTCTTTGAATCACATTATTGAAACATAGAACTTATGGAGCTTTAGACAAGAGTATGATATGGCAAAGAGTTTATTAATTTTGTTTTAATTATCTCCAAATTCATTTAGTCTTCCCACAATTTTCTGTATAAATTACACACATGCCCCTACACACTTATTAGAATTCTCCCTCCATACCACAAATTTTCTATCCATATCCAACTAGGTCTTCAAAATCCAGCTCATGTGCCCCCTTCCATGATACTTTCCCAGACTCTAGTGCACTTCAGAGTCACTTTTCCATCCACTGAAATCCTAGAGTACTTCTTGTCTGTACAATTTATTTGACAATTTAAAATATTCTACCTTGAGGCATCTCTGGCATTATTTTACTAAATATATGCATACATATATTCATACCTTATTTCTCCCACTATCTCCTCCCAAAACTAGAGTATAAGTATCATTAGAAATTATACTTCTATTTATTCCTTACAGTGCCTAGGCTAATGGCAAAAATTCAATAAACACTGGTTGAATTAGAAAACTATATATCTTGGACATAAGTTAAGTAAAATAGGGAAAGTCTTTGATCCTAGATGCTCTAAATATAACCTTTAGCACAAAGCTTCTTAAACTTTTTCTGCTCACTAACCCCCTTTTTTCCCCAAAAAATTTTTTACTGACCCCACATTCAGTAAAGTCACACTGAAATAATTTAAAATATAATAATGGAGAAGTAGAATTGAGTGAATTGTACCTAGGACCTGAGTACTACTACCTATGTGAACATTCATAAATCATTTAATGTTGAATTCAGTTTCTTAGTATCCAATGTGGGGATAATACTAATGTAGTACTTATCTCACTTCATTATTGTGAGGAGCAAATGGGATTATGCATGTTATGTAATGAATAATGTCTGTTATTGTAATATTAAGGACCTTCTAAGACCAAAATAGTTGTTGGTTGTTGTTGAGTCATATCCAATTCTGACTCAGGATCCAATGGATTGTAGCATATCAAGCTCTTCTATCCTCCATTTTCTCCCAGCATCTGTCCAAACTCATATTTATTGCTTCATAGAAGCAATATCTAAATATCTTATCTCTCTGCCATCTCCTTTCTCTCTTGCCTTCAATCTTTCCCAAAAGCAGGATTTTTTTCCAATGAGTCCTATCTTTTCATGTGGCCAAAGCATTTAAACTTCAGCTTAAGTATTTGAACTTTCAGTGATTAATCAGAAATAATTTAACTATTATATGATTTGATTTTTTTATTGTCCAATGTACCCTCAAAAGTCATCTTCAGCACTGTGATTTGAAAGTGTTGATTCTGTAGGACTCAGATTTTCATATAGTCCAACTCTCATACATTGCTATTAGATAAACCATAGCTTTGACTATATGGACCTTTGTCAACAAAGATCTTTGTTCTTTAATATGCTGCCCAGAGTTGACATATCTTTGCTTCAAGGAATAAGAGATTTTTTTAAATTTTGTGGTTCTTGTCCCTGTCTGCAGTGATCTTTGAAGCCTGGAATGTAAATTTTGACACTGCTTCTGTTTCTTCTCCCTCTATTTGCCAGAAAGTGATGGGATCAGTTGCCAAGATCTTATTTTTTTATGTTAAACACAAAACCAGCTTTAACACTTTCTTCTTTGACTCTCATCAAGAGGCTTCTTAATACTTCACTTCCTGCCATCAGAGTAGTATTGTCTGCACATCTGAGATAATTGATATTTCTCCTGGCAACCTTAATTCCAATTTTTGATTCATCTATTCTGGTATTTTGCATGATGTACTTTGCATAAAAGTTAAATAAATGAGGTGACATTTATAGCTTTGTCACACTTCTTTTCCAATCTTAAATTAATCAGTAGTTTCATGTTTTATTCTGTTACTTCTTGATCTGCACACAATTTCCTCAGGAGACAAGTAAAATAATCTAGTGCTCCCATCTCTTTAAGGACTTGCCACATTTTATTGTGATCCACACAGTCAAAAGCTTTAATGTAGTCAAAGAAGCAGAAGTAGATTTTGGGGGGATTCCCTTCCTTTCTATAGCATACCAGGCTCTTTTTTCTTCCGCTTTCTCCCAACATCTGTCCAATGAATACTTCCATGATCTAGCAAACTAGCAATTTGGTCTCTAATTCCTCTGCCTCTTTGAAAACCAAACTGCTCTTCTGGTAAATTTTGATTCACATATTGCTAAACCTAGCTTGTAGGATCTTAAGCATAACCTTGTTGGCATGTGAAATGAGTGCCATTATTCACTAACTTGATTTAGGGACATTGCCCTTCTTTAGGATTGGGGTATAAATTGATCTTTTCCAATCTAATGCCAACCGTTGAGTTTTCCAAATTTGTTGGCATATTGAGTGCAACACTTTAATAGCATCATCTTTTAGGATTTTAAATAGTTTAACTGATATTCTATTACCTCCAGTAAAGTTGCCTTATTGTTAGCAACACTTCCTAAGATACATTTAACTTCACTCTCCAGAATGTATGGTTCTAGTTCAGTAATCATATCATCCTGGTGATCAATGATGTTACAATCTTTCTTGTATAATTCTTCCATTATTCTTTCAACCCCTTCTTAATCTCTTCCATTTCTGTTGTCTCTCTCATTTTTGTTTTTTATCATGACCATTTTTGCACAAAACATCCCCTTGAAATCTCATCTCTTTACCATTCTATTGTTTTCTTCTATTTTTTGCATTGTTATTTAAGATTGCTATCTCTTTTTGACTATTCTTTGGAATTCTGCATTATTGGGTGTATCTTTCTCTTTCTCCTTTACTTTTCACTTTTCTTCTTTTCTCAGCTATTTGTAAAGTCCCATCAATCAACCGTTTTTCTTTTTCTTTGGAAGGTTTTTTTGGTGCAGCTTTCAGTACAATATTGTGACCCTGTATCCATAGTTCCCAGCTCTACTCTCTTACATCTATTCATCACTTCCACTAAATATTCATTTTTGATGTTATTTAGGTCATACCTATGTGGCCTAGTAGTTTTTCTACTTTCTTCAATTTAAGTCTGAATTTTGCAATAAAAAGCTCATGATCTAAGCTACATTCAGTTCAGGTCTTGTTTTAACTGATTGTAAAGAGCAGACTTCTTAAACGTTTCCATTTGTGACCCCTTTTTTATCTGAGAAACTTTTTCACAAGCCCAAGTTTATAGATCTATAAAATAGGTATACAAATAAAATATTTATTAATAACAAATCATAATTTTTGATTGCCATGTTCAGTTGTGTGACCCTACATAGGTTTGTAACTCATAATTAAAGAAGCCTTGGTGTAGTGTTTCTCCACATTTGATGTAGAGTATATAATCAATCTGATTTTGATATTGATCACCTAGTGATGTTCATGTACAGTCATCTTTTTGGGTTGTTGAAAAAGAGTATTTGCTATATCTAAAGAGTTATCTTGACAAAACTCTATTAGCCTCACTTTCCTGTAATTCCAATTATAGTTTGATTTTCTGCTTTAGTGTTCCAGTCCCTTATGATGTATATGACTTTTTTTGTTGTTATTTCTAAAAGAGCTTATAAGTCTTGATAGAAGTGATCAATTTTAGCCTTTTAATCAGTGATTAAGACATCAAATTGTATTACCCTGATGTTGAATGGATTACCTTGGGTTGAAAAGATAACAGTTTATTATTTTTGAGATTGTGACCCAGTGCCACTTTTCTTACTCTTTTATTGACTATGAATACTATTCCCTTTCTTTTAAGAGATTCTTGCCCACAGTAGTTTCAATTGAATTTAATTCACTCTTCCCATCCATTTAATTCACAAACACCTAAGATATCAATGTTTAATTTGTCCTATTTGACTACTTACCAAGCTTACCTTGGTTCATAGATGTTTCATTCCAGATTCCAATGCAGTATTGATCTTGATATTTATATTGATTTTTTCTTTTTGTCATCAGACACATCCACAACTGAATTTCCTTTTAGCTTTGTCCCAGTTGCTTCATTAATACTGGAATAATTGTCTTCTGCTTTTCCTCAGTAGCATGTTGGACCTGAAGGGCTCATCTTCTGGTAGTTATATTTTATCATTTTAATACTGTCCACAGGATTTTCTTGGCAATGATACATAAATGATTTGCCATTTCCTCCCATGGATCACCTTTTGTCAGATCTCTGGACTATGACCTGTCCTTCTTGGGTAGTTCTACATAGTATAACTCATAGTTTCATTGAGCTATACATGCTTCTCCCCAACAAAAGTGATTCAGGGGAGTCTAAAACAGCTCAAGTAGCCCGACACATGTCCAAGTTGTAAGTTTATTAGAAGATGAGCTACTCCCATAATTATATGATACTTTTTCATATCATAGGTGAATATAAGGTGCCTGATTTTGCTCCAGCTAACTCCCATTAAGTTTCAATATTCGCAGATTAGATTGGGACAGAAGGTTTATACGGAGAAGGAAAATTATATCCCCTGATCTATATAAGTATAGAATGTCCTTTTAACTCGTTCAACAACCTACTCCCTTGATGTATATGTATGAAGAATTAAGCTAAAACTTTCATTGAATTTTTTTAAAAACATGATAGTCTCACAATTCCCTTGAAATATTTTTTTCACTATGTTTATAAGGGAAATCATAGTAAATAGATTGATTTTTAAATGAACATGCCATAGATGCTACCTTACCAACCTGCATGCTACTGGAAAGTAGATGGTAACTTGTATCTTCAAGAAAAATGAACCAACAGTTTTGATGAATAAAAAACAAGAAAAATAATCATAAACTTCCATTTAATTCTTATTAAGCTTAAGTTTGATTTCTACTGCTAGGTTTGACTCTATGGTACTAGGCATTTCAGAGATTTTTGATACTCTTCATGATAAATGTGCAATATTAATATAAATTAATTAAATTTAATATTAATTAAATAATTTAATTAATACTAATAGATTAATCTGGATACATATTTGCACATATGTTATAATGAGGAAATATTTAACTTAAACTTAACTTTTGCTCATCTGTAGTGGTAAAACAAGGAGAGGGTGCAAATAATTTGAAATCCAAGTAAACACAGAATCTAATCCAGCCTGTTCCCACCTTTACCTCTTCTTACATCTTACTTTCTTTCACATATTCTGTGCAGTAACACCTGCTCTTTCTTGCACAAGACACACCATCTTAAACTTTGTGCGTTTTTCACTGGAAGTCTCCCACAACTGGAATTGTTTCCCTCCTACCTTCTTTTAGGTATTAGTTAAAATCTTATCTTCTGCAAAAACCCTTTTCCATACCCCCTTAATGATAGTACCTTCCTTCTAAGATTAGCTCCAATTTATCCTGTATATATTTTGTTTGTACATAGTCTTTTAGATGTTATCTTCCCATTAGACTGTGAAAGCAGGATCTACTTTTAACCCTTTTTTGTACCTCCAGGGCTTACCATTGTACTGTATTTATAGGAATCATTAATAAATGTTTGTCAATTTGACTTGACTATATAACACAGTGAATAGAATGTCTCAGTTGAAAATTGAATGGATGCTCATCAGGTTGGGAAATGGTTAAATAAGTTATCCTGTATGTATGTCACGGAATATTATTGTTCCATAAGAAATAATCAGCAGGATGATTTCTGAAAGACCTGGAGAGACTCATATAAACTGATGCTAAGTGAAGTGAGTAGAATGTATTAGAACATTGTATACAGCAACAAAATTATGTGATGATCAACTGTGATGGACTTGACTCTTTTCAACAATGGAGTAATTCAGGACAATTCAGAAGGATTTGTGATAGAATCATCTGCATCCAGGAGCAGGACTGTGGGAACTGAATGTGATCATAACTTAGTATCTGTACCTTTTTTATTATTGTTTGCTTGCTTTTTTTTCTTTCTGATTTTTTTCCTTTTTGATCTGATTTTTCTTGTGCAACATAATAAATGTGTAAATATGTATAGAAGAATTGCAATGTTTAACATATATTGGATTGTTTGCTGTCTAGGGGAGAGGGAGTATGGGGAGAAAGGAGAGAGAAAAACTTGGAACACAGGGCTTTGCAGGGGTGAATATTGAAAACTATCTTTGCATGAATTTTTCAAAAGCTATTATTAAACATTTTTTTAAAAAGAAAAAAAAAAAAGTATGTCTCAGACTCAGGAAACCCTGAAGCCAAGTCCCACTCCTTATTAGCTGTGTAACTTTGGGCAAGTCACTTAAACTCTCATTGCCTCCCAGATAACTCTAAGATTCTAAGTTACGTGATAGTTATTGATCTTCATTGATAGGAATTTGTTCATACCAATTAAATTAAAGATCCAGAACCTCCCAAAATATATTTTCAAACTTTATTTAAGCACTAAGGTCAAATCTAGTGGTCATCCTGCCATCTGGGGGAGGGGGTGGGGGATAAGAGAGGAAAAATTGGAACAAGAGATTTGGCAATTGTCAATGCTGTAAAGTTACCCATATATATAACCTGTAAATAAAAAGCTATTAAATAAAAAAATAAAATAAAATAAAAGAACTAAGGTCAACACCCCTTTCCCCTAATCTGTTTGGCCAGTTGTTGTTCAGTCTTGTCCAACTCTTCATGACCCCATTTAGAGTTTTCTTGGCAAAGATACTGAAGTAGTTTGCCATTTCTTTTTCCAGCTCATTTTACAGATGAGAAAACTGAGACCAACAGAATTAGGTGACTTACCCAGAATCATACAACTAGTAAATGTGTGAGGCCAGATTTGAATTCAGGAAGGACGAGTTTTTCTGACTTCAGGACTGGCACTTTATCCACAGTACCACTTAGTTGCCCATTTGAAAAGAACTACTAACAAATGGGGAATAGAGAATTCTGAGTTTCACTTTTTCTTTTCTTCTCTTCCTACTGATGGAAGTGAAAGTGATGCGGGAAAGATTCCAATCTTTGATTCCCAACCCCCCCCCCCCCAGTTAATGTAAATTACCCTTTGACTCACAAATCCTGGTCCCTTTGAATTCCAATAAAAGATCGGGACCTGTCCCAGCCCCACTCTGATCTGAGCCAACTTTGGGGCTACACCCCAAAACCCCTCGAGCTAAGTCTCCTATTACAAAAGAGCCACGCTGGGAACCTCTCTTTGCAGAGATTCCAAACATGGTAGCCATGTGAGGACCCTCTGTCCACTGGACCCTCTGTCCAGTGCCCTCCTTATCTCTACCTTCTATCTCCTACTTCTAAACTCAATAATAAACCTCTTTTATCAATCTAGCTCTCTAGGCCAATAAATGCTTTTATTGGGAATTCCGCGCAGCTACTAGACCTCATATACCGCCGTATCCTTGCGCCAAATCCAAGGGGGTTGCAGGGGAGCTCTCTTTGACTTCCTGTACCCCAAATCTGCCACTAGACCTTAACTAAATCCTAATTTCATTTAGGTCCCCCAAATCTAGACCTCAACATTTGGTCTATACCTCAACAAAAGGAAGATCTAATGAGAATAATGTATGTAAACCACTTTGCAAACCTTAAACTAACATGTACATTTCAAATAATGTTATCAAAAATAGCCAAAAATAGGAAGGAGATGCAAAAAAGTGAGTATGATTCATGTTCTAAATAATCTAATTATTATTTAATGCTAATTTCCTTTAGTAAATTCTTTCAATAGTTTGCTAGGAGTTTTAAAAATTATGTTCATAATACATCATTTTAGGGCAATGCAATTGGACTCCATGGACTTGGCCTTATTTATTTTCACGGAAAAGGAGTTCCTGTGGTAAGTAGATTATACTAACCTTTCACAATTTGGGGAAGAAAGATAAATTTCATGATAATTCACTGTTCACATGTAAATCAAGATCTTTGTAAGCTGAATTCATCATGTCTTACAAGAGAGGATAAAAATCAGTAATATATTTTCCCTAAAGGGCTAGACAAAGGAGTAGCAGTAAGTGAGGAGGTGGGACATAATTTATTAAGATCCCAAGTATGATCCTAGCTAACTGATTGTCAGTCTTTTGATCATTATTCAACAAAAGCTATTTGCTATGTAATTTCTTAGAAAGCATGGAATAATTTTTGTTTTGCCTTTTCTTTTGACAGAAAAATTGTTAATATAATGACATAAAAATTGTTAATATCAAAAAACCCCAAAATTGTTCATATCAATTGTAATATCATATTCTACTCCCTCCTAATGATCCCAGTGATGTCAATTCCAGTAGTCCTTGAATTCCTACTTTTAAGATATTTTCAATTAGATTGAGTTGAGCCATACCCTGAGTCCTCCCCATTCTGTGACTTTTTTCTTGTAAACAAAGTCAGTTTGATCCAAATCAGCTTCAAAAATGAAGTGGTTTTCCTTGCACAGATTTCTGGGAACAGCTGGCATTTCATGAGCAGGGTTTACTACCTAATATGATCCTTCCACCTCCTTTTCTCCAAAAAGTATAAGAACTTTTCCAGTAGGTCTTCTAGTGGGACATCCCCCCAGAGTGGTAGTTTTGCTAAATTATCGCAATTAAAGATGCTTTATTCCTCCACTTATCAGTTTGATTTATTTCAGGACTTGATACTTTACATTCCATGAATATAACAGACACATAATAAATACTTGTTGAGTTGAATTGAATTTTATTAAAATCAGAGATAATTCCTAACACATAGTAGGCCTTTAATAAATGCTAGCTGACTAGCATACTAAATATAGTCATCTTTATGACAAATAAAGTAACAGAGGTCAGGGAAGTTCATGGTATTTCTGATACTATTTACTTTTTTTTAGAAAGAGTGTTTTGTTCTGCCCTTCAAAAAATATAGAAGATAATTGTTACCATGGTGTTACACATTTACCTTTGAGTTACAGAATGTAATTATCTTCCAGGATTACGATGAAGCTCTTAAATTGTTTCAGAAAGCTGCAGAGAAAGGTTGGCCAAATGCACAGTATCAGTTAGGATTCATGTATTACTGTAAGTACTATAAATACTGCTTCTTTGTTCAGAATAATAAATACATTATTCATTTCTTCCCTCGTGAAAAAGAAATAAAGGGTTGGTAAATTGGAGGTTTTCCCTTAAGTGATCTGCACACAATTGGATACTCTAGATCACTCAGTGGTGAAAGATTGCTCATTCCTAACCTTTTAAAAATGAATAGCATTGAGGCAAAACCAAAAAAAATTTTTTTAAATGAATAGTCTTCTTTTTCTCCTTTGAAATTTCAAAGGGGGGTAGTGATAGACCTTCTGAAGGGAAAGTATGGGAAGATGTGGGTCCTGAATTTTTATGGGGCAGAATGATGCTCAGTTGATTTCAGCTACATCATCTGTTCCTTGGTAGCTAGGACAGTTTGCTATCCACATATTTTATCAGTGGCAAGCACAGGAGAAAACCTGAAAGCAGTTATCTTCTCTACCTACTTCCTTTTTGGGAGTATCTAGACAAGGCTATTCTCTAAGCAGAGTAGGACCTACCAGAAACAAATCAGTGGCTTCCAGTCTTTGCCGTCAACTCCTCTGCCATTGTCAGGGGAAAATCAAACATCATTCCTTGTTTCTAGTTTGCTCTACATGCAGTTCTAGACCCAAGGTTCCCTTCTTCCAAAAAAGAAAGTGAAAATTAACAGACTGGGTCCAATAAGGCTTCACATACCTTAGTGAATCATCCTGCCTCATTTCCTTTTTTCCCTAAATTATTAGCCAAGTTCTGAGCAGCCCAGAGTGCATTTGGAAAGACTGATCTTAGTCTGGAGTGACTCCAGATGGTTTAAACCTCTTACAGACTGATTTTTGAGGGGATGTTGTTAACAAGGGCTAAGCCACCATTTAGTGTAACTTGGTCTTCAAGACCTGTTGGGTCATCCCAGAAACATTCCTTAGTTTGCTTCTGTCAACCTTTTTCCAGAGTTCAGTTTAAAAAAGACAAACAGAATTAGAATATGTAATGCTGGAGAAACTGAGCAAGACAAAGATTAGAGAGTATTTAATAATTTATTAAATGGAGAGATATACTGGAATCAAATGGATCCATGCTTTGGTCCCAGACTATCGGCTCCTAGAATCCGCAATCAGAATTCTCAATGACATATATACACGTGGCTCAGACCTAGAGGATAGACTGAGGCAGGGGAGGAGTCAGGGTACTGAGAACGGGAATATTCTAATAATTTGGGATTACAGAATGAGGAGATGGGGATATTCCTGATATTCTAATTAGTTGGGATGAGGAGAGGCACTTGATCCCTGTTAAGTCAGGAAAACCTGAATGCAAATCCAGTCACAGATACTTATTATTTTGCTCCTCTGGGCAAATTATTTAACCTCTGCCTCAGTTTAACTGTAAACTAGATTTAAATATAAACTATAAAATAGATTTCATAATGTTGAGGTTGGGAAGAGATCCTAAAAGGTTGGGGTTGCAGACTGGTGTCATGAGACGTAGTGTCTCAAAAGAATTTGTAGGCTTGAACCCATATCTAAGTCAAAGGGACAAAGTTTATTGTAATTGTAATGCCAATCGAAAAGGGCTAAGTTCCAAAAGAATTTAGCAAAAATCCTGAAAGAAAAGAAATTTATAGGACAAAGTTAATCTGAGCTTCATGTTACTTATTTGCTAATTTTATGGTTTACAAGTGGGTTTGAGGGGAGTCTATTTACTATTGTCTCAGGAACTTGGTTATCACTGACCAACAAATTATCTATCTGACAGTAATGACAGAACAGTAATGTTCCAAGGCTAGAAGACTTTGAAATCATTGACAGATTATTAGAACAATAGCATTCTTAGGTCAGAGGGCCTCAGGATAGCTAATATATCTTCCCTAAAATCTAAGGGAAGAAATGCTATTATATTCCTAGGCCAGAAGACTTTGACAATCATTGATGGACAGATTTCCATGACAATAGCACTCCAAGGTTATGAGGGGAAATTCGGGATAACAAATTTCAAAGCCAGAAGACTTTAGAATCACTTAGCACCCCAAAGTCAGGGAGATCTCCCTACTACTGCCTCTCCTAGAAGCAATACTCCATCATTTCTTCTCTCAAGCAGTCACGCCTCAAATTCATTTAGGACAAAGGGACAGAGATATCATCTTCTGGAGCTACTTCATGCTAATAAAGAGTGTAGTGGGGTCCAGACTGAGGAGGGGAGACATGCGACTTGAAGATGGTGGCAGCAACATCTAGGGGATGTTGAGTGTCAGAATCAGCCCATAATACTCAGATTAAACCAGTAGTTCATAGCTTGTAGTCTAGAGGAAACAAATCTCACAAGTAGGTTAAAAATGTGGAGCCAAAAATGAGCAAAAATAGAATAACTAACAGTGGAGTTAGTATAGGGATTAGTAGGAACAATAGCCAGGAACCCTATCCAGAGGAAAACTGGGGGGAAGGGGAGGGGAGATGAGACTTTCATGAATGTCTTGCATCCAGCCAACTTTCTCTAGGATCCTCCCAATATGAAGCTCAACCTTCCCTGAGTTGTTGATGTACATGCCACAAGAAGTATTGGCAAGGGCACAGACACCACCACTGGAGGCAAAGAGATAATCCAAGGCCAACCTATTATCTAAAACCATGTTAGTAAGAGACTCCAGAAATTCTTGGCTCTCTCAGAGAGAGTTTGAAGTTTCATTGGCCAGTTGGTTGACTGTAGCAGTCAGGTTGAAGAGGATATTCTCATGTTCTAAATATCCTAACCCAGGGAACTAGCATTGCTGTGTCTTTCCTGAAATACCAAAGAACATTTTCCCCAAATCCCTGATTTTGTCTCCTTGAATGGGTGGGAGCAGTGTTTGAAGCAGGGACATTATACACAGTGAAAGGAACACTCAGGTGGCCTAGGGTGCAAGCACCATAATGTGTAAAAGGTAGGAATTGGGTAGAGAGGATGACGGGTTGAGGAGGGTTCCAGTCAAAGGCATTCCTTTTAACAGATCTCTCAGAAACATCGAAGTAAAATGGAAAACCCATTTTACAAAGCAAAGCATATTCTTTAGGTGACAGATGGTAGCTGAGGTCAAGTTCTGTAGTAGCTTCCTAGTTAGTTGCCCCAAGGATGATTATAATTAACATGACATTATAGCAATAAGAATGTTAGTTCTCGGGAGGTTATGAAGAAGCTTCAAGGAAGATGGTGTAGAAGCTTGTGAGTGAATCTGCCAGAATAATTTTGGAACAGTTATCCTACAATTATTTCTGGGCATGGCCCATAGCCATAGGTACGGTGAGCCCTTACCCACCTGTACAGCTAGTACAAATAGAAATGGGAAACTGAGTCAGAAGGATCCCACCTTCAGCAGAGGCTAAAGTTGTTCTCTCAGCTCTTTCCCAGATAAGACATCTACCTGGGACAGTTCAGGAAGGCATTCCTGTGAATAACTTAGGGCATTTCTCTCTAATGGTGGGTTACTGACTTAATCTTCAGTCAATCATTCAAAACTCAAAAGAATATCCATTACAGTACCAAGAGATTTTATCTCTAACAGCAAATTCTACTAATCCCAGCTTAGAGCTAGATACATTATTTTATAAGTTTACCAGGACACATAGATGATTTCATGTAACATGTTTTCTATGTTTAAACTTGTCTTGGTGCATAGGATCAATCATTATACAAGCTTATAGATTATTAATAAACACATTCCTTTTTTAGGAACTATAAATCCTAAACAGGCTCATTTCTCAGGGCTGATGACCTTGCTTACCCTCATGGTTTCAAGAAAACAGACAAGCTTACAAATTAAGGGGAATCTTAGAAGCCCTAGAGAAGGGGCTGAGTTTGCTGTTGCTCACCCCAACTATTCTTTGTATTTTCATTGGCTGTGCTGTTTGATAATTCCTCCCACTCTATGTAGGGGAAAAGGTGCTGCACACCTCATTTTTGGAGGTGAATTAATAAGGCTTGCACCTCATCCCTCTTGTTCCACACACAGTGACTACCAATTTTAGATTTAACATGATTGACAATAACTCCAAATAACTTAGTTAACAATTTAAGAATTTTCCTAAGTAATAGCCAAATAGTCTTAGATATAATTTCTATTCCCTTAAATAAGTTTCCCTTTTGTTTTAGGGAGAAAATAAGACAATTCTTAAAATTGAGACAGAACAAATTTTAAAATTGATTTAATTTTAGTTAATGAAATTCCCTAAGTTCTGATTAAATGTTCTAGACAAACTGAACTTCCATTTGGTTATATTCCAATTCATGCAAATTAATTTCTCATGGAAAAGGATTAAGGAGCCAATTTTTACTGACAGGGCCCTCAGAAGTCTGACTCTAGATAAACTCAAAAGCAGGCTGTTTGTTACCAGAGTCTTTAAAGTAGTAGCAAACTGCTTTTCTGTTTTACTTAAGTTCCCAAACTCTTATATTTTCTGTTAACAGTGAGTGCAAATAGATTACAATTTCCATATTGCTTTAGTGGGCTTTGATTAGAGCTCCTTTAAACTATTTTTACTATCATGTCCCAAATAACAAATTAGAAATCATTTATTTCAACATTGTCATTGTATATTGGTCACATCTAAAAACCCATATAAAGTTATCAAATATAAAGCAATTAAATCCAGTAAAGCAGTTAATATTAATATAGCATGTTTTATTCTAAGCACTTTTGCAATCATGTGATTTTCACAACAATAATTATTTCTCTTTGCAAATCAGAAAACTGAGCAAAGATAAAATAATTTGTCACAAATTACATAGCTAATACATATCCACAACTGAAACAGAGAATGGTGGGTTTACTAAATGCAGAAGCTTATTGGCTTTCTTACCTCACACTGCCATTCTATGTGGTATCAGGGATGCCCAGATCCTTCCCAGGCAGTTGCTAAAAGCTGGAGTGACTGGTGCCAGGATCGCCTTTTGATGGTAGTTTCAGGTGCCAGGGCTCAGGGATTGCTGACCATGGAGCTTGACCCCCATTCCATCCCCATTCCCCCAAGCTGGTTTGGGGAGGTGTTTGGACAAAGTTGTGTGGGTCTCCACTGCTGTTGCTGCTTCCCCTATTTGTACAGATGGGGCAGAATTTGAGATTCCCTATGGTTTCCCTATACTTTAGCATTCTCTTTTCTTAATCTGATCTGAGATGGAGACTAGCAAACAGAGGGATTTGGGTTACATTGATCTTGTTAGCAATCTCCATAACTGAGATACACTCAGGACTCCAGGGAGCGGAGTGGAGAGAGTTCCTTAAAACCTTCTGGGATGCTTTTCCAAAGGACCAGAGGGGGACTCCAGACAAGACAGAAGTCAAGGAAGGGTTAGTAAAAAGTTGCTATTTGCCTAGTTGTTGTTTTTTTTTCTTTCAGAATAGGGTAAATTTCTGGAACTATCCCTAATGTTTCAGAAATTTTTCTTACAATCTTAAAATGACTAATTGCCAAACTTCTTAATCGTGGCTCTCAAAACTTTGAGAATCTGCTAAGATACTATTTTACTTTAATTAGCTAACTTTATTTCTGCAGCCCCCAGCTTGGTCAAAGCTGAGGTCCTTAGGAAAAAATTAGGCTTTTTCCCTTTTTAAGGTGGGAGTCATAATCTTCTCATCATTGTAACTACAGCATAGAAGTTTTTTCTTTTGTTTTTGTTCTGTTGGTTGCATTTTAAATCTTTCCAAGCAACAAAATCTAGCTCACAGAACAAATGTGACATGGACATTCTGCACAGAGATGCAGACACAGACAAAAATGACATGTAATAGGACAGTCCCATCTTTGCCAAAAGCCATAAAATTTTGCTAAAAGCCATCCTATAGCATTTCATCTCCTCTGGTGTCCCAGAGAAGGTAAAAAGGTAGCAAAAATTCTCTAGGAACTTTGCTGGTAATCCCAAGAATTTCCAAGTCTGGCCATCCCCAGTTAAAAATTTGCTGAGCGTGGAGTTCAAGACTGCCCAGAGAAGTCTTCTCCCAATTGCTTGGGGTGTTCCAACTATAGGACTGAGGGAGAAAAGATGGGAGGCTACCTTCACAAGGAGGGAATCAAGCCAGGGGAGACTAGATTCTCCTTGTAGGGGCCATCAAATGTTGAGACTGGGAAGGACCCCCAAAGGTTGGTGATTCAGACTGGTGCCACGAGGTGTCTCAAAAGAATTTGCAGGTTTGAACCTATATCCAAGTCAAGGGGCAAAGTTTATTGTAATTGTAATGCCAAAGAATTTAGCAAAGGACTGGAGAGAAAAGAGATAAATTTTTAGAAATAAGTTGATCAGAGCTTCATGTTACTTATTTGCTAATTTTATGGATTACAAGTAGGTTTGAAGGGTGGTCCATTCACTATTATCTCAGGAACTTGGTTATTACTGACCACAGATTATCTAACAGTCAGTAATGTTTGTAGGACTATCCTAAAGCTGGAAGATTTTAGAATCATTGACAGATTGTTAGAACAATAGCATTCTTAGATGAGAGGGATTCAGGATCACTAATATATCTCTCCTAAAATCTAAGGGGAGAAACATTATTATATTCCTAAATCAGAGGACTTTTACAATCATTGACGGACAGATTTCCAGAACAATTGTACTCCAAAGTTGGAGGATAGGGACCTTGGGATCCCAGATTCCAAAGCCAGAATTAGAAACACTGACAGATTTTCAGAACAGAAGCACCCCAAGATCAGGGGGAACTTCCTTATTACTCCCTCCCTTAGAAGCTATACTCCTTCAATAATAACACCTACTTCACAGGCTTACTGTGATTATAAAATGAGATACTATTTGTTAGAACAGCACCAGATACAGTAACAGACATGCAGTAGAAGGTTAATATATGTTTTTTCTCTTCCATTTGCTCTAGCCAAAACAGAACCCAGAATATTGTTCCAAACCTAGAAGTCAAAAGTGTTCTTAAGTCTTTTTTTTAAATCACCTTAGAAAAAAATCACTGCCAATTAACTTTATTAAGAAAAAAAATAGTTTTTTTTTCTTTTTTAATAAAAGTCTTCAATGGTTCTTCATTAATTCTATGAACTATTCTAGGATAGATTTCCCTTCTGACTTGATTTTCAAAAGAAAGTCTTAACAAACACTTTTCAGATGGGAACAGGGGAGAGAAGCAATGTGGGGAACCAATTTTGTTCTGAAAGGATTCTTTTAATCCTATTTAAAATCATAGCCATCAAAATGGCATTTTATATTCATAGTTTGTAACTAAAAACAGAAAAAAGGTGGTACTTAAATCAATTTTAATTTTCAGCTGGCTCTGGAGTGTGGAAGGATTATAAACTTGCCTTCAAATATTTTTACTTGGCATCTCAGAGTGGACAACCCCTTGCCATTTATTATTTGGCTGAAATGTATGCTTCAGGAACTGGAGTGCTGAGATCATGCAGAACCGCAGTTGAGGTAAATAATGAGCTTTTTAAAGTACTAGTCATTTATCATGGTGATGAGGAGACCATAGCTTTCTTGAGCTATGGGTATTTTCAATTTTACAGCTATTGTATCCTTTGCTCTTCTTTACAACATGGATGTGTGCCCTAAGGGAAGAATAATGATAGAATTTAGATGGGGAATGGGAGAGAGACAGACCAGTCTCATTCCTTCTGTCTGGAATTGAGTTTTTCATAGAGTTTGTGACCTTCCATTGAATCCTTCTGGTGTCCATCAAATTTGAAGTCTCCGTTTAAATTCATTGAAGTAATTTCTAATCAGTCTTTGATCAAGTCATTCAGGCTACTGACCACATCCATTTGAGAGAAGAGTTGCTCCTTGAAGGAACATGAGACATACACACACCCTCAATGGAGCCTTTTCCTTCCTTCCCACAGTTCAGGGGTCCTTAAGTGTTTGAATGATTGGATGACAACTTAGGGACTGATTTCTTAAGCCTCAATCAAGGAAGTATTTTTCAAAATCCTACTCAGTATTTCATTTTCCTTCATTGATTTATCAAATACTTCCTCTGCATCACTATAAATACTTCCAATGTTGCATCTGGCCTCTGTGAAACTTAGTTCAAAAGCTGCCAGCTAATAATCTATCTTTAGATTTGTTACTTTGCCAACTTCCTAATGAATTATGTATGGATAGCCTTTTTTGGTTACATAAGGGCTATTCAGCTAAAGTTGAAGTTGACCTCCCATAGAAAGCTGCCCTGGCAGTCATATCACCTATACCCCAGGGGGACCATTTTCCCTTTATCCTCTTCTTTCCAGGGCATCCAGGACTTTAGGACTCCTTTACACACAGCAGCATTGTCCAGGAAGGCCATTTATTTTAAATAGAAGTCGATAAGCACTTGTCTTGCAAAATAGCCCTTATTTAAGTCAGCAAAGTGAACATAGGCTTCCTTGTTGAAGCTAAAAAAATGAACTGCTATATTTTTATACTTCCAAAATGCATTAATTCTTCTTCCTATATAAACTATGCTTTTAAAACCCGAACTTTCTGAACAACTTGACCAGAAGGAGTTAAAATACTGGTCATTCATCATTTGCTTGAAATTAAATACAAGATCTTTTTGAACCTGTTTGATTTCTCATCCTCTTTATACAGCTTTACAAGGGTGTTTGTGAACTGGGCCGCTGGGCTGAGAAATTCCTGACAGCATACTTTGCCTATAAGGACGGTGATATAAATTCATCCCTTATTCAATATGCATTGCTAGCAGAAATGGGGTATGAAGTAGCTCAAAGCAATTCAGCATTCATTTTGGAATCTCGTAAGATAAGTTAAAATTCTCCACTATTCCTTCATCATATATACATATATATATATATACCCAATATGACTTGACTACAGGGGGTCCTGGAAGCACACTAATGGAATATCTTCTTTTTTTCAGAAAAGGCTACCATTCTTGAGAAAGACCAAATGTACCCCATGGCACTTCTTCTGTGGCACCGAGCTGCAGTTCAAGGTATAGGACACCAAGTTAAAAATAATTTGTGACTTTCTATTCCTGTTAGTCTGATTTGCTGCAGCCAGTTTCTTAGCTTGTAGAGGCAGAAAGGAGGAGAATATCAAATAGGTGACATGTCATGCTCTACTGATATTAAGGTCAGCATTGAGTTAGCTTTACTTCAAACAAGAATTTAATTCATTTCTGCAAGGATGTCTTAGCTTAAATAAAGTCAGAGGTATTTTTGAATATCCATAACATCCAAACATTAGGCTGAAAAGTGAAAAAAAAATATGTACATGCATATTTGTACATATGTACATATATAAGTAGAAATACATGTATATTTATGTATATATATATATGAATGACATATATAATTCAAATGAATTAGATGACTAAAGACTTCTTTAATGAGAATTATTGTGAATCATATTCATATAGCTTTATAAACCTTATATTTGTGTGCCTGGCATAGAGTAGAAATTTAATAAATGTTTGTTGACTTTACCATAAAGTGTAGCATTATCATCCCCATTTCACAGATTAAGAAATTTAGGGTTAGAGAGATTAAATAATCTGCCCACAGTCACACAATTTAAAAATGTGGAGCCTAGAGCAGTGGTCCTCAAAGTGTAGTGCAAAGAATTGTTGGGGTCTCTGAAACCCTTTCAGAGGGTCTACAAATTCAAAATTATTTTTTATTTCTAATATAGTAAATAGCTATAAATATAACCCATGTAAACAAAAATTCTTTGAACAGATCCTCGATAGTTTTTAAACAACATGAAGATACTGAGAACAAAGATTTGAGAACCACTGGCCTAGAGATTCTGGTTCCTATGTACTTTTCATTACCACACAGACTACATGGCAAAAGATCAATGTTTTCAAACCACATTCTCTTCATTTCTTAATAAATGATTTCAAGAGTAGGGGTTACTTGGTGGTCAGCCTTCTGGTGATGAGCTTCTCTGGCACCGAATAGTGCCAAAGTAACTCATTTTCATGTGTTTCTATAAAATCTCATATTACTGATTATCACAACTTGTAAAACTTCCCTGGTGATAGCTGACAAAGTTCAATAAAGAAAACCCAATATTAAGAATTTCTTTTCTAGCTATTACGCTTCGCAGTCAGGAAGACAGACATTTAAATACTGCCTCCAACATGCCATATTATCCTAGACAAGACACTCTTTCAGTCTGTTTTCCCTGCTGCTAAATTGGGACAACAATAGCACCTACCTCAAATACATACATACATACATATGTATATTATACACACGTGTATACACATATATATATATATATATATTTCTTTGTAAGCCTTAAAATTCCATATAAATATTTTATGCTTTTGTCTGATTAGATGCAACTACAGTTGTTAACATTTGTTTTTTAAAGTTTTGAGTTTGAAATTCCCTCCTTCTCTCTTCTCCTCTCCCTTGAGAAGGCAAGAAATTTAATGTAGATTATATATGTGGAATCATGCAAAACATATTTTCTATATTAGCTATGTTGCACAAAAAAGGGAAAAAAGAAAAAGAAATGTTAAAAAACAGTATATTTCAATCTGCATTCAGATTCCATCAGTTCTTTCTCTGAAGGTAGATGTGCTATAGAAATACTGACCATCATTATCAGAAGAGACATTTATATAGTGTTTAAGGATTTTGGTTTTATAGACATTTTCCTGTTTAACTCACACAAAGGCCCAAGCATAAAGGGCAGGTATTATTATTTCTATTTTACAAAAAAAGGAAACCGATTCAGAGTATCAGAAACCGATACTAGGATCTGAATCCCAGCTCATTGCTCTTTCCATTCTATCATTCATTTAAAAAAAGAAAAAAAAAAAAAAAAACAACTAAGAGGTAGAGAGAACCAGAGTAATCCCTTTATGTAGTAATATTGTGGGTTAGGCTCCATTGACACCATTCTCCTTTTCACTGCAGTTTTCAGCAAGAGACTTCTATTATTCACACAGAAGTATATTATTAAAGTAGAGTGATGCTGCAAGCCGGCCACTTCTGTCACTCACATTTCTGAAACTCTATTGCCTATGAGAACAATTTTACTTCCAATGAGGTTTCTTAAAAATGCTTCATGCTAGAATCAAATCATTTCCTTTCACAGGAAGTGAATATAGTATAAAAAATAATTCTAAACCCATCTTAATACAAGGACTAGAAAAGGACACCTTGATGGCTCCTCAGAGCCAACTGAGATAGTAATGCTGCATCAGGCCATCAGGGTGGCTTAGTTTGGAGACATTTCCTAAAAAAAGAAAAGGCTGTGTTTCACAAAATGCAAACACTGGGTTGGGGAAATAACACAGAAATCACTCAGCCTCATCAATCAGCTCAATTGCCACAAACTCCAATTATTCCCAACAAGTAAGTATCATAAAAGAGCAGAATAAGAAGAAAAGCTGAGAACTGAGAATTCTGGGAAATATTAATGTCTCCTAAACATGATGAGCAAGTGATTAAAGATAATAGGGACTGACTGGAGGTCAGTCTGGAGCTATGACTTTAACTGTGTAAAGAACCTTGGATAAAATTGTCTCCTAAATATAAGGTATCTAAAGATAATAGGGACTCACTAGGGATCAGTCTAAAATTAGGGTTTCAACTATTATAAAGAAATTTACTGATTAAACTTTTTCAATTAATAGTTAATTGATGATGCTTGTTTTGGCTAGCTACCACAGGGAAAGATATTTATTCCAACATTGTCCCAAGACTTTGTCAAATTGCCCTCAGGCCAATGAATTAGAAAGTCATAAAAGAAAAAGAAACAAATCTACTGCCCACCCTGACCCATTTTGTTAGAAAGATCCTGAATCATATAAGCACAGTCACCACCCCTAGGCTATGAACTCTTTTGGAAAAACCCTTGTGATCCAATCATCATTTTTCTCTGTGTCAAGATGTTACTGATTCTAGTTCATGCATATCTGAAAAGACTAGAAAAAGGACTCAGAATGAGCCATAAAAAAGTCATTGGGTTTGTGACATAAATTTACCAACAATAAAAATATAATCATCATCAGGGACTTTTATATAATACACTAGGGTTAATAGCATTTTATGATGTTTCCTTGTTTTAATCCTTACAACAAGCCTGTGAAATAGGCAGATGTATTTTCATTTTACAAATGGTATGAACTCTGGACTCAAGACCTCAGAAAGCTCTCAGCTTGGCCCAACACATAAGCCTTCCCTCGAGACCCATACAACACAGGGAATAAAGACATAAAGGGGAACTGACCCAATCACAAACCCTCCCCTCTTCCACAAAGTACTCTATTTTGCCCCAGAGCAGTTTCCCATCTTATTATTATCAAATCCTCTTTCTAAGGGAAGTCATCTTTGTCAGAGCAATAGAATGGACAAGCCTTATAAACACCAGCCCAGAAGTTCTATTTCTCTACACCATTAGAGGGCTATAAAATTTAAAATTGAAAAGGATGTTTAGAGTTCATCTCTTTCTAGACTTCTCGTTTTATAGATGAAGAAACTGAACTGGAGATATAACATGCCTTGCCCTCAGGCTTCACAGTAAGTAACATAGACAGGATTTTAATCCAGGTCCTCTCACTCAAATACTTTATTCCTGGTGCTTGCAGTCAGCCCCAGGGTGAGAAAAAGCATGGTACTATCCTTAGAGCCAATAGCCACAAGTCCCCCATTGTTACCCTTAAAAATTAACTCCCTGGATATCTTTAGGGCAGTGATTCAGAGAACCTAATCCTACTACCACATTCCTGTTCCAGTATCGAATTCTTATTTCATTAGGCTGAAACAGAAGTCCAAGAAGAGTTTTTGTATCATAAACTTGCTTTCCACTTACATAATAAGAGTTTGTGACTAAATGTTACTCAGAGGGGTAGGTGATCTTAGTTATAGAGCCTGATTCTCTGCCTCTGAAACTTAGCAAAAATATGAAAGTTTTCTCTTTAACATTGTCACCTCCTGCCTCACATCTCCCTAACCATATCCTCATTCCAAAGTGCTTTTCTTTGTTAGTTTTCACTTAAAGAATCTAAGTTCATCCCCATTAAAATGTTAGCTGAAAAAATTCAAGGTATTACTCCTCTAAAGGTATTTGCATTTTAACACAGGATTCTTAAAAATAAAAAAGCCCCAAAGTTCTATAATGGTGTTGTTGAGGTTGGGAAGGTGGGACCCCAAAAGTCCCAGACCAGTGTTGCAAGATGTCTCAAAAGAATTTCTGGTTTTGAACCTAGTCAAAGGGGCAAAATTTTATTGAAAATAATATAACAAAGGCAGCTATGGCACAGTGGATAGAGCACCAGCCCTGAAGTCAGGAGGATCTGAGTTCAAATCTTACCTCAGATACTTAACACTTCCTAGCTATGTGATCCTGGGCAAGTCACTTAACCCCAATTGCCTCAGGGGGAAGAAAAAGTAATATAATGCTATTATAAAGTGGCCTGAATTCTAAGGGAATCCAGTAAAGAAACAGAACCAAGGGAGAATTATTTTATCCACTTTCTACCATAGATATGCTAATTCTATAGCTCAAGGTTGGACTAGGGAGTAATCTCCAGATGAACTGAGGGTGGTCTCTGAAACTTGATTATCACTGACCACAGATCATCAGTCAGCAATGAACTGAGAAGTCTATTCAGAATCAAGACAGATTGGGTGTAGGAGTTTCCTGAGGCAGCCTCCAAAACCAAAAGTTTTAGGGTTTCATATTACATCAGTGTGATTTTAAGCAAAGCTTTAGACTGCAAGGTAACAGGGAAAACCTTTTGATGAGAGACTAAAGACATATCTTGATTTAGACTACATGGGTGGATCACCTCTTCTGAGAACTTGTTAGAAGGACTGGTCATGATTGAGTCAGATCACCAAAGTTAATTCTACCCACCCACCCACAAAAATGTACAGTTAATACCAAAAAAAAAAAGGCTTGTAATTGTTTTTTTCAAGTGGGGAACTTTTGTTTTATTGATGTATTTATGGAAAATAATGACATTAAAAACAAAAAATTTAAATGATTTTAAATTAAAGAAAAGGAGGAGAAAGGGAATAGGTACTTCTTAATAAGTACCTATTATATACCAGGTGATGTGGCAAGCACAGGAAATTGAGATTGATGTAGGCGCCAAATGTTGGGGTTGGATCATGTGAAGCATTCACAATGGCCATTCTCTTTGGCAAAAAGGTAGATTTAGAAGAAGTTACAGCAAAAATGAAGAGATATAATAGACATCTGGAATGGTAAATGTGAAACAGAATTGGGAGAGCATATAACAAGGAAAGGAGTTTTAATAATTAATGATGGAAAAGGCAAATTTTCTAGTGGAACTGACAATTAACCAAGAGAAGGGAGAGGATACCCTTAGCTTGAAGGCTAAATCCTAAAAGGGATTCTAAAAAATCTAAAAAGATCTTTAGCTTACTTAAAAGGAAGCTATAAGAAAGAGAAAGGCACTGTGAGGGTGGGGTAAGAGGAGAGACACTATAATGCATGATGGGGTGAGAGGAAAGATATCATGTGGTATGGGGAATGCAGAAGGAAAAGACACCATGAGGCTGAGTGCTGTGGTGGGTAATAACCCTAAGAGGGATTGACCAAAGATGGCGTGAATCATGGACAGATTTGTAGGGGAAATTTAACCTCTGGGGTTCAACATAACTTGGATTTTTTTGGCTGAACACAGCAAGGTGAGGCTTGTGGCCCTTCCTGCTTGGTCAGGGAACAATTCCATCCACATTTCGTTCTCTCTGCTAACTGCACCCAAGACCTCATCTTCAGGCACAGTGATAAAAACTGTACAAATAATGTCTCATTTGATCTAATGCAGACCCGCCAAGTAGTGCTATGATCATATCATTTTACAGTAAAGGAAACCAAGTCAAACAGAGGGTAAGTGACTTGCCAGTGTCACACAGCTATAGGTATCTAAGATCAAATTTGAACTCAAATCTTCCAGACTCCAAGCCCAGCACTCTATCCAACTGTACAACATAACTGCAAAGAGTAGATAAGAGGATTTGGTCTAAAATTTAAAAAAAAAATTTGAAAAACCTAAATTATAAAAGAATATCCCAACCATTTAGCATTCATTACTTAAATTAGCAGATATGGCTCAGACATGAAGAGTTAGTCTTAAATTCTTTTTTCTTTTTTTTAATTAAAATTTTTTATTTTCAAAACAAATGCATGGTCCTAAAGGAGTCTTTTTAATGAACCAACAAAAAGGCTGTGAGTTTTTTCAACTTTTTTTTCTTTTATTTAATATCCATTTCTCCCTCAAATTATTCCCTCCTGTTCCCTTTCACTTGCAGTTCTGAGGTCAGCATTTTTCTTTGATAGTTAAAAATACAAACTCTTCTTTTATAGCCTAGATCTCATTGATAAATATGGAATCAGGGCATGGAGGTGTTAGGATAAAAGTGGGCTAATAGCCAAAAAAAAAGAACCTTTTGGCTATATGAATATAGTATGAGCAAAAACACCTATTGGATTACTAGCCTTCATTGTATGAGTATTGAGAGGGAAGAATGAGGAAGAAAGCCCACTCAGTTCTTAAAACATACACAGAAGGGGCAAGCTAAATGAGTTAAATTCAAATTAATTCAACAATAACAGGAAGGAATCCTTCTTCTTACCTTCTTTCACTTTCTCATCTTCCTTCTACATGTGATCAGTATGGGTACTTCCTCTAAAGATGTTCATCCCAATCAGTACATATGCCCATCCTGAGTAATTCTTATCCATGTCTGTGGCAATTAGGTGGCACAGTGGAAAGAGTACTGGGCCTGGAGTCAGGAAGACTGAGCTTATACATGTACTAGTTGTGTGTCTCTGGGAAAATCACTTAACCTCTATTTCAGTTTCTTCATCAGTAGAATGAGAATAATAATAGCACTTAGCTGGCAGGGCTGTTGTAAGGATGAATGAGATAATTGTAAAGCATTTAACATAGGGCCAGCAAAATATATATTTATATCTATATATATTCTTTAATAAGTCTTCCCATTTTAGAATTCTCAAATGGATAAGAGAAAGGTTAATGTCCCCCTAGAATTTATTTTGTAGCCAGAGGTAAACACAATCAGGATGAATTGCCAGGGAGTGCCAACCTTCAGCATTTGAAGTTTTATACAGGTTCTTTGTTTTGTTTTGTTTTTGTTTTTGTTTTATGAGGCAATTGAGGTTAAGTGATTTGCCCAGATAGTAAATGTTTGAATTCAGGTCCTCCTGACTCCAGAGTCAGTGTTCTATCCACTTACAGATTTTTGTTTGTGCCACATCATAATATCTGGTTTTCAATAAAAGGCAGCAGATTATTTTAGAATATAATTATTCCCCAGTAGTTATCTCAATTCAATGCTATGATTGATTTTTTTTGAACTAGTTATAGTTAAGAAACTAAAGCAAAAATAATATGTCAAATAATTAGAGATAGATACAAATTAATAGAATGATTTTGATTGTCATGATTTCTCTCTGCTTTTTAATATTTTTAACAGGCAATGCATTGGCTAGAATTAAAATTGGAGATTACCACTACTATGGCCATGGAACAAAGAGAGATTATCAAACAGCGGTGACTCATTACAGCATTGCGGTAGATAAATATCACAGTGCCCAAGCCATGTTCAATCTGGCATACATGTATGAGCATGGCTTAGGGATTTCAAAGGTGACTACTAATGTGGGAATAATGTTATATAAATGATGTAAGATGGGGAAAGAGAAATAAAGAATATAAATATTAGCTTGATATAAAATATAAAGGAATATATTAAATTATGTATGATATATAGTATAGGTAAGAATATATATTACATAAGGAATATAAAATGTTAGTTTATAATTTAAGGAATATAAAATGTAAGAATGTTAATAGAATCTAAGAATGATTAATATAATAGAATATCTAAGAAAGAAACAGAATATAAAATAAAGAAGATAAGATGTTTTTGCATCCTTAGTGCTCAAAGGTCACATCCCACAGAAGATACTTCTAAAACTATATTTCATTAGTCTCTACCAATATATTTATCTCTTGATAGTCAAAATACAAAGATATTTTCTGGATTATCATATAATAAAATATCCTTCTCCCCACCAAAAAAGAGCAGCACTGTCCCAAAAACGTATATACCATCAATGGAGAGACTGAGCAATTACAGAGTGTAGCCAAGAAGGGCCCTGATGTGAAGAAGCAGTGTAAATGGGGGGTTCACACTTCTGGTGCAGTTATTCCACTGACATTCTCTTATCATATTTCCAAGCTGAAATTCCAAACTACAAATCTTGACCAGGTATATTGTTCTTACAGGCCTTCTGGGCCTGACCACTGTAGGTCCCATAGCTTTGCTGGACAGCATCCATAGCCTTCCAACTTCTGCCTAAATCGAAATCCTTGGCAAGGAATTGATAAATTCTTTCAAAAAGAACATACTTAACCCCTTACAACAAAGAAACTCCTTACTTCTGCTCGTTCACACTCTTGAATCTCCTCTTTGGATGTCAGCTGTCTTCTTTTTTGAACTTCTAGAGTTTTTTTTTTCTGAGTTTTCTTTTTTTTCCCCCCTTTTTTAAATTATAGCTTTTTATTTACAAGATATATGCAGACAGTTGCAAAACCTTTTGTTCCAACTTTTCCCCTCCATCCTCCCACCCTCTCCCCCAGATGGAGGTTGACCAATACATGTTAAATATGTTGAAGTATAAGTTAAATATAATATATGTATACATGTCCATACAGTTATTTTGCTGTACAAAAAGAATCAGACTTTGAAATAGTGTACAATTAGCCTGTGAAGGAAATCAAAAATGCAGGCGGACAAGGGTAGAGGGACTGGGAATTCTATGTAGTGGTTCATAGTCATCTCCCAGAGTTCTTTTGCTGGGTGTAGCTGGTTCAATTCATTATTGCTGTATTGGAACTTATTTGGTTCATCTCATTTTGAAGAGAGCCACGTCCATCAGAATTGATCATCATATAGTATTGTTGTTGAAGTATATAATGATCTCCTGGTTCTGCTCATTTCATTCAGCATCAGTTCATGTAAGTCTCTCCAGGCCTTTCTGAAATCATCCTGCTGGTCATTTCTTACAGAACAATAATATTCCATAATATTCATATACCACAATTTATTCAGCCATTCTCCAATTGATGGGCATCCACTCAATTTCCAGTTTCTGGACACAAATATTCGTGCACATATAGGTCCCTTTCCCTTCTTTAGTATCTCTTTGGGATATAAGCCCAGTAGAAACGCTGCTGAATCAAAGGGTATGCACAGTTTGATAACTTTTTGAACATATTGCTCTCCAGAATGGCTGGATGTATTCACAATTTCACCAACAATGTATCAGTGTCCCAGTTTTCCCACATGTCCTCCAACATTCAGCATTATCTTTCCCTGTCATTCTAGCCAATCTGACAGGTATGTAGTGGTATCTCAGAGTTGTCTTAATTTGCATTTCTCTGATTAATAATGATTTGGAGCATCTTTTCATGTGGCTAGAAATAGTTTCAATTTCTTCATCTGAGAATAGTCTGTTCATATCCTTTGACCATTTATCAAGTGGAGAATGGCTTGTTTCTTATAAATTAGAGTCAATTCTCTATATGTTTTGGAAATGAAGCCTTTATCAGAACCTTTGACTGGAAAAATGTTTTCCCAGTTTATTGCTTTCCTTCTAATCTTGTCTGCATTATTTTTGTTTGTACATTTCAATTTGACATAATCAAAATTTTCTATTTTGTGATCAATAATGATCTCTAGTTCTTCTTTGATCATAAATTCCTTCCTCTTCCACAGGTCTAGAGGAGTTTTTTAACCTTCTATAGGAGGTTAAAGTTCAGGATCCTTGAATGCTCCTCTTGGGCTACTCTCAACCCTTTATCTCCAGTGGCTGTGTGCTTCTGTTGTGAGAAATCATTGCCAGTGGAGAGGATAGGGAAGAAAGAAATTCCTTTTACTCCCACTTGCCAAACTCTGCTAGAAGTGCTCGTAAAAGCTGATTGTCTTGGCTCAACTGTCTTGAGATTACTCAGTTCCCTAGTTAAAAATTGAATAGACAGACAACAGACAAAAGGTTTTAGAGTAATATACAATCAAAAGCAAATCTAGTATATTATGTCAATCAATGCTTAACTATTAATAAGACGCAAATGGGTTGCTTAAATTTTAATTTCCTTGAAATAACCAAAAATAAACCACTTTGTGGCTAGCACCCTTAATTTTGGGGAGTGGGCTCAATTGACCCAAAATCCCCTGATAAACTTCTTACTATAGCTGCTATAATATCAAACTGTAGTCAAATCTTGATTATGTGTTTGGTTGGTTGTATATTCTATAGCCATTTTTCATCTCAGTTCAAGTAATAAAGAAATTAAAAAGGGTTCAGACTTTATATGTTTAAAAAAATTGTTGTTTTATGAACAAAGCACTAAGAAAGACACAAAGAAGTACCATATAGTGTTTGCCCTCAAGACCTAATAATTTAATTAAGGATGGCGAAGAGGGTTCACACACATACAAAAAGAAAATGAACAATATAATGCAATACATATTGTGTCAAATGATGGCTATAAACAATAAATATAATTTCATAGTAGAGAGAAATCACTTCAGGCTGAGGCAACCAAGGAAAGTTTCACAGAAAACATTGTGAGGCTTGATTATAAGGCCCATTCGTTGAGGCCATTATAAGGCCCATATGTGTCTTTTGAATGTTTTTCTAGTCATTCAGCCAAGCCATATGGAAATTAGGACAGCCCAAAAGCTAACATGGATTGAGTTTGCATTAACAGAAGCAAAACATTCAGGAATTAGGACGTTCCATTTTACTCCATCTGCTCACACTGTTGTGTTCATTTCTGAGTGCTAGTGTTTAGGTAAGACAAGCTGGTAAGCTGGAGATTGTCCAGTAGAAAGCAGCTGAGATGGCATAGGGTCTCAAATTTATGTTGGTTGAGATTAATTGAAAGAATTTAGCATAAAGAAGAAAAGACTGGCAGTTGGAGGGAAGTTTGGACAGGATAGTCATCCTCAAAGACTTGATAGATAGATTGTCACGTAGAAGAGAGATTTGACTGCTTTTGCTTGGCCCCAGAGAGCAGAAACAATATGAACTGAATGTGTAGAAGTTGCAAAGCACTAGATTTAGATCTGATGTAAGAGAAAGTTTCTTAATTGAAGTTCTCCAAAAATAGCATGAACTGCCTGGAGATCTAGTAGGTTCCCTCTCACTTGAAGCCTTTGAGTTGAATAAGCACTTGTCTGGTATTGGACTAAATGGATTCTGAGTTCTCTTTAATTTCTGTGATTCTGTGAAGGATTTCATGCACTTCTTGATTAGCCTCTTCTCCACTTGAAAACTGCTGGTAATTGATAATTATTACTAGTACTGGAGGAAAGAAAATGTGAAAAATCAGAAGAGGCTCACACTAAAGCCAAATCTCTCATCCTCCAGTACTTATTAACTAGTGGATGGTTTGTCCAAGGCCAACTTTTTTCCTCCTGCCTTTTGACCTCCCATTTTTCATTAGCTTTTCTATCACAAATAAAAAAGTTGAATCCAAACCAATCCATTCCCCTACTTTCCAAAGTCAATGACAAAATTTTAATGGGAGGATAGAAATTAATAACTGAAATAGAATTTGGGATTACCCACAAATTTCCTTTTATCCATTGCCACCCCCATTTTAATTTCAATTCTTAAAGAAGAATAAAATATGATAAATGGCATTATATAATGTATCATTCTAGAAAGGGCATTTGAATCAGAGATCAGTCAGAACTTATATTCATAATTTCCCCAATGTTAAAAATGAGAAAATGTAATGTAAAAAAATAAAGAATAGAGGCTTAACTGAAATAATATATGTAAGGTGCTTGGCAAATCTTAAAGTGCTCTATAAATACTAGCTATTATTATTATTATAGGATTTATAAAGGAAAAAAAGAAATGTCATTTGCTGATAATCACTATAATGATTTCATATGAATAAAAGAATACATCTCAGTGAAATATCTTATCCACTGTCTTAGCATGTAAGGTACTTGAAGTCAGAAACTGTTTTTGCTAACAATAGGTTGTGATGGTGGTATTTGTCACTGAGAAGGGATAGTTGAGCTGCCAACATTCTTTGCCATATTTTCTCCTCCCAAGCCTTTTTGTCTCCATAGTAGCTTAAAAAACCACACCCCGTAATTGCAATTAGCTCACTTTTTAGGGGCAATAAGATAGTCAAGAGGCAGCTTGGCAGCTCAGTGATCAAGCACTTGATCTGAAATCAGAAGCCACAAATTCAAATGTGGCCTCAGGCACTTACTAACTGTGCAACCTTGTTTACCTCATTTTCCTTATCTGTAAAATGAGCTAGAAAAGCTAAAAGTAAACCATTCCAGAATCTTTGCATAGAAAAGCCACATAGGGTCACAAAGACTCTTGAAATGACTGAATGAATGACTGAACAAAAATACAATATTCCCTTAATCCCTTCCTCTCCTGCTTTATGAAGTTTATTAAATAAAAAAATTTGAGATTTGTGACTGTCCTGATTTAAAATAATTTTAAATCTGCCCACTGGCATGGACAGGCATTGAAAAAATATGTTGGAGGGAACCCCAATATTCTATTATTGGAAAAATTAATAGCCCTTCTTTTACTTTCTTTTTTCCCCCCTGTTACAAAGGCATTAAGATTATTTCTAACTCAGCAGAAGCTTGAGAGCATGTTTAGGGTTATCTCTATTTTTACTGCTGATCAGTTTTTAAGATTACTACTCCTTGATCTGCTTCCATAGAATGAGTGTAGTAGTAGCCTTGTAGGAGACACCAGGAAAGTGCTTTGGGAGGTTTCTCTACCATGTGGTTGGGAAATAGCCTCCATGTTAGGTGAATAATTGGAGGGAAGAATATGAGGAAACCAGTCTGATACAAAGAGTAATTAGTTAACAATTGAATAGGGGTTCCAGAGAGCACAGTGGAAATATAGGATAAGGTAAGACAGATTTAGGTAGGGATTGGGAAGGATAAAGCTGACAAATATGGATATTAGCGAATGGAGAGAATCCTGGGCATGTAGCTTCGGTCTAGACAGCCTACAACTCAAAATTATAAAGTAGATATTGGAGAAATGCATAATGAATTTGAAATGAGTTGAATTCTTAGATATGAAAAAGTAATTGTATCCTCCATTGACTCTTAAAAGCCCATTTTTTCACTTTCCTTTAGGATAGAATGATTGCTAGTTTGAAGCAGGAAGGGAAAAATTCCTTTTTCTAGATCTCAGTTGTGTTTTCTAACTCTCAAATGGTCCTCTTCAAGAAGGAGGGACAAACAACAACAATGGCTGTATGTGTCAGAAAGTTGGTTTTTCTTCCTTGGAATCATTAATAGCCTCTCTCACATGGTACTTATTTCATAATGTCAAATAGTAATAGTTAGTTGGCATAGGTTTTCATGTTTTATACATTTCATGTTTATAGAAAGTCTTTGAAGACTCCATCAGCTCTTCTGTTCTTTTATGTCATGGTTCCCTTTAAATCATGAGTGCTTCATTATTACAGTCTCATTCAAGTCACACTTGCCATTTTTTCTATAGTCTTTTAAAAATAAAATTTCATAGACTAAGAACAACACGTCTAGATATTAAAATTTTTAAGTTAGTTAATGAGGGGTCAGCATACTTTGTCTTTAATAAATGATTTTTGTTTAGTAACAAGAAAAATAACTAGGTGCCAAGGGGCAAAGTTTATTATACTATCTCATATTCAAACTAATTAGGAGGTACCATAGATTCCTATTGCTGAAATGAATACGATAATAATTAAAAGCCCAAAGCATAGTCCAAGGATGATTAATGAGAGCAAAAGAAATTAAAATGCTAAAGCTTTTCTCAGTCTTTAACTCATCTAGTTATTAGTTAGTTTTGACATAGCACAGTGCTTCACAATCACCTCTTATTAGTTAATCATCATATAAACCTGCAATTATATGAATATAGAAGAAGAAACGGAGAAAAGGGCAAAGTACATAGGTTATCCCTTAGTAATTCAGTCAGAAGACTCACTTCTAAAATCTCTAGTCCCAGATTTAGCCCCAATAAAAAACCAATGCCCGGAATAATAGATTAAATACTCTTCATTTTTCCTGTGAAATTGTTTCCTTAATATACTACTCTAAAATATCTTTAAAATGTTATTATGAATAAAACTTCATGCCATTTTCCTTCGATTCTCTGGTCTATTATCCTCATTTAGGTTCCCAGAGGAGTATGTTCATTGGGTTCGATTCTTCATGATTGTATTTGAGTTTTTCTTGGCAAAGATGCTAAAATGGTCTACCATCTCTCAAAGTATAGGATCATTGATTTAGAGATGGAAAGGGCTTTAGAATCACAAGTCCTTTTCATTCATCTATTTTAGGAGTCTTATAAAAATTACCTCATCTTCCCACCCATGCCACATGGCTGCTAGAGTAGCTACCTTCAGGCACAGCCTTCATCCTGTTACTCCTCTGCTCTAAAACATCCAGTGACTCCCCATTGCCTAACAAAGTCCAGTCTCCTTAATCAGCTCTACAAAGTTTTCCATTACCTGACATCACTCTTCTCACTGCTTACACCACTAAGCATTCCAAATAAATTGGACAACTAACTGTTTCTTAGGTCCCAAGTCTTCGGCCAGAAATCTGACTGAGGGGGACCCAAGGACATAAGGGATTAATTTAATTCAACTCAATAAACATTTAAAAGTGCTTATTATATGCCAGGCACTGTGCTAAAAACTGGGCATATAAAAAGAGGCAAAAGGCAGTCTCTGTCCTCAAGAAACTTGTAATCTATTGGAAGGGAGGGGAACAACAAGCAAATATATATATAAAGCAATCCATATACAGGATAAGTAGGAGATAATTGATGGAAGGAAGGTGCTAGAATTGAGAGGCTGAGGAATCATCCTGTAGGATTAGAGAAGGGATGTCACACCTCTGATGTCTGCAAATCCTGCTTTCCAACTCAGTTCAATTCTAAAAGCACATACTGCTCCGGTGGGTGCTACAGAAGTACAAAGATTAAAAATAAACAAAAACCCGGCACAATTTTTATCCTCATGGAGTTTACATCCTACTAACAGAATACAGTACACAGAAAACTAATGCAAAGCAGAATGTGAAGAAGCATGGGAGAGATCAGAAAATGTAGTTGATACAGAGGAGGCTAAATTGAACACCATTTTTTCAGGGGAGGGGAGACATACAGGTGGAGAGAACAGATCTGAGTGATGAACATTCCTAAGTACCACTGTCTCCTGAGATATTTTGCCAAACCCTGTGTTCAATCTCATCTGACCTCCATGTGGAAGAAGCTCCCAAATCTTTGTCTTCCTCAATATAAACTGCATAGCCACTAAGTTCTCCAGTGAGTGGCCAGGCTAATAGTATCTGGGTACAGTTAACTTACAGCTTCATTTTCTACTGTCAGACAAAGCAGTTAGCAGTGAAGTAATGTCTTCTTGTATGAAAGCATGCCCGTGTGGTTTGTTTATCACTCAATAAATCCTGTAGTTAAATCAACTGAATATGAGACCTTGAAGTTTCTTGAAATTCTAATGACTATAGTAGTCTATGAAATTTTGAGAGGAAAAAAAAAGCACTTTAAAACTGCAGCAGAGGGGGAGAGGGAGCACTGGAAGGCTTTACAAGGAGTGGCCTCTGTGCACCGACAGTCACCTTTGAAGGAAGAGATTTCTAAGAGAAATGATGTAAAAGAAGTGAATTCCAAACATGGAAAATTGTTCATTCACGTGCATGGAGGTAGGAGATGATATGCCGAAGCTATTTTAATGTGATTAGAATGAAAGAGAAAAATGCAAAGGAATTTATGCAAAGATAGATAGAAGTCTTTAAAGGCAGAGGGATTTGTACTATCCCCCTTAGAGACAGTAGGGAGCCTCTAACGGTTCTTGTGAAGGACTTTTTGCCCATACTTTGGGAAAGATGATTTTTTTAGCCATAACTTTTCCTTTTACATCATGTTTCCAAAGGAAGATCTTTTTAGTAGCTATGTGAAGCATGGATTGGAAAGATGAGATTAGAAGCTAGCAAACAAATTAAGAAGCAAATACTATACAATATACCATAAGAGTCAGTTACTAAAGTGTCTCACACACACACACACACACACACACACACACACACACATGACAGAAAGAGAGAGAGAGAGAGAGAGAGAGAGGTGATTATAACTTGAATTTGTAATTTCCCTCCCTAAATCCTCAACATCTCTATTCTGAGATGGCACACACTGCCCTAAATGGTACTTAGGCTTGATACTTTTACAACATCTTTGTCTTTTTACTCCCTGCATTGATAACACTTTTCTGCTCAAAAACCATTGGTACCTAGCTATTGCTTCTAGTATAAAATATAAACTCACCTTTCTTATAAGACCCTCTACAATGTGCTTTTTCCCTCCTCAGATATTTCTCCTGAATTTTATCTGGACTTTTTCCTATGCTTGATATTATATGCAGAAATTATATTTTTTTTTATAGAAGAATTTAAGTTCCTTAAGGGTAAAGGCCATATCTTTTTAAAATCTTTATTTCCTCAGTATATGTAAAGTTGTTTGTTGAATAATGAATGAAAGATCAGTTTCGGACACTTTTCAAAAGTAGCAAAAAAGGAGGAACAGAAGTAATAGCTAAAGATGAAAACTAGAGAAAAAGAATCATCAATAGAACAAATCCTTTGAGGAAACAGGAGAGGAAAGGTTCAAGTAGTGGAGTTAGGAGGGAGAATGGCGAAGGAAGCCTTAAGATTACATAGGAACCAGTTAGAGAGGTAGGAGATGCTTATAATCTAGCGGGAAAATATTGTACATATATAAATAGGCCCATAGTAGACAGAGGAGAACCTAAGAAGGAAAAGCACTAGCAGGTGGATGACAAAAAGTCCTCATCTTCTTATTTTTCCATTTAGATCGTGGAAGAAAAAATCCATTCCCTTATAACAAATCATAGGATGAAATGCCCCCAAAAGAAATAGTTATAACAACACAATATCACACCTCCGATTCTTTTTTTGCTTGAACCTCTAAGAAGTATTTATTTCTGAAACTTTTGTCATAGAAGGTATATAGAAGAAAGGAAGAGGCCTATACAGATATATTTTTTAAATATATCCTTCCCACTACTTAGGAGCCAGGGTCCATTATAGAGAGATCTTAGAGAGAGCCAAAATTTGTGAGCTGAAAAACTCCAAAAAGAATAGAGCCAGGGTCACAAATTGGTCACTGACTGAGTTGACTGTGGGAGAGCAGTGACCAGCTTAATGAGGATTTCACTATGGCATTCATGATTTCCCAAAGGAAAGAACAGAGAGAGGGAATAGAGGCAGCAACTAAGAAGTTGGCTCACTTAATTTAAAACAAAATGAATTAAGATCCCAACCTAAACTTGAAACAAGAATATAGATATTCTTGGTTCTATACTAACCTAATTAAGGAAGTTATCGGTAAAAATATAAAGATGTACATTTTTTCACAGTGAACTAAATAGAGGCCTGACAATATGCTGTAATAGAGAGCTTCTTAATCTGGAAGGCACAGACAGATTTCAGGTTTATACCCATTAAGCTGGGTAGGGAGAAAATCCATCTTTTTTTTTACTAACCTTAAACTAAACTATATTTCTTTGAAATAATAATTTTTTAAAGAATTATTTGTTGGAACAATACTATATGATGATCAATTCTGATGGACCTGGCCATCTTCAGCAATGAGATGAACTAAATCAGTTCCAATGGAGCAGTAATGAACTAAACCAGATAAACCCAGAGAAAGAACTCCAGGAGATGACTAAGAACCATTACATTGAATTCCCAATCCCTAAATTTTTGCCCACCTGCATTTTGGATTTCCCACACAGGCTAATTGTACAATATTTCAGAGTCTGATTCTTTTTGTACAGAAAAATAACGGTTTGGTCATGTATACTTATTTTGTATTTAATTTATACTCTAATATATTTAACATCTACTGGTCACTCTGCCATCTAGGGGAGAGGGTGGAGGGAAGGAGGGGAAAAACTGGAACAAAAGGTTTGGCAATTGTCAATGCTGTAAAATTACCCATGCATATAACTTGTAAATAAAAAGCTATTTAAAAAAATAATAATAAAAAATAAAATTTAAAAAAAAAAAAGAATTATTTGTTGGGGCAACTAGGTGGAGCAGTGGATAGAGTTACCAGCCCTGAAGTCAGGAGAACCTGAATTTAAATTTGACTTAATACTTAATACTTCCTAACTGTGTGACCCTGGGCAAGTCACTTAACCCCAATTGCCAAAAAAGAATTATTGTCAAATAGAGTCCATTGGTTTCACTAGACTTTGAAAGACAAGATATTAAACTTATTAATTAATAAAATGGGTTTTTATTTTTAACATTTTATTTATTAATAAAAACTCCTGCTATAGTGGAAAAGGTACTGAGTTTAGAATCTAAGAATTTGGATTTGAATTCCAACTCTGCCAGTTAATACCTTTGTGATTGTGAACAAATTCTTTAACTTCTGGTCTCAGCTTCCTCCCCTGTAAGATGAGCAAATTACATTAGGTGATCTCTAGTGACACTTCCAAATGCATTTTCGTTTTCAGACTTCAAATGATATAAATCTTCTATATAGTTTTCATTCATTTCCAAGGGAGGTTCTGAATTTTTTTTCTTTGACTATTAAAGAGGAAAAAGATATATTCCTTTTCCAGATAGTTTGTTCATAGTGTTGCCTAGAGACCAGGAAATAACTATGATGAACTTTTGAGATACCTCTCCAAAAAAGTTTACTTTTTTGCATTAACAACTCAATAACTGAGCTATTTGTCTTGAGGAATAAATTAAGAATTATTGCCTAGTTAAATGTCTGACATTTATCTGTCTACAACAAACACTGATTTCTTGTGAACTTCCTTTTGAATTAAATATGCCATTTGTATAGGAAAAAGAGTCCTTATAATCAGCAGAGCATTTTTAAATGGATGCCAAATGAATTTGAAGGAATTAGATGTACAAATTAGTACATTTACAAGACCCATTTAGTCTTTTGCTAGGAAAATCTTGTTACAATTCTCTTAACAGATTTGAAGCATTTTGAGTTAGGCAAATTCCTCTTCTCAAATAAATTAACTAATTTATAAGGCCATACAACATTTGAAAAGTGACAAAAGTGATTCAGCAATTCATTGATCTAAGAAATGTAAATCCATTTAATAACTATATGTAGTATGTTAGTCTTTTTAGGATTCATTCTTTTTTCTAAACCAGGCTGGTAAAGTAGGGAGAATAAAGAAATAGCCATATGGATATCCAGAAAAATCCCTTCTGACATTTCTTCCCTGAAATAACCTTTGCTCCTTTTGAAATAATCAACATTTCTCCAGCCTAAACTCTCCTCTCAACCCTTGCCCAGAGACCAGAGCAAATTGATCAGGCTTTACCAGAAACTGTAGCAATTTTGGCATAAGGTAAATCTTTTTTTTTCCTTTTCATTCATTCATCTATTATTTGGCTCCATCCATAAATGATTAAATAAAAAAAAACTAACATAAGTACTCAATCCCATGTGTTTTAGTACAGTTCTAAGTGCCTGGGAAACAAATACAAAAAGTGAGATAATCTGTGTTCAGGGAGAGTTTATATTCTAGTGGAAGAAAACCAAACATATAGAAGAGTAGTGCCCAGGGAAATAAATTTTCCTCCAGAGAACCAATGGAATAGTGAATTGATCCATGGGTCAGTCTATTAACATTCCTGTTTAAAAATGAAAAATTAAAAAAAAACATTTAGATACCATCTCATACCTATCAAATTTGGTAAAATGATAGAAGGGAAAGATGACAAATATTGGAAGGGATATAGAAAAATTGGAACTCTAATACATTGTTAATGGAACTGTGAACTGATTCAATCATTTTAGAGGGCAATCCAGAACTATACCCAGAATTATAAACTGTATATACCCTTTGACCTAGAAATATTATTACTAGGACTTTCTTACCTAGCTTTTATCACTGAATGGGCATTGCCTCAGTCAAACAGACTTGTTAAAGACCTTAAGTCTTTAAGGTCAAGGTCTCCTACTGCATCCAGCACTATCTCGTCATCCTAATCTGCATCTTGCCATGACTGAATGATTCTGGAAGAAAAAGTGAGACTGGTGACTTTGCCCAGCCCTCCCTCATTAAAACCAATTCACTTGAATGTCATGCAATCACCTCCCTGATATCATGGTCATTTTTAAGAAGGAAGGACAAACAACAACAATAGTATTAATTAAGTTATGATGTCCAGAATAAGAGACAGAAAAGAGAGAGGTTGTCAATATATCAGATGTCAATCTGACTGAGTAGATGGCTCTGTACAGGAATGATCTGACTACACTCCCTATCAAACCAAATTAAGAGGTAATTGACAAATATTTGACAAAATATATAAAAATATGATAGAACATAGATAATATTAATTAGTAGTAGTTTAAGTCAACATATAGCTTTTGGGGATATTAACATTACTGATTTAATGGTTTGGGACTGGCTAGAAATAGTTAGGAAACTTTTCATTCATTCATTCATCAGTGATAACAGCTCCAAGTAGAGTTCTAAAACTGACTAGATTAAGGTCCCCAGAGCTCAGAGCATTAATTCTATAGGTTGAATGCTGAGAGTGCTGCTTAAAATGAGAAGCAGGACAACAGTGACAGGTCAGATGGCAAGATGGATTGGGTAGGTGGCCAGATGAAATGTGTTGCATATTAACTATATGTGTAGAAAATATTCTAGTTTGGCTAATAAATAGTGTAAATAGTAAAAAGCAGATTTCCTTTCAATACCCGTTGAGGAAAAAAATTCCAACATAAGTCCCCAAATAATGAACACACACACATACACACACACAATCAATCAACAAAACTAAAGAAAAAAATGAAAAATAATAAAATCCTTTAAATTATTTCTCTTCAAATTGGAAATTGATTTTGAAAAATGCCTTTATTAACACACAGTTGAACCCAGAACTAACATTAAATAGGGTTGCATCCCAGAAAGATGCTAGTGGATTTACACATATAATAAGTGTGTACTGGGAAATGTTTAACAACTGGCTCTCTGAAGAGGGAACAGCTCTCAGAACATACTCTAAACTTTAATATGTAGTATTAATATTTTCAGAATCACTTAAGTCTATACAATAAAGAATACATCAAGAGTTGATTTATAGCTTTTGCTTATCTCCTGGGTAAAAAGGTTCACAATGAAAATTTAACAATCATGAAACTGTTTGAGCTTGCTTCAGCATATTACTAGATATATTCTTATTAGATCCTCATGGCAGCCTTTTGAAGCAGGAAAGATAGGTATTTGTATTTTCATTTATCCTCTGAGAAAAATCAAGGCTCAAAAAAGATCTGTTTAAGATTACAAGGGTAGTGGGTCAAATAGGTGGTGCAGTGGGTAAGCACACCAGCCCTGAGGTCAAGAGAACCTGAGTTCAAATTTGACCACAGACACGTAACACTTTCTAGCTGTGTGACCCTGGGACCTTAACCACAATTGCCTCAGCAAAAAAAAAAGATTACAAGAGTAGAGAGTAAATTAAAACTTGTTTTATAATCCCTAGTTTTTTTCCCTATCTGAAATGATAGTTTATTTGCCCTACTGATTCTATTTTAGAAATTTCCTTCCTCTTTTCTTCACTCCTTCCCTCTCTCCTTTCTTTCCTTCCTTCTTTTCTTTTTTTCTTTCCTTACTTATTTTAAATTTAAATGCAAAATACAAAAAGAAACAAAGAACTCTGCCCTTCTGTAAATGCCTATAGGCAGCAACATCCCTGCCCCACTGCTTCTGCACTCTCTGGGGATGTGTTTGTTCCTTCTCACCCAGGACCACATCTCATCAGCACTATTGGGGCCTGGTGTTCCTTATCAGCAGAGACCCCCTCAATTTTCCAGGACTCAGATGCCTGACTCCCCACACTATGTGGGAGGTGAAAATTCCTGTGGCTGTGACTAAGGCTACCTGCTAACCTAGCTAGCCCTTCAAGATTTGCTGCTGGAGAACTGACCTAGAGGTGTTTATACTTCACAGGGGCCAAACCTCTGTCCTGATATTTTTCTTTGAATCTGTTGCAATTCTTGTTTATTTTGACTGTTTTATGTTTGCCCCGAGGTGATTTTTTTTTGTCTTGTTTGTGGGAAAGATGTGGAGAGCTCTAGGAATTTTCTGACCTACTCTGCCATCTTTTAACAAGAAGTCTGCTGTTTTGTGTTCCCAGGACATTCATTTGGCCAGAAGGTTATATGATTTGGCTGCTGATACAAACCCAGATGCCCACATACCAGTGTTCTTGGCACTCTTGAAACTAGAAATGATGCATTTGATCAAAGATGTCATGATATACAATGTAAGTCTGATTTGAACTTTCTCACACACTTTTTAAGACAGGAAGGAGAAGTTCAATTTATAGTAATCCTCTTTTTAAGTGAAATGCTCAAATCATTACATAGGTGTAAATTTTTAAATGTATATTTATAGATATTGATGTATACACACATGCATATGTTTTATATATATATATATATATATATATATATATATAATATATATATATGTATGTATGTATGTATATTTGTGCCTGATCTGTGGTAGAGCATTCCATACTCATGTTGTTCTAACTGGCCACAGTTGGACACATCATACCTTGACTGCAACATAGTGGCAATGAAATACACATGCATACACACATAACACATATACATATATATATATATATATATATATACACATATGTGTATGTGTGTGTATTTGTGTGTCAAATGGATGTCAGTGTCAAAGGAACTGTCCTAGGTGCTAAGTGGAAAACAGACATTAGGGCAAAGCAGCTGTCTACATGCCATCATCTTGGGAAAGGGAGTAGGGAATATTCACTCCTCACAGCAGTCCAGAGGCCACTATTATACATCTCCACTCTTCTACCAGGCTACATTCCTGTAGAGTTTTGTTGAGAAAGAAGCCTCTAGGAGAAGGTGAGGATATAGGGTCCTAGGCCAATGGAAATTAGAAGAGAAGGAAGAGAAAAAAAGAATAGCCCATTACCTATATCCCTCTTTTGTGGTGAGGGTGTTTCTCATAGCTTACTAATATCAGTCCCTGCTCACTTTCCATACATTCCTCCTCCTGAAAACTGAAGTTGCCTAGATACCGAGATTCCTAGTTATGTCTCTAGAAGATAAAGTTAAAGAATAAACGATCCCTTCCAGCAGGGAACTTCCACATGGTCCAAATGATAATGTACACGAATCTCATACTATAAGGCAAAATGCAACAAATGTTTTACAAGCCAAATGATATAAAAATAGAAATCAGCAATGAAAGTCATTGATCAAATATTTTCATGCTTCAAAAGGGGGAAATATGCAGGAGAAAGTATGTAATCAGAGGGAAGGAAAAAAAAGATGGGTGACTGATGAAGCAAGAGACATTATCAATATACAATTTATGTACTACATTAGTGTACAGGCAAAGTCGAGAAAGCTAGAGTATGGCCTCTGGGAGTTTGGGTAGATCATTAGCAGGAAACTAAGGCAGAGTGTGAACTGAAGTTGTACAGGAGGGGCAAGCATGAAACAATTTTGTAGTCTGTAGCACAGGTGACAGTACTCACATCAGTGACATCAATGAGTCATTCAAGAAAGGCTGATAGTATCAAAGTAGTGACATGATCAGGTCTGGGGAAGTCCACGGTCCTGTGGCCCATTAGTGCTATCAATGTGAAAGAATGATTAGAATTTTCAATGATGGAAGGACACCTTTCCTATGTATTGTGTAGGTATAGAACAAGGAGGAAATTGTATTTTAAACTTTGCTAACCTCCACTCAGTGTTCCATTCCAATGCCTCTTTATAGGGTGGTACTCACAATGATCTTTTAAAGGCTATACCAGGGAAGCACAAGGTTTTTCTTGATGCCTATGGTATGGATTTGATGATAGATTGTATGTCTATCATGTTAGGAGAAAGAATTCAATTCGGTTTTCCCAAAATTTATTGTGTACAAGGCATTATACTAAGAATACTATATTAAAGAAATGGTTAAAAACTCCTCTCAATGTATATTTGGAGTTTTTATCTATATAAGAAATAGTTGTTACCCCAGTAGAACTTAGAACTTAGGAATTCAACTCAATAATCATTTATTACTATGTTTCAGATACTTTTAGGCACTAAGGTTACTAAAACAGAATAAACATTCCCTGTCCTTAAAGAGCTTATATTCTACAGAAGGAAAACAACACGTGCATATATAAATATATGCAAAAACATATTCAAAGTTTGTTTTGGATAAGAGACATATGGGGATTTCATATGTACACATCACTATAATTCAAAATAATAACATGTTAAGGGCAACACAGAAGCACAGAACAAAGTGCTAGGTGATATCTCAAGGAGAAAATCCTCCTCCTCCCTCAATTTCTAGTCTTATGGATTAGAAGAATCAAGATTTATATTCATATTGGTGGGTGGGCATTTAAGTTAGAAGAATTCACATGGAGAGGCTAGGTGGCACAGGATAGAGCACTGAGAAGGCTTATCTTCCTGGGTTCAAATTTGGCCTTAAACATTTACTAGTTCTGTGACCCTGGCCATGTCACTTAACCCTGTTTGCCTCAGTTTCCTCATCTGTAAAATGAGCTAAAGAAGAAAATGAAAACCACTCCAGTATCTTTAACAAGAAAACTCAAAATGAGATCACAAAGAGCTGAACATGAGTTGAAAACAACTAAACAACAACAACAAAGAATTCAATAGCTGAAGATTAATAGGCACAGGAAAAAGTATCAATAAGGGTACAGAGTCTAGGAAGTTCAGGTTATATTCAGGGGGACAGAACAATCCAACTGTGTTGAAGTAAAACTTAGAATTTATGGTGGGAAAGTAGATAAGACTAAAAAGGGAGAACATTGAAACAATAATTCAAAATTTCAACATCTACATTGCTAAGCTACATTTTCTTTTTTCCTCAACAGCTTAGTGAGAAATGGGAACAGCTGAATGCTACCTTCGGACCCAACTGGGATTTATTTACAATTGGTGTCATTATTATTTTGCTGATATTAATGGTTAGAAACTGGCAAGAGTAAGGTAGCAATCAAATGACAACCTGTTAGTAAAGTCCATTCATTTCTGGACTTAATTGCTTAGAACTCAACCAGTGAAAAACACCAATCATGTAAGAGCCTGATGATGGATTCCATTCATTCCTAGGAATCTTCTCCTAATAATAATAATAATAAATCCCCCTCTTAAACATGTGTTAATTATATTAATCCAGTACAGGCAAGTTCAAACAACAAATTCAGCCTCATTGTAAAAAACAAACAAACAAAAAACGTTGACAAAGTCTAAAAAACATTCTAGAAAGAAATACCTACTACAGTAGAATATGCATTGGGACTAAGATTTAGAAATCTGGTTCTAATCTGATTTTTGATGTTTTGCGATTCTCAGGTTTCTCATTTACAAAATTAGTATAACTACTCAGCTTCCTTCACAAAATTACCATGAGAATAAAGTGAATATGCTTTTTAAACTTAGTGAAATATGTAAGCTTTAGTTCTGTAGAAGATCCTCCTGAGCCATTTATTGAAGGGGAGAAATAGTTACTCCCTTTTGCTTGCCCCCCACCCTCACCCCACTCTCCTGTTTTTCAGAAGCTTTTGTTTCTTGATCCTCCTTTAGGGTTAGGATTTTCTCTACATCATCTGGAGAGTGACAATATTTTCTGTTAAACCTACCCTCAGGGATGGATAATAAATTATTTGAGGCACCACTTCAATTATCAATAAGGATCTACCAATCCACTAGACTCATATTTATGCCTATCTGGATTCACTTGCTTCTCTGATTGGGAGAAGCTATGAGACTCCTTACCCTTATCCCCTTTCTCTAGTAGCATAGAAGATATATATATATATATATATATATAAACTTAAAAGGAAGAATATAAAAAACCCACAAGTTAACCCTCAAAGAAAAATATTAATTGAACTCAAAAGTCAGCAAGAATTCCTGAAAGAGTCAAAGAGATATGAGTGGTAGAGGAAAAAAAATTATAAAAAAAAATGAGAGTGGTGAAAGGAAATTATGAAAAGAGAATTAACAACTTTGTTTTTTAAAAAATGCACAAAAATCACTGAAGAAAATAACAATAAAAAAAAAACAGAATTGACCTAATGGTAAAGGAGCTACAAAAATTCACTGAAGAAAAGAATTCCTTTAAAAGCAGAAATGGTCAAAGGGGAGAGAGGTACAAAAATCTCAATGAAGAAAATAATTTCTTAAAAATTAGAATTGGGTAAGTGGAAGCTAATGACTCCCTGAAATTTCAAAAAAATAATTTTGAAAAAATAGAAGAAAATATAAAATATCTCATTGGAAAAGCAACTAACCTGGGAAAAGATTGAGGAGAAATAATTTAAGAATTAATTACTTGAAAATTTGATAAAAAAAATTTCAACATCACTTCAATATCTTAGATCCAGTGGTTAAAATAGAAATTGAAATTCACCAAAAGAGACTCCCAAAAGAAGACTGCCAGAAATATAATAAAATTCCAGATCTCCCAGATTAAGGAAGAAATACTACAAGCAGTCAGAAAGAAAGAATACAAATATCATGAAGCTACAGTCAGAATTATACAAGAATTAGCTTCCACATTAAAGTATTTGGAGGGCTTCAAATATGATATTCCAGAGGATTTAGAGTAAGAATTACAACTAAAAATCACTTAGCTAGCAAAACTCAATATAATTCTTGAGGTGGAGGGGTGGAATGGTTCTTAAATGAAACAGACAGCTTCCAAGTATTCCTGATGAAAAGATCAGAACTGAATAGTAAATTTGACTTTCAAACAGAAGACTTAAGGATAAAAGGTAAACATGAAAAAATAATCATAGGTAACTCAATGGATTTGCGTTTATATCCCTACATGGGAAGATAATCTAATTCATAAACTTTATTAGGGAAGTTAGAAGGAAGTCTGCATAGACAAAGGGTATACATCAAATATATTGGAATGATCTACCAAAAAAAATTATAGGGAAAAAAAGGGGCATACTGGAAGAAGGGGGAAGGAAGAAATAGAATGTGGAAAATTTTCTCACATAAAGAAGGTTCTCCACAAAGAGTTTTTATAGAAGGGAAAATGGGGGTGTTAGTAGGCAATGCTTGAATCTCATGAGGGTAAGAGGAGAAGAAATATCAGAAGAATGATAAGGACAGAGACTGGAGGATTCAGTGGCCAGAAACTAGACAAGACTTCTGAGGAGGAGGGTCAGGATAAAAAGGATAGAAGAAAATGGACAGAGGGAAATGCACAGTCAGTGAGTATAACTCTTGAGTGTGAATGGCAAAAACCTAACTCCTAGAATGGAAGTGAACAAAAGAATAGGTTAGAAATTAGAATCTAATCATGTGAACAAGAGAGAAAGTGGAACAGAAAGATGCACCCATCATTGAAAATGAAGGGTCAAAGAATCTATTATGATCTCAGACAAAGCAAAAGTAAATAAACCTGATTGAAAGAGAGAGCCAGGGAAACTACAATTTAGTAAAAAATAATATAGATAAAGCAATATGAAAAAATGTCATAAGTTTCTCTGATAAAGATCTCATTTCTCAAAAAGGTAACTGAGTCAAATTTATTTTTAAAAAAAGCCATTCTACACTTGATAAATGATCAAATGATATGAACAGTAAGTTTTCAGAAGAAAAAATCAGAAAACTCTAGTCATATAAAAATTGTACTATTTTTACTTATTTGGTTTTCTTGAGGTTTCTGGGCAGCCTTGGTTTCAGTTAGAGTAATCGCAAGAGTAGCCAGAGATTAAAGTCCAAATCCTTTATTATCTCTCTCAAAGTCTTGTCTCCTTTCCCAGGGCCCCGGTTAGCTTTCTTAAAGGCCTTCCAGAGTTTTGGTTTTAGTGGAGAAAATACAGGAAGACAGATGTGCCACCATGGGGTGTGAGATGGGAAGAATGAATCTGAGTCCAAGGGTTTGCGCTTCAGCCTCCAGTCTGCTTGTCTTCCCTAGCTCTGAATCCGAGCTCTCTCAGTCTCCCAGGAGAGCCCCCATAAGCCTGACTGAAGGTGGAAATGAATCTCTCTCCTTGGCTGCAAAACCTTGGCTTATATGCTCTACACTGAGTATAAACCAATCATATCATTTGGAAACCATTATTTGTTATAAGATTAAATCAATCATATTGAACTTAGAGAACTATTAAGCACCACTAGATAACCATGTCTCATCAATTCCTCTTAGTACCTTGTAGGAATCCTTGTTTCAAGTTCAGAGTTCTGGCCCATAACAAAAAAGAATCTGTCACTTGATTAGAAAAAGGTAAAACAAAACAAAACAAAAAGAACAAAATAAAAAAAAGAAAAAGGTAAAACAATTTTGAGGTACCACTTCACATCTATCAGAAAGAACAAATGCTGAAGGGGCTGATGGAAAAATAGGTATACTAATAAACTATTAGTGGCGTAGTGAATTGAACCAATCATTTTGAAGAATGATATAGAACTATACACAAAGGGCTATAAATAACTCTGTATATCCTTTGACCCAGTAATACCATTATTAGGACTGTATGCTAAAGACATCAAAGCAAAAGAAAAAAAGAGATATACATACAAAAGTGTTTATAGCAGCTCTTTTTTATAGTATCAAAAAATTGGAAATTAAGGGTATATCAATTGGGGAATGGCTGATCAAGTTGTGGCATATGATTATAAAGGAGTACATTGTATTATAAGAAATGACAAGGGGTGAGGTTTCAGAAAAAAAAAAGTGGCAAAACCTATATGAACTGATGCAAAGTGAAATGAGAAGTACTGGGAAATTATTGTGCATATCAATAGCAATGTTGTAATGATTATTAACTGTGAAAGACTTGGCAACTCCGATTAATATAGTGATCTACAACAGTTCCAAAGGAATTATGATAAAAAATGCTATCTCTCTCCAGAAAGAGAATCAATGAACTCAAATCTAAAGTGCAATGTTATTTTCTCATTTTTTGTGGTATGGCTAATAAAGGAAATATGTTTTGCATTGTTTCACATGTATAATTGATATATTTGCCATGCCAGTGATTAGGAGAGGGGTAGAAGAAAAGGAAAGAATCTAGAATCAATTTAAAAAGAAAAGAATGTTAAATAAGATTCCGAAAAGTCTTTGTCACCAAAGTTCTTTTCATAAATGAATATAATTTTATCTAGAAAAATTATGCTAAAGAAGATGCATTACCATCTGCCCTACCCCTGGATTACTGAATCTTTATATCTTACCTACAGTTAAAACTTCCCATTTGTGTTGTCTACAAATTAAACCACAAAAAATAATCTCATTTTTCTATTTGTATCTCCAGCACTTAGCATAGTTCTTGAAATGTAGCAATCACTAAAGTTCTTTTTCATTCATTCATTTGTTCATTTGTCCATTCTAGAAGTCCTTCCCTGGATACTCACCAGCAAATGTCTTTCTGAAGCTGGGGGTTCCCAAAACTAGACAAAATATTCTGACTGCAGTCTATATAATGGATATATCACCTTATTTCCCCAAACACCTCTTGATGTAATATAAGACCACACTAGCTTTGTTGACTGCCATATCATATTGCTCTTATCAAACTTGAAATCCACTAAAATCTCCAGTCACCACCTCAAAGAAACCCCCAAAATGAAAACTACAAGGAACATTAAACCCAAAATTCAGAGGTTCCAGATCAAAGGGCAAAAATAAGATCTATTCGAAGCTAGGAAAAAAGTACCAAGGAACCACAAGATCACACCAGACTTGGTTGCTATTACTATAAATTAGAAATCTTGGAGTATAATCTTCTAGAAGGTTTATATCAAAAGCAGCTTATCCTGTAAAAATAATTATAATTCTACAAGGAACAAAGGAGCTTCTCTGAATTTTATGACTTTCAAGCATTCCTGTTGTTTCAATCATTCATACTGAACTGAGTAGGAACTTTGAAATGCAAAAACACATATCAAGAGAAACCTAGAAAGGATTGAGCAAATGAAAGAAAATGATGCCAAAAAAGATATAGCTATTTTGATATTAACATAGGAAATAAAAAGGGAAAAGGAAAATAATATACTAGGAAAGAGTCTGTTACACATAACAATAAAGCTTTTGTTTACATCATCTTAACAAATACTAATTTCCTTTAAATTCCTGAACCCAAGTCTTTGCTTTAAACTCATCCATGAGACCAAATGAAGCAATCACTAACACTCCTCACATTTGTCTTTTATCATTGCTATCTTCTTCATAAAGAGAAGAGACAAAAGGAAAGGGAAAAATGCAACATGAAAAGATGAAGAGAAATACACAATTATCAACAGTTGTAATCATGGTGAATAAGATAAATTTACCCTTAAAATGGAAAAGGATAGCAAAATGGATTAGAATGGAACAATATAATGTGTACAAGAGAATAAAAGCAAAAAAAAAAATTCTCATTGTTTTAAAGGAGGAATAAGAGTGCAATTGATTGTGTTAGGTGAATTTTTAAAAAGCAGCGATCATAATCTCAAGAAAAAAAGGAAAGAAGGAGGAAGGAAGGAAGGAAGGAAGGAAGGAAGGAAGGAAGGAAGGAAGAGAAGAAGGGAGGGAGGGAGGTGAGAAAAAAACAAGAGAAAGAGAAAGAAATGGTTAAAAGAGATGAGAAAGGAAACTATGCTTAAAGGCATTTGTGAAAAATGTTAATATTTTATGCATATAAACAAAATGGTCTACTATTTTATTAATAAAAGAGAAAATCAAATTATAAGGAGAAATAGATAAAAGTATAATACTTGATGACTTTGATGTGTCCCTTTCAAAACTAGACAAATCTAACAAGATAAAGAACTTAAGAATTTTAGAAAAGTTAAATCTATTGGTTCTTTAATGATTGTTAAATTGTAACCAAAAAGAGTATACCTATTTCTAAGCCAATAGGCATGGCATCTTTATGAAACTGATGAAAATTATGTTTGTTTTGAAAAAGCTCTAAATTCAAACTAAATCCTTTCATTTTAAAGAATTTATGGATTAAAAACAAATTATAAAAATGTATCATTTCAACAAACAAAACAACTTTTGCCAAAATTTTTAGTATTTACTCAAATCAGTCCATAGAGAAAAAAGTATACATCTCTAAACATTTTCACTAACAACAAAAAAAGGGCAGCTAAATGAAATGAAAACAACTGTGCATGTTATAGCTTCTTAGAACAAAAGGTGAGAGTACGATAGCAGGTGAACACCAAGGGTAGATAAGTATCCCTGAAAACAACTAATCAAGTCCTGGTGCCAGAAATACTAGCTTTCCTTGAACACCTTCTGACATATACTATTACCCCACATATGTTTACCAACTTCAATGTGTTCTAGGCTAATGGTGTCAAACTCAAATAGAAATATTGGTATTAATATAAGATTCTTGCAAGCTGCATGATGATTTGGATTTTAGTTTTTCATGTTTTGTTGTATTCTCGTTTATTTTGTTAAATATTAACTGGTTATATTTTAAGAGTACCCAAGGCTGCATGTTTAATACTTCTGTTGCAGACAACTCTCTGAGTCAAAGAAGGCACAGACCTCCAGATAGAGAAAATTACTCATTGGAAGCTTTCTACACCAATAAAATCATAGGTCCCATCCAATATTATCAATAAGATCTTTTACCTCTTTCTAGGATCTTTGTACATTAGAAATTTATTCTTCTTCCCTTATAGAATTTGAAGTAGAATTCTGATATGGAATCTCTAGATGAAAATCTAGAAATACCTTACTAAAAGAGACTTTAAGAGAATTATATTATAAGACCAGTCTCAGCATTTGTCAAGCTATTAGGAGACACTGTTTTCCAGAATTAAGACCCAGAAAATAATCTGTGCCTGAGGTTGGTATAACCAACAGTCATTTGCACTTATCCCTCAGGATGATCTCACCCTCTGGCAAAATACACAATTATTATATTGCTTTGGCCAGCACTAGGTATTCTCTGAACTCAGACAAGCATTCAACAAGAGTGGACATGCTGTAGTGATGAAGTCCCTGTCTTATTGTTGCTGTTAATGCCCATTTGTTACAGGATCAACCTGCTAGTGGCTGCTGGGTATTACAGGAGCCACATACTAGTAATAGCTGGGGATCTAATTCTGACCAACAGAATAGATCCCTTCATGTGAGAGGATAATAATGATACAAGGAGACTGAGAGGCAGTTGCATTCTCTGACTTCTTTACTCTTCCCCCTCTTGCCTCCAATTTATTTCATTCCCAACTCACAAGAACATCTGCATCAGTAAAAGCTGATTTGCAATTCCTTCAAGTATGTTGATTCACAGATGTGGGGGCTTTTGGAGACTCGACCTGCCCCTTCACACTTTGGCATGGAACGTAACAATTCTGTTTTTTGTTTTATGGGAATGCAATTATTTTTCTCCCAACAGCATGATCAGTAAGTTTGTCCAACATTATGAAGCTGCTGTTATCTTAGTCCATATACTGAGGAATCCAAACAGCCCTATCAAAGTCTCTTCCATCCTATTCCTCTGGATGGTTGCAGCATGAGATGCTATAGCAGGTGTTGAATTTTGTGAGATGTCATGGAGGCAACTTTCTGAGAAACGGAGAAGTAGGATTGTAGTCAGAATAGGCATTTTTCATAAGTCTCATCAGTCTTCTGGATCGAACTTTTGATGCGTTAGCCCTCATTGTCAGGGACATGCACACTAAATAACCATTAAAGTATCAAGGTTTAGCCACACTAAAGCAGGTAGCCCTACGAGGGACAGGGCCCTGGCACTTCTCTAGATCCCCTTTCTTGCTTATAAGCTACTTAACTCATTTTGAAATTAAACTTCTATTTTATTTCTGACTCTCCTGTCTCTAGCCTGCTCTGTTCAGCTAAACCCCTCCATGAATTAAAGGCCAGTTAGGTCTGGTTAATATTAATTGGTGTCAGAAGTGGGATGGCACATGGAACTCATCTGTACTCTCAGAACCAGTGGGAACAGACTATGTGCCTATGGAGACTTATTTCTCCGGAGTCCAACACCCTCCCCTCCCTACCTTTTCTGGGAAGTCCTCTGCCCTTGTCATTGCTACAATCCTCACAATTCCTACCTTCATGGAGCTTTCCATTCTTTAAAGAGTCCCTCTGGTGACCTGGTTCATTTTTGGATCATTCAACTAGGATATCCTTTCTTAAACTGCATACCTCTGTTAACCAGCCTTTCTTTGTGTGTCTGCTGTTTGTAAATTTTATGGCCTCTGCAACATTTCAAAAGTTTTTAAAACTGTATTCCCTGATAATCATGTACCTCTTTATGAACTGTTACTGTTTACTTTTTTTTTTTTTTTGGCTAGGCTATTAGGGTGAAGTGACTTGGCCAGGGTCACACAATTAGTAAAATGTTAAGTATCTGAGACTGGATTTGAACTCACGTCCTCCTAACTTCAGGGCAGATCTATCCATTGTACCAAATAGCTACCCCTACTGCCTGCTTTGTTAACATTGCTTGTGTCTATTTCAGACTCTCTTGTCATTGTGTCTGTGTCTGTATTTTTCTAAAGGGTAATAAAATCATTTTTATATGGGATAATTTAAAAATTCAATCATGTCATCTGAAGTCTTTTTTTATGTTTTAAAACCACGATATTGTTTATGTTATTACTGTATTTCTAAATTCTTTTATAAGGTAAAATTTGAAAGACCATTGTAACAAATGCTATTTGACAAAACAGCTTCATTTTTTAATTAGGATTATAATTATTATAATAATATCTTGTTAGACTATAAATTGGTATTTTAAAAAGATGTGATAAAAATAGATATTTGAAAAATGTTAAATATTTAATGAGGCATATTTATTGTAAAACACATGCTAACAATAGTAATAAGTTTACTATAATAGTGAATTTTCATTTGAAAATTTAGCTTTTATGAAGTATATATGGTGTTTTAAAGATGAAGATAAACATATTAACAATGAATCAACTATCAGGTATTTGCTGTATATATGAAGTCCCAGAATATAGGTAGTCTATACACCAGAACAATTCTCAAATCCTAAGTTGTGTTTAATGAAATCTTGCTATTTAAGTTAAAAATTCTTGAAACTGTAATTTACTATCATTTTGAGCTTTCATTACAGGGATAATTGTCTGAATTGTCATGAAACCAATAATAGAAAATGGAATTGCTTCAGTGTGGGAATTGCTAAATGTGGATGACTGTGCCTGGAAAAAGTTTTGGGGACAACTTTGTCATGGTCTAGATAAGATCCTCCTGACTCTACTTCCCCATTATGCTATTTCCTTTCTTAAAAGGAAGCTTTATCAGAGTTCAACTATAAAATGAATCCTTCTGCCTTTTAAAATTATGAGATATTTTAAATTAATTTCATTTTCTTTACCATCTTCAATATAAATTATATTTATATATATATATATATATATATTTATATAATAACATATATGATATTGTTTTAACTATGTTCCCTTTTCCTTTTATAGTAAATTTCTATAAATCTCAAAACTATAATTTACTATTGTTTTGAGCTTTGATTACAATACTAAATCTATTAAATAATAGATTGATAGTGAAACAGCTCTGAGTTATTATAATAGGATGAACATCTTACAATTTTAATCAATATTTATGGTCAAATTAATACATAGGGATGATATTCTCCTAAAGGTGAAATGATTAGACTAAGTAAGAAGACAAAAGATGTTTTGTAAAAAAGTTTTCTTTCAAAAATTCTAAATAAAAGTAAATTTTGAGAAAACAGGATTAGATTTTTTTAAATGAACTATATATATATATATATGTATACACACACACACACACACACACACACACACACACACACGATTGACTTCCAGTATAACTGTCATGGAAATTCAGACTTTGAGTATATCATAATAATAAGTTCTCAAAATTGGATTGAAGATTTTACATGTAAATTATATATTAATGATGGTAAAGAAAGTAAAATTAATTAACTTAAAGTATCAGAAAAGCAGAAGAGTTCATTTTACAATTGGACTCTCATAATTTCCCCCCACAAAGTTTTATCCTGACCACCAGATAGTAATGCAAAATAAAAAAAAATTCCCACAAAGTTTTATCCTGACTCTCATAATTTTTACAAATATATTAATATCAAGTACATGATTTAGATAAGAATGGAAATAGCAAATTATATATAAATTGAAATTCTCCAAAGTTTCAAGATTGAAGAACTACATTTTCTAAACTGTATTGTTTATCCTGAGAATAAAGCTTATTGTCCACAAAAAGATATATTGGTAACAGATGACTACATGAGACATCTGAGATTCAAAATGTGCTAGTTTAATGCATATTGAGAATAGGTGACTAGAATACAAGTAACCTTGATTTTAGGTAATATTGGTGATGATTATTGTATAACTTTGATCTTTTGTTTCAAAACATTTATGTTAAAGTTTTCTTGGTTACCTTTATGACATGTAAATGTCACAATTAGTCTGCTTCTTAAAATTAGTCTGCTGTGAACCCTTTAAATAGTTTGATCTGTACCTTCTTCTCTCTGTATGTGCAAGAAAATAATAGGATCAGTTGCTAAGATCTTAGTTTTTTGTTTTATGTTAAATTTCAAGTCAGCTTTAATACTCTCCTTTTTGATCCTTATCGAGAAGCTTCTTAATTCTTACTTTTTTTTTTTTTTTTTTTTTTTTATTTAATAGCCTTTTATTTACAGGATATATACATGGGTAACTTTACAGCATTAACAATTGCCAAACCTCTTGTTCCAATTTTTCACCTCTTACTCCCCCCACCCCCTCCCCTAAATGGCAGGATGACCAGTAGATGTTAAATATTTAATTCTTACTTTCTGCCCTCAGAATGTCAGCCTGCATATCTGAGATTTTTGACATTTCTCTTGGCAATCTTAATTCCAGTTTTGATTCATCTAGTCTGGTATTTTGCATGATGTACTCTACATATAAGTTAAATAAAGTTACAATGTATATAGTCTTGTCATGCTTTTTCCTCAATCTTAATGCATCAGTTGCTCCATGTTTGGTTCTCAATGTTGCTTCCTGGCCTGCATACACATTCCTCAGGAGAGAAGATGATTTGGTACTCCCCTCTTGTTAGGGACTTGTCACATTTTATTGAGAGTCATGTAACACAGGTATTTTTATTCCCACTTTATAGATGAGGAGACTGAGATTCAGAGAAAATTAACTGACTTTCACAGGATCAAAAAGCTAGTATGTGACCAAGATGAGATTCAAACTCAGAACTTTCCCACTCTTAAACCACCCTTTCCTCCTCCTCAGCACTTGATGCTTCTCTTAAAAATATAATAGCTATCTACAGGTATGAAGGGCACTTGGGTGGATAGATAATTGGACCTAGAGTCAGAAAGTCTTTCCAAGCTCATATTCATTGTTTGATGAATCTTCCTGAGTTCAAATCTGACCTTGAACACTTATTAGCTTTGTGAGCCTGAGCATGTCACTTAATTCTGTTTGCCTCAGCTTCCTCATCTGTTAAAAAAAAAAAAAAAAAAAAAAAAGAACTGGAGAAGAAAATGGCAAATCAATATCTTTGCCAAGAAAATCCTAAATGGGGTCATAAAGATTTGTGACCTGAACTGAAAAACATGAAGAAAAACAACAGATTTGAAATAGAGAAAGTTAGTTTAGTAGCAATGGGAATAAAATTCTAAGAAGCAGGTTTTGAATTGAGGTGAAAAAAGATTCCTGTCAATTAGAGCTATTCAAAAAGGAAATGAGTTGCCATGATTTCTTCCACCCCCTCCCTTTTTAGAGGTCTTCAAGAAGCCTCAGATCATTTGAATAACTCCCTCAATGGCCCAGGAGAAAGGGAAAGCAAAATAATTGAGGACAGAGTAAGATACTCTCCTCAGTCCATAGACCCAGTGGAAAGGGATGATATATGGAGGAAACATTGAACAAGTACTGGGGGAAAGAGAACACAAACTGATTTTACATTAAGCTTATGTAATAAGTTGAGTAGAAGGATACATTGCTAGCATTCAGAGAAAGATAATGCTTCCTATGGCTGGTGGGAAACCTATAACCAGTAAAGTCTAAGACTGGCTTTGCCAAATAAATTAGGGAGATACAGGCTTGAAAGCATAGATAAATAGACTCTGGCAAGCTATTTGGCACTGTCTGTTAGAATATAATGTCATAAGAGTAGACTACAGAGGACAGAGATAGAAAACAATAACTAATGAGATCTGCTAAAAGCATCCTGAGGCAAGAGCTCCATTGACCAAGAAACCAGAACCAAGGAACCAATCTCTCTTTTTTTTAATCATAGTAAGTTTATTTACTTTTAACACACATTGCTTTATGAATCATGTTGGGAGAGAAAAATCAGAGCAAAAGGGAAAAACCATGGGAGAGGAAAAAAAACTAGAAAAAAGAAATGAACAAAGCATGTGTTGATTTACATTCAATCTCCTTAGTTCTTTTTCTGGATGCAGATGGCATTTTTTGCCCCCAGTTTATTGGGACTGCTTTGGATCACTGAAGCACTGAAAAGAACCAAGCCTTTCATAATGTCTTATAGCACATTCTTGATGTTACAGTGCACAATGTATTCTTGGTTCTGCTTATTTCACTCAGCATCATTTCATGTAAAATTTTCCAGGCCTTCCTAAAATCAGCTTGTTCATCATTTTTAAAGAATAATATTCCATTACTTTCATGCATCACAACTTGTTTAGCCATTCTCCAATTGATAGTCATCCACTCATTTTCCAGTTCTTTGCTACCACAAAAAAGAGCTGCTACAAACATTTTTGCACATGTGAGTTCTCTTCCTTCCTTTATGATTTCCTTGGGATACAGACCCAATAACGGCACTGCTGGGTCAAAAGATATGCAGAGTTTTATAGCCCTTTGGGCATAATTCCAGATTGCTCCCAAGGAGCAATCTCAAGGATATTGCTAGAGGAACTGAAACTGCAAAGGTTTCTAATGAGATTGATCACAAGTGGACATCGTTCTTTTTAAGCTATTAATAGGAGTTTTGTTTTCTTTAACTTGTAAATAAAACTGTTCATGGTATAGTGGATGGAGTGCTGGACTCAACATCAGAGAGAACTGACTACAGATTTTGATTTTGACCCTTACTTTTTTGAAATCCTTTGTTTTTCTGAATCTCAGTTTCTCTATCTGTAAAATGGGAAGTATAATACCTTTAGTACTCTCCCCACAAGGCTGAGATAAAGCTCCAGTGATAGTGTGTATGTAGCATAGTTGGTAAAATTTGAAGTACTATATAAATATTAGTTATTTTCATGAAATATGCTTGTTAGGGGAATTGATGATTGTTCCTTGAAAGAGGAGTGAGAAGGACAATGTCAGATATTCAAATTCCCAGGTCATCATAGATAAATAAAATGCCTTCCAAAGTATACCCAGGTTCTGAAGAGTAGGAAAGAGCTTTCAACAGAAGAACTATAAAAGCTTTATCCTGAGCTTGCAGACATTGGGAGGAAGAAGAGAATACAATGTTCAATTTTCAACATAAACGGTCTATGAAGTATTAGAATTCTATCAGAGGTCAAGACTAAGCATACATCAGATGCCAAAGGCCAGCATGAGAATAGGAGGCCTGGAGACTGAGTCAAACAATGGTATATATCCTTTATGAAATTAATTCAAGAAGGAGTGAAAATATCTGTGGACTGCAGAACAGGGAAGTTGGTTTGCTGGCTGCAGAAGGTTATTTTAACTCATAATCCAGTACTACAGTAAATTGATACAAGGAGATTGGAGGAATCCATGGTGCCTGTGAAAGGTTCACTAAGTTCCTATTCTAAATCAATAATAATACTTTATCTGGGCATGGACTCTTTAAGAACATACAGTGCTAGCTACTTTCCATCATGGTAAGTGCATATACCAACTTCTCTGAAGGCATCCCTGGGCATTTTCTCAGAGGCTCCTATGAAGTCAAATGGTGCAGAATGGAGGAAGGAGCAGTTCAGAGGTAAAATACAGCATCTCAGACTTTAAGCCTTTTTTTTTTCTTTCATGATAACAATCACTAGTTTGTGAAAGCCTAAGTTTCCTTGCTTTGGAGTCACTGATGAAGCATATCTCTTTCTGTGTGCTTTATTTAATAGAACACTGCTTGCTGTCATTCTTTCTGCAGGAGGCTTTGATCTCCTTCCTTATTGTTAAAGTAGTAGAGTTCTTCTGTTTTCTTGTTTTGTTTTTGTGTTTGATTCTTAAGAAATTTTTTAAAGTTGTATTCACACTTTTTGATTTTAATTCATATTTGTTTAAAATATACTCATGCTCTCTTCTAACCCCTAAAGCTTCCCTTGATTAAAAAAAAAAAGTGAGAGGGAGGGGATTTGAAAAAAAATTAGTACAGCAAAACCAACCTAAGTACTTTCTTTTGAGATTAGCTCCAGTTTATTCTGCATATATTTTGTTTGTAGATAGTTGTCTCCCCCAATAGATCGTGAACTCCTTGAGAACACAGACTGTTTGCTTTTTATCTTTTTCATAGTTTAGTGTCTGGCACAGAGTAGATATTTTAAAAATGCTTCTTGATTTGGCTTGACTTGTTAAAAACTTATTGTTGAAGATAAAATAAGAAAATACACCTTCTTACCTTCTTTGCAGAAGTGGGGACTATGGATCTGAAACTCTCACATTCTGTCTGAGTCAATTGATATATTGGTTAATTTTAGAAATTGATTGTTTTTCCTCTTTGTCATTCTTTGTTATTTAGGGAAGTAGTTGGGAAGAGATATGTTAGAAAATGAAGGTTATTTTAAAAAATATTTTTTTTAAAGATGGGTTTTAGTGATATGGATCAGCTTGATCATAGGAAAGAATAGACTATTGCTTAAATGGCTTCCACACCACTCTCTATTGGGCCTAGTTCATTATCTACCTGTAATGTCTTTTCCAAGATATATATGTATGTATGTGTATGAGTCTATATATACAGTGTGTGTGTATATATTTATATAGTATGTGTGGGTGTGGGTGTGGGTGTGTGTATCCACACCCACACACACCCACACACACACATATGTATGTGTGGGTGACACAAACTCTATGGACTGCCTTTCCAGTTGCGTGTTATAATCTATACCACATACACTAGGCAGACATGGACTAGAAGGATTTGCCCAGAGGCAGTTTGTGATAAGACAGATAGAGCTCTGGGCCTGAAGTCCAGAAGACCTGAATTCAAATATGGCCTCTTCATTGATATTTAATTTATGAAATTAGAGAATGGAGCAGGCACTCTGGGCTTTGAGGTTTCATCAAGAAAGACAACAATGGCAATGAGAAGTGAGAATGCTGTAATCCTTTAATAAGGCACACAAGATACAGGAGCAAAGAGTGCAGAAAGTACAAAGACAAGTAGAGAAAGGATAGTATGGAAATTAGGGATAGGATGGTGAAGGAAGATGAGTGGTGACAAGAAAGGGGAGAGACACAGATTACCACAACATGGACTCTGTGGAAATGGACTCAGGGGAAGGGAGTATGAAATCTTATTTTTATAGGGTTTTGGAGGGGGAGACAGATTAACTCCTATCTATGTCACCTTAGCTACTGAGATCATTTCAAACTTGTCAATAAAACTTCAGAGTTAACATATCCAATCATCTCAAAGTTATCAGTAATGTCACTCTCTTCCCCTGTCAGGAAGAATCTATTATACATTATCAAATAATCCCCAGACTATCTAGGAAGGAACTCTTCAGCAACTCCCATTGTTCATCCCCCAACTTCTGCGCATCTTCAAACAACCTTTCGAGTTAGTGACTTGCATATTTTTAAACAAATCTGGGACCCGGTCTGCCAAGTGCATTCACTCTGACTCGATTCCCCCAACTTTTAGCTCCCGGCACTTGCTCTCCTCCTTGATCCCGCTTCCCTCTTGAGTTCCAACCTTTACCCCTGGGAAACCCCCAAGGCTATATTTCCCCTATAAAAGATCTGGTTCTGATGAAGATCTTTACTAAATTCTTTCAGGACTAAGCCAACTATAAGGTAGTCTCTGTCTCTTCCTCATAGTGCCTTCCCTTTTTCCTTACTCTACCTAACTCTGGTTAGTCTAACCTGCTAGTCAATGGCTTACTCCCATCTCACAGAATATTTCCTTTCTCCTGGCTAATTGTGAGTTTCCCTGGGGAATTTATCTTTTCCCTTGATAACTATGCTTTCCCAATTCTTATTTCAAATTTGCCACTTTCGATGCCTAGTTCTTCCCTTCATTTTGTCTATAACCTATTTTCCTAAATAAATCTGCCTTTTGCCAAAGAGAATGGCTCTTATTTAACATATATTTTAACGTATTTAACATGTGATTGGACTACCTGCCATCTAGGGGAGGGAGTGGGAGGAAGGAGAGGAAAATTTGGAATGGAAGGTTTTGCAAGGGTCACTTTTGGAAAATTACGCATGCATATGTTTTGTAAATAAAAAGCTTTAATAAAAAAGAAAGAGAGAGACAGAGAGAATGGCCATTGTGATCTGTCACGTTTCTTTTGAACTAGGCATTGCTATCTCCACCTCATCAGCAGAACCATATCATCTCAAAGTGATCTGCTGGTCTTATGAAGTTGTCTGGAATACGTCTGAGATGTATCTGTCATAGGACCCCAAACCTCTGACCGCAAAAACCTAGATGAATTCCCTGATTTGGCACATATTGCCAGGATGTCATTTTTGGTTAATACATGATACAATCTGTAATTATGCTGCTTTGATCTTTGGAACAGTTTGTGCATGACTTCTAGGTTCTCCTTTATAATCTGCATACTATTGCCACTTTATATGGCTACTTACAAACTTTATTTTCCTGAATCAAGGGAGGGAGAGGAGAAGTAGTGAGGGGAACCAGGACAGAATAAAATTTTCACACACCCTCAGATACCTACTGGATGTTGTGATTTTAGGCAACTGTTTGCCTCGGTTTCTTTAGCTATAAAATGGGGGTAGAGGAGTCATAATAGCACCAAACTCCCAGAGCTGTTGGAAGAGCAAATAAGATAGATGTGTTTGTCAAACACTTAGTACAGTGTTTGGCATATAACAGGAACTATACAAATGCTTGTTCCCTCCCCCCCCCCCCTTTCCCCAAGAAGAGAATTTAATATAATCATGCTTAAAATGACTGAGTTCACATATGTTTTCTATTTCTGTTAGAAATTCTGCATATATTTTAACAGGATTTGACAGAACAACTGCAGAATATCTAAGAAGATTAGAATTAAAAAGAAACCAAAGGTATCTAGCTTAATTCCCACATTTTACAAATTGGGAAACTGACACCCAGAGAGTTGAAATAATTTGCCCAGAAACATATAATTAGTAGAAAAAAAAAAAAGATCAGAAAGAAGCCAAATTTCTTGAGTCTGTCCAATGCTAATTTAAATTAATATACTCCTTAGTGTTATGTGTTCTACATTTATCATTTTATTTGATGTCTAAAATTATTCTTATATTGTTCTTAAAATTGTTCTTATAAATCATCTAAGTACTAAAAAGAAAATAACTTGTGATACAAACTATAAGGTCCATAAATTAATTTCCTCACAGCAACCCTGTAAGATAACAACAAAGGAATTAATTATGTTATTTTACTGAGGAGGAAATTAAGGATGAGATATTATGTGATTTTTTTCCAAATATCTATTAAGCCTCTGATACATCTGTTATGTACCGGGCATTGTGCAATTTTATTTTATTTTTTGTATTTTTATTTAAAGTTTTGAGTTCCAAATTTTTTCCCTTCCTTCCTTCCCCTTTTCTGAGATTCTAAGCAATCAGATATAGATTAAACACGTGCAACTATGTAAAACATTTCCATATTAGTCATTTTGTACAAGAAGACTCAAAGAAAGAAAATAAAAAGTACTATGTTTCAATCTGTATTTAAATAATATCAGTTCTTTCTCTGGAAGGAGATATGTTTCATCATTAGTCCTTTGGGATTGTCTTGGATCATCTCTGAGAAAATTCATTCACAATTCTTCATTGAGCAATATTACAGTTACTGTGTACAATCCTCTCCTCCATCCAGCTAGATGGCACAATAGATAGAACACTGGCCCTGAATCAGGAGGACCTGAGTTCAAATGTAGCTTCAGACACTTAACATTTCTTAACTGTGTGACCTTGAGTTATTGGATTACTTGTTGCCAGAGGGGTGAATTCAGTCGAAAACTATTTTTGCATATATTTTGAAAATGAAAAGCTATTATTAAAATAAAAATTCACCATTGTAAAACCTTATGTTCCAAACTTTCTTTCTCTCTCCCTTCCCTTCACTCCTTCCACTAAATAGCAAATAATCCAATATAGGTTAAACATACGCAATTCTGTACATATTTCCACATTTATCATGCTGCAGAAAAAAATCAGATGAAAAAAAATGAGAAAATGAAAAGCAAATAAATAGCAACAAAAAAGGTGAAAATTCTATGTTGTGATCCACATTCAGTCCTCATAGTCCTTTCTCTGGATGCAGTTGGCTCTCTCCATCACAAGTTGGAACTGGAATTGGTCTGAATCATCTCATTGTTGAGAAGAGCCATATCCCTCAGAATTGATCATTAGATAATCTTGTTGCTGTGTACAATGTTCTCTTGGTTCTGTTCACTTAGCATTAGTTCATGTGAGTCTCTCCAGGCTTTGTGAAATCGTCCTGCTGATTGTTTCTTATAGAACAATAACATTCCATTATATTCATATCCTATAACTTACTCAGTCATTCCCCAACTTATGGGCATCCACTCAGGTTCCAGTTTCTTGATACTGCAAAAAGAGCTGCTACAAACATTTTTGCACCTGTGGGTCTTTTTTTCCTTTTTTATGATCTCTTTGGGGTACAGACCCAGTAGAGACACTGCTATATCAAAAGGCATGCAGTTTGATAGTCCTTTGGCAATTCCAAATTGCTCTCCAGAATGGTTAGATTAGTTCACAACTCTACATTTAGTGTCCCAGTTTTCCCACATCTCCTCCACCATTTATTATTATCTTTTCCTGTCACGTTAGCCAATCTGAAAGGCATATAATGATATCTCAGAGTTGTCTTAATTTGCATTTCTCTAATCAATAGTGATGTAGGGCATTTTTCCTATGGAATTAGACTATGATTAGAAATTGACCATTACCATTTTTTAGAGTTAAAAAATAACTAAGTAAAAAAAAAAAGCCACTATTTTACTTAGAGAATTTTTGCATACTTTTTCTTATGCTATTGACTCTCTTTTCAGGATTTTCTTACATTACTCTCATTTCTTTCCCCACTTTTTGTTACTTTTCTAATTTGCTTTTTAAAAAATCTTCTTAAGCTCTTCTTGGAATTCTTTTTGGTCCTAAGATGAAATGATGTTATCAATAATCATATAAAAATACTCTAAATCACTATGAATTAGAGAAATGCAAATTAAAACAACTTTTAAGTTTTATCTTATATCAGTTAAGCAGGTTAAAATAATAAATGATGAAGTCTTGAGTAACTAGGTGGGGTTGACAAAGAAAATCTAAAGCAATGATAAGATTATTATGGTCTTTGAAGCAAGCAAGGAATGGCATTGATGAGGATCAGCTCAGCCTTACAGTCCTACCTCTGTTGAGATCTCAGGAAACTCCACTTTACTATATCCAATCTGAAAGTGAAGTTATGATATCAACTTCTGAGGTTAAGTTTATCCTATAAATCTACCCATGGCCTATGTCCTCTTTGCTGAACCCCTTTTGAGGTTAGCCTGCCATGGTGTTCTGCTTGTGGTATTTTTTTAGGGTGATAAATTCCTTTTAGGGTTAGCTTGTCAATCTATGGTTTAATTCCCTTCTCTTGCTAACCCTATTTGGGGTTAGTCTGCTAAATTCCTCTATGGATTTAGCCTGCCAGGTAATGAAGTATTCCCACCTTATGGTGTATTCCCTTTCTCCTGGTTAATTGTGAGTTCCACTAGGGAACTTGTTTTCCCTGTTAACTATTAAAACCCCTTTCTTTGTTAACTATATGCTCTCTGTATATTATTTCACACTTACCATTCCTGGTGTCATAACCTCTTCTCATAAATAAAGGTACCTTGTGACAAAGAGAACATCATTGTGAATTCTTCACATATGTCTTGCACCTCCTATATGAACTAGAAATTGCTGCCAAACTTCATCATTTGGTGCTCAACCTCATCAAAAAACACAGAAGGGTTGCAAAAAATAGGGAAAATTGGTACACTTTTGTAGAATTGTAAATTGTTCCAGCTATTCTGGAAAGCATTTCTGATTTATACCCAAAAAGCTTTCAAACCACGAATGACCATTGAGGCAGTTTCTATACCATTAGGCCTATATCGCAAAGAAATCAGAAAAAGAAGAAACGACTTATATGTACAAAAAAAAATAGTCACTGTTTTTGTGGTAGCTTAAAATTTGAAACTAAGAGAAGTGTTCCTTTTAGGAATACTGTGGTAAGTGAATGTCATAGAATTACTTAATAAAAAATGACTAAAATGGACAATTTCAAAGGAAACAGGCAAGACCTTTATGAATTTATACTGAATGAATTAAGCAGAATTAGGAGAATAATTTATATAATAATTTAAGGCAAAACAACTTTGAACGGAATGAACTATGAAAGCTGTAATGTTGATTCTAGTTCCCTGGAGGGCCTCAAGATCAGTCAGAGTCAGGATTAATCAAAGTTCTTGGTCTTCATGGGGAGAAGTGAAAGAGGAAGGCAAGCTGCCATGCAGCTTGCCAAAGATGTATCCGGGATTCTGGAGTCTGGAGTCTCCAGCCTCTCTCCTCCTCTTCCTGCTGCTAAGTGTCTCTGACTTCTCTCCGCTAGCCCTGCAATCCTTACCTACAATTATCTCACCACCAGAACATTCAGCAAGTACCAATGGTGAGGAGAGCCATCACATTACTATCTCATCTAAATATGTATATAGAGCCATTATCTTACATTGAATAGGTAATTAGCCTTAAGTGTTCTGCTGTCTGATTCAAGCATACCTTTTCAGAGTTTCAGTCCTCTACATCTCCAGCTTTCTTTTGTTTTAGAACACAGGTAGTCATGTCCTTCCAGACTTCTCAGGGAAGTGAGAACCCCAAAATGAAGTGACCATCCCCTCCCTGCCTTCTCAAGAAAGAGGGTGAAAGCACTAAAAAGGAGATGATCATGCCTTCTCTGACTTCTCAGGAAGAGAGATGAAAAACACCAAAGGGAAGTGGGGAGTCAAGCCAGATATTGTTAGTGGGTTTCTGGGCTAAAGGGTCTTACTAGAAACAGGTATACACCAACCCATCAGCATGGGGGGGGGGGGGGCTAATTACACAAGCACATAGCAAAAAAAGCACAGGCTAGCAATGACGACTCTCCCCACAGCTGGTGCAGTCTCAATGTGGTGAAACAAACATGAACTGTACATTCAAGTAGTGATATAATAAACAATATGAATCAACATGGTATTGTAAAAGATTTCCAGAAATCCTAGAAGGAGGGTATGTAAATAACAATCACACATGCACCTCCTTCAGCAATCAAGAGATATTCTAAAACCAATCTATTATCCATTACTTCACTTGTCAAGGAATCCAATGATCTCTGCAAGTTTTTGAAGTCCTGAAACAGTCTTATTATGTGTTAAAGAATCCAATGATTCCTGCAGATTTTGAAATCCTGCAACAGTCTCCTCATGTGTCAGGGAATCCAATGATTCCTGCAGATTTTGAAATCCTGCAACAGTCTCCTCATGTGTCAGGGAATCCAATGATTCCTGCAGATTTTGAAATCCTGCAACAATCTTATCATGTTTCAAGGAATCCAATGATTCCTGAGAGTTTTCAAGTCCTACAACAATCTTATCATGTCTCAGGGATTCCAATGATTCCTGAGGGTTTTGAAGTCCTGCATCAGTCTCATTAACAATTTTTGATGTCCATGAGTCAATTGCCATAACTGCCAAGCTCTTTCAGTAGTGGGCACAATCAACGATGGAACCACCTGATGTTTCTTGGGTCTTCTCCTTCGTTTCAAGGGTCTGCTCCATCTCTCTGCAATGAACAAGGTGAATACGGCTCGTTGGCACCCATCTGATTCCTTCTCCATCTGTAGAGATACAAGCAAACCCTCTCCCCCAAGCAGTTAACCTATCTGGTCCCTTCCATTCACCACTTTCTGGATCTCTCCACATCACCTGACAATTATCTAAAGATAATGGAGCTGCTTGTACTGGACACTGCCCTTCCAGTGGGTTATAAAACCTGTCTGCCAGAGCCAATGCATCTTTATCAAAAATCAAGAAGTTAATTGTATAAAGAGCTAAATTTAGAAGTTCTCTAGGGTTACCTGTGGCTCCTCCTTTCTTTTGTTTTTGGAAGAGTGTCATGATGTCTCTGTTTCTCCTTTCTACTATTGCCTCTCCTTGAGGATTGAAAGGTATGTCAGGGGTGTGTAAAATCTGATACTGTGCACAAAAGTGTGCAAAATATTTAGAAATATATGCAGGTCCATTATCTGTTTTTATTGCTTGTGGCACACCCATAATTGCACATGCTTGTATAAGGAATTCAGTGACCATTTGGGCTGTCTCTTTTGCTGCTGGTATTGCAAAAGTAAATCCTGAAAAGGTATCTACTACAACATGGATAAAAGAAAGATGACCAAAAGATTTATAATGGGTCACATCCATTTGCCAAATTTCACTAGGTCTCAAATCATGAGGGTTCTTCCCTGGAAGGAGTGTAGGAGCATGGAAAGGAAGGCAAGCTGTATAGTCTTTTACTATGTGCCTAGCTTTCTCTTTTGTTATTCCAAATTGCAAATGTAAAGCTCAAGCAGTCTGAAGATATTTAGAATGAGATTCTTGGGCTGCCTGAAATAAAGAAGTATTGACCAAAGTGGCTAGAAGGCTATCTGCCTTTGAATTACCATCAAAAATAGGACCTGGAAGTCCACTATGTGAATGGACATGCAAGATATAAATCTTACCTGGATGCTTTCTCACTTGCTCTTGAAGTTCCTTAAAGAGCTGATATATATTAGAAGCCACAAATTTTATTTGGGCTGTGGCAATTTTGAATTGGCTGACTCAGATATTATATTTATATCTCTTGGATAATAAGAGCTAGAATGACTGCATATAATTCTGCCGAGTGGACTGAAAAGGAGTTCTGGCTACTCTCTTTATAGTTAAGTCATGAGTGTATACAGCACAAATGTTAAGTTTGGATGCATTTGTAAAGACAGTTGGTCCTTTAAGAGGAACTTGAGAAATCTTTTCTTCAAGAATCCATCCCCAATTATGTAATAGTTGGGTTATCTTTAATGGAGACCTGTGGGTAAAATTTGGAGCTGTGGCCAATAAAATTTGCCACTCTGGGATGGTTTCACAGCATACATTAATTTGTGCATTGATATAAAAAGTGCATATCTTGTTAGGTCTTATCCCAGATAAGTGTACTACTCACTTAATAGCCTTCAATAAAATTCTAGCCACAAGCACTAGGTAAAGAGTAAGGCTTTATTCTGGTTGTGCTGGGAGGTTCACCCACTCTATCACACTGTCTCCTTGATGAAGGACTGCTGTGGATGCCTCTTGTGTAACAAAAACTGATATTTCCAAGGGTCTTTGAGTGACTTTTTCAACCACATTGGATAAAGCCATTGGATAAAAGTTTCACTTTTGTCTTTGTATCTCTACCACATAGCCCAGTACGTAAAACAAAGAAGGCACATAAGAAATGTTTGTTGACTAATATGGAAATATATTTAAAAGAATTGCACATATTTAACCAAATCAGATTGCTTGCTATCTTAGGGAAAGGAGAGGTAAGAGAGGGAGAGGAAAAATATGGAACAAAAACTATCTTTATATGTATTTGGAAAAATTAAAATACTATTGGGGGAAAAAGAAATGTTTGTTGATTGATAGCTTGATTTTCTGAGACAACATATGTATATTTGGCTTTTAATTAGGTATTTAAAATGTAATTGAGCCACTTCATGTCTGATCTCTCCAAAGTTATCAATTATCTCTTAACTGGACTTTCTCAATCTTCAAACTCCATGACTTCTCTTCAGCTTTTAACACCATCAGTTCCCTTCTCCTTGATTCTTTCTTCTCCCCAGGGTTTTCATAATATTAATCTCTCCTATTTCTCTTACTTATCTGACCTTCTCAATCTTTTTTGTTTTTCATGGTTTCATCCTGGTCATCCTCTAACATGACCTGTAGGAAAATCACCCCAGCAGCTGTGTAAAGGAAGGAGAGAGATATGAGTTGAGCTCCTTGAGGATAAAGTCCTCAAAATTGTCTATTTTGTATCTCATTTTTTAATGGAAAGAGGTCTAATAGTAAATGTTTTTTGAATGATTAATAGTAGCACTGAATAGTAAGATGTCTGAGAACTTGGATAATAATATTGTTTCCAGTGACTATCCCTTTTCTTATGAAATATAAAATAATATAAAATATAAATTTTTATAAAAAATAAAATAAGTTTTTTTTTAATTTTCAAAACATATGCATAGATATTTTTAACATTCACCTTTGCAAAACCTTATGTTTGAAATTTTCTTCTCCCTCCATTCTCCCTATTTCCTCTCCTAGATGGCAAGTAATCCAACATATGTTAAAAATGTGCAATTCTTCAATACATATCTCCTCAATTATCATGTTGCACAAGAAAAATCAGATCAAAAAGGTAAAAAATGGGAGAAAACAAAAAGCAAGCAAACAACAACAAAAAAAGTGAACACACTATGCTATAATGCACACTTAGTACCCAGAATCCTTTCTTTTGGTGCAGATGGCTCTCTCCCTCAGAAGACCATTGGAAAAGGCCTGAATCACCTAGCTGTTGAAAAGAGCCACATCCATCAGAAATGATCATCATATAATCTTGCTGTTGGCATGTAAAATGATCTCCTAGTTCTACTCACTTCACTTAGCATCAGTTCATGTTAAGTTTCTCCAGGCCTCTCTGAAATCATCCTGTTGGTCGTTTCTAATAGAACAATAATATTCCATAACATTCATATCATAACTTATTTAGCCATTCTCCAACTGATGGGCATCTACTCAGTTTCCAGTTCCTTGGTTGTCACAAACTTTTATGCACATCTGGGTCCTTTTCCCTCTTTTATGATCTCTTTGGGACACAGACTCATTAATAGCATTGTTGGGTCAAAGGGTAAGCACAGTTATGCCTTTCAGCATAGTTTCATATTGATCTCCAGAATGGTTGGATCTGTTCACAACTCCACCAACAAAGTATGTGTCCCAGTTTTCCTATATCCCCTCCAACATTCATCATTATCTTTTCCTATAATATTAGCCAACCTAAGAGGTGTGGACTACTCCTTTTCTTCTGCTCTCTTTACCAACATTTCATCTCAATGAAATCAGGTCAACTAGAAATCATGCAAATCCTTAAAAAAGGGGGAAAAAAATCACAAAAAAGCTACCCTATAGGCTAGGGCAGAACAGAAAAGAAAGTAGGAGTTTTAAGTTAAAGAGGGTAAAGCAGACAATATTTCTTTCCTAGAGATGGATTGGATGGGTTAATGCAGATAAAAGATTGACTGAATATGTAGATAAGAGATCATCTGCTCTTTAGGCAGCACCTGTTTAGAGTCACCAAAATTTCTGCTTCCTTCCCCCTCCTATTCCTCTCTATATAAAGCAAAGCCCAACCATTAATATGGGAAAGTCTTCCCCCATATTTTCCTGAGTTGATTCTCCATGATTCTGTTTCCATGGGAAATGCCCTGATAATATTAACACTAGACATACTTTAGGGACCAGTATATGCAATCCTCTAATTTGTAATCCAGAAGCTTCATTATACTTTCGAAAGGACAAGTATTAAGTCAATTGATTTTTTTGGCCCCAATTTCTAGCTATACATATCAGCATAGGGCCTGGAGCTGTACTCAACAATAACCCTGGCTTTGAAACCCTCATACTTTTACAGCATTGTGCTTATGTGAGAGTCTGGCAACAAGCATGTAGGGTGTCAACATTTCTCCCAACAATCAACTGTCAACTACTCAGAAACTCTATGTTTAAAATGGGAGAAACATCTCATGGAGCTGAATATAATTGTTTAGTTCATGGGATTCTCAATGTCAGTCAGAGCCTGTCCAAATTCCTTGGGTTCGTGATACTACTGAGCAAAAGTGCAATTCCAGACTGCACTTTGACTACAATACATACTTCTATTCCCAGGACATGAGATCACAATTCCACAGCATTCTTCTGCCAGATCTTGGGCTGTTGAGGAACTTCCTTCAATATGATATACCTTGGGAACACCTCAAGTCAAATGAATGTTTTCCAGAAGTTACTGGGAAGAGTTCTTCCTCAGCAATCAATCGAGTTTTTCTTAAGTGTCTACTATGTGCCAGGAACTGTGCAAAAAAGTATTAGTTTGTTTCCTAAAGCAATTAATGAGATGATCTATCAATTTTCAATAATCAAGGACCCAGCTATGTTACCTGTGCCTGTTGATATCTTGGCCTGATACTATTCAACTTCAAAAATAAACAGTCTCTTTTCCCTTATTTGTCAATATTACTTATTTCCCAAAGTACCTTGTTATTCCCTAGTTAAATTTCTAGAAACTCACAGACAAAAAAGTTGTCAAGCACAGAGACAGAACTCAGATTTGACTACCTATGCTTAGGTCATGATCTGCCTGACTTATTTTGACAGGAATCTCAAAAAACTTTAGATAAACCTTCAGCAAATCCCTGAGATCTCATTAGGCATGGAATATTATGCCTCACTAGGCAAGGGCTTATCAGATGTTTGCTAAATTGAATTGAACATTGCTGTTACCCTTATTATGGAAGCTAGGTGGCCCAATGCATAGAGTACTAGTTCTGGAATCAGGAAAATTTATCGTCCTTGAGTTCAAATCTGGCCTCAGACCCTTACTAGCTGTGTGACGCTGGGGTCATTTAATTCTGTTTACCTAAGCATTCTTACCTGTAAAAGAGTCTGGTGAAGGAAATGACAAACCTTTCCAGTTTCATGCCGAGAAAACCCTAAATGAGATCAAGAAATATCAGAAATGACTGAACAAGAAAATTCCATTATTCTGGTCCAGTGTTACTACTCTGATAAATTAGAAGTCCAAAAATATAATTTCTTTAAATTATCATATGTTTAAATGTGGAATGATTATGTTAGAAGCATCTATTTCAAATAGTTTAAAAAATCAAGACAAATCTCTATTTAGTAAGTTTAATTTAATATTTAAATCAATAAATAAAGATGAATAAATGTGGTTCCTGCCCTCAGGGAGACTATGATTTAGTTAATTATTATGATTTAATAATTTCGAGTTACATTTTTATTAACAACTGCTTTTCCATAGGCAATATTATCCTATTGTTTATGTATTAATATAATTACAAAATAGTTTTAAGAAGGCAGCCTATGTAGTCAGGGGAGCTAGATTTGAGCTTCAGCTGTGCTTCTTTACTACTTTCTGGGCCTCAGTTCCCTCATCTGAAAAATGAGGGATTTCGACTAGGTGACTTCTAAAATTCCTTTTGAGCTCTAGACTCTGATATTATGAACTTTCAGTTTTGCTCCCCTAGCTTAGATCCTTGCATAACTAATTTCTTTGATAGATGTAGACAAAGCCCTTAAATTACCAATCACTAAGCATTTATTAGGTACATACTATGTGTAAATATTGTAAGTAATGGGAATTCAAATACTAAAATGAGACAATCCCTGCACTTATGAGACTTACCTTAAATTACATTTAGTGATAACTAAATATAGAAATTATACAAAATAAAGGGGAATACACAGCGCCAGACACTATACTAAACATTTTGTTTGTTTGTTTTTAAAAATATCTCATTGATTGGGTGGTGAGACACTAAGACCTAGGAGAGTCAGGAAAGCCCTTTTGAATCAGGTAGCATTTGAAATGACCTTTGAAGCGCTCTAGGGATTCCAGAAGGCAGAGATGATGGACAATATCCCTTGCAGAGAGAGAGCCTGTGCCAAAGCATGGAGACAAGATACAGAATGTTTGCATGGGGAATAATGAATAGGCCAGTGCAGAGTATATGAGGAGAGACAATATGTAATTAGCCTGCAAAATAGACTGGAGTCAGATTGTGAGGGGTTTAAAATGCCAGAAGAATTCATAGCTCATCTTAAAGGCAACAGGGAGCTTCTTTAGCTTCTTGAGCATGGTTACATCTGTGCTTTAGGAATATCAATTTGGCAGTTGTGTTGAGGAAGAATCAGAAAGGTGAACGCCTGACTAGTGGGGGACCAATTAAAATAATTCAGGGGAGAGATGAGGTCCTAAACTAGGGCATATTGAATCTACAAACTATTTTGCTTTTTCCCAATATCTACATATGGGATTTAGATAGGACTCTCCCAAAGGAATCTTCCAAAATAATAAAATCTCTCTTCCTTCTTTTCAAGTCTAGTCCACATTCGCTGCTCATCATTCTGCAGTGTTTACCCAAGATAGATATATGTTTGCATACAAACACAGACATGTAAGATTTACTGGACCAGCCTTCCAGCTGAATGTCATCTTGGACAATATGTATTTTCACTTGTAGGATGCTAGCTAATCTCTAAAGCTCCTTATAATGTTATTATTGTTATAGTTACATGCTGAATTCTCCAGTGTGGATGTTTAAATTGACATAAGCAGGCTAAAGCACATAACTAGTGATGACTTGTTTGTAAGAACTGATGTAAAAGACAAGAATGGGCAATGAGAAAAAATTATACTGAACTGATCATGTCACAAGAATTAGAGGGGGGAGACAGTTCAAGAGCTAATGGTACCCTCACTTCAGTTAAACAATTATTTATTAAGCACCTTTTAGGTGTAAAATATTGAGCTAAGTAATCTGCTAGACGGAATATCAAGAGAAAACAGTCCTTCCCTTCAAGGATATAATCTCTGCCTGAGGTTAAGAGGAAGATCTCTTCACATTCAGACCCTGTAAAGCCTGAGACAGTTGCAGCCCAGCAGAGGGAGTAGCCATGTCCCTGCAGTCACAGAACCATAGAATCATAGTAATACTTATTATTCTTCTATAATAAAAAAGCAAAACAAAGGTATTTCACCAGATTTTAAAAATCTGTTCACTGTATTGTAACTAGCTCCACCTACTGGAAAAAAGTGTTATTTGCTGAGAAAAGCTCTAGAGGTGTGTGTGTGTGATTAACATTATCTTTAGATAAACCTTCAGCAAATCCCTGAGATCTCATTAGGCCTTAAAGAAGTGATAACATTTCACTTGAAATATACCATTCAGCTCTGCCCAAAGGGCTATCCCACTGCACATCCCTTAGATCCAGCAGTGTTTCTACCGGGCTTATCCCAGGGAGATCTTAAAGGAGGGAAAGGGACCCACATGTGTGAAAATGTTTGTGGCAGCCCTGTTTGTAGTGGCCAGAAACTGGAAAATGAGTGGGTGCCCCTCAATTGGGGGGCTGAATAAGTTATGGTATATGAATGCTATTGTTGTAAGAAACGACCAGCAGGACCAATACAGAGAGATCTGGAGAGACTTACATGAACTGATGCTGAGTGAAATGAGCAGAACCGGGAGATCATCATACACAGCAACAAGATTATAGTATGATTAATGCTGATGGACGTGGCTCTCTTCAAGGAGATGATCCAGGCCAGTTCCAATGATCTTGTGAGGAAGAGAGACATCTACACCCAGAGAGAGAACTGTGGGAACTGAGGGTGGATCACAACATAGCATTTTCACTCTTTTTTGTTGTTGTTTGCTTGCATTGTATTTTCTTTCTCATTTTTTCCTTTTTGATTTGATTTTTCTTGTGCAGCAAGATAATTATAGAAATATATATGCATATAATGGATTTAACATATATTTTTACCATGTTCAACATACATTGGATAACTTACCATCTAGAGGAGGGGGGAGGGATGGGGACAGGGTGGGAAATTGGAACACAAGGGTTAATGTCAAAGAATTATCTATGCATATGTTTTGAAAATAAAAAGTTTTAATAAAAAAAATAAAGTGAACTAACAAAAAAAGAAAAAAAAGAAAGAAATATACCGTTACCGTTCAAGTGAATTTGTCCTTAAGCTCCTCGATTATCCAGAAACTAATCAAGAAGAGCTACATGAGGACTGATTGTATCAACTAAGATATAGAGTGAGTGGTTTAACATACTTTGTGAGTGACCAAGAATAAATGCAGCTGGAAGCTCATACCAGCTTTGAAGCAGACCCTGAGACATTTAGCTTCAGTAGCAGATAATGCAAAAAGTTGAAGTCTGAGAGACTTGACCTTCAGGAAACAACTGTCCATCCAGGAATGAGTTTTGATGAGATTACCTATTTTGGTAGCCCAAGAAGCACTTCAATCCACACACCTACTCTGGTACTTTGGACAGCTAGGTAGTACAATGTATACTTGGAGTCCAGAAGACTAGTTCAAATTTGACCTCAAGATACTGATTTTAGGTAAGTCAGTGAATATGTTTGTTTCAGCTGCCTTGACTGTAAAAAGGGGATAATTGTACTTCTCAAGGTTGTAGTGAGAATCAGATATTTGTAAAGTGCCTAGCACATTTCCTGGTATGAAGTCTGTGCTAAATTTATCCTTTCTTTTCCCTTCCAATTTGTAGCTCCCTTTTATCTTCCCTCATTAAAATGTAAGCTCCTTGAGGACTTTTTGCTTGGATTGGCATCCACAGTATTTAGCACAGAACTTGGCTTATAATAATTGTGTAATGCTTGTTTCCTTCCTCTCTTCCAAGGAAAACCAGCTTTGGAAAGCTGATCTCTTAATTTAGAGAGAAGTGTTGGCTGTAGACACAGCAAAGGTATTGACTCCTTGAAGAGATTATATACTTAAGGAAAAATTCATGAGGATTATATGGGGAAAAATAAAAAAGTCTCTCATTAACAAGTTGTAAATTACTCCTTTGACAAGTGTTCCTTTCACAAGGGCATCCCTACATCCCTTCTACCCAGTTTTTTATTTATTTGTGGGAAAGTATGCTCAACTTTGGGGAATAACTTCTTTTATCAGTTCTTTTGCTATACAACTTTAGAAAATACTTTTGTTAGAAAGCTAATTTTCTGACTGTTAGTAAGAATTACACAGATGAGCACTTGTAGATACTAGAATCTAGTCATTCAGGATTAATCTGAGTGTAGGTATCAAAACAAACAAAACCAAATTAGATTGAGGCTATTTAGGGGTCTCCAACAACTTGAAAATATCAAAGTCACTATCTACTGTGGCGTTCCATTTTAAATGTGGTGTTCTTCTTCTTTGTTATAATATATATGATGGTTCTCTGGGAGCAGGTTTTTCTGGGGAGGTTTTCTGGAGGTAGCCTTAGTTTCCGTTCCAAGTAACAATCACTTCAAACGCAGCTGGCTGATAAAATCCAAACGTTTATTTTCTCTTTCCAAGTCTTATCTCTTTCCTTGAGCCCAGTTAGCTTTCTTAGAGGCCTCTCTCTTTCCTTGGTTCCAAGAGCTCCTGCAGCTTGTCTTTTAGCTCTTCCAGCTTCTGTCTCTAGCTCAACTCCGACTCGTCTTCTCAATCTCCCAGAGTGCTCTTTGGCCCTGAGAGCTTCTTGCTTATATGCTATACACTGAGTACACACCAATCATTATATCACTAGAAAATCATTATTTGTTGTAGGATTAAATCAATTCTAAACTAGATTTAAACATTGTCTCCTCAATTCTACTTAGTACCTCGTTTCAAGTTCTGGCCCATAACATCTCTTTGTAGGATCAGATCAATCATACTGAACCATGCTAAATTAGATAATTATTGTCTCTGTCAATTCTAATGACTTAACACTTTGTAAGGATTCCAACAATCTACAAATTTAAATCAAGAAAAAGTTAAATTTTCTGGTATGCTGTATTTGTGAAGGTAAATAAAAGTATTACATTTTTGAAAATTTTTCATCTTAAATTAATTTTCAGAACAAAGTATTTAAAAGGGATTTTCTCTCATTTATCCAGAAAAAGACACTTTCCCAGGAGTTTCAGAATGACTCTCACTGTATAACCTATAATTTTGCAATTAACAAACATAAAAGTAATAGGCAGAAAATCTACATAAAAAAGCCTTCCTCCCTTTTTTGGTTTTGTTTTAAGGCACCTTAAAGGGACTCTAGTACTCAGATACTTGAGTGGATAATTCCATCAGTGTGAGAAACCCAACCTCAGATCACAATCCCTCCTTAGGACCCTGGAAGCCTTCCTTTAATTTCTCAGTGTTACCAGTCTAGCACTTGGATTATAATGCAAATATCTAAATGATAATTCATTGTTTGTAAATGGTTTTCAGTCTTATACTTTCCTTCCTCAAATTCTGACTGAAGTATTGCTTTCAATTTCACCTATATGGGTCTTTTTTCCCTTCTCTATTTAGGTTCTTTGATAAGCACACTTTCACTTCATCTTTCAGGGGTCCAGGCCTCCACACTACTTCCCATTTATCTCCCTCCTCACCATGATCCTAAACAGGTCCTAGGTCTAACTAGGGTAAGGCATATGGAATATAGTGAATTTATTACAATTAATTCAATAAACATGTTCAAAATGCCTCCAAAGTGCCAAGTATATAAAAAGGAAAATGGCAGTCCCTGCCCTCAAGGAGTTTAAAACAGACTGAGAGGAAAGGGGAAAGAATATACAAAAGGAAACAGAAAAGGGGGCCAAGGAGAAGGAAAGAATTAATAGCTTTACTTAATACCTTCTTTGGACCTCCATTTGCTTCTCCCCTCAGATTGGAAAGAAAAAGCAATTAACTCTTCCCAAAAGCCTTCCTTTCCAGGAAACTAATCTTTCTTTCATCAGCCTCTGTTTGAGTTCTTGAATAGCATACCACCTCTTTGGGCACCTCCAGGGGTTATGCCTCTGAATGCAGCCCAAGTACAAATTAGGCATTTTTGGTTACCATATCACACTGCAGCATCTTATCAAACTGGAAATCCACTGCAATTTTTACATGTTTCTAACCCTTTGCTACTCCATACCTCCATTTTAAATTTGTGTAAATTTTAGACTTTATTGAATTTCATGTTTTCTGATTCAGTTCAGTTCTCTACCAGGTCAAAGTCTTTTGGATCCTGTCCTCTATTGTGTTCACTATCCCTCCCATTTGCATCACTTAACAAGCATACAATGTATATTAGGATACTCCCTGGGAGATCTACCACAATTACACTGAACCACTAGCTATCATCACCATCCAACCTGAATCCAACTGGTTTCCCTCAATTGTTCTGCCTCAGACTCCCTGGTGGCACCCCCCCCCAGCTATTAAGAATGAGATAAGTAGGGCTATGAGTCTTGACCACTAGTATTCCAGAGTCATAAAACTTCAGGTGACTTATCTCAAACACTTGGTTACTTTCTAGCTCAGACATCCCAGCTTCCAGCTTCTTCTCTCCCAATTTATAAGAATTTATGATCCTTCCTGCTTATCCTCAACTGTAAGAACTTAACTTTTTATGGTCCTTTCCTGGAATTTCCCACTCACCAGTGCTCTATCTCCCTCCTCTCCTTATTTCCCTTATCACTGGATCCCTTGCTCATCACTGGATGCGTTGACATAATAGTCCCACCACTCAGTTAAGATGGATTGACTAGTCCCAACTCTCTCTCTAATAAAGTATTTTTAAAAACCTCTAATCTCTATCTTACCTCAGTTTCTCCAGCATTACACTACCTAAACATGAATAGCATGATACTTAATAAAAAACTTTTCTAAAATCTGTTATACCCATAATGTAATCCTGTCAAAAAAAAGTCTAGCATGACCTGTTCCTAATGAAGCCATCAGAGCTTTTTATACCTACTTTCCCTTTAAGATATCTGCCAACCCTTTTGTGAATGACCTATTCTAGAACAGCCCGGGAATACAAGCTCCCTGGCATAGTTTAGTCTGTTCTCATTTTGAAAATGGGAAAATTTTGTGCCACTTCTCACTTCCTATAAACTTTCATCTATCATAGGCAGTTTTTCAACAATAACATGTCTGTTCTTTCAGGACCCAAGGATATGGTTTATCTGGGTGAAATGACTTGATTAATGACAGCTGTTCTCTTAGTATCCCTTTTAGTTATTTATGTTCTTTCATCTCCAATATAAAGATCTCGTTCTCTTTTTACAGAGAAAAAAAGGAACAAAGGTAAGACTTGAGCAATCTTGCCTTCTTTGTTAGTGATCATTACCCCATTCACACCAAGAAAAGTTCCTAACCCCAAAAAGCAACAAGAGAAAAACAACAAAAAACAAACCAGTTTGTCTCTAGCTTGCCTACTAAGTCTCAACTCCTTTGACCTGTTAAGAGTAGGAATTGTTAAGTTTCTGAACTGGAAGGAAAAAAGATGCATTTAACACTGTGTAAAACTCACTTGGTTCCCTAGGAAAAAGTCATGAAGTTTTTAACAACTGAGAGTGGGCTAATGGCCCAATGTACGAAGATTGTCATTTTACAAGACAGAATTATGATAAGGCTCCAGTTTTTTCTGCTCCTCTCCCTGACAAAGGAAGTAGCATGCAACACTGTATTTAAAAGAAATCGCTGTAAAAAAGTCTGTATTTTTATAGTGAATGAGAATATACTTGGTTCTACACACACACACACAAACTGGTTTCAGTCTTCCCACAGAAATGACAGAGAGAGGCAGGTATAAGACATGACAAAGTCAGAAGCAGCAATCTTTTTCCATCAACTTTGACATTAATATACATGAACATATTTGAAGACACCTCAAGAGATGTTTTCTGGCTGATTCTACCATATTATCGAAATCATCATGATCAAACTGAAAACAGAAAACATGTGAAAGTGGACAGTTACCAAATGTAATCAGCCTTTTGTTTTTTTTGTTTTAGCAAGGATTGTAATAATTTTATTTGTAAACACTTTATATTTACTGTTTCTTGCTTCAAAATATAATTACAGTAGATGTGAAAGAGAATTTTTGATGAGGAAAAAGTTAGTTTTATTAACACTAAATATTTATTGTGATCAAAAGCTATTTCTTCCCATGTGATATAAGATTATTTATTTTTCCTAAATCTCCAAATGATACTGTTGCTGAACCTCTCTGAGCAGGTCTGGCCTAAAAATAAAGCAAAGAAAATAGTTAGTAAAACACTACATTGTCCTAGCACTTTAGTTTATAAAATACTTTGTAACTTCACAAAAGGGGGAGGCCAATAATATCATTCCCACTTTACATATGAGGAAACTAAGGCATAATAAAGAGTTTTAAGTGCTATGGCCAAGGTCATACAACTAATAAATATCAAAGTCTGGAATGGAAGTCCTTTCTAAATCTGGTACTCTTGCTTCTACCACTGTACCAGAAAACACACAAAACTAAGCCTAATTTAATTCTTCATTGCTTTATTGAGCAAGACCCATTCCACTTTAAAAAAAAAAAAAAAAAAAAAAAAAAAGAGACAAGATGAACAAAAATTAATACTACCTGTGAATCATGATATTTCCATCCTATCATGTAATAAATCTGAAAAGTTGCAGGTACTGAGCCATCCTCATTTCCATACATTTCTAAAAAAAAAAAAATCTTTGAAATTCAAAAAGGGGGTAAGGGAGATAATTCAATAAAGTATTATTTCTTGCAGTAAAAGACATATTAAAAGGTAGTACCAAGAAATTCCTAGGGTTCTTCTTATGTAAAGACATTTAATGGCTGACACTGTTGGAGTTATGGAATAAAGAAGTAGTTGTCATTTGGGGATGTAAAAATGAACTGCCAACTATTTGTTCCATGGAGGTCAATGAGAAAGAGGTCAAGGGATCTAGAAATTTTGTGAAGATAAACGAACATTGAGTGTCCCTTTGAAGCCAAAGGGAATCCACATTAGTCAGATGGCAAAGAGCTCCCTTGGTAAAAACAAGAATATATGGAGCATTAAACTTTTCTCTTACCTTGATATATTGCTGCAGCGGCTAACATTGTTTCCCTATGAAGCAAAGGTTTTCTATTCCAAGAACAATTACTTTCTCCCATACCTAGAAAAAAATATACAATAGGCTTTAGAGAATACAATAAATACCTTAAGGCCCTGAATTTCATAATTTTATCTTTTAATAACTTCACTATTATTTCAATATGTAGGTGGATTGGTTGTGGGTTTGTTTTGTTTTGTTTTGGGATGGTGGTGGGGTTTAAGATTCAGAGGCAAAAATACCTGAAGTCTCTCTTCCTCTTTCTAAGCCAAGCAATAAAAGTCAAATTTCAGAAGCCAAAACCTCACAAGCCTATTTCCTTTGTAGTAAGTTGTCTAATTTAAGTCAGCCATACAAGGTTTCTCCAAATGGAAAATATTTTCTTTTCCAGAGCTTCTGGGTCTTATTGCTATTATTAGCCACTTTGAAAGGGGAATACTAAAACTACCACAATATAATTTTTACTTTATATATCTCTACTCAATTCAACAAATACCTATCCTGCTAGGTGGTGAGAATATAAAGGGAAAAATAAAACAGTCCCTGCCCTCACAGTTTATAGGCTACTAGAGAAATACAAAGCACATACTACCCAAGTAAAAGTGGCTGAAGCCTTGTCTTGAAAGACTTCTGAAATTTTAAGTGGTGGAGGGGAGGAAGAAGAGAGGTACACAAGGGGGATTCTTTGTGCAGACACAAGCAGGATAGTTTCCTTGGAGTAAAGGATATGTAACAAAGCGGAGGGGTAAGTAGAAGCAGAGGGTAACTAAGAGGACGGTAGGTCACCCACAACAGAACTCCTGTGTTTTGGTTAGGGGGCACTGAGACTGCCTGAAGGACTTGGATTAGGGGAAGTCCAGGGTGTGAAACAGAACTGAAGCTCAGAAGAGAAGAGACGAGACCTGGATAATGTAGGTAAGGAACTCTAATACAGAGGACTTAATTGTACCTCTGGGAATGGATATTCACTTAGGTAGCTGGGACAGACCCTGAATGATGACAAGAGTCTGATGAGTGGTTAGATAGCTAAATGATCCAGAAGAGTCCAACTTTATGGGGCCAAGCCAAACAAGGCTGATCTTTCCCTGTCGTGGTAGATCTTGAGATGTCAGAAAAAAAAAAAACATCATGTCCCTCCTGACCCTATTAGCCTTTTTCTGGAAAAAACATTCCCAGTTACTCTAATTGCTCTTCAGTATACTTTCCTATATTTTAGTTGTTATCTTTTGCTTTTATATTATCCTCAATCCTTACCCTATCTTTCCCCAAGAACCACACCTTGAAATAAAGAATAAAATAGGAAAATGAAAAAAGAAACTTTAGCAAAACTAATTTTATTTATTTAAATACAATAGTATATTTAGTGTTCTACATCCATAATCTGCAAAAACCCATGAAAACAGACAGTAGTATCCTTTCCCATGTTAATAATGATGATAGCTAACATTTTTTAATAAAGGATTTTAAAGCCAGCAAGGCACTTTGGATACATTATCTCATTTGATTTTCATAAATAACCTTATATGAGAAGCAAAAAGTATTGTCTCTAGTTTTCCAATGAGAAAACTGGAATTCAGAGATTTTAAAATGGCTTACCCATGGTCATAAAAGTATCAAGTATGAAAGGCTGGATACAAATTTGGCCTCTCCTGACTCCCTATGCCTTCCTTAACACAGCTTAAAATCACATTTACTGCAGCACTGTCTCATCCTGAGTCCTCATATATTTTTCCATTCAAACTGCTGTCTAGCATCTATTCCTTCCCTTGCATCTTTTATTCACTTGCACTGGTGAAGTTTTTTTTTTTTAATCTCATAAAGCAATGAATATAGATATCATTAGTTTTTATCTGCATTAAGTTTTTATTCAACTGAACCCAACCTTTTATTTGTTTATTTATTTATTTGTTTGCTGAGGCAATTTGCTGAGGCCTAGGGTCACACAGCTAGGACGTGTTAAGTGCCTGAGACCAGATTTGAACTTAGATCCTCCTAACTTCAGGGCTGGTGCTTTATCCACTGTGCCACCTAGTTGTCCCAGAACCCAATCTTTTAGACCCCAGAGCTAGAACGGTCTACAGAGGTAATCTTATCTAACTCCTCCCACTTTATATATGAGGAAACTAAATATCAAAGGAGGCTCAGTACTTGTCCAAAGTCACACAGGCATTAAGTGGCAAAGCCAAAATTCAAACCTTAGATTCCATGACTCCAAATCCAGGGCTTTATCCATGTACCATACTACTTTCCCTTTTTAGCCTTTTGAATCCTTAGTCTTTTTAGACCTTGACATTTTTACATTTTTGATACATAGCTCTTTCAGCTTCATGTCACCTATACATTTGACAAGGGTGACATCTACACTTACATCCAACTCACTGAAATGAATTTTAAACAGCAAGTTTCCAAAGACCCTAACAGTTGACTATTAACTAGTTTCAAATGCATTTAACTTCATCTAGCTCCTCTTTTACCATCTGGTCCATAAGAATAGTGCTACAGGGACCATTTCATGGAGCACAGTCAAAGTTCAGGTCTGTGTGGGTGCTATGGGTTCTGCTTCTGGCCATAAGGTGTCAAAATTCTGGGAAAACTTGATATTCTGGTAATATGACAAGCCATGGAATAGTAGCTTTAAACTCAGCTTCTTTTTCTCTTAGTAGCACCATTTAATTTTTGGGATTTCCAGTAAGGGGTAAAAAAAGGCAGTCTCCCCTTCATCCTAGGATCATGGCAAGTCCAAGCAGGTGGCAGCTAATGCAGGGTGATTTAACTGAGCAAGCTTATGTGTGGGCCCTGGGCTACCTTTTCTCTTTTTCTGGTTCTTTTCTGATCTTATGCGAATAAGCATCTATCCCAATATGATTATGTCAGAGTTTGGAGGCAACCTCATCAATTTAAGCATCATAGCAAAGAAGGAATCCTTAGCAATTTCTTAAAAAGGATCTGATATGAGGATTAGATTAAATCTGTATATTTACTAGTAGGACTGCTCTAGGAATTATTTGAACAACACAAAGCTAGAATGAAATATAAAATGACTAATCAAAAGTCCTATAAATGGCTTTATCTTCTATTAAGTTTTAAGCATAAGGCTCTCAGTAGGTTGTAATAGTTAGAAATATGACAGAGATTGAGCATATGATTGATTTCATTAGTATAGGGAATGCCTAGTGAGGAAATTCCCTCTAGCAATGTAGTGTGGAATATTTTCTACTTTATTTTAGAGGTCTAGAATCCTGAAAAGTAGCAAGTTCAGGGACACGTAGTCAGAGGTATCAAAAGTGGAATGTAGGTCTTTTTGGCTCAATATCCACAAAGTCACATCAGCTCCCAGTTATTAGTTACTAAATCCTATTTTAAGTTTTGTTTTTGTCACTGTATCTAAAATTCTTCTGGGGCACAAGGTACAAAACAGACCACAGGCAACAGATCTATTCTCTGACTGTGGTGACCTTGCAATGGTACCTCAAGGTTAGGAGGATGTGACAGACTTTGTCTAATGCTAAAATCTAGTTAAAGAATCTCACCAGTCTAATAACCGTCAAATAAGGTTAATCTGACAAAACCTGTTCTTGATAAAGCTATATTTTCAAAGATGTTCATTAATCTACCTTTAACACATTCCATTATTTTGTTAGGAGTAGAAGTCAAACTCAATTGCTTATGGTGCACAGATTTTGTTCTTTTTTTCTTTTAAAATCAAGACATATTTGTGCTTTTCCACTTTTGTAGCACCTTTTTTGCTCCCCATGGAAAAATCACTCATAAAGATTCAGCAATCTTTCCATATCTATATCTTCCAGCTCTTTCTATATCCTAGGTCTTTATCCTAGGTCTCTAGGATAGATTTTTTTTATGGTAACTAATTTTTTTTTAATGGTAACTAATAAGCAATAGTGAAGAACTCTTTTATCACTTACTTATTTTTACCTTGGATTTCTAAGTCCCTGTTAGGCATTTTATATTTTTTTCCAGTTCAAAACTCATTCCCCTCAGCAAAGAAAACAGAAATAAGCTATAGTTAAAAAGCTCTGACCTCTCATTTATCTTTATTCTAACTACTATGATCAGCAGTTACTATCCTTTTCTTAATGCTCATTTTCTCAAAATAGTCAAAATAAAAAACCATTTTGTCATCTTGGGAATTCCTTTATTCTGTTTATCTTTCCTAACGTTATTCTTGTAGGCTCAAGTTATACTTTCATCACATCCATTTCTCATTATCTTCAATTACAGATACTTCTGTACTTCCTTTTTGAAATATGTCAGATGATGAGTTTCCTGTTCATCTACATTCATCTCTTTAAATTCTCTCTTTTCTTCCTTATTATAATCATTTTTCTTTACATTTGCAGAATTCCATTTTTGAGAGATTATGCTTTGTGGACTGATTTTCTCTGTAAAACTTTAGGCTATGAGATCCCACTAATTCCTTTTGTGGAACACCTGAAATCTGCTTTCCCTCAAACTAGGATGCATGTGAAACTATTGTAAATTCTAAAATAAATTCCACACAAACTTTCCAACATTTCTAATTCAACAATCAATTTCTTATCATGGGATAGAATTAGCTCTACTATACTTTCTATGTTTCAGTGGCTTTATCATATACCATCAGGTTAGCTACCAAGACTAAGTCTTGTTTCTCTTTTTAACCAGAAAAGCTTCTCGTTAGTTCTTCTTCCCCTCCAACTGCTTATTACTTTAAAAAAAAAAAAAAAAAAAAAGATAGAATTCAGAATCCTCAGCAGCTGAAATAGTGGTAATTCAAAGATAATTACAATTATACTAACCAGCAGAGCAATTATCATGAATTAAAAATTTATTTACTAATAAAAAAATCAAATCTACTTAATTAAAAAAAAAAAAAACATAACTCCCCTACCAAAAACTACTACTTCCAAGTCCTCTGTATGAATACCCTTATGTTCAAAATAAATATGCATTCACAATGTATTCTGTTCTCATAAATATCTGATTTTTACAGATAAAATATTATCTGTATTTAAATTTTTTTCCTAGTGAAAATATTTTTTGTTTGATTTTCCAATATAGCAAACAAATATTAAATATAAGTAAACTCAAATTTTTACAAAGACAAATATTTTTCAATTAATTAAATCCAAATTAAAAAAAAATTCATTAAGATCATAAATAATTAAGATTTCTTATATGCTCATGTTCTATTAAGAGCTAAGAGGGATCTTTAAAACCTTTTAGTTCAAATTTGTATTTTAATATAAATGAGTTATTATGAACAGGGCCATTCAACATTCAACGGTATTGAAAACATGTTAATGGGGGAAGCACAGTGATGTTTGACTTATCCTGTATTTTGTGATGAAAAGAAAATACAGCCATCAGGTGAATATTTAAGACTTTCACAGTTCTTTTAAGGTAAGTTCAACAACATGTAAGAAAAGCATTTCTTCATTTACTGACGGTTTCACAAGAACAATACTTAGATGTATTGCTTAGAAGATAAATGAACTTACCTTAAAACCACTGTGAAAGCCTCCAAATTCTCACTCATTCATCAGCTGATGAGTACTCGTTTTGTAAAAATTAGCCTGGACTTTTTCTGTGAAATAATAATGGCAGTTCACATAGGGCACACCAAAATTACTATGGGAAAAACAATGCAAAAATTTTCTAACACCAATCTGAAGAGTTAGATAAAAATATATGTGCATTATTTTGTTTAAGATCAATAGCCTAGTTGATCTTCAACCCCGATACTCCTAGGAATAATATGAAATCTCAAAAGTTTATGGTAGTAAATATAATTCGATTTCACTGGTTTGAATTAGTTTTTGAAAACAGAGCATATAACCTGTCTACTATCACTTGATATGTAAGTATTAAAGAGTTTCTTTAGGCTTTCATAGACGTTAAGAGTTTTCCCATGGTTACATTGCTGATAAACGTCATAGATGGGATCAGAATCTAAGTTTCTAAATGGAAGAGAATAGAATGAAGTATTTTGTCTACTACACCAAGAGGTGTATATAAGGTGCTATCCCAAAACTACACTAAGTAAGGTCATAAGGCACCATACAATGCTGAATAAAAATGCTAAAGCCATCTCAAATGAAAGCAAATGGTAAGAAAAAGACAGTCCAACAAACACGATCCCTTCAAATAAGACAGTATATTCAAGTTAAGTCACAGTGAAATCTCTTGGGAAATTTTTAAGTATTATGCCAAGGTTCTAATCCATTTGCTTCATTAAGGAAGTAGGGATTGGGTGATTAAAGGGGTAGATAGGAGACACAGGTATTGTCTTTTGAGAACATTTATAGCAGAGGTCCTCAAACTACGGCCCATGGGCCAGATGCAAAAGCTGAGGACGATTATCCCCCTCATCCAGGGCTATGAAGTTTCTTTATTTAAAGGCCCACAAAACAAAGTTTTTGTTTTTAACTGTAGTCCGGCCCTCCAACAGTCTGAGGGACAGTGAACTGGCCCTCTATTTAAAATGTTTGAGGACCCCCGATTTACTGTTTTTAGCATTTTAAACTGTGCTACAAAATACCAACTGAAGAATCACAGTATCACAGTATTTAGTACTGGAAGGTACTTTGGAGATCATCTAAATCAGCCCTTTCAAATGACACCTAGAAAGGGGAAGTGACTTACTTGTCCTGGGACAGAGGTTTGTAAAAAGCACCAAATTCAAATGCAATTGTTCTGACTTCAAGTTTTTTGCACTACACCCTGATAGAAGGGTGACTGCTACCTCTCAAGTCACAGAGTACAAAAGAGCCATAATATGCTCTGGGGATATAAAAACAAAGAAGGAAACGATTCCTACTCAGGAGCTTACATTTTAATGGGGAACTGATGGATGGCAATTAAGAGTGTGTATTAATAAAAATCTGCCTACATGACAACTTGTGCACATGTGTCCCAGACTACTTAAGATTTTTAAAAAAACTTTTTTAAACACTTGTCTCTAAGCACCAATATTTTCCTGAGTTTAGAAATGAAGTTTTACATTCAGAAAAAATACACATAATGAATGCAATAAATACTTTCTTACAAAGGGGGAAATGTAAGAGGCAGTGGATAGAGCACCAGCCCTGAAGTCAGGAGGACCTGAGTTCAAATCCATCCTCAGACACTTAACACTTCCTAACTGTGTGACCCTGGACAAGTCACTTAACCCCAATTGCCTCAGGAAAAAAAGTTCAAAAGCTGGAGTCAACTTGCCATCTGGGGAGGGCCTGGGGAAGGGAGGAAAAATTGGAACACAAGGTTTTGTAAGGACTAATGTTGAAGAATTGTCCATGCATATGTTTTGAAAAATAAAAAACTTTAATTTAAAAAAAAAAGAAAGAAAGAAAAGCTGGAGTCAGAAGATCAATGCTTTACGTCTCATCTTTACCCACTTTGCTGCAGTGAGATCTCAAAGTGAGTCAAGTCACTTCTCAGCGTCAGTTTCAACTATAAATAGCAATAATACCTAATCTTCCTACCCCAATGATTGCAATAAGGTTCAAAAGAGATAATCTATTTTAAAGTGCTTTGAAAATCTGTGCTAAATAAATCTATGGTATTTTTATTAATCCTAAAATTCTTATAATTTCCCAGGTTTCAAACTAGCGGTCTGCTGGTTAAGTAAAAAACTTGACATAAAAAATTGCTTATCAAAATCACAAGTTCATTTCAACAAACATTTATAAGGTGCTATTGTGACAGAATAAAAGTGCAAGGAAGGTAATGAGGGACATGAAGTCAGAGTGAAATGGTCCCTGTTCCTTGAAAGCAATTATAACAACAACAATTAATAATACAAATATTGGAAGGAGATCTAACAATACACAGATAAATATATGCAAAATATTATAGCAATTTCTAGCTAGAGAGATTAATTTCTTTTTTAAAAATAAAAGCCATCATTTGTTATTTCTGAAAGGCTAAGTAAAAATAACAAAGATTCTAATGCTAATTCAATTATCATAAACAAAACAGAACAAAACAAAGATTACAAGAATGTCCCTTACCTTGTAAATCTTCCATCACCTCAAACATTCCTGGGAAATTGACTTGAATTTCATCAGTATCCTATTTTTTAAAAAGGAGAAAAATTATCATATTGAACTTTAAAATAATTTAATTAACTTTAAAAGGAAATGAGAGACCATCTTATAAGATCTCCTACTTGCAGAAAATCCCTCTATATTAGTGGTAGGCGGTAACTGAACCTTCACTAAAATATTTCAATAAACAGGAAACATACTTTTTAAAAGAAGCCTATTGCATTTGTCAATAGTTTTTATATTTATCAATAGCTATATAGTAAATAGCTTTTCTTTCCTTAAGACTTCCATATACAGGAGCCAAAATCTCTTTATTATTTCTATCCTCTGATCCTAGTTAAGTTACCTTAAGTTTGAGCTGAGCTACCACTTCCTATAGGAATATCTTCTGATACTCTAGTTCTTAGTGCTCTCTTCTTTGTGAAATTATCTTGCACGTGTCTATTTATTTACATATATTCTTCCCTCCTCCCTAATAAGCTATTTTTGGGGGAGTTTTCGTCTTTATACGTTTATGGCATAACAAACAGTAGTTAATTACTAAGTGCTTTTTAAAGTGAATTACTAAGTTTCATATCAACAATTTCTTCCATTGCATCAAAAACTGATAACAGTTTCTAGATTTCTCACCAATTTTGGTTGACAAATGGGAGTATATCCAGAGGAGGGAAATCAGTTGCCAAGAATTACTGGCATTATTATACTTTTCAAACCAGTCTTTCTACTCATAATACAATCACCCTACTTCAGGTTTTTATCATCTTTCCTCTGGAACTGTAAATCCTTTTGTCTTCCTCTATCCAGTCTTCTTTCCAATTCATTCTTCATGGAGCTGTAAATGAATACTCCTAAAGCAGAGCTTTGTCACATCATTGCTCAAAAATCTTCAGTAATTTCCTGATATCTTCAAAATTAGAGAAAAACGTCTCTATCTAGCATTTAAAACACTTTGCAAACTGGTTCTAGACTATCAGTATATTTTATATAACCCTACCTCATTCACTCCACTCAAGCAAAATTAGTCAATTTTCTGTTTTATATTCATGTTACTGCATCTTCTGCCTAGATGTTTTTGCCTAGAAAGTCCCATTAAACCAGGAATCTTTCCCTCTTCACCTCCATTTTTTTTTTTAAACTCTGGTTCAAGCTCAAGCTTCAAGGCTCAGCTCAAGTACTACATTAAGCAAGCTTTCCTGATCTCTTTCTTTCCATTTTCCTCTAAAAGAAAAAACAAAACAAAACATCCTATTTTGTCCCCACACAAGAAAGCTCTCTGAAGACAAAGTTCATTTTTTGTATTTCCAGTGCCTAGCACACTGTACAAACTTAATAACTAAGGGTCAATGTCCCTGTCCAATTGTCATGCCTGAGAGAATACGTTAATTTAATACCAATAAGTGGCTAAGAAATAAGGAGCAGATAACATATCACATATTCCTGGTGTGGAATCATTGAAAATAATCAGAAAGGAAGGAGAAAAAGGAAGAAAGGAAAGGAATGAGGGAAAAAAAGAGAGGGGAAGAGGAGAAAAGAGGAAGAGATCAGGGAAAGAGAAAGCTTTGGGATTAACTATATTAAGCTTAGAGATTAAGCAGTAAGTAAAAATTGATTAATTGGGAATCTCTGATTCTTAAATGAATCAACTATTGTACTGAATTATAATAGTGGGCTTTTTTTCCCTCATGGATTAAAAGAATACATGTAGCAAATAGGCCCAAACTTATAGTGGCATTTTAGTTAAAATTTATTCTGTCTCTTAGTATAGCCTTCTAAACAGGAGTACTCACTTCAATTCTTTCCTTTCCATCCTTCATGTCAGAAACTGACTTTTGAAAATATTAAGCAGTTATATATGCAAAGCACATATACTGTTCTATATAATGAATATAAAGATTACAATATAAAACTGAATAATAGTACTTGGGGTTTTGATCTGGGCCCTCTCTTTTTTCTCCCTCTGTATTATTTCACTTGAACTAATCAGCTTTTCAGATTAAATTATCAACTCTATGCTGAAGATTCCCAACTATCTTTCAGCCATCTCAAACTGGCTGAGCAGTTTTACATTATACATTCAACATGTCCAAAACCAAATTTATTATCTTCCCTTCTAAACCTTCCTCACTTACCTTTCTGATTATTGTAAAAGGCAATACCATTCTCCTAGACCCTCAGGTTCAAAAGCTAACTGTCATCTCCAACTCACCAGTATCTCCACACTTCCCTCTTCTCCCCATGGCCAATATTTCATCAAAATCAAGAAAATTTTTAAAAATTATTTCTGAGCTGCACAATTGACAAAGTACTTGATTTTCTTAATAGTTACCACAGTCAGTGTGTTAAAACCAGCTCTTCCCAGCAGATGGCCCAGATCATTGACAGCAGTGAAAGGAGAAATGTGTGGAGAAAATCCTCCTTCTCTTTCAAGTTCTGCTAATTGTAAAGAACATCGAAGCTCAAACAGTGTATCCCCTCCAAACATTGCACCAATAAATACTCCATCTGGTTTTAAAACATAATGGATCTGTAAAACCCAAAAAAAAAAAAAAAACTTCAGAATAAGTACTAATTCTACTTACATTACAGAATAAAGTAAATTTATTTATGCATGCAATAATTTAATATCTCAAAATTACATGTGAAGTCCTAACAAATACATTAAATGATCTGATGTTCTATTCAATAACTTCTACATATTACAACTAGTGCTGTGCAATCCATTCATTCAGCCATCATTTAGTCAGGAGTAATTGTGTAGTAGTTGTACATTTAAACACTGCATAATCTGAAATATAAAACCAGCTTTCTGCCTATAAAGCTACCAACTAACCACTCTTAACAGATCAGTATCAGAAGTGAAGTGGATAGCTACATTCTTACTCAAAATTTTCAACCTCTGACAGTTCAAACTGTATTTGGAATTTGGCCATATATTTGGTAACACTTTGATCTTGACAAGGAAGGGAGATCTTACTTTGAAACAGGGCTCATTAAATCAACTTACAAGTCAAGATAAATAACTTTAATTTAACATTTTAAAATACAAAAAAGAAGTTCTCAGAACTGCCTTTACAGCCACTTTTTCTGGCTCTGGCTCCTTCTGACCATTAAATGAAATGATTCTCAAGGTTTGTTCCATTGTTTTTTTCTTGTACATTTCCTTAGATTCTTTAGCCACATTTGGAAGTGTAACTGTAATTTCACATTTTACACTGCTTTATAAAACAACGAACTTTCCACAGAATCCTGTGAGGTTAAGTAGAAGTAAGTCACCTGTCCACAGCCAGAGAGTTAATAAGAGGCAAAGCTAAAACAGGAAGCTACATTGCCTTACTTCAAATCCAATGATTTCCTACTACATAACGTTGTACCTGACTCCCAAGTCTGTTTTCTCAACCTATATCTTTCTCCCAACCTTTAACAACTTGTTACATGTTCCGTATCAACTATCTCCTTAAACACTGAGCTAGGCAGTTCCAGCTAGGGAACTGGCTATGATCAAATAGGAAAATGGCTGTAGAGGTTTTAGCATGTTCACCTCTATAGTCCTGAGCAATATATTAACCCTGAAGCTCAGTCATGACTCCATTGGAGAGCACTTCATTAACACAATTATAATTACTCCAAGGGCACTGATAAGATGAAAAACAATGACCTCATGCTGGAAAATGATCTGGAGCTACAAAATGGCATCTTCTTCAACACAGTGGGTTATATCAGCGCTGATGTCTCTATCACTCATCCATACTCAAGATGAAGCACTTGGCCCTCATCTTGCCTTGGTGTTCAGCCCAGCTTCTCTCTACAACAGAGGCATTGGATTCAAATACATGGCTTTGAGAAATCTGGTCATTCTTATCACCTTTGTTCCACTGGTTATTAAACTTGTCTATGCCATCCAGAAGGGATCCCTGGCCATTCTGTCACTAGTCATCAGTTCTCATAGTTCTCGGCTCCAATTCAACCTTCAACAAGACCAGGGAGGGAGCTAGAACTGGACAGAGGCTTGGTCATAACCATTCTCAATAGTTCCACTTTCTTCTACATGTTCAACAATACCTAATTGTTCCTACCCTACCTAATCTTTAGCATCCTGGTCACATGCTATATAAGATATTGCTGACCTTGTTCATTATTCCTATGATTTTTGAGACACAGTTCAAGAGTGAGATATTCAACCAACTGCTGCAGAAGACTGCCAAATTAAAAACCCTGTTGGGGGCTTTTCTACATCTCTGCCATCATCTTGGCATAAATAAGCATGCTATCCAAACTCTAACGATACAAGAGGTTCTGTTCTCCTGCTGCCCTCTCCAAACCTGAGTTCCCTTTTCATTAGAATGGCATTCCTTAATTCAGCAATAAAACTAGAATATCTAAGAACATACTAGAATTTAAAGAGCTTTAATTTTTTTGAATAATAGATTCCTACTGTGATATCCATGTTATTCTATTATTTAAGAGTGACCTTGTTCAAATACTTGTTTAGAAGGTGTGCTGGCTGTATAATTCTATATATAAAGTTTCTATTAGAGAGCAGCTGGTTTTGCATCCCTGTTCAATTATTTATTACCTATTCATTTGACACCAAGAAAAATTCCCTACTCCTTCTTGACCCTTGGTATTTCACAACACTATTTTTCTCTTAGTTCTCTCCCTGATGAGACTATTTCTTCTCAGCCTCCTACACATTTATCATTCAAATCCTTTTCCCAAAGCACAGGTGGCTCTGTACTGCTTCCTCTTGTCTTCATACTTACTTGATCTCCTCAGTTCTCACTGGTTAAATTACCTATCACCTCTTGACAAATTTTTCCCAAGATCAGCCCCTAGTCTCTCCCTTTTGTCACCAACTGCCTAATGAATATTTTGAAAAAGAAACCCATGGGTAATTCTCAACCTATGTCCAAAATAACTCATTTCATTCACTACCCCTCCTTTCCAAATGTCCTTTCTGCTAAAGATCCCATTATTCTTTCCGTAATCCAGATTGACTCCTTACTTTCACTCATCCTATAAAAATCCAATCAGTTGCCAAGTCTCTCATATTCATCTATTCCACTAGACTCTGTCACATTATTTCAGTTCTTTATCACTTCTCACTTGAACTTGCAATAATCTCTGAATTCATTTAGAATAGGAAATGAATTTCCTACTCTAATTCAACCCTCTACACAGCTGCCAAAATGATTTTTCTGTGCTTTAAGTAGAGGTCTAACTATGTCATTCTTCTACTTAAACTCCAATTGCTTCTTATTGCTCTTATCATCAAATACAAACATTTATAAGTGATAGTAAAAGTCTTTCATAACTTGACTACAACCTCCTTTTGCAGTTTTATTACATATAATCTCCTTAAACAAGCTACTCACCTTCTTACAGTTCTTTTCCCATAATACTCTTATTCCCATCTTGACTCTGGGAACTTTCTCTTCAATTCTACCTCTTTCATTTCATTCAAAGTTCAGTTTAAATGCCACCATTCTCAACTACTAATTCCATACATACAGTTAGCTCAACTAATATTCATTGATTTCAATTTTAAGTAATACTCCACATGTTTTATCTGTAAGCAAGTTTCAAACTCAATTTTTAATTTCTTAAAACTTAGAATTCTGACTATAGTAAAGAAGACTGCAGTATATTTAATGATAGGCCTTTAACAATATTATTAAATTATAAATTATAATATTTTTTCTCACCTGTTTAAAGGCTCTAGGAAGATCATTCACCCAATGCAAACTGAAACATAAAAATATGTTACAGTTTAATGCAAAAAAAAAAAAAGGCAATCTTGAAATATAATGCCTTAAAACAAGGTACTACAAGTTCACTAGGGGCGATCACACTTTTTAAGGGCATTGGGACAACTTTCAAGTTTTCAATTACTCAAATTCTACCCTAGTAATTTTCATTACTTTATTTGAAAGAAAACTTGTGTTTCAATTCCATCTCTGCTAGTGACTGCCTATGGAACTCTTAGGGAAGCAATTTCAATTCTGCAGACTTCATTTCTTTATCTGTAAAATGAGAGTTGGATGAAATGATCTCTACAATCCTTTATGACTCTAAAATTCTATTCTTTACATCAATCTGTTAGTCAGAAATCAGTCTACTAGCTTTTCTTGAAATTTAAACATGTAAATAGGAAACAGTTTAGCACAAGGGAAAATAAGTGATGGATTTGGAATCAGAAGGTATCAATTTTCAAATAAGGAGGATTAGATTACATCATACCTAAAATCCCTTTCAGATTTAAATCTAAAATCATTGTTTTATACTTAAAAAGGTCTATTCTATTCCAATGGTCTTAGATTATCTACGTGAGAATTATGTCATTCTTATTAATAAACCATACATGAGGTTTTGAGAGGAAAGAAATAAACATATAGCATACTAAATTGCGAGAAATTTTTATAACCCTACTTTAGCAGGAAAGTATTAACATCTGCAATAGCCTGAGCTAAATGATATATTATTATTATTATTTTTAATAACAATTTTCAAATTTATTTTTTATGGTGTTTTCCATTAGTTTAGTCTAACACGTACTGTGTGACAATCACTGTTCTAGTCCATGAGGCTACATAAACAAAAATAGAAGAATATTTGCCTTCAAGGAGCTTATATATAATGTATCCATAACAATAGAGCAATTAGGTGGCACAGTAGATAGAGTGTGTTGGGTCTGAATACAGGAAGACTCATTTTTTTAAGTTCAAATCTGTCCTCAGACACTTTACTGGCTGGATGATCCTGAATTAAGTCACTTAACTTGCTTCAAGTTCTTTATGTATAACATCAGCTGGGGAAAAAAAAACACTCCAATTTCTTTGCCAAAAAAACCCCAAATGAGGTCATAAAACGTCAGAGATGACTAAAAAACTACTCAACAAGTACTACTAAATAAGAAAATGCGTATCTATGTTACTTTACCCCTAAAAGATCTCAATGTTGGTACAGAAGGTTTTGCAAGGGTCAATGTTTAAAAAATTACCCATGCATATGTTTTGTAAATAAAAAAGCCATAATAAATAATGAGAATTAAAAAACAAAAAGATCTCAACTGTTTTTGGGGCAGGATGTCAAAAATACATCAACTAGATTATCTTGGGAGGTAGATTCCCACTCAGTTCTTCAGGCAGAGAGAAAAACCAGATGACTACTTATCAAGAATGTTGTAGTAGGAATTATTTTTTACATCCAGGTCGGACTAAAAAGCCTCTTAAATCTAAGACTAAAGCTTCCATTTTAGTAAGGCAAACTTTGTTGTAACAGAAAATCACTAGATAAATAATATCCATCTTTGAGATCCTGGATTTGTTATTTACCCATGTGACCCTATCCAAGCCACTCAGCTTGTCTGGGCATGTTTCCTTATTTGTAAAATCAAGTCTTATACTAAAGTTGCTTCTACCTCTAAATTCTATGTGACCCTGTAAATGAAATGACATGTTCCAGATCAACAGCAGGTTAATGATAGGAGGCTAGAATTTGTCTGCTTTCCTAACAGTGGACTATTTCTATTAAACTAATATTTCCCGACTATTTTTGTTTAATAGGAGGGAATATACTGTAAACTTTTACGTTTTACAGGACAGGAAGAGTGGGAAAAGATGCCCTGACAAGAATGAAAACAGATATAGATATATGCTGATGAATATGCTGTGAACCACATCTGTGGAAAAAAAAAATTTCATTGTTTAATGCATTTAATGCATAGAGAAATTGCAGTGATCAGCTGCTAAATTAAGAGAAACTAAGATTATAAGACCCACAATGTTCAAGGTGAGAATCCCTTCAAGGCTAGAAGGGATATGTATAGTACACAGCACAAAGGAAGAAATGGTCCTGGGGGGAAATCTATAGACAAAAGAGCTAATTATGTAAAAGTCAGACTACCCAATGTGATGTACTAATGGATCTCCAATTTTTTTTTAAACTGTATTTTAACTAATTTCAAATTGTTTTGAGAATTAGGTCTGGCACTCACTACCAGGCTCCTTCATTTCCATATCTTTTATTATTTTCTTCAACTTTTTTTTTTTTTTGTCTACATGATTTTTTCCCTGTAATTCAAAGCAATCTTTTGGGAATTTTTAATACTATTTTTATTATACTGACTCATTTTAAACATTCCAATGAATACTTTTCTAATTATTTAGGTCTACTTCTATAAATTATGTTTTACAAGTGCATTTAAGTAATTTTTGTATTATCTTGGCAGACAGATTCCCAACTGTTTTACATATTCTGTAAATTTTAAGTGGAATTTTTTTTCCCTATTTCTTTCTACTCAATTTTAATAATACTATGAAGAAATGCTGCTATGTGTAATTTACTTTATATTCTACCAATTTTCAAAGTTATTTTTTCAATGAACTGATACAGAGTGAACTATTTGTTCTTTTTAAAAAATTAAACCTTTGTAGTAAGAATTATTGAGAATAAAAAAAAAAGTAAAAATGAAATGCCGACCTTAAACTGCTAACAACCAGATCAAATGTATTTTCTTTGAAGGGAAGAAATTCTTCATCAGCTAAAACACGAACAGTAGGTATTTCTGTTTCTACACTGTTTTTCTATAATTAAAAAAGATTGAGACTCATTTCACAGAATACTAATTATTCATTTGATGATCATTATTAAACTGATATCAATATAATTCTATGAACTACATACCAAAGCATTTTCTGCAATGTCTGCTTGGAAAATTTTTCCAACAACTTCCTGAAGAAAAATAATACAAATTTGGTTAAAGTGATAAAAATATTTTTGCCACTGAAATTGTGAAAGAGAACAAATTTTAAAACACTAATGATTTTTCCGCAATAAAAACCCTACCAAGTAAAATTTCTAAATAAAAGTAGTACAGGATAACACTTTTAATTACTTACATGAGATAAATTTTAAAATGTTTACAATTAATCTTCGCTAACAAGATGGAGAATATTGTTGTGGATAATCAAAATCTATAAAACAAACCTGTTCTCAGGTAAGCTGAACCAGGCACAGAGAGAAGGGAAAAGATAAAGAAAGATATATATATTCCCTCACCCCCATTAAGATCCACAGGGGCCGGAAATGTTTCATTTATTGTTCTTAACCCTAGCATCTTATAATGCCTTGTATACAAAAAGTGCTTAATAAACCAAAATAAACATTTTAAACTCAACTGAAGAATCTTCGTTAACCAGCATAGTTACAAAGTACCTATTCAGTAATTGTACTTTGAATGATGACTCAATTCAATTTATAATCCATGGCTATGAGTATCTGTAATCAATATCCTAGGTTATTCAGTCAAGCAATTTGCATTCATGCAAGCAACATTGCACCTACTCTAGTTTCAATTTGACTTTGTGCTGGGAATCATTGATAAAGCTTAAAACTGACAAAAATGAAAGACAATTATGGATAAAACATTTAAAAAAATTACATATAATGCAAATATTCATTACACATTTGCAATAATTCAAGAAAACTGGTTGGAGAAAACATTTTTGTACTTCTGACAAGGAAAAAAGAAAATGAGTAATGACTATTAGAGCTTTTGGAAAAAGAATAAAGAATTATAGATAAAAATGAAAGAGAAAAGGAAAAGGGAAAACAGATTCTGGCATTTCTATGTTACATATATTTTGACAAAAATTTAAACGTACTTTTAAAAGTCATTTTATAAGGACAAAGATGATATTTTTTAACTTAAAAATATCAACAACTTTATCATTTCTCGAAGAAAAATCATCTTATTTAAATATACCATAATATACCTTATTTAAGTGTTGTGCTATATAACCTCTTCCACAGCCAACATCCAAAGCAAGAGGAAAATCTCTAAAAAGAAATAAGATTTCAATAATACCACAACACATGAAAATTTTCCAAGTTAACATTTTGTTACCCTTTTGTAGCTAGACACCTCCATTTTAAAGATTAGCTCAGTGTTTGGGAAGTGCCAAAGGAAAATGGGGGAGGAGAGTTATTAAGCTGCCTATCAAAATGAAGGTCTTCAGAGGTATTGTGCTGATCTAACTGTTATGTACCTATAACACCTGGATAGTCTATCAGCAAGTACCATGCTCCACTTGAATTGTCTTAGGAAGAGTCTGGCAAAATAAGGTATAATGAGGTCCTTTCTCAAGTTAAATCATCAAACGTTCAAACTCCAGTACAGAGCGCAACTTTGTTTCAAGTCATTAGAAATGATTAGAGATGTCAAAAGCTAAAGAAAGATCAAATAAGGAAGACTCAACAATTGGGCAAAGATAGTTCTATTGGAGTTCTCTGAAGTAACAAGCAGCAGGAGCAATCAGATGACAAGAAGGTTTTAGCTAATTCAATTTCAACTACTGCTCTTCATTCCCACATATTCCTCTAAATACCTTCTGTTCTTTGGGGTCCCTCTGGTCTGAGGAAAAAGCAGAAATGGGAAAGTCAGTTTTTGCAAATACTTTTTAGTATAGAAAAGATGATGAGATTTAATCGATTGAAGCACAATTCTGGTGAGTGAAGAGCTGCATTGGTTTGCTTGCTTCGGCCAAAAAGTCAATCTGTATTCTTTTGCTTTGAGTTCTGAGGGTTGGTGAAATACTCCTTACTCCCTAATACCACTCCAGACTTCCCTCCACCATCATTATTCACTATACAGATTTATCATCCACTTGAGATCCTGGTGGCCACTATCTATAAGTCCTCATGACATTCTCCCTCCTTCTTCAATGATTTTAGAGGAAAGTTTACTATTTCTCTTTCTAGCCATCTCTTTACTCTTTCAGTGATTAAGTATGAGATAAAGTGTAATTAGTACAAGAAAGTACAACCATGGGATAAGTAGCATCAGGAAGAGGCTGGGTATCACTAAATGACAAAAAAACAAGAGTAGAGAGAAGAGTGTGAGATGAGAATAAAGTTGTAAATTTACACAGAGATTTTCCAAAAAGAACAATGGAAGGGCTAGGCAGAAACAAAGTGGACACTAGGAGGTAGAGTTAAGACAGATGGGAATGAAGAAGTAGAGCACTAAGGCTGAGGAAGGAAATTTGTTCGTTAGCATCTAGGGATTTGATATCACTGGGATAAGAGAGTAAAAGGAGATGGAAAGAATTAACTGAGCAGAGCTTATCACCTCTCAAAGAACAAGAAAAAAAGACTATTAAAAAAAACCCAGTAACTGTGAAATAAGTCTAAATACAATTATTCCTAGAATGAAGATAAAAGAGAAATCCTTTTTTGGATTTCTGATTTAGGAAATCCAAGGGTGCAAAGTTATTTTTCAGCCCAGGTCAACAAAAAGGATAGACAGAGGTCTTGGGGGAGCAGGGATAAATAATCAGAAGACCAAGCAAAATCCTCTAGTAGAAGGATTATATAGGATACGTATCAGGGCAATGAGCTGTTTAAGACTGGAGAGGGACAGGCCTAATGTGTAGCTATTCAAGAAGTAGTTATTAACAGGAGTACACTGGAAGTTTAGTCATTCTAACTGCAGACCTGAGTTCAAATCCCAGTGTGTACTGAAGAAGGAACTGTGTCTAGCTGTAGCAGCACCCTACTGGACTTCCAATCAGGGGACTTGCACCAAGGGGTAGCAACAATCTACTGGAGTTCCAACCAAAATCAAGCCTCACTGGTGTCAACAAGACCTGAACCCAGGTGAGGAGCATGGAAAGTTCAGAAAAGAGAGCAGATTTTATCCTGTATTAGACTTCATAGGAAACAGGATAAGTCTGCATGCAGGTATCCATTCAGAACCACCTCTAAGCACCTTCAAACTTTGGGGACCCAACCTACAAAGCAGCAGTTGGATCCCAGAGTATACAAAGTAAGACCAACTAAGACCCATGCATTCCCAGCAGAAGTGTAGCAAGCCAGGACCTAACATAAAGCTCCAATTCAGGAAGTGAGGCTGGAAGAATGGGCAAACAGAAAAAGACCCCTATAATAAAATGCTATTATTGATTCATAGAATGAACATTTATTAAGTACCCGCTATATGATAAGTGGTGGGGGACAATAAAAGAGGCAAAAGATAGTCACTGCCCTCAGGGAGTTCATAACAGGAAAGAGTATCTTGTTTGTGAAACAACTGGGAGCCAGTATCTTTGGAATGCATGATGGGCAGAAAGGTGTAAGATTAGAAAGATAAGAGGAGGCTAGGTTATAAAGCAGGGGTCCTCAAACTATGGGCTGTGGGCCAGATGCGGCAGCTGAGGATGTTTATCCCCCTCACCCAGCGCTATGAAGTTTCTTTATTTAAAGGCCCACAAAACAAAGTTTTGTTTTTACTATAGTCTGGCCCTCCAACAGTCTGGGGGACAGTAAATTGGCCCCTTATTTAAAAAGTTTGAGGACCCCTGCTATAGAGGGTTTTGAATGCCTAACAGAGCATTTTGTATTTGTTTCTGGGGAGGCTATAAAAGGAAGCCAATTCGAGTGACTTATGTCAGCCAGACCCACCAACAGGCTATGAGGATGAGAGATGGTGAAGAATCCAGGACCAGGCCTATGTTTCATACCTATGGGACTGAGAGGATGGTGGTGTCCTCTATACAACAGGAAAGATAGAAGGCAAAGAGTTTAGAGGGGGAAAATGAGTAATGCTTTGGACATGTTAGTTTGAGATGTCTACTGGACATCTAGTGTGAGATATCAAAAGGCAGGTAGAGATGTGAAATTGACAGAATGAGTTTGGAGCAAAAAAGTAGATTTGAGAGCCATCATTACAGATAGTAATTAATCCACAAGAGCTGAGGAGATCACCATGTGAAATAGTATATATAGAGTAAAGATGATCCAAGACAAAAACCCTGAGGGACACCTTTGATTAGGGGTATGATCTAGAGGAGGAACCGCAAAGGAAACAAAGAAGTGGGCAGATAAAGTAGGAGGAAAACCAGAAAAGAACAAGGTCTCAGAAGTCTAGAGGGAAAAAAAGTATTAAGGATAAAATGTTAAACAAGATCATGAGAGATTACATAGAATGAGAACTGAGAAAAGGCCACTGAATTTATCAACTAAGAATAATAACTGGAGAGCAGCTTCAGTGGAATAAGGTCAAAAACTATATTGTAAGAAGTTAAGAAGAGATCTAGAGGAGTAAAAGGGGGTGGGGGTGGGGGACTTATTACAGATGGCCTTTTTAAAGAATTTAGCTACAAAGGGCACATAAGATATGAGGATAGTTAGTGGGATCAACTGAAGGCTTATTAACACAGATCATATGAGCTGAAGTTGAAGGGATATTTAGGCCAGAGAAGAGAAAACTCAGCAGAGAACATAATAGCTATCCACAAGTATTTGAAGGGCTATAAAGTGAAAAAGATTAGATTTGTTTTTTTCTGACCTCAGAGAGAAAACCTAGAAGCAATAGGGAGAACTAGCAAAGAATTGTCTAGGTTTAAATAAGCTAATACTTGATAATTAAAATTATCAAAAAGTAGCCAGCTGCCTGTGGAGACTGTAGATTGCCCCACACTGAAGCACTTTAAGTGAAAACCACATAAACACTCATCACAACCTGGTTCAGGTGATAAACTGCACTCATGATGTTCTAAAATCCCTTCCAATTTTAAAATTCTATGATTCTGTGTAATGCATAAATGATGTTTAAGACGCCCTACTTTTTATTTTTTATTTTAAATTTAATAGCCTTTTATTTACACGTTATATGTATGAGTAACTTTACAGCATTAACAATTGCCAAACCTCTTGTTCCAATTTTTCCCCTCCTTCCCCTCACCCTCTCCCCTAGATGGCAGGATGACCAGTAGATGTTAAATATATTAAAATATAAGTTAGATACACAATAAGTATACATGACCAAAACGTTATTTTGCTGTACAAAAAGAATCGGACTCTGAAATATTGTACAATTAGCTTGTGAAGGAAATAAAAAATGCAGGTGGGAATAAATATGGGGATTGGGAATTCTATGTAATGGTTTTTAGTCATCTCCCAGAGTTCTTTCGCCGGGCAAGACGCCCTACTTTTTATTTAAGCAACGTCAAAACATTGAAAGAAATAGCTCTAGTATAGTGGGAGGAAATCTAGAAGGGCCCTGACAAGTGTACCTAAAATGAGAAGGTGTGAATAAGCTTTGATCGAATCACAAAGTAAGATTCTCGTTCACAAATTGATACTTTGATAATTTAACCGTGACCTTACCTGGCGATGTCATATACACGGTCAGCAACACGACTACCAACCTTAAAAAAAAAAAAAAAAAAAAAAGACAATTCCGAATAACTTTAATAAAACTTAACGTCAGTCCAGTTCCCGCAGGATTTGTACTGGGGTGCATGGGGGTGGGGTGGGGAATGGCGCTGGTTTTTTCCCTCCAACGTTTGCCGACGGACTAGATTGGCCGGCCGCCAGAGCCTCAGAACCCTAGCCCGTGCGCCGCCCTGCCGCCCACACTCCCGCCTCGGTTCAGGGCAGTTCCCGGGCCCTGGCAGCAGCAGCCCTTCCCTAGGCATCGGGCCCATCCGCGGCGGAGCGAAGCGCAGGAGACACTCACCTCCTCCTTCAGGTACTCGTACTTCAGAGGCTCCGGCTGCTGGGCCGCCCAGTTCTTTTGCTTCCTCTTCAACACCCGATCGAACACATTCACTGCGCCGGAGGCGGCGCCGCCAAACGCGGAACGGTAAGAAGAAGTCCCTCGAGTTCCGCTCGGCCGGCCGCCGCCGCCGCAGCCGCAGCCCGCCCCATGACGGAGCGCCGCCAGCACCAGCCGCCGCCACCACCGGAGCTGGACGGCCTTCAGCATGACCGCCCGCAGCCCTCCACCTCCGCGTGACCCCTTCGTAGCCACGCCGACGTGCCGGCGAGTCCCCGTCTGGCGCGCGCGCCGGCGCCGCCGCGGGGGGAGGGGACGCGTTTCGGCCGACGCGACGCTGATGAGCTGAACCAGATCGCTTGCCGTAGTTCCCGAGCTTAGCGCAAAGAATTGTGGGCCTGAATTTCTCCACGTGATACTGTGCAGCGACTCGGTGAGGCGTTTGGGATTCGGGCTTCTGGTGGCGGACTTGTGAAAGGGTTAGAGAAAGTCGCTGGCCGAGGCGGAAAGGAGCGATACTGGCCTCGATCTTCTCGGAGACAACTTGGAAGAGCAGCCAACTGCGAGGGCTTCTTCCCTCTCACCGCGTGAGGTAAGATGGACTGCTTGTGTTCTGGCTCTGTCACTTTGTGACTCCCGACCGCCGGCAGACAGATCGGTAGCCGCTGGGTCTGGGGCAGGAAGTCCGAGTTCAAGTGTGTGTGACTTCGGACGTTTCCTAGATACACCGGATCCCTGTTTGTCTCAATTTCCTCATCTCCAAAAAGGAGATCGTAGCAGCACCTCCCCCCCCTCTTCCCCTCCCCCCCTCTTCCCCTTCCCCCCTCCCCCCCTCTTCCCCTTCTCCCCTCCCCCCCTCCCCCGAGGATTAAATGATAGAATGATCATAAAGCGTTTAGCCTAGTTGAGATACCTACATACATAAACGTGTACGTGCGCTTTTATTATCGTTATTAATTGTACCCCCTGAAAAACGAAATGTGACATACGGCGCAGCGAGCTGCACCAAGACTTGGGACACCCTCTACTTATCGCTGGCGAGCTTTTTTAATTTTCTCATCCAGCTTCTTAATGAGTTTGGGAAGTTGTGAGGCACAGGTTGCCAAATGATGATGGTAGCAGATTAGGAAGACACACCTCACCCCGCTTTTGGGAAAAGAACCCCACAGTTGGCTACCTTTATATGTCAGGGAACCCTGGAGCCTGAAGATAGAAAAAGAAAGCTGGTTGTCGGGTAGGTGTCGGCTCTAAAATTTGGTGATGAAGTAGATGTCCTCGCATTCATATTGATGTTTGATCTATTGGAGGTTTTGTTAAAATTTCTTTTTTTTAGGTGATAATTTTATCTCTTAAGATTTCTTTGGAAAGGCTATATCTCTGGTAAGGTCTTCCTTTAGGCAGAGTAGCTATTTAGGGCAAAGCTTCTTAAACTAGGTTGAAAATCGTTTCCAATGGAGCAGTAATGAACTGAACCAGCTACTCCCAGAGAAAGAACTCTGGGTGATAACTAAAAACCATTACATTGAATTCCCAATCCCTATATTTATGCCCACCTGCATTTTTGATTTCCTTCACAAGCTAATTGTACAATATTTCAGAGTCTGATTCTATTTGTACAGCAAAATAACGTTTTGGTCATGTATACTTATTGTGTATCTAATTTATATTTTAATATATTTAACATCTACTGGTCATCCTGCCATCTAGGGGAGGGGGTGGGGGAAAGAGGGGGAAAATTGGAACAAGAGGTTAGGCAATTGTCAATGCTGTAAAGTTACCCATGCATATAACCTGTAAATAAAAGGCTATTAAAAAAAAAAAAACAACAACAACACTACGGGTTGAGACCTCATACCGGATCTCACAACTTCATGGGGGTCTTGAAATTAGGTTTTATTATCAGCAAATGTTTGATTTTTAAAAAATCTATGCACGTATCTAAGGTCACCTAAAAATTACTTGAGTGAAAAAGGGTCCTGAATGGAAAACGTTTTCATCTAGGGTACCTGTTGTGATACGGGAGTTACCTGTCAGTGGCTGCTGGAGGTCTAACTCAGACCTGTAGAATAGATCTCTTCATGGGAGAGGATGATGATACAAGGAGAGGCAGTTGCTGTTCTCTGACTTCTCCACTGAGAGGCAGTTTTTTTGTCTGACTTATCTCCTCTTCCCTCTGCCTCTAATTTATTTCATTCCCAGTCCACAAGCAACACTTACGGCAGTCAAGGCTGCTTTGCAACTCCTTCAGATGTTGTGATCCACGGTGTAGAGGGTCTCCGAGAATTGACCTGTCCCTTTACCTAGGCATGGTTCTTAACAGGTACCAATGTTCTGAGTCAAAAAAGTGGGAAACCTAGTGTGACCACAAGATTTCTTAGACTTCTTAAAAATGTTAGATTTTTTAAAATTGAACTTAGGATGCACATATAAATGTTGTAGCTGTAACCCACTACTGAGAGAACAATGGAAATAGTTTTTATTGTGCCTTGCTTTTATTTCATATGAAATATAACTTAAGAATCAATGAAGCTTTCTTGAAAAGTTTTATTTTATAAAAGTCATTAAAATCACATTTTTCAATTTTTAGGTTATTCTAGGTTTTGTTTAACAAGGAATTTTAAAAATGGCATCAAAAGAAGAACTTATGAATGATGAAAGGTTTCTTCGAATTACAAAGGACCCTCGATTTTGGGAAATGCCAGAAAAGGACCGAAAAATTAAGATTGATAAGAGATTTCGAGCAATGTTTCATGATAAAAAATTCAAGTTGAAATATACTGTGGATAAAAGAGGACGTCCTATAAATCACAGCAGTACAGAAGATTTGAAACGTTATTATGATTTGTCAGATTCAGACTCTGATCTCTCAGATGAAGATGGTGAAGCATCAGACAAAAAGAAAACAAAGAAAAAGACACAGAAAACTAAAAAAGAAGATTCAAAAAAATTATTGGATGATAAAGAGACAAGCAACATAGTTAAGCAAAAGGAAGCCTTTGGACATGGAAAAGAACCAGAAAATGATGAAAATATTTGTAAAACACAGTGTTCAAACAAAACTAAGAAAGTACATGCACAAAATAATCTACAAAAGGATGAAAAAGAATCGACAAATAAAGGCATAAAAAATCAAAAAGATACCTTCCTATTTAATGCAGACACATCATACAGAGGAAACCTAAAGATATCAGAATTGGACAATAATAAAATCATGAAACCTTCCAAAATGAAGTTTCCTAAAGAAAAAGAGAAATATGATTCAGGTTAGTTAAAAAAAACAAGTCTAAAGTTTTTATTGACTATAGTGCACTTTTGTATTAGACTTTTTAAAAAAAAGATAATATTTAAAGCAATTTTAATATAACTTGATAATATAGTAAAAAAAAATCCTATTTTAGTAGTAATGACTGGAAAAAAGTAACAGATTGTTATAACAGTTTAAGTTAAGGTGAAAATTTTGAAGACTATCAGGTTTGTGGGATGAAAGGCTGAATCTTCTGGCTAATAATTGATTTTAACTTATTTATGGCCACTACCCAAAAACATCCTGTAATTCAAGGCTTCTTAAATCTTTTCCACTTGACCCCTTTTTGCCCAAGAAATTTTTTTGTAACCCCATCTTCAATCTGAGTCGAGTGTTTCTGTCACCATTCATCCATGGGAGTATAAAATGCTTATGTTGTGTGTGTTGAAAACCAATCCTGCATGCAGTGAAATTGCACACTATAACATGGGCTACCCCCTCCCTTGGATTTATTATGCATTTTATTTTGAATTAAGTTTTGGTTATTATGTTCAGAAACTTTTCACTGTTGACAAATCTTTTGCAATTCTCTACATTCCGTTATGGGGTCAAGATCCACGGTTTAAGAGGCTTTACCGAGATTTTTTGAGGATAAATACACTTTTTTTTTTTTACTTTAATTTTTCACCAGTTCAAGTTTTTCTACGTTTTTTCTTTTTTCTGAAATAATACCCCTCTTCATACTTACATCACATACTATTGGTCACATTCATATACTATTATTTGTTCAGCAGTTTCCCAAGTAATGGGTATCTTTCAGCTTCCAGTTTTTTGCCATTATAAAAAAAGCTGCTCTAAATATTTTAGTATTCTTGGATACTTTCCCTCTTTGATATCTTTCAGTATTACTAAGGGATATGTACAATTTAATAGCTTTGGGGGAATAGTTCTGAATTATTTTTCAGAATGATTGGAATTGCACAGTGTCTTAGTGTACCTGTTCACAGTTCCTTCAGCATTTAGCATTTTCTTTTTTATCATTTTATCAAATCTGATAGGTGTAAGAGGGTACCTCAGAATTGTTTTAATGTTAATGTTCCTTGTTATTAATTATTTAGAAAACTTTTTATATGGCTATTTTTACTTTGATTTCTTTCTTTGAAAACTGTTCATATTGTTTACCGTTTTTCAATTGAGGCATGCCTCCATTTCTGTAAACTTGACTTAATTCTTTATATGTTTAAGAAATGAAACTTTTATCTGAGAAACTTGTTAAAAAGATTCCTACACACACACACACACATACACATATCATGTCCTGTTATTTTTCTTAGTTTTGATTGAATTGATTTTATTTGCACAAAAACTTTATAATTTTATGTAATCATAATTATCCATTTTATCTCCTGTGATCTTTTTTGTTTGATCACAAACTATTTCCCTATTCATAGCCCTGACAAGTAATTTCTTCCATGCTTCTCTAATTTGCTTAGGATCTCAGTGGTTGTGAATAATTCATGTACCCATGTATCTTGGTATATAATGTGAATTGTTGGCCTATAACTAGTTTCATCCAAATTACTTTTCTATTTTCCCAATAGTTTTTGGTAGTGAGTTTTTGCCCCATAGCTAGGAACTTGGAGTTTAACAAACACTAGACTACTATTAGCTCCATTGCTTCTATGTTTTGAATATTAATCTTTCCCAGTGATCAACCACTCTAATTCTTATTCAGCACCAATTGATTTGATGATTGCCACTCTGTATTATATGAGATCTGATACTACTGATCCCATTCTTTCCTGCACATTTTTTTCCATTGATTTTTTTTTTTTTTTTGGATGTTTTGTTCCTCTAGGTGAATTCTTTGATAGTTAAGTTGGTATGGCAATGAATAAGTAAATTAACTTAGGAAATGTTGCCATTAGTATTGTAGTGTCGTCAGCTCGTGTATGAACAGTGAATATTTCTCCAATTCTTGAAATCTATCTTTATTTGTATTATGACTTTTGTAATTATGTTCATATATATATCCTTCAGTTTTGCTGAAGTTGTTAATTATTTTACTGTTTTTTAGTTGATTCTCTAGGGTTCTCTAAGCATAACTATGTCATCTACAGAAAGTAATGCTTTTAGTTCTTCAATAGCCTATATTTATTCCTTCAATTTCTTTTCTTTTTCCTATTGCTGTAACTTGCATTTCTATCCAGTGTACTGAATTGTAATGGTGATAATGGACATCATTGCTTCTTCCCCACTTTTACTGGTTATGCCAATATAAAAGCAAGATGATCCCTTACCCTTGGTTTTAGATAGATACTACTTATTTTAAAGGAAAATTTCATTTTATTCCTATGCTTTCTGGTATTATTACCAGGAATGTTTGTTGTATTTTGTCAAAAGCCTTTTCTGCATCTATTGATATAATCATGGTTTTTGTTACTTATATCATCATTCCCCTGCTTATAATTTTAATAATGAATGAGTCTGCATTCTTGGTATAAACCTAAACTGATCTGATCTATTACTGTAATATCCTTGCTAAAATTTTGTTTAAAACTGCGTTAAAACAAAAGAGAAAGAAATCTGTAGAAGAGTTTTTCTAATGAATATTGATGCCAAAATTTTGACTAAAACACCAGCAAGGAGATTATAGCAATATAGCCCAAAGATCATACATTATGACCAGGTGGGATTTTATATGAGGAATGCAGGGCTGGTTCAATATTAGGATAACCATGAGCAAAAAACTCACCACATCAATAACAATACCAACATATGGTTATCTCAATAGACACAAAAAAAGTTTTTGACAAAATTACAGTACTTATTTCTGTTTAAAACATTAAAAAGCATAAGAATAAATGAAACTCTCCTTGATAGTGAATTCACTCTTCTTTCTTTTTTTTTTTAAGTCAAATTAACCAATAGTTTATCCATCTTTTTAGTTTTTTTTTTTTTTTTTTAATAAAACCAGCTCCTGATTTTATTCATTAGTTTGACAGTTTTTTTGTTTTTTGATTTTCAATTCTTTTCCTTTCTTCTTTAATTTTTCTGGCTTTCCAGGTGACATTTATTTGGGGATTTTAAATTTATTCTTTTTCTGATTTTTATTTTTATATGCCCAGTTCATTGATCTGCTTTTCTCTATGTTATTATAAATATTTGCAAGTATAAATATTCATTAAGTACTGCTTTGGTTGCATCTATTAATTTTGTTGTAATTTTTAATAATCTTCATTCTCATTAAGGAAATGATTGTTTCTATTGTTCTTTAGCTCATTCACCCTTTAGGATTCAGTTAGTTTCCAAATAATTCTTAATATGTATTTCCATGGCCTTTTATGCAATTTTTATTCCTTTATGGTCTGAAAAGAATGCACTTAATGTTTCTGCCTTAGGTACCTTTGAACAAAATGTAGTTTCCTTACTTATGTGTTTTAATTTGGTATATTTTTACTTTGTCAAAGATTATAATTGCTATTTCTGCCTCTTTTATTTCAGATGAAACATTCTTCATCATTCTTCATCCCTTTATTTTAACCCTTTGCTGGTCTTTCTTATAAACAATATATTTTTGGATGTGAGATTTTAATCCATTCTGTTTATCAATTTTCATCTTCCGATTTACGAATGTAAATATTTTGACCCTAAAGATTTCCATGTTATTTCTCATGTTTCCCTTTTTATGCTTTTCTTGAGTTTTGTATTTGAAAATTAAATTTTCTATTTATCTTTAGTCCTTTTAGTCCTCAATTTCATTAAATATTCATTTTCCCCTGGAAGATTATACTCAGGTTTGCTGGATGTGTCATTTTTTAATTGTATTGCTAGCTCTTTTGCCTTTTAGAATATCATATTACAATCCCTACAATACTTTAATATGGAAGTCACTAATTCTGATCCTGATTCTGGCTCCATGAGATTTGAATTGTTTCTGGCTGCTTTGCAATATTATCTTTTTGACCTGATTGCTCTAGAATTGGGATTTTCATTTTGGATATCTTTTCAGGAGGTGTTGGGTGGAGTCTTTCAATTTCTTTTTTACTCTCTGACTCCAGGATTTGAGAGAAATTTTGTGTGATAATTTCTTGATAATACTTAAACAACTCTAAGGTACCACTATACACCTCTCAGATTGGCTAAGATGTTAGTAAAAGATAATGGTTAATGTTGGAGGAGATGTGGGAAAACTGAGACAATGATACATTATTGGTGGAATTGGGAACTGATCCAACCATTTTGGAACTGTACATACCCTTTGATCCAGGACTGTCTTTACTGGGCATATATCCCAAAGAGATCATTAAAAAAAGGAAAAGGACCTATATGTGCAAAAATGTTTGTGGCAGCCTTTTTCGTAGTGGCAAGAAAATGGAAGCTGAGTGGATGCTCATCAGTTGAGGAATGGCTGATTAAGTTATAGTATATGAATGTTATGGAATATTACTGTTCTTTAAGAAATGACCAGCAAGATGATTTCAGAAAGGCCTGGAGAGACTTACATGAAGTGATGCTATGTGAGGTGAGTATAGAAGTAAGAGAACATTGTACATAGTAACAAGAAAATTATGTGATTAATTCTGATAGATATAGCTTTTTTCAACAATGAGGTCTGATTCAAGGCAATTCCAATAGACTTGTGATGGAGAGAGCCATCTGCCCTCAGAGAGAGGATTGTAGGGACGGAGTGTGGATCACAGTATACTATTTTCACCTTTTTTCTTGTCATTTGCTTCCTTTTTTCCTTCTCTCAATTTTTTTACTTTTTGATCTGATTTTTCTTGTGCAGCATGATAAATGTGGAAGTATGTACAGAACAATTGCACATGTGTAACATATTGAATTGCTTGCTTTTTAGGGAAGGGGTTGGGAGTAAGGTAGAGAGAAATATGGAGCACAAGGTTTTGCAAGGGTGAATATTGAAAACTATCTTTGTTGCATATATTTTGAAAATTAAAAAACTATTTTTTAAAAAGATAATGATCAAGCAATTTTTTTGGTCGTTTTCAGATAATATAGTAATTTATAAATTATTATCCTCAATCTGTTATCCAAGTCAGTTGTTTTTCCAATGACATATTTCATATTTTCTTTTATATTTCTTTTATTTTATCATTCGTTTGACTTTGTTTTATTATTTCTTGACATATTTAGAGTCATTAGTTTCCACTTGCCCAATTCTCATTTTTTAAAAATTATTTTCTTTAATGAACTTTTCCCCCCTCATATGGTCAGTTCTACTTTTTAAGGCATTCTTTTCTTTTGTGAATTTGTTTTTGTTTTTTTTTAACCAAACTCATGACTCTCTTTCCATAAATGTTTTTCCTTGCATCAGTCTCAATTTCTATTTCCAATATTTCTTCTAGTAAATGATTTTTTTTAAATTTTGAACTCTTCCAAGTATTCTTATTTGGTTTGCATCCAATTCATGTTTTTCTTTTGTTTTGATATACTTGTAGTTATTTTGTAATTGTTTTGATATACTTGTCTCCTGGATTGGTGTCTGGATTTTTCTCTTTCACTATAGTGGCAATTTATTGTCACATTCTGTTTTTTTTCCTTTTCTTTCCTTTTTTTTGGGGGGGGAAGGGTGGAGAGGGTTATTTGCTCATTTTCCTAGTCTATTTCTCAATGCAGACTTTGGACGTGGTAATTGCACATGTTTAACTTATATTAGATTGCTTGCTGTCTTGGAGAGGAGGGGGAAGGAAAGAGAAAAAATTGGAACACAAGGTTTTGCAAAGGTAAATGTTGAAAACCATCTTTGTATGTATTTCAAAAAAAAAAAAAAAGATAGTTTTTAAAAAAATAATAAATTTGAACCTGGTGCTTGAAGTGAAGGGGACCAGGCTTCTTCAGACCTTACTTGCTCTTGTTTTTAGCAATAAACTAGGGATCTCCAAGTTTAACAGTACTTTCACAGTGCAGTATGATCTAAGGAGAGATGTGATTATCATTCTTCTGATCTGTTTTCTGGATTAAAAGGATTTTCTTCCCCTGTAGGTACCAGCACCACCATTCCTCCTGGCCCAGGATTGTGATCAGGTCACTCTTTCCTGCAGCTAAAGTGCTAGTGCTTGACCTCTGTCTTAGAATTGAGACCAGGATCCCTGTTCTTCCCATGAGTCATTACAAGCACATTTCTATGCCCTTGACCAATAACCTGGGTCCCTATTTTTCTGCATCACAAGTACTATTGCACCTTCTGGCTCTGGGACTATGAAGTAGAACTGCATGTGGGCAGTGCAGCAGAGTTCTGAACCCAGCAAAAGGTATCCTACAGTCTGCTATTGACCAGCTGGTTCAAACCACACCATTACCTCAAAGTTTGTGGGTTGAGAGCACTGGAAATTGTTGCTGCCACCAACGCATGGTTTGGCATTTCTTTCCTGCCAACTTCTAAGTTGTCTAGGATTAGAAAAAGATGAAAATACTATGCTTCCATCCACATTCATTGATTGCTTCTTTTCTGTAACATCTTGGCTCCATTCCTTTAAGACTCTTTTTTGCTTCTGACTACTGCCTCTATTAATCTAACCTTCCTCTTATTCCCTCCCCTTCCAAAGTGTTCCTCTTGAGTTCATTCAAATGTAACAATCACATTCAGGTCCCTTTCTAATTAGATTCCCTCTTTACCTTGGTGGTGATAAAGTTCTGAGGGATTATGTACAATCTTACCCTATAAAGATGTAAACAATTTAAACTTGTTAGTTCCTTATGATTTCTCACTCACATTTCTCACTCAAGTACTTTCTGTGCTTCTTGTGTCCCATATTGGAATGTCAGAATTTCTTTTCAGCTCTGGCCTTTTCATCAGAAATGCTTGAAAATCATCTGTATCATTAAAAATTCCTTTTCCCCTGTAGCATTATATTCCATTTTGGAGAGTAGGTTATTCTTGATTGTAATCCTAGAGCAACTTTGCAGAATATTGTATTCCAAACTCTCCACTTCTTTATGGTGTTAGTTGCTAAATCTTGTTTTAGAATTGGCTTTATCCTTCTTGAATTCTTTCTTTTCAGTTACTTGTAATATTTTTTTTCTTAGTAGGAACTTAGGATTTTGGCCATAATGTCCTAGAAATTTTCATGTTCTTTATTTCAAGAGTTAATCCATTCTTTGTTTCTACTTTGCTTTCAGATTCTAAGATTTCTTAGCAGTTTTATGATTTCTTGGAAAACAATATTTAGACTTTTTTTGGTCACTGCTTTCAGGACTGTCCAGTGGTTTCTTTGATTATTTCTAGGTCAATTTTTTCTATGAGATATTTAATTTTTTTTTTTCAATCTTACCACTTCTTGGTGTTTCATGGAATCATTAGCTTTCTAAATTTCAAGAAGTCATTTTCAGAATTCTGGGAAACAAGTGTGAACCCCTGCATTATTTATTTCCTTCACAGATTAATTGTACATTATTTCAAAGCCCGAAAATTTACAAAAAACTTTAAAAAAATTTTATTGGGCTTGTGTCCGAATGTATTTTTCTTTGAAGCATTGCTCATAGCTATTTCCAAATAACTTTCTTCTTCTGTGTTAATAATGGCCTTGAGTTTCCCTGTCACCATAGCAGCTCTTTATGGACAAGTTTGTTGTTGTTGTTTTGCTCATTCTTCCACCCTATTTCTTGACTTTGAACTTTGTTAGCTTTTGGTTTTGCACAGGTTGGCTTGATGTCTAGCTTGAGCTTCTACCCTCTTAAATTCTTCTGTTGTTTTCACATCTCTGGCTGAAGGCCTACAATCAGTGCCACCTGAGAGTGAGACATTCCCAGATGGGGATAGAATCCAGAGTTTCTCAGGAATTAAGCAGTCCTCCTCTCTTTGTTCTTCTTGCCCTAAAAATTAGTACTCCTGATATAGTGTTATCCTGAGTGTGAATAAGTCTATAACACCTTTGAATATTGAAGTATTTACATACAAATGGAAAACAGTGTATAGCTTCATCTCACACACTTTATGCCTACTATGTTCAAGATATTGGGCATAAAAACTGATATGACCATTCTGGAGAGCAATTTAGAACTAAGCCCAAAGGGCTATCAAACTGTGTGTACCCTTTGATCCATAAAGGTTTCCATTGGGTCTGTATCCCAAAGAGATCATAAATGAGGGAAAGGAACCCACATGTGCAAAAATGTTTGTAGCAGCCCTTTTTGTAGTAGCAAGGAACTGGAAATTGAGGGTATGTTCATCAGTTGGAAAATGGCTGAATAAGTTATAAGATATGAATGCTATGGAATAGTATTGTTCTGTTAGAAACGATCAGCAGGATGATTTCAGAAAGGACTGGAGAGACTTGCATGAACTGATGCTAAGTGAAATGAGCAGAATCAGGAGAACGTGATACACAGCAACAAGATCATTCCATGATCAATTCTGAGGGACATGACTTTTTTCAACAGTGAGATGATTCAGACCAATTCCAAAAGACTTGTAATGCAGAGAGCCATCTGTACCCCGAAAGGACTATGGGGAGTGAATGTGGATCACAACATAGTATTTTCACTTTTGTTGTTGTTATTTGTTTGCTTGGTTTTTTTTCTTCTTGATTTGATTTTTCTTATATAGCATGATAAATGTGGAAATACGTATAGAAGAATTGCACATTTTTTACCGCTATTGGATTATTTGCTGTCTAGGAGAGGTGGGGTAAGGAGAAAAATTGGGAACACAAGGTTTTGCAAGGGTGAATGTTAAACTATCTTTGCATGTGTTTTGAAAATAAAAAGCTGCTATTTAAAAAAAAAAAAAGAAATATTAGTTGTCATAATAGTAGCTAACATTTATGTAAAACTTTGTTTTCAAAGAATTGTACATAGTTTATCTAATTTGATCCTTATAACAACCACCTTATTAAGGAATGTTGTCATTTTACCCCTGAGGACACTGAAGCTGAGAAGAGATAAGGTGACTTCCAGTCACATAGCTATTAAGTATAAGGCAGAATTAGAATCTTTGACTTCCTAACTCCAAGCCTAGTCCTTTATCCACAAAACTTTTTTTTTTTTTTTTTATTTTTTTTTATTGTTGAAAGATTGAAATATGAATGGATGCAAGTTTAAGGTTAATCAAACCTCTGCCAGATCTAGGACCACTTATGCTTGGTATACTTCTTCTCCCTTTGCTGTAGTACTACTGTCTCCTTGTCCCCATTGTATTTAGACCCCTCTGACACGAATTGGTCAAATGTGATTTTTTTTTGAATTTTCAGATCAACATTTAGTATGGTATGTTTTTAGAGGATTTGACAAGAAATTCAAGGGGAATGAATATGGTTCACACTGTATTTCCATAATTTTGTCTCCACTTCTCTGTCCATGTAGTCATTTTATCTTTTGAAGGATTATGTTGCAATGACTTGTAGTCTAGCTCTTTTTTTCTAGAACAATTCATTTTAGTTGTGTTTGAATGTATTTATATTGCACATGATTTGGTATTTATACTTATTTGAAGTTTTTCCCCTTCAATTAATTGCAGGCCACAGTGATATTTATTTAGATGTCACTGAATCTGATGAAGGTGATTTGGAGGAAGACACTGAAGATGATAGTAAAATAAGAGATGATGAACAGTCAGAAGATAATGAAGAAAATTCTGAATGGGATGATGATGATGATGAAAGTGATAGTGGTCCTGATTTGGCTAGAGGAAAAGGAAATATTGAAACTAGTTCAGAAGATGAAGAAGATGATATGACTGAATTTTTACCAAAGGAACCTCTTTTCGAGCATGCATGGAGAGAATTAGATAAAGATGCCCCTCGGGCAGATGAGGTAAGTTTTTTAATAGAACCAATTTATATTAAGGGCTTAAATCAAAATTTTCCTGGTAAATACTCTTCTCTTATGATCTTTGATTAGACATTTATTGACTGTACCTATCAGTTTCCTTTTCTAAGCCCATCATAATTTTTCCTTGATAACCTAAGAAACTTTTGTTTATTAAGGGTGAGACTATGAAATGAATCACAGACCCAGAAGAATTTTTTAAAATGGGTATAAACTGGTTTGCCTCCTTTTAGAGTTGACCAAAAAAGCTCATAATCATGTTTCTATTTGCAATTTGAACAATTTAATTTGAATATTATTTTCTGCATTTTAGCTGATTCTTAATTCATTTAAAGTTTTGAGATAATTTATATTAAAGTGTAAAATTTGTATGCCTGTGCAGTAGTTTTATATTGTTTTGTAGTTAGGAATATAGGAATAATGTAAAATGTAATACTTTATTTTCCTCAATTATGCAGATTACTCGTCGGTTAGCAGTTTGTAACATGGATTGGGATAGATTAAAGGCTAAAGACTTGCTGGCTCTGTTCAATTCATTTAAACCAAAAGGTGGTGTTATATTTTCTGTGAAGGTAAGGGCTGAATTTCGCTTTGAAACTGTTTCTCCAAGAATTTCAAATCCACTAATCTTTTTTAAATTCATCTTTTGTTTTTAATAAAGGTAAACAGAAGTACACCTATAAAAACTTTTTTTATTGACGCCTCTGACTTGAACAAAAACTATACTTATATTGTCTACTATAGACTGGCATCAACTCCATTTAAAAATATATATATTATTGGTCCTATCAACCCAATATTCTTCCTCCTCCCCTTCCCAGAGAACCATCTTTTAAAACAAATTACTTAAAAGAGAAAAAAAATAAAGAAAAAAGTCCAACAAAGCTGAAAAACCCATCAAAAAATTTGACATAAATAGTATTTCACACTAATAAGCCCTTCTTCCTCTCCCTCCTACGGAGCAAAGTAGGTGTCTTCTTACAACTTTTTCTTTGGTGTCAAATTGTTTTTTACGTTTTTTTTTTTTTTTTTTTAATGAATTTTTATTAATAACTTTAGTGGTTTTGTTGTTGTATTTTGGTTTTTTGTTTTTTTTTTTTTTGCTGAGGCAATTGGGGTTAAGTGATTTTCCCATGGTACACAGCTAGGAAGTGTTAAATGTTTGAGGCCAGATTTGAACTCAGGTCCTCCTGACTTCAAGGCTGGTACTCTAACCACTGTGCCATCTAGCTGTGCCTGTATAACTTTAGTTTTTAATTACTTAAAATTCCCTCTCCTTAATCCTACCTAGGAAACCATCCTTAATTTAAAGAAAAGAAAAAGCAGAAGAGGGGAAAAAATTAAACAAAACTAATCATAAAGACAAAGTACTGACAGAAAAGAGGAAAGGGAACTAAAAAGATCCCTAATTAATTCTACTTCTGAAGTTTTCTTTGGAAGACAGTTTCTCAGTTTTTCAATATAAAAAACTCTAATGTGGTATGATTTCACTGAATGTGATTTAGATGTATATTTGATCTCATTAGTTGGAATACCTACTCTGTTCTGTATCCTAAATGTGCCCCAGTATATCTTTTCAGAACTCTTCTATGAAAAATCCACTAAATCCTCTAGTTTTCATAACATCTCAATATTGCCTGTATATTCGCTACGTCTTTTAGTCTTTTTTTTTCTTTTTTATTACTGTTTGACCAGCATGCCTTGTATTTTAGTACACATTCTTGATTTTTATGACTTATATCACCAGAAAACTTCAACAAAACAAAAATACTAATTGATTCCCTCCCAGAAAAAAATCTCTCAAAAAGTATTCCCCGAAACCAATTAAGCAGTCTAATGAAATGGTTTCAATTGATAGTAAATGTAATGTCATACTATTATAATTTACCTATTTTTAAAAGAAAGGGAGGATTTTGGTAGTTTATTACTAATATTCACTATCGTATTTAATTCAAGTTTTGTTGACTTCAATGGTAATCAAAGTGAACATTGTTGTTTTTTTTTAATTCTTTATTACACATTTGAAATTCTCATGTTTATCTGAATTATTCATATTTGTAATTCTTTACAGTGCAGTAATATTTCATTCTATTCTTATACCATGGTATAATCATTCGCAAATTTAGTAGCACATTTTAAATTTTTTTAATAAAAATACAAAATGTTACTACAGTGATTTTTGTACATACAGTTTTCTTGCTGTCAGTAACTTCCATATATTGATCGATATTTATAATTCTATAATAGTGCCTAGTAGGCCTTCCAGATAAAGGATATAAATAGATTACCAAATTCACTGTTGTAATTCTCATTTCTTTACTAGAATTGATGATCTAGTCAATCACCTGATATTTCTACTATTTTTTAAGTGCTTATTTTTTGCAAGGTATTGAACTAGGTATTAAACCTATAAAAATAATAGTTTCTGACCTGAATGAGCCTGCATTCTGATCTTCAGGGAAAGGGGGGAGATCTCTTGTGGCTAAGGAGTTCAGAACAAAATTCATAATAGAATTGATGTTTGAGCAGAATGTTGAAAGGATTTGGGAATTTTAAGTAAGGAGGGAGTGAATTCCAGGTGTGAGAACATGGAAACAAGATGGAATACTGTGTCTGAGGAACAGTAAGTCAGTCAGTTTGTCTGGAAAATAGATTTTTATCACTGAAGACACAATAAAAATTACATTCAATAATGGGCCTTGTAGTCATAGATTAAAAGGGAAATTAATTTTAGAGAATGAATGGTTCAATGAACAAACAAAAAATAATTAATAAATTCATTAAAAGTAATGGCAGTACAATGTACTATGGAGAGCCAAAGCCATATTTGGGAGTGGGGTGGGGTGGAATTTATATCTCTAAACATTTGCATAAAGAAAAAAGAAGTAGTAGATCAATGAATTGAGCGTGTAACTAAAAAAAAAAATCTATAAAACTAACATTAAAAATCCTCAAACACCAAATTTTAAAAATCCAGAAAACAAGAGGAGGGGTTAATAAAATTGAAGTAAAAAACAACTGAAACTAGAAGTTAGAGGGGAGGGGAGGGAGAGAAAGTAAAATAAATCATTGTATGATGATTTTTTTAAAAAGAAAGAAGAAAGCACCAGCTAGGTAGTGCAGTGGATAGAGCACCAGCCCTGAAGCCAGGAGGACCTGAGTTCAAATATGGCCTCATACACTTAACACTTCTTGGCTGCGTGACCCTGGGCAAATCATTTAACCCCAATTGCCTCAGCAAAAAAGAAAGAAAGAAGAAAATAAAATTATCAGAATTAAAAATGAAAAAGGTAAATGTACAACCAATGCAGGTAAAATTAAAATAATGTTATGAACCAATCTGCCCAACTATGCCAATAAACCTGATAATCTAAGTGAAATCGATAAATATTTTCAAAAATGTAAATTGCCCAGCTTAACACAAGATGAAGTAGAATCTTAAATAATCTTAGCTTAGAAAAAGAAATTGAATGAGCCATAAATAAAATCTAAGGGAGATGGGGAAACCAGGTCCAAATGGATTTACAAGTAAATTCTACTAAACATTTTAAGATTATTTCCAGTATTGTATAAACTGTTTAGAAAAATAAAGGAATCCTACCAAATATATTTTTTCTAACAAATATGGTTTTGCTAGCTAAACCAAAGAGAGCCAAAATAGAAAAAAACTAGTTGAATTCTCTAACAATACAAAAAACCAAAAGTAACAATATGTTCCAAAAAAAGCATCTGCAAATTACAATACTTAGTCCTATTAAAAAACTTAGGTATCAGTGCATTTTTTTTTTTTTTTTTTTTTTTTTTTTTTTTTTTTTTTTTTTTTTTTAAATTATAGTAACTTTTTATTGACAGAACCCATGCCAGGGTAATTTTTTACAACATTATCCCTTGCACTCACTTCTGTCCCTCTCTCCCTCCACCCCCTCTCCTAGATGCAAGCAGTCCTATATATGTTAAATATGTCACAGTATATCCTAGATACAATATCTGTGTGCAGAACCGAACAGTTCTCTTGTTGCACAGGGAGAATTGGATTCAGAAGGTAGAAATAACTCAGGAAGAAAAACAAAAATGCAAACAGTTTACATTCATTTCCCAGTGTTATTTCTTTGGGTGTAGCTGCTTCTGTCCATCTCTGATCAATTGAAACTGAGTTAGGTCTCTTTGTCAAAGAAATAGCGAATTTTTTTCTTAAAACAATAAATAGCAAATGTCTGAAACAAAGAGCAAGCATTATCTATAATGAGGATAAAGTAGAAGTTTCCCCAATCAGATCAGAGATGAAGCAAGATTGTTAATTACTACTACTGTTGTTGAGTATTGTACTAGAAATGCTAACTATAGATAAGAAAAATAAGTTGAAATAATAAACATTAGCAATAGCAAAACAAAACTTATTTTTTTGTAGGTGATATAATGGATAGTCAAAAAAAATCAAAAGAATCAACCACTTTAGCAAAGTTGAAAGATATAAAAACCAGCCAAAAGACCAGCATTTCTGTGTATTGCAAATAAAATTCATAGGAAGAGATAGAGAAATTCTATAATTGCTGGCAGTATAAAACACTTGTGATGCTACTTGCCAGTGCACATACATTTACTCATTTAATGCCATACCAAACTACCAAAGAATTGTTTTCTAAAGCTGGAAAAAAATAACAAAATTCATCTGAAGGAATAAAAGAGAATCTATGAGGGACAAATGTAAAAGAAGGAGGTCTAATGGCTGTACCACATCTCAAATTATGGTACAGAGTGGTAGTCATCAAAACAGTTTGGTACTGGATAAAAAAGTAAGAGTCATTGATCAGTGAGAAAGATTAGGTACACAAAATGCAAAAGCAATTAAACACAGTAGCCTAGTGTTTGATAAACCCAAAGATCCCTACATTGGGGCAGAAACACACTATTTACCAAAAACTACAGAGAGAACTATTGTCAGAAGCTAGGTATAGGCTAACATCTCACATTATATACTAAGATAAACTCAAAATGGGTACACGATTTAAACACAACCGGTGAAATCATAAGCAAATTAGGAGAAAAAAATTACTTTCAGATATATGGATAAGAGAGGAGTGAATGACCAAAAGGAGTGGGGATGTAAAATTAGTTGTTGTTGTTGTTTTTTTTAAAGTTTTTGCACAAACAAAATCAATAACCATTGATTTGAAGAAGGATGGGGAGTATTGTACCAGGTTTCTCTGATAATGGTTTCATTTCTTGGGAGAGGAGTATGTGGTGTAGGTGGGTGGGTGCATTTATGAAATATATAGAGAGAAAACCAAATTTATAAAAATAGCCATTTCTCAGTTGAAAAATAGTCAAAGGATATGAACAGCAATTTTCAAAGAAAGAAATCAAGTATTGAATCAGTAGACATATGGAAAAATGCTCTAAATGATTAAAACAAATTGAAATAACTCTACAATACAACCTCATACCCATCACATTGAAATGACAGAAAAGGAAAATGGCCTATGGAGGGAATAAGGGAAAATCAGTACATTGATATATGATTGGTATAGCTGTGAACTAGTCCATTCATTCTCAAGAACAGTTTGGAAATTTGCCAGAGAAGTTGGGTATGTAGCAGTTCAACTGCTTGGTCCATATTCTAAGTAGATTAAAGAAAAAGGATACATATGTATAGCAGTTCTTTTTGTGATGGCAAAGAATTGGAAATAGAAGTGTTGCCTGTTAATTGGGGAATGGCTCAACAAGTCATGGTGTATGGATGTGATGAAGTGTTACGTGCTATAAGAAGTGATCAAGGAGATGGTCTCAGAAAAACCTGGGAAGACTGATGTGAATCTGATACAAAATAAAATTAGTAGAGCCAGGTGAACAATCTACATAGTAACAGCAGTATGCTGTGAAAGACTTAGTAACGGATCAATAAAATGATCCACCACAATTCCAAAGGACTCGTGGTAAAAAAGATTATCCTCTTCGTAGAGAGCTGATGGACTCGGAGTATGGATTGAAGCAGATTTTTTTTCCTTTCTTTTTTCTTTTTGGAACATGGCTTATACAGAATTATGCTTTCCATACTTCATGTATATGTATGTATAGATATATAGTATCTCTTTCATTCTCATTGATAAGGGGTGAAGGGAGAGAATTTAGAACTGAAAATAAAATAAATTTAAACACTTAATTTGGTTAGCAACTTTGTGAAACCAAATGGAAATTTCATAGCATAAGACTGCATTTGTAGTATGAAATATTTGATTTTAACAAGACATTTTAACATCCAGCCATTCTGGAGAGCAATTTGGAACTATGCCCAAAAAGTTATCAAACTGTGCATACCCTTTGATCCAGCAGTGTCTCTACTGGGCTTATACCCCAAAGAGATACTAAAAAAGGGAAAGGGACCTGTATGTGCCAAAATGTTTGTGGCAGGCCTGTTTGTAGTGGCCAGAAGCTGGAAAATGAATGGATGCCCATCAATTGGAGAATGGTTGAGTAAATTGTGGTATATGAATGTTATGGAATATTATTGTTCTGTAAGAAATGACCAGCAGGACAAATACAGAGAGGATTGGCGAGACTTACGTGAACTGATGCTGAGCGAAATGAGCAGAACCAGGAAATCATTATATACCTCAATGGCGATACTGTATGAGGATGTATTCTGATGGAAGTGGATTTCTTCAACAAAGACAAGATCTAACTTAGTTTCAATTGATCAAGGATGGACAGAAGCAGCTACACCCAAAGAAAGAACACTAGGAAATGAATGTGAACTGCTTGCATTTTTGTTCTTCTTCCCAGGTTATTTATACTTTCTGAATCCAATTCTCCCTGAGCAACAAGAAAACTGTTTGGTTCTGCACACATATATTGTATCCAAGATCTACTCTAATCTATTTAACATGTATAGGACTGCTTGCCATCTTTGGGGAGAGGGTGGAGGGAGGGAGGGGAAAAATCGGAACAGAAGTGAGTGCAAAGGAAGACATTTTACAAAAGCTAATGATACTTGGAAATTGCATGATTGAAATGCAGAAAGTACTAAGTTCGGAGTCAGAGGAGAGGCTCTTTGGAATCAGATATCTGCCCCTTAACTGTGTGACAGTGGACAAGTCACTTACCTTTCAGCTTCAGTTTCTTCACCTGTCAAGATGATTATGAATATCCCTTCCAACTCTTGAGTTTACAGTGCCATAAGCCTTTTGTCACTAGCAAGATATTGCAAATTTAATTGTTTGTCCCCAAGTTACTTGTTTCTCAACTTCTTGAATTACTTTATATATCATAGTGCTCTTCTAAGGATTAAATGTAAACCTAAGCAGAATTGTGTGCTCATACATTTGAATATAGATAGATAGCCTGTGTCTTTTAACAAAATTGTTTTATAACTTGTTCTCTGCATTAATTTTAGATCTATCCTTCAGAATTTGGGAAGGAGAGAATGAAGGAAGAACATGTTCAAGGACCTAAAGAATTACAAAGTATTCCTGAAGATGCTCCTGAAAAAGACTGGTACTAAAACCAAATTTTTGAAAATCAATTTAAAAAAATAAAATCAATAATTCAGATTCCATTATTTTAAATTTTCTCTTTATTTTGATAGGTTTTGAGTTAAAGTTTGTTAACTCTGTTTTAAAAAAGGGGGAAAGAGGCAGTTGCATAATTAGTAGTGATGAAGTGGATCAGAAGGGATAATGCTTATATAACAATATCCTAGTGACACTTGGTTAACCTAGTTCACATTCCTGTTGATAAAAAGATATCTCCTAGTAAGTCTGTAATTCAGACTTATCTCTACTGGTCTTGATGCAGGATGATTTTGATGAAATTTTTCTTTTCAGAGAAATATTCTTCTAACTGCTTATGACATTAACGTGAAGCTATTTTCTAGCTTCTATGATTTCAGTAATAAAAGAATGAGAACTGCTCTGTCCAGTGATGATCTCGTACAATGGTAATTTCTTTTGAGCCACCAGGTGGAGCTATTAGCATCAGTTTGTGAAGTTTAGCAGCAAATGGGTCCGAAAGAAATCTCAAAGTTTTTTTGGGGACCGTTGAGGAAAACATTCGTAATCATTAGGGAAAATTAAATTATAGCCCATAACAGTTAGGAAAACATTTTATAACTGATGGAAAATGTGAATTGAGTGCAAATATTTTGCCAAATCAGGAACTTTCTAAATCATGCCTAATCCTTTTTAGCTAGGCATATTTTGTTAAATATTGATTTCTTTCAGTGGTTTCATTTTAGAAAGTTATGTATGGTGACAAAAATATTCTTCCCAAAGTATAATTAAGTTTACAGATAATTCTGCACAGAGTTCTCAAATTGACTTTCTAGCTGCCAAATTTCATTCACAATATTACTTGGAAAGTTTATTTCTTCTAAAGAAAAAATAAGTTGCTTACACTGAAGAATTTGGGGGAGTAGATAAAAGCCAGATTATGAAAACCATGATTTGAAGAAAAGGCTAATTTATATTTAATTTTCTTCAAGGATGTTTCAAAAGCATATATAACTACTTTTAATGGTTTTTTTTTTTTTTATAGGAACTCTAGAGAAAAATTAAGAGATTATCAATTCAAGAGACTAAAATACTTTTATGCAGTTGTAGACTGTGATTCTCCAGAAACAGCCAGTAAAATTTATGAAGACTGTGATGGCCTGGAATTTGAAAGTAGCTGTTCCTTTGTAGATCTGAGGTAACTCCGGTTATTTATCTTTACAGTTTCTTTTGCATATTGCAATGCAGCAAAACTTTTTTGCACCAAGATGGACATCTTAATTCATATATATGACTAAGATAAATACCTTTATTCATACATACGTGTGTGTGTGTGTGTGTGTGTGTGTGTGTGTGTGTGTGTGTGTATATAAAATGTGTGGTTACCCATATTTTCCAAAACTGCATTTTTAATCATAGAATAAAATCTATCATCAGGAAATGTCACCCATAAAAAAACAAAAACTGATAGTAGGAAATTTGATGATGGTGTCTATGAGTCACATGTTATAATGACTTTTAATATATGTGTGTGTGTGTGTGTGTGTGTGTGTGTGTGTGTGTTATATAGTGTATGTATATACATATATTGACACATTTTATGTATTTATACTATATACTTTATACTATATTTTTTGTCTTTATACTATATCTTCTTCCCCCCTCATCAAATCTGCCTTTGTGACAATGAAAAATAATTAAGCAAAAACAACAAATTCAATGAGAGTGTCTGACAGTGGTGTTTATAGTTTTTCCACTTTTCTCTCATGGAGCAGGGGTGAGAGATGTTTCAGTCTTTATTTTCCAGGAGCTTCATTGTTTTTCAGTTATCCAAGCTTCTACTAAATATTTTTAAATTTACATTCTTGTAATCATTGTATATCTAGTTCTCTTGATTTTATTTATTTTGATATTTATATGCAATATGTGAAACTCCATTATGTTCATTCCATAAATTTTTCAGTCACATTCCGTCATACTTTGTCACATTGTTATTTTCGTTATTGAAATGGAAACCTCATTTAGTTGAAGGCCAGGTGTAGTGATTCAGTTCCCTTTTTTTTTCTGAAGGGGAAAAGCAAAGAGGAATGGAAGAGCAATAGGGGCTACTCTAGTGAGTGAATGTTGTATTGGAATCATCTTTGGGCTTTGGCAGTATTTTCACAAATTGCTCAGGCTTCACTGACTCAGAACTGAAAAACTTTAGAACATTTTGATTCTCAAGTCTAAGGAAACAGGAAGCTGAACTACTGTACCATTTTATCTTTAGACTATTCCTTTTGTTGCCCAGTAAACCAGTCTACTGTGACATTGTCAATAGAAATCAGTTTCTTAACAGCCTAGTTTTGTTTGAGAGCTTTGTACTCAAAATGAAATATTTCAAAAAAGGGTGAGATGTGTTGTTTCAAAGTCACTGAGCTTTCTATGTTCCATTGAATTTCAGTTTTAGGAAAAAAGAAAGGTTTTTCTTCACTTGAACTTTCAACATGTTTGATTATTGACTAGAAAGGCATTTTCTCATCAAACAAATAAGTGAATTCTCTTCCCTTTCTGCTTAATAGTTGCAAAAAGATAATTTTTTAGGTGTTCAGTTAATGGCTTTTGTTAAGTTTTCATTTGTTTCAAATATCATGAATTAATAATAGCTATCTTAGTTTTTTCCAGAACTGTTTTCTTTTTGCTTATTTGCTTTATTTGCTTATTCGGAGAGTGCCATAAAGGATTTTAAAGTTTCTAGTGGAGAGTGTAATGCGTAGAAAATATAGTTAATCACTAAGAAGAAAAATTTTTTTTCACGTTAGTGTATATTGCATCAACAAAACAAATTAAATTGTCTTCTACTCTACTGAAGGATACACTTTTTCATCAGCCACAAATGCAAAAGCCTATCTTGTCAACTAATCTTTGGGATCATTCATATTGTGCCTATTAAATATATTTTACCAACTAAAATCATTTATTCCATATTGAGCCCATCTGGTAAGAAAATTTGGTTCTTAAACTTAATACTAATAAACCATTCCAGAGAAAATATTTTGTGGTGGGGTATAAGTCATATGCTGCCTTTTGGAAACATAATATTACTATACCTCAAAAGTGTATGTCTTAAATGTAGTTAGAACGTAGGATAATTTTCTTTTGTAAACTTCCCCTTTTTTCTTTTGCATGACTACATAAGATTTTCAAAGTAATTGAAGTGAGCAAATATATAAAATGAAATTTCTTCTAGTGATTTTTGTATTCTAATCCTTAAGGAAGCATTATTGATTTTTTAAATTTTTATGTATTCTGACCTTAACAAACACCAACTAAAATAGGCATATCAATGTACACAGTAGAATGAGAAAAAAATAATTTTATATGTGAAAATCTCTATGTACAGGTTACTTTTTAAGTATATAAAGTTCAATCTATAGCTTTCAAAACTGTCCTGTCCATGCTTCTTTCTGAATTTTCTTCTGTTAGTTTCTCTGCATTTAAAAGAAAAAGATAACTTCATTAACCTCATTTTTCTTTTTTTCCTTTTTTGAAATGAGAGATTACCCTATTTTACCCTCAACTTTCCAACCAACTATCGTATTAGGAAAAAAAGAAAAAAAGGCATTGTAATAAATAATGTATACACAAGTGAAACAAATTTCCCATTTATTGTGTCCAAAAATGTATGTTTTATTTTATATCTTGAATTCATTGGCATTCTATCAAGAGATAAGAAGCGTGCTTTCATTATTAGTCTTCTGAAGTTGTACAGATGTTATTTTCAGATACTACATTGCTTATAAGTAGCACATTGTATTGTTTTTCAAAATACTATCACATCTGTGAGTTCATTTGATTCATGCAATAAGATAGTGGAATAGAAAAAAGGCAGATTTTTTTAAAAATCCCTATTTCACAAGAAATTAAAGCAGAGAAAGATCATAACTTTTCCAGGATTATATTGCAAATCAGTAGCAGGGCTACAAAGTCTTGAATTTTGAAAGATGCAAGGCTTGCTAGTAATGAAACTGTCCTTGATTTTCTGGCCCAGTGATATATTAGACACACACACGCGCACGCACACACACTCACACATACACATACACACACACACCCAGAACATAGCAAATTAGTATGATTATTAATTACTTCACCAACAAAGGTCCATTTTGTAGTGTCAACATTCTTCCATTGATGATCTATAGCATTGACTCTTTGAACATCATACTTGATGAAGTTGAGGATTGCACCACAGTTACTGAAAAGTAGGTTGTTGGTATGAAAAGGCAATACTATATTACAAAGAATTATGAAGGATGTCATCAAATCAGTATCTGTTTATAGAAAAAGTTGGATTGCTCCCATAGGAAAAATTCAAAATAGTGGGACAGACAAGTATAGCTCCATTAGCATCTTCTAGAAATTAAAAAAAAAAATAACCCCAAACACTCATCACACACACACACACACACACACACACATACACCTCCCCCCCTCCATATGTTACTTGAAACAGCTTTGACAAACTTAAGGGAAGGATATCAATAATTACATGAAGTGATATGTGATGAGGTTTTATCTGTATCATTGGAAGGGATGCCTACAACAGGTTGCACATTATTAGATATAATAAAGCAGATATCTTTGTAAAATAATAAGTAACATTTGTGTGCTGTACTATGTGCCAGATACTGCTAAGCATGTTACAATTACTTCATTTGATATTTACAGTAATCTTGGGAGGTGGGTGCTATTATTTGCTCCCATTTTATGAATGAGGAAACTAAAGCAAACAAGTTAAGTGAATTGCTCAGGATCCACAGCTAGAAAGTATTGAAAGCTGAATTTGAACTTTGGTTTTTCTGACTCCAATCCCAGTGCTCTATACTTTGCAGCCACCCATCTTGTATAACTACATACACCACTGAACTGCTATGAACTACATTTAGAATGAATGTGTAAACTGTAGCTTACTTAAAGAATCCAAAATTTTTTTCTGTTGCTAAAATATTCTTTTAAATTTTTGTTGTTTTTGTTTTTACACTTAAGGTTTATTCCAGATGATATTACATTTGATGAGGAGCCAAAAGACATAGCCTTAGAAGTGGATATAACAACATATAAACCGAAATATTTTACATCTGCAGCAATGGGAACATCAACGGTATCTGAACCAAATGTTCTTTAAACTTTCCAATATTCTTAAAAAATTTTCTTAACTTCAAAAATACTTAAAGACTTCAAGATTAGCTTTTCTTTTTTTTTTTTTTTTTTTTTTTTTCCCCAATCTATCCCCATGATACTTCCAAAGCATTTTTGGAAATAGAGAGTACAAGATATACTCCTATTGTGCAGTAGTCATCTGTACTTTTTCTAGGAGTTATACATTGAGGTTTATTTATATAGTAGAAGAATCACATGTATTATATGGATATGTCTGAATGCAAGGGGAGGGAGAGGAATCTTCAAATTAATTTTCACTACTCTGAAATCTTGTCTTGATTTTTTTTCCTCCTCTTTACTTTACATTGCCTTTGCACTGTTATTCCCCCTACATATCCCTTAGTCAAAAGTGTGTTAAAGAAAGAAAATTCTCAGAACTAAGGAGAAATACAAATGTCAAATGAATGAAAGGATTAATAGCGTGTAGCTTGGGAAGGAGTATTCCAAAATTGGTTTTATCATGCCTTCTCTAAGTTCAAATTAATATGGACTCTATATTGAGATACTTTTAAATATTCTACAAAACTCAGTCTTATAATTTTGCCCTATTTTTTTGATTTCCATCCATTTTTTTTAAAGGTAGAGATCACTTGGGATGAGACTGATCATGAAAGAATTAAAACACTCAATAGAAATTTTAAAAAAGATGAACTTCTTGACATGGATTTTCAAGCCTATTTAGCATCGTCCAGTGATGAAGATGAAGAGCCAGAAGAAGAGCAACAAGGTGACTTTTTATTTTTATTCTTCTAAATATCTCTATGTATGTTGATTTACATATATTGGGGCTCTTGACATTTTTAATTTTTTAGTGTGCATAAGTTTTCAAACTTTCTGGTCTCCGGACCCTTTACTCTTAAATACTGAGGAACCAAAAATTATTATATTTGTCGATATTTATCATTCTCAGAATTTAAAAGCCTTCATATTTTTGTGAAAAAGAATTTTGGCTTTGTCCAAAAGGGTCTCAGGAACCTCAGAGATTCTCCTTTAAGAAACGCTGTTCTATAGCAAAGAATATAATAATGGTCTATTAGGATATATTATGTCATCTTCCTAGACTGAAGGCCCAACAAATTGATTTCTTGGAAATGGCCTTTATTTTTCTTTTCTCTCCATTTTCCCACCCTCTCCCAGAAAATCCCATCACATTTTTAACAACCTAAAATTTTTTTCACATTTCATTCACATCTGGTGCTTGTTGAGATAAAATAAATTACAAAAAACCTGGAGAAACATATCAGGGCTTATATGTGTGTTTATATATTTATTAGATGAATGTGTGTATAGTACTATTAAGTTTCTTTTTTTTTTCTTCTTCCCACTGCCCCTCCTAGATATGTTTCTTCACAGATATGTTTAACATATCTAATATGTATGATGTAGGTGTATTATTCTGTACATCTATTTCTCAGTTCTTTCTCTGAATGCTCATAGCATCTTTATATGCCCTTTATTGTTAATTTGTGTACTTATCATAGTCAGAATGACTTACTTGCTCTGTATGGCTGTGTACAATATTCTCTTCTGCTTATTTTGTTCTTCATCATTTTATACAAATCTTTACATTTCTTTTTAAGATCAATGAGCCATCATCATAGTACGGTTATATTCCATCACAACCATACACCAGAACTTTTCTTTCTGTACTAGATAAAATCCTTGTCAGCAGCTTTAATTGTATCACTCTAATTTCAGTCTAAAATTTTTCTATCTGAGCTATTGTTCTTCCTGGAATATCTTTATATCCAATTCTCTTATTACAGATCTGACAGCAAAATTGGTAAGATTCAAGATATTATATAAGAATATATTAGAGTAACAGATTTTAGCAATAGAATGCTTAGAACATGAAAGATAAATGGAAGCATTGTAAATAAATGATAGTTAAATAAAAGATAGTTAATAACATTGTTCATTGTTGGCCAATTAAATTTAATCCTAAGGTACTCTTGTAATCAAATAACTGAGACTGACATTCTCTAATAATGTGATTGGCGTCTTATTTTTGTTTTTAGGCCATGGAAAGATTTTAATATTTCTTATCCTTATTATAGAATAACAGCTTTTTCATTCAGGTTTTTTTATGCAATCCAACTTTTTTTATTTTTATTTAATTCATTAAATAGTTTAATTATTTAATATTTACTAAGGAACATATTAGTATTGAAGTAATATTAGAACTTTTCAGAGTTTTTAGAGATTTCAAATAGTTTCTTGATTTTCAGTTCTTGGCAATACTGGTAATTGAGTAAGCATTATGACTCAGCATACATATTAGATAGGTATTTATTTACTCAAATAAACCTGATCCTTTTTCTCTCACAGGTGTATAAGAAATTGTTAAACAACTATCTTGAGTCTAGTTTTGATGTTTTACCTTATGTTGCTGTATCATTTAATGAGAACTCCAAATGAATCCTAGGATTTAAAAAGACACACACACACACACACACACATCCCTAGAAAACAAAACACTTTATATTAACTGTCTTAATTGACAAAATAACTTCTTACCAACTAAAGAATTATTTCCAAAACTGCATTCTTTGTTTAGTTGGTTGGATCATTGATTAGAGCAAAAAGTCAAAATCTGCCAAAAACAAAAGATGAAGTAGCAAATTAATACCAGATTAGAAGAAAAAGATGTGAATATTATTATCTAATATTGCAGCAACTCTAATGCCTTTATATTTAGGCAGGTTGCTACCTATAAAAAACGAAAAAAGAATCAAAGAAAAGACTATCTCTAATTCTTTGAGAATTTTAATTGTCTGCAGGAACCCCCGTGAGGCTGAAAGGGCTTGGAAATGAAACTGTCTCAGCTAGCAAATATTCAAATTCTTTGCCAAGAAGAGAGACATAGAAGCCAAAGGCAACACTAGTTTAGAACACAACCCCATTTAAAAGCCATCATAGAGATGAAAGTTACAAACAGTATTGCCTCACAAAATAGGAAAAAGTACTTTGGGGGAAAAAGAAACCTGCAGAGAAGTTGACATGCACCCTAACTGAACTAAATCATTCAGAGAGTGATTTATAATGGAAACTGGAAGGAAAACAACAAATAAATCTGAATTAAAACAGTTCTAGTGACATTTCTATGACAGGATATCTCATCAGTTGTAAGAGTAGAATCATTGAATTTTGACTCCTGTCACCTGAAGTGTACCCCATTATACATTGTCATTAAGTGGTGTGGCATTTGGTTTGGTGTTTTTTTTTTTTTTTTTTAACTGATTTCATCAGTGTAAGGGGAACTTCCATTGATGAATTTCCTCCACCACTGCATTTCAGTACTGTCTTTGCAAATTGCCTTTGACAGTTGCACTGAGAAATTAAATAACATGGTTAGTCTTTATTAGAGGTGGGATTTAATCCTAAATCTTCCTTACTTAGAGGTGAGCTCTCTTTCCACTGTCTTGCTGCTTCTTAGTGATGTGGAAATATTGTACATACACGTAACACATATGCTAAATAAAAAGAAGATCCAGAAAATAGCAACTAGTGTCACATTCCTATTTTTCCATTTTTATAAAATCTTTGAGAATGACTTCAATTTGTGTCAAAAGAATCCTTAAAGAAGACATGGAAAAAAAAATCAGATTAAATTGCTTTCTACAATAGACCATATCTTTATAACTATTCCACTTAATGAAATGTTGTAAACATAAGATCATTCTATATTGGTTTGTTAACTTCTCTCTAAAAAGGTTTTGAGTTAGTGTAGGGCAAATGCAGCCTTAATAGATTTTTCTTAAACAAAGTATCTTTCACAGACTTACTTAAATTAAATAGAATTTTTGACAGATGCCATGTTGCGGGATGAGGAACTTGGGTCAGTGGTCCACTGACTATTATAATGTAGCACATAAACCATGGAAACATGCTTATCCAACTATTTAGCACAATTATACAGGATATTCTAGATAGATTAGGAATAGAAAGGGACTCCCTACTAGTGGTATTACTTTCCAGGTGATGCATCATATGCTTGACAATGTTTTGACCCTATTAATCTTAGTAATAAAGAATCCTTAAGTGAAGTCTGTGCTGTTTTTCAGAGAAATAGTCTAGCTAAAATTAATATTTATTTGTGGGTGGAAGTGGGAAAAATAAATTAAATGCATTTATTCATTCATTCAACACATAATAAGAGCTTTAGTAAATACTAGACACTGCTAGGGACTGATGATAGAAAGACAAAAATAAAATTATATTTTCTTCAAGGAACTTCCATTCTCTTCCAGGGAAAAAGTATAAATATATGAGAAAATGCCAAATATATGCGTGATAATTTCTGAGGAACTCGATGAAAATCATATTAGCATAGGATTTATATAGGAAAATAAAAAACCTATACTGCATGTCTTTGGAGAGGTAGCTTATTAGGTTTGGTCATAGTATGTGATTACTTAGCTGGATTTCGTTTAACAAATTACAGGTCACTTTTAATGATCCTAAGCTGCTCTTCTGACAGTTTTTCTGTTTTTTAAAAACCCCAATATTCTTCTAATGAAAATACATCAAACATATCATGAAGTTCCATGATCTTATTAGTATAAAGGACATTAGAAAGCTGCATGGTTGAGTTTAATCAAATATGCAACTTTTTTTTTTTAATGTTTATATATTATTTTTTCCAGTTGCATGTAAAGACAATTTTGATTTGTTTTCCCCTGAGGCAATTAGGGGTAAGTGACTTGGCCAGGCTCACTCAACTAGGAAGTGTTAAATATCTGAGAGCAGATTTTAATTCAGGTCCTTCTGTCTTCAGGGCTGGTGCTCTTATCCACTGTGCCACTTAGCTACCCCGAATATTTTTTTTTTAATTTTGAGTTCCAAAATCGCTCTCTCTCTCTTCCTTCTTCCCTCCCCCAAGAGTATGCAGTTTTATGTAGATTATACATGTACAGTCTTATGCCGAACATATATCTATATTAACCCTGTTGCAAAAAAACAAACCAAAAATCCCCAAGAAAAATAATGTTCTTTGTACTGTATTCATACTCTTTCTCTAGAGGAGTATGGCGTTTTTCACTATAAGTCATTCAGAATTGTCTTAAAATTATTGTATTAATCAGAATAGCTTAGTCATTTAACAGTTGATCTTCACCTAATATTGCTGTTATTATGTACGGTATTCTCTTAGTTTCTCTCATTTCACTTTGCATCAGTTCATATAAGTCTTCTGAATAATTTCTTTTTAGCACAGTAATATTCCATCATGATCATATACCATAAATTGTTTATCTGTTCCCCAAATGATGGATATCCCCACAATTTCCAATTTTTTGATGCAGCAATTTTTCAGGAATAGTTATTGTTAAAAGAATGGTGTAAAATGCATCCTCAAAAGCATACTTTACCAGAAAGGTGAGATTTTTCAGCCTTATTTTTCAACATATAGGGATGACAAATGGACAACTTTTATGCTTTGCAGGTTTTCGTGAAAAATTAAAAGAACTAGAGGGAAGCTCTCCAGTATGTTGGGGAGATCCTCTAAAGGATTTATTTAAAAAAAAAAAAAAAAAAAAAAGGATTGTGTTAGGATAGAAAAGCATAGAGTGATTTTAGTCAAAACCAGTGAAATGAGGACCATATCAATGAGATTACAGTTTCATAGAAGTATACAGTATATGAAATTTTCAAAACCATACTTTATCTTAAATATCAAGTTAATTAGAAATGTGCTTCAATGTTCCTGAGCACCTAGAAGTTAAAGTTGGTGTTTTTAATGATACCATAATTGGAATTTTCAACTTAGCAACACTCTTCACAGGTACTAAACCTCTGTATTAGAGAAAAGCATATCTTTATGTAAGTTACCCTACGCTTTAGAGTTTCAGAAAGTAAAGTTTTATTACTGGAAAAAATCAATTTAAAGTAGGCTATCAGAGACTTGCCACTAAAATTTCAACCTGGAAGGATTTTGCTTCTAATTATGTTTTCAGAAATGAGCTTTTAATAGAAAGAAATACATTGCCATTTTTAAAATGTATTCCTGATGTTTTATCCATCAAGTTATGGGATACATGACAGGATTTCATCCAACATTATTATTGTGGCCCAAACAGGAAAAAAATGAATTTCAGCTGTTTGAATGGAAATGTAAAAGTATGATAGGATGGAAAGAATGTCCTGGACTTTTTTATTCATTTTTTGAAAAATCTATAAAAAGATTTATAAGCTTTTTTTTTTTTTAACCAATTTTTTGTAAAAATGTTACCTTCTTAGAATTTGAAGAAAATTCTGCTACTATTGGTGTTCTACAATGTAATACTTCATAATGTCAGATTTTTTAGGAACTTTTTAGGTGCAAATTATAGCATGGTATGTTTCTCTTACACTGCTTCTACATTTTCTCTTATTGGAGATATTCACTCAATTCAAAAAGTCTTTTGTTTTAAGGGTTTGAATCCAAGATTTTTAATTTATATGTTTGGCCCTGGGGAATGACAGTGGGATTTTAGCCACATAATTTTTGTATGTAATGGCTTTTTCTAATAGTTGTTGCTCTCAATTTCTTGTAATATTCTTTTGGAATCTGATAACACATTATTCTTTGGATTTAGGAAGAGGAGAGCTTGCCAAGCTACTCAGGTTAACTGATATAAATCCTTATCTCTTCGCTTTCTTTTCAAAATAAAGCAAGGAGCTCATTTGAAAATAATTTTGCTGACTAGCAATTAGAAAAATTCATATCTCAAATTCCTTCCCATCCATTATTTCCACAATGAGAGCTACTTCTTTTATCTCTCTACCTGAGTTCTATCAAATTAAAGAGATATCCTATCTACCATGAAACTCTGAGGCTGAGTATATTTGCAAGCATCCTTATTTTCCCCATCTTTACCCACCTTTTATTCCTGAATATTCCTGATACAGTACTTTGAGCACTTTACATATATTATCTCCTTTGATTTGCAATAGTCCTATGAGATTGTTCCTGTTATTACACACATTTTTAACAAAAGAGGAAACTGAGGTTGACAGCAATGATATACAACTACAATTTGAGGCAAGATTCAAATTCAAGTCTCTCTGACTCCAAATGAAATTCAGATTATTCATTTTGCAATCTATTAAAGAGGAATGCATAGTTGTACTCTTTGCATATGTTATAAAAAGCAGGCTGTGATGATAATTAGACATCTGAATTACATATCATGTTGGATAGGAATCTCCTTCATCCAGGATCATAGGTCTCTAGAGAATTCCAAGGAATAATACAGATTTAAATAACATCTTCATTAATGAGTAGATTAAAGAATAAATCATAGAAACAATCTATATCAGAAAGAATAATAATATAACACCAAAACTCATGAGCCAAAGTTAAATTCAAACATAGAGGAAATTTACATCTTTAAAATTTTATATTTAACAAAGTAGAAAAGGCCTGAAATAAGTAAAAATATGGAAACCATAAAAATTTGGGAACCAAAAAATATGAAAATGAAAAGGCTATAAAAATTTTAAACTAGTTTATTGGGAACCTTAAAAACAAATGACCAAAATCAGATTAGGAAAATATGAACTGATCAAGATGAATTCACAAAATAAGAAAATAAAAAAATATCATAAAGGACTATATACTTATTCACCAAGAAAACTGAGAATTCAAAAGATGTTGACAAATATCTATAAAAATTTTAAGTATCAAACTAATAAAAGATGGATTAGAAATCTTAACCCGATCTCAAAAGAAAATTTAGCAAATTTTAATTTACCTACCAAAGGGAAAGATGAGACTAATGGAGATATAAGTGAATTGTATCAAAAGTTTAAAACTTGTAGCATAATGTAGCAAAATTTTTATAGCATAGTTTGTAACGTAACTGCTACAAAAATAATGCACATTATCTCCAAGATTAAACATACAGTCATGAGTTTGGTTCTTTTTAACCTTTCTAGTCTTCTTATACCTTAGAACTCTACCTCCACATATTCTATGATACAGGGACACAGGCTTCCTAGCCGTTTCTCAGAACATTCCATCTTCTTGCTCTGGGCATTTTCATTTGCTGTACCCCAGGCCTGGACCTTTCTCCTCCTCTTCATCTCCTAGCTTCTCTGGTTTCCTTCGAATTCCATCCTAAGTACTACCTACAAGAATACTTCCCTGATCCTCCTTACTGCTAGAGATTTCTTTATAAGATTATCTCCCATTATAAAGCAACCGTCATTAAAATCTTTTGTTACTGGCTAAGAAATAGAGTAGTTGATCAGTGGAATAGGTTAGGTTTGTAAAACACAGTATTTAACTATAGTAATCTAGTGTTTGATAAACTCAAAGACCTCAACTTCTGGGATAAGAACTCACTTTTGGCAAAAATTGCTGGGAAAATTGGAAATTAGCATGGCAGAAACTAGGCATTGACCCACACCTAGCACCTATACCAATATAAATTCAAAATAGGTTCATGATTCATATAAAAGAGTGATACTATAAGCAAATTAGAAGAACCAAGAATAGTCTACCTCTCAGATCTGTGGAGGAAGAAGAAATTTGTGGCAAAAGAAGAACTAGAGTACAATATGAAATGCAAAATGAATAATTTTGAATATATTAAGTTAAAAAGGTTTTGTACAAACAGAACCAAAACAGACATAATTAGAAGAGAAGCAGTAAACTGGGAAAAAATCTTTACATCCAAGGCTTCTGATAAAATACTCCGTTCTAAAATATATAGAGAAATTTATAAGAATACAAGTCATTCTTCAACTGATAAATGGTCAAAGGAAAGGAACAATTTTCAGATGAAGAAATTGGAAAAAAATGCTCTAAATCACTATTGATCAGAGAAATGCAAATTAAGACAACTCTGAGGTGCAACTTCACACATCTCAGATTGTCTAAGGTGACAGGAAAAGATAATGATGAATGTTGCAGGGAATGTGAGAAAACTGGGATACTAATACATTGTTGGTACAGTTCTGGAGAGCAGTTTAGAACTATGCCCAAAGGACTATCAAACTACACACTCTTCACTGGGCCTGTATACTAAAGAGATCATAAAAAAGGGAAAGGAACCCAGATGTGCAAAAAATGTTTATGGCAGCCCTTTTTATAGTGGCAAAAAACTGGAAACTGAGTGTATGTCCATCAGTTGGAGAATGGTTGGATAATTATGGTATATGAATATTTTGGAATATTATTGTTCTATAAGAAACAATCAGGATGATTTCAGAGAGGCCTGGAGAGATGTGAACTGATACTAAGTGAAATGAGCAGAACCAAGAGCATATTGTACATGGCAATGACAAGAGTATATGGATCCATTCATAGGTGCCAGCCTTATACTCTGATTCGTAGACAGAGTGAAAAGGCAGGACTCAGCAGACTGGTGAAAATAGGAGTCTGATTTATTCAGGATTACACTAGTGCTAATATACATTTCTAAGGTTAACATAATTGGTTACAAATGCCTAAATTCTCAATTAGATTACTACCACCTCTGTATTCTAATAATAGTCAATACATCATACACAAAGATATTCAGATAGCAGATAACAGATAATAGAATGTCTGGCAGATGTCCTCAAGATGCATTTCTTAGAAGCCAGTAATCATGTCTTCCACCAAAGATTCTTGGTAAGAGAAATCAGCAAGGTTAGACATCTCTTGACTTCTCAGAAGGTCTGCCACCTTCAGGGTGGGGAATGGAGAAGCCAAGCCAGACTTGATTAGCAAAGTTCTACAGAGTCATACCTTTTCCAGGGATCCCTGTATTATCTGTGGCTCTCTACAATCAACTATGATGGGGCTCTTTTCAAAGAAAGGTGATTCAAGCCAATTCTAATGGTCTTGTGATGGAAAGAGCCATCTGCATCCAGAGAGAGGACTATAGGGACTGAATGTGGCTCACAGTCTACCATTTTCACCATTTTTTGTTTTTTCATATTGTTTTCTTTCTCATTTTTTTTCCTTTTTGATGTGATTTTTCTTGCGTACCATAATGATTGTGAAAATGTGTACAGAAGAATTGCACATGTTTAACATATCTTGAATTACTTGCTGTCTAGGGGAGGGCATAAGGGGAAGGGAGGGAGAAAAAAATTTGGAACACAAGATTTTACAGGGGTTAGTGTTAAAAACTATCTATGCATGTGTTTTGAAGATAAAAAGCTTAAAAGTACAAAAAGTTATCTCCCATTTTACCCTTTATACTTCCTGCTTGTACATAACTGCTTCCAGGTGGTCTCCTTTCCATAGAATCTGAGCTCCCTGAGATCAGGGGTGGTTTTTTTGGGTTTTTTTTTTGTTTTGTTTTGTTTTGTTTTTTGCTTTTCATTACATCCCTAGTGCCTAACACTTAGTAGCTACTTAATAAATGCTAAATGGCTGATTGATAGAATTTTATTCTGGAATCAAATCTATTGAAATGTGAATTTGATGAATTATGACTTTAACAACCATAATTTCTCTTTTTAGACCTAATTTACCTTTGCTAATACATAGTATTAGATTTGAAATATTTTCTGTTTTCTTTGTTTTTCCCCCATTCTTTACCAAATTTGAAGAAACTTTTAATGGGTCAAAGTTAGAAAAATGCATGGGATTATGTAACTGTTGGTATTTGATTGAGAATTCTGCCCATTTTCTAACCACAAACATCTTTAAATATCACTGAATATAATCAAATATTTATAAACATCACATAAAATTCTAGAATTTTGAATCTTTAGAACTCCTTATGGATTATATGGTTTGTTTTTTAAATATTTTCATAGCTATAATTCACATAATTGATTTTCCTATTATTATTTGATACTAATACTATATTATATAATTGTTATATAATTTGATATAATACTATATTTCCTATTACTTCATACATTTTTTTAAAAATCCAAAAATGGCTCTGCTTGGGCTTCACTAGAATGCCAAAATTTCAGTTAACACAAAAAGAATAGGATGTAGGCTATGACCCTGGGCAAGTTACTTAACTCCAATTGCCTCAACAAAAAAAAAGAAAAAGAAAAAATAATAATAATGAAGCAGCTAGTTGGCACAGTGGATAAAGCACTAGCCCTGAAGTGGAGATGCTCTAGTTCAAATCTGATCTTGGATACTCTTGACACTTACTAGCTGGATCATTTTGGGCAAGTCACTTAACCCCTATTGTCTTGCCCAAAAAATATTATAATAACAATGGCAGAAAGCTTATTGGGAGTTGGGGATGAAAAGATGTGTAATATTTTGGTTGAAGATTATAAATAGCTATATTTTTTCACAGTTTAACTATTTTTTATTGAAATAAAAAGAAATTATGAATATTATGACATGATAACTTTGCTTTATATAAAATTAATTGTCTTCATTTAATTATAGCTGCCAAAGTAGATCGACCCTCTTAAATTTGGAAGAATTCTTTTATTGGGGATTTCTGATTGCAAATGCTGGTTTAAAGATTCCATACATTGCACATAGAGGAGTAGTTAACATATTTATTTTGCACCTAGGTTATTGATTAGTTTGCATTTTATTTGTTTTTACTCTCCTTTTTAATGGATGTGTTAAACTAAATTGTTTCTCTATTAGGTGATGTTGGAATTAGCATGCCAGAAGATGTCAAATCTAAAAAGAGTCAAAAAGATGATGATGAACAAATCACCAAATATAGGCAACTTTTGCATCTTATTCAAGAAAAAGAAAAGAAATCTAAAGACAATGACATGGAAATGGAAATTAAATGGGTTCCAGGTAAGTTGAATCAATTTACCCCCCTTATATAATAGGCATTTGTATTTAATGTTGAAGACTCAAAAGGTCCTATCTCAAGATAAAAATGTAATGAAGGATATAGGATATTAAAAGTTATTTATGATGACATATACATTACCAATCAGATTTTCTCTGAGAGAAAGTTCTGTGATGAAGTAGAACTGGAAAAAGCTTTTTGCAAAAAGTGGAATTTTAGCTGAAACTTGAATTGGAGTTGATGTGGAGATGATGAAGGAGAATTCTAGGTGCAGAACCTAATAATGATTTTCAAGGTTGGGACAAAGATTAGCAAGATTATTGGATATAAGAGGACATGACATCAAATAAAATGTAAGAAGATTGTAAAGGTTAAAAGAGGCTGGATTTTGGAGGTCTTTGAAAGTCAAACAAGATTTTATATTTGATTCTAGAGGTAATAGAGAGCCACTGGAGTTTATCGTCAGAACTGAGTTTTAGAAAGATCATTTAGACAATTGATTGAAGAATAAATCGCAGAAGGGAAGACTTGAGGCAGTCACACTCACCAACAAGCTATTATAATTGTCAAAGTGGCAAGGGACTGAAACAGAATGTGTAGTGTCAGAGAAGAGAAGGAGATTGATATACTTGATCATTGCCTGAGAGTGGGGGTTAAAAAAGAGTAGAGTTCTGGATGATACCTAAATTGGAAGCAGGAGTTATGAAGGAAAGAAAGACCTTGAGCCAGACACTGAATTCATTGAGAAAGAATAAAAAGTGTCCTCAAAGTCTGTAGACAAATACTACTATATTTTTGATTAGATAATAAATGTAGATCAAATGAACCTCAAAAGAGCAGTGATGGTGGGCATAAAAATGGCAGTGGGGAGCAAAAAGTATTCCAACTTCCTTATTACAGCTGGTGATCCTTTCCATCTTTAAATCTATAATTCTATAAAATTATTCTAATACAAAGAAAAACTTGTTTAAGTTAAATGAAGGGAGTGGTACAAAAGTAAAACCTATTATGTTTTTGATTTTTGTTAGTTTTCCAAGCACAAGCAAATCAAAAAACCCATTTTTTTAACCAATCATCAGTCCTGCTATAGTAGGATTTTGCTTAAAAGAAAAAAAAATACTTATTTCCTCAGTACTGTCTAATTGGTAAAAAGATACCAATTTTTTGTTTTTCTTTTTGTTTTAGATTGCATCATATAACTTCATAATAAAACTTTTGCTTTGGTAGTTCTTATTCTGGAAATAAGTAGATTAGTATTTATTTTGGCATGTAGAGTTAGCAAAGAGTTAGCATACAATTATGGTAATTGGAAAATTATTATTCTACATGTCATCGAGGACTTGGGATAATTTAATGTTTTATACATTAAATACATGCAATAATTTGTATGGGAAATAAGCAAGGCTAAGAAAATAAACTATAGTATTGTATAAGGATTGACTGAAGTCTGGGGAAAAAAAAGAAGACATGATAATTTTAAAATATTTGCATTACTGTCATGTTAAAAGAGAAAAGAAACTTTTTGTATTTTGTTTGAAAAAGAAAAACTAGAACCAATAAATTAAAATTGCATGAAAGTAGATTTCAACGTTACATTAAAAAAGGAAATAGGGGAAATTAGACTTGTGCTTTCTTTGATATAGGTAACGCCTAGGTGAGAATGCTCTTTCTACTAATAGAAGTCACCACCTTTGTAACAAAAGTTTAAGGGACTTTCCTGGGGTCACACAGCTAGTATGCCTCAAAGATGAGTTTTTGTTTTTGTTTTTTTTTAATTCTAATAGCTTTTTATTTACAAGTTATATGCATGGGTAATTTTATAGCATTGACAATTGCCAAACCTTTTATTCCAATTTTTCCCCTTCTTCCCCCACCCCCTTCCCTAGATGGCAGGATGACCAATACATGTTAAATATATTAGAGTATAAATTAAATACAATATAAGTATGCATGTTCAAACAGTTATTTTGCTGTACAAAAAGAATTAAATTAGTTTACATTCTACAAAGGAATATATATGTAATAATAATTGATGCTTAATTAAAAGAAAAAACTTTATGCACATAATTTTATTGGAGCCTCACAACCCTATGCAACAGATAGTCCAGGTATGACTATCCCTATTTTCTAGGTGAGGAAATTGAGGCCAAAAGATTAAATGATTTGTCTGTGGCTATAAATACAAAAGTAGAATTTAACCTTAGTTAGGTCCTTTTGATTCCCACTATATCCACTGTGTCATGTTGCCTTTAAGAGAATTTCAGCAGAGAAATGCAGGGGATTCTTTTCCTATGCTGATGGCTCGAGGTTGAAATGTCCCTGCCACTACAGCAGTTAAACCTCTAAGGGATATCTCAGAAATCAGGAACATAGAATGTGTGGACTGATAAAGTTCATTTAATTGTTATTCAGAAAAGTTCTCCTTTTACAGATATATGAACATATATTAAATGCCCATAATACGATTACATGATAAAATACATTATGTGTGATAACATAAATACAGATTTATTCTACAAATTTGCCATTTTGTTCCCTTAATCTTCTGTAAGATGGTGCTTAAAAAATATTTGACCCTAGTTAGAATTTTTTATGCCTTTTAAGTTACACTTTATGATGCTATACTTAAGTTACCCACAGTGTGTCAGTATAAGAATGTGTTAAGTGTCCTAAATAAATTTTAACATTGAGACTTGGCTATTTGTTATTTTGTAAAATACACAATTTTGAACTTTTCAGAATTTTTTAAATCAGGTTATAAATTGCATGTGAATAAAATTTATATACAAATTCAAAATGTTATCAGAAAGCACAAATAGAAGTTCCTATGTAAAAGTAACTTCTAAATTAGCATGTCATTTTGAATAGAATTAAACACTGAATTATATTTGAAATATCATATGTAAGCATCATAGTTCAGTTTAACTGATTTGAATTAATTCAGAGAAGGAAGGAAGCCAGCTCTGGATTTTTGGAAGATTTTGGGTTATAGAATATTTGAAAAAATATTGTTTTAAAATATTCTTGTAAGCTTTTAAAATGGTAGTTTTTCTTTTAGATATTCTTATACTTGTATCTGCAGTGCCATGCAGTGTTTGCCATATAGTAGGCACTTAATGAGTATTTATTGAATTGAATTCGAGAGTAATAAAGGATAATCAAATAGAGGTCATACAAGTCCTCAATTCAATCATCTTTAAACACATGATATGTGCAAAGAACATAGCTAGGTGCCATAGAAATTGCAAATAGGATAATATATTTACCAGTCTAATTTGATAGCCAAATGATATACAGATTTAATAATCAGTAGTGTAATAATCAGTTGATCAAAAATTCCTGTTATATGCTAGGTGCTATGATAAAGTAATATCTATTATAGAGAAAATAATTCTGGATGGGGGAAATAAAAGATGACTTCTTAAAAGAGAGAGTGCTTTTTAATTGGACTTTAAATAATGGGGGTAGGATTTGCATATATAGAGAAGAGTAAAAAGAGTATTTCAATTAAAGAACTTGATATAAACAAAAATACGAAGTAGGAAATGTTCAGCGGTAGCAAATAGCCCAACTTGGCTTTGTTGTAGAGCTTATTAAAAAGAAAGTAGCTGGGTCCAGATCATAACCCTGAATGCTAGGCTGGCAAGTTGTAGATTTTTATTTTCCTTTAGGATTGTTTAGCATTGAGTTAGCTATCTCTTGAGGGGAAAAGACTGGAGATAGGGACACTAGATAATCAAAACTACTACTTGACAGTATATATCTCAAAAATCAGAATGATTTTTAAAGAAAAGTGAAGGTAAAGAATAATTCAAAGATAGAAGTTGAGACAAAAATTTTAAAGAAAAAGACATAATTCATTTGTTCCTGAAATATGACTATAATTACCTGTAGTGATTTATTCCAATTTTCTTTTCCTTAAATATCATTAATTAATATTATATTTTTTATTTATATTGTTTTAATTATTATTTATAATATTCTATATAATATATGACATTTTTATATTATATTTATCCTATTATTATGATTAATATTATTGATATAGTTAATATTATTATTAATTAAAGTTTGAGATTTGGAAATTAATTCAGCAACTATCTATTTCAACCCATAAACAAAAGGAATCCACATTACAACAAACTTGAGAAGTAGTTTCCTGCTTTTGCACAAAGACCCCCAGGGACGAGGAACCTACCCCCTCTTGAGACAACTCAATTCATTCTACTCTAAGATTGTTTTTATTGTTGGGAAGCTTTCCTTGATATCAAGCCTAAAGCTTATTTCTCACTCCTCTCTCTTAAGTTCTTCATTTAAGTTCTACTCTCTCAAACCAAATGGGATAAGTCAATAAAAGGGCTTCTGCATTACAGTCCTTCAGATTCTCAGAAACAGCTAATATGTAATAATCCCTAGGTCTTTTCTAATGTAAATGTGCATATTTCTTCAAACCTCATAAGATATAAACTCAATGCCCTCATCTGAATAGTTTATACTTTATCAGTCTTTAAATTATGGGACCTTTAAAGCAAGAAGACCTAAAAAAAAGACAGAATACAGTGAAATAATCACCTTATTCCTTAATGCATCTCAAGATGATGATAGCTCTTTAGACTTCCATATTACATTCCTGGTCTATGTTGAGTTGTCATACACTAAAATTCCTAGTTCATTTTCAGAACATCTTCTGTCCATGAGTCTCCCATTTTATATTTGCAAAGTTGTTGGATTTTTTTTTCCCCTCACAAATGCAAGGTTTACCTTTATCGCAATTGAATTTGATCTCACTAGATTCAGTCTAATTTCTCACTAGATTCAGTCTAATAACATAGCTTATCAATATCCTTTTATAGCCTTATTCTATTGTCTCATAATATTCTAGTTATTCATTCCAGTTTTGTGTCCTCTACAGATTTGATGAGGATACCACCTATGCCATTATTAAGGTTATTGATAAAAATATTAAACTGTTGTTTAAACAATGTTATGTTGACATTAAGCCATTATCACATAATTTTTAGTCTAACCATCTAACCAGTTCTGAATTCATTTATTGTAGTCCACATTGCTATCCACAAGAATAAATTAAATTTTTGTATTAGAGACTTTGCTAAACCCTAGTTTAACTATATGTTTTATATCTTTCATCTAGTAACTTAGAAATCCTATTAGAAAAGAAAGTGAGGTTATTTTGGCATTCCCTACTTTTAATGAAATCTGGCTCTTTGTAATTATCTTTCTAGATTGTTCACCAATAATCTCTTTTAATTGTCCATTCTGAAATTTTTCCAAGAATTAGTCAAGCTCACTGGTCTGAAGACATTTCCTTTCTCTATTTTTGGATTATCTCATACATTTTCCATGATCTTTCAGATAGCACAGATAGTAGCTGATCACTAAAAATAAATAAAAATAAAATTAGGACATTTGTCTTTAGCCAATCTAGTAGTACTTTTCTTGTTTTCTGTATTCTTGTCAGATATCACAAATAATGACTTGGCAGTCAGATCTGCCAGTTCATGTAGGACCCTTGGATGCAGTTCATCTGGGCTAGCTAACTGGAATTCATTAAGGGCAACCAGGTTTTCTTATTATTTCCTTATATATTTTGGGTAGCAACTCCCCATTAGTGATTTTTGTTCTCTCATTTTCAGTGTAAAAATCAGCTCTCACTTTCCTCTTTTATTGATTAAAACTGTCTCAGAGATCTTTTTTTTTGACCCTCCTTTTTCTCTATGATATAATTAAAAAAAAAAAAAGCAGATTTTTTTGTTGTCATCAGTTTTCCTTGACAGTCAGCTTATTCTGACTTTTAAGGTTCTTGACAATTTTTATGACTTTTTGTTTTTATGCCTTATGTCACACATTTCTTTTTTATCCTTTGTGACTTGGCCTTATTTCCATTTTGTTTTTAAAAACTTTTTTTTTTTTATGAACTTGTGTTCATATTCACAAAGAACAAAAAAATTTATGTATTAAATTGTGAACTTGATATTTATATTTTGCTTTTAAAAGCTTACTAAGCTTTTTTTTAGATAGTATCTAAATCACCATATTTGTTTCTGGATCCCATCAAGAATTTTTTGTTTGTTTTATTATGATATTCTTAAACAACAAACATCTAAAAATCCCTTCATAATACATACTAGATTAAGCAAAATTGCCTATCAGGAGTGAAACTGATATGAGAGTACATGTCATTTTCATTTTTTTACTAAAATGCTTTTTAGCAGACAAGAATATTGGACTTAATTTTCATGACTTTTGTAACAGAATTTTTAAAATAAGTTTATATATTTTTTAAACATTGATATCAGTATCTAAGAGGTGTCATTTTTCATTGAAGAGGTATGCTGACTTAATATTATTATTAAGTAAGATGAATTTGTTTCCTAAAAATGTATCACCTTACATCTTAGCTTTTCACTCATTAATTATCTTCATGACTTCTTTCTCAGGAGAACCGAGGTAAATACAGTAAGGGAAGACAAATTTAGTCTGTATTGATTTTACTTTGTTCATCCTAATAGCCCAAAGCATTCATCCAGCAGCAGAGTGAACATCTTACTTCATGAACGTCAACTTTGCAAAACTAAAATTCCCAATTCTTGTATGTGAATGACCCTTTGGTGTTCCCTGACTACTTTTCACTCAAAAAACATTTAAAAAAATTTTTTTATGTTCTACTTTGTATTTTTTGGCTTTGCATTTAGGTTTAAGTGACTTGCCCAAGATCACACAGCTAGCTAATTAAGTGTTAAATATTTGAGTTCAAATTTGAACTCAGGTCCTCTTGACTCCAAGACTGGTGCCTCTCCATTGTACCATCTAGCTGCCCCAGCATTTTATTTCTTGATGTGTATTAATACTAAAGGACAGTGGTTTTTGTTCCTTCACATTTACTTAAATAATAAGTAAATGTATTTTTTCTGCATGTCCTTCAAAAATGTATTTTAGAAAGCCAGTGAAAACATAGAATTTATAGAATTTTATCGCTGGAAATAACCTTAGAGTTTAGTTAGCACAGTCTCTTCATTTTGTAATTAACAACACATATGGCCTTGATTACACAGCTAGTTTATAGATTATCCTGGACTAGAACATAAGATTTGATTCCAGTACTTTTCCCATTTCAACACACTGGGGTCTACTACTTGGCCTACCTTTATGAGAGGAAAAAACTGCAGAAATCTTTTATAGTATTGGAAATTATAGTTTTAGTAGGAAAAAATATGAATTAATCTTTAAAGATCTATAATTAGAAATTATGCAAATCAAATGTTTGTCTTTGGAAATCTCTAGGATTCATAATTTTAATTTTCACACATCTCTAACCTGTTTGGTATCATAGTTTTTATTTTTGCATTTCTCTTGATTGCCAAGTATTCATTTTCTTAACCATATTTTAGTGGGAAACTGTTTTTGATCAAGATATTTCTAATAACCAGATGTTTAAAATATTATGTTTCATGTTTAACTTTCATTGGATTACTTGCTGTCTGAAGAAAGAGGACGGAGAGAAAGGGAGGGAGAAAATTTTGAAACACAAGGTTTTGCAAAAGTAGATGTTGAAAACTATCTTTGCATGTAATTGGAAAAATAAAAAGCTATTTAAAAATAATAAAACCTAAAAAATATAGATAAAGTATTGTGCTTACTAATAGCATGGCACTTTTAAATGGAAAATTTGAATTTAAAGTAAATGTAAAAAATATATTTTAGTTTAAGTTTTAAATACCAAGTTGCAAGAAGCTTAATTTTAAGATTTTTTTCCCCAAAGAATCATTATCATTTAAGATAAAACAATTTGAAACATTTCTTTTTCAGCTGGGGGAAAGGGGATTTTAATCTTTGTTTTAAACAATTCCTTAGGCTGTCCTGACTATATCTTTTGATATTTTACATAATATTTCAGAGAAGAATCACGTACACATTATTTTGTATATATGTGGGTGATCACCATCATTAATCTTCTTAGTGCCATGTTTTTATATAAGTACATCACACAGTAATTTTAGCTTGAAACTTATACTCCTTAGGGGATATAGACCGGGAATGCTAAACTGAGCTTAATAGATAAAAGTAGTTACAGATGAATTTGACATTTTTCATCTGGAGTAACATCAAATTAACTATGATGTTTTTAAAAAGAATTTTGTCTCAGGCCATTTAGGGAATTGATAAGTCTTGGGAATTTCTTGAAAATCTCCCCAGACTATTAAACATAGAAGAGAAAATGGAATTTTTGCTGAAGTGAAAATAAACATCTTATCTGTATTAATGATATATAGCAAGAACATAAGTGTGGTCATAAAATTGTATTTAATTCATTCTAAAGAGTGACCTTCTAGGTGGTTTAATACCATCCCAAGAAAAATTTACTCATTGGTCATTGTGGGCTAGCTACACAGAAGTAATTTAATAACTATTTTAACCATGTTTTGAACTTTTGAGGCTCAGGATAATTTTTGTAAATATAGGAGATAACTGTTGATTATTCCTGGGCTTAGAGATTTTTCCCAATAGTTATTATTCATACTTGAATATTTAAGACCTACCTCCTGGATATTTTAGTGAACTAAAGCTTATTCATTTTTGTTGCCATGATAGTTAGATTCTGCAAAACACTTTTATTTTTCCTCAAAATTCCATAAGCTTGTCCTCAACAATGTCACGGAAATGGAAAACCCAGTGTCTATGAACATTAGTAATCTAAGGAATACTTATTTTGTTTTCCTTTCTTTTTGTTTTTTTTGTTTTCCAGAAGTAAAATTCTTACTAACCTAACTGCTGGTTTTGAACAACTAATCTTTTTTTTTCTGGTGCTAATGATTGCAGTAGTTGCTATGACAGCAAGATTTAATAACTATGACTATCAAGATTCAATAAGATAATTTATCAAATCAAATTTTTAGTTCGGTAGCATTTGTTTTAATGCTTATATTAAATAGTAACCAAATTAATATTTAGATTCATACATATGACTCACTATTTGATAATTATAAGGGAAATTGCTTTTAATGTTTATCTTTCAGTGTTTCACAAACCATGCTTCATCCTATCATTCCAGTTTTATTGTCCATTATTCTCCCTCCCCTACAGACATCTCTGGGCCATTGTGTTTCATGCCTGGAATGCAGTTTCTAGTCCTTTCCCACTCACTGAATATCTTTTCTTCCTTCAAAAATAAACTGAAGCTTACCTACCTTTTATGGGAAGTTATTCTTCATCTGTTTTTTGTGCTCTTATTGTTTCCCCTGTTGAAATATAAGCACCTTAAAAGTAGGGAGTTAATTTATTATATATTTTATCACCAGGATATAGCACAGTACCTGGTACAAAGCACACATTTAATTATTGCCTGTTGATTTATTAAAAAGAGAATTTTACTTAAGTTCAGCAAACATATATTCAGAGTCTGATATGTACAAGGAATGTTTAGCAAGGTGCTGATAGCAAGAAAAAAAGGCCCTAACGCCTTAGAAGGTTTTTTTTGTTTTTGTTGTTGGTTTTTTTTTGTTGTTGTTGTTTTTGTTTTTGTTTTTTTTTGTTGTTTTTTTTTTGGTAGGGGAGAAGAGCAGAATCTAGCATGTATACAAGAAAACAAATAAAAATAAATGCAAAATAACACAAACTACTTTCAGGAGAGTAAAAGTAGATATTGCTGCTGCTGCTGCTGTTTTTCATGAATGGAGGAGACTAAGCCCTCTCATGACAGAGAGAATAAAAAAAAAATAAGATATCAAATCGAATTGAGGAGTAAGTTTGGAATAGCTATTATGAAGCATTTGATAGAATTTGTCTAGGAAGAGTATTTGAAATAATGCTGCAGTTGAAAATAGATAACAAAGTAGTAGTAGTGAACCCATTTGGCACAGAAAATGTTCATCAGCATGTGAGTAGGAAAGAAGACATTTGAGGGTAATAACCCAAGTTGGAGCTTAAGCAAGAAATGAGTTAGAAATTATTCTCTGTGATCAGATGAGAATTTATCCATTTAGAAAAGTCTTGTATTAACGAAATATTAAAACTAGACTTATAAATGCAAACTTATAATTCCCAAAGAAACAAATTTTTTTTAAGTTTTTTTGATTTGTGTATTTTTTAGTGACATGAGGTTGGTGACCTTTGTTCCTGAAGGTATATCTTACCAAAAAAAAAAAAATTCCTCCGATGATAACATCATAGGAAATTTGGACAGAAACCACCACATGGTTTTAATGAAAACAGTCTGAAAACCTTATATAATTCTGCTAGGATTATGTATTTTACATAGACATAACAGTGGCATATGTTTAAAGGATTCACAACTTAAAAACAATATGAAGTTCTCTTATATATTTTCTATTGTTTTAAAATCTTAGTAGCAGTTTATAAGGTGGGTAAAGTTTTTGAGACAATTTGAACCAACCATATTTGTAAATATATTTTTAATTTAATCGATGTGAACTTATGCATAGGCAATAATATGGAAATTCTGCATTTGTTTTAGACTGAAAAAAATATTGATTGAAACCTAAAATCCTAGTTTATCAGTGACCCAGAATGCTATATATCTAGAAGAGACTTCAAAGATCCTATCTAGGTCAATTCCCTCTTATTACTTTGCTTTCATGAATTCAAGCTCTCTCACATTTTTCTGGCCTTTAGTTCATTTTTGGAAGCCATGAATCAAAATATTGATAGTACATTGACATTATGACATCATTAAGAAACAAAGTGGAAATTGAGGCCACAAAAATGACATTTAGGATAAATATTCATGAGAAGAAACATCTGGAGTCTACTGAAAAACAGTGATAGTACACACTTCTGTCCTTGGTATTTTTTTTACGTACCTACTGACATACATTTCTTTGTAATTTTGACTTGTACACCTATAGCCTTTAATCAAGAAGGGACTTCTCCATCTTTCTTTGTTTTATGTTCGGCTGGCTCTTGGCACCTCTTGATTTTTAGCAGCCCACAACTATGTTGAATTCTTTAAAGTTATGTTTCATTTTGACCTTAAAATAATCTTTCTGTTCATCCTCTTTGTGGTTGCCTCATTTCATCTCTATACATTAGCTGCTTGAACTGCTATTTTTTCCACATGTTCCACTTATCATGACAAGTGTCACTTTAGTGCTGAAATAGAGTTTATTCCAAGATTATAATTGATTATTTCTTATTTAAAAGTTAATTTTGGTTTCTACATGATGATATTGTGATAATCACTAATAGCCAGGCAAAGGGGTCGGAAATCATGATTTTTTTCCCCTACTACTTAAATGGTTTTTATATGATATTAAGGCCATACTCTATGGGGTGTTAATTTAGAACTAGAGAGAATTTTAGGGAGATTCTGAGATTAGTGACTTCTTCATGTGTCTCATAAGTTAGAAATAACAGGTGAGATTTGAACCCAACTCTTTAACACGTGTGATTATGGTGGAGAAACAGCTGTATTCCTTGTTGTTCCATCACCACTGCCAGTCAATACAAATACATACCATCCTCACCCAGAAACCTGTCTTTACTTTTTTTGATCTTTATTAACAAATCCAGTTCCTTCTGTCAACAAGAAACATTTATTAAGTCCCTTCTCTTTGCCAGACAATTGTCTTAAATGTGGGGATTTAAAGAAAATATTAAATTACCTGACCTTGAGGAATTTACATTCTGTTGAGTGAGGAAACATTCATAAACATAGACAAAGTAAATACAAGGTAACTGGTGAGCAAAAGAAAGGACCAGCAGCTTAGAGCATCGGGAGAGGCTTCATATAAGGATGAAAATGAACTGAACAAAAGGAAAAAAGGATTCCTTTCTTTTCCAAAGAGCTTTAGAACCCAGCTCATAGTTGTATTCTGCAGCCCAGTGTTTTATGTCCTGTTTATGTTCCCTCCAGTGTCCTGCATGCCAAATTCATTAACCTGAACTCCAACTACCTATGTTTCCAACTCCATTTTAGCCACTTTACATGTTAAATATTGTGATCACTTTGAACTTCTGTGCTCTTCAACTCTAAAATTCTACTCTTGAACAACTTCATATCCTTCCATTTTACCCTCTGCCTCATTCTTCCTAAACCTCTTGTTCCTTCCTATGAATAGTCATTTTTTCTTTACTTGCTCTCCTAGTCTATCACCCCATCTTGGTCTTACTTTCCTGCTGTGGTTTTAACCATATGGTTAACCAGCTCAAGTGTAAACTATTTTCTGTCTTTGAATTACCACTCTCACATTGCCAGACCCAGCCCTGAGTCACCCTACCATCTCTCTTTTCAACTACTACTTGAGCACAGTTCATTATTTCAACTACTACTTAAACACATTCACAATGAATTATTCTGTTTAGTTCCTCTATAAATCAATGTTACGTAACTTCTGCAGGTCTCTCACAACTAAGAAACAACTGTTTTATTCTTTCCCACCCATACTCTTCCACATCTATACCATACTGTGCCACATCTTTCCTTCATCTCAAAAGAAGACTTGAAAGTCCTATACATTGTCTGCTATTCTTCCCTTTTTTACTCCAATCTCTAAAGAAAAGATTACTTTTTCCATTATTGAACAGCTAGGACTGAGCTAAGGGTTGGGAAAAATTGAAAGTTTATAGATCTCCAATATCATTCAGTGTCAGACTAAACCAGATATTCTCTCTAGAAGTATGCAGAATTTTGACCTTATATCAACTCCAAAGTCATTATGTAGGCTGGAAAAAAATAAGCAAACACCCTTCCCCCACAAAAAAGAAATCCTATTGTAAATCTAATAGGGTGACGGGAAAGCTCAAGGCACAAACCAAAAAGAAAAACAAAACTGCTCCAAAATATCTGTAAACAAAGCCTCAAAGAAAAACAAAATCTAGGCACAAGTCCAACAATTCCTAGAAGAGATAAAACAAGAATTGATTTGTTTTTTAAGAGCTATATATGAATTTAAAAGACAAATGAAAATGATAGAAGGAAAAAAAAGAAATGAAATGTGAACTATGGAAGAAAGATAGGGAAAGAAAGTTAATATCTTTGAACAAGGGGAGTGTGTGTGTGTGTGAGTGTAAGTGTGAAGCCTTACCTAAGAAAATAATTTTTGGAAAGTTATTTGACTATTAGAAACTAATGACCTTGTGAAATAATAAGAAATATTAAAAATAGATTGAAAAGACTGAAAAAATAAAAGAAAGTATAACATTTCATAGTATAGAAAACAGATCAGGAGAAATAATGTAGGAATCACTGAACTACCTAAAAACTATTATCCCACCCCTTCACCTCTTACCACCCTTCCCCCCAATAAATAAATTAGCTATCATAAAGATCTCATAAAATCATAAAACTTAACTTCCCAGATCTCTTGGTCAAAATAGAAATTGAAAGAACCCATTGTTCACTTCCTGAAAGAAAACCCATAATGAAAACTCCTAGGAACATTAAATCTAAAGTTTACAGAGCCAAGAAGAAATATTTCATCCAGGCAGAGAGAAAGAATTCTAGAACCAAGGACTGACAGGACCATATGCTATTTAACAGCTATCATTAGAAATGATCAGAGAGCTTGGAATAGGATATTGCAGAAGACCACAGCCACATAGAAACAAATATAAGTCCATGGACTCAAGAGGAACATATAAAAATAATTAAGAGTGAAAATTTATAAGCAACTAAAGGATAAGCCATTTCCATTCCAGTATAGGAAGGTGATACCGTGTCCCCTCAGAATTCTATCATCAGGAGCTATAAAGGGATGGAAGGCCTGGGAATGGTTCTGTTATGTTTTGATGATCTGAAAAGAAGAATAGAAAGGGAAGGGAAGAGTAATACCCTATTGGAAGGAGGAGGAAAAATGGAAGAAATTATCTCATAAAAGAGAAGCCTATTCAATGAGGATGGGGAAATGTTGGAGAAAAGGAAAGTGAACTACACTGAATCTCTCTTTTAAGCTGGTCTGAGAAGGAAAAAATAAACACACACATACATGCGTGTGCACACAGAGTTGAATATAGAAATAAATTTTTCCCCTTAGAGAAACAATCAGAAAAGGGACTAAGGAAAGGGGAGAAATAAGGAGGGTATAGAAAGAGATTAAACAAAAGCAAAGCAAACTCAGGAAGAAGGGCAGGAAATAAAAGAGAAAATGCAAGATTAGGAGTTGAAAATTAGAAAATAGAACCTAACAATATATTTACAAGAAACGCAGTTAAAACAAAGATACATACTATTAAGAGTCTACAAGAGAATCTCTTAAGATTAAGTTTAAAAGTCAGCGAAAGCAATGATCTGAGACAAAGCAGTAACAAAAATAGAAATAGTCAGGTGATGGTATTTGTCTTCATTTTTGAAGTAACATCATGGGTAGTGTATTGACTCTTGGGTGAATCAGATTTTAGTGAGGCAAAATTGAACTCTCTTCTGAGTCCAATGATAGGACAAAAGTCAACTGGTGATGGCCTGGTATATAGTGATGGCCATAGTGTCTTCAATGCCTGATCAAGCTATAGCTTCTGCTTCACCCTGCTTCAAGGCCATTAGAACCACTTGTTCTTATCTGCCTGAAGAAGTCTTCATGTGCTTCACCAACAGTTTTTAGACCTATCAATTATCCTCAATCTAGTTTAACTCTTTTGCCAAGATGGTTTTACTGCACGTGCCATATAGCTTTTTAGAGCCACAGGTGAGACATTAGGTGGTGACAGGTGGACACCAAAAGTAAGATGAGCAGCCCTCAAACCACATGTGCTGGTCCTCTGGAACACCCCATATACTCCAGGTATATAAAAACAATTTGGCTGAAATGTATAGGAATATAAAATGCATCTTTTTAGATTATAATGCAATAAAAATTATGTTCAATATAGGGCCTTTGAAGCATAGTTTAAAAAATTAGTTGGAGACTAAAATGTAAAGCATGGTTGGGTTAAAGAACAAATTATGAGAACAATTATTAATTTCATAAAAGATAATGGCAACAAGACAATATTTGTGAGATGCTGCCAAAGCAGTATTTGGAGGGGGGAGGGGAATTTTGTTTCTAAATGTTTCCAAGCAATAAAAATAAGTAAATGAATTGAACATACAACTGAAAAAAAAAACACATATCTAGAAAACTCAACATTAAAATAAAAATCTTGAAAATTAAAGAAGATATTAATTAATATAATTGAAAGCCCCCTGTCAGAAAAACCATTTAATTAATAAAACTGAGCTGTTTTAAAAATAAAAGTGTTTGTTACCTAACGACTTTTAAAAAGACTAAAAACAAATTACTCCTATCAGAAATAAAAAGGTTTAATTTACAGCTAATAAGAAAGTAGAAACTACTTCTTAATATATGTTAACACTGACCATCCAGATGTAATGGGTATTTTAAAAAAAAATGTTTCCCAGATAGCAGAGTAGGAAATAGGTAATTTTGATAGCTTGTTCAATTTCTTTTTCAAGATAAAGTTATGAATTCCCACAAGAAGAGTAAAAATAGGGCCAGAGCCATTTATTATAAATAAATTCTTTCAAATATTAAAAGAACAATTCCAATAACCACAATTTTTTTTTAATTAGAAAAGGAAACCTGTCACATTCAGTCTAATAAACAAATGTAGTCTTAATACCTAACCCTTAAACCAGGGAGAATCAAAACAAAAAAGATAACTTTTACACATATATCACTAATAAATATTGCTACAAAATTTTTCGATGAAATATTAGTGATGAAGCAATGACAATGTAATTGCAAAGACCATATACTATGACTGGACTGAATAAATACTAAAATTCCATGACTAGTTCAATATTAGAAAAATTTTAGACATAATTGAACATATTAATACTAAAAGCAACAAAAATATAGAATAATATCAATAGATGCAGAAAAGACAAAATACAGCAAGCACTCTTGTTAAAAAACAAGCTTTCTCAATATAAAGACATTCTAAAACCTAGAGCCGGCATTTTGTATAATGGTTGTAACAACTAGAGATTTGATTTTCAGTGCTGTTAGGAGTAAAACAAGAATTCAGTAATGGGTGAGAAATCCTAGCTATAATATTAAAAAAGATGAAATTGAGGGTTATGCATTGGCAAAGATCAAACAAGATTATTGTTTTTTGTAGGTGATAAAATTGTTTACTTAGAGAAAACTAAAGAGAGGCAGAATAGTGTACTGGAAAGGTGACTGGACTTGAGTTCAGGAGAGCTGGTTTGAAATCCTACTAAAAGTGAATTAGAAAGTTACTTTACACTCTTAATTCCATAGCCTAAGAACTTTATAATTCTAAAAGTTTTAAGATGCAGGAATTCTAAAATATGAAGATTGACTTTTCTTTGATGAATTTTCAACGGAAGTTATAAGTATCTTTTGAGATTATTTAAGAACACCTAATCCTAGAGCTGAGGAATAGTTTCAGACACTTCGTAAATTCCTTTTCGTCTTGTTTTTTGTATTTTAAAGAGGTAGAACTTTTTATTTCCTTGGAAAAGTTTCATTTCCTGAAAATGGGCTAAGAAATGCAATACAAGCAGTCTTTCAGTTTACTTTCATCTCAGCCTCTTCACTCCCAACCCCCTCCTTTTGTTCCTAAGATAAGAAAAAACAAGAGATTTATTAAAAATTTCCCATTACAGTCTAGTAAGCCTCCAAAGAGGTTTGGGTTATACCTGTGGGACATTTGTTCTCTCTTGGAAATATTCACATTATAGTTGATTTGCATTGTAAGTTAAAATAGGCCAGCTGGAAACCTAACCACTTTTTATAACAATGTTTCTTTGGGGAAAATGTGTTCTGAGAGTTCCAAGCAATGTATTTATAAATGAACTTTTGGAACACAGCCTGTCTTAAATTGGGAATTGCCTAGTCTATAATTTGGTTAGTATGAAAGGCTTACCATATTTTGAGAGAGAGAGAGAGAGAATGTGTGTGTGTGTGTGTTTAGAATTAGTACAAACATATAGCTATTTTTTGTGAACAAAAGATGATAGTATTGGACATTTTTATGGTAATATTAATAGATACTCATGAATAGACCATGTTTGGGTCATTGAGCATCAAATACATAGACCTCTTTTTTGGTCATCCATGTCCTATTACTAGATGGGGGCATACTTTCATCAAATTTTGCCACAATTTTAAATCTTATGAATGCCAGGAAAGCTTGGTCTGGCAGTTGTGATGAGCAGACTTTGTGAAAGGCAAAAAGAAAACCAATACAGAATTCAGGAAAATACATAATACAATAGTTCACTAATGAGCCCCAAATGTTGTTTCATGTTTGAAGTCAGCTTCTTAAGAAAAATGGGTTTCTAAGAGAGACAGCTTGATTTCACAGTAAGCAGAAGACCTGAGAAGCGAAGGAGTAGTAACTTAAAGGGTATCAAAAGAAACTGAAATGAGAATAGAATTGAAACAAAACTGAAATGGAGGTTATAGAGTTCGAATTAAAGATAGAAAAATGCCAAGCTCCAGTATAAAATGTCTTTGTGGTAAATTAGAAAAAAATACACTCACAAAAGTATAGGTCAGAAGGAAATTTTTGATCTCAAATATTCTTGAAAAACCAACAAAGCATGTTTTGAAGCAAACTACACAGAAGCTTCATGCCTGTAGTTCATGAATACTTTTATGAAGAGAAGAATCACATGCAAGTAATCAAAGGATATGAAATGTTTTCAGAAAAACAGTAAAAGTATCAGTGAACATATGGGACTATGGTCCAATTCATTAATAATAAACATTCATTAAAAGAAATCTGTAGCTTCACCTTATACTCAGCATATTAGCAAAATGCCCCCAAAAGTGAAATAGACATTTGTAGGAAATATGGGAATATGTAAGGAAGATGAGGCACACAAAAATTTGTGGAACTGTGAGTTCGTCCAACTATTAAGAAAACCACCCAAAATAGTGAGAGAAAGGATGAATGTTGGTGCAAAAGGAGTTGAATTTGTAATCAGATGATCTGGATTTGAATTCCAATTAAGTCTGCTATTGTCTATGTAACCACGGAAAAGTCTCTTAAACTCTTTGAGCTTTGGTTTCTTCATCTCTTAAAGGAAATCTTGATAGATGATCCCTTAAGGTTACTTCCAGCTCTACCATGACACACTTTGACCCTCCTCCACTTCTTCCCCCCTACCCCTCCTGGCCCTTGAATAAGGCAATATGCCATCAGAAAGTGGTTAAACAGCACAGTGTATAAATGTCATGGGTTGTTCTACATTTCTGAATGTATAAGGCAAGTATAAGAAATTCCTGTAAACAGGAAGGTGAATATGAATTGATGCAGAGTGAAGAGAATGAGAAAGACCATATATACATCGGCAATAATTTAAATAAAAACAACACAAAGCTAAACTGAGTAATTATAAAAGCAAGTATTAGACTGGGAAAACAGATAATGAAACTGTGGAGTACAATAGAATGGTTTTTATAGGGTGTTGCAGATGTTTAAGTGCAATTTTTACCTTTAGTAACTAGTAAGCAGCTAATTAATATTTTGTAACTACTAAACCTTAAAACTGTGCTGAGACTTTTTTTTATTGTCAAATATAATCCACAATCGTTAATTCACCTCCTGCTATATAGGCACAGGTGTTGTGACATGGACAATTTATTGGTTTTTGTTTAGCTCTTTCTTGTACAAAGGAGGGTTTATTCTACAGGGCAGAGGGATGGAATATCCTGAAATGACTGATGGAAAAATAAAAGGCATCAGTAAATTGGGTTTTTTTTGTTTGTTTGTTTGTTTTTAAATAATCATGAGGCCCTGGACATGAAAGAGAAATTCGGTTTCACCAGACAAGATTTCTTTTGGAAAATTGCAACTCATTTAACACCCCCACAATTTCTTCTGAATAAAAGGCTCATTTTTTTTATGCCAGTATTCTTCCAGTAATGTTGATTAACAAAGAGTGGCATAGAATATCATATTCTTTGAAAAATTAAAATTAATCACTCAAAGACTAATGGGAAAGTGGATAGTAGGAATGAGTAGATTTCAACACATTACAAATGAAGAAATATGCTGATAAAGTGGCATAAGGAATATCATCAGAGAAATGTATTTTTTAAAAAAGATAGACTAGTCATATAGTCCATGTGTTCTTATTGGTATTAGCATTGTCAGGTGAATGTTAGAAAGGTCTTGAAATGTTTGTAGAATTTCTTATGAATTTGTTTTAATTTTTATGCTATTCCTATCCTTTTTATTTTTGCATCAGTATTTCTTAATGTATTATGTACTCTTCCCCTATCTAGTTCATCCTATCCTATCCCATATACATTATAACTATTTAGCATTCAGGTTGTTTTGTTTTGTTTTGTTTTTTGTTTCAGTTTATTATGTTACTTAATAGTATATATTCCTACATGTATTGTTTTCCTGGTTCCAGTTCACTCTGCAACAATTCCCACAGTTCTATGAATTCTTTGTTTGCAAATTTATAGCAAAATAATAATCCATTACTTTTTACATATCACATTTCACGTAAGCCATTCCCCATTAAATGATTACTTTGTTTTGCAATTCTTTGTCTTTTGATGAATTTGTGGGAGGACATGTTTCAGCATCTCCTGGTAAAAACCACCATGAATAGATCATATGTTCATTACTGAAGAGTCTACCTGTATGGATGACATTATGTACCCATTGAAGAGTGTGGAAGATAGAACAAAAAAGTGAATAGAAAAGACAGTGCTAAGTGTAGTTAGGGATGGAATGAAGATGTCTTCCCTGGTGGAATCTCATGTGGTAAAGAAAGTAACATTGCCAAGCGAAGTAGAGAAAGAAAAATTAGGATAAACTGGATTTATAATACAAAAGATTTGACTTGAGGACAATATTTGGACTTTGGATGCCCAAGATCTTTCTATCCTAATTACCTGGGCAAGTTCTTCCATAAAACCAGTCTGTCTTATTCCACATAATAACCTTCTATAATCCTTGAAATGGAAAAAAAAAAAAAAACCCACAAAATTTGTAAACATTTCCTGTTTTCTTGTCAAGTATTTGTAGAAAGATAATATATTTAAGCCAGAAATAATATTTTGAAATGAGGGACTTAAGTTTTACAGAACACAGTAGCAGTCCCCAAGTTAAATTACTCCAAGTTGTTCTTGTACTTTTTGAAGAGTTCTTCCAAATATTTTAAATGAAAAAGGTCAGGAAAAGTTGCCCTTTTTTTTTTAATATGTGTGCCATATAAAAATTATGTATAAATTATTTTCAAAAGAGTTCTGAGTGGATTGTTACTTTATAATTGGATCATCCAATTTTTAAGATTGTCAGTTGCTTGATTTTAGGATTATTGATGTTGTTTTTCTGAAGTTGGTTAGTCCCAAGATGTAAAACGATTTTTTTAACTTCTAAAAATATAATTTGTGTGAAACTGAAAACACTTAGGTAGTTATTTTTTAAATGGTCAAAATAGTGATTAAAATCAGATGGACATAATGGTCTCCTTAAAAAATGTTCTTGAATATATACCAAGAGGCTTATAGGATGAGTGTCTTTTTAAGAACTTTGAAACTTTATTAAAATTAACAAAATAATTATTTTGTGATAGTAGTTTCAAAATGGAGTCTACTTTAGTTGTTGAATGTTGGGTCTGTTTTGAATCAGATATGGATTACACAAGAGATTAAAGAGAATTTGATTTTTCCGTAGATAATCAAGTGAGTGTTTATTGTTTTTTTATAGATCTCATATTATGATAAATGCTGTGTAATATAGGAGTATGAGTTCCTCCCCTCATAAAGCTTAACGTATTTCAACAATTTCTACATAAAGTCCATGAATTTAATTTTAAATATTTTAGTATAATTGGCTTTCTTTACAATTCTATTCATTTAAAACCATTAGTTAAAAAATTAGTTATTTTTCTATCAGTACAGAGTGATTATGGGATAGATCATTTACAGTTAAGACAGGCTATAATTATGTTTTATGTAGTGAGAATAATAAAAGTCACTTCTTCGCATAGAATTGTGCTGCTGATAATTACTAAAGTTAGATGTTGAATTTGTTAAATTATTTATGAAGTATTAAAATTGTATGTCCCAGAAAGCAATATAGAGATACATGGTGGATGTTAGCAGCTACAATATATGAGGCATTTAAAAAAAAAAAAAAAACGGAGGTAAAAGACGTGATCAAGAAGGTGTATGACAGGAAGACAAGATGAGCTGGTCATGTAGTATGGGCAAGAGCAACCTAATGTGCAGAAATGTCCACTGGTATCTTCTTTAATTCAAGGAGAAAGCAAAGGCCCTTTGAGTGGCACATCCATAGTACATATACCTGAAAAATATGGGTCTGCTGTACAAAGGGGCAGGTATTTCAGTCACTGAAAGAACATCCAGATTGTTAATGAGATCACAGATCCATTTGAATTGTACATACCTTAAAGGCAGCTGGTGGCATGGAAGCAGAAAGACTTGAGTTCAAATCCAATCTTTCTTATACTGTAGTGTTCTTCTCTTTTCTAAGATATGATGGTTCTCTGTGGGAGCAGGTTTCTTGGGGAGGATTCTGGAGGCAGTCTTAGTTTCAGTTCCGTGTAATAATCACCTCAAATGCAGTCAGGTGATAAAAATTCAAATCTTTTATTGTCTCTTCCAAAATAGCCTGGTTAGTTTTCCTTGGTTCCGAGAGCTCTTGTTGCTAGTCCTTTGCTTCTGCCTCTACCAGCCTCAGTCTTTCCTCTTCCGAATCCCCAGTTCTGCCCGACTGCAGTCTCTAGCTTGTCAGTCTCCTCAACTGACTGACTTCTGACTTTCAATCTCTTCAACTGTCTTGTCACTTGTGAATCTCCTGAAATCTCCTTCTCTTCTTGGAGGCTTCTAGCTTATATAAGCGCTCTAAAGGTGTGAACCCAAAGATTGACTCCTACTCTGAGAGAGTGGGATTGTGGGAGGTGTAAACTCTCATACTGAATCCTGAAATCTCCCAACTTGTGAACTCTAATGTGTGAGCTAATGTGTAAACTCCTTAAAGCTGTGAGCTCTAATGTGTGAACCAATTACATAAGCATTGTTTCTATCAATTCCATTGAGTTAACATTAGGATTCTAACATTATACCTTACTGTGTTATCTGGGCAATCTCTGTTTGCCTTAATTTGCTCAGGCATTCTTGTCTCTCCTCATATTTCTTGAAATAAGATGAGTATGAAAAATGAGACTACATATTCCTTAAGAAAAAAATTGAAGTTAACGAAGTTGTGACAGAGTTTGAGCTAACCAGTTTCCTCCAAATGACCTCTTTTAATGCTGCTGTTACCTTCTACCGAGTTTGGCCCCCTTTATAACTATACTACCCATAAAAATTACCTGTCCTCAAATTTCTCATGGCCCTTTGCTCAATAGTCCCCTCTTCCTACCATATTCTACCTTTTTACCTCCTACTTTTTTTTTGTACCAGTCATATGTACCTCCCTCACCTTCTCTTCCATCAAACTGTAATCTCCTTGACAAAATAGTTTTTTTGTCTTCTTCCTCTAGAGTTTTAGCACTCATAGTTTATCCTTTAGAGTTTTTATATATAATACAATTGTGATAAAATCCAAGTTTCATACATAAGAAAATTAAGGGTGAGTTAAATTTTACAGAGCCCAGCATCACATGCATGTTTTATAATTCCTGATCTCATACTTTTTTCCCCCAAAATTCCTACTACATGAGTTAGTAACAATCATGGGCATGAGTCACACTCATTATTGGTCTGTTTCCCCCTTTGTGACAAAGTTTAAAAATCTTTAAATATGTGGAAATAAAGGGAAAACATAAGGATTGTTCTTCAGGTTACCCTAAAAATGTTATGTAATAAGTTTATGCTGACTTAGTTTAGGGAAACCAACTTTTGTCACCTATCACTCCAAATCAACTCTTATAAATCCTTTTCCTTGTATCATTATTGATATTCATTACCGTCTTTTGGATTCTTTTGTTTGTCTGTGACCTGGAATTAGACCCCAAATGTCATAGAACCTAAGGAATAGCTTCAAGGCATGAATTACTATCAAATAACTTCCCCAACTAGTGGTCTTTTAGCCTCTACTGAGAAACTTAAAATGATAGGAATCCTAATATTACTCACAAGGAAACCCATTTCTTTGTTGGAAAATTTTAATTGTTATAATGTTATTTCTTATACACAAATGCTAAAAATTAATCTTTGATATCATTAATTTGATATAATTAATTTCATACAACAGAGCACATTGCAAACCATCTCCATGCCTGAAAATCCTATTAAAATCAGTCATGTTCTCCCAAAAACTTTCCACAGGGTCCATCTGACATGCTGGAGGCCTTCCTTAATTCTCTCATATTTTAAGGGTACCAGGGAAGTATTCTGTTTCACCAGCTATCCTCCTCTACTCTCTAGAGTATACTCTATTTCACAGTTTAGACTGAGATCCTTTATTCCTGTTTTCCCAAGTTTGTCTTTGGTTATATGTTGCAACCTTTACTACTGTTCATCTTTCCATTACCCTTTGTAACAGTTATCTGAATAGTCCTTCAGAGGTAGCAGTATTATTCCACATCTTACTGCCACATAGCAATACCAGTAGAATGTTATCATTGAAATCTGAACCTCTGCTTTCATGGGAAGCTTAGGGTCAATAAAAGAGCTTTGCATTTTCTGGAATATAATCCATCTACAGTACTCCTTTATTCAGTTTTGGGCATAACTTACTGCTCTTCTGTACCAGAGGCCCAGATATACCTACTGTTGGACAAGTTGTATAAAGCTTTGATGCAAATCTTTATTTAAATCCCAGCAATAGATGTTCTTCATCCATTTGTTCCTTATTTTGGGAATGGACAAGCCAGACTCCTTTGTCTGCTACACATATCTTTGAGGAGGCTCTATTATATTTTACAACTTGATGCAATCAACATAACATCATCTGCAACATCTAGCAGCAGCCAAAGGACTTTTATCTACAGAGAATCCCTTCTCAACCTAGACTTTGTGTCTCCTCCATCATAGTGGTGAATAATTTTGGCAAGCATATATCTCCCTGTGTTATGATTTACCTACTATATATTAAAAGAGGGTTGTTGAATAGGATTATTTTTATTGCTAAATTTTTCAAGGAGACCGGAGTGATCTTCAATTAAGGATGGGAAACATTGTACAAGAGACTATATAAGACAGCATATTGTCATAGTTCTGTTTATTTGAACCATCTCAAATTAAACTTCTTCCATGTGACAGACTGTCAAAAATGTGAAGGCTTTTTACATTTTTACAGCAAGTTGATGGTAAGAATGTAAATTATTTTATTCCTTGGATTTTTTTTTTCTACAGGTCTTAAAGAAAGTGCTGAAGAGATGGTCAAAAACAAGCTGGAAGGAAAAGATAAATTGACTCCTTGGGAGCAATTTTTAGAGAAAAAGAAAGAGAAAAAAAAACTGAAGAAGAAGCAAAAGGTATTTTTATTATATAGTTTATATTCATGTTTTAAAATATTTTTTAAAATATAAAAGATTTTGAACATTTCAATGCTTTGGAAAAATATAAAGTATTTTGTCATATATTATTATTTATTACTTAATAATTATTTAATGCCACCTAAAAATGCATTTTTCACAAGCAAAAAATATTGGCGCTATCAAAGTAGGCAATAGTATAATCAGGCATATGAAGGCCCACTCTAGGTTTATTGATGTTTGGATTCAGTAGAACATTATTACACATGTGTAGTTCACAAAATAAGGGCAGCCTTCAGCTTGGAGTAGTTCAGCTTCCAAAGCTTCAATTGTTGTGTTCAGCTAAGTTATACTTCACATAATAGATGCATAGGCAGGATGTAAGGAGCAGCATTCTGCATAAAATATCTCCACCCCAGTGTCTCAGCTTCATTTTGATCCTATTGCTCATCTCTTTACATTTTCACAGTTGCTTGTTCAGGAGGTCCTCTATATTGACCCAACTTACTGGGCTCAGTTGGAGAAGGGGAAGAGTCAAAGTAGCAGAACAGGACAAAATGTCCTATGACAAAAAGTAATATCTAACTTCCTCTCTTTATTGACAGATTTGCACCATAGATCATTATAAAAGAAAAGTTGAGAAGATAATTTTAGTAATAGTCATACCTTTAGCATAAATATATATTCTCCAAAAGCAATTATTTTGACTCATAATAGCCATTTGAATTTATAAATTCAAGTCTATATGGATGGGGAAAGAAGAAGCCAGTCTTGCTTTTATAGTCTCATCATATTGGGGTTGGATGGGGGGAGGGAAAGCAACATTATAAGTTTTTGCAAACCACTGTTACAAAGCAATATAATATTCCAATCTGTGGCTTCAAAGGAAAGACATTTCATTTTGTATGCATTTGGGATTCATCCTTTGCATTTAGCTGCCATTCAAGCAAATTTTGAGACTTTTTGACACTGAGAAACGATAACATGGTAATAGATAAGTGTCAAGCATAAGCTCAAGTTGATTAATGGCAAGTATAAGTGTTTTTATAACCTTAGAGTTGGAAATATAATTATGGTGGTTGAGAATATCGAAACTCAAAAAAGCAGAAACTCACCAAAGCCAACAACTTAATATCTAATGCTTGTGCCTGCTACAGGGAAATTTTTAAAGAAAAAAGATAAATAAACAAAAGAGAATAACAAAACTTAAACATACCTAGGTCACTTTATTTAAATGTTATTAATTAGTCCTGAGTAGCTCCAAAAGTCTCCTCAAAGATATCTACCCCAAAAAACTTTTTCTGGATTTGTAGTCTCTAATAACAATATTTATTCACCATGTAATTTACTGTAGTATAAAAATATGATAGCCATTACAAAGAAGGTAAGAATTTCATATAGCAAACTATACTTGTATTAATTACTTCTATGTGTGTTTACTTTGTTATCTGGTTTCATTGATTCACATTTTAGAAAATTATGCAACATATCATTTACTTGATTAAAAGTGACGGTTTTCATCTTTTTCATTAAAAATTGATTGTTTGTCATACTCAGTATAGCTATGAAATAGTATTTCAGAATGATTGCAGAGTGAATGGTCATGACAGCATCAACTTAGAATAGTATCATAAGCCCAAAATAAAGTTTTAAAAAATAATTGCAGAGGGGAAAGAAGGAAATATTTGTTGGCAACAGTAGTCCAAAGAAAAAGGAAAGAGAGAAATGAAGAAATTTTTAAAAGTTCCAGCACAATAAATAAATATTATGAAGTTGAGGAAAAGTAATCATTAAAGGGAAAGAATAATACAATAGTTTGATAACTTTCTCATCATCAAAATTAGATGTGTGATAAAAATCTTTGAAGTAGATTATAAAATTAGAGAAATAAAACTGGAATAAGAGTCCACTACGTGCCAGGCACTAAGTATCTTTAAAGAAAACAGTCACATCTCAGCAAGTATCTATTGGAATTACACAGGGTTTTTCATTTATGACAAGGAATGATGAAGATAGTACTTAAGCACTGGAAATCAACAATGCCCTAAAAGTTGCCTAATTAAAATCTGTCTTTTCATTTGTGAACACAAAAATTTTTTTAATGCAACCAAAGAATTCAAATCTTTCTACATAAGAATCCAATGCTAAATAAGACGTTTGGTATCCCACACAACAACAAAACAAAACCCTAATAAAATAGACTTTTAAACAAGGAATGAATAAATAGTGGCTTGTGTGTACATCTGTTTGTACATATTCATACATGCTTAGGACACTAAGAAAACAGTAACCAATGACTTGTTTCTGTGTTATTTAGCAACTTTTTTTCTGAAATCAAATATATTATAAAGGAATCTATTGAACAATTACAAAGTGAATTTGAAGTTATCACTCCTTGTGTTTATCTCAACATTATCCAAGAGGTTAAATTAGATAACCTTTGGGGCAGCTAGGTGGCGCTGTAGGTAGAGCATCAACCCTTAAGTCAGGAGGACCTGAGTTCAAATTTGATCTCAGACACTTAACACTTCACACTTCACACTTCCTAGCTGTGTGACCCTGGGCAAGTCACTTAACCCCAATTACCTTAGCACCAAAAAAAAAATTAGATCACCTTCATAGTCCCTTTTAGCCTATGAATTTGATGCTGGGTTCTGTAAAATTAACTTACCCTTAATTTTCTTATGTATGAAACTTGGATTTTATTACATTTGTATTATGTATAAAAACTCTAAAGGATAAACTGTGAGTGATAAACTCTAGAGGAAGAAGACAAAAAAAAAAATTCTTTCCTCAAGGAGATTACAGTTTGATGGAAGAGAAGGTGAAGAAGATACATATGACTGGTACAAAAAAAAAGTATAAGGTAGAATATGGTAGGAAGAGGGGTCAATTGAACAAAGGGCCATGAGAAATTTGAGTACAGATAATTTTTATGGGTAGTATAATTGTGAAGGGGGTCAAATTGGTAGGAGCACAAAATAGCCTACAAGCAAGTTAGGATTTGAATGAAAATCAAAAACAGCAATTATATCACCAGTACTATACCTTCAGGCTACTAACACTTACTATTCTTTCAATGACTAATATGGGGTGAGTTGGAAATTGGTAAAGATCCTGTGTATTAGTCTATTGAAAAGAATGGTCTGATGTTGGGAGTAAAAATTATAGAGTCAAAATTATGTTTTGAAATTTAAAATGTAATGGTTCTTAATTTTTTAAAATCTGTCTAGTTGTAATGTTAAAAGTTATAAATTCATAATAATTCTTTTAAATAAGAAAACAATAGGAAATTGAGTTCCTTTTATATTAACAATAATAAGCAGTATCCAATATTTTTCCATGTTTTCATTTTACTGTATTTGTCATTATAACATGTCAAGTACTGTGTTTATGTTCAGTTACAGACTGTTAATGAAAGAGAGACCAGTGAAGATGAGCTTCCATCTGATGTTGACTTGAATGATCCTTACTTTGCTGAAGAAGTTGGAAAAATAGGTCAGTGTTTATCCTTTCTTTAAAAAGAGAATAATTTTTGCAGTTTATTTCAAAGAATTGTTGTGCTGCTTACAATGCTATTTCAATGTATTTTATTGTTACATACATTACAAACAAATCAGTCTGTTAGGGCTACTACTCACAAGGTTAATTTAAGCAATTATAAAGAAGTATTGTAGTCAAATGGAACAACTGCTGAATTTGGCATTAGACGTTTTTGGTGACTGGAGGCCTAACTTTCCTTATTTATAAAATGAAGAAAATGTATTAGCTAACCACTAAGGTCCCTACCAGATCTAAATTTTTGATCGTGTGACCCTCTGTTAGAATCAGGAGCCAAAAAAGATTCTGCAGGTTAAAACAGTGGATTGACTCTAATGAAATTAAAATACAATAGGAATAAGTATAAAATAAAAAATAATTTATAAAATCAGAAAATAAAAGTTCAAAAATTCAAGATGACAAATTCAGTTTATTTGAAAAAGATGTAGGAGTCTTATCAGATTTCAAAAAGTCCAATATAAATCAGTAGTGTAATAGAGTAGCCAGAAAAGCGAATAAGATCTCTGTTTATCTTAATGTAGATTACAGGTTTTAGGAAAATTAACCACTGGAACACATGAACAAGATGATTGTTAGAGGTAATGTGCAAATCTAAGCAATCATAAATCCATTTGAGTTTTTAAGGATCCCGCTACACTCTCCTGTAGTATAACAAGGGAGTCCATAAAGCATTTTTTAAACACATTCTATGTGCCCACCACTGTATACTAGATATTATTGATACAGGGACATAAATTCCTGCACTCAAGTAATATATCTTCTATGAGAAGAAAGATGTAGATATGAAATGGTATGCAAAAATTATTGAGAACAATAATTATTTTTACATTATTAAATTGAATCATTATCTCTGTATTTCTGCTGATACTAGACTGGTTCAGAATGTTCCGACTTAACCAGATGAAACTTAAGTTTCCACAAATTTAATTAGGTTTCTGTCATTTGAACATTGGATTGCTAGATTCTGTGCCATACATACTTGTTTCATTGTTTTATTTTGTTTTACTTTTAATTCCTTTATTTTTAAGAATGGTTTCTACTCTGTGAGCATGTGAGAAAATTGTAATTTCGTTGACTATTATAGATATTGCACTATCTTTTCAAGAATCATTTAAATCCATAGTAAAATAAAAATCCATTGCACAGAAGAACAAACGAAAGTGTGGTTGGAAATGAAAAACAGTGACAGGAATTGATAAACAGTTATGTTTCATAATTATCATAATTTCATGTTTCATAATTAATATAATTAATCCTCAGAAATCTAGGAAGTGGAAGATGTTATTAATTCCTTTATAGTATCTTACCATGCTTCTCAAAGTTAGAAAAACAGTGAGATCAGTTTATCTTTTTAATAGCTGCTAATAATTGCTAAGGATAAAAAAATGTTTGTCACATGCAGGACAGTAAAAAAGCTAATCCTAAGGATTGGAAAAAGGAACATTGTAGTCAGTCAGCAAACATTAAGTGCTTATTGTGTGATAGACATTATGCTAAGTGCTAGGAATACAAATAGGAGCTTACATTCTAATGGAGGAAGACAATATATTAAAAGAATCTAGTCTAGAAAGTTGAGAAAGTCAGAAATACAGCTTGAAGCAGAACATAGCCATGACTGGCCTGGTTAAGGAATTGGCCAATCAGGGGAAGCGTCTATGCAGCCAATATAGACAGCACTTCAGGCTGAAAGGGTGCTGTGAGATGATAGGAAAAGTCCAAAGTCAGTACTGCAGCCTGAATGTGTCCATTGTGTCCCAGTTGCCTTCTTTGAGGGAGTAATGAACTCTGCTTTACTGAGAAGCAGAACTACTATGGAATGGCAGAAATTCCCTAATGGAGATGGAATACTACAACATGACCTTGCCTGAAAAGTTATGAGTGAGTCCTGAAAAGTTAAGAAATTTTTAAGAGTAAGATAAGCATGCTTTAATATCCTGGGGACTTGTCTTATTTTAACCTTTTTGAAAGCCTGTGGGTTATAATGAAGACTAAGCAAATTCGGAAAAGGGACTGTTTGTCAAAGGTACATTTAATATCCAATGTAATAAAATGTTTCCTGATGTAAAATTAAATATTACCTATTAATATCTTGTGGACTCACAGCCAAATGGTATAAAACAAGTGATTGCACTAGAGGACTCATTGCATATTAGGATTTTATCTTGGTGTAAAAATCTCTTAAGTTTTTTTGTATAATTTATTAAATAGTTATATGTGTGTGGTTTAGTTTACACACTATAATTGTATACAAAATATGAATAAATAATGGAGGAAGGAGACAAATATGAATAAATAATGAAGGAAGGAGACTCTAGCCACTCAGTTCAGAAAAGGCCTTATGAAGGAGATGGTCTTGCGCTGAGCTTTGAAGGAAACTAGGGAACCTTAAATCGAGGAATGAGGATCTTAAAAAACATGAAGGACATACAGCCTGTGCAAAAATCTTAAGATGATTGATTAAGTATCATAGAAGAGTAGAAAGGTTGAATGCAGGAAATTCAATTAGGACACTGTTGTAGTAATCCAGACCAAGAAGGTATGAAGATCAGAAATATGATAGTGGCCATTTGAATGTAGATATGGAAGAAATTTCCTTTATAGATCAACTAGAAATATTAAGAAATAGATAATTCTGTTGTATAAAAAAAAAATGGCAATAGGTGGAGAACAAAAGGCCTTTTTCAGAGACATGGTTAAGAGCAGAAACTAAACTTTAAACACAGTGCCAATTATTTTGTTGCTTTTCCAAGTTTTGAAGTGATTGGACTATTTATTGATCTCTGATCAGTTTCCTTTTCCCATTCTCCAAAGCTGTTGGCTTAGTCATCCATCTTCTGTTTAGGAAAAATTGGGATGTCAGTTGATGAGGAGTTTCATTTTCAATCTTTGAGGAGAATAGTCCAGAAAAGAATAGAACAGTGACTATCATTTAGGCAATTGTATTAATTAAATGTTAACCCCAGCTCTATTTTAATGTCTCCTAATATTTTCTTTGTATAAGATTCTTTTACTTGTCACCTCAAATCTTGGGAAGAGACATCAGACGTTATAGGAACATTGTGCCAGGTAGACATCTTTAAGTTAGAAATGACTATGATATTAAATTGTTAATTTTTTTTTAAATTATTTTTGGCTTGTTTTTTTCATTCATTTCAGTTGTGTCCAACATTTTGTGTCCCTTAGGGGTTTTGCTTGTTTGTTTTTACAAAAATACTGAATTAGTTTGCAATTTCCTTTCCCAGTTCATTTTACAAATGAGCAAACCGGGTTAAGTGAGTTGCCCGTGGTCAGCTACTGTGTGAGTCCATATTTGAATCTTTATGATTCCAGAGATAGCATTCTATCTACTGTGCCACCTAACTGTCCTTATTTCTAGCAGACTTGTTCCAAAATGCAAAGTACAATATTAATATATTTATTCTACAAATAGAAGGGGACCAGATGTGAGATACATTATGAGAATAGCCTTCCTAGAATGAAGAGAGATGATTTTGGCATAAAAATAAGTTTTCTTTTTGAACATGTCAGATTTGAGATTGTTTTTTCACTGGAAAACATTCAGTAAGGAATTGGTAATACAGGACTGGAACTCAGGAGAGTAGATAATCCCTAGACCTAAGTCTTCAGAGTTATATGCAAAAATATGGTAACCAGCTCCTTGGAAGCTGAAAAAATGAATGAGAAGTTAGTGTAAAGACCAAAGTAAGAAGAACCATGAGAAAATAGTGTCACAGAGAGAAAAGAAAATTTCATTCATCACAATCAAATGAAAAAGAAAGGTCAAATAGGAAGAAGACTAAGAAAGGACCATCAGTTTAGGTGATTAAGTTAAGTTTAGGGGATTATGGTTAACTCTGAGAAAGCATTGCTGTTAAATTAGGAAATCAGAAGACAAAATGTAGATGATTGCAAAATAACTGAGTGGAGGGGGAAATGAAAGGAATAAAAGCAAACCACTTTTTTTTTTTTAATTTTTAATTTTTTTTAAATAACTTTTTATTGCCAGAACCCATGCCAGGGTAATTTTTTACCACATTATCCCTTGCACTCACTTATGTTCCGATTTTTCCCCTCCACCCTCTCCCCTAGATGGCAAGCAATCCTGTACATGTTAAAGAGGCAAACCACTTTTTCTAGGAATTTTTGAGAGGTGGAGAAATGTAAGCAAGAACTTATGAGTATACTAGATTTTTATGGGTTTTTTAAGTGAGAAGACAAAGAGCATGTTTATAGACCAAAAAAGAAACAATACAGAGAGAGATGGAAGATTGGAGAGGAAGGGGCAATCTAGAAAGGATAAGATCCCAGAATACATGTAGAGTAGTTCCCTTTGACTATTAACAGAGCTAAAATAAAGAGCAAGCTAGGAATAAGGAGGGAAGGAAGCATGCTTTTACTAAACCCTTACTGTGTGCCAGGAATCATGCTGAGGACATGGTAGAAAGGAATTTTGCATTGTTGAGGAGAGGAAAAGGGGCTTTTTTTTTTTAAATAATAAAAGAATAAACTGAGAGAAGGGGGCCAATGAGGAAGGCTTAAGGAGAAAAATGGGATTGGAAAGCTTCTGCAGAGAAGGCTAGAGATAATTGTAAGGTAGAAAGGTGGCTTTCCTCAAATCCTTTCACAACATGACCCCTTTCCATCAATTATTACACTTTACTCTTCTCCATGTATTATGCTAATACTGATATACAACAACACTGTCCCCAGTCATTCACTCTTACCTTGCATTTATACCATATCTATCTTTTATGTATTTTTGGCATATTGTCTCAGCCATTAGAAGGTGAGCTCTGTAAGAGTAGGGATTATGTTTTTTTCCTTTATCATCTATATCCCTAGAATTTGGTACAATCCTTGGCACATAATAAGCACTTAAAAAATGTTTGTTGACTAATTGACTAACAGAAATTTTTGGGGGAATGAATAAATGAAAAAGCATTTATTAAATGCTTATGTGGCAGGCACCCTACTAAGCCCTAAAGAAACAAATAGAAAGTTAGATAATCTCTCTCTAGGAGCTCACATTTCTATTAAGCAAGATAACACATGAAAGAAAGATCAGCTGCAGGGCAGATAGTCTAGTTAGATTGGCTATTTGATGTCCTCCATCATCAGTCAGCACATCTGGAGTGTTATTGTTTAGTTCTGGGCACCACATTTCATGAAGGACATTGATAACTTGTAGAATCTCTTCAGAAAAAAAAAAAAACGCAGCCAGAATTGTTAAAGGACTTGAGTCCATATTATATGAGGATCCTTTAGAAAGCTGGGGTATTTAGTCTTGAGAAGACAAGAATCAATAGAGGCACGATCTTCAAGTGTTTAGCTATTTATGGAAGAGGAATTAGATTTGTCTTTGGTCTAGATCAGGGGTCGTCAAACTTTTTAAAGGGGGGCCAGTTCACTGTCCCTCAGACTGTTGGAGGGCCAGACTATAGTAAAAAAAAAAAAAAAAAAACCTTTGTTTTGTGGGCCTTTAAATAAAGAAACTTCATAGCCCTGGGTGAGGGGGATAAATGTCCTCAGCTGCCGCATCTGTCCTGCAGGCTGTAGTTTGAGAACCCCTGCATGGTGGAATGTGAAGTACTGGGTAGATTGCAAAGAAATAAATGTATACTCAATATCAGGAGAAACGTTATGATAATTAAAGCTATCCAAAAGTGGGAATTGGATATCCCAAGAGGTGATGTATTCCCCATCATTGGAAGTCTTAACAGAAAATGGTGCCTGCCGGAAGAATTTTAGTACAGCAATATTCTTTCAAGTGTAGTTTGGACTCATTGACCAGTCTGGTCCTTCCTCTGTGAACTCTGCAATTCTTGGCTAATACCACATAACTTGATATATCTAAAGAATTGGAAATATTTTAGAAAGTGCTTTTTGAATTATTATGAAAATCACATGTGTCTATAAAGGCAGCCTTATCTTACACAGTTAGTGTATTGGAAAGCAGACTTTTTGAACATTCTCAGCTCTTAGGTGACAGGGCAAGATATTCAGCTTTCCTGGGCTTGTTTCCTTTTATGTAAAAGGAAGGGGTTCTTGATCTCTGCAGCACTAGGTGAGTAACAGGCTATTGTTTATTAGGTTCTTGTTATATAATGGGTACTCTGCTAATCATTGCAAATATGTAGAATAAAGGCAGTCCTTTGGTCTCATGATATTCATGGGCTAATGGAGAAGATAGCATAATAATGATGTTGGAAGGGAGGGTACGATAAGAGGTGGTAAGAAATGGCAGGTGAAAGTTAGTGACATACTAGGGATCATACAGCTGTCAATTACTGAATGACAATCAAGTCATCCTTTCTCCAAGCCTAGCACATAATTCAGTCACTGCCAGTCTTTGTTAACTATGCCACTTAATAGTCCTCCACTCTTATTTTTTATTGAAATACATGTTTTAGTTACTTGAAATAGACAGAGGAACGTACAGATAAATTATTTTGGAGGGCAACATAAAGCATACTCTGCTTTTTACCATACCTGAGCTATCATTTCCAGGAATAATGAATTTGAGCTTTATCCTCTGATTTTAGAAAATCAAATTTGCATTATAGATATATATATAAAAGATTATAGTTTCCTTGTTCTGTTCCAAAGGTTTTCATTGGTATAGTTAAGTTGTAAAGCTTAGGATAAAGTTAGTAAGATAAATTCAGTAGGTTTGTACCTTTATATATATATCAGGATTCTTAGAATCAGTATCTTCATATTTTGAACATTTTTATAAAGAATTAGCAAAACTGTCCTGGCAAGATGAATATAAAATACTTCATGAAAATAGGTCTTTATATCTGGGCTTATTTTTTTTCCCCTAAGAGGGAATTTCCTTGAGAAAAATGAGCAGAGACTCTTTTCTACCTTGTTGAGGTCTGCCTTGTGCCAAATTTAAATATCTTTCTATAAAACAGTATTAAATCCTTGTCTCTCAAATATTATTCTCAAAGCTCAAGAGTTCCAAAATTAGAATTAGTCCCCTCTACCTCTTTGTACTTATCCCCCAATTTGTCTTCTCATAATTCAATTCAAAGAGATAGCAAATAAATGTATGTCTTCCTTTATACTGAATACTGAATGACTATCTGAAAATTATGCAGCATGGACCATAATGAAGATTTACTGTAGTCATGTGGATTTGGCTAAAGATAGACTTTAATAAAATAACTTTGTCATTGCTAGGAAACCCAAGAAAATTTTTAAATTTGCAGTATCTATAATCAATAAAGAAGAATAAATGGAGAATAATAGAAGCAGTGTTTTGGTTTCTTGAACTAGGATAATGATGCTTACAGAGGAACTTAATCAAGACAACAAAATTTGTTGTAGACCTACTATGTTTAGGATACCATAATAGACAGTGTTATGAAGAGAGTTGGAATTGGATCTGTTTCACCATTTTGTAGTACAGATTTCTTTTTATGATGTTAAAATAAAATAATCCAGGTGGGCTACACTGGTACATTAATTTTTAGTGCTTGTTGTCAATTTTTTATTGCAAGGACACATTTTGCTTTTAAATAAATGATGTTGACTCGATTCTCATTTACTAAAATCAGTAATACAGTTTGTGGATTATTTTGGCCTTTATCTTTTACTCTTCTTTCTCCCTTTTGTGGTTTTCCCTTTGGGTGGCTTCATTGCTTAAAAGTTTCCACTGGTGAGAAGATGAAGAAAGTCAACTCATGTAGGGCAGTAATTGATAACAGTTCTCTTGAAAATATTGAAAAAGTAGGTGAAATTACTACAGCAAATTATGGGGATTATCTGTTTATATAGTCCCTTAATTATCATAACTAATTACATGCAAGTCACATGTATACAAGTACAATTAGAAAATGAATGTGCTTGATATAAAGCTAAACATTTTATTTTTAAAATACTTTAACATGTTGAGCTTAATTATAACTTCAGTGTTTAAATGGATATCTCTTTTAAATCCATCGATTAAGTGGGACAAAGATATCATAAACCATTTGGATTTACTGTACCTTTTCCCAGAGCTACTTTAAAGCCATATAGGTAGGTGTAACCTTTAAAAGATAGGAAAATTAAATTCATTAATATCAGATTTGATGTGTGACCCTCATTAAGCTATAATTTAATACTAATGCTTTAGTTTTTTTTTTTAATTTTCCAGTGGTGAGCTTTGTGATTTCCCCCCCCCCCTAAATTTCTTATAAAATGCATGCAAATAGAATTTTCAGAAACATACTTATTCTGATTTCAGAAACACTAATGACTGGTATTTGTTATATTTTTTCACAATTTCTTGACAATTTTTCTTATTGCCATGTGATGAGCAAAAATTCTATTTTGATTTTTATTAAATTTTGCTTTTTTAACAAAGTAAAACTAAATTTCTAACTACATTTTATTGTTCTTTGTTTTGTCCTAACCATTTTATGTATTTAATAAAGCATTAATTAGGTAAGAAATGAATGGATTTTCCATGTCAAGTAGCTTAGAATAAACTATGTCAATGCATTAGTTGTAATTCAATATGAATTTGTGAGGCAGCTGCTTTGTGGTAAGCACCAGGGAAACAAAACAAGATAAAACAAAGAGCTCAGGGAATTTCCATCTCCATGGGGGAAATAGCATGTACATAGGTAAATACAAAGTCATTTCCAGTGGGAAAATACACAGGTCTAATGGAAAAGCAATTTAACAATAAAATGTGTTCCAGAATATACAGTGGAAGGGTTAAGATAAGGTAAGATTGGGATATTGAAAAGGTTAAAAACTGACACAGACCAGTTTGTTTGTTCTACAAACTAAATCACCCGAATTCCAAGTGAATTTGTAAGGGAGGTGTGTGTGTGTGTGTGTGTGTGTGTGTGTGTGTGTGTGTGTGTGTGTGTGTAAATAAGTCATTCATGCAGTTTATTCAGAGTAAAAGACAAGGAAAGGAAATTCTGAGAGTTTAAAGTGAGAGATAATAGAATATTCAGATATTCAGTAAGGATAGTTTTCCTTTTTTGAAATAATTCAGAGAAAACCTGGAGACTAGAACCTTGGAGTAGAAAAAATGAATTACTGAATTTCTGAATAAGAGCTACAATTGCCAACTGGACAAGAATTCTTAACGTTGGTATAAAGTGGTTTGCAAACTTTAAAACTTATATAAAAGTTAGGGCAGCTAGATGGTAGTACAGTGGATTAAGCACCAACCCTGAGAGCAGGAGGATGTGAGCTCAAATTTGGCCTCAGACTCTTGAAAAATACTAGCTGTGTGGCACAGGGCAAGTCACTTAACTCTGATTCATGGCCTTCCACCAAAAAAAAAAAATATATATATATATATATATATATATATATATATATATATATAACACTTGTATATAAATTACTTATTATGATTAATATTATTAGTTGCAAAAAAAAAGTTTTCCTCCTTTAAAAAAAAACTTTTTTAACATTTAAGTTTCCAATTTAGCTAATCTTTTTCCTATAAGAAAAATTCTGTGATTTTTTTTTTTTTTTTTAATGAAAGTCGGGAACAGAGTTATTACTATTTCATTTACAAAAATCGCCCACAAGATTCCTAAAGGAAATCTACTCAATAAGGAAGAGAGACTAATGAATCTATATCTCTTTTATTGTTTCTCATTTTTTCCAAAAGAGTAGTGGTAGGTATTTTAGCAAACATTATTCAGTTTACTGAACTTATTTTAATTTCATGCTTTCGAATTCATAAAATTTTTTACTATGAAAATTAGTATAATCAGTTCAGATATGCTACTTTTCTGTGGTCCTATTAGATGTATTTCATTACATGCCACTGTAATCATTAAGAAAGACAGAGTTTAAAACAGGCTATTTTAATTTTCCTTATACTTCTGCATTCAACCTAAGTCTCAGTACTTTCCAAAAGAGAGAAAAGGCTGCTTGGTTTTTATAAATTGAGATCTGTTAATAAGATCTTGTTAAAAATCTAGAACAGAAAACGTTGTTTTCTGATAAAATTGCCCATTGTAGCATCTTGTAGGAAGTTCTTTATTTAGCCACCCTCTCTAGCCAGTTCAAAACTGATCATGGTGGAATTGAATGTAATCATTAGCCCTGGTAGTCTTTGAGATCTCTTTTCCCCTTGCCCCATTCTATAATCTTTCAAGTTTATTTTTATGACTTTTCACCAGGTTGTTATAAAACCTGGAACAGCTCATTATGGGCTCTTTGAAATTATTTCCCACAGCTGTATATGAAGATCTTTATCTCTCTCTCTCTTTTTTGGTATTAATCACATACAGCCTGATTTTCTTCCCTGCACAGAACTGTCTCTGCACATGTAGCGTTTACTGACTTCAAAAGAAACTATTGCCTTGAAAAAAATAGGCGACTGTGTTAAGAGGTTGAAAATCAGATTTTGATAAAATGAAATTTCAACTATAGATACTTATAAGGAGGGTAATCATTCAACAAGCATTTATTAAGTTCCTCCTGTGTACCAAGAACTGTATTTATAAAGATATAAAGAGAAAAGTAAGATAGATAAAAGAAAAAAGGTTTTTTAATATAGATATATTATTTTGTATGTTGAGCCTGAGAACTATTTGCCAAAGATTTCATTATTATTATTATTAAGCTGTAGATTTATAATTCTTTTAATGATAAGTACTACAGAAATACATGAACTTTTTACACATACACGAGCTCAAATCCTACCTTCTATTAGAAATCTTACTGGATCCCCATTAATGGTAGTATCATCCCTCTGAGATTATCTTCAGTTTATCTTATTTATATATTGTTAGTATGTAGTTTACATTGTTGTCTCCCCTCATTAGATTGTGAGCTCATTGAGGACAAGGACTGTTGTTGCTTTTCTTTGTATACCCAGCTATTAACTTGGTATAACACATGCCATAGCAGATAGAACTGCCTTTGACAAAAAAAATGTTTGACCACTTAATCTGTCAAAACTCCAGATAGCTCTGTAAAGGTATGGACCCCAGGAAAGTTGCAGGGTTGCAGAACAGAGCTGAAGAGTGTTACAGGAGAGAATACTCATGGAGGGCATTGGCAACAGTGCTCTGCAACCCGCCCATCTGACTGCGGCTTCTCAGTCTCCTTTTGCTGAGTCATTATCTTACTCCTACTTTTAAAATATCAGCTCTAGAACCTTTCCTCTATATGCTTTCTCCTAGTGATATTAGCTCCTGTAGATTCAGTTATCTCTATGTAGATGGCTCCCTAATATAAATCCAAAATAGAATTCTTATTTCTCCCCAAACCTCCTTCAGACTACTGATAAAAACCACCTTTCTTTCCATTTAAACTAAATTTGAAACCTCTTCCATCTAATTAATTAACATGTCTATTCAGTCGCCAAATCTACCTTTTTGACATCTATTAAATCAGCCCCCTTTTTCTCCATGCACACAACTTCTATTTTTTTTGCAAGCTTTTATCACCTTTCACATAGACTTTTGATTAGAGGCGTTTCCAGCTGGCTTGCCTGCAATCTCTTCTCTGTATTATCTTTTCAAAACTACTAATTTGATATTACTAAAACACAGATCTAAACGTTTCATGTCACCTCCTTTCTCATCTTCCCCTTCAAAAATTTTCAGTAGTCTTCTATTTTCCCTAGGACCAAATATAAAATCTTCAGCCTAACAATTTATCCTGCCTCATTCCGCCTCTGCCTATCCTGTTAGCCTCAGTTTCTTCCTTCTAAAAGAGCTAGAGAAGGAAATGGCATAGCACTCAAGTATCTTTGCCAAGAATACTGCAAAATGAAGTCACAAAGAATGAGACATTGACTGCAGTGACAACAATGGCGAAATCCTTTCCTCAAATTTGCCATTATTCCCCTTCACACGCTTCTTTTTCCAGGCTCATTTGCTTGCCAGCTGTTATTGTGTCCCAACATTTGATATTCTGCCACAGTTATCTACCATATCGTAAATTTATTTCCTCTTCACTTCAGCCTTAAAACATAGCTCAGGTGTCATTTATTCAAAAAGGTCTTATCTAATTCCCCTAATTATTAGTCCTATGCTTTGAAGGTTTTTATCTTTGTGAATTTGAATGAACATCAACATCATCACTTTCCTCAAGCAGTACCGTTTATTGCATGCTCTTTTTACTTAGGCACTGAGAGGTTTAAAGACTTAGCTGCTGTCTCACAGTCAAGACTTTGATATTTGGTCTTAAGACCCTGAGGCTAATTCTCTACTACACCACCACACCTCATTTTGTTAATATTTTGTATTAACTCAAGCATATCTTGTAATCCTAGTAGAATGGAAGCTCTTTTGGAAGCAGGGGCTGTTTTCATTTTTATCTTTGCACCCCTAGCACAGTGACTTCCAAATGCTTATTGGATTTTTGTGTCATAGAGATAAACATTTCATCTCATGTAGCATAAACTAAAAAATCCTAGAATTTTTTTTAGTCAAATATAATTAATAGTGGTTATCATTATGAAAATGCTTATTTACTTTAAAATATCATCAGTATCTTATTTGAACAAAATGTGATTTTTTTTCTAGTAATTTGATTTAAGTCAATATTTAAGTGACAATACTAGCTTCAAAAGACTATGGGGCAAAAAGTAGAAAGAGAAGACTTTGGGGAAAGTGGGTAAAATGCTAGTGAAATTCTCTTTTTTCCTGGCAACAAAGCTTTGGTATTCTTAACCTTAAATTCTTTAAATTTCATATATGTCTTTTTCTTGTTTCAGGTACAAAGAAAAAATCCAAAAAAGTCTCCAAGGACGAAAAGTCTCCAGAAGAAGAAGCTGAGGTTGAAAGACAAAATGTAAGAATTTGGAGATATGCCCAATGGGCAAGCAACACATGTTTCAATAAAATATTTACTGTGTATACATATCTCAGCACTGTATCTCTATGTAAAAATGTTAACTTTTATGTAAAAGAAAGGTCTGATGCTTAGTTATATTTTACAGTATGTCCTTAGATAGTATATAATTGAATAAGTTACGAGCCACCTTACTGTTTCTTGCACACATTACTTAGTTTCCCAGGGTATCCACAGTGTTATAGGAAAATTAGTACCTCCAGTGTGAGAGCTTTTCCACTTTTGGTACCTACCTACCATCTAATTTCCACATGTGGCTCCAAAAACTCCAACATAGTAATACCATTTTGGTAAAAAAGGACAATTCATTATCCAAATTTCATGCCTTCACAACTTGTCTCACATGCCTTAGATACTTTCCTAACTCAACTCTTCTTCCTTATTTTTTTTAAGACTCAGCTCAGATTCCACCTTCTACAAAAGGTCATTCCTCCATTATCATTTGTTATCATACAGACTAGTGAATCAGCACACATTTTTATGACCAGTAAGATCAAGTCAAAGGCTTCTAATTTTTCTAATTCATAATGTACTTTTAATTTTTTAGAAAATTTTATTGGCATCTTTTGTTTTTATCCCATTTTCATTTCTTGATATATCCATCATTGCTTGTTTACCCAGTAAACTATACCTTGTGATAAATAATTTTTTAAAAAGCCAATCAGCAAAAACTAATCAGCACATCAACCAACTACATATGATGAATAGTATTCTATACTTATAATCTCCCAAATCTACAAAAAAGGAAAGAGAAAGGTGTACATTCTTATATCTCTTCTTTAGAATCAAGCTTATTAGCCCTTAGGGTTTTGAAGCATTCGGTTTTGATTCTTTGTTCTTTCCATTTAATATCATGGTATGTGATGCTTTCCTGCTTCTGCTTTTTTCACTTTGCATCAATTCATGGTACTCTAATCATGTTTCTCTGTATTCTTTATATTTATTCTTTCTTGTAGCACAAGAACATTTCATATACCCTAATGTGTTTTTTCCATGCATCTGTTTTATTTACAATATTTTGATGCTACAAAAAGTGCTGCTTATAAATATTTTAGTATATGGTAACTTTTTCTTATCATTGAATTCCCTAATTTCTGGAATTTCTGGGTCAGAAAATATAGAAATTTGAGTCACTTCCTTAGTTTAATTTCTAATTGTTTTCCAGACTGTTTGTACCAGTTCACAGCTTTATCAGCAGTGTATTTTATATTTTAATAATGTAATTTTGCTTAATAAGAAAGTATCTTTTAGCTTTATTCACTATATACCAGAACTTAAAATACACATATATGGTACAGTTCATTAATTTGTCTACTTAAACTTGAAACTTGGCTGTATAAATAGTACTGAATTTGCAGTCATTTCCTATTCAGATTCTGCTGTCTTTCAAGAAAGTTGACTAATAATAAGAAAATATTGCCGGGTACTCAATTAAAAAGATGAAGTACACATTCAGGCAATGTATATTAGCCTAAAAGAGAGAAGACTAAATAAAAGAAATTCTTTTATTTCTTTAATCTTGGGTTTGCCACCTAATTATGTAACCTTAGGCAAATCACAAACTCTTAGTGCTCCGTTTTCCTCATTTGCAAATAATGATGTTGGAATATAAAATCTCTAAAATACCTTTCATATTTAAGATCCAAGAGTCTACATATAACTTAGGTACTATTATTGCCAAAATTCTGTACATCAGGAAATAAATGTTAATATCAAATTGTAAGTCATATAAAATTAGTTAAAATAATATAATAATTGCCAAAGACAAACTGACAAATATTTCTAGGAAAAAGTGTTTTTAAAATATCATATGTTTGTCATAGCATTTAAATAAGTTCTTCATTTCTCTACAAACTGAGGAAGTCATTTTATGAGAGAAGAGAGATACAGACAAAAAAATTATTCTATAAATTTAATTGATATAAAAATATATTAAGCTATTATATAAATTGCTAACAATTCTAAAACTTTCTTTTTAAAACAGGTCTCTTAATGCTTTAAGTAAAATAAGTAAGGGTAAATGAAGATTTAAAGATCACTTTATACTTAATTTTTTTCCATTGTGTGTTCCAAATGTTGTAATGGTATTTTAACATATTCTTCTATTTACACCCCACATTAAATACACAGAAAGAATAAAGTCATTTTTCTTCAAAGACATTTTCCAACTCTCTAATGTAAATTCGGAGATCACACATGGTTTGTTTAATTAGTAAAGATGAAATGTTTAATCATTTAGTCCCTGGTATATAACATTTACTTAGTAAAAAAAAAAAAATAGAATAGAAGTTAGGGGGTAAACAGATACTGCATTAGAGAAACATTTTAAAATTCCTGTTATTCAGAAAATCTGGGAGTAAGGGAGAAATTAATAGCAACAATAAAATGCCTTGTGGCATCAAATCATATTTCCTCATTCACAGCAGAAAGTTCTACCTACAACAAATTTGCCAGACTAATCCTTTGTTTTAAAAGACATGAGTGTGTTTGGTGAAATGTTCTTTTGTTTTAAAATACAAAGTTCCCCCCCCCCCCCCAACCTGTTCTCAATGCTATAGTAGCTTCAAAAGACTTTTTGCATTGTTGCAGTTTGAAGACTTCTGGTTTTCTTTATAATAGTCTGTAATCAGTTTACAAATGACAAATGTTACCCTGGAGCTTTAATGATCGAGTTCTCTGGTTAGAGAGGGGACATCTGTATCCCATACTCCACTGGAAAGAAATGTTGTCTATGTGAACTGTTTCTTCTTGCAACAGGCTGAAATGGCTTTGCTTATGATGGATGATGAAGAGGATGGCAGGAAACACTTCAATTACAACAAGATTGTAGAACAGCAGAACCTAAGCAAGAAGAAGAAAAAGAAACTCATGAAAAAGAAAGAACTATTGGAGGATGACTTTGAGGTAACCTAAAGAGCATACAGATTAAATCATTCTTCCATAGGACAGCACTATTTATGGTTTCTAAGAAAAATTTAAAACAAGGATAGGCTTGTTGTCAAAATATGCAGTAATAGAGACCCCTTGATAGATTTATAATAATGTCTAAAACATCTCATCAAATTCAATTATCTATAATATGTGATGTTACTTTTATTGCCTTCTAATTTTTTTTTAAAGGCAGTGCCACTGGTCCACAATTAAGATGGATACTTTGATTTATTTTTCTATTAGTATTGATGTTGCTGAAAACTATCCAACCTTCTATGTGCATGTGTGTGTGTATGTGTATACAGGCATAGCTTACAGCATATAGTTTCAAAGTGATTTGCTGTAGTTAGTTAAGAGGGCAATCTGTGGGTGTGGTAGAAGAGTAAGTTTCTCTTATTAAGATCAATGACCCATTTGGGGAATTTACCAATTTATTACCTTGACCTCAATAATATATATTAACTTGGGATGCTTACCTTTCTAATCCTTCACTCCTTTTTACTGACCCCAAGTTTAATCAGACAAAACAAATTAGATTTATTGTACTTAGTTTCACTCGAATCAAACTCCAATTGAAGACATTTTTTAAAAAATATTACATGATAAAAAAAATATATATATATATTACATGCTAGGAAAAATGAAGACAACTTATTTTAATAACTTCTCTTTATCCCTGACACATTTTTAGGAAATGTAGGAGAGAAGAATGATTAATTAAGAACAATTTTGCAGTTCCTACTCTCAGAAGGCTTCCAATCTATTAGAATTTGACTGTTGATATTTGTTATTGCTGGATCATTTGGACTGATTTTATTCTTTTTGTTTGAATTTGCAGGTGGACGTTTCAGATACTCGGTTCCAAGCAATGTACACTTCCCACTTATTCAATTTGGATCCTTCTGATCCTAATTTCAAGAAAACAAAAGCTGTAGAAAAAATCTTAGAGGAGAAAGCTCGACAGAGAGAACAAAAACAAGAAGAACTTACAAAGGCAATAAAGAGAAAAGAGAATGATCTGCAAAAGGAAACAGCAAAGAAACCCATAGATCCTGCTTTGTCAATGCTGATTAAATCTGTCAAAAACAAAACACAGGAGTTTCAAGCAAGGAAAAAACAGAAAATCAAATAACTTTTTTACTTTGGTGCATCCTAAATACATTTTCTAAATTGAAAAATGAGTTATCCTTAATGACTGAAGCTCTTTCTGGAATAAGAATTAAACTTTGATCCTGCTGAATGTTTGATATTTTTCTCAATGAATAGTTACAGGAAAATAGATGTAGCACTAGAATGGGTCTTACAATCCAACTTCTTCCTTTTTCAGATGAGAAAAGTGAGAGGTTGTGTCTTATCTAGTAAGGGGAAGAGCCAAAAGTTGAACCCCCTCTCTCCAAATCCAGCACACTTTCCAGCGTACCATTTGCCAAAGATTTTGTGTCTTTATACACAAAAATTTCTTATTAAAGTATATATGAACCTCAAGCTTTACAATTTTTTCATAAAATCAAGTCAGATACTAAGTGAAAATCTGTAAAATAGATTTTAATATATATTTAGAAGTTTAATTTGTGAAGAATTGGAATTCTGTAGGATCTTACATATATTTGCTTGATTGAACTAATTTGATATTATATTTACTATGGCAGATCATCAACAGATCAGGTTGGTCACAGTAATCTGGAAGTCATTTAAGTTAACTTCTTTATCTTTTCTTAAAGGATAGTCAAGAAGGCATTGTGTCTTAGTGGACAGAATACTAACCTTCCAGACAGGGAGACTTGGATGCAAATTCTGCATCTGAAATTTAATATCTGTGTGATCTACAATTAAGTCTGAGCATCAGTTAACACATCCAGTACATGTTACACTGGTTATGATCTGTAATGGTAAAGTAAGTTCTCACTGTTAATTAAAATAGGCTGATAATTTGGCCTAGTAAATCTTTTAGGGGAATGAACTAAGACCTTTCTTTGAAATCTATATATGGTTCTCATATTTTTTTATGAATTGAAATTTTTCTATTAATATTTGAAGTCTTCTACTTTGAGGAAGCAAGTCAGATAGTAAAGAAATGGATTATAGATGACTTTGAAAAAGCTTGGCAGAAAAGGGAAGGAATCACATGAGAAAGGACTGTCTGTTATCTTTTCTCATCTGTCTGTTTAAAAAAAAACACAAGCTCATACCCTAGGGAAAAAAATCTGGAAAACAAATTCAATCAAGAAAATAGATGATGAAGCTGAAAACCATGTTTATATTTCTAATAACCATATTTGAAATGTAAGTGAAGTCTTCAATGATTCCTCTTTGTGCAGTAAAGAAGAATTCTTTTGTCTGACCTTCAGCTCAATAATATTTTTAAATAGATGAATATGCTGCTACAAAGCTTAAGAAAAGTCTTCAGTTTTTAGTATTCAAAACCTTTGGTTTCATGTTTTAGTTTTTATCAACTACTAACTGACCACTTGTTAGGAATCAATATTGCAGTTCAATAGTATATACACAAAATTGGAAAGGTCAGTAAATAAGAGCAAATACTAATATGATAGTTTCTAAAATGCAAAAGGAGTTGGCTGGGTTTGTGGGTTAATGGTAAATGTGGCATATTTAGTATTAAACTTCAGGCTTGCAGATGTAGCATGATTTTGCACTGTATGGGGATGTAAAACTCATTAGTGTGGTATCAGAGAAAAAAAAGGAATTCAAAAAGCCTGTGAGCAGGAAAAAAAAAGATGGAACATTTGAATTGTTTAGAGCTAGCTGCCAGAACTTTGGAATGCCTGAAAAGGAAATTGTTTTTATTATAAAGCAGTGACTCTATTAAATTACCCAACTGTATTTACCAGTTGGCTTTACCCATTTTGGCTTTACCTTTCCATCTGTCTATAACAAATCCTAACACTTGCTTAAATGCTCATTAGTGACTTTAATACATTTAAAATTAATTTATATAAACAGTTTACAATAATTTGTCCAATGCATGTATATTTGTATGTTGCCTAATTTTAGCTAGGCTCTATCAACTGTTGTAGTTTTCTCAACTGCATATTTCTTTACATTACTATTCTAAATCTTTTCTTCTGCTTCAAGTATCAACCACATATCCATACCCAAAATATGTGGCAGATATATGTTCCCCTCCACTCCCAATTCCCTAGACCTGGTCAATGATGAATAAGGTTCTCTTGAACTTTCTCATAAGTAATTTCAACCTTTAAGCCACAGCAAGAATGATTCCTTTTGAATGTAATCTGGTCTTGTTCTTGCCATCCCAATCCTCTTCCCACTTTCCTGGATTTTAATGATGATCTCTACTGCATCTAAGGATGTATGGCCAACTTGGGCATCTTGTCTTTGTTGCCAGTACCTAGCATTGTGTGTGCCTTGCACAAAATAAGCACCTAAGTATTTAGTGATTGCAATTAGAGCAAGTAATATCACCTCTATTTTACAAATGGGAATACATAACTTTAATTTTAAGACAAATGAATTAGTAACAGAACTCAAATTAGGCCTGACATTTCTTGATTTCCAGCTTATAACTTGTTTCTCTTAGATCACTGATATATATAACTCTTGAATGCATAATCTGAAACTATTCTGATAATTAAGATTTCTATATTAGATTAATAATGGTAACATTTATATTATACTGTTGTTTCCAAAAACAATTTACAAAAATTTCATCATCTCACAGTAGCCCCGGTAGGTGGTGCTATTATTATTCCTGTTGAGGAAATGTAAGAGGTTAAGTGATTGGCCAATCAGTAAATTTCTTGAGGCAGGGTTTGAACTTGGGGCTACCTGAGTTTAAGACTAGTAATCACACTGGGATCTTAATAATTAGAATATCCTACACTGATTTCTATAAGGTTTACTTACTGAATGGCATTTGCCATTACTGAATGGTATTTTCAGTAAATGGTAATTTAAAATGTGACTCCAGAATCACTTAACTATGGGTACCATTACATTAGACTGCGTCTCCCTATCCAGACTAGAGAGCTCCCGCTCTTGCTAATGTCATGAGTATGAGAAGGAGATGGATGTTTCATCATTACTCCTGGTTGGTGACCACTGTAATTTTGTGGTCTGGAAAAAAAGCCTATCTGATAGTTATCATACTTGATAAGTGATCATTTCAGTAACTTAAAGTTAGATAGATAAATAATTCCATCAAAGATCTTTACTATATACCTAGGACAATAATTACGGGCTTTTCCATTTGGCAGTCAAGTTAAATCAGATCTTTGTTTCGTTTTTAATCTCTGATCATTAATATTTTTTTTCTTTTTCTATATTTTTTCTATTCCTAAACTACTTAAGTCCTTTTCAGTCATGTCCAACTCTTCACATCCCCTTTTTGGGCAAAGATATTTAGTGTGGTATACCATTTCCTTTTACAACTCATTTTATAGAAACTGAGGCAAACAAAATTAAATGACTTGCCCAGGGTCTAAGTGTCTTGAGATCAGATAGGAACTCAGGGAGAGTAGTCTCAACTTCAGGCTCTGCCTTTGATCCACTGTGTCATAGCTGCCTCAATGCCCCCTCAAAAATCAAAGCCCAACCCATTGATCTTATAATATTTCAGTTGATCTAAGTAGTTCTTTAATTTGATACCTTTATCTTTTTGAGATAACTTAAGGTTGTACTTTTTATTAAGTGTCTGTGGTAGATATGATCTTCCTCCAACAGTGCCCAGTAGTTCATAAAGGGACTGCCAGTATCCTAACAAAAAAGAGGTCCCTGTGTGTAAGAAGTGCCCAGTCCCAAGTGTGTGTTTGACATTGTCCAAATTCTGCCGCAGCATGGAAATGGAAAACTCGTGACGCTGTACCAAAATAAATAGAAGTTATTTACATTGTGTTTTATGGTATGTTATGAGAAATGCCATAACTTTTAAATTGTTAGTTAATTGGGGCACTTTTTTAAAAAATTAAGATTAAAATTGAGTCATTTTCCCACATCGACAAGCAAGTTTTATACTGACAACCTCAACTTGAGTTGTTTGAACTTCTCAATGAGTTCTGAATTTAATTAGCAGTGTCTTGCTGAGGCCAAGTGATCTGTCCTCTTGTTTCAGAAAGTTCAACTTAATGTGAACAGGAAGTAGTAACTAAGCTCATTTACAATTTTTTATTTTGTTTTAGACAAAATTCTTGAACATAAACTGAATTATCTAGAACCTTTCTTCCAAGGTTGAGTGAGGCAATTCCATTTTGCCTAAAATATGGCTGAAAGATTAAACTCTTTATTTTACCAGCAAGAGAATTTCAAAGCAGTTCTTGATCCAAATATGTTTTGTTTTGTTTTGTTTTTTTCATTTGGATTTCTTATCCAGAGTAGCTACCTACACTGGTCCAATTTCAAGGTTTCCTCTGGAGAAAATTTCAGAAGTTTACCATCTGAACTCCTTAAAAAATTTTCTGAGTTGAGGGAATTCCAGCTTCCTAACCTAAATCTACAGAGTTTGTTTATTTTATGTATTTTCAGTGGCATAGATAATAATGATATCAACACTAAGTTGATTAAAATATTTGTCATATAAAAAGGAATTTCAAACTCAAATCCCCCTATATAAAGTAACATCAATAAATCTCTTCTAGTAGGTTAGACTGTAGTTTGACCCATTTCTCCAGGTGTTAAGACAGGCTAGGTATAATTATATTTTCTTCCCTAGACTATATTTAATCCTAAAGGGTATAACATTTCAGAGTTTGATTAATGAAAAGATAGCAAATGTACCTAAATTAATCTTCCAAATTAGACCCAATCAATTAAAACAATATGGCTACTGTTTTTAAAAGTTATACTGGATATTCTAAATGAGTGACTGAAGGTTCTCTATGAATATTGAATTGATACGTATTTTACTGTTGTTGGAGGTAATTATATAATCTTCATTCATATGATGGTAAAATAGGAGGGAACTTATAAAACTATTGAGCTTTAGGAAAAGTGCATTTTAAATGTAAATGCAAATCACTTAAGTTGTGTTCTTAATTTATTGACAAAAATATTTGTAATGATGGGAAATTTTACATTTATCTTCACAATGCATTTTGTTTTATTTTATTTCTCTCTGATTTCAGTGACAGAATTCCAAAGGAAAATGTACAGCTTTAGAAAATGAAAGAAACAAGTTCAAGAAATTTGTAATTTTTGTCCCCATCAACTCCTTTTGGCAAAGATAACATGGTATAATAGAGAGCCAATCAGAAAGATTTAAGTTAAGGTCCTTTCATTGACATGAGTTACCTCCAGACAACTCTAACATTAGAAGCTATATTGAATGATAATTGTAATATATAATTACAAATGATAAATGGGCTTTTGAAAAAATCAGGAAAATATATGATGAAGAGTGAAGCAAGCAGAACCAAGAGAAAAATTATACCATAACAATATTTTAAAGACAACCTTCAGAGACTTAACCCTGATCAATTATAAGCATAATCAGAAAACCAATCTGAAAGCAACTAAATAGTATAGCAGATATAGCACTGAATAGAGTTAGAAAGGCCTAATTTCAAATCCCACCTAAGCCATTTGCAAAATGTGTATTTCTGGGCAACTCACTTAAATTCTGTTTGCCTCCCTCTCCTTAACTATAAGGATAATAACAGCACTTGTCTCTGAGAATTGTGAGGATCAAATGAGAGAATTTGTAAAGCTCTTAGCATAGTTCCTGGCATATACTAGGTGCTTTATAAATGCTTATTCTTTTACTCCCTCCTTCCCCCCTTCATGAACAATACTTTCCCTCTTGACAGATGATGGAATCAGAATGAGAACTTTTTTTGGAAAATGACTATGAAGATGTTTTGCTCAATGATGCATATTTGTTTGAAGGGTTTGGGGGAGGAAGACAAAATAGATATTTGAATTTGTTTTTAAATTCATTTTTAACAAGATTAGAAGTTTAAGAAAAGTTATTAATTTGTCTTTTTGAGGGAGTTTCTATACTAGGAGTTCCCTATGCCAATGAAATCACAAGTTTGGGACAAAATTTCAATTGGCATATATTTCCCTGGGTTTGTTTTCTAAATAAAGTTTTTGACAGGAAAATGATAAATCTCTTGCTATTTTTGGTTACCATTAAAACCATTTTAAATTATCGCATGTAACTAATAAGTCTATTATTGTCTACAATTTTCATATATATCATATACATATGTATATGTATGTGTTTATGTGTATATATATATAAGATTTATTTATAGCAGAGATGTTAAGATAATTATTGAAAAGTTATTTTTCAAATTAAAATGACTTTTTTGAGAGGAGAGAATCTCTGGCACTTAATGTACATTTTCTTCATTTAGCATATGGGTAATAGGGTCAAATAATGCTATTGATTCAACATCATGTGCTTGGAGTTCTTTTCCAGTGGTAATGATGAATTTATATTCTCATTTGAACCCTTTTACAGCTAAGTATTAAAGTTAGGATGAGACCAAAGGAAACTTAATTAGTGCATATTAAGAACCTTGCCGTAACTAGCCAAACTGAATAACTGATGTTAGCTACAATCATAAATTCTCAAGAGTCAGAAAAGCAGCTCTCCAGACAGTCTAATTCCATGGACACTTAGAACAAAAATCCCTCTAGAACATTGCTGAAAGTGGGTCCAGCTTTTGCCTTAAGCTCCACTAAGGAGGAACTCTACCTCCTGAAACCTCATATTTCCCTCTTTGGGTAGCTTTAAGTTAGGAAAGGTTTTTTCATGGTTTTTTGTTGTTGTTGTTATTGTTCCCTGATGTCACACTGAAATCCCTTAACTTCTACTCCTTGTTCTTGGTTCTACCCTCTAAGGCCAAGTAGGACAAATTGAATTCCTTTTCCATATTGCAGCCTTACCTGATAATCCTCAAAGACAGCTATCTTTGCCTTCCTTTCTCTAAACTCAAACTTTCCAGTTCTCTCTATCTAAAAGCATAACAGAGTGGCAGTGATCATAGACCATAAGGCTTCTAGTGAATAAATATTCCTCCTTAGTGACCCATAAGCACATTGGATATCCCTCAGTGTCTTTAGCCTAAATAGCTGCTGCTCTCTGCTTGATCCACTAGCCAGAGTGGTAAATAAGATTCTGAAGGTCAAGCTTCTGTAATGGTAGTTTAGCTTTTAAAATAGCTGGCCGCATTGAGACATCTGTGCTTAATCCAGAATTGTTTGAATTCCTGTCCTAGCTCTCTCAATGAGATAAGACAATATTACTCTTTTATGCCCACCATCAAATCAGGCTAAGTTGGTAGCTGTGAGAGGTGCAGTGGAAAACCAGGGGCACTTACATGACATTGCAACTGTAAAAGATTCTAATAAGTCCCTAAGACTCTTGAGGAAAAATGAGACAGATCGTTCTGGCAGTTTTGAGATGCTTGAAGTGCCCCAGTGCTTTCCTACAAATTTAGTCACATTATTAGGAGTGATTACTGAAAGTGTAAGTCAGACATTCAGTGATCTAAGATTACAGGTTGGAACCACAAGAGGTTTTGATTTATGTAATTGTCGAAAGAGATCAGACAAGCAGAGATGAACAGCCCCACATGATTCCTATTACCCTTGCCTTCCAAAATTAAATTTATTGCTTCCAATTAATAGAGACAGTTGGCTTTTGTTCCCCTTTTATATTTCCGTGGCATCCAAAAATAACATCTCTAAGTCATATTGACACATACTCTAAATAACCAGTGTTGCTAAAGAACGAAATGACAACCTAGAGCACTGACCTCCTTTAGCATAGCTTGGTAATGTCTTGCAAGGGCTGACAATTTTGCAAAAGTGGTAGGCTAAAATACTAGCCCTTTATGCTCCTTGATCTGCTAATCATCTTTGACATATATTCTAGATTCTCTCTCCCTATTACTGTCTAATCTATCAAAAATCTCAAGGTATTTTCATTATTAGGTAATTTCATAATTTTGTACTATATTTAATCAAAGACAATTTCATTTGTAACAAGATTAGTCTAAAAAGGCATTCCAAATACTAGTTAGGAATTTTTTATTTTATACTATGGATAAATTAAGAAACTGATCTTTGAGCATATGAAAGTATGCCTTTTCTTAGGCACAAGAATATTCTGGTTCAGGAGATAGATATTATTAATTCTTGTAGATTTGTCAAAAAGGTCTATTGATTTCTGTGTTCTTTCTGGAAAAATGCTTGCTCAAATAGAATTGTTATACATTTATTAGTAAGTCTTGGGGACAAAATAGCTTTTAATTATGGAATACTACTGCCTCTGAAGAATAAAAGTTGAGTATCACACAAAGTGCAATGGAGAAACACATGGTAGATGTGAGTGAGAGGTAATAATTACAAACAAGGAATTATGTAGGAAAAATGAGATAAAAGATGTCATCAGAGAAGGATAGGACCAAAAGAGAAGGGCATACATACTCTTTTGGTATCCATGAATGAAACAAGAACAAAAAAAAGGTCCCTAACTTTTGGGGTAGAATTTATGTGGCATTCTTATGAAAAAAACATGGATAAAAATTGCATGATAGATTTTCATTCCTGGATGGGTTGCAATCTGCCCCATTGTAAGGACATGTGACTACTAAATGTCTTCAATGCCTGGCATATAATAGACACTTAATATTTGTTGATTGATTTGGTTGATTATCCACATTGTTGATCTTAAATCCATTGAAATTCTGGTTTTTATATACCGAATTGGAAGCAAGGGGGGAAATTAATTGCTTTATTTCAATCCCTCTTGCAAATAGGGACTTTCCTATTTCCAATAGAATTGAACATTTCATAATTTAAAGGCCAAATACACACTTATCTAAGAGACTTTTTCTGTAAAAAGCACAAGGCAAACATGGACACAATGGTCAGATTTGGTATAAGGACTGAAGAATTTTAGTGTCAATTGTGAAACATGAGAAATGCTGGCATAGGACTACCCGGCATTGTGTACCCTCATCAAAAGCAAAATTGCACTAGCACAAAGGAAAGTGTACACAAACCAAGAGACATCTCCATCCCAAATGTTCTAATTTGTCCTTGACTTTGTGCCTGAGCCTCCTGAACTCATATTACACTAATCAGCCACAGCTAACTACACTGCTGCCTGATGCCAACATGGTGATGTATATTGGTACTCTTTGAAAATGAAGGATGAACATTAACAGAATTGCTCTTCCAAATTCCTTTGGAGAAAAAAAAAATACTAATCATTCAGCAATGGGCAGCGAGTTATATTAGATCCCTTGAGAGAAACCAGATACTAATTCTGTCTTCACAATTTGGTTTGGGAACTATGTGCACTTCAAACAACATAATATCATTAGTGATTAGTACCAAAGGAGAGGTTCTTGGATTCTAAGAGTTCAGAGAAAGTGGATTGTGATCTGGGATATAAGAGATGAATAGAATTTCACAGTCGATAAAGGATCAGGGAGCACTACGTAAGAGTTGTGGGACATAAGCACAGACAGATGTAGAGGGAAAGTCCATGTTCAGGCTATCTGCAGGAGTGAAAGTTTTGGGTAGGAAATTAGTGGAAGAGCCAGGTTGTGAAGGTCATCACAAGTGGCCTTCTAAGTGACAAACTAAGAAAGCAACAGGAAGCCAATTTGCAATGAAACTTTTTGAGTAGGGAAGTAGTAAAAATCACAAACAAGTAATTATCTTGATGACAAGAGACAAAAATCGACGTGTAGCAACAAAATAAATAGGAGGCAATTCAGAAGGAATTAAAGTTTAGGTGGGTGATAGAGTAAAAGAAAGCTGGCCCCAAAGCCTGGAAGGCCTGCACTCACCTCTCACCTGTGACAAAAATTGACTTTACATGATTCTAAGTCATTTAGCTTCTCCATATTCTACCCAACTATTATATTGATTATTGATACCAATAGCACTCATTGGTGAAAATGTTCAGATAAGATACAGGAAATATTTCCAGCAAAAATATTAAATTGGATAAGAAATTTTACATGGAATTATTTAGGATTTTGTTCTACTAGGAACTTGAATACCATAGTTATTGTATACCTAAAAGAAAAATAAAAGTTATCTTAACAAATACTTCAGCATCAGAAGTGGATGTGATTATTAATAGAAGTAACATTTAAAAAATAGTTATTAACCATCTTCTTTTTTTACAGCACACTAAGGACCTTGAGATTTTTCCTTCTGACTGTCTTGACTTTAAATCAGACCTTGAAGTGTTGTCTTTCCCAGCAGAACGTGTATTCCTTAAAAGGAGAAACTTCCTTTTCTATTTATATCATCTCCGTCACTTAGCAGACAGAAGCATGTATTAAACAATTTTTTCATTCATTTCTTCAAGAGGCTGTGAGTTCTTACCTAATCATCCTTTGTGTTCCACAGTTACAAAAACAGGAAAGAGTAAGTATTCAAAATGGCTGCAGATAGCAGGAGTTATGATTCAATAGAGCATCAGGAGGATTTGGCACCATCTTGACTTTGGCAGTGGTAAATAATGAGCAGATATCCATTCTCCTGCATTCTAAAAATTAATCCATGGCTAGAAATTTTCACTATATTGAATATAGCAAAATGTAAGCTTAAGTAACCAATGTTAGTCATTGGAAAAGTTAAAGAAAACATTATAAATTGTTCAAGCCATTACATACTTATTGTTGCTATTTAGTCATGTGTGGACCATACTGTTTATGAGATTTTCTTTACAGAGATATTGGAATGGTCTGCTATTTCCTTCTCCAGTGGATTAAGGAAATTTGAGGTTAAGTGACCCAGAGTCATTTAGCTAATAAATGTCTGAGAACAGATTTGAATTCAGATCTTTCCTGGCTACAGACCTTGCTCTCTATCTAGTGAATCACCTACCTGTCTAATGCAATATTACATCAATGAATTCTCCATTACTTTCCTTAAGTAAGATGCTAACTTTAAATTTCCTCTAGTTTTAGACTTAATAAGAATAAATATGCAGCTTGAATATTTTGTGTAAGATTCTCTTAATTAGTAGAGAGACACAATGTTGTATGCCACTGTGAATGGCAGGGTTTGCAAAGGCTTTAGAGAGGAAAGAAATTCTTCCCTCTTTAAGAAATACACATGATGCCAAATACTTTGGGACCAGCTCTACCTAAAAGAGAGTAGCTAACTGACATAGTAGATAGAGTGCCATTCTTGGAGTCAAAAAGACTCATCTTGCTAAGTTCAAATATGGCCTCAGACATATTCTGAGTGACCCTGGTCAAATCACTTCCCCCTGTTTGCCTCAGTTTCTTTATCTGTAAAATAAACTGGAGAAGGCAATGGAAGTGGTAAGTCTCTCCAACATCTTTTCCAAGAAAACCCCAAATCAGTTGACAAAAGACTAAGATATGTCTAAAAAACATCTGAACAATAACAAAAGAAGAGAAAAAGATGAAAGAACAGACTCTCTTGAAGACATATAGTGGAAACTGGCTCCTCAGCATACTTCTGAATTCCAACTTGACTCCTTAGAGACTTCAGGTACTTTCCCCTTGCATGAAATGGAAGCCTCTCTCTTGGTTAAATGAGAGCTCATCTTACTCCCATTTACAGAACTCATTCACTCTGTATATTTCCTGGTATGGTCTAATTTGTAAAACTTCCCAAATTTCTGTTTGCTACCAACTTAGATAAATGGGGTTTATTTACTATTCACTATTTCTGATGGTCTTTGTGTAATTAGCATTTGGTGAGGAGTCATACTAGTAAGTATAACAGGACTATATCTCCTCCATTACAAAAAATTAATCAGGAAAGCTAGCAGTTTTTGAATCTAAAAAGTCCATGCTCCTAGAATAGTACTCTCTGGGGAAGAGGAAAGCAGATAGATATACTTATTATCAGGTAATATCTCTCTCAGAGGGGAATATAGGGGACAGACATTTGCTTATAACTTCTTTTTTTTTGTTCCTCTCAATGGAGGAGTCTCTTTTGGAAAGCAGTGGACAAATTCCAAAAATATGTCTTAAATGCTTCCAGTGAGCCATAAATAGACATCCACTTGGACATGAGTATGGATATTATATGATGTGCATATCTGGGTACTACCCCTCTTAGATTAAACCTACTATCAAAATACTTGCTATTCTTTCTAATACAAATCTATGTAACTAAGCAAATATTTTTAAATGTTTGGGATTGAAATGGTACCAAATTTCTGGTGACACAAAGAGCAACAAAGAGATGTATAGTGAGCTTGAGTGTTCCGTAGAATATTATTAGTGATGACTTGTACACAAGAAATAGTATAGAATCTAGGGATTGGATCTGTGATGAACAGCAACATAACAAGAGCAAGGGGTAATAGATGAACAGCCTGAGTTCCTGCACTGGGAGGAGTGAAGAATTTGCTATCAAAAGTTTTGCATTTTCTGAGTCAGTTATTTATTACTTCTATACTATTGGGTATATCTCACTCTCTTTGGGCCTCAATGTCCACATCTATAAAATGGAGATTGGACTAGGTGATGTCTGATAATTCTAGCTCTATGATCCTAGATCCATGAAATGTTAAAAATACTCAGTGGAAGGCCTTCAGAACACTGAATAGATCATCTCTAGAAGATTTATGGGAGGAGATAAATAAGAAGTACACAGGATAGAGTATATATAGGATGGTACATTGCACCCAGATTCACTAGAGTATTAAAGCATCCAATGTTTTACTACTGGGCTTATATCCCAAAGAGATCATAAGGAAGGGAAAGGGATCTGAGCACAAATGTTTGTGGCAGCCCTCTTTATAGTGGCTAGAAACTGGAAACTGAGTGGATGCCCATCAGTTGGAGAATGGTTGGGTAAATTGTGGTATATGAATGTTATGGAATATTATTATTCTGTAAGAAATGACCAACAGGATGATTTCAGAAAAGCCTGGAGAGACTTACACGAACTGATGCTGAGTGAAATGAGCAGGACCAGGAGATCATTATATACTTCAACAACAATACTATATGATGACCAGTTCTGATGGACCTGGCCATCCTCAGCAAGGAGATCAACCAAATCATTTCCAATGGAGCAGTAATGAACTGAACCAGCTGCACCCAGAGAAAGAACTCTGGGTGATGACTAAAAACCATTACATTGAATTCCCAATCCCTATATTTATGCCCACCTGCATTTTTGATTTCCTTCACAAGCTAATTGTACAATATTTCAGAGTCTGATTCTTTTTGTACAGCAACGGTTTGGTCATGTGTACTTATTGTGTATATAATTTATATTTTAATATATTTAACATCTACTGGTCATCCTGCCATCTGGGGGAGGGGGTGGGGGGGTAAGAGGTGAAAAATTGGAACAAGAGGTTTGGCAATTGTTAATGCTGTAAAGTTACCCATACATATAACCTTAAATAAAAGGCTATTAAAAAAAAAAAATGCTCAAAGCCACACCAAAATAAATAAATAAATAAATAAAGCATCCAATGCTTATACAAGCATTGCTATTATACAAGTTGCTATCACTTCCAATAAATTTGGAACCATTTTGCCTATATGCCTAGCACTGTTCTGGATACTGTGAGAAATGCAGAAGTTAAAAAACTTGGTCTCTACTATCAAGTATCTTGCAGCCTAATAAGAGTGACAAGACATACAGATGAATAGGAAATAATGAACCAGTTAGAGAACAACAGAAAAAAATTATGAAATCAAGTACCATCTGGTACTGATTAAATGAAGGAATTCAAAAAAGGGAAAATCGGTGTAGTCTCAAGTTCATCCCAACAGCTAAATAACAGTGAACAAAATTAATGTACTAATATAGTTAGAACATATGTACTCTGTTGTCTGTTTCCCTGTGGATCAACTTGTGAAGTGCCTATGAAAAAGATAAAATCTATTCTATCCTATACTATACTCATTGCTCAGAGCAAGCAATTTTAATCTATACAAGCTCTCCCGTCCCCTTCCCCACCCAACTGCATTGTTGTTATATATAAGAAAAGAAAGGAACACGAAGCACCTGCTATGTGACAGGTACTGAACGGCTCAGACTTTTACTGATATTATTTCATTTGATCATTATAACAACCCTAGGAAGTGTGTGCTGTTATTATCCCCATTTTACAGTTGAGAAAACTGAGGCAAACAAAAGTTAAGTGACTCATGCAAAGTCACACAGGTAGTACAGTCTGAGACGGTATTTGAATTGAGGAAGGGTTTTTTTTTTTAATTTTATTTATCTTATTTTGATTTTAAGAAATAAAACAAGTATTTCTATAACCACATAATAGAAAAATATAAAGATGATTACACACAAAACTGCAAATCTATTATTTATAACTTGCTATTCCTTTTAAATATATAATAAAGTTATCATGTAATTATTTTTCATTTTTCCCCTCCCACCTCATACTAGAGATGGCTACCATTAGACACAAAAGTATATGTTTGTGTATTTGTTTGTGTGTGTGTGTTTCAAATCATATATATATATATATATATATATATATATATAACATATATATGATAAAAATATGTATCAGTTATTTCTCTGGAAGCAGATAGCATCTTCCTTCATAGGTCCTTTGTAGTTAATTTGAGTATTTATAATGGTCAAAATGACGTATTCACTCCCAGTTGTTCTTTTTAAAATATATATATGTGTATGCATGTATTGACCCCAAATTTTTTATTAAAGATTTTTATTTTCAAAACATATGCATAGATAATTTTTTTTTGGCTGAAGCAATTGTTGTTAAATGACTTGCCCAAGATCACACAGCTAGGAAGTGTTAAGTGTCTGAGATCAGGTTTGAACTCAGGTGCACCTGACTTCAGGGCCGGTGCTCTATCCACTGTGCCACCTAGCTGCCTCTGCTTAGGTAATTTTTAACATTCACCTTTGCAAAACCTTGTGTTACAATCTTTTTCTCCCTCCCTTCTTCTCATCCCTTTCCTAGATGGTAAGTAGTTCAACATATGTTAAACATGTGCAATTTTTCTATTTATATTTCCACAATTATCATGTGCACAAGAAAAATCACATCAAAAAGGAAAAAAAAAATTAAAAAAGCAAACAAACAACAACAAAAAGAGTGAAAATACTATTCTGTGATTCACATTTAGTCTCTACCAATCTCTCTCTAGGTACAGATGGCTCTTCATCAGAAGACCATTGGAACTGGCTTGAATCCTCTCATTATTAAAGAAAGCCACATCCATCAGAATTGATCATTGAATAATCTTGTTGTTGCTGTGTATAATGATCTCCTGGTTCTACTCACAAAGTTGTTCTTAAAACAACATTGCTATTACCATATATAATGTTCTCTTAATCCTGCTCATTTTGCTCTCCGTTATTTCATGCAAGTCTATTCGTGTTTTTTAATAAGATCATCAAGCTCATTATTTCTTATAGCACAATAGTATTCCATGATGATCATATCCTATAACTTGTTCAGCCATTCCCCAATTGATAGGCATCCTCACAATTTCCAGTTCTTTACACCACAGAGAAAGCTGATATAAATATTTTAGAACATATAGGTTCTTTTCCTCTTTCTCTAATCATCTTGGGAAACAATATAGGCACTTTAAAAACTCTTTGGGCATAGTTCCAAATTGTTCTCCAAAATGGTTAAATTGTTTCATAGTTCTACCAACAGTGAATTAGTGTCCTAATTGTTCCATATTCCTTCTAACAATTATCATTTTCCCTTTGATCATATTAAATAACTTGATAGGTATAAAATGATATCACAAGGTTATTTTGATTTATATTTCTCTAATCAATAATGATCTAGAGCATTTTTATAGGACTATAAATTATTTTGAATTCATTGGTAAATGGCCTATTCATAGTCTTTGACCATTGACTAATTGAGGAATGATTCGGACTCATAGATTTGACAAAATTCTATATATATTTGAAATGTGATACCGTTATTTGAGAAATTGCCTATAATATCTCTTCCCCAATTTTCTGTATTTCTTGATCTTTGTTACATTTACTTTATTTGTTTAAAACATCTTAAATTTGATTAATTTTAATTAAATTATCTATTTTATATCTTACACTGTTCTCTTGTTTATTCATACATTGCTCACATATCCATAAGTGTTGTGTCCTGCTTTCTAGAGCCTCCATGCCAGGGTGGTTAAAACATACCATCTTAGTGGAGGAGTGAAGAGGCAAGACTCCTGAGGATGGTGGAAATATGGAGTCCATTTATTCCCAGTTCTTTCCCCTTTTTATACCCTAATACCCTTATGTAACCAAAACACATTGCATATGCACTAAGTATATATTGCACATGTGAGACCACATGAGCGACTTACTATTGTATGTAGTTTGCCACCGGGTATCACTCTGCTTCAGTTTCAACATAGGTTGTCACCACCTCCTGACTTCTCAGGAAGGCTGAGAGCCCTCCCTTAAGAGATGGAGAGCCAAACCAGACATTGTTAGCAGGTTCCCCCTGGGCTGAAGGTTCTTATACCTTACCCTGAGTTTCCCCACTGTCTGTGACCCTCTACACATAAGTCTGATGGGTAATTTTTTCCATGTTCTTCTAATTTTCTTATATCTCTCTTTCTCTCTAGGTCACCTATACATTTTGATCTCATCTTGATAAATAGTGTAAGGTCTATAATTGGTCTTTGCCCATTTTCTGCCAGATTCCTTTCCAACTTTCCCAACAATTTTTACCAAATAATGAATTCTTATCATCAGAACTTAAATCTTCACACTGGTCAAGCACAAAGTTACTAAAGTCTTTTGCTGCTATAAGCTGTATTTCTGCTATGTTCCACTGATCTACCTACCCTTCTATTTCTTAGTCAGTACCAGATAGTTTTGATAATTACTGCCTTATAATATAATTTAAGATATGGCACTAATTAACCTTCTTTCCTCTACATTTTTATCAATTTCTTTAATGTTTTTGACCTTTCATTTTTCCAAATGAATTTTGTTATTATTTTTCTAGCTCAATCAAAAGAAATGGGGGGAGGTAATTTAACTGGAATGGCATTGCATATATAAATTAGTTTAGGCAAAATTGTTATTTTTATTTTATTGATCCTGACTACCTATGAACCATTAATATATCTCCAATTATTTAAATCTGATCTTATTTGTATAAAAAGTTTTTTACAATTTGTTCATATAGTTTCTGGGTCTGTTTTGGCAGGTGTATTTTCAGGCACTTTACACTAGCTAGAGTTATAGTAAGTAGAGATCTAGAGTTATAGTAAGTAGAGAGATACTCTATCTGTTCTTGCAGGGTTTTGTTTGTGAAGATAAGAATGCTGATGATTTATGTGACTCTACTTTATATCTTGCTATTTTACTAAAATTATTAATTGTTTCAACTAATGTTTTAGTTAAGCCTTTGGAATTTTTCAAGTATATTATCAAGTATATTAACAGACAATAGTCTGTTAAAAATAATTTTATTACCTCATTATCTATTCTGATTCTTTCTATTTCTTTTTCTTTTCTTATTACAAATGCTAGGATTTTCAGTACAATATTGAATAATATTGATGACAGTAGGTATCCTTATTTCACATCAGGCAGGTCTTCTTGACTCCAAACAGAGTTTCAACTACTCTGTCATCTAACTGCTACGTCAATCTATATTACTCTAGATTCTAATTATAAAAACTCTTGTGATTCAATAAATCATTTCTTTCTTTTTTTTTTTAACTGTTTTTTTATTATAGCTTTTTATTTACAAGATAGATGTATGGGTAATTTTTCAGCATTGACAATTGCAAAACCTTTTGTTCCAATTTTTCCCCTCTTTCCCCTACCCCCTCCCCCAGATGGCAGGTAGACCAATACATGTTAAATTCAATAAATCATTTCAAAACACTATAGAAGACTGAGAGTAGGCTGAATTTCTTTAATTTCACCATAACATATATGCTGCTGTAAGAAAAAAAAGTAATTCATGATTATTCATTACAATTAATCATTTAAAACAATACATATTTAAATCCCTGTGTAACACCTGGGAATAATAAAAGCTGCTGTCATATAAATTGCTTCTGCTATCCTTGGCTAGTGAAATATTGATAGTGCTCATTATCAGTTGATTAGCCATTGATTAATGAATTCTTAATGAAAATAACAACCCATGAAACAAAGAAAAATACAAAATGTCTGTCAGTCCAGGGTGGCCCACTTCCAGTTCTGCAGTGATGATGGCAGAGTAAAGAAATGGATTAGTAAATCCTCATAATCACTCCACTTTTAGACCATCCATGAAGATTAATTTTATTGTTTATGGGATATCAAAATAGGAGGTCTTATTTAATAATCAAATTGATATACTAGAGGAAATGAATGTATCAACATTTACATTCTTATTACAAATGAAACCAGAAGACACAAGGCAGTCGTAACTAACTAGTTCTCCTTGGAAAGGCAAATAAGGAGTTTCTGGGAGTGCCTTTACTGGGCCTGTTTTCCAAAGAGATCATAAAAAAGTGAAAAGATCCACATGGGCAAAAATGTTTGTAGCAGCCTTTTTTATAGTGGCAAGAAACTGGAGACTGAATGGATGCCCATCAGTTGAGAAATGACTGAATAAGTTATGGTATATGAATGTTATGGAATATTACTGTTCAATAAGAAATAATCAACAGGATGATTTCAGAGAGGTTTGGAGAGAGGTCTGACACTTAGTGAAATGAGCAGAACCAGGAGATCATTGTACACGGCAACAACTTATACGACAATCAATTCTGATGGACAAGGCTCTTTCCAATAATGAGATAATTCAGGTCAATTCCAATGACCTTGTGATAAAGAGAGCCATCTACACCCAGAAAGAGGATTATGGGAACTGAGTATGGATCACAACATAGTATTTTCACCTTTCTTGTTGCTGTTTGCTTGCATTTTGTTTTCTTTTTCATGTTTTTCCTTTTTGATCTGATTTTTCTTATGTAGCAGGATAATTGTAGAAATATGTATAAAAAATTGCACTTGTTTAACATATATTGGATTACTTGCCATCTTGGGGAGGGGGGTGAGGGGTGGGAAGAAAAAAAATTGAAACAAGATTTTTCGAAGATGAAAGTTGAAATTTATCTGTGCATATGTTTTGAAAAGCTTTAATCAGCTTTAATCAAAAAAAAAAAAAAAAATTTCAGGTTCCTCCCCTGAAAAGCAACCAGAATATCATTTATTGGAACAATTGGTCATTTTGCCTTATAATGCTATGTGATAATGCAAAGGGTCTATCATGAACACAAGTGCAACATCTATCCCAGATGATTAAAGAGATGTAACTGGGATTAACAAACTATCTAGAATGCCACACTTGTTATCTTGAGGAAATCTGTAGATCTCGGGAATTAGGAGTCTAGTCATGGCTGGGTATGGCACATAATAAGTGCTTAATAGATGTTTGTTGACTATTGTGTTGTCAGACTATTGTCTGACCTGCCCAGAGTCACACATCGAGAGAGTGGAACAGCTTAAATTTTAACCCAGGCCTTCTATGTAAGTACAATGTTCTTTTCAGTTATAGTACAATGCCTGTGATAGGATATTGACTTCCTTATATATTTCAACAGAAAATCTCCTCCATACATCGGATTGAGTTTGATATATTCTTGACTTCTAAGCTAAGGGATCCTTGATTTTAGGGGGCTTTTATTTGCTATAAGTTAGAGATATGGATAAAAAGGCTATCCTTCATTGGTCAAGAGACAGTGACCATAGAATCAGGCTAGAGTTCTTGTAGTTTCAGTTCCATCACAACAATTCAACAAAAGTATTAAACTTCTATTTTATATATGGCAGGGAAGAATATAGTCTCTGCCTTCAAAAAGTTTAGTTAATAAAGAGATGGATAAATAAATGCAAAATATATACAAGATAATAAAGATAGTTCATGAGTTAGGAAGTTAAAGAAAAGCTCATGTAGAATAGGACACCAGAGCCATGTGTTGAAGAAGACTAGAGATTCTGAAAGACAGAAGTGAGGAGAGTCCAAAGCAGATGTGGAAAGCATCTGTGCAAAGATATAGAGCTGGGAGGTACAATATCATGAATGAGGAACAGCTAGCAGGCCATTTTCATTACAGTGAATATAGTAATGTACATGAAAGGGAATAATATGAAATAATGCTACGCCTGCTTCCTGGAACATACTCAGAGATATCTAGGAATAGAATTTAGTTCTGTCCAAGGAAGTTATTCTACTCTTTTCATCTTAAAACAGCTTTACCAGAAGTTGAGTCTGAGAACTAAGCTTTGCCTATTCAGGGTATTGGAATCACTTAGGTCCCTCATTCCACTTCATTCTACATCACTACCAGGAGGGTTGGCTGGATTAGTTTCCCTACTTGGAAAACATAGTTTAGGATTTTTGGTTTCCAATTCCTGTTCCATTGTTTGATTTATCATTAGGGTCTACTCTGAAAAGCAGAGTTGATTTTTCATAAACTGAACTTATCCTGAATTTTCTGGGCTCAGAGATCATAGCGGTGTGTTGGTAATATCAAGGGAAAAACAAGAGTTGAAATATCATCTCCATTAGGATTTTGCTATGGGGCTCTGGAGAGCCTTTTGCTGAGGTCTGGATTGTATTTTTGCACTTGGTCATAATTTTAGCATCCAAGAGTATATTAGACAGGATAAACTGTTCACCAAATGTCTCTAGATCCCCTTTCTCCTTTACTGTGGAGACCCTGAGCACTCCGGCCAACAGTGAAAACTTGTATGAACTTGCCTGAACTCAGCCTAAAAGAATTAGGCTGCCAACCTAAAAAACACAAATATTTAGAAAAACAAACTCTAAGCCCTTACATTTTGATACTCCTTTCCCCAATGTTCCCCAAACATTTTCACATGTATTGTTTTTGAGTGAATCTTACAATTATCCTATTGGGTAGATATGGTGGATATTAATCCTATTAGGAAGGGAGAGAAAATTAAATGGCACAGAGAATTGAACCTTGAATTTGGAAAAGGAAGACCTGAATTCAAATCCTGCCCGGAGTACTTAATACTTTAAACAAGTCACTAAACTTTCCTCAGTAAATGGGAATAATAGTAACACCTAACTCCCAGGGCTGTAGTGAGAATCCAATGAGGTAGTGTAAAGGGCTTTGCCTATCTTAAAGTGCTTTAGAAATGCTAGTTATTAGCTTATTATCTATTTTTGATGAATGGAATCCATTTATAGTGGATGGAGTGCCAAACTTGGAATCAGGAAGAACTAGACTTAAATTCTGTGTCTGACCCTTACTGTATGACCATGGGCAAATCATCTCCCTTCAGCCTCAGGCAATCTCTATTTTACATACTACTCAGTCCCACAAAGCTGACCTCTATACTATTTAGTCAATAAACTATTTATTAAGCACTTACTATGTATGGGGTGTTCTATTTAGAACAGGAAATACAAAGAAAGGCAAAAGACTGGCCCTGTCTTCCAGAAGCTCACAATCTAATAGGGAAAGATAATGTAAAAATAAGCTAAAAAGGGAGAGGGAGGGACAGAGAGATAGAAAAGGGCACCCAAGCTGCAGCTGAGTGGGAGATGATGAGGTCACAATACTGGGCCCTTTCCTTTAATGAAGGATCTGGGAGGAGACATTCCTTATAGAAGACTTCTCATTTCCCCTTTCCATGCTTTTGCACAAGCTGTATCCCATGTCCACTTTTTTTTTTTTGATCCATTTTTCTTTTTCTTTATCTTCTTCAAATCCCTAGCATCAAGCCATTTACCAGTTAATAAATGACCAAAGAATATGAACAGGCAGTTTTCAAAGGAAGAAAACCAAGGTATTGATGTGGGAAAGATTCCAATCTTTGATTCCCAACCCCCCCTAGCTAATGTAAATTACCCTTTGACTCACAAATCCTGGTCCCTTTGAATTCCAATAGAAGATCCGGACCTGTCTCAGCCCCACCCGGATTTGAGCCAACTTTGGGGCAACACCCCAAAGCCCCTCGAGCTAAGTCTCCCACTTAAAAGGGCCACGCTAGGAACCCCTCTTTGCAGAGATTCCAAACATGGTCGCCATGTGAGGACCCTCTGTCCACTGGACCCTCTGTCCAGTGCCCTCCTTATCTCTATCTTCACCTATCTCCTTCTTCTAAACTCAGTAATAAACCTCTTTTATCAATCTAGCTCTCTGGGCCAATAAATGCTTTTATTGGGAAACGTGCCACTACTAGACCTCATATCCTTGCGCGGAATCCAAGGGGGTTGCAGGGAAACTCTGTTTGACTTCCTGTACCCCAAACCTGCCACTAGACCTTAATATTCTCAATTTCCATGAAAACCTACTTCCATCATGTCTTTTGGCCAATAATATTGCATTACATTCACATACCATAATTCTTTTAGTCATTTCAATATGTAATCACCCTTTTAGTTTACATTTTGTGGCTATGTGTGAACTAGAGAAACATTACATCACCATGCTAAGTATTAAGTATATATGTAAACTAGAGAACCATCATCTCATCAATTCCATTGAGTTTACACCTTGTTTCAAGTATACTTCTCCAGACTTCCAGCCCTCTACACTTTCTAATAACAATCAGTTGACATCAAAGAACTTTCACAAAGGGATATTTATTTAACAGATTAATAAAAATAGAAGCATAAAAATAAATCCTCCAAATTGTGGAGCACTTTTTCCTCTGTATCCACTTGGTCCCTGAAGAGAGTAAATTTAAGCATGAAATAAGTACAAAGCACAAACATATGTAAGGAACATTTGACTGAGAGGTACCTTTTAAATTCTCTCTTTGGGAGTCCTTTTCTCCCTTTAAAGGTTCCAAACCAAGTCAACTTTGTGGAAGGGTACTCCCTGATTTAGCTCAGCTAGCTCCCTGAAGGATTCAGTACGTTGGCTGACATGTTAGAGTACCGTTGGACTGTGTTAAGCAATTTGCTTCTGAAGGCTGACTCTTCATCACACTCAGTCAATGATGCTATCAACTCAGGTGATTGTGGAGGGGATCTTGGATGATTCTTTTGCTTTTTGAAGCTTACATGGTTGTAACCAAATATATTTTGTTGCAGGAAGTTTATTCATCTAAGAGCAGGAAAAAAATTAACACAACAATAAGTGGGCAAATGGAATGTTCAAAGCCACTACCCCTCCCCTCAGCTAGAGATAGTGTAATGCGGAAGAAACTGAGCAAGACAGAGATTAGAGACCAATTCAATAGTTTATTAAATGGAGAGAAATACTGGGACCAATGGATCCATGGTTGATCCCAGGGCCCCCAGTATCGGGATAGCAAGCTTTTTAATAGAATAACAAGAACATTGGCATAATGGAGGTACCTAGGTGGGGATAACCTAATGGAGGGAGGTTACTGATATTTTAATGACATCTAAAATGGATAAAAAACCTTTATCTTGTCAAATATTAAGAAGGAATGTCTATAAAATCTTTATTTCAAACATTAAGAGGGAAAGGTTATAACCTAAGGCAGAATAATTAAATAGGACAATTGGAGAAACTGGGTCACAACATTAAAAGGGAACTTTGGCACAATAGTAGTTGTTATTTCAATTGCCATCATGAAGGAACATAGCAAAAATGAGACTAAGGGAAGAGTATATTAATCCTCTTAAATGCAAATTCAATTTGATTCTGTCTAGTTCTTCCCACACAGAAACCAATTAAAAAACAGGTCAATACAGTACTAGCCCATTAGTCAATCATATCTGGAAAAAGGCTCACCAAATTATGCATAAAATTGGATTAAAACCATAATAAACTATTATACATGCTAGAAACAATCCACCAGAATAGGAATATCTGTATGTGCTTTAAGGAATAGGTTCTTGTTAGCCAGTTCCCCATGGCACTGATGGTGAAACTGAGGTACAGAGGGTTAATTTTTTTGTTTGTGGCCATACAACTAAATGGTACCAGGACTATGACTAAAATATCAGATTTATTATGCTTCATCACAAGAAAAAAGTCATTCTGGAAATCCATATTCAGAAAATGTTAATCAGTGAGATAATATTTAAACAATTATCTTGATCATTAAACAAAAGGAAAGATTGCTGGCAAAGAGCTTGAGTACTAATCTTGCTTCTAATACCTACTATTTATGTGGCTTTAGACAAGCTAATTTCTCTGGGCTCATTTATAAACCTCAATTATAAAATAAAAGGTTAACTAGATAATTTTTAAGTTCTCTTCCAGTTCTAAATTTATATGCAAGACACTTTTACAGGAGATTAGTAATTAGTCTTTTTAATTGATCAATTTTCTTAAAACCTTTAAAGCAGTGGTGTAGACACAAACAAGTATATCTCATAGCTTCTACTTGTTTACTTGTCCAAGGGAGCAAATAAGTAGGTCTTTGTTTCCCTTCTCTACTCTCCTTCTTCAATCTTCCCCCAAAGACTGGCCACTTTTAGCTTTCCCACTTTGCTAAGTGGAGAATCACCAACCAAATCCTGGCTCTACCACTTACTACCCATATGTCCAAGGAAGTTATTTAATCTCTTGGGGTCTAAATTTCTTCAAGTGTGAAATGAGGGGATGGGACCAGATAAATCCTGTGAAATCTTCCCATCTTACCTCTATGACCCTTTGATCTTAGCAAGCAGTGAGGACAGGATATTAAAATATGATGTCTTTTTTTTTTTTTTTTTTTTTTTTAAGGCTGGACTGGGAGTTAGAAGATCTTGGTTCTGCTCCCAGATCTGTGATTAATCAGTCCAATAAGTGAAGAAGTCACTTCACCTTTCCCAGCCTTGATTTCCCCATCTGTAGAATAAAGGGTTTGGACAAGTTGATCTCTAAAGGCTCTTAATAGCACTAAATTTCTGTGATTTTCTATTGGGTGCAGGATCAAAGAGACATACATTAGAAAAATTTGCTCTTAGAGATAGTATGAATAATGCTGTTACTTTAGTGGCAAAGGAATTGAAATCGATGAGAAATTGTGATGGTTTTTATTTTATTATTTTTTTATTTTTTAAAGACAAAGAGAAGTTGTCAAAGGATTAGCTTTCTCATTTCTTGGTTATTCTCCAGCAAGGATCTGGAGAAGGTTTGATGAAATATTCTTCTTTTGAAAAAATTCATTTAATAACATTTCACCAAGCAAGACCAAAGGCAATTCCTAGAAGCCTTCCTTTGGAAAAGAGACTGTTTAATTCTTCCAGTTCCCAATGAAAGATGGATGGCAGGAAGCAAATGGCCAAAAAAATAAAAAAAGCACTATATGTGCTTTGGGACTTCTGTTCAGATGAACTGCTAAAATAATAACTACCCCTTTGGTTTTGGAAAAGTTTGCTTTTTAAAATAACGATTCTTATGCAATTAAAATGCAATTATTTCCTCAGAACCTGGCAAAAATAAGTTTCTTGTTCAACACTATGTGTTCTGATAATCCCACTGTGGTAGGCAGACACCATTGAGGAATGCTGTGTACTTAGCTGAGATCATTCCTCTAATTCAGAAATGCTTAAGATTCCTGTTCAAGATTTCTTTTCCTGAGGGAAAGAAAAGATTTTAAGCTTCACAAAATAGTTTCTAACTTTGTTCCATGTTAAATTTTATTTGGCTTTGTTTCAGAAACATTTATTTTTCTTGTTATTTGACTAGGTTTTTCCATAAATCCAAATGCATTTGGCTATGCAATATTTTTTTTTTCTTTTTCTTTTTGGTTAACATTATTTCCTGCATGGTCCTGCCTAGTGAACACAGCTGTTATGAGCAGACTTCTCCCATGAAAATTAATCAAGCAAGATGATTTAAACAGGACTCTATATTTCTGCATTTCTAAAAACATACAATGGCAGAATACATCTGACTCTAGGTAAAAACTATGAAATGGTCTTCATTGACCAGTCTTTCTCACCTGAAATTTTCTTCTCCCTTTCAGTCCATTTTTATCCTTTTCCCCCAGCACTCCTCACAAAATATAAGGCTCTGAATTTATCCCATTTCTATTATAAAAATCTAGTCCTAAATCCTATCCCCTTAAGGAATCTATGCTCCCTGATTGAGAATTTATCTCTGATAGATAAGGATTGAGCTTATGAATAAGGCTAATGGTGGGAATATAAGGCACCATAAGGATAATAATATCTAGCAGTTTTATAGCACTTAAAAGTTTAGAAAGTGCTTAGGTAAATGTTAGGGATTATCTTTGCATGTATTTTGAAAAATAAAAAGCTATTATTATTTTTAAAAAAATTTAGAAAGTGCTTTACATATGTTATTTCATTTAATTCTCACAATTATCATCTCCTTTTGGATCCAAGGACTATAGTGTTCAATAAGAATCATTACATTCCTGATTTTTTATTTGTCCTACTGGTCTCTCTGCTGTTTTCCTAGCAGTTCATAACTATGTCTTATTATTAGTGTATTCCTATTGGCACCAATGAACCAATGATAATTTCTTTTTTTTTTTAATTAAAGCTTTTTATTTTTCAAAATATATGCATGGATAATTCTTCAACATTAACCCTTGTAAAACCTTGTGTTCCAATTTCCCTCCCTTTCCCTATCCCTTCCCCTAGAAGTAGTCCAATATATGTTAAACATGGTAGAAATGTTAAATCCAATATATTCATACATATTTCCATAATTACCTTGCTGCACAAGAAAAAGTAGATCAAACTGGAAAAAATGAGAAAGAAAATAAAATGCAAGCAAATAACAAAAAGAGTGAAATTGCTATGTTGTAAATCACATCTAGTTCCCATAGTCCTCTCTCTGTGTGCAGATGGCTCTCTTCATCACAAGGTCATTGGAACTGATTTGAATCATCTCATTGTTGAAGAGAGCAAAGTCCATCAGAATTGATCATTGTTTAATCTTGTTGTTGTTGTGTATAATGATCTCCTGTTTTTGCTCATTTCACTTAGCATCAGTTCATGTAAATCTCTCCAAGCCTCTCTGTATTCATCCCACATGTCATTTTTTACAGAACAATAATGTTCCATAATATTCATATACCACAATTTATTCAGGCATTCTCCAATTGATGGGCATCCACTCAGTTTCCAGTTTCTGGCCACTACAAAGAGGCTTGCCACATACATGTCCCTTTCCCTTCTTTAGTATCTCTTTGGGGTAAAAGCCCAGTAGAAACACTTCTGGGTCAAAGGGTATGCACAGTTTGATAACTTTTTGAGCATAGTTCCAAATTGCTCTCCAGAATGGCTGGATGTATTCACAATTCCACCAACAATGTATGTGTCCCAGTTTTCCCACATCCCCTCCAGCATTCAGCATTATCTTTTCCTGTCATCTTAGCCAATCTGAGAGGTGTTAAATCAATCATAATTTCAAAGAACTCATGATGAAACATGATGATCACCTCCTGACAAAGAGAAGTAGTGGATTAAGAATATAAGATAATATGTGTGTGTTTGAGTGTCTGTGTGTATGTGCACACATACATGTTCAGCTATTCAGTTGTATCTGTCCATGGGGTTTTCTTAGCAAAGATACTAGAATGATACCTAATATTGGTAATCTAAGGATCTTTCTACTGAATTATCTTTGTGCATTCCTTCCTTCCCTCCTTCCTTATGTTCTTAAAATATTTATTAAAAACACCCTATTAGATGAGATCATCTTTTGCAATTAATGAGTACTGAACACAATGGGATCTTGTATTCTCTAACTTTTTCATCAATTATATAACCATTTCCTTCTCTAATGTTTCTCCACTTTACAGATGAGGAACTGAAGCAATTAGGGATTGAGTGACTTGCCCTGCATCACACAGCTAATAAATATCTGAGGCCAGGTTTTAATTCAAAATTTCTTGACTCCAGGTACAGTGCTCTATCCACTGCCCCACCTAGCTGCTCAATAAACACACTTGTACATATATATACATACACATACATATATATACATACAAATGTGTACACATATATCTTAAGTTTTTTTTTTTTTTTTTTTTTTTTGCTTAACTACATATGTTTGCTACAAGAACTTTGGGGGTTTTTTTAATTAAAAATTATTTTCAATGGGATTTGGAGTTGGAAGGGAGAGAAGGCATACTTTAGTCAACTGGAAAAAATAATTAAAATATGTGATGAAAAATGTAACAAGGAATAATCTGGGGTCACTGAAAACAGTACACAATTTTCCAAATGTGGTCCAACTTGCTCTCCTCTTCCTATTTAATTCTGGACCCAGTTCAGAGTCTGTTTTCAGTGTCCATCTGAGATTTGCATGCTGATTAATTTCATGGACCAACATTATTTTTTCCCCCTGAGGCAATTGGGGATAAGTGACTTGCCCACGGTCTCATTGCTAGGAAGTATTATGTGTCAGAGGTTAAATTTGAACTCAGATCCTCCTGACTTCAGGACTGGTGCTCTATCCACTATGCCACCTAGCTGCCCCAACAAATAATTCTTTAAAAATTATTATTTGAAAGAAATATAATTTAGATCATTGAGAATGATAATCATATCCTCTCAATCTACTTAACAAAATTCTAGCACAAGTGAAAGAGACTATGAGATAGTCAGTTTTTGCCCCTTTCAGACTCCAAGTGGTTGCATTCACAGTCTCGAATGGTTCACCCCAAGTGTGCTTTCCAGCCAGCCATCCTGCTTCTGCTTCCTCCAACTAAAAAATCCCATTTTCCACCTCTATGCATTTGTACAGGTTATGTCTCCTCTCTCTGAAAGATATTACTATTTCACCTCTTCTTAAATTCCCTAATTTCCTTCAAAGCCCATCACTGCTGTGAAGGCTGAGCCTCCTAATTAGTACTCTCCCTCCTCATATTATCTTGTATTTACTTATCTGTATACACATTCTATCTACCTATGGAATGTAAGTTTTCTTCAAGACAGGTTCTGTTTCCTTTTTCTTTGTATTCCCACTTTCTAGCACAGTGCTTTGTACTGAATAAAGACTTGATCATGTTTGTTGACTGGAACTGAATTATCATTTCATTATAGTTTTGATATGATATACTGCCAAAGCATTGACTATGATATCCCTTGACGAATTCTTTCTTTGACATATATGAGTCATAGTTCCTCAGGCCTTTCACTTCCAATAATAACTCCCTTGGAAAACCAGTAATTCCTAAAAAGTCTTAGTAAGCTTTCCATCAAAATTATCAAGATCAATGGATTTTTCTTTTCTTTTTTTTTTCTCCCTCCTTCCCTTCCTCCTGTTCACACAGGAGAACTCCTGAAATGGACGGGAGCCACCTGACAGTGGTTGCTGGAGATCCAACCTAGAATGGGTCTCCTTTTGTGAGAGGATGATACAAGGAGACTGAGAGACTGTTGGTGTTTTCTGACCTCTCTGACTAAGAGGCCTTTGCATTATCTGACCTCTCTCCTCTTCCTTCTGCCTCCAATTTATCTAATTCCCAGTCTGCAACATCTATGTCAGCAAAGGCTGCCTTGCAATTCCTTCAGATACTATGATCCATAGCTGTGGAGGCTCTCAGAGAATTGATCTATCCCTTAACACTTCCTTCCCTCCTTCTTCCCTTCCTTCCTTTCTTCCTTCCTTCTTTCCTTCCCTCCTACCTTCCCTTCTTCTTTCCTTCTTTCCTTCCCTGCTACCTTCCCTTCTTCTTTCCTTCTTTCTTTCCCTCCTACCTTCCCTTCTTCTTTCCTTCCCTCCTACCTTTCCTCCTCCCTCCTTCCCTCTCTCCCTTCCATCTCTCCTCCTTCCCTCCTTCTTTTCCTCCCTCCCTCCCTCCCTTCTCTCCCTCCCTTCCCTCTGTCCTTCCTTCCTTCTCTCCTTCCTTCCCTCTTTCCTTCCTCCCTCCCTTCCTTAAAAAGAGGATCTTATTTGGTCTGAAACAAAGACAGATGTCAATCCAGAAAAATTTTAAAGTAAGCTATAGGCTAAGACCCTCAGTCTGAAAATGTACAAGAATGTGACAAAGAAGAGCTCATCTGTGGGAGCTATTTTGGAATCTACAGGAAAGTTTTTGTCAGCATTCAGAAGCATTTGAAATTGAAAAAATGCATTTTATTAGATCGGAAGAAAAATCCATTTGCTTAGACCACTTATAATAATATATATAATAATATATAATAATATATATTATATATTAATATATAATATATATAATAATATATAATATAATAATGCTGGCAGGAAAATTTTTTATTATCAAATGTAAAATAAGCATGAAACACTCCTGCTGAGACCTTTAGAAATAAGTTCCTTACAAAATCTTTCCTGAAATGGGAACATCTAGAGAAATTCCTGGCCTGTATATCAATTTATCTGTTATTGTTGTTCTTATTGTGTGTATGTATGAGACAGACTGAAAGATAAAGGGAAACGGACAGAGAGTCAGAGAGACACAGAGAACAAGAAAGAAGTAGAGAGGAGGAAGTAAAAGAGACAGAGACAGAGATTTGTAATCTCATTAGTTGCTTTCTTCATTTAGCATGATCATAGGTCTGAAATTTACAGAAAGGTATGACACAGATCACTGGACCATCTCCTCAAGGACAAAGACACTTTGTTTTTTTCTTCCACTTATTAACTCTAATTCACATCCTACAACTAAAGGAAAGTAAGAATGTTGTTCTGGGAAGTGAACTCAAATTCTAATCTCAGTTTTGAAGCCTGATTGGTGGTCATTTTGTCTTCATTTAATGTGACACAGGGTGGCCAATCACACTTTTCTTCCAGGGATATGAACACATTCACTATTTGGGATCTGTCCTCATCCTGCCCTCACCCTAGCAGTTTGAAGATTACCACATAAATTCTCTTAAGGTCCTAGAAGTAGCTCAGTCAGAGAGAATTGCCATTTTAGTTATCAATCCCCTGCTAATGTGCTTCAATTTATACAAAACTAGCTAGCTACTCACCATGATAGTACATTTAGAGGCAGCTGGGTAGTGCAATGGATAAATCAATCACTAGATCTAGAGTCTGACAGATCTGAACTCTAATTCATTTTTAGACACTATCAGTGCCATCCTGGCCAAGTTAACCTCAGTTTCTTCATCTGTAAAATAGGAATAATAATAGCACCACCTTGTTGTGAGGACCAAATGAACTTTACAAACCTTAAAGTACTATGTAAATACTAGCTGTTATTGTTTAGATTTTAACATAATTATTTACTTGGCAATAAGAAAAAATCAATAATAGGCATTTATCTATTAAAGCAAATGCAGGAATAACAGACATGTCATAGTCCACATATAAGCTTGAGTCCATTCTCTCACTCTTGCACTCAATAGCTACAGGTGAGAGTGGGTCACACTCCTATAGAAAGCTGCAAGGAGGCACATGCATGAAAAAAGGATCCATGTGCTCTGAGTAACTCACAACTCTGAAAATATAAACTTTAGTGTCTTCTAGTTTTATCTCAGAGACTGTTCATAAAAGTTCCTTGATAAACTTAACTTATGTGTTAAATATATGCTTTCATTTTAAAATTGAACTGATCCACACTGAGATGAGACTAACACTGGCCATTAACATATCAATCAAACTAGACAGAATTCTCAGTGACTTCTCTGAATATATGCTTCCACATAGTTTCTCTGCTTAGTTATGATGAATAACAAAATTCTCATCTTCTTGCTATGATCAAATAAATTTCATTTTGTCTTGTGATCATTGACAATTTTAGTGACAATATTTTCCCAATGATCTGCTTTGAAAAGATCCAGATCTTCATATATACACTATAGAAGCACATTGCTTCTCTCCACACGCACTCAGAATTTGGATTTAGACTAACTTTCTCTCAGAACACTGATATATTTAGGCCACAGACACGTGAACTATCATTCCTTTTTTCTGGAATAAGGGGCCACCAGAAGGACAACCTTTAGGGGCAAAGAATTTAGTGAAGGTGTTACAGTTTCTATGGATTTTACTTGTACAAAATACAAAATAAAATGATTGAAAATTTTGACTTCTCATCCTTTCTGATAGCATTGGTTTTGTCTTGTATTGGTTTACCTGATTTTTCATCACATCTGTAATATCTTTATTTCTTCATCAAATGAACTTCAGGTTATGGAAATAATATCCTGATACAGCAGTATACCCAACTTTTACCCCAAAGATGGGTACAAGCTTCTAGTTTTATAGTTCTACCCCAATGATTTGAATTCCCCGAGGAAGAAAAATCAATTTGGGATTATGATCAAGGCCAACACCTTCCCAATGGACCTACACTGTCTGATGACTCAGAGTAACAGCTTTGGTTAATGTCCAGGTCTTTTGTTTTCTCATTTTTTGATTTAATCTTTGGCTACTATTCTATTTCTGAGATCACAGTTCTTTTCTCCTAAAAAGGCTGGTGCCCAAGAACTGCTTTTCTCTCTCCAGAAGGCTAGATTTTCAGGATCCTCTTCTCTAGAAGATCTTGAAAATATTTGAGACCTTCTCTTTAGGAGGTCTAAGAATTCTCAAATTTAGAACTTCTAATGAGGCAGCTCTAAGATTAGGACTATACCAAAATCCTTTCTTTTCTTTCTAGAAAGCCTGCAAGATATGGATTCCAAAGATGATGTTGCCTTATCTGAAAGTGTGGTAAATCAACTAATCAGAGAGTACAAATATGTATTGCATCCCACCCTACCCATGAAAGCCATTCTTGGGGCTTTTCTCCAACTATAACAACACCTACTTTTCTCTCACATGTCCAAGTCTATCTCCTCCATCCCCTGTGTAAGCTGCTAACCCATCTCTCCCCGCTTTGGAGCCTAATGTTGGTCTTTCAGGACAGCTGTAACACAATCACTACTACCAAGGTATCAATTGCAACATATATATATATATATATATATATATATATATATATATATATATATATATATATAGATGCTATTGGTAAAATTCCTAGCTTCATCCCCAGAATACTTTCCACCCCAAATCACTCTATGGCTGTATCAAATTGCCCCTTGGAGAAGACCTTATGTTCTAGGGTATTGACTGCTGATAAGAGTCCTGCCTCACCTCTTTTTTTTTTTGGGGGGGGTAGATCCAAGTAAGTCTCATTGGATGAGTAGGAATAAATGGGTGGTGATTTACATATAAAATAGAATTGCATTATATTTCTCTCCAAACCTAACATTCTTCTGAATTTCACAATTTTTGTTGAAGGTACCACCAGTCCTCAGGGTCTTAACCCATATTGTCATCTTTTCTCTCACTCACCACAAATATCCAAGCAATTGCCAACTCTTGTCTTTGTCCTTACAACATCTCTTGCATCTCTGCCCCTCTCTACTTACAGAGTCATCCCCTTAGTTCTGCTTTTCATCATCTCTTGCCTGGACTATTCCAAAAGCTTCCTATTTTCCTATTAAGACTCCCCCATTTATAATCCATTTTTCATTTGGTTGCCAAAGTGATTTTCCAGGTTCAGTCATGTCATTCTCCTAAAAAAAAGCTCCAGTATCTCCTTATTACCTCAAGTCAAATATTATTTCATCTTGTATCTTTTTTAATTTCTATTTTTTTGCATGAATTGAATAATGTTTATAATTATTAGCATAGTACTAGATATACATAATATTAAATAAATAAGAATACACATGTTAAGGGAATACTTAGAATACTGGGTTTTCAAACTCTCTAGGAACCTAGTATTGTTCAGCAAATCCAGTTGGGCCAGTTTAAAATTGTACTAACCATACTCTTCTCTCACAGTCTATTCAGATGATAGAGCTTAGGAACTGGCATAGGAAAGACCCAAGTTCAAAACTGATCTCAAACATTTAATAGCTGGTGATCCTGAGTACACAGGTTGCCTCAGTGTTCAATACATAGTGGGAGATATATAAAATGACTATTCTTCTTGATCTCTAATATTGCCATTTTCCTTTTAACCTTTGCTAGTCTGAAGAGTATAAGGTTGAACTTCAAATTTTATATATATCCTACTATGGTCTAGGCACTGTTCTTAGTAGCACTTTTACAAATATTATTTTATTTGATACTTAGAACAATCATTCGAGGCAGGGGTTATTATTGTCCTCATTTTACAATTGAGGAAACTGAAGCAACCTGTAAAAAATATTGATAGCTTGGATTTCTCTTGTAGAGTTGTCTATTCATATCTTTTGACTGTTCATCATTTACTTTAGCTTTTGTTCTTATATGTGTCAATTCCTTTATGTCTTGGTGATGTAATCTTTTTCAGAGAAATTTGCTGCAAATATTTTTTTTGGCCCATTTAACTATTTCCATTGTAGTTCTAAATGTATTTCTGGTATTAGTGTAAAAAGCCTTGCAATTTCAAAAATAAAATAAAAACTGTCCATTTCATATCCCGTGATCATTTCTGTTTTGGTCCTTGAATCTTCAGATTGTCTATTATGATTCAAAACAGGCCTTCTTACTTTGGTCAGGAATTCTTCCTTATCCATAATTGTAAATCTCATTTAATTTGTTGATGATATGACTTTTTAAACTCAAATTGAGCTTAGCATGGCATATTATATGAAATGATCTAAGCCTAATATTCCCCAAAATGCTTCCCAATTTCCCCAGAAGTTTTCCCCTTAAATAATGACCCCTTATCTCAAAAGTTTGTGTTCTGGGGTTAATCAAACCCTATGTTATTGTATTCAGTTGTTTCTGTGACATGTATACTTGTTCTGTTCTATTGATCAATTTTTCTATTTTTAAACTAGTCCTGAATTGTTTTGCTTTGGAATACAATTTGAGATTTGTTACAAACCAGGTATCTCTTTATGTTTCTAATTTTTAATCAGTGATCAGCTTTCTCAGGACTCATCTGAAAAGGGGGAAATGGCAAAAAATGGATATTGTTCAATCACATTTGATTCTTCATGACCCTATTTGGGGTTTTCTTGCTAAAGAAACAGACAAGTCATCTGATCCAAAAGGCCTAATCATCCCCAATCAGGTTCATTGGAATTTCCTCATTAATCTTCAGCAAAATATGAATGAGTTTATAGGATCAATGGGAATATTCACAGTGTCCACAGGAAGATACAATCAAGATACTAATCAAGAATTGCCTTTCTTTAAGGTCAAGGTGATGAACCCATTGTATTTTTTTTTCCTTCCTTTCTCTTTTTTCCATTTCCTCCCCTATATTTTGACTATTTTTCAATTAACATTGAGCATTTTTTGTACTCTTTTTATAGTGGCAAAGATTGTTGTTGTCATTGTCTTTCATTCTAGAAGAGGACCATGACATCAGGGAGATGACGCCATGACAGGCAAGTGAATGAGATTTAAGTGAGGGAGGAAAGTGCAAAGTCACCAGCCTGACTTTCTCCTCCAGAGTCATGTGGATCCAGAGGCAATGAAGACTAAGGGTGCCCATTAATTAGAGGAATGTATAAAAATTATCGTATGTGAATGTAATGGAAAACTACTGTGATATAAGAAATAATGAAGGATTGTTTCAAAGAAGCCTGAGAAGACTTATATGATGAACTGATGCAGACTGAGGGGACCAGAATCAGATCTTCAAATTCTAATTCCTATTATAACAATGCTAATAGACATTGGAAGTATTTCCACTCTGAAGTCTTCCAGCAATTAGCAATTTTCCTCTGGTTCTTCCAGAACTTGCATAAAATCCAGTTACTTTAGATCTAAGGAACCTCATCTAATACAAATGGCATTTATTATACCCCTTCCATGTGCAAGACAGTATGCTATGCCTTGGGAACAAAAGCAAAAAAAGGGGGGGGGGGCGGGAATACATTCCTTATACTTATGGAACTTAGATGTTACCTGAGGTTACAACATATAAATAGACAAATTTATATGTGATAATCTGAGAGACACTAATAAGGAGATGAGAAGGGGAACCAAGAAGATTCCTAAAAAATCTGAGTCTTTAAGGAGGCTAGAGAGTCTAAGAATCATTTCTGATGGATCTCTGAAAGACACATTTTAGCTCACATTTGCATAACACCTGAAAGTTTGTGAAGTGTTTCATTTGATTCTTCAATAACCCTATAAAGTAGATACTATTATCACCCTCATTTTATAGGTGGAAAAAAATGGGACTCAGGTTCACATAAATCACAAATATCTGAGGAAAGATTTGAATTCCATTTCTCTTGATTCTAAGCCCTATGTTCTATCCTCTTCACCAGAGGTTCAAATAATTCAGCTCATATTGGAGTACTAGCTGAAGCACATTAAAATGTAATTGAGAAATAATTAACAAAACAAATAAAAACAATAAAATGTAAATAATGTTAATATATGGTAAGTATAGTTTAGTGACCTGCATTTCATTTTGAGTTTGACATGACTCCTCTGCTTCTCTGGTCCATTTGTAATCTTTTACTAGTTCTGCAAGGTTGGTTTTTTTTTTAAGAGTCAAAGAGAGTCATTTATTACATTTGATAGAGCTTTGTTCACATTTTGAAGAAACCAGCAAAGTAACCAATAATCTAATCTAATCTTCTTGGAATTATTCTATTTTATTTCTGATAACCTTAGAATAAAATGTGACTTTATTATTTGCCTCTAGGAAGAGCTTGTTATAAAAGGACCCCTGACTAGGACTACTCAAAGCAGCTGGTATGATCAAATTAATCCCTGGAAGCAAATTTTGACCCATCCTAATAATTATCCCCTAGTTTATCATTTGGCAAAGGCAAACACTAACTTGTATTCTGGTGCCTGGAAATATCTAATTCATATCACATGGGGCTCAGCTTGATTTGGTTAGTTAAGAATGGTCCCTAAAGAATAATCTGGATTTGGGAAGGAAATCTGAAGATTTGTGGGGAATAAAGAATTACAGCACCATTTTCAAAAACTTAAACAAACAAAAACTAACCTCTCAATCACCTAAAAAAATAAATTAACAAATTGGACAAGGCACTAAACCAATGGAGCAAGAACAAGCATTGCAAAGGTAAATGATTTATACCAAAGGTAAAGTATACTTCAATAGTGGATGATCCCATTCCAATAGGTGATGTCAATGTTTATATCATTTGGCCAAAATAGATATGGCATAAAGATGACCAGGCAGGAAGGAGCTGTTCTCATTGGTATGTAGAACAGAATGAATACATCCAGGTCTTGGGCATATTGCAGTTCTGGTATCTTTGGAAAGAAAAAAAAAAAAAACTCACAAAAAGATTTATTACCAGTGGCCATTTTTGGCAACAGATGAATATCTCAATAAGAACAAAAATACTATACTCAGGCTTCTTGAGGTTTTGGTTTGGCCTGCTTCTAATCATGACTCTGAATGCTGGCCTTCAAAATAACAAATCACATTGAGTTAGTCTTTTTTGACTTGTTATGGAACATATGTTGGAAAAAACAATATGTGGGTGTAAAGCAATTGGGACTAAAAAGAATGCTATTTAGGCAGATCCAAGAAAGAACACTAGAGTTCTGGTCATGTAAAGAGGGTGATTATCTGGACAAAGTGCTTTTACTTGGCTAGATATAAGAACAATAGTCCAACTAGCATGAAGAGAAAGGAATAGGATGTGTGTAATGAGCTTGCCGATTTGGACTCCTCACTTCCTAAAGTACTCACTCTCTCCTTGTTGAAGGAATTCTTGCTTTATATCCACATCATAACTCAAAGTATTCAACTGTTATTTCTCTTCTCCATATAATCTGTTTAAAATAAGTGATGATAGATGCTTATATGAATATAGATTGATGTTTGTTATTTCATCCCCATCATGGTACTCACAAGAGAGCAGACCAGCATGGTGGATAGAGGGCAAGAGTCTATTCACTCAAGAACACCTGAGCTCACATAATGCATCTGATACTTTATCACTCTTGTCTGGGAAGATGTCTACTGACTAAATGAAATTTAACCAGTACATAGCTTAAGGCTCATTAGCAACAGAGTTCTGAATCAGCTTATCAGTTACCATTAGAACTCTAAAAGGAGAAGTCGCCAGCCATCCTTTAGGAATATGACCTACCAATGTGACTAGGAGTGGGGAACTAGTCTCAAAAGATGTGCTAAAAAACATTATGAGTAACATTGCAGAAATGTGATGCTTATAAATGTCCACTAAAGTTCAATGTATTTAAAAGGGAGAGGACAGTAAGAAAAGTAGAGAATTATTCTCTAGAGAGGGTAGAATAGAGCCCTTCAGTAACCAACACCTAAATCCCGATGGAGACAATTTTTGTCTTATTTTCTTTTGCTTTTAGAAATAAGAGTACAGCAAGAAGATCTGCACATATAGGATCCCCATAAACTCTTCATTTACAAGTGCTTCCAGAGAGCATACTGCTGGATTTTGAATAATGGTATAATGAGTGATTGAAGAAATATTGAGATAGAAGAGAATTTTAAAATCTATGGGACTATAATGTATCATTTTATGTTATGCCTCATTTTATAAATGTGAAAACTGATGTCCAGGGAGTTGAAATGACCTCCCTAAGGTTGTACAGATTAGCAGAAGAACCAGAATCCAAATATAGGTTCTTTAGGGTTTAAATCCAGTGCTCTTTCCACTATACTATTCCAAGCCCTGACACATAAGTTCCCAGGTTAATGAATTTAGCATAACAGTGATTTGTATACAGTTGTTTCATAATACTCATTGTCCAAATGATAAATAAATGATACATAAATTGATGCAGTCAAGTAAGTAGAGTTAAGCAAAAAACATACACAAAGACTACTACAATGTAAATGAAAAGAAAAACAATCACAAAACAATGTAAAAATGAATGTATGATAGTACAAAGAATAAGCAAGCACAGTCAGATGGAAGAGATATAGGAAGGCACCTCCACACAAACACTTGTTTTCCACAGGTGTGGAATGTTGCATCAGTTTTCAGATTTTTTAGATTCATTGATTGATTCTATTAATCGGTTTTTCTCTTTTATCTTTCTTAAAATATTTTTATTATGTAGGATCCTTCTTTGGGAGGAGAAATGGAGATAGAAGAGGAAAGTTAGGTGATATAAACCAGACATCAATAAAAATTTATTTAAAAAAATACAAATAAATATTTTGAATGTCTCTCTCAACAAGGCAATGCATGTTGTTATAGTTTTAAGAACCAAATGAAATGTTGAGAAAAGCAGCTTGAGCTGCTAGTTTGAAAGACAGTTGAGAAATTACTTATTACAAATTGCTTTTCCCTATGGAGTTAGGAAGAAAATATATGTTATCTTTGATCTATGAGAATCTGTGAAGAATATGTATAGAAAATAGAGGAGAAGGTGACATGAAAATTATTTCTCATCAAAACTGTCATAAAGTATGTTATAAAGAAATGTTACAAATAAAATTCTATGAACAGTTTTTGAGAAGCTGGCAAGAACAGTATATTAGAAAGACTGTTTCCTGTGATTACTGAAGAGAGAAAAAAGAGAAAAGATTAATTCAGATTATTTCCTAAGAAACTATATTTAACTCTTATCTTGAGGGAAAAAAATGAAGAATATTCTTCTGATACTTTAATCAATATCTGGAAGAAATTGAATGGTGTGAAACTGAGTTTCCAGTCAAATAAAAAGTAATTATCTATTGTTTATATTGAGGTTTGAGGTGATTTGGGCTATAATGCTTGTCATGATCAAAATATTGTAAATTATTATATATGTCTTTGCTTTATTATTTCTTTCATTTGTTAATATACATATATATATTCAATGATGTTGACATTTAATTAAAAGGAGATAGGAATAACCACCTGTGGAAAAGTTAATTCATTCAATATTTAATGTTGAATGAATGAGGATTGAGACTTGAGATAATTAATTAATAAGAAAAAAGTTGCAAATTATTTATGAGAAACAAATTATCCAAACATATCTCTGTAGCAGGCAGGGATTATCTTAATACCATAGTATTATCCTAACAAGATAATACTAAGGAGGATAAAAGTAAATCAAAGAATGAGAGAAGTGGCACACTGAGGAGTGACATAAAAGATCAGATATAGCCAATCTTCATATTACCTTATAACAAAAGGAGACATGTCTATTCTTTCCAACTTGCTGCTCATGTGTTCATGTTGTTTCTCTCAGAATGTAAGCTCTTTGAGGATAGTCACTGTTTTGTTTTTGTCTTTGTGTCCCCATCCAAAACTTTGTAATTTTAGCCACCAGTAAGTGCTGACTTCTCTTTAAAATAAACTATTTGGACATAATGGTAGAAATTCATTCCAGCTCTATAATTCTAGGAATCATTTTGTAAGCTTAAAAATCTCTTTGAAACTGAATCTGTTCTTTAAGTTTAGATAGGAAAGAAAACATGGAATAAAGGAAACAACATAACACTTGGAATTAGAGCATCTAGGTTTCAGTTCCAACTCCACTTTTTAATAATCCCTAGCATTTATGGAGGACTTGGAATGTTGCAAAGAGTCTTAAGCTAATTTAAATAAATTGTCTCATTTGATCCTTATGGCAATCCTGTGAAGTAGGTACCAGGGATGTGGGATAGTTTGGACTTGTGATTTCATTCAGGCAGAGAATTCCCAATATGAAAACTCTTATTACTAAATGTAGGTCATCAATTTGCTTTTAACCTATAATATTAGACAGTTGCACAGGACACCAAAAAATTAAGTTGTTTTTTTTTTTAATCTAGGGTCACTCAGTTGCTGTATATCAAAGCCAACACCGTGGTCTTCTTAATTCTGAATACTACCAAGCATGATTAATCAATGATAACTTGTAATTTGTTAATTAGAAACAAATTATCTGAATATATTCCTGTATCAGGCAAGAATTAGGAAGGAGAAAAGGAAATTAGAGAACAATTAAAGTGGCAGGCTGGGGAATGACATAGAAGGTGAGGTATGGCAGATCCTCATTTTATTGTCTTATACAAGAGGAAATGCTTCCTCTCAAGAGAGATTTAACAGTAACCACTATTTCCATTTTACAAGTGAGGAAATTCAGACTTAAAGAGTTTAAGTAACTTGCCCATGATTACAAAACTAGTACCAGATAAAGGATTTGAACCCAGTCCCCCTGACTTCAGTGATAGCACTCTAATTACTACATCTGTAATTTACTATCTGTGTGACTATGAACAGACGCAACCCTTTTAGGCTAAATGGGAATAATTACTTCTAAAACTATGTTATCTTTCTTCCCAATTTCTATCTTACTGTGAAAAGGATAGGATCTGGACCCATAAGTTCCCTATTAAAGAGATCACCTGGATGGGAAAACTCCCTCTACAAATAAAGATCAACTAACTCTTTAGCTCATAGTCTTAGAGAGGATATCAAGAAGTTAAATGACTTACCCAAGGTCACAAAGCTATTAGATATCAGAAGTAGGACTTAAAAGCTAGGTCTAACTGGCTCTGAGTCTAGCTCTCTATTTACTATACCAGGCTGCTATTTAGTCTACTCCCTGTCATTCAAATGTAAGATCTTATATTATCCACACATTTGGGTTTTATTCAACAGAGACATTCTTATATTTAAGTCTGCACTGGAAGATTATCTTTCTATTTAGATGGCATGAAAATGACTGTTATAACAAAAGACTATTCATTGTTTCTATTGGTTCTTTGTATTCTTATTATGGTTTTAGAATTGGCAGTTAAAAATGCAGTTGACTACAAATGATCCAAATGTCTTAGAGATCAACTATGGTATTAATTTGGTTTAATATTAATGTTTTGGACGTTATTCATGGCAAGGTTAAAAATATCATAAAAATCAAATGAAGTACATATGTTTTAGCCAATTTTTGAACAAACAATTCGGCCATTAAAAATTCTTTTTGAAAAAAATTATATGACCCAAAGAGTCCATTCTCATAGTGAAATTAAGTATGAGTTAAGAACATGTTCTAAATGGAGTAGTCCTTCAGAAGATCAAGACTTGTCATTTATTAAGCTTAAAATTAATCCAGTTTTACTGAGAGCAGGTCAAAAAGGCACTTGAAAGTAGGAAAAAGTATTGGTTTTGGATCATTTTAATGCTAAAACACACATTCAGATGATTTACAAAAGACAAACTAACAATTTGTTCACCAATATTCTGCCAATTCTGATATTAAAGAAGCAGCATATAATCCCATGAAAAATAAAAATGGTTTTAGATGTAACCTGAGCCTGTTTTTCAAACCAGAAAAATTGTGCAAGGCAAACATGTTCTGATTTATAATAGACTTGTTTCATTGGACCCATGGTGCTTCTGTCTGTCAAGCCTACTTGTAGCAATATCCATCTCAGTAAAAAGCAATGATCATGCAGATTATACTTAGCCAACAGCAACATAAATTTTTCTACATTGATGTTAAGGAATTGGCTCACCTTGGACCCAAACTAACTTGTAGGAATTTAATCACTCCATTCTTTTTTTCTAATCTTCTTTTCTTCCTCTCTCCCTCCCTCCTTCCCTCCCTTCCTTCCTTCCGCCTGCTTTCCTTCCTTCCTTCCTTCCTTCCTTCCTTCCTTCCTTCCTTCCTTCCTTCCTTCCTTCCTTCCTTCCTTCCTTCCTTCCTTCCTTCCTTCTTTCCTTCCTTCCTCCCTCCTAATGTGGTCTTTTTCAATAGGGAGGGGAAAGAGGAATAAATATTAGGCAGAGGGTGAGAGGACCTCGTTACTATAATTTCACATCCTACTATAGAGCTATTCCTCCTCAGAGTGATTCTCCACTCTAACTTGACCTAACCTCACCCAGATTACCCACAGAGGTTAATGGAATCTGTCCTCAAGATTACTGTTCTCTCAGACAGCACAGCGATTTGAAAGTGAAATTTTGAGTCCAATTTTGTTGTGCAAGATTATTAAAATCACACTGAAAACTACTTCTGGCATCCAGAAATCAATGGACATATTGTGAGAGATGCATACCTTCTTATATGCATGAGAAAATAGGAGAAGGTAGCTAGCACTGTGAATAACTGGTTCACTTGCTCCTCCTACACACAGGTTCCTGTAATATGAATAATATTAATTTGTAGAATTATTTAGATCTAAAATGTATTTTAAACTGCTTGACTTTTTTTTAAAAAATCATATCTTAAAAATAACTATTTTAAGCCAAATAGGTAAGTAAACAGATTTATAATGAGAAATTACCAATAAAGGAATTCTTTAGATTATGTGCAATATTATCTGCCTATTGTATATCTACTTGGAGATCTGAAATCAAAGCATATCCGTTCTCATATAATGCTCTGATACTAGCTATGTGATTGTGGCCAAGTTATTTAATTTCTTTGAGTCTCAGTTCTCCCATCTGTAAAATTATTATTTTTGTTTTTTTGCCAAATCTATTGTTCTAACATCTACTTCACAAAGTTTTAAGAATCAATAGTAATGGTTGACATCTCAATAGGCTTAAAGAGACAAAATCATAGCTTCACAGACTTAGAACAAGAAAGGAGCTCACTAGCTTTTTAGTCCTACTGTGCTCATTGTAAAAATGGTACTGAGGAACAGAGGGTCAAATGATTTATATAGCAAACCACACACACACACACACACACACACACACACACACACACATTTATAATCTCATTTGAGCCTCACAAAATCCTAGGAAATAGGCTCTACATATGCTATTCTTCCCACTTTATAAAATGAATAATTCAGGTACAGAAAGTTCAAGTAACACATCCATGCACATAGCTAGTGTCAGAGGCAGAATTCAAATGAAGATTTTCCTGACCTTGTAACATACTGAAGATTATACCAAACAACTTCTCATATCAAATTAGAGATGATATATGTAAAGTCCTTTGAGAGGGAGAGAAAGAGGGAACAAACATTAAGCACCTACTGTGTGCTAAGCATTTTATATATATCTCATTTGATTTCACTTATATAATTAAATATGTCAAATATTAGTAACCTTCCCATTTTAAAAATAAGAAATCTTAAAATGAGAAAAGAGTTTTAGAATTCTGGAAGGAAAGAACCTGCTTAGAAGAAATTATGCATCTGACTCCTTAGAAAGGAAAATCTGAAGACTCAGTAAAAACCTTGTTCAACAGATTTAGACTTTCATTTATAATGTTATGCAGTACTGTGCTTGTTGAATAAAGGAATGTGAGTTTTTCTCACTTAATGTGGTGAATTATATTATTTATTCATAGAATGTTGGGGCTGGAAGAAATCTGAAGATCATCCAATCTAACTTGGTATTGGAAATGAGGAAACTGATCTCCAGAGAGGTTAAGCAATTTGTCCTAGATCACATGGCTGGCTAATGACAGAACTGGGACCGGAACTCAGATTTCTTGGTTCTACTGTCCATTCCATTATTATGACCCTGCTTTTCTGTCTCATTTTAAGGTATTCCTCTCTCAAACTGACTTTTTCTTTTTTCCTTCTGGTAATGGATCAAAGGATAGCATCCAAATTGTAAACTGATGTTACCTCAGGGCACTTAAGCAATATTGGGGGAAGGGCAAAAATGAAAAGGGGAAAAATTATCCACCCTTGAACAATTGTTATTTCAATGAGTAAAGCCTCTGAGGCCGCACAGCCATTCCGTTGTAGGACCAAGGAAGATAGATCATTTGGCTATTCACACAATCAACTTGTGGATAAAAGTGTTTATACAGCTGGATAACTCTATAAGGAGCCAGAGCTGAAAACTGGCTGCTAGCAAAGTGTTGGCAGGCATAAGCCCTTTACATGTGTTTCCTGTTAAAGAGGATGGACTATACTAATGCTGTCTCTCTGGTCTCAGAGTCCATGTGCCTGTGTATCATCCCAGGTCACCCGGTGATGACAGCCAAGTCACTTGGTAACACATCCTAAGGGTATATTCAGATTTGCTCTCATCTGTGATTTGAAAGCAAAAATTTGAATCCAATTTTGTTGAGTCAGGTTATTAAAAGCACACTGAAAACTTTTGGCTCCTAAGCTAGAGTTCAGTTATGCAATTAAAAACAAGTCTTGGAGAACAGGTCAGTTCTCACTATTCCAGTCCCCTAGCTCCTTGATTTCATTTTTCCCCCCTTTTCTGGTTGAACAGAATCTTTAGGAGAAAAAATGGTGCTCTTGATATCTGAAGGAAGGCAAAATACTGTATGGGGTTCCTCTATAGCATTTTAGCTACTTTGACAAGGAGATTAAAAAACATCTGGAGTCCTGTATTCAAAATCAGATTCATGGAGAACAAGAAAGTTTGAGATTAATAAGGGGATATAGCTGGACAGGGCATATGTTGTGGAACTGAAGAAAACTAAATAAAGATGAGGACTGGATAGACTAACTAACTTTAAAATATTGCCTCCCTGCACAGAAAACACTAAAAGAAATATTAAATAAGCTCATTTATTCTCTCATTGGAGAAATGTGCAAGCTTCTCCTGAGACAACTCCTTAATCAGCAAGAAACAATCAATTTCTGTTCCTAATCCATATGAAATAATAAGAGAAGATTCCAAACTCTATGTTTTAAAGTATTCTGAAACTGTTAAAGTCATATTAAAAGGAGATTCAATTAAAGTGAATAAAATGAAAAGAAAATAGATAAAATATAGATAAAACAATGGTTTTATCACTAGGGTAGGAAGAGAAGGAAATAGGGCAAAAGTCACGCTTTTCAATCTTTTCCATCTAGTTTAAGCCTGTATTGAAGAATTCTTTCTTAGGACTGACCTAAGTGGCCACCACAGAAGTGGTTAAGAAGTTTAGAACAAGGAAGCTCAGAACAGGGGTAGTTTTGGGATAGAAAATAATGATTTTTATTTTGGGAATGCAAAATTGAGATGCCTCAAAGACAAACAAGTTTAAATAACTAATAGGCAATTGACAATGCAAGGCTGGAGCTCACGTTAGAGACTAGGGCTAGATTTATAGCTGTGATAGTCCTCTGAATAGAAATGATTAATGCTTGGGAGTTTATAAAGTCACCAATCAATAAATAAACATTTAATAAGTCGATACTATGTGCCAATCTTTTTTGAGGGTATATTTTTTATCAGTAGTATTTTATTTTTCCAGTTAAATGTAAAGATAAAACTATCATTACAGACAAAACATCATTTTTGTAACTTTTTGAGTTCCAAATTTTTTCTCCCTCTCTTAAATTCAGATTTTTTTTTTTTTTTTTTTTTTTTGCAATGAAATCCTAAAAGTCTGGCAATTCATTGAACTTTTTTTTTTTTTCCCATTCAGGATTATGCTTAGCTTTGCTGTGTATGATATTTTTGGCTGCACCTCTAGTATTTTTGCTCTTCAATATATTGTTTTCCAAGACCTGCAGCCTTTTAATGCAGTGAGTACTAGGTATTATGTGATTCTAATTGTGGTTCTATCATATTAGACTTGTTTTTCTGTTGTTGCTTATAATATTTTCTCCTTGATCTGGGAGTTTCCGATTTTAGCTATGATCTTCTTGTAGGTTTTCCTTGTAAGATCTCTTTCAGGTGGTAATTGGCAGGTTTTTTCCTATTTCTACTTTGTCTTTATACATTTAATTTATTTCTCTTATTTTCATGCTATTTTTTCTGGTTTATCTAGATAATAGTTGAGAAAATGGTTATCTTTATTGTACTCTTGTAATGCAAAAACTTCTAGCATATCCCCATTGCATATTATGCTTTTTTTGTTTGTTTGTTTTAAGTGAACATTTTCATATAAAATATTCCTTTATGCTTATACTTTGTAAAGATTTAAGCATAAATCAACGTTGTTTTCCGCATTTATTGAGATAATTGTGTCATTTAGGAAAATTTTTTTTAAAAAATATGTTTAATTGTGTAATTGTTGCCCTAATGTTGCATGAAAGTTACTAAACTGGCTAGCCTGGCCCAGAATTTATTATCTCTTTCTTAATCCTGTATATATTATTTCTGATTCAACAGTGAAACCAGATTCCTCATTTCTTTTATTCCTCCTGGACTCTCTTGAATACTACTCTAATACTTATCACAAATGATACTCTATTATCCACATCAATGCTGATTCCTTCACCATTCTAAAGCCAATCTCTGACTCAAATAATTTCATATTGGAGGTTATGTCTCAGTGCTCTCAAAAGGAGGTTCCACAGAATGGTGGGCAGGTTTATTTCCCCCTCCAATCCTGGATACACAGCTGTGGCTGCTGCTTTTCCCTCTTTCAATCCACTCAGTTTCTAGTTTCTTGCCACTATAAAAGGGGATGGCCCAAACATTTTTGCACGTGGGTCCTTTTCTCATTTTTAAGATCTCTTTAGGATACAAGCACAGTAGAAATACTTTTGGATCAAAGGGTATACACAGTTTGATAGCCCTTTGGCCATAGTTCCAAATTGCTCTTCAGAATGGTTGAATCAGTTCAAACTCCACCAAGAATGCATTAGTGTCCCAGTTTTCCCACATCCCCTCTAATATTCATCATTTATCTTTTCCTGTCATATTAACCAATCTAAGAGGTGTGTAGTGGTAGAGTTGTCTTAATTTGCATTTTTCTAATCAATAGTGATTTAGAGCATTTTTTTGTATGACTAAAAATGGTTTCAATTTCTTCATCTGAAAATTGCCTATTCATATCCTTTGATCATTTACCAATTGGAGAATGACTTGAGTCAATTCTCTATATATTTTCGAAATAAGGCCTTTATGAGAACCCTTGAATATAATTTTTTCCCCAGTTCATATTATTGTCTGCATTGGTTTTGTTTGTACAAAAACTTTTTAACTTAATATAATCAAAATTATCCATTTTGTATTCAGTGATGTATTCAAGTTTTTCGTTGGCCACAAATTCCTTCCTTCTCCACAGATCTAAGAGGTAAACTAATATTAAACCAGCCCCACATTCCTGGTGTAAATCCAACTTGGTCATGATGTATTTTTCTGGGGATAACTTGCTGTAATCTCTAAATCACTATTGGTTATATAATCTGGGGATGGAGCCTTTTTTCATACTACTTTCCTCATTGGTAGACAATGATTATTCAATGTTTGATTCAATGGGTAGAATTAAAGAGAGCTTGAGACAGGAAAGATTTATGTTCTTTTGGCTTCCAGCTTCAAAAGAGGAGATGAGCAGTGCTAGTCTTCTCCCAGGAGAGGTATCTGGAAGGAGAATCAGAGTCTGAGAAGAAGCTAGAATGTAAAGGAGCCAGTACCTTGATCATGTCTTTCCCCCCAACTTAATACATTAGAGACTAAAGAGAATTTCTCCTTTCATGAGTTCTATGACTCTCTTTTGGTTGAGTTGAAATAGCTTGTTCCCATTGGGAGAGATCATTAATTCTATGTACTATCTAATGTTTCTTATCTGTATACCTTCTCTGATTTCTATTTGCTATCAGTGTAAATAAATGAGTTTATTCAATATGTGTGGTCTCTATGTAAATGACGTTTGGTGAGAAGGGAACCAAACCAGTTATATATTTAAGGGGTCTCTTTCCCCATTAAAGAATAGGGATCAGAAACACACCTTGAATCTAAAAATCATTGGCCTTAGACTGATAACATTTGGAGAATAGAAAGATATAATTCTAGCTGGGTACACCCACTTTAAGGAAAGCAGGGTGACCAGTCACTATTTGTCTTGTTCACTAAATGGCTGAATTCAGTTATCTTTAGAGAAGGATGGATGAAGAAGACTATAGATATCTTCTTGTGCCTCTTGACAAGCTACTTTGAGATAGACACATGTGGACAAACATGATCTACATGGATAATACAAGAGGACAGAAACACATTTGAATGCTCTTAATATATTTATGAGAAACATATTATTACTAGATGAAAGTCTTTAGTTCATTGCTTTGTTCTACCAAGTCAAATGCTCCCTCCCTGCCCCAGTCAATAAACAACAAATGCAATTTGATCTTACATTTTATTACCTTTCTCTCAATTCTCTCAACATATGACTTCTTGGAGATCTATCAGGTGACAGAAATATCTGTTAGATATAAAAAGACTACAATACATTATCAATTAATGCTTAAGAAATTGTATCAAAGATATTATCCAAAATATGTATGATTGGAAAATGATGTGTCAGCCATTCAACAACACTGAAGGATAACAGATGGACCAGGCAAAATGCTATATTGGAACCCAATTATGTTAATAACAACAACAACAACTAGATTGACTCTTCCTAAGTTGTGATGGTATGGACAATTGTGAGACCAGAAAATTATTTTAAGGGTATCCACAAATCACATGCAAATCCATAGAAAAATATACCTTTTTTTAGGGGGTGGGAGGAAGCAAATAATTTCTCAGATATATTACTATTTTTCACTTCTATATAGATATTAGGTAACTTCTGATCTTTTCACTGGGTAGTGTTTCCCCATATGATCAAAAATTACTTTGAATACATTTTGTATCAACTAATATAACAATCTGTCCTGATTTGGATGGGCTGTCTTAAGAAGAGTTTGAAATTATGAAAGACAAAGGAAATTTCCCATCTTTGGAAGAGAGAGGTAGAAGATTAGGACTGGGGAAATGATGAGGTAGAATGGAGTGGAGGAGGTTGGTGGGCTATTAAATGTATATACAGGGAGTTTATATATTCCCTATACAGGGAGTTTAACATACAACAAACTGAGAGGAGGGAGGGAAGAAAATCTGGCAGTTCCCTTTTTTAATCCTTTATCTACAAAGGAGATGAAACCAAGGTAAAGGTAAAGGGGCAAGCAGCAAAATATAACTTTTTTTTTAAATTGGGGCTTGCTAAAGTAGCTAGACCAAAAAAAAAAAAAAAAAAAAAAAAAAAACCATAGAGTAACTGGTAGTCCTAATTCACTTCCCAGGCTTTTAGGTGAATGTGGCTGGCACAAATTCCTTTTATTCTGTTAAAGGCTGCATCAGCATTCCCATTAACCCACTATATCACTACTTGGCATATATCCCAAAGAAAGAAGAAAAGGATCTATATGTATAAAAATATACAGCAGCTCTTTTTTGTGGTAGCCCATAATTGGAAACTAAGGAGGTATACTTCTGTTGAAGAATAACTAAAAAAATATTGTGGTATATTAATATAATAGAATATTATTGTGCTATAAGAAATGATGACATGGACAATTTCAGAGGAAATGGGCAAACCTTAACTAATGTAGAATGAACTGAGAAAACTAGAACAATTTATATAATGATAAACAATATTATGAAGAAAAACAATTAAGAAAGACTTTAGAACTTCAATCAACAAAATAATAAACCATGACTCCCAAGGAATGAAGATGATACATGCCATTTGATTAGTTATTGTCTGTCATTCACCAAGAAGATCAAAATGACACCACTATGTTAGAGTCAAGTTACAGTATATCCTACTGTGTCTAATCACACCAATATGAGCTCAGAATGCTCTACCACATGTTGGGCACAAGTAGTCCATGTGAACATTTGCGGTAGATTCTTAAATTTGTGTTTCTTGTGGGTTTTTTTTTTTTTTTGAGCTACTTTAATTTTGCTTTCCTCATAGAATACAGCACTTTCTCTGATGAGGGCATGCCATGTTGAGTGATCCTGTGCTAGTGTCTCCCATATCATGCAATTAATTCTAAAGTTTTTAATATAGACCTTGAAAGTGTTGTTGTATTGCTTTTTCTGACCACCTCGTGAATGCTTGCCCTGTATAGCTTCTCCATAAAATAGTCTTTTTGGCAAGCATACATTGGAATTGTGCTCTCTACAGTAGAGATTGATTGCTTGGCAGTTTAGTTCAAGAAAGTATTCCAGTATCTCTTATCTTATCCTGTCAGGTGAGCTTCAGAATCTTCCTAAAACAATTTAAATGGAAGCAATTCAGTTTCTGGAATAATGCTGGTATACTGTTCAGGTTTCACAGGTATACAAGAAGGTCAGCACAATGGCTCTACAGACCTTCAGTCTAATACTTCTTTTCTCTCACACTTTCCTGCAGAGCCTCCCAAAACACTAAGTTAGTTCTGGCAATTCGTGTGTCAAAGTCATTATCAATGTATACATTCCTTGAAGGTGTACTGCTAAGGAAAGGAGCTTATCCACAGCATTCAAAACTTCTCCATTTGCTGTAACCAATGATGTCACATATGGATGGTACAATGCTGGTTGATGAAGGAACTGTGTTAATTGTTATAATTGTTAATTGTGTTAATTGGTTAACTGGTGTTGTTAGGCCAAGATTAGCATAAGCAGCAGAGAAATAATCCATATTTTGTTGCATCTCAGCTTTGGAGAGTACATTGATTGTACAATCATCTTTGAACAAAAAAATAATATGAAAAGCAACCCTCAAAAAAGGCTTTGCAGCTCTCATACTGGAGGTAGTAGTCTCCCCTGAACACATCCGACACCTCACATACCATTCACCTTCTGACAAGTGTTTCACTTAAAAATGCAAACAGACATTTTCAGACATCCTAATGTAGGAATCTGCTTTGCTGGCCTATGTAGATATATATTTATTGAGGGATTCGTTTTATCATTAACAAAAATTGCTCAATGAGGGAGGTTTTGTTGATTAATTTTAAAATTTTATTTGATAAACAAAAATAATGAACCATTTTAAAAAAAATAAGAACAACATTTAGCTGATCTAATCTTATTTCTCACAAACACCTGTGGTTAACCCTCTCCTTAGTGCTTCTTTGTGTTCCTTTGTGAACATGACGTCACTAAACAACTCTGAGAGGCACACAGAGGAACATGACCTTTTCTAGAGAAGGGATGAAAGTCCAATTTTTCTATCTTTCTCCTGTTTCCCAGCCTCGTGTTAGAGTAATTTTCATGCTTTAATTAGGTGCAAAATTATGGTTCATTCATATGTTTCATAATTCCTTTTGTAAGGTTAGAATTGCTATGAATTTGGGAATTTTAAGATGGCTCCATCAGACTGTGTCCCCTTTAATCTGTAAAAGAGGGGTGATTCGGGATCTCAGGCTCTCCCCTGGGAAAAACCTGCAAACTCCCAAGTTAAGTGGTTTCATTCAATCAGAGATCTTGATCAAATCACCCCCCATTGAAACTGAGATTTTTTTGGGGTGGCCCAGATCCCCTTCAGGGAATTCCCAGACTCTGGGAAAAGCCTTCAAACTCCCAATTAAGTGGTTTTATTCAATTGGAGATCTCCACCAGATAATCCTATTGAGTGACTCCAAACTCCAAGATAAATAATCTCTTTTCAACTGGAAATAGGCATTGATTGAAGCCTGAGCCTCAGAATGCTCTGAACAACTCTGATAATAAAAGACAACTCTGAACTCTGAATCTTTGCAGAAGTCTGAAACAGAATTATGCTCATCAAGGAAGCTGCCTTGGCAAGCTGTTCTGCTAGGACTCTTGCCCATTGTGAAGATATTCTCTTCTCACTGCTGTCTTCCTAGTAAAGCTGGCTTCTCAGTGCCAATAAAATTCCCTTTTGCCATACAGTTTTTTGGGTTTGCAAATTCTTTCTCATTGGAACTGTGCCAACCAGAGAGGATTCCCCAACCCAATTCTCACACCTCTTCACTACCACTAGCCTCATCATTTGCACCTCATCAGTGTGACCTTCAGCACATACACTTGTATATATGTATATCTGGTGTCCCCTACCACCACCCCAATAGATTGTAAACTCTTGGAGAGCAAGGCCTATTTTCTTTTTCTGTAACCTAGCACAAAGCTTGATGTTTATTAGGTGCTTAATAAATGCTGATTGATGGTAGTCAGTTGTCTACAAACTCCTTTTCTTTTTTTTTTTTAACTTGAATTTTTCAGAGTACTGAAATGTTTTACAACTTGAAATCATACAAAATTCTGGGAAGAAATTTGATATTAAAAAGTATAGGTCTTTGTTTCAGGAAGAAACTTGGTGTAAAATTTTTTTATTCCATTTTCCAAAGGCAATTCAGCCCACTCTTTGCCTCTTGTTTAGTTTTGGGCTTAATGTCCAGCATATTTCCAGTGAAGGACATTCATAATATATGTATTATTGGAATGAGCAAGCAAAAATTATTTGCATTTTTAGGCGGACTACTTTTTTTTTGGTACTAATTTTTTTTATTAAGGCTTTTTATTTTCAAAATATATGCATAAGTAAATTAAAAAAAAAAAGTATAGCTTTTTATTTACAAGTTATGCGCATGGGTAATTTTACAGCATTGACAATTGCCAAACCTTTTGTTCCAATTTTTCCCCTCCCCCCATCCCCTCTCCTTGATGGCAGGTTGACCAATACATGTTAAGTACGTTAAAGTATAAATTAAGTACAATATAAGCATACATGTCCTAACAGTTATTTTGCTGTACAAAAAGAATCGGAGTTTGAAATAGTATACTATTAGCCTGTGAAGGAAATCAAAAATGCAGGCGAACAAAAATATAGGGATTGGGAATTCTATGTAATGGTTCATAGTCATCTCCCAGAGTTCTTTTGCTGCGTGTATCTGGTTCAATTCATTACTGCTCTATTGGAGCTGATTTGGTTCATCTCATTATTGAAGATGGCCACGTCCATCAGAATAGATCATCATATAGTATTGTTGTTGAAGTATATAATGATCTCCTGGTCCTGCTCATTTCACTCAGCATCAGTTCATGTAAATCTCTCCAGGCCTTTCTGAAATCATCCTGTTGGTCATTTCTTACAGAACAATAATATTCCATAATATTTATATACCACAATTTATTCAGCCATTCTCCAATTGATGGGCATCCACTCAGTTTCCAGTTTCTGGCCACTACAAAGAAACCTGTCACAAACATTCGTGCACATACAGGTCTCTTTCTCTTCTTTAAGATTTCTTTGGAATATAAGCCAGTAGAAACACTGCTGGATCAAAGGGTATGCACAGTTTGATAACTTTTTGAGCATAGTTCCAAATTGCTCTTCAGAATGGCTGGATGTGTTCACAATTCCACCAACAATGTATCAGTGTCCCTGTTTTCCCACATTCCCTCCAACATTCAGCATTATCTTTCCCTGTCATTCTAGCCAATCTGACAGGTGTATAGTGGTATCTCAGAGTTGTCTTAATTTGCATTTCTCTGATTAATAATGACTTAGAGCATCTTTTCATATGGCTAGAAATTGTTTCAATTTCTTCATCTGAGAATTGTCTGTTCATATCCTTTGACCATTTATCAATTGGAGAATGACTTGATTTCTTATAAATTAGAGTCAATTCTCTATATATTTTGGAAATGAGGTCTTTATCAGAACCTTTGACTGTAAAAATGTTTTCCCAGTTTATTGCTTCCCTTCTAATTATCTTCCCTTCTAATCTTGTCTGCATTAGTTTTGTTTGTACAAAAACTTTTCAATTTGATATAATCAAAATTTTCTATTTTGTAATCAATAATTGTTGGAATCCTTACAAAGTGTTAACTCATTAGAGTTTACAGAGACAATAATTATCTAATTTAGCATGGTACTTAGCAAATTCTCTAAACTCACTGATATATTTAAGAACTCATTGGGGAGAAGCATACTTGAAATAAAGGATACTTAAAACAAGGTGTTAACTCAGTGAAATTGATGAGATGATGGTTCTCTAGTTCGCATATGTACTTAGTACTTAGTATGGTGATATAATTGTTCTCTAGTTCACACATAATCAGTATGCTGTAACAATGTAATTACAATAGGGTATTTAAAGGCTGATGACAGAAAAAGAGAAATTCCATTTTTGACCTGCCTCCTGTACTCTTCCACTAAGATCAAGACTGGGCCAGAATACTCTAGACTCTATTCCTGACCATTCTCATGCTGTCTATCCTGCTGAGATCAAGGCCCATCCAAAGGACCTCCAGAAAGCTACCCTGAACATTACAGTTAATGATTCTAAAAGTCTCCTGACTTTAGGAATACTATATTATAATCCCACAAACAGATTTTCAAATAAACAATCATTTGATTGGTAATAACCAAGTTCCTGAGACAATAATGAATAGACTATCTCTCAAATCTATCTTTAAGCCATAACATTAGCAAATAAATTGCATGAAGCTTTGGTCTCTCTAATTTGGTCCTATAAATTTATCTTCTTTCTTATGGTTCTTTGCTAAATTGGAACTTAGCCTGCTTCGATTGGCATTACAATTATAAATAAACTGTGAGATGGGTTCAAGTCTGCAAATTCTTTTGAAACACCTCACAACTGGTCTACAACCCCAATCTTTTAGGGTCTTCTTTTGAACCTCAAAAGTTCCTCCTTCTTCTTTTAAGCCTAATTTCACTCTCTTCTGTGTGCCAGGCAACCTAGACTTCTAGTACTTTATACTTTCCTCCCCCATGCCTGTAATATCCTCCTTCCAAATCTGAGACTGGTGAATTTTACTTTTCTTATAGATCTAGCTCAGATATCCCCTCCTCCAAAATTCTCCCTCCCTAATTTAAACTGGTTTCTCTCTTCTCAGGTAGGTAGTACTGTAGATGAAACACTGGATCTAGAATCAGGAATATGTAAATTCTACTCTGGTCTAGATCTTTACTTAGTTGTGAGACCCCCAAGTAAATCATTTAATCTGTTTACTTCTGTTTCTTCATTTGTAAAATGGGAGTGACAATAGCTCTTCATTTACAGTTATTATGAGAATAAAAAGAAATAATATTTATAAAATGCTTTGCCAAACTTAAAGTACTTATGTTAGTTATAGTTACTTTGGTTCAATTCTTTGTCCTTACTGTCATTTCTATCTTTGTCATGCTTTTTTGGGCCATATTAGATGATGTGATAAGCTTTTGTAGCTTCAGGGATGATATCATGTAGTTTCAAATCTTTGCATTCTCAACTCATTTCCTTTACAAGATTGAAACTTAGAGAATGTTTATTGAAAAGCAGCTTTTTAATCCAAAGATTATTTAAAGGCAAATATTTTTATAGGGTAGATTTATTGTGTCAATATTAGATTTACAGTTTTAGCAAAATATTAAAATTAATGTATATGCTCTGAGTTTATGCCTTCTTATAGTGGCCCTGATGGATCTAGAGCAGCACAATAAAATGAGTAAAATAAGATAGATACTTGGGAGATAAGAGGGGGGCAGGAAACAAGATTAGAATGAATGTGTTGCCTTAAACTACATATGGCTATTTTGTAAATATTTCAATAAATACAAAAAAATTTGTAAATTTACAAAAAATTGTAAATATTTGCAAATATTTGTTGCCTTAAATTACATATGGCTATTTTGTAAATATTTCAATAAATACAAAAAAAATTGTAAATTTACAAAAAATTGTAAATATTTGCAAATATTTGTAAAAATTTATAGGATCATAGGTTTAGAACTGAAAGGCTTTAAAAGTCATTTGGTGGAACACAACCCCACCCAGATTAAGAAATTAAGGCTGATAAATATTAAATGACTAGTCAAAGGTTACTCAGGTAATAAATAATAAGAGAACAGTTTTAAATTTAAGTCTTCACTCTTAAATTCCTTCCTTTTCTTCAAAGATCAGCTCAAATACCACCTCATAGATTAGCTTGTCTTATCTCTCCAACTCTTCATATCAATTTCCTTCCTTCCCCTCTCCAAAATTAAAATAATAAAAAACCAACAACAACATACTTATTGTTCCCTCTGAGGAATATAAACTTGAAGGTAATTTATTTATTTCTTTGTAACTGAACTTAACAGTTCAAATCACATGGTAAGCACGTAATGTTTCTTAAGTGATACAAGGAAGTATGATGCAATAGGAAGTGTCACATTTGGAGTCAGAAGATCTAGTTTGAAATCTTGATGCTGATACTACTAGATTCAGCTAAGTCGCAACTTCTTGGAGCCTTAATTTCTCATTTGCAAAATGAAGGACTTTGATTAGTAAACTAATATTTATTAACTTCCTACTTATATACCAGACCCTGTTTTAAGCTGTAGAGATTCAAAGAAAGCCTAAGACAGACTCTTTGTCTTTGTGAGACAATAGGGAAACATGGACAAACATGATACCCCACATAGCAGATTAATTTAGAGATAATCAGTAGGGAGAAGACACTAGCATTTAAGGGACATAAGGAAATTGGGATTTTAGCTGGGACTTCAAGGAAGCCAAGAAGCAGAGATAAGGCGGGAGGATATCTTAGACACAGGGAACAGCTAGTAAAAATACCCAGAATCTGTTGGAGCATATTGTGTGAGAAAATAGTAAGGAAGTTTGTGTCACCGCATCAAAGAAACCCGTGGGAAGGGTAAGAAAACTAGAGAGGGAGAAAATAGCCTGCGATAGATTTTGAATGCAAAAGTGAGGATTTCATGTTTGATTATAATTTTCTGAATAGAGGAATATGACGTATTGTCCAGGCCTCAGGTGATTTTATCTCTAGTCATTCTCAGTCTGCCCCGTATTTTGTGAGCGAGAATTAGCTCTCTTCCTTCAAGTCTCGGGTAAGAAATACTGAGGGAGTTTATATTAATGTCATTATCTTGTCTATTTTCAATTCGTTCTTTCTAGATCGTACTTGTACAACTTGCGGGCTGCTCTCCTCCCCCTCCCCCTTCCTCCCACAGCCCCCCTTTAGATTCCAAGCTCCTTGAGAACAAGGGCGGTTTTTTGGAATCCTCCAGACTCGGCACAGGGCCTGGAACAAAGGGGCGCTTAATGTTTGTCGACTTGACCCTAAAGACTTTTCCAGATCTAAAGCTCGCCCCTCTCTGATTCACCTTTTTTATTTTTTTTAATTTTTTATTATATTTTATTTTATTTTTTTTTTAGATTGATAAAAGAGGTTTATTATCGGGTTTGGAAGGAAGGGGACAGGTGGAGGTAGAGATAAGGAGGGCACCGGACGGAGGGGCCCGATTCACCTTTAGGACGAGTTAAACCGACCCCCGGCAGAGGGAAACAATCTGTCCTTTTTAGGATATAAACGTAGCCGCACCGAAGCGGGCGAGCCAGGGTGAGAAGCTTCCAGGCCAGTCCGGGGTCTGGGAGTCACGCTTGCGCACTAAGGCTCGGAGACCCCGGCAAGCCGCGTTTCCCCTCTCCCGCCGGGAAGGCAGGGAATGAGAGGAGGATCCTCCCCTCCCCCAGAAACCTCCGGCGCGCGCAAGATTGCCCAGAGAGCCCGGAGCCAGCGCGAGCGCCAGAGCTCAGTACCTGCCAGGCCAGGCCGGACCAGGTGAGACGCCGGGCAGCGAGCTCAGGCTCCGCGCCCGAGACGCCCGCTTCCTACCACGTGACTGACCCTGTGCCCAATAGGAAAGGATTACGTCTTTCGACGCGGTTTCCTCACCCTGGCAACGGGCGAGTGACTGGTTCCGGTTCTGCGAGGGCTCTGCCGCTGCGGGTGAGTCCTTCTCCCCTCCGCGCCGCTTCCCCCCCCCCCCCTCCCGCTCCCGCCCTCGTCCGCGTTGGAGGGAGCCGGGGTCCTCGCTCTCTGGCTCGGAGGCGGCTTGGGCTGGAGGGATGGAGGGACTCCTCGACTCCCGAAGAGGCCGGAGCAAGGGAGAGAGGGAGGGCGGCCTCGGGTAGCGGGACCCCATCTCCTTCCCGCCCCTTCTCCGTTACATTTACCTCCACTTGGAGATGTAGGACGGGCTAGACGCGGCCTCCAGGCCCGGGAACCACGGGGGGCCGTGCCCGGTCATCTTTGCCTTATTCTCCCTCTCCTAGCCCACGGCCCCCCCTTTTCCCGCGTTCTCATCCTCCACTTTTTTCCAGGTTCAATTCAGGTGTCACCACCTGCAGGAGGAGTTTCCCGAGGCTCCACCCCTGTGGTTATTCTGTGTCTTATGTCCCTGTCTCTTCTTCTCACTCTCTCCATCTGTTTCTCTCTTTCTCCGTCTCAGTCTCTCCCCCTTTCGCTACCTCCCTTTTCTTTACCTCCCATCTTTCTCCGATCCCGCACCGCTCCCCACCCCCACCCCTTTTCCCCATTTCCTTGCTCCTAAAATTACTTTGTATTTATTTATTTAGCAGTTTACATGTCTGCTGCAGCTTGGCCGAGGGGAAAGAGGACTGGAGAGCACTGGAGTTGAGGATTTGGGTTCAAATTATAATTCTGCTGATTACTGCTTGCGTTGACCTTTGTTAATTCACTGTCCTTGGGCCTCAGTTTCCTTATCTACAAAATAAGGAGAGAATGATTGAAAGTCCTTGAGTTAGGAGAGGTGGAGGGGCAGAAATGTTCATTTTTGTGTTTTTATTTTCGATTTTATATCGAATTTATATCAAATTCCTCCTTGCTTATTTCCATTTATATATGCTCAAGGGTATGAATAGAGGTAAATAGCTGTCCTTTCTTCCTCCTCAACTGGAAAGTGGAGTGTTAAGTACTAACAATCAATCTATCCACATTTATTTTGCCTCTCTCTTGTTCTGGGTACTAAATGCTAAGCACTAAAAATGGTTTAAGATTGTCCCTGCCCTAAAGGAACTCAATCTAATGGGAAGTTGTTTCTGCTACTGCTGTTCCAGAGCTGATCCTAGAGTTTTCTTGCCAAAGATACTGGAGTAATTATTTATTACTGGCAAGAAAATTGAGTTCCTTTAGGGCAGGGACAGTCTTAAGCCATTTTACAGACTAGGAAACAGAGGCACACAGGATTAAATGATTTACTTAGGGTCACACTGCAGGCCAGATGAGTTAGTTTTCCTGATTCCAAGTCCAGTGCTCTAACCCATTGTGCCACCTAATTTCCTGGAATGGGGAAGATAACACATGAAAAGAATAAATAAAAAAAAAATAAAAATATGAAAATTAGTTCAATTTGTTTACAGTTTCTTGTTTTTATATCCTCAGCTCTGAGCATAATGCTCTGCTTAGTGCTTTGTTCAAGGAAGCAATTGATAAATTTTATTGAATTAAATTTAAGTAATCCTGAAAGAACAGGTAAGATTTGGGTATTGTGATGAGATGGGAATATATGGTGGGAGACAAAAGTACAAAGTATCTTTGTAGCACAATGGGTAACATAGCTTATCATAAGGTATAACTTCAACTTTCATTAAAAGAAGCTGCTTTGAAATGCTAGGAAGGGAGTAGGTCTCATATTAGAGGTCTTTAAATACCAGACTTATATTTTGATTTTTATTCATTAAAAAGTGTGGTACTATTGAAGGTTTTTGTTGTGGATCTAAGTGACATTTTAGGAAGATTAGAATAAAAGGCAAGATGGATATATCTTAGTGGATATATCATACTTGCTTTGAAGTCAAAGACTTGTGTTCAAGTTTTGCTTCAGATAGTTTTTGACCATAGTTGAATCGTTTAACCCTTCAATGCCCCCAAACTCTTGTCAAACAACATAATTTTCAAATTGTTGATCCTCATTGATAGAGGAATTTTTGAACTGGGAGTTTCCTACACTGATGAAATTATTCATCTAAGAACCTCTAGATGGCATAGTAGATAGAACATCAACCCTGAAGTCAAAAGGACCAGAGTTCAAATCCAACCGCAGATAGTTAATGTGTTCTAGTTGTGTGATCCTGAGCAAGTCACTTAACCTCACATTTGTCTCAGGAAGAAAACACAAAGTAAAACCAAAATATACCAATAAAAATCTATTTAAAAAAAGAAATTATGGGTCTAGATTTTCTTTTCAAAAAGCTGTTGAAAACAGTAAGTGTTCTTGGGATATATTGACTTCTTTTATAAAGTGAATAGTAAAGAGAAAATTAAGTATTAATGTTTTAAGTAAGTATTCACATATTAGCATTCTTGAGGTGCTCGCAACTGATCAGTTTTTTTCATTCTACAAGCCATGAAATTTTAGAGGTGAAAGGTGCCATGAAGATCTAGTTTCTCATTTTATAGGAGAGAAAAATGAGGCCTGGTATTTTATTTTCTCAAAATCTAATTATTGCTAGAGTTGTAAATAGAACCTAGTTCTTTTAATTCTTAGTCCTTTGCAAGTTCCACACTATTGACATACTTTTAATGAGACTTCTCTCCTTTAGAAGAAGTCTACTTCCTGGGAAAGAAAATAGCAAAGTAGAAAAAAAGAATAAAAATATTAAAATTCAGTTTATTCACAGTTTGTATTTTCATTTTCTCAACTCTGAACATAGTGCTTTGCTCAAGGAAATGATTGATAAATATTGAGTTTAAGTCCTCAAAGAATAGCCAGGATTCCTATATTGTGATAAGATGAGAAGGTGGTAGTAGACAAAAGTACAAAGTATCTTTATAGCACAATGGGAAACATAGTTGGCAGAAGGTATACTTGGACTTAATAAATATTTGTTCCTTTTCCTTCTCTTCTCCTCTTTTTCCTCCCTCCACCCCTTGTATGTGATCTCTGCCCATTGGATTGAAAGTTTAAATATCTGAAGTCCAAAATTTATTAAGCACCTATTACATACTAAGCAATGTTCTAAGTGTTAACAAATATTAATTCATTTGATATTCACAACAATCCCTTGGGGAGGGAGGGAGAGGGATTATTATCCCTATTGTGGAAATTAAGGAAGATAAAGTCTTAACTAACTTGCTCAGAATCATATAGACAGCATAAGAGGCTGGATTTGAACTCAGATTGTCTTCATTCTATCCACTGTATCACCCATCTGCTTCTAAAATTGGATTTACCATTACATTTTTTCTTATTATTAATTAGATAATTAAATAATAATTGAATATTATAATACAATTCTCTTATTACTATCTTACTGAAGATACCATTAAGGAGTGTGTGTGTGGGGGTATTTATTAATAAGTACTTATTAAGCACCTATGTCCAGATGCTAAGTGCTTTACAAATATCTTATTTAACCCTCCTAACAACCCTGAGAGATTTTCTTAAGTTTAACACATGAGGCTTTTATTAGAGAAACTTATTCCAAAACTTTTCTCCTGGTTTCCTTTTGGCTGGCTAGGGTTGTTTGTTTTTGGTGGGTGTATGTGGTCCTCCCTCTTAAAAAATAATAATCTTTTATTTTCAAAGTATATGCAAAGAATAGTTTCAACATTCATCCATCTTTGCAAAATCTTGTGTTTCAATTTTTTTTCCTTCTCCCCACCCTTCCCCTAGATAGCAGATAATCCAATATATGTAAAGTGTGTGCAATTTTTTGATATATATTTTTACATGTATCATGCTGCACAAGAAAAATCAGATCAAAAAGGAAAAAAATAAGAGAAAGGGAAAAAAAAAGCAAGCAAATGACAACAAAAAAAGGTGAAGATGCTTTATGTTATGGTCCTCATTCAGTCCCCACAGTCCCCTTTCTGGATGCACATGACTCTCCATCATAAGTCTATTGAAATTGGCCTGAATTACCTCTTTGTTGGAAAGAGCCACGTCCATCAGAGTTGATAATTACATAATCTTGTTGCTGTGTATAGTATTAGTATTCTCTTGGTAACCCCCCTTTTTAATTTCATGTAATCAGAGTCATCCATTTATTTCCCATGATTGCTTCAATTTTTGTTGGCCATAAACTCTCTCAACCATATATCTGACAGGTATATTTCTCAGGTTCCCCTAATTTACTTATGATAGCAGTTTATTTAAATAAGGAGAAATATCAATCTAGAATTTTATTTATGCATGAAATTCCTTGAGTTTTAAGTTACATAAAGACTAGTACTCCAATGGAAACCATTTCTGTATGGTATACTTTTTCAGAAACTTAAGTCATACCAAACTGCACAGATTTAAGTCATTTAATAAAAATGCAGAAAAGGATGGATTAGCTGCCATTTGTTTTTCAAAATTTTGGAGAGTTTTAACAGGTAATAGCCAGGGAAGTATAGAATGTGTTTATATAAAATCAGACATCAGTAGTTAAAAAAAAAAAGATAGGAGAAAGAAAAAGAATTCTGTTGTCAAAAGTTACTAGTTATCTGACCCACAGCTCTTTGTATCACATTCATTCTAATCGTGACCCATAGACTACTACTTGTGTGACCTCAGGCCAGTAATATAATTCCCCTGACCCTCATATCAAAAGGTTGGATTCATTCGAACTCTACATCTGACATCCTGTAACCAACCTGGGATTTCATTTCCTTATCTCCTAAATGAGAGGTTTGAACTAGATGTTTTCCAATGTCTTTTTCAGCATATATAAGGCATTTATAATCCCTAGTACCTATACTGTACATATTTTACTTAATGCTGTTTGAAAGCTCAAATAAGGGTGGTTATTTTTCCTTGAGTTTGAATGCTAATAGAGGACCAGATAGGCATCAGCACCATGGTATAGGTGTGGTTGCATTTATAGAAAACTTGATCTTTGATGTTGCCATCCTATTAAGATCTTTCTGGTCTGTTTTCTTTCATACTGTATTTTAGTGTTAAATTTGGACTATATACTCGGGTATATGTATGTATAAATACACATATACAATATATTTGTTTACATATAGATGCACATATACATACATTTGTTGTTTGAAGTTTTTTTCATGCAAATTTAAATATGCAAAGGAATTTACTCATTTTCTTCATTCTTCAGTCTAGTATTTAGATTGGTGATCTTAATGGCAAGCTGATTATCTCTTTGCACAGTTATTTTATGATTCTCATAGGAAACAATGTAAGCAACCTATACAAGGTAAGATTTGTTGCACATAAGGAGATGTTCTAGTTCTCTGACGTTATTTACCAAAAAATGTCTGAATCCTCTGGATGTATTTTATCTTTTCATTGTCGTTTGGCTTACCTGTTTTCCTTTGATCTTAACATCTCAATTTGCAAAAATAGTGAGAAAGAGAATATAAAAGTTTCTCATTATTTTTATAGTGCCCAGTGTATACTAAATGCTACATTTCTTGTGGTCCCTGATTGCCAGCATTTTGCCTTTCCCAAACTTACGTATTCACTTTGTATAATCTTCTAGAAACATTTCTGTTTAAAAACTTCTGAATGTCCTAATTACTCTCCTTTTCTCTTTATCTCTGGATGTAAAAAAGCACACTTTCACATTCCTTAGAATTCTGCACATAAAATATACTTAGCATTCTATCCCCTTTAAAAAATGTATTTTAATGGATCCTTTAGTAATTTTGGTTTGGATGTTGCTTTACTTTTAATGTTAAATATTTTACCTTATTTCAAATGACTGATCATGACCAGCTTGGAATAAATACTTGTATTAAAATTATTTAAAAATATTCATTGAAATAAATAATTTTTTGAATGAATGTGGACATTTATTGATTGTGGATTATTAGTTTATCAGTTCCTTGGAATGAGAATCTAAAAAGTGTTCTTCAAAGTGGGGTTTATGACCTTGAACACCATAAAATATTAGATATTTGATAGAGGCTGAGTGTTGTCTTTGAAAAATAGCATATACATTTTTTTTTTTCACTCTTCATGCTGGGAAGGACAGAGGTGAGAGGGAAGAAAAGTATAAGATGTATTAAACTCACTTATAAAAGTATAAGATGTATTAAAACTCACTGATAAGAATATTTTTCTGATTGAAAAATTTATAGTAGTTATTTCCTTCTTGATAGTATGATACCTCTGCTAGTAATTATTTGGTAATTTGAAGAATTTTAATTTTTCAAATATGTGAAGATAACTCTCTTATTCTCCTAAGTCTTCTCTTCCTCAGCTTTTAGTCTGGATTCTTCAGGATCGTAGAGAATGGATCTATCACTCCTTGTCATACTGTCGAAGTTGCCTCTTTTGGATACTATCCAGTTTATCCATACTGTATTCTTCCTAAACAATGTAATCTAAAATGGAACACAATATTCTAGAATAGTGTACAGTGGAATTATTATTTCAACAGGCAAAGGCTATACTGAGTATCAGTCCATATGCTTGATTCAGGAAATAGAGAGATGAATGAACTCTAGAGAGTTGGTGAAAGGAATGGGTAAATACAAGGAAAATACAAAGTAATTTCAGATGGAGGGTATGCATTAATAAATGTGGTATAATAAAGGGGTTAGATTCCTTTAGGTATATATGGTACTTGAGTTGAATTTTCAGTGGAGTTCCTGATTCAGTAAGTAAGAGTTGAGGAGAGAGACAATTCCAGGTAAATCAGACAGCAAAAATGTGGAATTGGAAATGAGTCATATCAGGAACAGCAAAAAAAAAAAAAAAAAAAAAAAAAAAAATCCATTTAGCTACAGAATAAAAGATAGGAAGAGGAAATAGTACCAAATATTTCTAGTCAGATAAGGGTAGAGCTAGATTGTGAAGGTTTTTATATGCCAAATGGAAGTTTCTATAGTATTTCAAATTTGAATCATCAAAGAGACATTGAATAAAGGCAATAAAGAGAAATTTTCTGAGCAGGGAAATGATACAGTTTGGATTACACTTTAGAAATATTAATTTGCAGCTAGAGGTATTGGAGAGCAGAGAGATTTTAGATTGAGAGACCACCTAAAATCTGTTGTAATAGTTCAGATGATAGGTGAAAGGTGCTTTGAGATTGAAATAACGGGTAGATTCAGTGGAGTTGTTTGTATGGACAGCTCTCACTAGAGTGAGAATTTGCCAGGATAAAGTATGGTATTGTATTGGTATCATGCTGCCAAAGAAAGGGCCCTGGATTTGGACTCTTAACACACTACTTTGTGACCTTAGACAAAACAACCTTCTTCAGCCTCATTTCCTCATCTGTAAAGTGAGGGAGTTGGATTGGATCATCTCTGAGGACTCTTCTAAGTGCTAATCTATTTGATTATTTCTACCACTGTAACCTGTTGCACACATTCCCTTCTTTTCTTTGGACAGTACAACCACCATAATCTGACCTACTGAAGTAGTCTGCTGATTAATCTTTCTGCTCTCTCTACTTCAGTATATTCTTTATAGTCATCAAAGGAAAAGTCTGACCACATCATTCTGCTTCTTTATTCAAAAACTAGTGATTTTCTGTGTACCTCCAGGATCAAATATAAAATTCTTTATTTGGCTTTTCAAGTTTGTTATAAGTTGGCCTATATCTAAATTTACAGTTTTCCTGTGTCTTTCTCTCCACATGTGTGATATGGCCTTTTTGTGATTCCTTGCACGTGAAAGTCGATTTTCCAACATCAGACATTTTCACTGGCTATTTTCCTTTTGACTGAAATGCTCTCCTTCATCTCTACCTCCTAGCTTCTCTCATTAGTTTTATCTCCACCAGATCCCAGTGATACTTATAAGGTCAAATTTATCTCCTTACATTAGGACCTATAGTTTTTCTTTATTTCCTGCATTATGATGTGTGCATTTGAGGCTATATGTTTTACAACTGGTTAAATCTCTTCTATGAACTTCTTGGTATTTCTATGCCATCTTGCTTTGTAGATATGCATATATTATTGTTATGTCTTCTTACTTAGAAATGTAAAACACTATGCAAAATTTTCTTACTGGAACATATCAGGTAGATGCCAACTCTGTTACTTTAAAATTTCAAAGTGTAGTCCAGAAACCCAAATCCCATAGACTTTTTGTAACCAGTTATTCACTATGCAGATTTGCTTTTCTCTTTTTCATCTTCAATTTCTTGCCCAAGATTTTATTTTTGGCAGTGCTATCATTTGTATCCATATCAGTCATCAGAAGTGAGTGGTCGTTCCTTTTGACAAGTCTTGAGAGGTTCTGGTCATATACTTAAATATAATGCTCTAGGAACTCATATATCTTTAGTGTTTTTATCTGGTGCTTAATTTACTGCCTCAGTACTCTTCATCAGGGAGTTACCAACCACCACAATTCTTCTAACCTTTAATGGATGTTCTCTTAACTGACAGTATCTGATGATTCACTATATCATTGCTTGGAAGACAAATAGCTGTTGCTTCTTCATATCATCTAATTCTCTTTTAAGAGTTTCATCTTTATTTTTAGCTCTAAGAATTCAAAGGTCCTTTCCTTCTTCCTCCTTCTGATATTTTTCTATTTTCCAGCCTCAGGAGGTAAGTTAAATTTCCTCTCTGCTTCTTCAGTTCTTTTGTTTTCTTTGCACATGAAAAAATTTCAGAATTAGTTTTAGTCAGAATTTTGTTCAGTTCTTTTCAACCTCCCACCTTCAACCTCCCCAGCTGAAAACAGAAGAAAAACAAAACCCAATACAAACATGTATAGTCAATCAAAATAAATTTCTACATTAACTATGTCCAAAAAAATTGTCTCATTCTTCACTGAGTCCTTCACCTTTCTATTGAGGTAGGTTACATGTTTCATCAGTCCTCTGTCATCATGCTTAGCAATTATCTTGAAAAGAGTTAATTCTGGTATCTTTATCTTTTCTATATTGTTATTTGTTACTATTTTTCATTTCACTCTGTTTCAGCTCCTTCAAGTTCTCCCTTTCCTTCATTATTTCATATAGGACAATAATATTCCATAATATTTAGATCTCATAATTTATTCATCCATTTCCCAATTTATGGGTACCCACTCAGATTCTCATTCTTTGCCTTATAAAAAGAGTTATAAACATGTTTGTTCATCCTTAGATTTTGCTTTTCTTAGGGCAAATCTATTTTCCTTTTAATTCTCCTTGTCTTCTTTTTCCCTTCAATATTCTTTTTGAGTGAACTATTTTTCTTTTCAGCTCTGTATGTTTTAGTGTATGTATATTCTTTTGATCAGTTCATATGAGAATGAAATTCAAATGTCAGTTGATCTCACTACATCTTTTTTCCTTAGTTGAATAAACATCTACTTGTGTACCCTGATTGTGAGATATTCTCTAACTCTCCTTTTCCTCCCTACCCAATGCTTTTTGTTTTTTCCATTTTTTCCTCTTGAGAATTCTTTCATTTCATTTATAAAAACATTTTTAATTCTTATCAGTCAGCTGGAAAGAACTATTGTTTCAGAGTGGCAGAAGTGAAGACTCCCCTTTGGTCTAGAATTCCTGTTAAGGTTATTACTCTTCAGGCAGGTTAGATGCTAGAACTGAGATCCTGCTGTATTACTGGTATATGAGCCACATTGCTGCTGCTTCTTTCTGAATTGCCTCCATTCCATTTACACTTTCCAGTTGGGAATACCACTTGCTATTAACAGGTTCCTTTCTCAGTCTGTCCTGGATTTGTGATACAACTGGGTAATGACAAAACCTCCATTTGGTACCTGTCCCTACTTTGTGCATATCTTTTGGGCACTGAAATGTTCTACCTATGACTGACATTCTCTTGTCTCCATTGTCTACAAACTTCTCTTTTCTTCCTGTGCCAACCTAGGCTGGACAAATGATTCACTTTTTTTTTTTTTTGGATTTCCATACCAAGATGTGGTCTGATGCATTTTCTAGACCTGTTTGGAGCTCTAGTTTATTGGTATCTTTTGCTTTATCATCTTGATTCCCCCATTCTCTGGGACCCTATCACTACATCTCCTCTTTCTCTTTAATTCCCATCCCCTCCCCTCCATATGAAAGACAGAATCCTATAAAATACCCAGAGCAATACTGTATAATTTAACCAACCTTTGTGAATCTGTTTTTATGATGAAATGTGTTCAGATTTCCAATGTAGGATTTTAGGAATGAATTTAATTTGGTAATGAGAGTAGGGATTTCAGGGGTCAAAACTACTAATCTGTGATAGAATATCTCAGTTGGTCTAGGATGTTCCGTGAAACTTGGAAGTGAAAACTCCTTAGGATCTAGAGGTCAATAGGTATGGTAGACATGATTTTCTTTGCCTATAAGTATCCTTTCCCTCCTTCTCAGGTCACCTTTTCTTTCTTTTCCTCATATCCTTCTATCAAACTAAATCCTTTATATTAAATCATCCTCCTTAAATGTTTCCTCTATTCTTTCTACATTTTTCTTCCTCACAGTTAACATCTGGTCTTTCTCTCAGTTCTTTATCTTTTCAAATCACCATGAAAATTACTTTATTCATCTCAAGACTTTTTTCTTTTTTAATTTGTTTTTACCACATGCTCTCCTCTCTTGAAAATGAGAAGTAGAATCTGCCTTTCGAATTGTGGCTTATGAAAACCAGCACATTTTCCAAATGATGAAGAGGAGAAATTTCATGAAGAACTCAACAGAATCCACCAAAATCAACATGGACTTCTGATTCTCATTCTTAAGTGAAAAAGTGTGCATAAGAAAGGATAGTTGGGAAAAAAAGTTTAAGTATAGTTTTAGAAACACAAGAGGCTAAAGCCTGGAGATTACTCAGAAGCTTACACCAATATTTTATGAATAGTTTTTTTTTTTAGAAAAAATTTAAAGGTGATAGGTGTGATGAACAACAAACCAAATCACAAAAATGAAATTGAGTATATTTGGATAGGAAATAGCTAGATGCTATTGTAAGAATTGTAATAACAATCTGGTGTTTGTTTGCTTTCAAACCACTGACTAGTTAATGTAAATATCAAAATCAAATAAAAAGACTAAAGGCTAAAGATTAGAAGATGATGCTATGAGCAAGGACTTTATCTTCTTTAAATGAGTAGTCTATAATAGAAAGGTAGAGTTGGGAAAGGGAAAAAATAAAAATCTTAATTATATTTTTATGCAAAAGTTGAATAGATTTAAAAATTGCCACTACAGAATAAGCCAAAAGATTCCAGAAGCTATTTAGTCTTGCCAGCAAACATTTAATTTTTCAGAGCAGAGGAATGTTAGCCAAAGGAAACAGTGTTTGGGAATACAAATTCCTTCACAAAACAGACATATGGCAAAATTCTGTGACCAGTATTACCCAGTAATATAAGAAGCAAATAATTGTTCTATAGAAAGCTTAGTATGAGACCAAACTGAGCCCACATGTTCTCAAGAAGCCTTTATTAATAAAATTGGCAGGAAGGCAACACCTATGCAAAAAATGGAATACTACAAAGGGCTTCTGTTAAGAAAAATAGAAAACTCCCTCAATACTTTTTGAAGCAATTGAGGTTAAGTGACTTGCCTAGGATCACACAACTAGGAAGTGTTAAATGTCTGAGACCAAATTTGAACTCAGGTCCTCCTGACTTCTGACCTGCTGCACTACCTAGGTGCCCTTTCCCTCATTACTTTTTTGAGGACCTTAAATTTCTAAAGTGATATTTGTTTCTTCTCTTTCTATTAGAATGTTAGCACTGCATTGTCATACAGCTCCATTCCAGTTGATGAAATACATATATGCCTTTCCATGTTTTTCTTGACTCTTGTGTTCTTATTTCTTCCCAAGTTCTTCCCAACTCTGCTCTTCATATCTGATAATCAGAATTGTTTGAAAATCCTTTATTCAATTTAAAGATTCTCCCCCAGACCTTAATCTCATACTCATATTTGAAGAGTAGTTTTTTTAAAGTTATTTTTGGTTATAAGCCTATATCTTTTGCCTTTTGAAATAATGTATTTCATGATCTCCTCTCATTCATAATAGAAGGCATCAGATCTTGTGTGATCCTGCCTGTGATTCCTTGGCACTTGCACTGCTTTCTAGATGCTTGTAGTATTTTCTCTTATGTATGAGAGTTTTATTTTGACCATGACATTCCTGAGATTTTTCTTTGTGGAGTTTCTTTTAGCAAGTGCTTGTACTCTTTCTATTTTCTCTTTACTCTTTTGATCTAATAGATCTCAGCAATTTTTATTTATAATTTCATGAAATATTGTGTTCAGGCTTAAAAAACAACATAGTTTTCTTTTGAATCTTCATTTATTTATTTTTTTGAATTTAAAAAAATAATAGCCTTTTATTTTCAAAATATATGCAAAGATAGTTTTCAACATTTACTATTGCAAAACTTTGTTTCAAATTTTTCTTCTTCCTGTCCTCCAGCCCCTCCCTTAAACAGCAAGTAATCCAATATAGGTTAAAAAGGTACAATTCTTCTGTATATATATATATATATTTCCACATTTATCATGCTGTACAAGAATAATCAGATCAAAAAGGGGAAAAAAATGAAAGAAAAAAAAAACAGAAAGCAAACAACAAAAAAAGTGAAGAAAACATATGTTGTGATCCATATTTAGTCCTGACTGTTTTTTTTTCTGAATGCAAATGGCTCTTTCCATCACAAGTCTAGTGAAATTGGCTTGAATCACTTCATTATTGAAAAGAACCACATCCAGCAGAATTGATCATCATATAATCTTATTGTTGCTGTGTACAATGGTCTCTTGGTTCTACTCACTTTACTTAGCATCAGTTCATGTAAGTCTCTCCAGGCTTTTCTGAAATCCTGCTGATCATTTCTTATAGAATAATAATGTTCCATTACATTCATATACCATAACTTAATCAGCCATTTCCCTACTGATGGGCATCTACTCAGTTTTCAGTTCCTTGCCATCAGAAAAAGGGCTGTCATAAACATTTTTGTACATAGGATTCCTTTTCCCTTTTTTTTGATCTCTTTGGGATAGAGACACTGCTCGATCAGAGGGTATGCACACTTTGATAGTCCTTTGGATATAATTACAAATTACTCTCCAGAATGGTTGGATCAGTTCATAACTCTATAACTTACAATTCCACCAACAATGTATTAGTATAATCCCACATCCCTCTGAACATTTATCATTATCTTATGCTGTCATCTTAGCCAATCTGAGAAGTGTGTAGTGGTATCTCAGAGTTGTCTTAATTTGCATTTCTCTCATCAATAGTGATTTAGAGCATTTTTTCATATGACTAGAAATGGTTTTAATTTCTTCACTGAAAATTGTTTATATGCTTTGACCATTTTATCAGTTGAATGGCTTGTTTTCTTATAAATTTGAATCAATTCTCTATATATTTTAGAAATGAGGTCTTTATCAGAATCCTTGGATTTTCCCCTAATTTTCTGCTTCCCATCTAATGTTCTTTGCATTGGTTTTGTTTGTACAAAACTTTTTTTACTTTAATATAATTAAAATTGTCCATTTTGCATTTCATACTGTACTCTAGTTCTTCTTTGGCCACAAATTCCTTCTTTCTCCATAGATTTGAGAGGCAGCCTATGCTTTGTTCTTCAATTTGCTTATAATATCACTCTTTGTGTCTAAATCATGAACCCATTTTGACCTTATCTTGGTTCTCTTCTATTGTATAATATATGATAGTTCTCTGGGAAAGAGCAGGTTTTCTGGAGGCAATCTTAGTTTCAGTTCCAAGTAATAATCACCACAAATACAGCCAGCTGATAAAATCTAAATGTTTATTTTCTCCTTCCTTGATTCCAAGAGCTCTTGCAGCTTGTCCTTTGCTTCTGCCTCTGCTTTCTTCAGCCTCAAGCCAGCACAAAGGTGGAAGATGGAATGAATCTGACTTTGCCTCCGAGAATGGGCTTGTGAGCTTCTGTATCTCCCAGAGTGCTCTGTGTCTGGCCCTGAGAGCTTCTTACTTATATGCTGTTCACTGAGTACACACTGGAAAACCATTATTTGTTGTAGGATTAAATCAATTCTAAACTAGATTTAAACATTGTCTCCTCAATTCCACTTAGTACCTTGTTTCAAGTTCTGGGCCATAACATCTGCTTGTAGGATCAGATAAATCATACTAAACTATGCTAAATTAGGCAACTGACATCACTTTGTAAGGATTCTAACATCTCCTGCTTTCATTTGATTTAGAACATAAGGTGGTCATGACCTTCCTGATTTCTCAAGGAGGTGAGAACCCCCAAAAGAAGGTGATTGCGCCTTCCCTGACTGCTCAAAAAAGAAGTGAAAACATCATAAAAAGAAGGTGGTCACACCCTCCCTGACATCTCAGGAAGGGAGATGAAAACACCAAAGGAAATGGAAAATCAAATCAGATTAGTGGGTTTCTGAAGGGGCTCATATGAAACAGGTATACATAAATCCATCAACATGGGAGGCATTACACATAATTACATAAAATACATAAGCACATAGCAATATAACACAGGCTAGTAGTAATGTAACAACATGAATCAACATGAGAATTTATACATGTCCATAAGTCCTAGAAATAGTCCAAAAGGAATCCATTGTCCATCAGTTCATGTACCAGGAATCCAATAATTCCTGCAAGCTTTGAAGTACTGCAATAGTCTCATCAACAATTTTTCATCTCAAGAAATCCAAAGATTCCTGCTGGTTTTTCAAGAACTGAAACAGTCTCAGCTTGTGTTAGGGAATCCAATGATTCCTGAAGATTTTAAAGTTCTTTTAACAGTCTCATTGTCAGCCATGCTCTTTCAGTGTCAGATGTTTCGTAAATCTTCTTTGTTTTGAGGTTTTTCTCTTTTTCTGTTTCTCTCTGATGGACAAGGCAAATATGGTTTGTTGGCATCCATTTGATTCCTTCTCTATCTGCAGCAATACAAGCAAACCCTCTCTCCCAGGCAGTTAACCTATCTAATTCCCTTCTATTTACCACTTTTGGGATTTCTCCTCATCATCTGGCAATTTTATTAAAGCTGTTTGTACTGGATACTGCGCTGCTGGTTTAAAAAGCCTGTATTCTCCGCAACTGTAATCCCTTGATGCTATCTCATTGCTTTTCTGTTGGTTGATCATATAATCTCTTTGTGCCATGTGATTATTTTTAGGTTGATTGATCACATCAGAGTCCTGCCCTTCCAAAGACTCTCTAGGTATAACCTCAGCTGCCATCATGCCCCATCTGTCTTTTGATTGATATTTTGGGGCTGGGCCCTGCCTCTCATTTCTCTGGGTCAATCTACATTCCGAGGCCCAGTGAAAGCTTCAGTTACATTTTGGACATGGGGTTTTGGGTTTTCTCTCACCCTGTCCTCTCACTCTATCTCCATATCTACACTGAGCTCTAAAATGTCCTATCTTTCTACACTGAAAAGACTGACGATTTTCTCTAGAAGTCCCTTGCCAAGAGGGACCCTGTCTTTCCATATTCATCATAGTTTGGGTATAATAAGCATTTGTGCCCACTGTGGCACAGCGCCTTATGATCTCCTCTAAAGGAACATTTTTAATGTCTAGTCCCCATATAATTCTTTTGCAAACCTCATTGGCATTTTCCTTAGCCAGATGTCTGGTCATTATTTCTGTAGCTGCATTATCTCCAATGGTTCTTATTACAGCTGTTTGCAAACGTTCCATAAAATCTGTAAAAGGTTCAATGGGACCATGCTCTGTTTTTGTGAAGGCTTCCCCTCGATCTTTTTGTCCTGGGAGGGAACCCCAAGCTTTTATTGCAGCCTTAGAAATTTGCTCATACACTGGTATGGGATAATAAATCTGTTCTGAATTCTCTCCATACTGACCTTCACCAGCTAATTGGTCAAAAGTGATTTGTACAATAACTCCAGTTTGCCTATTTCGTTGGGCTTGAATCCTACATAATTCATGATACTCCAAAAGCCACAACAAATTTTGTCCCAGTTCTAAACATGTTCTAGCTATGGATTTCCAATTATTCGGGGTTAAGATTTCATAAGACAAATTATCTAGTAACAGTTTAACATAAGAGGATGTAGCCCCATAAAGAGTGCAAACCCTTTTTCAAATCTTTAATTTTTTCCAAATTAAAAGAGTGTATTTTCTCTCCTTTTGACCTGAAGAGTCAAGCTTTTCAATCACAGGATATGCATTTATAAAATCAGATATGTCTTCTCCTTCATTTTTTGCCTTAATTAATGCCTTTTCTAATCTTATCATATTCTGCTTCACAGGAGATGTTGATTGTGTTTTTGCCTCTCTCCCTCTCCCTTCTTCCTCCACCCATGAAGGGTTAATTGAGGGGGGGAGGGTCATGAGATGTAGAATGATCTAATTTCTTCTGCTGTGAAGTATCACACTCAGAATTGTATTTAACTCCATTCTTATTTGATTCGGAATTCCTCCTTTTCACCTAGTTTAGTTGGCACCTCCCCTTCCTGCTCTTTTCTTCTTTTTCTTCATTCTAACACTTAAATAATTTCTTATAGCCAGTTGTATTAAATTGTATGTGTATAAAATGTATTTTTGGAAATTGAGTTTGGATGAGAATTGTAGTATTCACCTAGTTGCTCTCCTACTAATTTCCACTCATTTGGATCCAATTCTTTCAAACCAAGGAGATGTGAACTTTACAGTTTTAAAAGATCAATGACATGTTCCCAGGTTATAATTAAACCTTGATTTTTTATAAGTCCGGCAATGGTCTCTGGACATTTTCCTTGAACAGAAACAGAAAGCTGTTTTCTAAACATCTTTCCCATCTTAGCACTCACCCTAATTTCTGGGTTGAGGAGACTTTTCCACTGGATTCAGGATCAGAGGTTTTTCCACTGAGATCAGAGTCCTATTAGTCTCACGTTCAGGGCGCCAAATTGTGGTGTTCTCTTCTTTTTATAATATATGATGGTTCTCTGGGAGAAAGCAGGTTTCACGGGGAGGTTTTCTGGAGGCAGCCTTAGTTTCGGTTCCAAGTAATAATCACCGCATGTTATAGAACATTAGGTGTTGGTTGGTGCCTAGTTTCTGCTATATTATTTTCCAATTTTCCTAGCAATTTAACAACATAGTTTTCAAGTTCAGTGATTTTTAAAGTTTCTTGATGGCTTATTTTCCATGTCTGATTTTTGATATCAGATAAATTAAAGCTAATTTTTCAATCTTTTTATTTTTTTTCTAATATTTTTTGTTGCCTTGTGGAGTTAATTGGTTTCTGTTTGATTTCGTTTTTCAGAGAATCTATTGCTTGGCAAAAATTTATCATTCTCTCTTTAGCTATTTTTTTCTCCTTAGAATTCTTTCTGCTAGGAGAATTCTTGTTTCAGCTAAGTATTAATGTAGTCCATGTGGAAAATCCATTTTTTCCCTTTGAACTACTGCTATCAGTTACATGTTTGTTCACTTTAAAAAAATTTCTAGATCTTCAATAAATTTTTTATACTGATTGTTATTCTTTTTGGTTTACTTATTTTAGGAGAAATTTTTTACATTCCTAAATTGGAATCTTATGTCAGTGTCAGGGGCTATTGCATTTTTGGTTTTGATGATTGACACTATAATTGTGGCTTTTCCCCCCCTCTGCGGTTCTAAGTTTCTGGGTGTACTTCCACCTTCCTAAGGTAGCCCCTTTGGATCTTTGAAGTAAGAGAGCACTGGAGCTTCAATGCCTTCTCTGGAATCTTAGGATACTATTGAGGAATTCAGGGAATGTGGACCAGGACTATCTTGGTGTGAATCTTCTGATACTCCAGCTCTCCAAATCTATTTCCTTCTCAGTGTGTCCTCCCCTAATTTTGGTTTGAGTGCTGGAATGGTATAGTGTAGACAGAGTCATTCAGTCAGGCATTATGATCAGTCACACAACTGACTAAAAGGTATATAGAACACAAAATTCCATAGTTTATTGTTGATTGCCATCCAACATTTAAATGTATATAGCAAAATATAAGCTTAATCTCCACAAAGAATCCCTTAAGAATATGTCATATGATACAAGATTCCTTAATAAACATAACTAAGTAATCATAGTGTTCAATCATATTGAAATTATTAATATCAAGGATTATATATGTAGGGAGATGTATCCTTGGCATACGTGTTTTCCACTATCATCAAGTCAAGGCAATAAGCATTTAATAAGTGCCAGATGTCAGGCACTGTGCTCACCTGGAAATCCAAAGAAAGGGGGGGTGGGGAATAGTTCCTCTCCTCAAGGAGTACACAATCTAATGGGGGAGACAAATACAAATGAAACAAGGATTTTGTATTGATAGCAAAATTCTCCAGATGTTTCTGTGTGATGGTAACATTGTACTGATTGTATCAAGCCCCAGAATGTTACAGGGTTTTCTCATTGTGATCCATGATAACTGAAAAGAGCATCCTAACAATCCATCTGGAAAAACTAAATAAAAAATTCTTGCTTTCTGGAGTTTAATGTGTGGTTGGATGGTCAGTCATGTACTTTTGGGCCTCACCTTAATGGGGTTCTGATTGTTAACACTAGCCTACCCCAGCCTGAGTTCCACAGAAGTAATTAATCATGATTTCCCCTAGTACAATGAACAAGTCAGCATATTCTGTAACCACATCACTAGTTTACCACATGATGGTTATTACAAAATATAACACAGCAATCAGCTAATAAGAAAGTAGTATCAATAGAATATAGAACTGGACATTGGACTGCAAACCTCAGTAAATCTTTTGCCTGACATGGCACCTGTGCAGTTCCCTTTTTATGTTGTCCTTGAGTGAACCTACACTAGTTATAGTGTAACTATACATTAATGCCCTGCTAAGTGGGCTTTTCTGCATGCATCCTGGATAACCATATGCACACTTCTACCAGGGTTTAAGACTTCCCCATATTAGCAAACTCCTCTTATAACCTCCTAATTTACGTATCTTGTGATGTAATCAGTACCATTTACTCTATAAAAATCCTCATCTTTTGTGGGCTGCTTCAGGGATGTTGGCTTGACCCAGTTTGTAAATCTCATTAAAATGTTTTTGCTTGGATTGGAGACTGAACCTGAATTCTTTGAGAGGTAATACCACAACACATACTTGGAGCTGAACATTTTTGGTGCCTAGTGTGGGGTAAAGAGTGACTCAGATTCTCTCCAACCCACCTCTTTAGTTGGTATCCCACAAACATCTAGGAAAGCACACCTGGGAAAACTTGGTGGGACTCTTTGGGCCCAGTTGCTGTAGGCCCCTGTGTCTCGGAAATTCCCTCTGGATAGAAGACACTACATTTTGGGAACTTTGTGATGAGTCCTTGTACTCAATGAGCACCTATGCTCATTGTCTTCCCTCTCTGTAAGATGCCATGTGGTAAGGCAAGTGGCTATAGTGAGGATTTTTTTTTAGGTTTACAGGACCTTAAAAATGAGATGTCTTTTCTTTCCTTCCCTCCTTCCTTTACTACAGCAGGGTAAATAGACAAAGAGAAAGAGAAAATATACTCAGAGCAATGAAGGCTATCTGAGGTATGATGTAAAAGCATGTTGCCTTGAAAGTTTTCAGAAATTTAAAGTTGCCTTGAAAAATTTAAAATGCAGTCAGTTAGAAAAACTTATATACTAGGGGAGATAGATATAGTTACTAACTCCCATTAAGCTAACCATGAGAGATTATAAGAAAAATAAGAAAATTAAGACACTTTCACCCCTGTGAGCTCAATACTAGCCAAGTTGGGATACAGAAATAAAGTTAGATAATTAAAGTTGTAGAACTGCTAAAAACATCTTAGCAGACTTAATATTTTTCAGAGATTTTAGGTTTTTCAAAATTTCTGATTCAGAGGTTTGGCAATTAATCACTGAGTAGTTGGGCAGTTAGTCATTTTTAAGATTGCTGACGAGAACTCCTGAGACAACTCCTGAGGCAATTCCAGGAATTCACTTGTCTTCTGAAACATTTTTGTGAGTTTTAAGGTACCACTCTATAAAATTCATTTTAAGGACAAATAAGGATTGAATCTTGTAAAAAAAAAAAAAAAATTTTTTTTAAAGATTTTGAAAGTAATTGACAAGATTAATAGCTTCATTGTTCCAGGGCAGAGAAGGAAAGTTAATTGGCAGAAACTTGATGTTTATGATCAGAGAATCACTGAAATGGGTTACTAAAGTCATTTTAGGATTAAAAAAGCAGGAGAAAAATAAACAAAAGGAGATTGGAAAAGATCTGTAGAAATCATTTAAAATTTTTTTCATTATAGATAGAACTGTCACACTTGATCCCTAACTTCCCAGTTATTGATGAGATATGGGGGAGGTACAAATAGCAATAAAGAGAAAAAAGTGGGGTTTTGAAAATATGTAAAAAGGAAAAATAAGAAGCGACCAGATTTTGAAGAAGGTTTAAGTGCCAGAGGAGTTAATTTTATTCTAAAAGTAATAATAGTGAACTATTTGAGTTTACTAAATAGGAGAATAGCCTGGTAAAATCTAAGTTTTAGGAAAATTATGTTGGCAACTGTAGAGAATGCATTAGAGTGGGGAAACACTTGAGACTCAGAAGCTTTGTTACAGGTTAATATAGCAGATTAGGCAAAAGTTACTAGAGATCAAAACTAATGTGAAAACTATGTGAGTAATGAGGTAGAGTAGTTGGAAAGGAGATATTGTAAATGTAAATATCTGCATATAGAAGCATATTGAGCCAAAAAAAGGTGACTGAGAGAACATAACTAATAGTTTATAAATCTGTTTACTCTTCTATATAAACTTTAAAAAAAAAATTAAACCTTTTTATTTACAAAGCATATGCATGGGTAATTTTTCCATCATTGACCCTTGCATAACCTTTTGTTGCAAATTTTCCCCTTCTACCTTCCACCTTCTCTCCATCTGGCAGGTAGTCCAGTATATGTTAAAAGATTTTCTATACATGTATTTCAACAAATTTATACATGTATAGAAAATCTTTTAAGAGAAGGTTGTATTTCATTCAATAGAGTATAGTATAGTAAGGTAAGTGAAAAATCAACAATAACAAGATGCAATTTTTGGGGTGGCAATCCCTATGCTTAATTATCTTTTTTATTTCAATAGATGAGGAAATATTTGCAAATAAATATGTATATAACAATTCTAATTCTAATAATGATTTTTGTGCACAATTATCTTTGCATGAATTTATGTAAGTCTTTGGTCAACAAAATACGTAATATCTGTATTGGTTTTCCTTTAGGGTAATTCCTCTTCTGAGTTTAATTTTCGTTGGAAATATGCAGTTTTTTCAGTAGAAGATGATAATTGTGGAGAATGATCATGGAGAAGGGGATGAATTCAGCAGAAGGTCTTCCTTCCAAATCACCTCAGGTTGTGGCTGTTAAGGTAACAGCCAAAGAGCATGAAACAAAATCACCCCATAAAGAGAAGCGTGTAGGATTTGTGTTGGTGCATGCAGGTAAGATGTGAAAAGATGAATTTGGAAGATTATATTTATATATACATACAAATATATTATATATGTATATATATAATGTCAAATATGACATGTCTGGAAATAAATTAAGAAATGAATTTTACATATGGTGCTGAGAAGTTCTGCAAAAGAATTTGAATGAAACAACTGAGTTTGGTATAGTGAATTTTAAATGTTTAAATTAGAATGTTTTGTGAGGCAATCTGTTGAAACTATAGTTGATACTGTTTTTGCTTTGCCATCTGCAATCTGGGAGACAGAAAAACCAAGCTGGAAAGAAGAGATTTTTCATAATCATCTTGAATAGCTCATTTATTTTGTAGATGAGAAAAGAGAAATCCACTGAAGTGAATTGTCCAAAAATCAAGCAGCTGGTTAGTAATAAAACCTGGTTCAAGGAGGCCTCTTAATTGCTAGTCTAGTCTTTTTTTCTCCATGCTGTACTTTGACCCCTATGATTTAGAAATAAGTTTGATAGATACAGAGGCACATTAGTCTGAAGCTATGCAAAAAAACCTAGTTTCATTTTCTGGGCATATTCATTGTGAATTGGTTACTACTTTTTGTTGGGGTCTGGGAGTGGAGCTGAGCCATTTTGAGAAGTTAATACTTATAATACATGGTGATGTATAGCCTTACTAGGTCATAAGATAGCTTACCCTTGGTTTAATCAAGTATGTAATTAAGAATATTTGATGTTTTTAAATGTTCAATAATATATGGGTCTTCTTGTACCATCCTGAGTACTTATGAACACTCAAAGATCGCTGCACCTAATGCTACTGTATAAATTATATATATATGTGTGTGCGTGTGTGTGTAAATATACACACACATACATATCAATGTGTATATATCAATGTTAGATTTCTACATGGGGACAAGGTGTAGCTGATGACTCCACCTTTGAAAGAGGCTATCCACTATTCTTCTGCTTCAGCAACAATGGTTTAATGTGTATTTTTATTTTTTACTTTACAAAATTCATAGTTGTATAACTATGATTTTGCGGAGAAAGATAAAAGGCACATCTGTTGTCATCTGACCCTTTTGTTTGATAGCTTACTTTGTTAGTCTTTAGAATGTATTTTGGTTAGGCTTCTGACCACACCTTTATACTAAGACTGCTCTTTTAAAAGTTTTCATTAATAACCTCTTTATATCATATTCATGGTGCTCACAATACTCCTCTCTAATGGTATATCACTTGTTTGACCTTTCTTCCTAGAATTCCTTGTTTTGTAGTCTTCTACCTGGCTCTTCTGTTTCACTATTCCATATTACTCTATCTTGAGTCTTCTCTTCTTTTCCTACATTCTTTTTCTTTGATGCAAAGGATTAAATTATTATGTTTATTCATAGGACTCCCAGTTTTATATTTCTAGTCTCCACCTCTCAATTTCTATATTTAAATTTCTAATTCTGTTTTAACATTCCCACATGGATGTTTTCCTGGTATCTTAGGCACACTATATACTGACCTGAATGTCATCTTAATCCTAAACAGACTTCGTCTTCTGACTTTATTTTTTCTTTTGATATTACCATATTTCCAGTCATCAAGGTTCTAAATCTCTGGGTCACCTCAGACTCTCTCTTTTGCCTTGCCCTTCACATCTTGCTTAAGGTAGATTTTACTTTCTAAATTTCTTTTATTTGGCTTTCCTACCTCTTGTTGTCTTCATACTAGTTCAGATTTTTCTCTTATCTCTTCTAGATTATTCTAACCTTAACCAGTCTACCTGCCTCTAGAGTCCTTACCAAGAGTACCCTTTTTTAACCTTTCAAAATAATCTTTCTAATGAACAAATCTTCACTATTTCCCAATTCAAAAATCTTTAGTAGTTCCTTGTTGCATATAGGAAAATAAAAAAGTGAACTTCTTTGCTTCTATATATACACATGTGTATATAGATGTATATATATACATGCATGTATGTATGTGTGATTGTATATATATATATGTACACACATACATATTCAGCTCCATTTCACATTACTTCCCTTCATAAATGCTGTGTTCCATTCCTTGATCTTGTCCTGCTGTTTCTTGGTCCTGTGTATCTGTGAAAGCCATTCTCCCTCCCTGAAATAAATGCCCTCTTCAAGCCCTTCTTGGTTCAGTCCCTCTTCTCTCCATAGTATCTTCCTTTATCTTTCCTTGGCCTCACTAGTGTGAAAATGTTCTTTCCTTTCTCAAATTTTCTTAGAATATTTTGTATTTCTTCTTTTATCCAAACATACTTTATATTATATTTGTATTATAATGTGGTATGTGTAATGCACACACACACACACACACACACACACACACATATATATATGTATATATTGTACCTGTCTGTCCCTTTGCCTTATTAGTTAGTAAACTACTTGAAGCCTATTAAAAAAATACCTAGCCCCTACACATATTTGGGCATTTAATAAGTGTTAACATCATTTGAATTGAGATCCTGGTACATTGAAAGTTTTGAGAAAGCACCATGGTGGAAGGAAGACTAGGTTTGGAGTCAGGTGACCTGGCTTGACACTAGCTTTAATATCTACCAATTGTGTAAAAACTTTATTTTTCTGATCAAGGTTTCCTCATTTGTAAAATGAGTAAAATAATATACTTCCTTTTCAGAGTTATTTTTATAACTCTGTATATATTTATAACTTTGTAAATCTTAGGATGGGGTAATGGGATATTTGATTTCATTGGGTTAGTGTTAGTAAATACCTGTAAGGAGAAATTACCTCCAAAGCGGATTGTCTTGTTTGCAGCTTGTGACTTTATATATTTGAAACTGTTTGATATTATAATGATAGAGTATTGATTAGTTTTCTCCTCTTATAGGTGCAGGTTATCACTCTGAATCCAAAGCTAAAGAATATAAACATGTATGCAAAAGAGCCTGTCAGAAGGTAGGACAATTTTGTTTTTTTTTAAATTCTAAATAATAAACCTTTTCTGTTTCATGTATGGTTAACTTGCTTCCCTTGAATTTAATTTACTAGGGTTGTATTTGTGAAATATTTTGGGTTTGTTCCATCAAGTTGTTGTACTCATATTCGTGGGACTTTCTTTCTAATGCTAGTTCTTTTATCCCTATAATAAACTATGTGTTTTTGGAATTGATTTATTGCTTTAGACTCCCTCCTCACCTCTTGTACATAAGTAGGCACACATATCCTTTTGTAATACTCTAGAAAAGCATGAAGCTCTATAGAAAAAGCAGTTGCAAAGTATTTACTCTGTTTTCCTGAAGAGTTTTACCAAAAAAAAAAAAAACAAACCCAAAATTAAAAGGTACTAAAGTTTGTGAAATTCTTCTATATTTTTCTTTATGTTTCTTATTACTTAGTTTGTAACACAGCAACTTCATTGTCTTTGTGGTTGTTTTAACCATTTACTCTGCCTCAGTTGTGATTTTTCCTTTGGTTTTTGAGGTTTTGCTCTTTTTTTTTTTTTTTTCCTAAAATATAAATTGTTGGATGCTAACATGGAGTATTTGGATCATATTAGAAGAATTATTGGATTTATTTTCATTTTGATCTTGACTGTACTTTTTTTGCAAGCACATCTTCCAATAGTTTTACACAGATGGATGTTAATATAGTGGATTAAATAAATATAGGTCTCTTGGTCCTGTTTTATTTATACAGATTGAAATAGTCATTATGTTATATTAAAAACAAACATCTTTTGCTGTGATGAAAATCCAGTATGAATATTTTGAATACAATAACTATTGATTTTATTGTTATATGTTTTGGAATTTAAATAGAGCTAATAAGTATGGAATAGAAACATCCCATTAAATATTCTATGATTTTATATTGTTTCAATTTTCTGATTCAAAGCATATACAGTATGATATAAGAGAAAGTACAATACAATGGGATTCAGAGGGATTTAATTGGGATTTGATTAAAATTGAATCTGAACTCCACCTCACTGTGTGATCTTGTTCTCACATTTTGTTACTTCACATATGAAGATCAGACTAGATGATTTCTGAGATCCCATCTAGATTTTAAATCTACAAATCTAAATTTTTAAGAAACTACATTGATGTCCTAAATCAATTTTTAAATGAAATTGCCACCTACTTTTTCTGCAGGCCATTGAACAACTACAGGCTGGTGCCCTTGCAACAGATGCAGTGACTGCAGCTCTAGTTGAACTAGAGGTACTTCTTAACTTCTTTAAGTTACTTATGTTTTATTGAAAATATCTTTCTGTTCTGTATTGCTCAATAAAGTTGTTAGTAATTTATGTAAATAGCTCTTGCCATCGACCTCAAAAGCAAATCTTTATAAAACATGTTGGAATCCATGATGTCAGCAGGTTTGTTTCAGTGAGTTTATTTTTAAAAGACAATTAGTTTTGGGGCAGCTAGGTTGGTGCAGCGGATATAGCACTAGCCCTGAAGTCAGGAGGACCTGAGTTCAAGTGTGATCTCAGACACTTAACAGTTCCTACCTGTTTGATCCTGGGCAAATCAATTAATCCCAATTGTCTCAGCAAAAAAAAAAAAAAAAAAAAAAAAGACAGATTTTTAAAAAGACTTTAATTAAACATAAAGATTGAAAATTTAAAAATTAATAAAACTCCAAATAAAACCATTAAATCTGACCTGTTTACTTTTTAATAAAACAAAAAGAAACTTTAATAAATAACAATGTAGCTAATTTGATTTTTCTCCCTCTAATTATATGATTAATAAAGTTTTGGTGCTATTTAAAAAATATATAATCAGTATCATTGTTTTGGTTTTTCCATTATTAGTAATGTTGCTTTTACATTGAGGAAAAGCCCTATTTTTATATTTTTTTAGTCTTTTAAACATAAATGATTATTATATTTTGGTCAAGGTCTTTTCTGTAGTTATGGATTAAAATTTTTACTAATATTATTGATCACATTTATTAATATAAAATTATATATATTAGATTGAATACATTTTTTTAAAAAAACTATTTCCCAATATTTTATCCAATAGTTTTCATTGAGAAATGTTATATTGGTTGATAATTTTCTTTGTCTTTTGTCAGATTTGGGGATCAAAACTACACTTGCTTCATAAAAGAATTGGACAGTATATTCTATTTAAAATCAGTCATTTTTATGTTTGTGCATGCATGTGTAAATCATTTGTCTTTGAAAATTAGGAGAATTATCTTGTGAATTCATCTGGTCTTAGTCCATCTGGTTCTGTTTTGGTTACATCTCATTAATGGTTTATTTGAGTTATCCATATGCAATTGGATTTATACTTCTCTATTTCCTGTTTTGAATATTTTTATATATTTTTGTAGAAAGTATTCACTTTCTCAAATTACAACCATATAGTTGTATGTGATAGTCTCTGGTAACTTAAGATTTTGCATTTGTCATTTCCCCTTTCTCATTGCCTTTTGTCACTACTTTGGATTTTCTCCCCAGTTTTGGGGAATCAATTTGCAAGCTATTAATCTGTATTCTGATTTTTCTAAAACAGCCTTTGGTTTTCATTTATTCATTCTTTTGTCATTTTTATGAATTTCTGCTTTCATTTTTAATAGTCTGTCACCTCTTGCTTACCTTTGATTCATTACAATGTTAATTTGATTGAGTTTCTATTTTTCTCTCATTAATGTAGGTTTTTAGTGCTATGAATTTGCTTCAGAGTACTGCTTTGATTATAGCCTATATGTTTTGCTATATAGCTTTGTGTTATTATTATCTTTGAGTTTTTTCTTGTTTTGTTTAATATTTCTTTTTAGATTTTATAATCCAGATATTGTTCAATTAATAATTTTAAAATTTCTACATATCTGTATATTTATCATATATCTTTAAACTTCCTGTGATTCAGAAATAAAGGATTTTTCTTTTATGGATTCTCTGTTCAAGAATATTATCTATTTTTATGTGTTCTTTGTGTATGTGTACAAATGTATATAAGGTAGTTTATATTATCTACCTGTAATCTGTCTAATCCAGTTTGTTCAGCACTATTCATATGAGTGACTTTTTAAAATTTATATTCTGGTGATAGTGTCTTAAAATCTAGTGTGATTGATTTTCTGTTCTTGCAAGACTGAACTTATTAAACTGTAATTACTTTTAGTCCCTTTTGGGAGGGTCATAAAATTAAAAAAAACAACTAATTGCGAAGAAAATATTCAACTCAGATCTAAAGGTTTTGGCATTTGAAAAAAGTTTATTTTCATCTCTGTAGTCTGAATAATAAGGTTCTTGGATGAGTTGAATTTTAGGTTTTTTCTTTTAGGGATTTTTGTGAATTCTTTCTTTTGTGAATTGTTGCTTGATTTTTATAGTTGTAAGAAATTTTCATTTCTGGTTTCCTGACATGTTTTTCACAAATTCTTCAGATTCTCCATGATTCCATTTTTCTGAAGTTTCCTTCTCTTGATCTGCCTTCCAAATCCATCACTTTTATATGCATTATTTAAAAATCTCTAATTGTTATTTTCTTAGCTTCTTTTTAATTTTATGTTTTGCCACAACAAAATGCAATAATGTTTTGTTATTACTGTCTTTGATTGCATTTATAATAATTTCAGTTTCCATATGTTTTCCATTTTACTGAGTTTTGTCATCTTCTCTCTTGGTCGTATTTTACACATGGTCACTCTCCTCTAAGTCACTAAGTATATTCCTTATCTATTTAATTATATCTTTTGGATTTTTTTGTTTGTTGCTCTTGCAACTTGAATTTATTACCTTTTTATTGTCTTCTTTATTTTTATATCATACTTTAAAAAAATTATGTCTGACCTCTTCTGTTTATTTATTGGCTTTTTCATTCTCTTGGGACAATTCCTAGCAATTTTATTTCTTTTTGGAATTTTCTATTACTTTTGAGGGAGATGAAAAAACTCCTTTGGAATCTCTTAAAAGTCTCAGTAGTTTTCTTGGCAATTTATTTTATTTTATTTTTTTGATTGTTTTTTTTTTCCTGGTTATACATGTATATTAACTTTTTAAATATGCATTTCTTTATGTATCATGTTGGGAGAGTGAAAGCAGAACAAAAGGGAAAAACCATTAGAGGAAAAGAAAAAAACGGGAAAAAGAAGTGAACATAGCATGTGTTGATTTACATTCCATCTCCATAGTTGTCTTTCTGGATGCAGATGGTGTTTTCTATCCAAAGTTTATTGAGATTGCCTTGGATCACTGAACCACTGAGAAGAACCAAGTTTGTCATAGTTGATCATCGCACAATCTTGCTGTTACTGTGTACAATGTATTCCTGGTTCTACTTATTTTGCTCAGCATCAGTTTATGTAAATCTTTTCAGGCCTTTCTATAATCAACTTGTTCATCATTTTTTAAAGAACAATAATATTCTATTGTCTTCATATACCACAACTTATTCAGCCATTCCCCAATTGATAGGCATCTACTCATTTTCCAATTCTTAACTACCACAAAAAGAGTTGCTACAAACATTTTTATATGTATGGATCCTTTTCTCAACTTTATTATTTCCTTAGGATATAGATTCCTTAGTGGCAGTGCTGGGTCTAAGGGTATGCAGTTTAGGGCATTGTTCCAAATTGCTCTCCAGAATGGCTGGATCATTTCACAATTCCACCAACAATGCATTAGTGTCCCAGTTTTCCCACATCCCCTCCAAAGTTTATCATTATCTTTTGCTGTCATCTTAGACAATCTGAGAGATGCGAATTGGTATCTCAGAGTTGTTTTAATTTGCATTTTTCTATTACTATATATGGCTTTAACTTTGTCATTTGAAAATTATCTGTTCATATCTTTTAACATTTATCAATTGGGGAATGACTTGTATTCTTATAAATTTGACATAGTTCTTTACATATTTTAGAAATGTGACTTTTATCAGAAATACTGGCTGTAAAATTTTTTCCTTAGCTTTGTACTTTCTTTTTAATCTTGTTTGTGTGGTTTTTGTTTGTGCAAACTCTTTTTAATTTAATATAATCGAAGTTGTGATGGGCCAGATGTTATGGGCCAGAACTCTGAACTTGAAACAAAGAATTTTTATAAAAGTTGTTCATTTTGCATTTCATAATGTTCTCTAGTTCTTCTTTGGTCATAAATTCCTTCCTTCTCCAAGATCTCATAGGTAAATTATACCTTGCTCTCCCAATTTGCTTATGGGATCATTCTTCATGTCCAAATCATGTGTCCATTTTGACCTTATTTTGGTATGAGGTTTGAGATGTTGTTATTTTTAGTTTGGAGTGTGTTGAGTTGATATTTTTCCAATTGTTTATCTCCTGACTTTATTTGTGTGAGAAGTGTTTTGTAATTGTGTTTATATAGTTCCTGGGTTTGTCTTGGCAGGTAGACACCCAAATAATTTATTTTGTTTACAGTTATTTTAAATGGAATTTCTCTGTCTCCTGCTGCTGAGCTTTGTCAGTAAAATATGGAAATGCTGATGAATCATGTGGGTTTATTTCTTGGCAATTTAATATTGACAATTTTTAAAAATTATGTTGTGTAAGAGTATTGCATGAAAAAGATAGTAATATGTAACCTATTTATTTACATTCTCCATAACTAAATTTCCACAATGATTTCAACCTTAATACTCTTTCACTCTTCATCAACTAAGGTTTTTTTAGTGTTATTGTTTTGTGATGTGGGGAGACAGGACTAACCAGATAATGGGAATAGAAAATTTAAATGAATGCACAGTTTATTGAATTTTCCTCTTAGGGGAGTATCACAAGATTTAGGGAGAAATAACCATTTGTAAAGCGGACGCTGCATTTATATGGGACCTTGATGGACAGGTGAGAGCGAATGGGAAATCTAATGGTGTTTAAAAATAATATGTTCCCAGGGCTTAGTGGCCCTTAAAGTCATATTTATTTGTCTGTTTAACTCAGGATATTGCAGTTAAGCTGGTTTTCAGAATCAAAGTGTAAAACTGAACATATTGACATCTTATTCCAGTCTTCTTGCATTTTCAAGATGAAGTGAGTCAGGAGGTACATTTGAAAAGGAAGGGGCATCATTAGTAGGTGACAGATTGATGGGGTCAGGACCTACAGTAGTTCTTATACATTATTATGGAAGTTTGGGAAATTGAAGGTTGTTATCTCTCCACACTCCAAAGTTTGGTCTTCCAGCTCTTCCTACCTATAATCTCTTGGTAGATGATTTTCTCAAGTATATTATGGTTCTTGAGAAAATGGTTTATTTCCTAAATTAAAAAAAAATTGTTATATATTAAAAAACCATTTAAATAGTTTACAGCAAAAACTTAAGAAAAGATTTTATGGTGAAGCAGTTTGGGAAACCAAGTAAGATTTAGTCATTATTTGATTATGGGGATAAGATAGACTTGATAAAGTTGGCTGGCTCAATTTATTAATTGCCAGAAGAAGATAGCTGCTTTTCTCTTACACTGCATTTTTCTAAGATCTTCTCTCATTCATTGTTTTAAACTGTCTTTTTTATTTTTTATTTTTTTATCACATCAAAATGAGAAATCTAATAGACATTTTTTTTTGGGTGGGGAGGGTAAGGCACTTGTTAAGTAATTTGCCCAAGATCACACAGCTAGTAATTGTCAAGTGTCTCAGTCCAGATTTGAATTCTGGTCCTTCTGACTCCAGGGACAGTACTCCATCCACCATACGTCATTGCTTTTAAAATTAAGTCAGATAAAATAGATTTATACTAGTTTATTACCTTTTACTTAGTACCTGAAGTAGTCACCTACAATTCATGGATCTCCAATTAGTCAACTGTCACAGTAGCTAGCTACTCTTATGACTAAAGTGCTTTCAGAATGAAATGCATAGTATATATTTGTGATAAATATTGAATGTTATAAAAGGTAATTTTTTGCTATGTATAAAAAATAGAGTAACAAGAAATAATATTGATTCATAGATGACATTTTTCAAAAAGCATGTACATAAACAATTTGAGCAAGATGACCAATAACTCCTCATATTTTATGTACTCTACAATCATGTATAGTGTTATATACTTATGTACTTAAGTGTTGATTAAATCTCTATGGATTGGCAGAAGAGTTGAATCAAAAAAAGCTGATTCTGTTATTCTATAATTTTTAAAATCATTATATAGTTGAATATTGTAAATTGCATTTCGGATTGTATGTTGGATATGTCATAATATTTTTTTTCGGTGATGGAACCTACATTTTATTGGTGCATATGGTGCTTAAAAGCAAATAAAAATATATTGATAATTTCAGGTAATCAGTTGCCCATGAATAAATGGATTTTCTAATACCTGGCACCACCTTCTGTAAATAAATGATTGGTTAACACATTTTAAAGAGTGGAATTTATAGTATTAAATTAAAATTTTTTTCCTTAATTTTATTTGAAGTAATTTTTTTCTTTTTTAATAGACAGGATTCTGTTATAGTAGGGAACTTGGTGAAGAATTCTACCTATTTTGATTAATGTATTTCTTATACTTAATTAGGAAAAATTATAAGAGAGTAGAGCTTTTCCCTCATATTCTTGCAAGGATGGATATAGTATAGTTTTAGTTATTCTTAGTTCTTCACTTTAAATCTTTTTGAGAGACAGTCTGGTTCATTGCAAAGAAAGTTAACCTCATAAAAACTTTGTTTCAGGTTCTGTCTCTGACACATATTAAGTCATTTAACTGTTTCATAATTTAAGCAACTTTTTAAGTTGCAGAGAAGAAGCTGACCTGGTTAGGTGAAGAGAATCACTTGGGAATTCCTTAGCCCAGTGAAATCATAGGTCTTTTCTCTGTTCTATTTTTTCAAAGCTTAAACGTTAAACTTTAAAAGATTTCTATTTGTTTGATAATTTAAAAGCTAAGGCTTTGCCTATCCTGATTGGAAAATTGCTTCCAAATCACAAGGAATTATTTTTTTAAATCATTTATAAATTGCTACCCGAAGCTCTTTTAATCTTATGTAATTTTCATATGCCATCATCATTTAAAAGGTAGCAAGTAAAATTTTATAGTTGTTTTAAAAGTTTCAAAAGTCTTGCAAAAATTTTTTTTTAGGTGATTGGAAAAATATTAACTTCTTAACCTTCCTGATTATAAGGATGTACATAAATATTTTTTACTTGGTCCTTTACAATGTGATTAAAAAATAAGCATTGATGCTGGGTAACTTGATTTCTTCATTAGTATGCTGACTACCAACTTCTTATTTTGAGCATTTTGTGTATTTTGTAGAGTTAATGATCTTGCTTATGGAGGTATGCAATGAAATATTTTATTTGGCTTTGGGATGAATTAATAATTTAAAAAATTATAATTTTATATTTTTACTGCTTTGATGCCTTTAACATCAAAGGGTTTTTTTTTTTTTTTTTTTTTTTTTTACCAGTAGAACATGAGTAATGTCATGTTTTTAAATTTAGTTTATCCTAGGACCTACTTAGTTAAGTTTGGAGAACTTCATTATGTGATGAACTGTTTTGAATGTGGCAGCTCTTGAACACAAGCTCTCAAAGGTTGTGATCCATACGGATTAAGTGAAGTACCCACAGTGTTGAAATCAGGTTTCCTTGAAACTACTGAAGAATGACTTTTGAACTTGTCTTATTAAAATTTTCCTTGATTTTCATTAGAATTATTTTGTAATCCATGAGCATGAGATTAATACTGGATTACAAAATTACCTCAGGTAATCTCTAATGTATCAACCTAATGATCCAGAACTGTATTTGAATCTATGAGGTGATTTTGATTCATTGACAGAAAGTAAACTTTTTGAGAACCGGGACTGGTTTTTTTTTTTGACTTTGTATTCTCAGTATCTTATTTACACAGTACTTGGTGCAATTGTTGGTTATTTGAATATAGAATAGGAATAAGGAAAAGAGAATAAGAATGAGAAAAAGAAAATAGGTACATCTCTGGTAATACATTCACTTAGAAATATCAGCCCTGAGTCCGCAGAATTCCTGACCTCTCATAATCATTACTTTGAAACCACTATCTTTTAACAGTAGTCTAAGAGCTTCCTTTACCACCTCTGGACACCAGAGGGGGCAATTTATCAATTTCGCTAAAGGAATAATCAGAAAATTTCTCTTGTTTTCTTGTTGGGAGATGGAGATGGAGGTGGAGGATGGGGTGGAATGTTTCCACTAGTCACCATTCTGTCTTTAGTAGATAGATGGTTATTGGATAGAATAGATCTTTGTGGTAAGAAGAAATGAATTTAGTTTTGTATTTAATTAATTTACATCAATATTTATAACTTAAAAGAGGTAAAAAGCTCAGATTTTATGTTTCACTGGTTTATTCCAAAATCACCTGAACTTATTGTCATTTTATTTTTCTTTCTTTTAAAAAAAATTTTTTTTCCTAAAAGGTCTTTATTAAAGTTACTTTTGTAGCTGCTGAGTGAGTGAATTTTGTTCATAATTGTGTATATGTAATTTGATTCTTAAAAAAACAAAACAACACAATAGCAACAACAACTCCCAAATAAAAACCCAATCCAGAAAATTAACTACATAAGAAGAGACAGGTACATACATAGGCAAATGTTCTTGTTCTTCCTTCAAATATTTATTTATTTAATTTGTTTTTGTTTTTCAATAGTATTTTATTTTTCCAAATACATGTAAAGATAGTTTTGCACATTTCTTTTTGTAAGAATTTGTTTTCCAAAATTTTCTCCTTTCTCCCTTACTTTTCTACTCCCCAAGACAGCAAGCATTCTAGTGTAGGTTAAATATGTACAACCTTTTTAAACATATTAACATATTTTTCATATTATACAAGAAAAATCAGATCACAAGGGAAAAAAATTACAAGAAAGAAAAAGCAAAGAAACAGACAAAAAAGATGACAAGATTATCCTTTGATCTGCATTTGAGTCTCCGTAGTTCTCTCTCTGGATGCTGATGGCATTTTCCATCCCAAGTTATTATTCAAGTTGCCTTGAATCACCACATTGTTGAGAAGAGCCAAGCCCATCACGGATGATCACATAATTTTGTTACTATGCACAATGTTCTCCTGGTTTTGCTTACTTCACTCAGCATCAATTGATATGTCTTTCCAGGCTATTCTGCAATCAGCGTGCTCATCATTTCTTATAGAACAATAATATTCCGTTACATTCATATACCATAACTTATTCAGCCATTCCCCAATTTATGGGCATCCAGCTCCTTGCCACTACAAAAAGAGCTGCTACAAACATATTTGCTTTTATGGTTCCTTTTTCCTCTTTTATGATCTCTTTGGGATATAGAACCAATAGTGACATTGCTAGATCAGAGGTTATAGCACAGTTTTATAACCCTTTGGGCATAGTTCCAAACTGCTCTCCAAAATGGTTGAATCACTTTACATCAGTTAGATCACTTTACATTAGTGTCCCAGTTTTCCCACATGCCCTTCAAATATTTATCATTATCTTTTCTTGTCATCTTAGTCATTCCCTTCAAATATTTATTTATGTTATATAGTAGTGTTTGATTATAAAAAAAAGAATTTTGAGAGTATGATATATTTTCATTTTATTTTTAGCTTTTTTGAGGAAAAATGGATAAATATGGATGAATAATTGTTATTTTCTGAGAAAAAATTTTAAGATGGAAATAGCATGTTTTTACATATTGATTTTCAGATCATTGATATATGTTAAACTCTTCTTTGAATCTTTGTTTTCATATGTATAAGATTTAGGTAAAAAGAATGTAGTGAACACATGTATTGAATATTTTTGCTGTTTTGTAATAGAAGATCAATGAAACTCAAGGTTTCTATTTACTCTTTGGGGTCAGTTTTGTCTAATTCAGCATGAATTAGTTGAAAAAATTTTGCATGTCTGCCAAAAGAAACCCAATGTTACCTTAAGTAGCCATTTAATCTCTCATGACCTCAGTTTCTTAGTTTCTAAAATGAATTGTATGGACTATGATGATCTTAGAACCATTTTAGCTCTAAATCTATATCCAAATCTATAATCCGATTAAAGCAGCAAACATTTATTACATTCCTAATATGTGCCCTGCAGTATGGTAAGCATTAGGGATATCTATATAAGCCAAAAAACAATAATAAAAATAACATTCCATACCTTCAAGGAGCTTATATTATAATGGGGGAGGACAAAATATAAAAGTATTAAAAAGCTTTGGGTAGGGTGGGAAAGGAGGAACACTCCTGGAGTCTAACGTTGAAATCTGGAAAGTCTGGAACAGAGATCAGAGGAGAATGAAGATTGGCTGGCTTTTCCCCAAAAATGAAGGCTTTGAGAGCACCTCACCAGTGGGAGAAGTGGTCTGATTATGCTGAGAGATATTCTGGAGTGAAACACTGCAAAAGTAGATGCATATTCCAGGGTTAGGAGACCTCAGGAGGAAATTTCCAAGATAAGAGGTAGCTAAAGGCAATGCCAGTTTGGTTCATAAGAGGACTGATACTATTTTTTATGAACGGAGGAAATGTAAATATTTAAGCGCTGGTTGATTAAAGCAACTCTTTTTTTGGGGGGGGGGGGGGCTGAGGCTAAGTTCCTTGCCCAGGGTCACACAGCCAGGAAGTGTTGTTACACATCTGAAATCAAATTTAACTCGGGTCTTTCTGACTTCAGGGCTGGTGCTCTATCCACACTGTGTGCCACCTACTTGCTCTGATTAAAGCAACTGTGAAAGTTTTACCTTCTTAAGTTTGAGACAGATTTCAATCTGTGTTAGCATGGAGGGAGTACCCTATGTTAGCAAAATCTCAGAATCTTGAAGTTCCTTCAACTTTGTTAATTTAGGAATTGCAAGCAAGAATTTTAATTCATCATGCACATTTTGATGCAGTAAATACCATGAGATAGGAAAAAGCAACAAAAAACAACCATATTCATAGATTTTATTTATTTCACTATATTACAATGAGTATTGTTTTGCTTTGATGCCACCTTGATTGTTTTCTTAAGGCAAGAGTTTTGAATGTCTTCATCTTCATAGACCTGACATAGGTGAAATCCTAGCAATAACTTCTGTCCATGATCTTTCTTAAGACATCTGAAATAACAAAACAGATTTAAATAATTCTTTAGTTTGCAGTGTACTTAGTATAGTTATTTTTACCATAGCTGTTTCAGTAGGCTTCTTAGAATGGCTTTTAAAATGGCTTAGAAGTTGTTGACATGCCTCCATCCCTATATTCTGTGTTCATTTGAAGTGATAGTTTAAAATATCTATATACCAAAATGTGTTCATTAAAGACTTCATGTTGGAAACAATGGAACTTTAAAATGTTTCATTTCCTTATGATATATTACTCAACTTTTCATACCCTACCTCTCTCCCCTCATGATCATGCTAACAAGGTTTTTAGTGAGGTGCTTTGCTATAAAAGAGTTAGCATCTTTAAGTCTTTATAATTGTGAGGTTTCTAAATTAATTTCATTTCAGAAATTGACTTAAAGATTCCCACGATTTTTGTATTCTTATTTTTAGGAAATCACTTTTTCATTAATACTAGGCTAGTTCTGTATTTTAGTGTTCTTCCTGATCATTATAGCATTTAATGTGTTTATCTCATTTACACAAGTATTCATGAGCCAAATGTAGTTGATAAGTCTAATTTTAGACCAGTGACCCTTGATTTTTTTGTTCTCTTCTGTTTATGTCTTTTATTCTTTCTAAGGGGAGGTCTGTTTCTCTGTGACTTCAGGTTTTATCTTTTTTCTTTTGTAATATTTCTGTTTTATTGTATTAATTTTGTGTTAGCTCTGATTTTTGGAATGTATTTTAAGAATTTTTTATCATAAATTATTCCAGTCAATGGCCCTGTTTTCCATGTACATTTGGCATTATTTCTAATGGTTCAGCCATCGTGTTTATATGTATTTCAGCTGTTCATAGAGTCTTTGTTTCTGTACATTTTTTGAGGCATACATATACAGTTACACTTCATGAAGTTGGATGCAGCCAAGTGCCCATTTTTCTATTATAAAGAAGTAGAGGAAAATCACCTCTCCCCAGAAATTCAACCTTCTGATCAAAGAAAATGTGTTCTGAAGATCAGTATGCAAATGGCCCACAGCTACTTTGCTTGTTCTGCTGCTAGAGTATTGATTTAATTAGGAGATAGGCTGTGGGTGAACATTTATCGGCAAAGAAGCATTAAAACCCAGTTAGTCTGGGACAGTAAATGTAACATATTCTTTTAAAAACACATTTTTGTGTATTGATGCTGATTCTTACCTTAAATATTATTCAGTAGTTTCAACTTACTGTTTGCATTTATACATTAGTTGAATATGTTCTTTTTTATAATTCTCCACAACTAAGAGTTTAGCATACAAATTATCTATTTGTCAGAAATTTGTTATTTGCTTTTTAAAAGCATATTTAATTTTTTTTAAATCCACCAAACACATATGCTCCTGAAACAAATTTATTTTTAAAGAGGATTTTAAAGAGGATTGTGTTGTCATCTGCACAAGTTTAAATATATTAGTTCAAAATCGTTGCAAAGTAAGTAATTTATTTTAGGACTTTTTGAATTGACAGTCTCTTAGAATTCATTCTAAATGAGTGACATAATCACCACAAAATACTGAAAATATTATATCTGCTAATAGAAGTTACTTTCATTAAACATTTTGCTTTATCTTCAAATTATCTTCTGACTTATACATTTCCATATCTAATTTATGGCATAGAATTAGGGTTAAAATTCCTTCAAAGACATATATTGTAAGGGGTGACACTAGTTATAATTTTGTTACCATTTATGTAATTGTGTAAAATTGTAAATCCAATTTAGGTCCATGTTATCATTTATGTTATTGTATGAAATCAATTTAGTTCCACCTAAATAAAATTTATTCTCATATGTTATTCTAAGGTAATAGTAAATAAGGGGAGTTTTAATTTACATTTATAATATAACTCTAGGAATATAGAATAACTTTGCAGTATTTATTTTTGAATAACCTGTATTCTTTTGAGAGGTCAAATTTTTAACATAATAGGAAGTCTCTAAATCAAGAAGATTTTAAATGTAGAGTGAAATCACATGCTTTCAAGGAGTTAAAATATAATATCCTGTGATTTAAAGCTTTTGTCCATCTCCTAACTTTTTTTTAGGTCCATATAGATTTTGGAAAGGGAGGTAGCAGGAATTAGAAAAATTTTAAGGTTTCTAGTAATAAAAATGATTTTGGAAAGGGAGGTAGCAGGAATTAGAAAAATTTTAAGGTTTCTAGTAATAAAAATGTATTCTAGTAATAAAAATGTATTCAAAATGCAGTGAGATATTGCACTGTAGAATGCCTATAAAATGTGCTTATTTTGTGTTTTTATGGCACATACATGGAACACTAGTCCTAAAAACTTGTCAGAACAACATGCAGGATTTCTGTAATTGTTCATATTTTCCTTTCTTTTGGAGTGTATCTGGATATTAAATATTCTGTTAAAATATTCTCTACGGATAGTTAATTTGAAAATAAATTTGAAGAAGTACAATCAGTAATATATTGAGATTGATAGTTGAAAAATCCCTAAATTTTAAATATAGCCTTACTTTTGACAGAATAGTAGTTTAAAAGGATGCAATTCTATGCTTTCCTAGTTTCTCTTTGAGTGATATTTTTCTTTTATAGTCTAAGTGGTTTTAAGAGAGAATTATTTAAATTGAAGGAAAGTGTGAGTAAATGCCAAATTTGGCAAGTTAGTGAAACTAGTATATTTGTCTTTTCTATTGTAGCTTATGTGGAAAAGGCAATTTCAGGTACTGTATGTGCTAACTTCTTCCTGGACATAGTAAAGAATCCAACAAAAACAAATTTAAAAACTGTTTGCGATGTGCAAGTCTAGCCAAGCCATTATTTTCTTTTAGAGATTTGTGTTATTTGACAATTGACTACAATTCTGTGGCTTTCAATAAAAAACATTGAAATAAAGGTTACAGCTATGGTTTTTTGTTTGTTTGTTTATTTGTAAACTAGGAAGGTTAATAATAGGAATGGGATTAGTGCAGATATGTAATGTTTTTTCTTTAAAACTATTTTTAGTAGTAAATTAAACACAAATATGGTTCCATTTGTATAAGGATTTTCTGTGCCAGATCAACAAATGCTTTAATGAATGTATACTGACAGTTGTTCCATTTTTGTTGCAATTCCAGAATAGACTTATCAATTTTAGAAAGATCATAAGAAATTTGTAATTGCTGTAATATGCGAAACTGCTTTTTATGCAGCATTTTATATTTGTCTAACAATTTTTTAAAGTTTGTTATGAATGCTAAAATGTGACATTTAGTGTACTACTATTTATTAGGGTAACATTAAAATTAAGAAAGTATGATGCAAGCAAATGTTTACTAAAGCTAGATCCAAGATAACTGAAATATAGCTTTAACACATGTTAAAAGTAGAACACTATGACTATTTGGCTAGATATAATTCTGGACTGTCTACATTGAGTAATTTCTAAAGGCATTCCAACTTTGATCAACCACAGTAAGAAATTTTAGCATGCCTGTGTTGTGCCAGTGCATCTGTAAATGTGTCCTGAGGTAGAGGAAAGATAGAGAAGCCAAAAAAGAAAGCAAACTTGAGCATTATAGTTAAGAAACGATTATAGAGTGAAAATGGAAAGTGTTTTGTTTCCCTAGGAACTCTTTTAGATAATTGTTTAGCTTCTGATGTCTAAGATAGCCTCTGTAATTCTGTATTCATGAATGAAAGTTGTTTCACTTGGGAATGGGAAAATATTTATGTTTTATGGCCAACTGAAGTGATACTTCTTGGCCAGTGTTCATTAGATTCTTTACCTCCTTGCTTCATTTCCATATTATGAAACATGCTTAAAAGTCTGAGTATAGTTACTAGTTTAATTCTTCAAAAGTAGTGTCTTAATTGCTTAACATGAAAGTTTACATGAAATATTTTTATATATTTGTAAATTCCTTTGGGGATATGGCAACTGTAGGAGTATATTAATTTTGTGGGGTTTTTGGGTTTTTTTTGTTTGGTTTGGGGTTTATTAATACTTCAGAGATACAACCAGACAAAAAAAATAGTTTTTGGTTATAGTTTTCAGGGGCAGAAAAATGAATGAAAATAAGCAAATAAACAGTTGCTGATTTCTACACTCTCATACATGAATTTATGATTATTTCTCAAGATAAATTCCACTATACTACTTTGGAAACTGACGTTTCCTATATATACATTTACTGACACAACTCTTTGAAATAATATAGGTATAAACTCCCCTATAATTCCAAGAATAAATTTTAAATAAGACTTGCTTGGAAACCAAAGGCTAAACTTTTTGAGTTGTACTAGCTTTTTTCTTTGTGTTGTGTAATTCTACAATAAATGATAATGTTTTTATAGTTATTTTGTATTATAAGTTTCTTATGACTTGATCTTTGACTTTTGGTCCTTGTACATATTTAATGTGCATTTTAATACATATAAATTTTTGGTCTTATTTATCTCTGTGATATACATTTTTATTGCTTTAGTATGTCTTGTTTTTGTCTTTGTCCATTGTCTCATGAAAGCCTAATGTAGTGGATCAATAGTTGGTTTTGGAGTTTAGGAAAATTAGATTTTAATAATGTCTTTGATATATATTGGCTTTTTGACATGGAACAAGGGTATAGATTGCAGAATAGTTGCTTATGTATATTGAGAGAAGGGGCTTCCTCACTAGAATTCCTTATTCCAATTAAATCATATGTCGCATTCCATCCAGACCTTGTGAGTGGCACAGTGGTTTACACATGGTAGATAATTAATATTTGTTGAATTGAATTGTTAGGTTGTAAACACTGAGTTATGTAAAAATGGCAATATAGGAGATAATATGTAGACATACATAATCCCACAATACTATTTTTATTTATCAATATGATTTGAATATCTCTATTAACAGCATCTTCAGTTATTCTATTATGGGATAGGTGCAGCACAGATCAAAAACATTTTAAAACTTAACATTAACTTTAAAAAAGGGAATAGTATATATTTTTACAAAAATATTTATAGCAAATATTTTTGTGGTGACCGAGAATTGGAAATTGAGGGGATGTCTATCAGTTGGAGAATGGCTGAATAAACTGTGGTATATGATTGTGAGAGAATACTATTGTGCTAGAAAAATTGACAAGTAGGATGATTTCAAAAAAACCTGGAAGGGCTTACATGATCTGATACAAAGTGAAATGAGCAGAACCAGAACATTGTACATAGTAACAGCAATACTATATAATGAAGAATTGTGAATGGCTTAACTATTGTCAGCAATACAGTGATTAAAGACAATTCCAATGAACTCATGAAACGTGCTATCTTCTTCTAGAGAAAGAACTGATATTGTTTGAATACAGGCTGAAATTCTCTATTTCTTACTTTCTTCTTTTCTTCTTTGTTTTTGTTTGAGTATAAAATGACTAATATAGAAATTTTTTTTACACAATAGGCACATGTATAACCTGTATCAGATTGCTTATCATCTTAGGGATAGAATAAAAGAGAGAGGAGGAGATAGAATTTGGAATTCAAAACTTAAAAAAAGAATAAGCAGTGTTAAAAACTTGTTTTAACATGTAATTGGGGAAGAGGGGAGAAATAAAATATAAAATATAAAAATTATACTGTCAAAAAGCCCTCAATCCTTTCCAATATCCAATACCTCCAAACTTCTAATCATTGAATATTTTACTGGAGCTGAGAAAGGACCACAAAATTGAGTGATTTGAGTCTTTCATGGCATCAACTACTATCTTTATAATTAGATCATTTGCTCTTCTTTTTGTTTCTTCTTTGTAGCATTTGATTCTCATGAACTCCAGAATTTTTGGTGTTCTCTTCTCTCAAGTCATGGGTTACTACTATTTGTGTCTCAAACTCTCAGTTCCTAAGAGTGTCATTTAAAAATCATTTTGGGTAAAAGAAAATTTAAAAAGCTTATATATTAAGATGCATGTATCAATGAAAGATTGGTTAAGTTGCTTATGCTGAAGATGACAAGATAAACGTCATTAGTTTATTCAACTTTATGCTTTTTCCTGAATACATCAGTATCCATTTTTTACTTCCTGCCAAAAAAAAAAAAAAAAAAACCCAAAAGACAAACTGTGGTATATTTTGGGAAGAAAGCATATTTGTATTTATTTTTGAGAAACATAGTTTTACCTGTTCTTCTTGATTTGATCCTCGAAGATACATTTCACTTCTTGCTGGAGGAAGTAAATTGTTAAGATGCAGATGATGGCTCTAAAAGCCCTATGGCATAGGCAGTGTCTACCTTTTGTATTTATAGACATAAGAATGATCTACATGCTATTCATAACATTCAGTATGAAGAGTAATGAAAATATTTTGCTATTATTATTTCTGAGATCTTTGCCTTTTTTTTTTTTTTTTTTTTTTTTTTGCCATTTTACAGTTTTTAGTTTTTTACATCTTGGGAACAAACTGAATTAAGATTCCCCTGAAAGCTATCAATATTAAATATACTGTGATGATACCAAATTGAGTAAAAAAAAAAAAAGTCATGAAATAGAAGGTATTCTTCAATTCAACATAAAGTTTAAATAGCAAGACTTAAAGTGAAGGACAATAAATTTTTTTTATTTTGTTGCGTTTTGCAAAGATAATAAATTATTGGTTTAAGTGACTTTGAAGTGTAAAGATTATGTGAACAAAAATGAGGACTTCAATTAAAAGGAGCCCTGTATTAATTTTTCTAGTCTTGAACCAAGAACCAATACTTTTTTTTTACTGAGTCAAAAAAAAATCATAGTTGTACAAAATTGTATGAGACAATGTGATTTATACTAGAGACATTTTAATCCTGCGAATTGTATTCTAATTATTTTTTCTTATTTGTTCATATTTGTTTCTTCTTTATCTGGATTTTCTCAATTTATAGTTAGGCTTGAAGTTCATGATAGGTTGCCTTATGATTCCTTTAGTAGCACTATTTTTCGCATTTCTTTCTTTTTTTTTTTTTTTAAATAACTTTTTATTGACAGAATCCATGCCAGGGTAATTTTTTACAACATTATCCCTTGCACTCACTTCTGTTCCGATTTTTCCCCTCCCTCCCTTCACCCTCTCCCCCAGATGGCAAGCAGTCCTATACATGTTAAATAGGTTACAGTAGATCTTGGATACAATATATGTGTGCAGAACCGAACATTCTCTTGTTGCTCAGGGAGAATTGGATTCAGAAGGTATAAATAACCCGGAAAGAAGAACAAAAACACAAGCAGTTTACATTCATTTCCTAGTGTTCTTTCTTTGGGTGTAGCTGCTTCTGTCCATCCTTGATCAATTGAAACTAAGTTAGATCTTCTCTTTGTCAAAGAAATCCACTTCCATCAGAATACATCCTCATACAGTATCATTGTTGACATATATAATGATCTCCTGGTTCTGTTCATTTCACTCAACATCAGTTCATGTAAGTCTCGCCAATCCTCTCTGTATTTATCCTCCTGGTCGTTTCTTACAGAACAATAATATTCCATAACATTCATATACCACAATTTACTCAAGCATTCTCCAATTGATGGGCATCCATTCATTTTCCAGCTTCTAGCCACTACAAACAGGGCTGCCACAAACATTTTGGCACATACAGGTCCCTTTCCCTTCTTTAGTATCTCTTTGGGGTATAAGCCCAGTAGTAGCTCTGCTGGATCAAAGGGTATGCACAGTTTGATAACTTTTTGGGCATAATTCCAGATTGTTCTCCAGAATGGTTGGATGTGTTCACAATTCCACCAACAATGTATTAGTGTCCCTGTTTTCCCACATCCCCTCCAACATTCCATGTTATCTTTCCCTGTCATTCTAGCCAATCTGACAGGTGTGTAGTGATATCTCAGAGTTGTCTTAATTTAGTAACACTATTTTTGGTGTTGTTCATTTGTTTTTCAGTTGTATCCAACTCTTTATGATCCCATTTGGAATTTCCTTGGTAAAGATAATGGAGTGTTTTGCCATTTCCTTCTCTCTCTCATTTTACATATGAGGAAACTGAGGCAAACAGGGTGAAGTGACTTGTCCAAGGTCACATGGCTACTAAATGTCTGTAGCCAGATTTTAACTCAGACTGGGTGCTGATTCCAGGCCTGGTGCTATCATAGCTGGTTTATTTTAATTTTAACTCTCTCCTACTCTTATCCATCATGAAAATGTTTGGAAGTCTTATATGTAATTGTGGTTCTTGAAAAATATGTCAACATGAAAAGTCTTTTTGTCCAAAATGATAGGCTATGTCTGTTGTCTAGTCCAATTAATTGTCGAGTCTTGTTTTTTTCTGTCTTCACATCACCTTTCCCATAATTCTCTTTCTTTTCATTCATACATCCACCATCCCAGTATGGCCTTGCCTCACATCTGAACTATTTCATTAGCTAGTTGGTTTCATCACGTCTCCAATCCAACCTCTACTTAGCTGTCAATGTATCTTTCAGTTCTGACCATATTACCCTTCTTTTCTAATGTGCACTGACTCTAGATTATTTCCAGGATCAACTATAAAATCCCATTATTGGCTATTAAATCCTTCATAACTTGGCTCCTTCCTAACTTTTCAGTCTTACATTTTACTCCTTTCATGTACTCTGTGATCCAACTACCCCGGCTTATTTATTGTTCCTCATATACAATATTCCATCTCCTGACTCCATCTCTTTCGCTGATTGTTTTCTACCTCATCTTCCCATCCCTATCCCCTTGTTACCTGTGCTCATTTCCATCCCTCACTTTGCATGCCTCTTTCAAGAGTCAGCTAAAATCTCACCTTTTGCAAATGCTATTTCTGTTCCTCTTGTCTGCCTGACTTCTAGTGCTTTAATCGCTTGCTGACTGACAAAAACCAGATTAGTGAAGTTTGGAGACTACCACCAGCTTGTCTTCAGAGTGATTAACTTTTTTGGCAACAAGAATTCTTAAAACCAGCCATCAATGAAATTCAAGAAGGGTTGAGATCTGCTTTAGTTGGAGATATCTTCACTGAAGAAATTACAATTTCATTAAGTGAAATATTGAAGAAACTGATATCACATTTCTTTAAAAAAATTCATTTAAAGAGTACAACAATGTGGTATTGATCCATTTATAGAATTTCTTTAGCGATATCCTGAGGAGCCTCTTAACACCACTCTGTAATCATAAGTCCATGGGTTTCTATAGCTCTCTATTGCATGTAGTCAAGACATTTTGCTTATTTCAACCCTGTGAAATAGGTTGTTATGTCAATATTTGATGCTGAGAAGACTTAAGCCTGAAGGTAATAACATTTTATGCAGAATTACAGAAATATCAGTGAATGAGGTATGAAATTTGAACCTTGATTCAGTGCATCATGCTCCTTTGCTTTGCTATTCAGAATCATCTAATTAGATTCATATAGTTTGCTGCTTCTTTTATACCTGAGCCTTTCGCCATACCTTTTGAGATGAATGCCAAATAGGAAAGGTATGATCAATACACAGTGATTTCAATCATATCTCTATTAACCTAATCCTAAAAGATTTGGAAAACTTGGTTTATCAAGTTATCAAGGCAGCCACAGGAAGAAATGACAAGATAAAGGAAGAACCAGGGAAGAAAGGCATGCTAGCAAGTATGCTGAAGGAGAACATGATAATTTATTCTGTTGGTTGTTATTTTATAGTACCTATAATCTACTGTTCTTTATTTCCAGTAAAGATAGAATGAGACAAGTGGAATTTAACTTTTAGCATGAAAGATTTAGGTAAAAATCTTAAATGACCCACTTTTCTTAAACCTTATAATAGTGATTTAAGGAAGAATATATTTCTGGAAGCCATCAAACATAGGGTTGATTTTCAGTTGTTCAGAGTAGGTATATCAACTAAAGGCCATGATAATAGTAATTGACATTATATAGCACTTTAAAGTTTATAGAATTTTACATACTCCTTGATACTTAAAACAAGCTTGTAAGCTGTATATTATAAGTATTATTATTCCCATTTTATAGATGAAGAAGCAGAGGCTCAGAGTTAAATGACATGTTCAGAGTTATATAGGTAGGAAGCTTTAGAAGTTGGATTTACTCTCAATTCCTCCTAACTTAGCACTTAACATTCTATCCATTACTGCTTTTTAAGGCAAGAGAGTAGTCTTTTCATTCTTACATAATTCCAATCTTGGAGTGCTGATCAGGATATATATATATATGCATATCACAGGGTATGTGAGTGCTGATATCATGAAAGAGCTAAACAGCTCACTAATAATCTTTGAAAACAGTGATTCTATGATTTTTTTTTTAGTTGATAGGGTTTCTTTCTACAATTGTACATTCTACCCTGACATATCCCAAACTTTTGACATCTTGGATATTATATTAGTAGGAGCAACATGGGTTAGACAGGGATGAAGGAAAATTAGTTCTGAGATATTTGACATTTTGGGATATAGTGGCCCTTCAGAATTAAATTTTTCATCCTAATGGATTCCAATCAAGTCTAACAATCTGCCAAAGGATTTTTGTCAAAGGAAGAGGTTGAACTCTGACCAACTAAATGACTTTTCCGGTGAGTGCTTGCTGTTGGTATTTAAATTATTAAATTGTACTGTTAGTGGTAATTGTTCAATGATGTCCTTCCTAACTTAGGTCAACAAGAAAATTTCAAATTAAAAATCCTCCAGCATTAGTTGTCTAAAAGTTTCTTTTTAAGAAATAGACTTGAAAATTAAAAAGTATTGGTCAGGGGGAGGTGCCTTTTAGGCTAGGTAGGATCTCTCTTTTGTACTAAAATTTATTCTGAAATTAAAAAAAGAAACTCAATTTGTCTTGATGTATTTATGATATGGAAAATATCACTACCAAATAGTCTGGTAAAAAAGTTAATGTAGCAATTGAGAGCTGCTAAACTATTTTCATCTTTGTTTAGAAAATATTTACTGAAATAGATTTCCTAAAAAAGTTCTTCTTTAATACCATTTTTACAAGAAAGTTTTTGGTAGGACTTGTTTCAAATGATTTCATTAATCATCTTAAGTGTCAGCTCAAACTTTAAAGTTTTCAGTGTGTTTTATGTATCTTATCTAATTTGAGCCTCATGACAGCCATGTCACAAATAAAAAATAACTGAAGCTTGAAGAAGTTATATAATTAGGATATGGATACACAGCTGTTAAATGTCAGCAACAGGATTTGAACATTTCTTTATTCCAATCTATAATTCTACTTGCTGATTAAAATGATTGCTTCTCTTGTGTATTTAATTTTCACCACACACTTGTTAAAAAAAAAGTTAGGTTTGGTTAATGTTTGGCAACTGTACTTGAATGACATGTTATAAATGTTAACATAATAGTTTCCTCTGAAAGTATTATTGGAAATTGAGCAAATATAAGTAATTTTGTTAAGAATAACTTTACAATTTGCCTTTCTAGTTTGTGTTCATTACTGAAAGCCAAATTATTTAGATCTATAAGTGAAGTTAGCAGAAATTATATAATAAATCCCTAGAGGCACAATAGTCTATAGATTTGAAAATAGTTGTTATTATTTTACATTCATAGCAAGGGACATTGTATAGTTTAGCAAAGGTAGTGGTTAATAAAGATAGATAGATTAGTAGTAGAATTTTTTTTGTTTTATAATTGGAGAATAGCAGATGGCTTACCTTTTTGTCTTTGCCATCTCACTTTTATGATTTGCTTCTCAAATAATAACTTGTATGGTACTTTTCTAGTTTAGAACCCTTTCTATACGTTAATTCACCCAATGATACTGTGAGATAAATATGCCAGACACATCTCTTTAGCAAATGAAGAAACCGCCATGGAGAGGTTAAATAACTTGCTGGTGATTGGGCAGCTAATAAGTGAAAAGTGGGCTTTGAATCTGTTTTTGGGACTGAATTCTCAAGTTCTTTGCTCTTGTCTCTATACTATTTCTCCTGATAAGGAATATCACTTTCTAAAAGCTTATCCTCTAAAAAACTTGAATGAATTCTGTCAATTTTCATTAAGCATTGTCTTTTTATTCTTAGAAAATCATGGAGAGTGGTTACATCATGAAGAAACTAAATATTACTAAAGGAATTCTCTATTTTGCCTAGTTATGATCAGATATTTATTTTATTGCATTTCCATTGAAGTAAACATTGTAAAGGTGTCCCATTTGCTCTTTCTAAATCAGAATTTTAGGTTTGCTTAACATTAATTTTAATTTTGAATTATTTATTGATACTTTTATTTGCCTAGATACTTAGGTTCTGAACTTAGAATTTTCTTTGATTTCCCCTTTGCTCTTTTTAAGTTCAAATATTAGGTCCCATTACAGTTTTCCTTTAGAATGTTTCCCCTATATTTTTTTCAATACTTAACCTACTCCAGTTTTTTTAATTTAATTTTTTATTATTTTGAACTTTTTACCACTAATCTCTTATTTACAGCTCATTTTAAAAGTATTTATACACTTAGCCTATTACTTTCAAAACTCTTCTATTTGTTTCCTCCTGGACGTCTTTCTTTTCTTTCTATTCATTAAAAAATAACAACCCTAAAAAGAAAGAAACATAAGGGAGGCAGCTAGGTGGTGCAGTGGATAGAGCACCAGCCCTGAAGTCAGAAGGACCTGACTTCCAAATATGGCCTCAGGCACTTAACATTTCCTAGCTGTGTAACCCTGGGCAAGTCACTTAATCCCAATTGCCTCAGCAAAAAAAAAGGTGAAAAAATTAAATCCATACACTGACCATTTCTCAAAAAGTTTGTCTCATGTTGCATCTTGATTTCAATACCTCTTAGTCAGAAGTCAGGTAGATAGTTGTGTATTTCATTGGTTCTTTGGAGTCAAGGTTAGTAATTTCTTTTTTTTTTTTTCCTTTTCTTTTTTTCCTCCTCTCTCCTCCCCTCTTCCCTTCCTTTTCCCCTCCCTCTTCCCTCTTCCTCCCCTCCCTTCCCTTCCCTTTTTTCTTTCCTTTCCTTTCCTTTTTCCTTTTCTTTCCTTTCCTTCTTCTGCATCCAGGGAGCTAGCCTGGACTTAACATTTTTCTTTGATCTTTTTGGGGGTACCAACCTAGTGCATTGTAGTGGTATTCCTGGGTCAAAAATAGGTATACATGATTTGACTGCTCTTTAGGCATAGTTTTAAATGGTTGAACCAGTTCACTATTCCATGAACAATTCATTAGTATACCTATTTTCAGTTATCCCATACAACATGTCATTTCTGATAGGTATGAGTTCCTCAGAGTTGTTTTAATTTGCATTTTTCTAAACAGTAGTGATTTAGATCACTTTTTAAGATGACTATAGCTTTGATTTCTTCTGGAAACTGCTTATTTATATCCTTTGACCATTTTAAAATTAGGGTATGGCTCTTATTTTTACAAATTTACTTAGTTCTATACTCAGTGTATATTTGAGAAATGAGACCTTTACAGCGAAATTTGCTGTAAATTTTTTTAACCTTTTAAAAATTTACTTTTCCTGATTATTCCTTTTAATTAGTTTTATTTTTACTTTGGCTTTGTTTGAGATATTGGTTGCTGCTCTAAGACAGGAAATTTTTGTTTGTCTTTGTATCTTTAGAACTGTACCTTGTATATAGAAGGTGTTTAATATATACTTGTTGAATAGAATTGCTGAAAAAAAAGTTATATTGCTTAATCTCTTCCAAATAAAGTCCATAGACCTTAATTCAGTATTAATGGTTTTACATAATCTATTCCCAGCCAATTTTTATCATCTACTTTTTATTTTTCTTCATTCTGTATTCGTTTTAGTCTGTTTTTTTCAGGAACATGCCCTATACCTTTCTAGCCATTAGTCTTTGTGTTGTTTCTTCTACCTAAAAATCACCTATTTTACTCTGCTTGTGGGTCTGTTTTTCATGATTACTTTCAACACTAAAGCCTTTCTGTTCTGTTCTAGACTAGTGGTTTATTCTTTCTCTAAATTCCTGTGTTACTATTGTCTACATTTTAATAATGTTTTATGTGAGACGGTTACAAAACAATGATTCCAGAAACCAGGTTCTTGTTATAGTTATATTATGAAATGTTTTTATTATTATTTAGTTTTTCAATGTATATGTTAATATTTTACTTCCCAATTAGATTGTCAGCATTTTTTGGGCAGGGACTTACTTTTATTTTGCCTCACAGTCATTGAATACATATTGGGTACTTAATAGATATTTTAGTTGAATGTTTATGATGATATGTGTTTCTTCTAAATACATTTTGTTACTTTGGGGTGGAAATTCAAGATTTGCATTATAGTGTATGCAAATCTTTGATTAATATTTGTGAATGATTATTTTTAAAATTTTTGTGATATCACTTCAAATCACTGTATACAACAGTAGTTTTACAAAACACACATTGGTGGTCTTTTCCAAGGATTTTCTCTGTGAGGTTTATAAACCATCATTAATGATGGCAATGGAAAAAATGTTTTGGCAAATTATTTCTTGGAGATGAGTTTTCTTCTATCTGGCATGTGGTTTCAGTTCTGTAGTGGTCCTTGGTTCAGCTTTACTTCATTTATATTTTGCATGGAATATGAAGAAATTCTGGGTTAGATCTGGGCAATTCAACAGCCTATTTGGGTAGTAATGGTAGACCTGCAGTAATGGTAGAATACTCCATTTCTGTGAGATCACAAATCCATTGAAATATTGACTATAAAAACATTTATATTTATATCTAAAGTCATAGAGTATTTTCTTCTCACTTCTGTGGGTAAACAGTAAAGTATTATTATTCCCATTTTTACAATGAGGAAACTGCAGAGTTGTAACTTTCACAGAGTGGCTAAGGTGGGAATGGAACCCAGTTGTCATTGAGTGTTAATCTAGCACTTTTTCCCTACTTGTTAATATACTCACTCCCCCAAAGACCTTGCTTTTTCATTTTGTATATATCTTTGTTGTCTCCAATTAGAATGTTAGTTTCTTATGAGCAGGGTCTGCTTAATTTTTGTATTTCTTTCCCCAGCACTTAGCACATAGCATTTATTGAAGACCCATGTTGTCCTGTCTGATTTTCTTGGGGAGCAGATCCATTAACAATTATTTATTAAGGGTCTAAAACATTCCTGGCATTGAAATGCAATACAAACATGAAAAACTTATCTTTAAGAAACTTCTATTTTCTAAATCCTGAATCTTAGATGGAATTGTTCTCAGGTTCACCTTAGAGGAAAAACAAACTTGTATGTTGATTGTATAGCAGAATAATTATATAAAAATGTCTCCAAACTGTTTTCACATCATAGTCTCTAATATATTTCTGTATTAGACACACTTTTCAGATCTGATAAAGTACTAGATTACCATTAAGAATTAACCCTGGGAATTGGCAATGTCTTCCAGGGCATTATTACTTTGCCATTTACTTCATGGTAAGGATTAAAATGGTAAAATATTTGCCTGCTTTGTCACTGGCCGGAGAGTGATTTTGTATTTAATATATTTAATCTCCACAAAACAAAGGAATGAGTAGGAATGCCTTCTCATGCTGAAACTGAATCCTCCTTTAGACATTACATTAAGATTTCTTTGGCCCTTGATCTTTTTTATCTATAGAGTGTATTTTAGTTTGCTTTATATAATTAATTTGTTTACACTTAAATGGATTAGATCATCATTAATATTACTTAGGAATTAGTGTTTTGGAACTGAAAAAAAAATCTTAAATATCATTTGGTCCAATTCTACATTTTATAACCAAAGAAACTTTAACCTGGAGAAGTCAAGCTACATGGTCATATAAATCAGTAGTGGAAGTAATAGAATGACAATACAGGTCTCCTGATTCTGTCAAGTGTTGGTTCCATTGTGCCATCTTAGTATGTTGTACTTTGTATTTGGTATGTGTATATACATATTTTTTTTTCTGTATTTTTAGGATTCCCCTTTTACAAATGCAGGAATGGGTTCCAATTTAAACCTTTTGGGTGAGATAGAATGTGATGCCAGCATTATGGATGGAAAGTCCTTAAATTTTGGAGCAGTTGGAGCACTGAGTGGTATGTTAAACTAGTGCAAAAATGAATATTTTATCTTAAGATAATTCCTAAGTAAATGATATAATTTACTACTTAAAAAATAAAATCCCATTTCCTAAAGACATAATCCATTCTTTCCTCAGTTATTAGAGTATTTCTAAAAATAGTTTTTTGCATTATTATATTTTTAGCACAAAATATTAAGGATAATATTTTACATGAAAGTAGTCAAACAATTTATGATTAAATTTTTGTCAATGCTTCCTACAAAATTCCAAATTACTTTTCAATAAATATTATAAAAATAAATATTATGGAGATTTGATTATGGACTATGGTGATGTAAGTATTTTGTGAATAATTATCATTAGGGTGGTTTGTTGAGAAATATTTTAGGATTTAACTGAATGCCTAATTTTGGATTGTAAATAAAGTTACAGGGCTTATTTTGATTTTTAATATATAATGTTTCTTTGTATTATATTTTCAAGTTTTATTTAGCATGTCCCTTACATTATTAACTTGCCATTCTGCTATCATTTTCTCCTTAGATTATTGATTATATTTTTAAGCTATTCTCCACCTTTTTAATCCTCTGGGAACCTGAAGATTAGTATATGAGCCACAGAAGATTCCATTTTGGCGAGCACTGTTGCATGTGATTTGAAAAGAATATTTGGAAAGAACTTACAAGTTTTCACTGCTATTTTATAGATATGATCCTTAGTCTCTTGTGATGGTGCATTCGGGCCAAACTATTTTTCTGTTTATATCTATTTTCACCTGCAATGTGCACTTAAAGTCATCAATAGTCATGTGCATCTTCTAAGTAGATTTATTATAAAAATTCTACTTATATGCCTGTAAGTTTTATATTTTCTCTTCCCCCCCTCTCCCAGAGGAATTGCCAAACATCAAACTCTCTTTATTTCATTCTATCTTGGAATCATTTCATAGTGGTATTAAAATTCTCTAACTTTTATTTTATTTTATTTTTTGTCTCCTTGGATAATTTGAATAATGGGAGATAAAACCAGGAAAAAGCAGATAAATAAAAAAAAAAATTTGATACCATTGGTATTTTCTTAAAAATCAACACTTTTATCAACAGCAAATACAAAAACTTACTACCATATCTATTCTTTTATTGTCTGTTCTTTGCACATAGTAGGTGCTCAATATTTGTTTATTTGAATTTTACTGAAATTAAATATTATTGTGATAGTAAAATTTTTTTTAATAGGAAGAAAAACTTTTTTTTAAGGTTTCTAAAACTCTTCCACCAAAATACCACAGAACTTAATTAGAAACCTTTAAACAACTTTTCCATCTCCATTTTCTGCTGATTTTCTTTTCAGGAATCAAGAATCCAGTTTCAGTTGCAAATAGATTGTTGTGTGAAGGGCAGAAGGGAAAACTCTCTGCTGGCAGAATTCCTCCCTGGTAATTGCTTTGTTCTGCTTGACTTTCCTTTAGCCTTTGGTCTTTAATGCATGCAATATTTGAAGGTTATTCTTATCCAAAGAAGGCTGATGCTATTCGTTTATAAATCAGCAATAGCGTGCCTGTGAGAGGAAGACCCGCTTTGTTCTCTGATCTTGGAACATCTTGTGTACTTGATATAGCTCTGAATAGAATTGAATATTCAGGAATGAAGACAGAATTGAGATCAGTGTTAATTTTTGTCCTTGTGCTTGTTTACATAGATGTTTATGCCATTATCAGGTTCTCATTTTTGATGTTTAGGTTTGCAAGTTTAAAAGTTTCTGAAGTTGGACCCCAGAATTTAAAGTGCTTTTTTTGAGTTTGGAAAAAGGCTTACCGAGTTGTAACAACAAAAGCTGATACTCCTTGATTTCTTTTTTCATGTTTCATTGTACCATTTGGAGAAGAGCTGGATTTCCTCTTTAGTGCCTAAGCTATGACAGCAGCACTGCAGAATCACTTTTTCCTATTCTCCTTTAGGGACAATGGCCTGAACTTATAAAGAAATTGGAGTTTGTTGAATTTTGGATAATTTAAGTAAAGTCTTTGCCCAAATATACATTGGACACACACACACCACACACACACACATACATACACACACACACATACATACACACTTTGTATACGTACATTGTATACGGGTATACAATGACATTACTTTTAATCTATTTATTTCTAATCCATTCTTTTCTGAAAATCAAGGATAAAACAAAAATATATATGATTTGCTAAAATTAGACTTTTGATTAATATTCATTAGAATGGCTTAAATGTCTGGCCCAAATAATGTTTTAATTTTGCTATTTCAATGTTAGTATAACTAACTTTCTTTTTGTAAACTTAATTTTCTTTTAAATAATGATGAATACTATTGATTTATGTTTACATAAAGTGAATTCAATTACACTAAAATTTTTTAAGCAGACATCCATATTAAATAGGTTTTTGTTAGGGCAGTAGTAAGGCAGATTGCTTTTGTATACTAACTTTCACTTCAGTGATTATATTTTAAGATAACTCCCATTTGCAATTATAGAGTACTGACTAGACATATGTCTATTTGGTTTTAAGATAGAAAAGAAAAAGATATATCTCCTTTTTAAAATGAAAAATACTTTTATTTCTTTATAGTAGGACAAGACTGCAGGAGGTTTAAAATTTTAAAGATGGCTATATGTACCCATCTTTTAGATGTTCAAACTTCACTTATTTGGACCTCAGCTATCCTTAGGAACCTTAACCATCTGGAACAGTCACAAACCGTGCAAGAAACTGCTAATAAAATAGTTATGATAAAAAACTTACTTACTTTACTCAGAAAAATCTCCTTAGGTACCATTCAGAACTATTGTGCTATTTAACATTTCTGGAATTTAAATTAAGTTGAATATCCAGTATTTTAATGTTTAAAGTTGAATTTCACATAGATCATTAATAATTTGTTTATTTGGGTTCTGAACACATAGCATAGGTGAAACATATAAATTATTAATAAGTTTTGTAAGAAGAAAAATTCATGTAATATTTTATGTAGTTTAAAAAGTCTTATAAACATCACTTGATTGTTACAACTTTTGAGGTAGCTATTTTAAATATTTTAATGATGCTTAGGTAAATCAAGTTCCTGAAAGTCACAGTTTTAGTTGGGGAAAACAGACTGAGCCCAAGAAGAATTAAGATTCCTTTTCCTAGTGTTTTTTCCCTATACATATAACCTGTAACTGCTAAAGACAACAATAAAAGGTGACATATACCAGCAGGTCAGTGAGTAGTGACAGGAAAACTATTATAAGCTATTAAAAAATTATAAATTTCCATTCTTATACTTGTCATTTAATCCTTTTGCTATCAAATTCCAATATACCTTTGCTGCTGCTGTTGCTGGATAGTCTGCAGTCCATTTAAACTGAACTGTTTACTGAACTGTTCTTCTTATCTCCTTTTCCATGTCCATCTGTTTAAAATCTGACTCAAAGTGTACTGAATATTCAGGACCTAGCATAATATCTGACATGTAATAGATGCTTAATAAATGCTTGTAGATTACTTTGTTGTTGTTTGCAACCATCTGCTCACACTTACCTTAACCCCCCTCTTGTTCTCTTCCAAGTGATACTTATTGTTAATTTTTTGGAAACATTCACATTCTATGACTTATCTATATCAGTAGAGTAGTAATATTTAAAAAGATGACCTTTGTTTCTAGGAAAAGCCTACTTCCTAAAGTTACTTTGCAGTTTCCAGAAGGTAGTGCAAGCTACTTTCCTCTCATTTAATTCTGTGCCCAATTCGTTGTTTATTGGTATTGTCTATCCAAAATTAACACATACACATACTCATGATGGATGAATTCTATAGAATATCCATCCAATTTCATATCTTAAATTGGATAATAGATTTTTTTTTTAATGCACTTTTTTTTTTCTGAAGAAAAAGAGAGGGAAAGAAAGAGGGATGAGTTGAAGAAAAGTAGGTAAGGAAAGAAGAAGGGAAGAAATGAGGGAAGGAGGGAGAGAGGGAGGAAAGATAAGTGAAAGAAGGAAGAAAGAAAGGAAGGAATTAAAGAATTTCTGGTATTTTGTCAGATAAGATGCCTTTACAGATATTGCTGTCTGTGTTGTTGTTATTATTGTTGTTATTATGTTGTTATTATTCCAACTTACACAGCCAATAAGTATTTGAATTGAATGCAATTCTTTCTGATTCTAGGCCCAGAACATCACTGCCCTTCTTAGCTGACTCTGGACAGTGGATGGTCTTTTGAGTGCTAATATCTATTCTTCAAAAGACTCATTTCAATCATCATTTGTTATTGTAATTGCTGCTGTTGTTCAATCATTCACTTATGTCCAAGTCTTATTGATACCCTTGACCATAGTATCCATGGGGTTTTCTTGGCAAGGGCATTGGAATGGTTTGCCATCTCCTTCTCCAGTTAAGGCAAACAAAGGTTAAGTTACTTGCCCAGGATCACACAGCTAGCAAATATTTGAGTCTGGATTTGAATTTCTTTCTTCTTGACTCCAGGCCCAGTACTCTGTCCACTAAGCCATCTAGCTGCCTCCTCAACAAGCATATCATCCATAAACCAAAGTTTATAGAGGACGATATCCTTGATAGGGAATCATTGTTCTATTTGAACAATGTTTGAACAATGTTGAACAAGATTTGAACAATCAAATCTACATTTGATTTCTTCTAAAACAGTAGTAAAAGCCCATGGTGATCATAAACCTGATATCTATGATCAGAATAATGACCAAGAAGATCATCTGTTTTTTTTTTTTTTTCAGGGATTGTGAAAAAAATTGGTGAGGATAGGAGATAACGTTGTATGAATAAAGCCTTACAAAATTTATTTGCCACAAATAATAAACACAGTGAGATCTTCTACTCTCCATAACTTTGAATCAATTTGGTCAAGTCATGAATGACTTCATCAAGGATGCACATGATGTTTATGTTGATGATTCTTATAAAAATTTTACAGGCACAAAAAAAGAAATACAAGTCAGCAGTGAGACTGTTTTGGTCTATTTTTTTGGTTATTAATAAGTTCTGGGATTTTACCCAATGCTTTTATTACACTCCCCACTTCTCAAAACTTTGTGAATCAACCCTTCAGCATTATCACATTTATGTTGCCTCCACCATGGATGTCCTCTGTGTATTCTTGGTCTAATTCAGCTGTTTTACCTGTCTTTTTTCCTTTGATGCCATCTTATTTCCTCTGCTAATCAAGGGTTTATTATAAAAATCTTTTCAAGTCTTTTCCATTTTTATTGTGTTATATCTTCAAATTTTTGTCCCTAATAACACAGAAAAACTTTACTAAATAGTTTGGACTCTTACCAACATTTCCTTGAGCTGAAAAGTTTTGAAAAGATTTTAATCTTCCATTATTTTTCTCTTTAAGATTTTACAAATGAGGTTATAGTTCAAATGGATTTTGCTCTTCATTATCATATTTTTTATTTGGCATGTACATCCAGTCTTTGCTGACTAAGTGACATTTTAAATTCTTTTGTTTTCTTATAATGATTGAGATCAATTAAACTTCCACATAAAATTATTGTAGTCTATGTCCTTCTAATCACATCCCTTATATATTGATGACTCATTTAAATAGGTCAGAAGGAAATTGTGTTCAATTTTATACCACATTTTTTTCTTATTTTTTCTAGATTTATTTAAACTGAAATTTTGATCTTTGCTCTCATAATTTAATGATCTGACTTTACATAACTGATTCAACAATGACTCCAACATTAGTAATGAGTAATTTCTTTTCAGTTTCATTGTGTGTGTGTGTGTGTGTGATGTTACTCTTTGATCACTATATTCAATGCCTACTGATTCTTTTTCTTGAAGAAAGTACTTATTAAATTTAAGAATGAGGTTCTATATGACTTATGAGTCTTTGGTCTCTTTATCCTTATTTTCCCAACAATTTCTTTCCATTTTTAACTATTTCCACTTTTGCAATGAAATTACCAATTATCAGAATATATACTAATCTAAATTTTCTCCCTCTTCATTCTCAACAGATGTTGGTTGGTTCATAAGCCATAGAGATTTTCATGATACTCATTTTGCAAATACTTATTAGCGTTGCAATAAAAGGTGACCAAAATGTCTTAAGCAATGAAGCTTCTTTTTATATTTGGATTCATGCAATGTTAATTGAAGCAACTCCTAATTTTTCCCAAGGAGAATTTTTGAAGCATTCTAATTTGTTATAATTTCCTTCTTTTTTCTGATTTCATTTATAATAAGATGCTAAATGTTGATTGTTTTAACATTTGTTGTTTACTCAAAAAAGATTTCTTTCCTTAGACTATTAATAATTGTTAATGTTTGTTGATGATTAAAAACTCATGTGATGCTTGGCACCTTATGTTCTACTCCAGCAAAAAAGAGATCACACAATTCTGCATTTTTCTTTTTTGGAAAGAATTGTTGTAACAAGGGACATGAGTAAGAGGCCATCTATGAGGTCTGCATCTTTCCATAAAGCTATTGTTTAGTCTTTTCCTGAGTCTGTACTTGAAGTTTTTCTCCTATGATAGAAACTACAGGAACTAGAGTTATCATGGCAACCTTTGCAGGCATCAGAATAGGACTTTGTGGAGTAGAGTTTAACTAATAGATCTTTGTATAGAGCTCTAAATGTCTCAATGACTTCTATTCAGATGTTTTATGAGAAAATGTAATAAAAAAATAAAACATTTGAGAACTGAGGTTCAGTAACAGTAGTTTCATTTCGTTTATTAAGATGGACTGTTAATAATAAAGCTTCATTTCATGGCATCTGCAACATATTTTAAAATTCTAATTCACTGTTTAGTAGAAAATATCTAGTATATGGTTCAACATGAAGCAAAGCCAATGAAACCAAAAAAAGTTCTTAATTAATTTAGTAGTTGTTAAGAAAATTCAAATTAGGAAAAACTTAGGAAAAGGCTCTCATACTGAAAAACTTTTTTAAGATTTTGGAATATGATCTAAAAGTGACAAATAGAATATTATATTTCAGTCTGTTAGCCTTGATTATTCTTCATTGTCCTCTGACCATCCAGTTTGTACTTTTGTATTATTTCCCATCCTGTGGTCAATTTCTATGAGAATTTTGTCTTGAAAGTAACAGAAATATAGTCTGGTGTAGTGACTGAAGTTTTTATTTGAATTGTTCTTCCATTTTGACTTTCTGTGACAATTTACCTACCTACCTAGCGTCATTCTGTTACAGTGGCCTTTGGTTAAAGTGTAGGAAAAAAATCTATTTCCTATTATAGGAACAGTCATAGACCTCAAAATAAAAAAGATCCAAGCTATTATTATTATCTATTAATTCTTTTTGTAAGTTAAGATTTTGGACTTCTAGTAAATAATAAAGGCTGTATAAAAAGTCTTTAAAGAAACAATAATAGCTTTTTATATTTCAAAATTCATGCTAAGATAATTTGCAACATTCACTCTTGTAAAACCTTATGTTCCAATTTTTTCTTTTTCCCTCCTCACTATTCCCTTCCCTAGACAACAAGTAATCTAATATGGGCTAAATATTTGCAATTCTTCTCAATAATTTCCATAATTTTATGCTGCACAAGAAAAGGCAGATCAAAAGGGAAAAATAAGAAAGAAAAAACTAATAAGCAAACAATGAAGGTAGAAATACAATATTGTGATCCACATTCAGTCTTTATAGTCCTCTCTCTTGATGCAGATGGCTCTCTCCATCACAAATCTATTGGAATTGGCCTGAATCGCCTCATTGTTGAAAAAAGCCAAATCCATCAAAGTTGATAATCACATAATCTTGTTGATGTGTACAATGTTCTTTTGGTTCTACTCATTTCACTTAGTATCAGTTCATATATGTCTCTCCAGCTTCTAGGAAAAATTCTGAAAAGAATGTTACACTGAATTATAATCAAGAAATCCTGAGACAAATTATAGGAAGTATCTTGATCTAAAAATGAACAGCCCCAGAAGACATAAAGAATTTTATCAGGAAAAGAAGGTTATCTTAAAAAAAGACTATGCTAATATAGGTAAACATGCCCAATAGTGCAGACCAAAGAAGGATCAGGAATACCTGAGGCATACAGCAATCAGTAATACGGGACAGGAAGTCCTTTCAAAATGTGCTCTCAAGCTACAAGGAAGGCTGAAATTTTTACGCTTAACTATACTAAGCCTGAACAAAGGCAGGGAACTACAGGCTCTTAGATTAGGATAACTGAGGGGTACCAGAATTCTGTTGCATTTTGATGTGCGATGCTATGGGAGACATATAGACCACATGATCTGAACTTATGTGATGCAGGCAGAGCTGAAGTTTATCAACAGTAACTGGGGCACTCTAAAAGAGGTGAAGTTCTGACAATCAAGGAAGGGAACAAATAGGACAAACCAATCCAAATAAGAATACAAGAGGACTAGAATGATAATTAGGAAAAAAAAATAGCTATAGCATTAGATTTAAAAATTTTTTAAAAAAATATTATGAACATTTAACATTTATGGGATAGTTTCTCTGAGATACCATAGAATAGCTAGGTACTTTGTGATGTTTGTTTGTTTATTTAAAATTTTACTTTTTAAAAATATTTTTATTTTCCCCATTACATATAAAAAATATTTTTTACATTTGTTTTTCAATTTTTGGATTCCAGATTCTTTCTCTTCCTCCTTACCCTGGTCTTTGAGAATGCCCATGAGAAGTTGTGCAAAACATTTTCATGTTGCAAAAAAGAACATAGATTCCTCCCCTCCAAAAAAAAAAATTAAAACCTTAAGTAAAAAAAGTTAACAAAATATTCAGACACAATCAGTTCTTTCTCTAGGTTTGAATAATATTTTTCATCTTAAGTTCTTCAGAGTAGTCTTGTATCATTGTATTGCTTAGAACAACATCACTCACAGCTGATCATCCTACAACTTTGCTGTTACTATGTTCACGGTACATTTCATGTTGTTTGAGCTCATGGACGACTTTCCAGGTTTTTTTGACAGGATCCTGGTCATCATTTGTTTAGAGAACAAAAATATTTCTTCATAATCACATACCGCAATTTATTCAGCCATTCTCCTATTGATGGACATCCTCTCAGTTTCAATTCTTTGCCCTAAGAAAAGAACTCCTATGAATATTTTCTTATATATTAATTATTTTCCTTTAAAAAAAAAAAACAACTCTTTTGGGATTCATGCCTAGGAGTGGTATTGTTAGATGATAGGATATTCATGATTTTATAACCTTTTGAAGATAGATATCTTTTGATCATTTATCAATAGAAAAATAGCTCTTATTTATTTTTATTTTTATTTATTTATTTTTGCTGAGGCAGTTGGTAGTGGCTTGCCCAGGATCACAGATAGAAAGTGTTAAATGTCTGAGGCCAGATTTTGATCTCAGGTCCTCCTGACTTGAAGGCTGGTGCTCTATCTGCTGTACCACCTAGCTGCCCCAATAGCTCTTTTTATAAATTTGACTTAATTACCCACACATTTGAGTAATGAGACCGTCATCAGAGATACTTGCTTCTCAATTCTTTTCATAATTGCTATTACTAACTGTATTTTTCCCCATGTTTATTCTATTCCCTCTTTCCTTTTACCTGTCCCTCCTCAAAAGGGAGGGACTGTTTGTTTCTGATCAGCCCCTCCTGCAATGTGCCCTCTCTTCTTTCACCCCCTTTCTGTATCCTCTTGTATCTCCCTGTATAGCCTTCCCCTCCTACTACCCTACAGGATAAGAAAGATTTCTATACCCATATTGAGTGTGTATGTTATTTCCTTTCTGAGCCAATTCTGATGAGAGTAAGGCTCACTCACTCTCTTTCCCCCTTCCCCCTCTCCCTCTTTCTCTCCACTGTAAAAGCTTTTTCTTGCCTCTTTTAAGGCAGATAATTTATACTGTTCCATCTCTCCCTTTCATTTCCCCCCAAAACAATACTCTCGAATCCTTTGGTTTTATTTTATTTTTTAGATAATTATCCTTTCATATTCAATACACATCTATTCCCTCTGACTATATGTACACCTCTAACTGCCATAATATAAGAAAGTTCTTTTGAGTTATAGGTATCATCTTTCATGTAGGAATGTAAACAGATAAACCTTATTAAATCCCTTATGATTTCCCTATCCTGATTACCTCCTCATGCTTCTCTTTACTCCTATATTTAAAAATGAGATTTTATCTTCAGCTCTGTTCTCTTCATGACAAATACTTAAAATCCTCTATTTCATTGAATTCACCTTTCCCCAGTTTTGTTGAGTAGATGATTCTTGGTTGTAATCCTAGCTCCATTACTCTCCAGAATATTTTATTTCAAGCCCTCTGATTTTTTAATGTAGAAGCTGTTAATATTTAAGGAGTCTGGGGAGAATTCCAGTGAGTCACTTGCTTTCCCTCTGCCATCTTGGCTTTGCCCTTGAGAATCACTTTGTGATGTTTAAATAATTAAAGCATTAATTAAAATGATTTAGTAAGGAAAAATCAACCCAGTTTTGTGAAAAGTATGAATTGTAGTTTCAAAAACACCCAAATTTATCAATGAAGGAATTTTAAAAATATGTTGCTACTAAGACCTCCTTAGACTATTTTAATCAATTAATCAATCAGTAAGTATTAAATATCTATTATGTGCTAGGCAGTATGATAGGCTCTGTAGTTAAAAAGACAATAAAAAGTCCCAGCCCTAGAGGAACTCTCACTATTTTTTTTTTTTTTTAAAGTAGGGTGTTTGGCAATTAGTTTGTATATGAAATTTTCTTTCTTTATAAAAGGTCTTCTTGCATGCATCTTTTATATGAGAAAAATTTCCTATTTTACCTTTTCTCTACTTTCCCCAGTACATCCCTTTTTCTTATTCCTTTACTTTAAAAAAAAAAAATATTTCCAACATAATTGACTCACACTCATTCCTTCTATCTATATAGTCTTCTTCTTACTGTGCAGATAATGATAAAGTTTCTAGGAGTTACATATACATCTTCGCATATAAAAATGTAAGCATGTATTATTTAACATATTGAGTCCCTGTGATTTTTCTTTCATATTTATCTTTTTTATGCTTCTCTTGAATTTTGTATTTTCATGTCACATTTTCTATTTACCTTTGATATATTCATCAAGAATGCTTGAAAATCCTTTATTTATTGACATGTCTATTTTTCCCCCTGAAGGATTATACTCATTTTTGCTGAGTAGGTTATTTTTAGTTATATACCTAGCTCCTTTGCCTTTAGTAATATCATTCCAAGCCCTCTGATGCTTTAATATGAAAATTGCCACATTTTGAGTCATCATGTCTATGGATTCATGATAATGAATTGTTTCTTTCTGGCTATTTGCAATATTTTCTCCTTGACCTGGGAGCTGTGCTATAATATTTCTTGGAGTTTTCTTTTGGGAACTCCTTTAGGATCTGATTTGTTTCTTTCAGTTTCTATTTTACCCTCTGGATCTAAGATATTAAAGTAGTTTTTTTTTGGATACTTTCTTTAAAAGTGATATCTAAGATCTTGTTTTGATCATGGTTTTTAGGTAGTATTTTTCATTTTAAATTAAATTTAAATTAAATTAAAAATTTATGGAATAAAACAAGCATTTCTACAACAATAGTACAATAAAAAAAGATGATAGCTTTTGGAACTACAAATCTACTATGCACAACTTTCTATTCTTTTCAAATATACAACAAAATTATCTTGCAGATTTCTTTTTTTTTTTTTTGTCCTTTCCTCACCTCTATCCCCTAGCCTATAGATGTCTATCATTAGGAGTATATGTGTGTGTGTATATTACCTTATACATATTTTTGTTTATCATTTCTTTCTCTGGATATGGATAATTTCTTCATATATTCTTTTTAGAATTGCAAAGAAAATGCTGGGTATTTTAATAGTAAAAATAATGTATTTACTCAAAGTTATTTTAAAGACTATTGCTGTTAACTGATATAATATTCTCTCTTGATTATGCTTATTTCTCTATTATTTCATATAAATCTAAATAACTTCTAGCTTGTCATTTCTTATAGTGCACTATATCACAAGCATATATCACAACTATTGCCCAGTTGATGGGCTTCCTTGTAATTTCCTGTTCTTAGCCACCACACAGAGAACTGCTATAAACATTTTGGAACATAAAAATTCTTTTCTTTTTTCCCAAATCATCTTTGGAAATAGATCAAGTAGTGGTATTGTTTGGAGAGAGTATAGGTAATTTAATATCTCTATAGGCATAATTCCAGATTGTTCTCCAAAATGGTTGGATCAGTTCACAATTTCACCAACAATGAATTAGTATCCCAAATTTCCCATATCCCACCCAATATTTGTCATTTTCTGTTATAATTATTTTAGCCAATCTGGTATCTTAAGGTTGTTTTAATTTTCATTTCTTTAATCAGTGATTTAGAGCATTTTTTCATGTGAGTATAAGTTGGGCTTGTTTCTTCATTGGAAAACTGCCCATTCATATCCTTTGACTAGTTATAAGTTGTGAAATGTCTAATAGCTTTATAGATACCACTAAGTTCTTTATATATTTTAGATATAAGACCCTTATCTGATAAACTCTCTATAGAAATCCCCCCCCCCCCCCTTGCTCTGATTTTCTCTTGTCCTTCTGATCTTGTCTTCATATGTTTTACTTAAAAAAACATTTTTCAAATTTAATGTAATTGAAATTATCCACTTAAAATGTCTAGGCATATTTTTATTTTATTTTAAAGTAAATCTATATTTTCCTAATTACATTTTAATTGTACCACCTTTCTTAGGTTGCCCCAGTATAAATTTTTAATACTTTCTTTTTTTTTAAGTTTGCTGACATTGAATTTATCAGTGTTCTTTTTTGACTTTTTAGCTTTTTAGTTGGAGAAGGAGCCTATAGATGGGCAGTGGATCATGGAATACCCTCCTGTTCTCCAAGTGTTATGACTACAAGTGAGTAAAGCCTTTGAAGAAATTAAGGAATGTGAGTATGTATACGCATGTAGGCTCGGGAAAGTACTTGCTCATGTTGTCAATTAGAAAAAAAAATAAGAATAGATGTATCTCAGAAATTCAAATGTTATAGTTTTTATTTCAAAACTTATCTTTAAGAGGGTATTTTGATTCCATTGTAGTCAACTTAAAACTCTCACAGTCATGGGAGGGAGTATCCCAAGTACTTAAAAAAAAATGAGATAAAAAGTTTATTTTAAGTAGTTTAAAAATCAGTATGAAGCATTTAGGTACTTGAAGATTATGGTTATGTTCTGTTTCTGGTATTGTTACAAATTAAGAGTCAATGCTATTGGAAGATGAGCATTTAGTTTTTTAGTTGGAGGAAAGATCTCTATATAAGTAAGCTTTACTTAGTGCTTAACCTACATGAAAAAGTAGAACTGAGTTACAGAGTAAAGAAATAATTTCAAAGTTCCACTTGAATAAACCAAGGGAAAATGCTGCACTATTTAATTTTACTAATATGAAAGTTAATCTCTTTGTCAGTATGACTTACTGAAGAAATTATGATGGCGTAAATTCAATATGTACCTGAAAAAAAAATCTCCTCTATAACATACCTGCTTAGTGATTTTCCTCCTTTTCTTTGCTTGGAGATCTCTGATAAGGGTGAACTTGTTCCCTTCTGAAACAATTTTTTACATTTGGACTGTTCTGGATAAGGGTGAACTTGTTCCCTTCTGAAACAATTTTTTACATTTGGACTGTTCTGGTAGTTACTAAAGTTTTCCTTTCATTGGCTATAAATTTGCTCCATCCTGTAGTCTTCTGTCTACCCAGTGCTTTTTCTTAAAGTACAAGTTTCATCTTCTTTTCAAATGATATCCCTTCACAGATTTATGTATAGTAATTTTGTTCTAAGTCTTCTTTAGTTGGGCATTCCTATTTATGAGAACATTATCATATACTTATCAATATTTTTTAAATGTTGTGTCTAGAACTGAACAGTATTTAGATGTGATGAGAGCAGAATACAGTGGTATTATTATCACCTTAATTTGTGATTATTGTGCCTTTTTAAACATAATACAAGTTTTCAGAGACTTTCATGGTAGCTATTTCATCCTGCTGACTTATTAATTTTTCACTTTTCTAAAAAACCTAGATTTTCTGAACTTTTATATCTTATGTTTGTGAAATTGAGTATAAGGTTTTATATTTATCTTTACTAAAATTTTTTTCCCAATTCTGCCTAAAGTCAAGTCATGAAGATTTTAAGCCTTGAGTTTGCCATTTAGTATGTTTGTTGTCCTTTCCAACTATGGGTCATCTACAAATTTGGTAAGGATTATATTATGTATTCATCCAAGTCATCAATAAAAATGTTAAATATCACAGGATTAATCAAGTATACATCTGGAAATTCCACTGGAGAATTCATTTCCAATAACACTGAGTGGGTCTTTAATGATTCTGTGTAACTAAGAAGTACTCCATTGGAGTCCTCCTAGAGATTTATATGTGTTGTGACATTTAACCAGTTATATATTCACCTAACTGTCCTATTGCCAAGATCCTAACTCTCCCTTTACTTTCATTATAGTTTGAGACATTTAAAAAAATATTTAGCTTAAATCTGGATAAATTATAGATTAGTTTGGAGCAACATCTTTTTTTGTTTGTTTTAGGTTTTATTGATGCCTATTTTTTTTTCCACATTCATTATGTCATTTTTTCTCTCTTTCACCTGTTGACCATTAATGTTTGTCCCTTATAATAGAAGGGTACAATTAAGTAAACCAAGAGTCATGTTGATCATAATGCCAGAGACAAAAATATACAATATTCTTTTGATGCAGCTAGATAGTATAGTGGATAGACAACAATACTTGAATTCAGGAATACCTGAATTTAAATCCTACTTCATACACTTATGTCATATAACTCTCTTAACCTATTTATTTATACATGAGATGTATGGAGATACTAATAGCCTTTTACTCACAGGGTTGTGGTCAGGATCAAATGAAATAAAATATATGAAGTACTTTGAATATTTTTAAGTACTATATAAATGCTGTTGTTATAGTAATAAGTCATCATTATTATTATATAACTTGTTGATGAAATCATTCTGCCTTTTTTTTAAAAAAAGCATTGCTCTTGTTTCTAGTCAGTCATTAAGTATTTCTTTAATGATAATAAGCTCTAGAATTTTGCCAGTTATTGAAGTCAAAAACATTAGCTTATAAACTAGGCTGATGTGGGATTTTTTTTTTTTTGTTAAAATATATACTGATGAGCCACATATATATGAAGTATCTTGCTTATTATTTGTATTTGCTAGATTATTCTTTTGGATAATGATCATGCCTACATTTCACTGCTTATTTTTGTTTTCTTTTTAATTCTTGTTTTTTGAATGTATAGTATGTCAAATAAACATGTAAAGGTTGTAGTTCTTAAAGAGTACACTTCAATAACTATGAGCCATATTTCTGCAGTTGTTCATGTGAGGAAATCACACATTTCAAGGATCATTCAAAGTCTACAATGAAATATTATTTGTTGTATTGAAACACAAAGAAAAGTCAAGTAATTAGCAATCATTTGTTAAACGCTTATTATGTGCTAAGCATTGAAAGAATGACAGAAAATGAAAAAGTGATAGAAAATTTTTAAGATTCAGTTTAAAACAACCTAATAAATATTCAGAAAATAAATGAAAATCTTCAGAAAAACCTGACAGCTAGAGATGTCATTAATTCTTCTAGTTAGGCATGAGTTTTTCAAATTGGAAGAACAGCAAATAGATATATTTTTAAAGTTGATAATCATAGCTATCAATAAAAAGTGTTGTCATAGATTAAACAATTGCCATAGTTTTTAGACTATATTCAGTACTATATGGAAGATTGAAAAAGTAATTTTTGCTGCTGATAATTCACTTTTCACTTGTCAGAAAGAGTTCAGGTGAATGTAAGATCTAGAGGTGGTCTTCAGATTGTAAATTTTTCACCTCCCAAAAAAGTTTTCAGAATTTTTTTTTTAACTTTTGGTGTCCTGGAAGTCTTATTTTCACTGATGGAGATGATAGACTCTAATAAATTTTCAGAAATATATCTTTTTTAACATGTATTTAACATATACTTTAACATATTTAACATATATTGGTCTATCTTCTATCTGGGGGAAGAGGTGGAAGGAAGGAGGAAAAGTTGGAACAGAAGGTTTTGTAAGGGTTAATGCTGAAAAATTACCTATGCATATATATTGCAAATAAAAAGCTATAATAAAAAAAGAAATATTACCTTTTTTTCCTCATCAAAAATAATCACTTTTTCTCTATCTCACCTAAAACTTCCCAGATCCCAATTAAAAATAAAACCTGTTACACATAGGTCAAATAAAATAGATTTCTACATTGTCTACATCCAAAATAATTTTGCCTGATTCTGTAATCTAAAGTCCTTCATTCTGAATGAAGAGATGGGTCAAATGCTTGATCATTTATTCTGTGGAATCTTGGTTGGTCTTTTCATTGATTAAGATCCTAATTCTTTCAAAATTGTTTGTCTTTACAGTATTGTTTTCATTGTTTAATTATTCTAATGGTTGTGTTCACTAATTTACTCTGTATGGATATGTATAAATGTATTTGGAATTTTTTGAAATCATCTCCTTCATAATTTCGTATTGAAATTCTGTCACATCTTATACCATGACTTATTCATCCATTCCCCAATTTGTGGGCAGCTGTTCAGATTCCCATTACTTGCCACCTTAAAAAAAACCAAAATACTTGTGAATTTTTTTTTGCATCTTAAGTTAAGAGTTTGTAATGCTTTAGACTAATCTTTCCTTCAATCTAATCTTCTAATCCCCCTTTCCCCTTTCTGCCCTTTTCCCTCGTATTTTCCTGTTTATTGAAATCATTGAAATATTTATTTCTGTAATCAAATGTGCATATTGTATATCCTTCCTTCTTTCCATCAGCTCAAATAAGAGTGAGATTCAAGTGTCTATTTAGTGAACCTAGGTTATATGATATTATTTACCCTAATTTTTTCCTTTTTTTTCTGCTGAGGGGAGAGAAAATTCTTCTTCCACTTTTCTCTTAACATCAACACATAATTGAACAACTCCCAGGAGTCATCTGATTCAACTCTTTGATGATCATCAGACTCCTTGATGATGATATGTTTTAGAGGGTCCCCACATGTATTATTATCTCACCATGTTTGACTATAAGCAGTTTATTCTTGTGTAGTCCATTCATTCATTTTTACCTTTTTGTTTTTCTATTCATGCTTATACTTGAATTTCAAAATTGCTATGTGACCAGTTCTTGTCTTTTCATTAAGAATGCTTGAAAGTCCCCTAGTTTATTAACTCTGCATTCCCTCTACTACCACCTGCCTTGCTGTATGATTATACTCACTTTTGCTGTATAAGTTATCTGTTGCTTTCTGTACTGTCATGCTCCAAGTTACCTGCTTCTGTATAATGGTGCCTGCTAAGTCATGTATGATCTTGACTGTGGTTCCTCCATTCTTAAATTCTTTCTTTTTGATTGCTTGCAGTAGTTTTTCTTTGACTTGAAAGCCCTGAGTTGAGCTGAGGAAGCATTGAAAATTTTGATTTGAGGTTTCTTTCAAAAATTGTTTAGTAGATTCTGTTTCTGTTTTATAATGTGATTCTAAGAGAGCTGGACTGTTTTATGATTTCTTGAAATAGGATAGCAAGAATTTTTTTTTTTTTTTTTTTTGGTCATGGCTTTTAGATAGTCCAATTCTTGGATTTTTTTTTCTCCTTGATATGTTTTCCTGGTCAATTGTTTTTATAATGATACCACATGTTTCTTCATTTTAATTTTTTTGTTATTAATAATAGTAGTAGCAGCATTTCTTGTTGTCTCATGAAATCATTATTTTCTGTTGGGTCTATTCTAATTTTTAAGGAGTCTGTTGCCTGGGAAAGGTTATATATTTTTTGTGCCAAGCTGGTAATTTCCTTTCCAATTCTTTATTATATAGTTTCATTTCTTTTCCAGTTTTTTGAAAATACTCTTCTTTTACTTATTTGAAAGTTTTTTTTTTTTTAAAAGAAAAATGCTTGCTTTATATTTTCCAGGATTTCTGGTTGCATTCGTGCTTGTTATATTTTGCTTTGTCTTGTAGGTATTTTGAAGTCATTCTCTTCTTTTGTATCTATGTCTTGACTTCTTTGCTACCATAATTGCTTTTTATGGCAAGATTCTTTTTTTCTTTGTTCATTCTAACAGCTTCCTTCATGACTTTGGACTTGATATCAGAATTGGAGTCTCTGAACTTCTGAAGAAAAAGTATGAACTGGTCTTGTTGCTGCCTTTTTGGGATATTAAGGATTGGGTTATTCCAGGTACTCCAGACAACCTGGGGATCTACAAACTTTCAGTGTTCTCAGTATGGTCTGATCCTTGGGAAAAGTATGACTGTTCTGCAAATTTGTGACTTGGCTTATTGGTTGAGCAATAGTAGAATATTGTCAGATTTAAACATTTCAGAAGGTCAGAATATTAGGTTCTCCTTTGACCTAGGATGTTTGCCTTGATTATTCCTGGACAGGTTGATTTGAAGCTGAACTGAGACTCTGTTCTACTGCTAGGGTCTGAGCCAAATTTCTGTTTGCTTATTTTTAAACTTCCCCTTTCTCTATGTACACTGCTTAGGCAACTTTCTAATTGGGAAAAACTTCCTGGCAAAGCTCCCTATCTTAGTAGGCTCTAGATTTGTAATTTTGGAGCTGCGCGGTAAGTGACAAATCTGCCAGGTGTGGTTCTCTCATGTGGTTCTCATTGGGCCCTATTACAAATCTGGGACCTATTCTTCTCCTGATCCATTGGTGCTTGAGTGTTCCAGGAGTTTGCATGCTACAACATCCCAATTGCCATGGGACCTTTCTGCTTTTCTCTGCTACATTAGATTGGGCAAATAACTCATTTTTTTTTTTTTTTCTGGATTTCTCTGTCAGGACTGAGGATTTTCTAGATATAGTTGAAGGAGGGTTTTTTTGTTTGTTTGTTTTGCGGGGGATGGTGCAATACATTGCTATATTGCCATCTTGACTCTGTCTCTAACCAATAAATATATTTATAGAGTGAGATGCAGAATTTTTCCAAAATTATAGAAATTCCTAAATGGAGACGGAATATTACAAAACAACTTTGAATGATGTCATATATTACATATTAAAAAATTTCTCCTGAAAGCTAGAGAAATACTCTTCATTGGTCTGGGAACTTATCTGTTTTGAACCTTAATGAAAACCTAGGGTCTATGAAGCCTATACTTGGAATAATCATTTGTTTGTTAGAGGTGTTTTTAATATCCATTATGATAAATGTGTGGTTTCATGATTCATTATCAATAAATGTATTAAAATATTGTGGACTTTATGTCAAATCTTCTAAAAATGATTGCCACAGAAAGCAAACATATTAGGTATTAAATTTTTTTAAACTTCAATTTTTATTAATTTGAAACAAATATAAAGCAAGAAAAAAAGAACATTTCTATGTACACAGCTGAACATAAAGGGTTCACTATAGAATCATACATTTCCATTTCACACTGTTTACTTAAAAAAAAACCCATCTATCTAGTAAATACTATACATTGTTTACGGCACTACCCAGCTTTTCTGTACTTTATTCTAACTTTTGTTCTTTGCTTTGCACTTTTTATTTTATTTTTCTCCCCCTCCTTCCTACCCTGTACTAGAGATGATTACAATTAATTATGAATTTTATATGTACACATATATATTTGTATATGCAAATATACATATATGTAAAAGATCATACTATACATATTTCTGTTTTTCATTTCTGGAGGTGGATAGCATTTTCCTTCATAGGTGTAAATCTTTCCATGTTTTTCTAAAATCAACCAATTATTTTTTTTTTAGCACAATTGTAGTCCATTGCAATCATATAACTTGTTTAGTCATCCCCCAATTGAAAGGCATCTTATCATTTTAGCCAAACTGATAGGTATAAAATAATTTCTTAAAATTGTTATAATTTTCATTTCTCTAATTAATCATCATCTAGAACATTTTTTCATAATTCTGTAGTTCTTATTTTTTTTTTATCAGAAAATTTCCTATTCTTTTCCTTTGACCATTTATTAATTGGGGAATCACTTGCATACATTCAACCAAATTTATTATATATTTGAGAAATGAGACCTTCATCTGAGAGACTATGAAAAATTTCTCCCATTTTGTTTTCCTTCTAACATTAGTTTTATTTGTAAAGAACTTTTTAATTTAATATTATCAAAATTATTCATTTTATACTTCACAATACTCTCTACAAATTGTTTTGCCATTCATGAGTTTAATAGGTAATATATTCCATGTTCTTCTAATTTTCTTTTGATGTCTCCCTTTGTATCTAAGACTTTTGACCTTATCTTGGTACATGGTTTAAGATAGTGCTGTTTTCTAGCTTTCCCAACAACTTTTAATACAATAATTAATTCTTATTCCTAAAACTTAAAATTGTACATTTGTTAAACACATGTTTACTATAAACCTTAGTACTATGTATTATATGTTTACTCAGTTCCAATGTATTTCTTAGCCAATACCAGTAGTTTTGATATTTACTGCCTTAATGGTTTAAAGTCTGTTACTGCTGATCCTCTTGTCTTTACATTTTTTTATTAGTTTCTTGACCTGTTGTTTTTTCAAATGAATTTTGTTACTACTTTTGTAACTCAGTAAAATACGTTTTTTAGTAATTTAATTGGAATGACATTGAGTAGATGAAATTGAATAATTAGATTAGGTAAAATTGTAATTTTTTTCATTATATTGGCTTTGCATATCTGTGAACAATCTTTCTTCAATTATTTAAATCTGACTTTATTTGAATAAAGTGTTTTATAATTATTTTAAATAGTTAAGTATTTTAAGTAGTTAAGTTTTAAGCTAGTCTATTTTGGCAGGAATACTCAGGTATTTTATACTTTTAAATGGTTCAAAAATACTGAATAATATTGGGAACACAGAGTGTGGTTTCCTATTTTTCTCTTTTAATTAAATCTATTTTAGCTTTAACTTCATCTGAGATCATGATTGCTAGCCCTACTTTTTTTTTTTTAACATTAGCTGAAGCATAATACATTCTACAGCAGTCCTATTTTAACTCTATCTCTCATTTTTAAAAATTGTATTTCTTATAAGCAACATTGTTGAATTCAGATTTTTAAATACATCTATCTGTTTTATGGTAAATTCCTTTTTATGGGTAAATTCATCCCTTTCACTTTAAATTTATAATTACTTGTTGTATATTAATCTCTATAATATTTTTTTTCTCACTATGCTTCTTGTTCTTTTTACCTTATACCTTCCCAAGTATATATGTAATTTACTTTTGAATACTCTCCCCCTCTTTCTTAATCTATCAAACCCTATAAGAGTACCTTCTTTGTCTTCTCCCTTATTCTCATAATTCTTAATCTATTTTACCCATTTTTCAATGAGAGTAATATTGCAGCTCCACCAACCCTTCATCCTGACTTGTTTATTCTATATTAGTTCTTCCTTTCATACCTCTTTTTTAATGAGAGAATAACTTTTTTTTATTAAAGCTTTTTATTTACAAAACATATGTATGGGTAATTTTTCCAACATTGGCCCCTGTATAACCCCCTGCCACATTTCTCCCCTGTTTCCCCCCAATCCCCTCCCCCACCCGGCAGGCAAAATATGCTGAATACATGCCAGATCCAATATGTGTATACATATTCACACAGCCATCTGGTTGCACAAGAAAAATCAGATCAAGAAGGAAGAAAAAGAAAAACTGAGAAAAAAAGAAACAAAATGCAAGCAAATAATAACAGAGAGAGTAAGAATGCTGTGCTGTGTTCCACCCTATGTTTCCATGGTTTTCTCTCTGGGTGTAGGTGGTTCTCTTCATCACTGCATAAGTGGAACTGTTCCGAATCATCTCAATGTTGAAGAGAGCCGTGTCCATCAGGATTATCATCATATAGTCTTGTAGTTGCCATGTACAATGATCTCCTTGTTCTGCTCACTTCACTTTGCATCAGTTCATGTAAATCTCTCCAGCCCTCTCTGAAATCATTCTTCTGGTCTTTTCTTAGAGAACAATATTCCAGAGCATTCATATACCATAATTTTTTCAGCCATTCTCCAATTGATGGGCATTCATTCAGTTTCTAGTTTATGGCCACTACAAAGAGACCTGCCACAAACAGTTTTGCACATATGGGTCCCTTTCTCTCCTTTAAGATCTCTTTGGGATATAAGCCCAGTAGAAATAGTGCTGGATCAAAGGGTATGCACAGTTTAATAACTTTTTGAACATAGTTCCAAACTGTTCTCCAGAATGGTTAGATCCATTCACAGTTCCACCAACAATGTATCAGTGTCCCAGTTTTCTCATATCCTCCTCCAACATTTGTCATCTTTTCCTGTCATCTTAGCCAATATGACAGGTGTATAGTGATATCTCGGAGTTGTCTTGATTTGCATTTCTCTGATCATAGTGATTTCATTAGATAATGGCTTTTTAAAAAACCTCTTCTCACCCAGTTTTTTTTAAGAATCATCCTATTTTACTTAGGCCAGCCAAAGCTTTTCTTTAAAACTATCCAAGTAATGATAACTATCTTTAGAGTACTAATAACATTTTCACATATAAGTAGTTATATTTCTGAGGAGCAATGTGCTGCAGCAAAGAATTTAGTTTTGATTTGAACCATAGTGAATAAAGACACTCTTAAACCAATTAAGAAATAAAGTTTATTTTAATGAAAGAAAGAAAGAAAGAAGTATACATCACAAATTGGGGAAACATGTGCTTCTGTATCATACAGCTGGGGAGTCCCAGTTCAGCCTACAGAGTCCTAATTGGGAAAGTCTCTGGTAATCTGTCAATTCCATGGGTGAGACTTTAGAGAGTAAAGGGAAGATCCCGCTTTTATACATACAGTTTTAAAAGAGATCTATTTTTTCTCAAGTTAAATGTGTGATCATCTGACAAACATATCCTGGTTATTCAGGGTGATTTTTTTTCCTTGGAAGTGGGCTAGTCCTTCATAGAAGAAAATAATCTACTAGTATCATGTTGTCCAACCATGGGTGGTGGAATACACTTATTGCTTGTAATATTTTCTCCTTAATCTGGGAGTTTTGAAACTTGGTTATGATATTCATGTAAATTTTCCTCTTAGGATCTTTTTCAGGTGGTAATTGGTACATTTTTCTTTTCTATTTCTGCTTAACTCTTTAATTTTAGAACCTCAGGACAATTTTCCTTAATAATTTCTTGTAATATTGTATTAATATTCTATCTTTTTTTGGTTCTAATTTTCAGGTAGTTCCATAATTCTTACATTTTCTCTTCTCAATCTGTTCTCCAGATCAGTTGTTTTTCTAATGAGATGTCTAACATTCTTTTCTATTGTTTTCATTCTTTTCATTTTGCTTTATTATTTTGTGTGTTTATGTGTCTTGTAACATTATTAGCTTCCCCTTGCCCATTTATAATTTTTGAGGAGTTACTTTCTTCCTTAAATTTTGGGATCCCTTTTTCCAATTGGTTGACTTTCTTCTCATAATATTCTTAATTTTCTTAGATTGCTCTTTTTTCCCCCTATTTTTATCTCAGTCTCTTATTTGACTTTTAAAGTCCTTTTGAAATTCTTAGAAGAAACCTTTTTCAACTTGTGACAATTTGATATTTCTCTTTGGGGGAAAAAAGTGGCTTTTGAACCCACATCTTCTCTATTCCCCATAGCAGTTGTCAGTGGTTGGGTTTTCCTTTGCTTACTCATTTTAATTTTTAGCAGCTTATTATTATTATAATCAAATTCTAGTCCCTTATGGGGAATGGTGCCCCAGACTTCAAGTTCTTCTTATTGTTCTTTTTCTGAGCCTTGTCCAGGTTCCAACCTTGAGCAGCAGTCCTTTTCACCATTAAGCTGCAGCTAGGCCTCCTAGCCACACTACCCTGACACGATCTTATTTCCTGCCATTGCTTCAGTGGCTGCAAACTGCAGCTTTCCCCTCTGTCTTAAAACTCAAACCAGTGATCTATTCTCCTGCAAGGGCCCATAGCCAACAGAGTCCTTTCTCCTCTGCTACAGCACTCGCTGTGCATGTGCTCACTCCTTACCTCTTGCAGCCACTCTAGGACCACATCTGATCAGCACTGCTGTACCTGGCACCCTGCAATAGGAGAGGGTCCTATTTTCCCCTACTCAACTATCCCATCCCAATTTTGTCCTGAGATGGAAATTTCTGAGGCTGTTTGTTGATTCATCGGAGTGTGCTTGGAGGTGTTTGCACCTCAGTCAGTTCAAACCTCCACATCTGGAGATTGAATCTTTTCTGAAATCCTCTCAAGTTGTCTGATGAAAACAACTGCTTTACCCCAATTCTTATCTGCTTTTCCTATTCTATGTTCACTTTGAGGCATCAGCTGACTTTCTTTTCTTTTTTTTTTTTTTTTTTTTTTTGTGGAGGAAATTGGGAGAGCCTATAGTTTACTGACCTACTCCGATATTATTCTGTTATGGGCCAGAACTCTGTATTTAAAACAAAGATTCTTATAAGGTGCTAACTCGGTGGAATTGATAGACAGTGGTTATCTAGTTTAGCATGGTTATTAATGGTTCTCTAGTTCAGTACATGTACTTAGGTGTGAATCTTGTAGAACTATATTAAGTACTAAGTACTGATGTAATTAAAATAGAGCATATAAGCTGGGACAAACTCAGCCAGAATCAGAGCCAGAGAAGACAGAGGACTGGAGGGGGGAGCTCAAGCTCTCAGAGCCAAGGAGAGACATTCATTCCATCTTCATCAGCCTCCTGATGGCTGGCCTGTCCTGCTTCCCCCACTGAGACCAAAGACCATCTGAAAGGCCTCAAGAAAGCTAACCAGGCCCCAGGCAAGGAGGCAATAAAGAATTTGGACTTTAACACTTGACTATTCTCACGGTGATTACTGAACTGAAATGAAAGCTGGTTTAAAGACCTTCAGAAAACCAAGCAGAGCATTATATTATTATTCCACGATCCTCTCAAAAACTTTTAAAGATTTTAAAGGTTGTACATTTTGTAGTATTCTTCAATAAATTTAATTACATTTTCCTAGCTAACTTTTACACCAATGAATGGAACTGTCATCTAGAAACTGAAGAAATCTGAAACTCTTCAATAATTCACAGTCTTAGAATGTCCTAGGCCCCTAAGAAATTAAGTAACTTACTGGTAGTCACAAGGCTGATATATGTTACGGGCAGCTCATGAACCAAGTCTTCCTGACTCCAAGGACACCTGAGTTACCTGAGTTCATTTACTTTACTATGCTGCTATTCTTTTTTTTTTTTTTTTTTTGAGAGAAAGTTTCTAACTTTAATGTGGATTTCCTATCAGTTATAAAATTAATTTTCTTTTTTTATTATAGCTTTTTATTTACAAGATATATGCATGGGTAATTTTTCAGCATTGACAATTGTAAAACTTTTTGTTCCAATTTTTCCCCTCCTTCCCTTCTTCCCTCCCCTTCCCCTCCCCTCCCCCCCCCATGGCAGGTAGACCAATATATATTAAATATGTTAAAGTATATGTTAAATACAATATATGTATACATATACTTAGTTATTTTGCTGCACAAGAAGAATTGGACTTTGAAATAATTTACAATTAACCTGTGAAGGAAATCAAAAATGGCTTAATTTTTTATAAATTAGGAGTTTAGTCTGTTTCCAGGCTTTTTTGTTTTCTGTCTTAGACACACAACTAAAAATCTTTTCCTTAAGATCATTTTCATTAGATGATTTTTCTTATCAAGGGTCCATAGTGACTTTTATTGCCTTTCCTAGGAGTCTTCAAATGAAACCTTCCAAGTTGGAAATTAATTTTTTTTTTGCAAAATCACCTAAAAATTGATTTACATGTTGACTCATCTTTCAAATATGTTGTGTACTATGGACAATTAATCTCTAGATTTGGAATATAATTGGAGTTCCCTCGTGCTCTTTCCTTATTCTCCCTCACTGCTTTCCACCATATCCCCTTAAAAATAACAAAAAAGGACAACTCTACTGCTCCTTCACCTCCACCAGAGTACTTCATTTAGCTCTCATTTCTTATTTTATCATTTAATTTTTTCAATTATTAAACATTTGTCATTTGTTTCTCTATCCCCTACTTCCTTCCGCTACTCAAAATGAAAGAAGAGCCAGGGAGTGAGGAAGAGGAGAAATACAAGACCTTTGGATCACATGAGCAAAACATTCCCACATTAGTCATCCCATCCAAAAATGTATTTTTTATTCTGCACATTAGTCCATCATCTTTCTGTCATGAGGTGAACAATAGTCTACATTAGTCTTTTTGAATCATGGTTGATTATTTAATCTTAGTTCTTAAGTCTCAGAATTGTAAAAAACACTATTGATATTGTAAATCTTGATTCTATTCATTTCATTCTGCATCAGTTCATATGATTCTTTCCAGATCTTTCTGAAGTCATCTTTTCCCTTGTGTTAGGACATTATACTATTCCATTTAGCTTTTTTTTTTTTTTCCCCTGTTCCCTTATTGTTGGTCATGCCCTTATTTCCAGTCTTTGATACTATACAAAGAGCTGCTATAAGCATTTTTGTGTTTTTTGTTACTTGATTGCTGTCATTTGACATTTCCCAGATTGTCTCCTTTGAACTTCTGGCTATGGGGTTTTCTTCTTTCTTGTATCTTTGCTTCTTTTGGGTCCTATATCTTATTCCTTTAAGCTTAGGCTCTTTCTATTATCTAACAGTACAATTAGTTAATCACACTTTGATATTAAAATTTTCCTTTCTCCTTCTTGTCTTCTGACATGTCACTGAGACTTTACTGCCTTCTCATAAAATGTAGCATTCCTGACCACAGTTTCTAGCATTATTTACACTTACACTTAGTGAATGTTGTCATCTGTTATTTACTGAAAGTTATACTGATTTAATTATTTCCTCAGGAAGATTTAATTGTTTTCACTTTGCCTTCCTCATTGAATTGTAAGTTTCTTGAGGGCAAGGACTATCTCTCCTCTTCTTGCAAACCCAAAGCTTAGCATACTACCTGGCAAACATTTGGCCTTTAATAAATTGTGATTGATTAATTGATGCCTTTACATATTGTTCTTTTCATTTGCTATCCTATTTACAATGACTTAGAAATTCACCTTGTAAAGCAGATCTCATATGAATTAACCTTATTTTCTATTTCTTATAACATTGTCATGTACTTCTATCCACAAATATGACAATACTTAGTCCCTTCTACAGTGCATGCAGTTTCTCTTGTATTAACCTATGTGGAGTTTTAAAATCTATTCTTATGAACAACCTTTGAATCCATAATAAGATTAAGTAAACTAGGGGCAGCTAGGTGGCGCAGTCGATAAGAGCACCAGCCCTGAAGTCAAGAGGACCTGAATTCAAATTTGGTTTCAGACACTTAGCACTTCCTAATTGTGTGACTCTGGGCAAGTCACTTAATCCCAATTGCCTCAGGGGGAAAAAAAAAAAGAAAGAAAAGAATAGATTAAATAGACTGGGGAGGAAATTATATTGCTTTTATATTCCACACAGTGGACATTGTAATTACTGACTGAATAAATGTGAAAGGGGAATTTCATTATACATTTAGTATGGGAAGTATATGACTGAAAGCTATTAAGCTTTTCTTTTGGATATATTTTGTTTGAGCACAAATATTTACTATACAATAACTATTTTTAGTGGTTTCTTCCGTTTAAAAAATACAAATCTTAATTTTCATATGGTTTCATAAGTACATTTTTGATTGAGAAACTTTCTATTTTTATTGCTATATGTGGGAGAAAACTGTGTACTATTCAAGCTTTTTAATACTTCATTGTTATATATTAATGTACAACATGGAATTTACAAGTATTAAAATAAGCACCTCCACAACTTCTAAAAGAAATGTCTTTCTTTTCATCTCTCCTAACTCACAAAGGATAAATCAATCAATTAACATCTTTTCAGGTTTCAGTGTGATAAAGATCAGCATTTTATTTTTGGCTTTAGAAATTTTCCATACTGTCTCTTTTATTGTCACTCGTATGTATTTATTTTTCTCAGAACCTATTTTATAAAATGAAATTTCTTTTATGTAGTGAAATTTTTAGAGATAGCATATTATAGCCTAATCAATTTAACTAGCATTTATTGAGCCCTTGCTACATGTCAGGCACTGTACTAGCTGCTGACGATATAGAGACAATATTAAAAACAGTTCCTTCCCTTGAAGAACTTTATCTTCTATTGGGAGTAAACAAGATGTATACAAATAAGTAAATTTAAAGTAAAGGCAAAGTAATTATATATTTTTTTTAAGAGAGAATACTAAGAACCAGAGAAATCAGGAGGTTGTTACTTGAAAGGAGGTAGGGACTCCAAGAATTGGGAGAACATTCCAGTCATAGAAGCAACACATGCAAAAGAACAAAGTAGGATTGGTATCCCTTGTACAGTGAATAACAAGTAATTAGTTGAAGCTTCAAATGTATAAAAGTGAATGTTGTAAAATAAGTATGGAAAGGTTGGTTGCAGCCAGAGTGTGAAGGACTTCAGCATGCCAAACCAGAGAAATTTGTATTTTAACCTAGAGGCATTAAGGAGCTTTGTCTTTGTTCAGGGGAATGACATGGCCACTCTGCTTTAGTGATAAAGCACCTTTGTGCAGTAGATTATTTAGAGCAAAGAGAGACTCAAGCAGTTATAACAATTATGAGGCTATTGTAATAGTCCTGGTGATAGCTAATAGTAATCTGAATTAGAATGACTGGTGTGAATAGGGAGGAGAGGAGGAGTGTGAAATATGCTTTTCAAGATGAAAACAGCATCAATTAGCTTTGTGAAGAATGTGAGGAAAATGGAAATTTCAAAATTCAAAATCATTAGAAAGATATTGGTGCTCTTGACAAAAAAAAGAAAATAAGGATATAATGGTTTATGTGGTATCAAGATGTCATATATCCTAGGTGTCAAGGAGCCATATATGAAGTACATGAAAAAGGATAGGGTCAGAAAGACTGGTTTGTTGGGATTAAGAACCACAGACATGCTAGGAGAACTGAATTCTAATTTCAGCTAACAATTACCTCAGGATAATGTCATGATCAGGAGGTAGGTTTGCTTTTGTATTTGTAAAAGTTAATTCTTTTATTTGTGGAAATGTTACTGAGATTTAAAAAATCCACATGGGTCAAAATTTTTTTTTTTTATAAAATCTATATATCATTTAGCCAGAGTACAGTGGAGAGCTAAATTTCTACAAGTGTAATCTTTCCATATAATCAGTATCTTTTCTTTAGTTTTGAGTAATTCACAATTTTTAAAATAATTTTAATATGCTTTTAATATTTTTATAGGATTCAGTCTAGCAGCCTTTAAAAGAAACAAGAGGAAGTTAGAGCTGGCAGAAAGGGTGGAAACAGATCTCATTCAACTAAAGAAAAGAAGACAATCAAGTGAAAAGGTTAGGAGGTGTTTGAAACAAGTATAATAATTTGCTGTGTTAATTACAAGTATAATTATTGTGAAATATTTTAAGGGGTATTTACATTTCTTACCTTTCTTAGAGCTTACTTTTCACTACTCATAAGACACTTGAACTAATATTTGTAAGTAATATAAGTATAGTACTTTATATATATAATTCGTATATTTTTGTATAGTTACACGCCTATCAATGTATACTCATTTCTCTACAATTCAACAAGCATTTTAAAGTATCTGTTATGTATTAGGACACTTTTAAGTGCTGGGAATATAAAATAGCTCCTGCTTTCAAAGAGTTTATATGTTATTAGGGGGAGAACAGCATATTCATAAATGAGTAAATATGAATATATACAAGTAAATATAAAATATTGTTTTAAGGTGTGGTGTACACCAGCAATTGAGGATAGTCAGAGAAGACTTCTTGTAGTAGTACACTTGAGCTAAGTTTGGAAAATGGAGATAGAGATCTCAAGAAAGTAGGAGAGCATTCCAGGAATGAGAGATAGCTAGTACAAAGGGGTGGGATGGCCTGTCTTGCACAGGGAACAGCAAGTAGACTGATGATATTTGGCATGTATGGAAACAGTGTTAAGATGCTGTGAAAGTAAAATTAATAAACATTGAATGTGGAAGATGAGGAAGAGGGAAGTATCAAGGATGGTTCTCAGTGTTGTAAACCTGAATGACTGGAAGTAAAATGTAGTTAGTACCCTTCAAAGAGGGAGAAATAAGCAGGTTTAGGGGGGAAGATAATGAGTTCTACTCTGGACTTGTTGAGATTTCCTATTTAGGCAAATCAGTGAGTACTGGATACATAAATTTGAGCTTTATCTGTGTAATTAAACTCATGAGAACTGATTCAATTCTGATATGAAGAAAAAGAGAGCCTAAGACAAAATTGTGGGATACATCCCTAGGAAGAGGATCTGGCAGAGGAGACTAAGAAGTCTGATGTGGGACCTAACATGTAGGTAAATAAATCCAAAGTACATACATACACACCAGAAATACAAAATAATCTTAGAGGGGAAAAGGTGCTATAAAAGGTGAAATAGATAACTAGTCAAGGTCTATTGCACACAGTGACAATTGAGTTTATTTTCTGAGAAAACCAGGGATTCTAAGAGATATAGGTGAAAAAGGAGACTATTCCAGGCATAAGTGTTAAAGGCATAAGTATTAAAGTCATAGAGGTATGATATGGAGCAAAATATTTAACAATAGCAAATAGATTCCTATAGCTGGATTGTAAAGTGCATAAAGGGAAATAAGGTATTAAGAATATGCAGTGTGGAGAGGAGATCCAGGAGAAGCCTTTGGTCAACTGTAGAAATGCTGATGTGACATAAAGAAGGATAAGGACTGAGAAAAGAATATTGAGAAATCAATTTCTATTAAGTTGTGTGGTCTGAACCAGAGTATGAGGTATTTCAAGTGATTGAGAGGTGAAGAACTAAAGGGAAAGAGTGTAGACTACTTTTTGTTAAAAGATTACCTGTGAAAGGAAGGAGAGATTAGAGCTTGAGGGAACATCAACATATTTGTAAGTGGTAAAAACAACAAAATACAAATGAATAAAGAGATATTTCTTCTTGTTCTCAGGAGAGAGGAGCTGATAAAAGGCATAAGTATGAGTTATCTCTGACAAAGACATTCTCAGATAACAGTGAAAGATAAGAAAATGCTGAGGTAGGCATGGGGAGAGGCTTTGAGGATAATAGCAGTGTTTTGAGATAGCTAAAAGAAAAGAAAAGACTGAATGACTTTTTCTCAGTAAAAATGAGAGGAGTTGCCCTGTTAAAAGAGGTTTTTGGGGACTGAAACTCTGATGCCTTTCTTCTCAGAAGAAGCTTGGAATGGGCGCAATGGGATTATGGTAGAAAGTTAATTGGGGAGAAGCACAAAAACATCGGTAGTCTGCTGTGAGACTTCAGTTGAGATGAGATAACAAAAATTTGTAATGGATCCATTCATTGAGAATTGAGTGACTTTCTCTTGAGATGTTCAACCTCATGTGGATGGGAACAAAGAAGTTTGTTTGTTTTAAATAGCATTTTATTTTTCCAAATACACACAAAGATAGTTTTCAACATTCACCTTTGTAAAACATTGTGTTCCAAATTTTTCTTCTTCTTCCCCTTCCCTAGACTGCAAGGAATTCAATATAAGTTAAATATGAGCAATTCTTCTAAACACATTTCCATGTACATCATATTGTGCAGATCAAAAGGGGAAAAAAAAACACGAGTAAGAAAAAAAATCAAGCAAACAAACAACAACAAAGGTGAAACTATGCTTTGACCCAAATTCAGATTTCATAGTTCTCTCTCTGGGTGCAGATGGCACTTTCCGTCACAAGTCTATTGAATTGCCTTGAATCACCTTTTCTTGAAAAGAGCCAAGTTCCAATGATTGTAGTTTGGAATATAATGAGTGATAATAGGAGAAAGAGACAAAGAGATTGAATAGTATAAAGTTGAACCAGAAAATATTGCATTAATATGGTGAAGTTACAGAAGGATACTTATTTGTCTAGTTGTTAGTGTTTTATTACAGCTGGAATCATGTTTTAAATTTAAATATGTCAACATAGTGTGTCTCTATAAACATCTTTCAATTTGATTAGTTGGCAGACTTTGAATCAGACATTTTGATCTTAAGCATCTTTTGTCTCTTAAATTTTGGGTTTTTTTTGTCTTGTCTTTTAAATTTATAATTTTTTTATTTGTAGATGAATATTTTCTAATAGTAATTCATATTTATGTAGTGCTTTAAAGTTTACAAATTGCTTTTCAATTCTCAAAACAAAACTGTGAAGTATTATAATCATCACCATTTCACAGATGAAAAAATTAAGGTTTAGAAGAGATTAAGTAACTTTCCCAGGTATAAAGGTTCAAGGCAATAATTAAACCCTGGATTTCCTCCTCCATGTCCAATGCTCTTTCTGTTTAACTATGCTACCTTCTTACAACTTCTCTTCAAACAGCTTATTCTTCATATGCTGAAAACATGTATTTTCAGGACAAATAAAAAATAGCTTGTGAATGAGTAAAAATTAGTGTCATGCAAAAAGATGATGTAAATCCTGAAATGATGAAGAGTAAAGGAGTCAGTGTTGGGAAAGTCTTCTTTGTGTGTGTTATTGATCTTTGTTACTTAACTGTAATTCTTTTATTCCAACATTATTCCAACAATATTGCATTAAGATGCTTCAGAATTCCATATATCTGTGATTTTATTTGAATAGTTATTTTACAGATTACTACCATCTCACACTTTAATAAATATTTGTCATAAATTGTGAAAAACAAAGCATATGTAGGTGTTATATATATGTGTGAATTTATATGTGTGTATTTTTATGTGTATATATACATATCTGTGTATATATCCATAACTAGAAATATAGATCTAGACATAGACATCCATCTATCTCTAGCCATGCAGTGATCTATCCATCCATCCATGTGAGAATTTCAGGATTTAGGTTGACTCTTAATCAAAAAGTATTTCCACAGCTATTTCTTCTCCTGCTCCTGCTTCTGCTCATTCTCTCCTTCCTTCTTCCTTCTTCTTCCTGACAGAGTTAGGGTTAAGTGACTTGCCCAATGTCACACAGCTAGGAAGTGTTAAGTATCTGAGGCCAGATTTGAACTCAGGTCTTCCTGACTTCTGGACTGGTGCTCTATCCACCTAGCTGCCCCTTCCACAGATATTTTCTAAGTATTGCATTTGGATAAGATATGCCATTAATTGTTCTCTTTTGAGAACCTATCTTTATATTTGTGATGAATCATTTGATAGAATTTTATTGGTATAAAGATAAAGTAATATGATGAAATTATCAGTACATAGTATAATGGGAAGAGCATGAGTCTTACAAGTCAGAAATTCTTAGTTTGACAACCTCTATAACATAGTTATGGGTCCATGAGCAAGTTTCTCTGAGGAAAAGTTTCCTTATGTATAATTTGGGAATAGTGATATTTGTATCACCACTTACCTTATCACATGGTTATGAGGAAAGCATTTTGTAAGATTCAAAACTGCATATAAATATGAGCTAGGTTATGTGCATGTGTATGTGTGTATATGTACATTATTTCTTTAGGTTATACATAATTCATTTTTTACATATTTCCATATGAGTCGTGTTGGGAAAGAAAAATCAAAAGAAAAGGGAAAAACCATGAGAAAAAAAAAAAGAAGAAAAAATGAAAATAGTATGCTTTGATTTGCATTCAGTCTCCATAGTTCTATCTTTGGATACAGATGTCCTTTTCTATCCAAAGTTTATTGGAATTGCCTTGGATTACTGAATTGCTGAAAAGAGCTAAGTCTGATCATCACATGATCATACAGTTGCTGTGTACAATGTTTTTCTGGCTCTGAATGTGAGCTAGCTTTTTTTTAATCTATGTCTTAAATGTTATTTAGAAATCGTCAATTACATGTCATTAGAAAATTTAGCACTATTTGGGGGAAGTGATGAAAAAAAACAAATATCTATCTTCTATAATAATATTATTTTATGGGACAGCTAGGTAGCACAGTGGATAGAGCAACAACCCTGAAGTCAGGAGGACCCGAGTTCAAATGTGGCCAGAGATAGTTACCACTTCCTAGCTATGTGATCCTGGGCAAGTTACTTAACCCCAATTGCCTCAGCAAAAAAAGAAAAAAAATTCTTTATATGATCCCTGACCCACCTACAAAAGTTACAACAAAAGTCAAGATAATTAAAAATATATATCTTTTGTTTATTTATCACTTAAATTTCCCCATCATCATTTTTCCTGTCCCCTCACTGAATCAAAAATCATTTATTAAGTTATGTATCTAGCATTATGCTGTTTGAACAACATAAAATTGTGATATGAAAACATAAGATATTAAGAGATGGAAAACAATTAGGAAGTCAATGTATTAGTTACATTTTAAACAATGAAATGAAATGTGACAAAATGAAATAAAAATTGTTTAAACATTTAAATCTGGCTTTAATGTGGTGATTTCAATGCATATTGAAGGAAGGGAAAAAGCCATAATAGAGGATCACAGGTGATTGTTGGGTGGTAAATCTTTCCAATTTATATCTCTGTTTTATTCTTGTGTCTTGTTCTTGAATATCAATAAAATCTGCTTATGGGAAATTTTAAGAGATAAATATTCAACTCACATTTAGAATACTAGCATAGGTGTCCCCCTCCACTTATATCAGTATGAATCTTCTCTGTTATATTTATATTCCCAGTAGAAGAGTGAAAAAAAAAGTTGCCTTCTGAAATTTAATAGTATAAGGCAGATGAATGTATTTCCTTGTGTTTTTAATATTGCTTTGACATCTTATTGGAATTCTTCCTATATTTTTGCCATCTTCTCAAGTCATTTCTTGGGTAATAGTAATAGTACTAACAATAGTAGTAGTACTAGTAGTAGTCATAGTTGAAGTGGTCATAGTTGTAGTAGAAGTAATAGTAGTAAATAGCAGCTGAAGTAGAAATGGCAGCAGCAGTAATAGAAGTAGCAGCAGCATGCAGTAACAGTAATTATTTTTGTGGTCAAGTAACATAACCTTTATGAGCCTTGGTTTTCTTATCTGTAAAATGAGTATAACAACATCTATTTCATGGGGGTACTTGTGAGGATTAAATGAAGATGTTTTTAAAGAACTTTAGAAACATTACAATGATATATAAACGCCCAGTCTACTCCTCTTATTATTAGAATTCTTAATTTCCTTTAGGATTCAGCTCTGTGAACCCTAATTTTCGTCCTTAATTTATTTTGCTTTTATTTGTTGGTTTCACATGAGATTTCCAGAATTCAGATACTATTTTTCAGTTTTCCTTTTATGTTTCTAACATTTATAGAGGATGACTTTTTCATAGGAAACACTTAATAAATTCTTGTTGATTTGATTTTGTTTAACATAGTCTATAAAAGCAGAATTTATTTTATGTTATTTGGCAGCCCTTTGATTGAAAGTTATTGATTTAATGATTTTTTCATTTTCTGTGGGTGTTCCACATTGCACCATGTTTTATGTTTATAAATTTTAGGAGTAGTGGATACCATTTCTCTGTGTGTGTGTGTGTGTGTGTGTGTGTGTGTGTGTGTGTATGTATGTATGTTTACCCACTACGTGGAATAATGAACAAATTCATGAGTTTTGCTTGTATATATTTGAATTCCAAAGATGAAATGTTAAATCATTTGTCACATTTATTCCTTGATCAAAATTGTTTCCATTTGAAATAGTTGATTGACCTTGACTTTCAAGGGTGACTTGTAAGGATTATGAAATTCAAACATTTGTGGAATGTAAACATAGTTTTATTTATTAATTCTCACTAAAGGCCTGTAATCAAGGCACAAGACATTCAATTTGAAGAAAGAAACCATAAGTTTCTTTGAATTGTAAACAAAAGATGATTTATTAACTTTTAATCTCCTTCCCATGGTCTCTATTGCAAATGTCAAGTATATATACCTTGAAGTAGAGAAACAATTCATATTTCATATGGATTTGGTTTAAGTTACTTTATATCTACATTCCTTAATGTCATGCATTCTGTATTTCCTATCATCCTGAAAGACAACTATCTTCAAAGCTAATTAGGTTTTAACAGCTGAGCTTTGGGACTGACCTGAACTCTTATGATAGGACATGCAAGCTCAAATCCTTTTCCCTGTGACTGGAGTATGAATCTTTTAAAAGTAGTACTGTCTTGTAAGAGATTATTCATATTATTTGGAGCATCTCAAAAAGTGACTTTTTTTGATTTTCTATATACATGGAGAATTATATTTTTGCTAATGCATTAGAGTTATTTTAACAGAATTCAAGAGAATGTAGTCTCTTGAAAAGAAGTATGTATCCAAATGTAGATTTGGGAGTTTCTTTTCCCTCTGTCTCTCAAGTCCTGATATATGCCATGTTAACTCTGTATATAAAATTTTTGCTGAATTGAATTGAAATTTACACATTTATCTTGTGATTGAAGTTCAAATTAAAATCAGAAAATAGAGAAGTAGACATAGCTAAATACTTGAATTTATTTAAGTAGGACTTATCTCCTGCTACAGAAAACAGACTGAGAAACAACAGTAGAAAAATAGTGGAAGCCCACACAGAGTGTGGAATGCAGATATGGAACACTAACAGGGACTATCCAGTATTGTTTATATTTGTGTATAGTTGGAGCTTTTCTTTTGTTACTTTCCCCACATTTACCTCACTTTTAAGGTTTTTCTCAAAATGAAGTATAGTTTTTTAATTGATCAAAGGATTTGTATTGTTTCATGAAGAACAATGTCTCCAAACCATTTATTTAATTATATTATCTGTCAAATTAAGCTTTGAAGAATTGATTTAGAGTGTTATGGAGTGTTCATGATCAAATATGAAAGTTTAACAAAATTCACTTTTCTCATAAAATATTTTAATCTGAAGTATTTTGAAATCTTAGACTATCAAGTAGGAATGTGGGACTTCTAGATGAATAATAATAATCTTTTCTTAAGTGTACATAAAGGAATTCTGTCCTGTTTGAGAAGACAAATGTATATTTTGGCTTGTGAAAAACTTTCAGAGGAAGAGCATTCAAAATTCTAAATATTATTAAGTATTATTTTGCCTCAAAATATATTTTCTGTTTTATGTATTTCCATTTTTACTAGCTTACTTTGAATTCTGTGCGCTTTTTATCTAGAATTGTTCAGACTATTTCATTTTTTGATGTTGACAAAATTTATTATAAAATAATAAATGTGTTTTTTCTATCTTCCAAAATTTATGTTGCAGGTTGTACTTCTTTTATGTACCATGTTTTTTTTTTCCCTTCTAAATATGAGCTAATCAAAAAAGGAAGCATGATTCATAGTCATGTAACTTTATTTTGAATAATTGCTGATGCATGTGATTGGGTCATTGTTTATAGTGGAGTATTATTATCTGTCACCACGAATTCAATACTCTGCTAGAACATACACATATAATTTGTCATAGGGTTCAAAGTCAATAGTTGGATCCTGAAATTATTCCATGTATGTTACTTGTGATTAACCAGAACTACACTTTTAAAATACATAAGTAAGCAGATCATGAAACATTAATTGTTCTCTATGTAGGTAACAGGTGAGTTGTGAGTGGATTGGTAAGAAGACAAATAATCCTTGTTTTTAAGGCGCTTACAATAGCTTTTTCATTTTTCAATTGAGAAAAAAGTACAAATTTATCCATTAATAAGGTAGTTTTAGTGATTTAGTGCTATTTTCAGTGGAGTGTTATTTCACAGTGGTTATGATCCATTGTCCCAGGAAACAAAATTAAAAGAAAAGTTATCATATTTGTTTATTTTAGAATGACTCTGCTGTTTCTTGTTTCTCTACCCAACTCCTTTCTAAAAAGTCTTCTTTATAGAAATGTCATGCATCATCACTATTAACTGGTGGTACACCTGAAGGCACTGTCCTAAAATCTCTTGTTTTATATCTGTACTCTCTCACTTGGTGATATCATCAGCTCAATCACTGTTTCTATGTAAATGATTCCTAGATCTATAAATATAGCAATATAACTTTGAATTGTAATCTTGTCACTAGCTGGTTCCTTTTTTCATATTTCAAATTGAATAGCCATAGAAAATTCAAATTCAATATATAGAAACAGAATTCATTCATTCCCTACCACCTCCCCCTTCCTCAAAACCCCCCCCCCCCAAACCCAAACACCTCCCTCCAAAATTATTTTTAAGGAAAGCATCCCATTCAGACTTAGCCTCATCCTTCACTACTCATTAGAACTTAACCCACACATATGGTTAGTTGCCAAATCTTGTCATTTCTAATCTTCATAACATCTCTTTATATATATCTCCTTTCTACAAACATAAGTTCAGGCATTCATTATCTCTTTCTTATACTATTTCAATAATTGTATCCTTAGCTCAAATTTCACCCCACTCCAAACCATTGTTCACATAGCTATTGAAAGATTTTTCCTAAAGTAGATGTCTGATCTTTTCATTAGCCTAGTGATTACCTGTTATCCTTAGGAATCAAAGAAAATATCGTCTTGGATTTAAAGATCCTCACAGTCTGAGTTCTTCCTACCTTTCCAGGTTTCTTATAAATCACTCTTCTCTGAGCACTCTGAGGTATAACTTTTGTGGTTTATTTGCTCTTCCTTACCTTGACTACTCTACTTTCCAAACTTATACTTTTAAGTTGACATTCTCCATGCCTCCCTCCTCACTTCTGCCTCTTAGAATCTTTTTCTTCAGGATTTAACTCTAATGATACCTTCTGCAGAAGACATTTTTCAGTCTCCCCAGCTGCTTTCACCTTTCTAAGATTTACCTTGTATCTGTTTTTTTGAACACAGTTAATCCTCAATTTTCACAGAAGTAATGTTCCTAGAAAGTGGCCTGAAAGTTAAAAAATGCAAATGTTGATTACTTATAGGAAATAGAGGATTAGGTTCCCATGACCATCAAGAACTGTAATCTTTCACTGAAAATACAGTTTTCATCATAAAGTTCTTTATAATAAAAATTTAGTTCTGATAGCACTCACTTTTTATAACACAGTTACCATAAAATGCCCAGGAGAGGAGAGGTTCAGAGAATGGGACAGGTAGAGTCAGAGGAAGTGGTGTAGAAAGTCCCACATAGGGCAGTTTGGGTAACTCCAGCGAGAGTGTCTCTTCTTGGTCGAATGCAGTAAAGTGACAGATCACACTGCTCTGTGGCCCACAACAGGCTGCACCAGGTTCCATTCCATCCAGGGCTGACACAGGCAGAGGGAAAGGCAGCATACTCAGCAAGCATCATCTCTCTCATTTTTTCTCTTCTGCACATAGCCTCAAATACAGTTGTCAACTCAAAAATGAAAAGGAGGTTACTAATAAAATCTCAAGAATGTGAATCAGGGAGATTGTTGAAGATAATGTGTACATGTTCTCTCAGCATGTAAGTTCTTTGAGGGCAGGAAATATAATTTCTTTTTATCTCCATCAGTTTTGGATCATAATAAGCATTTAACAAATGTTTATTGATTGATTGAAAATAGCTCACTGGCTAACTATTGTCCTTTAAGGCTTTCCTATAAGTCCAGTATAATTCTTTGTAAGAATTATCCTAGAGAGAAAGTCCTCTTGTTGAAAAACAAAGTCAGAATCAAATTAATGTGAAAGCATATTTAGTATAAATTTTGAAAAAATTTTTCAATATAGCTGGAAAGAAAGGGCTTTTAACAGGGGCACTGCTTATTTGTTACATTTTGGAGATTTTAAGTGTTTCTCCATCTGGCTCCCCAATTTCACCAACTTTTAAAAATGATGTAGTGGCTAGCTGGCATAGTGGATAGAGTACTGGAGTTGGAATCAAAAAGACTTGCATTCTTAATCCTATCTCAGGTTCTTGCTAGCTGTGTGACTCTGAACAAGTCACTTGTCTTCTGTTTGCTCAATTTTCTTAATTATGAAATTAGGTTCATAATAGCACATACCTTACAGGACTGTAAGGATCAAATAAGATCATATTTGTAAAGCCTTAGCACAATTTCTGCACATATTGGGCATTTAATAAAATCTTGTTCTCTTTCCTCCTTCACCCTCCCCTTTAGTTGCTTTTTTAGCAACCATTGATTTTAGTTTAATGTACATTGAAATTTTTTCCTCCCATCACTTTTATGAAAGTTTTAATTAACTTTTTCATCTAAACTTGTATGTGAGAGGAAAAACAGAAACACACACACACACACACACATACAGAAAGGAGAGAATGAATGAATGAGAGGAATTAAAGATAATGAAGACATTTCCATTATGTTCCTTTTTCATCCATTAATTTCCAATGAACATATTTTAAAGATCTTTTCAGTGCTTTTGGTTATTTGGCATAGGACTATATGTTTAAAACCACTCTAAAAGGATGCAGCAACTTTTAATTTTATGTTCTTTAGCTACCACATAGGGGCAAACCAAATTGGCCACATGCTTTAGAAGAGAAAATGTTGAGTATTGCTTTGTGTGCTTCATATAAATATATTCAGTTCTTTTGAAGTATATTGTGGGTAACAAAATTTTTCTTTTATCCTCCATCTTGAAATTATTATGTAAACACTTAACTGTATCATACTAAATCACTGTACTTTTTGGGTGAGAGGTAGGTTAAGATCAAAGAAAACACATACACAAAAATACCAATACATTTCTCTCAGATTTTTTCCATTTGTACTTATGTTTGTGAGTATATGCATGCAAAAGGGTAATCAGTATATTTCAGAAATTGAATAACAGTTTGACCCATAGTTTTTGTGGTCTTCTTTGGGGAGATGGCTAATGCGCAGTAAACAATAAAGCAAAAGCAAAACTTTCAATTTGGCTGCCTTTTTTCCATTTTAAGTATTTTGTTTTCTGAGAATATCTGAACATACTAGCCTTAGAGTTAATTTTTTTAGTGTTGTTGTTTTGTGTGGGTTTTTTAAGTTTTAAATCATATTTTATGAACTTTGCTTCATTTAAAATATAAATACCTACATTTATTTCATAAGTATCTTTACAATGCAAATTTATAACTAATTTCTATTAGTAGATATCTTTATATTATCTTTACAGATTTTAGCCCACAAATAAATCTGTCATTAATTGAGGTGTTCCAAAATACCGATATATAACAATTTTACATAGTTTCATATCCATAATATATGGACACTAAAATATTCTGATATCTTAAAATTGAACAATTTTATATTAGAATGCTTAATTTGTATTGCAGCTTGACAATAAATCAAAGCTTTGGTTTTTTTCAAACTTTCAGCCATTGTTCAAGGAAGAAATTGAAATAAGAACTCAATCTTATTAGAGTAGTATAGCTGATTTATTTTATCTACCAAGAATAAATTAATAATTTTGGAGTAACTTTTATGATGTCTCTGTTACTTAAAAATATCTCAGCAAGTTATATGTATAGAGAGGAAAGGATTCAAAGTCATTTTCCTTACTTTTGACTCTAAATCTGCCTTAAATATATGGCAGCAATCCTTTTTCTTACAGTTCGAGGGAAGATAAGTATAGGTGTTCTATGTTAAATCCAGCAGTTGATTTTATTTTAAACTAGTAGTAATAGTAACCTTAAGTTTTCTTTGGTGATCTTTGTAATTACCTCTCTCCCTACTCCAGAGAGGCCTCTATCTCTCTAAATCTTGTAATAGTAAAAAAAACAAGAAAGAGGTTGTTTCCCATTTAAAGTTTTAGTATTAAACATAACTACCAAGTTGGAATATTTCTTCATGATTTTTAACCCATTCCACCATTAATATCAGAATTATTGTGCTATTTTAAAACATTTATGAAAAATTTTGATTTAGTTAGTATTCATATTCTAGATTCTTGAGAGAGAGCAGTGTCCTTGGTATGAAGGTTGTTTTGTTATTTGGCTTAAACCATGTCATTATTTCCATAAATCCAAGCAACATTCCCTGCATCACTCTTAATCTGCTGTTTGCTAATCAGGAGTCACTTGTGGTTTTTTTGCTTTTCATAGGCATATCTCTTGTTTAAATAAAATTGTTTCATCCTACACATAAAATTATTCAATTTTGAAAAGAACTTTATATATCCAAATGGGGAACAGGATTTCATGCACCTCACTTGTACAGCAAAAATAGTTTTATATCAGTCTTTCAGACATTTTGCTGTTCTAGAAGTCCAGATTCCAACAGTCTTCTCAGGGTCTGAGATGGCAAAAAAGGGAAACCTATTATGACATTCTTCTTGAGTTTATCATTGAATTCTCCCCCTCTCCCCCACTTTTTAAAAATAATATCACAATAATTGTAAGATGTCCCTGTGTTTCTAAGAGAAGCTAAGGATTTTATTAGGTTCAATAGACATGGGAAAGTCAACTACTATTATAATTGGACTATCAACTCTTGGAAGTGCAAACTCTGGGCTCACTTGGCTTTTGGGTCATTTCTGTTTTGTTTACTCATATCTTTCAACATTCAACTATCAATCTCTGTGAAAGAATTCCCCTTCCTTTGCCCCCTGGCCTTTTACATTTCCAGCCTTATGTCAATGACATTGGGATGAGAAATATCAATCAGATTTAGCTACTAAATAGATGATGAGACATGAAGAAAAAGAAGTAGTCAAATATGAGTAAGGTGATCTCCTTCACTGTAGCACCATCTAAAAAAGGTAGAAGTTATTTGGAAGACTAGATTTAGGAAGAATGATGATTATTTCAGTTTTGAACAGATGGTGGGGCATTCTTATCAGAAATCAAAAGGGAGTTGGAGAGCCATCACTGGAATCTCTTGAGTGGTCAAGGATGGAGATAGGGATTTGCATAGCAATTAAAGCCTTGGATAGATTATAAATAGCAAAGGAGAGATTATAAAGTCCTCTAACATCCTATGACTAGACTGTTGAAATAGCTTCATTGCTTCCATCCTTACCCACCCCCATACTAGTTCATCTCACATACCAATGCCAGATGAATCTTTCTAAAATAGTACTTTGATCATGTTCACTTTCCTACCAGAAAACCTTTAGTGGTTTCCCACTGCCTGCACAATAAAGTCCAGACCACAAAGCCTAGTCTTCAAATCCCCTTTTACTATTCATCTCTATCCTAGCTTTCTGTCCTTATCTTCTACCATTCTTTTTCATGAACACTGTGTTTAAGCTGAATTTATCCCCTGAATGTGCTTTTTTGCTTTTACCCCCTCTATAATGACGCTTGTTCCACTTACTCTTGAGGTGTGTTGCCTCCTTGTTTCCTTTTCATCTTTCACGTATGCTTAAACACTCAACTCAAATTGCATTTTTCTTTGTGACATTTTTCTTGAATACTTCAGTCCAATTTGAATTGTTTCTTCTCTAAACTCTGGCGGTTAATTCATGAATCACTCACTTACACCTATTAAACACTACTTTGAATTGCTATTTTTTTCATGTCTTTTATTTAAATAAAATGCTATCCTAATATCTAATCATGACCTCGAAGTGACTGTATTCTTGAATGTTATATGACAGTGAAGCACAAATTTAGGTCCTTCTAAGCTGAAAAGCCTAGGAATACGAATCTACTGTTGGATTGTATATTTATTCAATTGAGTTCAATTCAACAAATATTCCATACCTAGTGGAAGGAGCCTTCATCAACAAAATTAGAGATCATGAGAACTAAATATTTTCTATTATTTCATAAATATGTCATTGTGTTAGCTGCTGTTGCAAAGACAAAAGTGAAAGAACCTCCCTTCAAAGAGCTTGCTTTTTATTTTACCTGTCTTTTATCTAAGAGAGAACTTCTGAGGGCTCCTCACCACTTAATTGAGTATCAGCTCAATCAAGCTTTTTTTCCTCCAGAATTTTTGCATTCTGATTTGATACAAATCGTACCTCTACTAATTAAATAGTAGATTTTTGAAATACTGATGTGAGTGTAGTTAAATTGCATTCCTATCTAAGCTTCTAAGAACAAAAGGGATTATACCTTATTCTTTTAATTTCATCACACATAGTAAATAATCAATAAACATTGTTGAGTACCCATAAACTAGATTCTTCAAATATTAATGATAGTTTTGATGAGACAAAAGTACAAAATGTTTTTTGATAAGCTGTTTTGTGGTATGGTGTTAGTTTTTTGAAGTTTGAATTTGTTATTTATGTGTTTAAATTTCTTTAAACTTCTAATTCTTTGAATTTCTAAAACATTTGCTATAACTACTTACTATGGTTATTTATTTGCATAATGGATGAAAGAGCATAAATTACCTAAATAACTAATGAATTATATATATTGAGAATATAAAAAATCAATCATCCCAAATATTTAGGAAAAAAAAGTCACTGGAAAATTTCATATACAGATATTCACAAAAACTTAGCATAATATTCCTAAACAGGGGAGTCAAGAAGTTTCCACAAGGGGGCATGCTCTTCTAGAGAAAATAAAAACAAGTACTCTACAAGAAAAGATCTATGGATGAAATTTTAAAGAAATGCATGTATAAATCATTAAGTGTGTTTTATAAAGAAAAACCAAAGAATCTTTACTACTACTCCTCCTAATAATAATTTCAATGGTTTCTGGCTCATTTTAAAGACTGACTTGCATTTATGTTATGCACAAATAGCAAAGACATGATTTTTAAAAAATTTTAATTAAACTTTTTATTTACAAAATATATATATAGGTAATTTTTCAACACTGAGCCTTACAAAACTTTCTGTTGCAAATTTTTTCCTTCTTCCCTTTCCTTCCTCCCCTAGCTGGCAGGCAGTCCAATACATGTTAAATATGTTAAATCCAATATATATATACATATTGATAGTTATCTTGCTGCACAAGAAGGGGAAAAAAAAATCTGAGAAAGAAAACAAAATGCAAGCAAACATCAACAGAAAGAGTGAAAATGGTATGTTGTGGTTCACACTCTATTCCCATGGTTCTCACTCTGGGTGTAGATGTCTCTCTTCATCACTGAACAAGTGGAACTGGTTTGAATCCTTTCATTGTTGAAGAGAGCCATGTCCATCAGAATTGATCATTGTATAGTCTTGTTGTTGCTGTGTATAATGATCTCTTGATTCTGCTCATTTCACTTAGCATTGGTTCATGTAAGCCTCTCCAATCCTCTCTGAAATCATCCTGCTGGCTGTTTCTTACAGAACAATAGTATTACATAGCATTCATATACTATATATTCAGCCATTCTCCAATTGATGGCATCCACTCAATTTCCAGTTTCTTGCCACAACAAAGAGGGCTGCCACAAACATTTTTGCACATGTGGCTCCCTTTCCCTCCTTTAAGATATAATCCCAGTAGAAACACTGCTGAATCAAAGTGTATGCACAGTTTGATAACTTTATGAGCATAGTTCTAAACTGCTCTCCAGAATGGTTGGATCCGTTCACAGTTCTACCAACAGTGTATCAGTGTCCCAGTTTTCCTACATCCCTTCCAACATTTGTCGTTATTTTTTCCTTTCATCTTAGAATGGCCTGAATTCTAGTAAATTTGAGTTAATTCTCTAGAATTAGAATTAGAAATGAGGCTTTTGAATGAACCTTTGAATGTAAAAATGTTTTCTCAGTTTATTGCTTCCTTTTTAATCTTATCTTATTAGTTTTGTTTATACAAAAACTTTTTTTAACTTAGCATATTCAAAATGATCAATTTTGTAATCGATAATGATCTCTAGTTCTTTGGTCATAAATTTCTTCCTCCAACACATATCAGAGGTAAACTATCCTATGTTCTTCTAATTTGTTTATAATATCATTCTTTATGTCTTGATTATGAACCCATTTCGACTTTATCTTGGTAATTGGTATTAGCTGTGGATCAATGCCTAGTTTCTGCCATATTAATTTCCAATTCTCCCAGCAGTTTGTCACATAGTGAATTCTTATCCCAAAAGCTGGGGTCTTTCGGTTTGTCAAACACTAGATTATTATAGACATTGACTGTTTTGTCCTGTGAATCTAACCTATTCCACTGATCAACTACTCTTTTTCTTAGCTGGTACCAAATGGTTTTGATGACAACTGCAAAGACATGATTTTAATAATGCCTCACACATAAGTGCTTAATAAATATTTGATTTGAAATAGCTTTTCACTTGAATTCATTTGAATATCCTATGCAATAGTCCTAATCATTGTCCTTATGGACAAAGATCATGAATCTCATCCTGTATTCTCCTCACTCTTAGATTTTCATCTATTCTTTTTTTTTTTTTTAATTTTAATAGCCTTTTATTTACAGGTTATATGTATGGGTAACTTCACAACATTGACAATTGCCAAATCTATTGTTCTAATTTTTCCTCTTCTTCCCTCTACCCCCTTCCCAGATGGCAGGATGATCAGTAGATGTTAAATATATATTAAAATATAAATTAGATACACAATAAGTACACATGACCAAACTGTTATTTTGCTGTACATAAAGAATCAGATTCTGAAATATTGTACAATTACCCTGTGAAGGAAATCCAAAAGGCAGGTGGACAAAAATATAGGGATTGGGAATTCAATGTAATGGTTTTTAGTCATCTCCCAGAGTTCTTTTGCTGGGCATAGCTGGTTCAGTTCATTACTGCTCCATTGGAACTGATTTGGTTCATCTCATTGCTGAGGATGGCCAGGTCCATCAGAATTGATCATCATATAGTATTGTTGTTGAAGTATATAATGGTCTCCTGGCCCTGCTCATTTCATTCAGCATCAGTTCGTGTAAGTATCTCCAGGTCTTTCTGCAATCATCCTGTTGGTCATTTCTTACAGAACAATAATATTCCATAATATTCATATACCACAATTTATTCAGCCATTCTCCAATTGATGGGCATCCATTCATTTTCCAGTTTCTAGCCACTACAAAAAGGGCTGCCACAAACATTCGTGCACATACAGGTCCCTTTGCCTTCTTTATGATCTCTTTGGGATATAAGCCCAGTAGTAACACTGCTGGATCAAAGGGTATACACAGTTTGATAACTTTTTGAGCATAGTTCCAAACTACTCTCCAGAATGGTTGGATTCGTTCACAACTCCACCAACAATGCATCAATGTCCCAGTTTTCCCGCATCCCCTCCAACAGTCATCATTATTTTTTCCTGTCATCTTAGCCAATCTGACAGGTGTGTAGTGGTATCTTAGAGTTGTCTTAATTTGCATTTCTCTGATTAATAATGACTTGGAGCATCTTTTCATATGACTAGAAATAGTTTCAATTTCTTCATCTGAGAATTGTCTGTTCATATCCTTTGACCATTTTTCAATTGGAGGATGGCTTGATTTTTTATAAATTAGAGTTAATTCTCTATATATTTTGGAAATGAGGCCTTTATCAGAACCTTTGACTGTAAAAATATTTTCCCAGTTTATTGCTTCCCTTCTAATCTTGTCTGCATTAGTTTTGTTTGTACAAAAAATTTTCAGTTTGGTATAATCGAAATTTTCTATTTTGTGATCAGTAATGATCTTCTTCTTTGGTCATAAAGTCCTTCCCCTTCCACAGGTCTGAGAGGTAAACTATCCTGTGTTCCTCTAATTTATTAATAATTTCATTCTTTATGCCTAGGTCATGAACAATGTATCAGTGTCCCTGTTTTCCCACATCCCCTCCAACATTCTGCATTATCTTTCCCTGTCATTCTGGCCAATCTGACAGGTGTATAGTGGTATCTCAGAGTTGTCTTAATTTGCATTTTTCTGATCAATAGTGATTTGGAATACTCTTTCATATGAGTAGTAATAGTTTTAATTTCATCATCTGAAAATTGTCCATATCCTTTGACCATTTATCAATTGGAGAATGGCTTGATTTCTTATAGAGTCAATTCTCTATATATTTTGGAAATGAGGCCTTTATCAGAACCTTTGACTATAACAATATTTTCCCAGTTTATTGCTTCCCTTCTAATCTTGTCTGCATTAGTTTTGTTTGTACAAAAACTTTTCAGTTTGGTATAATCAAAATTTTCTATTTTGTGATCAGTAATGATCTGTAGTTCTTCTTTGGTCATAAATTCCTTCCTCTTGCACAGGTCTGAGAGGTAAACTATCTTGTGTTCCTCTAATTTATTTATAATCTCATTCTTAATGCCTAGATTATGAACCCATTTTGACCTTATCTTGGTGTATGGTGTTAAGTCATCTATTCTAATATAAATTACATGAGATATAATCTTCTTAAGTCATTTGTAGAATACAAAATTGTGTAATTTCTTGCTTTTCATAATCAGTTTATTTGTATATGTGTGGGATTCTCCTACCAGATATGTATCAGTAATGGTTTAGCATTGACTTATCATTCTTAATCCATCCTTTCCTTTCAACTGTTGCCTTACAATGAGAACTCTAATTAGGAAATCAGATATTTAGGAAAATTCTGTTAAAATAGATATTGAAGTAGGTCTGGGTCTTATCCACATTACAATGAGATATCAGATAGGTCCTGTGATGGACTAAATGGATCATCGGCATACTAGATTTGGAGAGATTTATCAAGAACTTATCCATAAAGTATTAAAAAAAATTTAGTCACAATAACAAATGAACCATTTAGTATTTTATAGACATTTTAGTCAGAGACAGTGGAAGGAGTTCCTTCATCAGCGAAATTAGAGATCCTTAAAATATTAAATATTCCTTCTAATAAGCACTTCATAATTTCTTGTTAGTATCTATAATATGGGTAAGAAGATACAACTTTGGGCCTCTGAAGCCAGAGTCCAGTCCTGTCAATTTTCAGATGAGATAGCTGAGATCTGGAAAGGTAAAGTGATTTGTCCAAAGACATACCCATCGTAAAAGGACCATAGTTTTAATGACTTAGTGATGAACAGGATATTAAGTATGTTGAAATAAGAGAAGAAACTCAAGACTTAAATTAAAGGATACTCTGTTCAAAATTTCAGAATGTTACATGAGTTTGTCTTGCTTTAACTATATGACTGGCCCACTTCTATTCTTATCTTCTATCTTTGTATTATTCTTTGGTTTTTACATGCAGTTTTGATTTTTTGGAAATTTTGGTACTTCATTGTGAAAGCATTTTACAATAATCCAAATAGAAAATAAGTCACTATCTCCTCTTTTGGGCCCTGCTCAACACCTATCTTTGTTGTACTCGATGGATTAACTCAGCTTCCCATTCAATTTTTTCCATCTGTATTGTTACATTTCCTTGTGCACAGTCTTGAATCTTCTTGAGGAGATTTTGTAATATTCTGGGGCATGATGCAAAGTGAAGCATTTAGAGAATTGGAATGGTAATCCCTTTTGGAATTTTTTTTTGATGGATGTACTTCATAACATTGGTAAATACTGAAGTTTACATTTCCTTGTCTTAATCTGATAATCAACAAATCATAGTTATCTCTCTGTTTGCATTTCTTAAGGAAACTTTTATAATCTTACCATATGCATGAAAGACATATTTTGGGGAAGCCTTTATGGCTTCCTTTTGTTCTACCAAGTCTAATGCCTCTTGTAATTAAATAGTAAACATAATGGCATTGTTTGTTCACTATACCATAGTCAATTGTATAACTATGAAGTTGAAACAATTCATGAAAGGATGTCTGTTTCCTTTTCACATTTTCTTCCAGAATCCATTGATGCATGATATAGATCATTCTTATAATGTGGTTGTAGAAATGAAAAATTAAGTTTTTATCTAGGTGTAGTTATTGGTTTCCTCTTGGTATCCATATTTTGTAATGCCATTTATGATGTTGCCTCACCATTTGATTTAATTTGAAAATAAATTCTTAATTTCTTTCAAAATTGTGTTACTTTGAGCAAAGATTTCTTTTTTATAAACTTCTGGTTTGTTTACTCTTCCTGTCTTTATCTTTTGTAGTGTCATTTCTTTTATTATTATTATTATTATTATTAAAGATTTTCTTCTCAAAATATATGCATAGATAATTTTCAACATTCACCCTTGCAATACCTTATGTTTCAAATTTTTCCCTCCCTTCCTTTCACCCCCTCTCCTAGAAGGCCAGTAATCCAATATATGTTAAATATATGCAATTCTTCTATACATATTTTCACAATTATGTTGCACAAGAAAAAAAAAAGATCAAAAATGAGAAAGAAAACAAAATACAAGTAAACAACAACAAAAAGAGTGAAAATACTATGTTGTGATCCACACTCAGTTCCCACAGTTCTCTGTCTGGATGCAGACGGCTCTCCTCTTCACAAGACAATTGGAACTGGCCTGAATCATCTCATTGTTGAAAAGAGCCATGTGTATCAGAATTGATTATTGTATAATCTTATTGTTGCCATGTACAATGATCTGGTTCTGCTCACTTCACTTAACATCAGTTCCTGTAAGTCTCTCCAAGTCTCTCTGAAATCATCTGCTGATCATTTCTTATAGAACAATAATATTCTATAACATTCATATACCATAATTTATCCAGCCATTCTTCACCTGATGGGCATTCACTCAGTTTCCAGTTTCTTGCCATATAGTGTCATTTCTTATATAGCATGTTTTCAACCAATGCATAGAGTTCAAATGTAGAAATGTTATGGTTCTACTGTTATTAATGATAAAAATACTTGGCTATAGAAAATGATGATATTCCATATTCACCTGTTTTCCTTCTAGTTTCCTTCTTTTATCTCTTTAAAAATTATCTCTCTTCCGCCTCATTCTCAAATTGAACTACAATATAACAACAACAAATAACTGTACAGCACAGCATAATTCAATAAAACATTTATACATTGGAGATATGAATGTTTTATTCTGAATTTTAAGTCCCATTTCTCTGAAAGGAGATGGGTGATATATATCATCTTCAGTCTGCTGGCCTTATCATTTACATCAATCAATATTTTAAAGTCATGCAATATTTTTTCCATAAAGTTGTTAATATATAAAGTGTTCTCATTGTTTTATTCCCTTTACTCTGTACCAGTTCATTGAGGTCTTCCCAATTTTCTCTGAAGGTATTTTAAAATTTCTTATGATACTGTAATATTACATTTCATTCATATAATAATTTGTTTAGTAATTTTCCAATAGTTGTATATCCTTTGATTTCTAGTTTTGGACTAGTATGAAAAAAAGTATGCTACAAGTGTTTTTGTTCATCTGGATCCTTGTTCCTTTTGCTTTGATCTCTTAAGTGATATATTTGGATCAAAAGGAATACACATTTTAATAACTTTTGGGGCACAGTTCCAAATTTTTTTTTTGAATATCTAGTCCAATTCACAGCCCTACCAATGATAGAGTGGTCTCACATTCCTCACAGTCCTTCAAATATCTGTAATTTTTCTCTTTTTTATCATCTTTGTTAGTCTGGTTGGCATGAGGTAAACTTCATATATATTTTAATCATCATTTTAATTATTAGTGCTTTAGAGCAGTTTTTTTTTTATTAAAGCTTTTTATTTTCAAAATATATGCATAGATAATTTTGTGTTCCAATTCCCCCACTCACCCTTCTTCTCCCCTTCTCCCCTAGATGGCAAGTAATTCAATATATGTTAAATATGGTAAAAAAAAATGTTAAATCCAATATATGCATATATATTTATACAATTATATTGCTGCACAAGAAAAATAAGACCAGAAAGCAAAAACATGAGAAAGAAAATAAAATGCAAGCAAACAACAACAAAAAGAGTGAAAAATGCTGTGTTGTGATTCACACTCAGTTTCCACAGTCTCCCCTCTAGGTGTAGATGGGTTTCTTCATCCCAACATCATTGGAACTGACCTGAATCATTAGAGCAGTTTCTTAATATATTATTGATATTGATGTCAATTGTTGATAGTTTGAATTTCTTCTTTTGAAAACTGTATCTTATTTCCTTTTTAATTTTTATTACATTCTTATCAGCCTCGTTCTTTTTAAACTAATACTAAATCATTTTAATAATTAGTTTTTTTTAATAATATAATTTAACATCTGGGACTGATCCCCCTCCTCACTCTTTTCATTATTTCCTTTGAGATTCATGATCTTTTTTTTCCCCTCCATATGAATTTCATTTTTTCTAGTTCTAGGAAATATTCATTTGGTTTATTACTGAATAAGTATATTAATTTAGGTAATATTGTAGTTTTCATCATGTTGGTTTGGCATATCCATGAGCAGTTACTGTTTCCTTCATTTTTTTAAGTCTGTCTTTTTCCTCAAAGAATGTTTTATAGTTGGATCCACATAGTTCCTCCTAATTATTTTGTACCTTTTACAGTTATTTTGATTGTGATTTTACTATCTCTTTCTTCTGGAAATTTTTGTTGGTAATCTATTGGAATAATGATAGCATATTTTTTATATTCAGTTTTGCTGAATTTATTATTTCAGTTAATATTACTTGGCTGTTTAGGGTTTTTTAAACAAACCATCTTATTACCAATAGTCAGTGATGCTTTTGTTTCTCCTTTGACTTATATTTATTTCTTTGTTTTCTTTGATGTCTTGTTATTTCTCATATTTCTAGCAATTTGTTAAATTATATTGGTAGCAATGAGGATAATTACCTTTAACTTTTTTCCTTTCCAAATAATGTTCATTCTTGGTTTTACATAGATGTTATCTACTATATTAAAATCCATTTAGTTCTGTGCTTTCCATAATTTAAAATAAAATTATTGATTTTCTCAACAACCTTTTCAACATTTATTGATATGATCATGAGTTTTATTTGTTTTGTTGACATGATTTATTATATTTAAAGTCTTCCTTATGTTATAGCAGTCTTGGAAATCTAATATAAATTTAACCTGCTTCTAATATGTAATCTTTCTGCTATGTTATTGTCTGTTTACTAATAGTACATTTGAATTTTTATGTAAATATTTGTAGAGATATTGGTTTATAATTTTATTTTTCTGTTATATCTTTCTCTGGGTTATCTATCAAGAAAATATTTGTATCAGATGGGAAGGTACTTTCTTTTCTTAACATAGCAAAAAAAATTATGTATTTTTGAATCAGCTTTGTTTTTAATGTTTTATAAAATTTACCTGTGAATCCTCTAGTTGTAGGGAGTTTTTTCTTTGGTACTTTATTTATGTCTTATTTAGTCAAATTTTTTTTTTTACATATTAGATTATTTAATATCTTCTCTTATTGCATTTTATGAGTATTTATTTACTCTAACTTATCAATTAGATGTCTAATTGATAAGTTAGAGTAAATAAATATTATAGTATTTATTATTATCTAGTAGAGTAAAAAAATAGTTTAGTTTTTAACTTTAAAAAAATCAGACTTCATCTGTTCTGGCTTTTTTTTTTTTTTTAAATCAGCTCCTATATTTATCAATTCAGTGCCTCTGCTTTTAATTTTAATTTTCATAATTTTTTATTATTTAGTTGGGGGTTTACCAGATGGTTTAAATTTTTCTTTAGTCATATACCCAATTCATTAATTTGTTCCTTCCCCCTCCTTTTTTTGTTGATGAACGTAAGACAAACTCCCTGTTTGTAGACAGAAAATTTTCTCTTAAGAATTGCATTAGCTTTATCCCTTATATTTGTTATCAATGCTATTATTGTAATTTTCTTTGAAAATTTCTATTGTTTCTTTTATTTGCTCTGTAACATAAAAGTTTTTATATTTAGTTTCCAATTTCTATTTAATTCTTAACTTGTGATCCATGTTGAATGTAATTTTTATTGCTTTGATTATATGTTTAATATTTCTGATTCTGTACATTTTTACTGGTCTTTATGTTCTAATATATAAATTTTTATAAAGATGACGTGTACAGTTTAAAAGTGTACAAGTTGCTTTCTGTTCTTATTCAGTAATTTTCAGAAATCTTTTATTAACTTCCTAAAGTTCATTTCAGGTACTTATTTCTTTATCTTTTGTTTATGTTTGTGTGAGTCTGAAAAGAATTAATTGAATCCTCCCAAGGTTCTAAATTTACTGTTTCTCCTTCCTATTTATTAACATTTTCCTTTAAGTTTTTAGATGCTCAGCTTTTAGATTCACATATATATTAAGTATTTATATTGATTGCTTTTAAGCAGATTGTCCTTTTCTTACTCATTTCTTTTCTGTTTGTGTCTATTGTTGCTTTATATAAATTCATAATTGCTACCTTAACTTTTTTTTATAGTTAAATTGAAGCAAAATAGATGTTGTTCTTGCCCAAAATTTTAACTTTATGGGAATCTTAATGTACTTACATGTTGTTGAATTCTGTTTAATAATTCATTCTGCTATCCTCTTGTTTTGTGGGTGAATGCATCCCCATTCTTATTCATGGTTTCCATTGTTAATTTTATATTTTACTCTAATCTCTCCTCTTATACTTTGAATCCTCTTTTTACAAGTAAGCAGGCATAAGCATGATATCTTGGAAATATGAATAGAAGAATTGCATATGTTTAACATTAAACCAAAAAAAAAAAAAAACAAAAAACGGGTAAGCAGGCATACAAATAAAAGACAAGTACCTTGACTAACATGTTATCTTGGAAATATGAATAGAAGAATTGCATATGTTTAACATTAAACCAAAAAAAAAAAAAAACAAAAAACGGGTAAGCAGGCATACAAATAAAAGACAAGTACCTTGACTAACACTTGTGATCTGTAAATGAAAGAACTTATTTCTTCCTCAGTGTAGCTCTTTTCTCCCTTTCGCATTCACCCTTGATAACTGATTCTTTTTCTTTTGATCTCCCATCATGTTCCTCCTAACTACATCTGAGTTTTTGTTTCTGATAGTTACCTTATCTTTCCTTCCCTCCAATCTAACCTTCTCTGTTTCCCTCTCTTGTTCTACTAATTCCTTTGATATATTCGGTATTGAGATCTCTCTGTGTGTATGTTATGTGTGTATGCATATGTAAATGAATGTATAGGGTGTAGTGAAAATATTATTGCATTGATCTTTTTCCATTTCAGTTAAAATTGAATTTTGTGGATGTCCATACCTCCCCAATTCTTCCTCCATAACAAAGTGCACTTTATCTTATGAACTCACTTAATTGTGTGATAATTATTTCCTTTTCCTCCCTGTTCTTCACAAGTGTATTTTTAAAGTCACTAAAATAAACAAACCCAACTTATAGGACTTCTTCCATATTTATCATTTTCTGTGACCCTTAAAGTTATTAGAGTTCCGAGAAGACATATTTCTTATACTTCTACTCTCATGTAAGAAAATCATCCCTATATGTTCTACTTTAATTAAACACATCTCTACCTTTTTGTGTTTCTCTTGATCCCTCCATTTCTTTTTCAGTATTTCTAATATTTTTTGGCCTTTTTATCAGAATACTTAGAAATACTTTTTTTTACTGAAAGTTCTTTTTCTTCATGAAGTTTTTTATTTAGTTTTTCTAGACAGGTTATTCTTGGTATGCTTTTATATTTTGTAATATTAGGTTTGCAGACTCTTTCTAGCAGCAGCTGTCAAATCTTTTGTGATCCTTACTGTCTCTTTGATATTTAGACTCTTTTTGACTTACATATTTTCTTGCAGCTGGCATGTCAGGATTTTGGTAATGATATTTGTGGGAATTTTCATTTTGAAGTTTCTTGCAAGAATGGTCTTTCTATTTTTATTTTGACCTTCCTCTCTGCCTTCCCCTCCCCCCCCTTTTACTTTTTGGTTTTAAGTTCTGGAAAAGTTTCATTTATGATTTCTTGATAGAGGATCATATTCTTTCATGATCTCTTAACTTATTTTTCAGGTCAATTCTTTTTCATAATGTATTTCTTATATTCAATTTTATGATTTTGTTTCAATCTTTCCATTTAATCATTTTTTTGTCTTATTCTAATTTTGAAGGCATTCAGTTCTTAAACATGCTTTTCCATCATTTTCCCATCGTCTTATTGCCATTTATTCCTCTCTAGTTATTTCATTTTGTATCTCTTGCTTCATTTCTTGCTGAGAAATTTGTATTTCTCATGGTCAGAACATTTTTTTCTCCAAGTTTTTTAATTAGACTCGTTTTAAAGTCATCTTTTTCCTCTGAGTTTACACTCTGAATATCTCTAAGTTGAAAATATTTCCTTATTCAGAGTTTTCCTTGATTTACTCATCTCGCCAGCCTTAGTATCTTATCTTAAATTGAGGGGTCTGTGCTTTGGTTGGGCTCTGTTTCTACACTTCCAAATGGAGTTTTGAGTTTGGTGGCCAAAACTAGGTCCTCATTCAACATACTCCATAGCAACTACTGAGATGAAGTCTGCCTAACGTTTTAATGTCTTGCCTTGGGGCTCTTGGCATCTTCCTCCTCTCATATATAAATATAATATAATAATATTTCCCCTAATTCCTCTCCCCACCTTCCTTCCTGGGCTCTGAGACTATTGGAGTCATTCCTGTGTTAGACTCCCTCTCTAGGACTACTTTTTGCTATAGGATTTTGACTTCTCCTGCCAAAAGCTCAGCCTGAGGCCTTTCCCCCAGATGCTGGGCTAATGTGATTACTTTCATGCTGGCTTTTATCTAGGAGCTTCTGGGTGCTAATCTTTTCCTGGGGCCTTTATCTCACCACCATTTTTTTTAGTATCTCCCTCTCTAGTGGAACCTCTAGGTGAGGTTCTAGTCTATGCTCACTTTCTACTCCAGTTGCCTTTGGCCTGATTGGTGATATGCTTTGGCTTACTTCAGATTTCCCACAGTCCCTATGTATACCCCAGGCTCTTTAAAGTAGCTATGGGCAATTCTCCTTATTTGACTACTTTAACAATGCATTTTTAGGCTTTATTGAGTACACTCTTCAATTATATTGTCTTTAGATATTATAGCCCTAAAATAACCAGAATTCTTTGCATATGTTGGATATTCCAGAAGTATTTGCTGAAATGAAACATCAGCAATTATTGGCATTTCTATTTCACTTAAGATCTACAAAGGACTTTTCATACATTATTTCATTTGATCCATACAACATCCCTCTTACATTGTCACAACTGCTTACCACACATCCTTGAATCTCTTTACCATTTTTCCATATCACAGTATCCTCTTTCAATATTTTTTGGGATAATCTTATGCTGTCATGCCAACTTCCTGTAAAGCCATTTTCTCCTCTTATTCTTAGTTGTTTTGTAAGGTTTTTTTGTTAATTATTTTATAATAGCCTCTTCACAGTCTTTTTTTTCAAATATAGGTATATCTGTTGTTGTTGTTGATAATGACTTTCAGGTATTCTAATGATTCTTAAATTATTTATGCCTGATTTATTTTCCTGGCTATCTGAGCAGCAATTTTTGAAGCTGGCATAAGATTATGAACAAAAGTGCCTCACAAATGAAGGCCAGATTACCGAAGTGGGAAGTAGATACACATTTTTCTATGGTGACCACAGTGAGGGGGAGTGCTGTAAAGCTATCATAGGTTCCCAACCAAAAACAATCTAGTCAACAAGCATGCATGCTTCCCAAAAGGAGTAATGACAGGCTCATGATGATGAGCACTTTCAGGAAAGTGCCATGCAACCATCATTAATGAATATGATGAACCCTCTTGAAGAAAAATTTAATGAAGATCTGGAGACCCATATCATCAGTGTGTCAAAAGATGACATGCTTGTAATTCTGGGTGATTTTAGTGAGAGACTAGGCACTGACAACTCCCTGTGGCAAGGAGTCCTTGGACAGAATAGAGTTGGAGGCAGCATCAGCAATGGTCACTTATTACATTTGTATCTCATGACCTCATTACTAACACTGCCTTCTATTTACATAAATGCAGTAAAAACTTCATGGATGCACCTTTGTAGCATTTAACAGATTGTATCATTGTAAGGAGAAGAGACTGGCAGGATGTGAAAATAATGAAGGAAATGTGTGGTGCCGAGTTCTAGAGGGATCACAGACTTATCCTCTTCAAGCCGAATATTCACATTCAGCAAAAGTGGCAGCCCTAACGCAAAACAACTACCAAAAGAATTAATGTCAACAAATTAGAGTGCGTCTCTGAACTAGAGCAGTTTGTTGCTAACTTAGAGGATAAACTGAGTGAACACATGGTGACTGACAGTGGGTTAGAGAAGGAGATTTGGTGTACAGCATCTCATTTACTCATCAGGGTCAAAACACTCATAAATCAAGGTTGGTTTGACAAAAGTGATGGATGAATTCAGAAGCTGCTAGATGAAAAATGAATACTCTACAGAGTTGTCAGCAGGATAGTTTATCCATCTCTAAGAAGGCAGCATTTAACTTCATCAAAAATAAAAGTCCAAGTGAAGCTCAGAGTCATTCAAGATTCTTGGCTTACCTAGAAGGCAGTTGAGATTCTTATGATGATAGTAACACCCAAAGTACTTTTATGATGGCCTGAAGGCTATTTGTGGGCCAAAAGCCTATGGTGAATCCTAACTCCTCAGTGCTGATAGGGTCACATTGATTAGTGATAAGATTGATAAGTGATAGAGATAGGCTGAACCCTTCTCAGGTGTTCTCAAAAATTATCATGCAATTGCTAAAGCCATTGACTATATCTTAGGTTGAATTCTATCCCTCTCTAGCTGAACTTCCAACTGAACAAAGGGTTTTGAATGATATTAGCTTTCTCTTATGTAGTAAAGCACCTGCTGCTATGAGATTTACAAGGCAGGGAAATAAATTATCCTGTGGCAGTCCCAAGGGCATCTCTCTCTTAGCCATTGCTGGTAAAATTTTTGCCAGAGGCTTACTTAATTAAGATTGTTCTTCACTGAAAAGATGGTCATATACCTGAGACCTAGTATGGCTTCAAAAAGGGCCAAGGAATGAACAATCAGATGTTTGCTGTCCAACAACTTTAGGAAAAATACCAGGAGCAGAAGAGAAGTCTATATACATTTGTCGATCTGACCAAGCCTTCAATATTCTCAGTCATGAGGGCAATTATGGTAAAATTTGGTTTATGAGAGAAATTAATTAGTCTTGTACATCAGTTTAAAATGACATGTTTGCTCAGGTTCTGAATAATGGATGATGCTCTTGTGCTTTCCCAGAGGGAAGCAAGAGCATGTTCTTATTCTCATGCTTTTTAGCATGGTGTTTTCAGCAATGTTGTCAGGTGTCTTTGGTGAGAATGAACATGGTATCAACGTCAGCTACTGACAGTAAATTATTTATTAAAATCTAGTCAAGATTAAGGTGGAAGAAGAGTTGTTCATAGATGGTTGTGTACTCAGTGCAGTCCCTGAATCTGAGAGACAAGAAAGTATGGGTTGATTTTTTCTGCTGCTTGTAATTAATTGTATTAATAATTAATACAAGGAAACACTCTCTTCATCAGCCAGCAGTATACCATTTATACATGGAACCACTGATTGCAGCAAATGGTGAAATATTGAATGGTATTACATTGAATGCAATATTGAATACAGTTACATTGGCAATGTAATTTCCAGGGATATACACATGGATGATGATGTTGGCATACATACATTACCAGAGCTAGCTCAGTGTTTAGAAGGCTCCGAAACAAAGTTTGGGAGAGAAGAGATATTACACTGCCTACCAAATTGAAGGTCTACAAAGCTGTTGTGCTGACCTCAATGTTACATATTTTGGAATACTAGACAGTCTACCTATGACATTCAAGGAAACTGAATTGCTTACATTTAAATTGTCGAAGGAAGTTGCTGAAAATCACTCAGTAGGATAAGATTCTGTACACTGAGATCCTTCTTTGTATGCTTCCTGTCAAGCATTCAATTATTGCAAAGACCACAATTTTTATGGAGGGGCCACATTGTTCTAATGACAAATATCCATTTCCTAAAAGACCATTTTTTAGAGAATTCGCACAAAGCAAACATTCACATGAAGGTCAGAAGAAGTGATACAAGGACACTTTCAAGTTCTCTTTGAAGAACTTTGGAATTAAATGCATGACATGAAAACATAAGCAAAGGACACATTCCCCCACATATGCACACACAAAATCATCACCCTCATTCCTATATCAAAAAAGGCACTGTGCTTTATAAATGAAGCAGAGTTGCAATAGTTCAAAGAAACATGAACTGCTCAAATTTAAAGACATATTTTCTCCAAATATTCATGTGGACTATTTAACTGATCTATGTTATATATTGGTCTGTACCTTGATGCCACCATTTTGATATCATTTTGATCCTCTTTGCAAATAAAGGAAAATAATTATCCAATAAACTTCTACTTCATCATTTCTCTTCATTCCTCTCAGTATATTTCTCTTGTTTCCCCTTATTTTTTCTTTTAGGATATTTTAAATATAATAACAACACTACTAAGACCTTTGCTTTTGCTCCTATGTTCATTGATGTTCTAAGGGTACATCTCCCTTGTTTATGCAATAAACTATTTATTCCTGTTTATAGTCCCTTATGATCACTCATAATTTCCTTTTTATGCTTCTCTTGACTCCATATATGAACTTCAGAGTTTCTATACAGTTTTAGTGTTTCATCAGGAATTCTTACTTAGAAGTCCTCTTATTTCAATAAAGGTCCATTTCCTCATTTATAGTGTAATAATCATTTTTATTGAGTAAATTATTCTTGGTTGTTAAGTTTATGTCCTTTACCTTTTGAAATATTGTATTTCAGACAGCTTCTTTTTTAGTGGTATCTGCTAAATGGTGTGTGTCCCATTATGTATATGTATTCTTGTGCCAAGTACTTAATTTTCCTTCCATTTCTTTTTTCCATATAGATCTCACTTTTTTCCCTCTTGCATTTTTAATTCATTCGTAAAAAGTTCTAAAAACTTCAACAACAAAAAACCCTTTATCACTTCCAGAAATTCTGGTTGGACTTGTTCACTTTTTCTGTTGAGACTTTTTTGTAGATGTTTTGGAGACAGCTTCTCATTCTGGGTTTGTATCTAGAGCTTCCTGTCACTATAATGGTTTTAATATGGTAAGATTCTTCTAGTTTCATTCCTCATTTTAGGCTTTGTTTGGACCAGGTTCGGGTCACCTCTGAAGGGAGTTGCTAGGCTGACCTTGTGCTAGAGAGCACTAGTTTCCTGTTGGTGGGTTTTTTTTTTTTTTTTTTTTATTGGTAGTATTGTAAATTTTGTTATTTCATGATCTCAGAGACAACTCATGCTGGGGACCTGCAGACTTTCAGTCCCCTCTATAAGGGAGCAAAGTTGAGTCACTCCCTCCCTGGTCTGAGTTCTGCAGCACACCTTTGGACTTGCTTCCCTTGAAATTGAAGTAGGCTGTTGTCAGACTCAGCCACTGTCAAGACACCTGGAAAGGTCAGTTGATTCAGAGTAACAGAACTACTGGGTTACTTTTGTTCTGGGATTCTTGTGATTCTGCTGTGAGAATCAGACAGGATTCACATTTGAAACTTAGACTCTTTCTCATTCCTGGGGGCAGAGACACAAAGTAATTGCTTGCTTCTAAATTTTTTTCTTTTTTCAGTACACAAACTAGTACTTGCCACTGTAAGGCGTGACAATTCTGAGGCACCATTTTCCTCCTTGGTCTGCCCCGAGCCTCATACTTGAAATTGAGTAGTGAGGGACAGAACTGTCATTTGGTACCAATTCCTACATGCTACACAAGTTTAAGCCCTTTTCTTTTGTCTTAGGGTCTCTTCTTGTGGTACACAGCTCTTGCCGGAAGCCCATTCACAGTCACTACCCTGTCTCCCAGTGCCACGCAGTCTTGAAAAAATGACTTACGATTTTTTTAAAATTTGTGTTTCCAGATGAGAGTATTGGTATTTTCTGGTTTCATTTGAAAGAGTTGTATTTCATCCTTTTATTTCACCATCTTGGCCTCAATCAGACACTGAATTTCTACCAATTTAATTTATAAAGGAAATTATGATTGTTTCAGTGATTATTTTTATTTTATCCATTTTTCAATTTCAGTAGCTTGTTTCAGTAGGTTAGTTTGGAAATATTGTAATTGTTTACTGTATCTTATTTTCATTTTGTGTTTTCTTCTAATTTGAAATTGGGTTTAATTATCACTCTAATCAGTTTCTGATCTAATCAAATAGATAATTAATTTAGAAATGACTCCTTCAGTGGTAACTAGTTATTTTCTATCAGTTTCTTTTTTTAAAATTTTTATTATTAAATAACTTTTTATTGATAGAACCCATGCCAGGGTAATTTTTTACATTATCCTTTGCACTCACTTCTGTTCCGATTTTTCCCCTTCCTCCCTCCACCCTCTCCCCAAGGTGGCAAGCAGTCATATACATGTTAAATAGATTACAGTAAATCTTGGATACAATATATGTGTGCAGAACCGAACAGTTTTCTTGTTGCTCAGGGAGAATTGGATTTAGAAGGTATAAATAACCTGGGAAGAAGAACAAAAATGCAAGCAGTTTACATTCATTTCCTAGTGTTCTTTCTTTGGGTGTAGCTGCTTCTGTCCATCCTTGATCAATTGAAACTAAGTTAGATCTTGTCTTTGTTGAAGAAATCCACTTCCTTCAGAATACATCCTCATACAGTATCGTTGTTGAGGTATATAATGATTTCCTGGTTCTGCTCATTTTGCTCAGCATCAGTTCACGTAAGTCTCGCCAATCCTCTCTGTATTTGTCCTGCTGGTCATTTCTTGCAGAACGATAATATTCCATAACATTCACATACCACAATTTACTCAACCATTCTCCAATTGATGGGCATCTATTCATTTTCCAGCTTTTGGCCACTGCAAACAGGGCTGCCACAAACATTTTGGCACATACAGGTCCCTTTCCCTTTTTCAGTTGTCAGTTTCTTTTTTGTTGATGTTGTACAGTACACACTATGTTCACCACCATTCCTATATAATTATCAAAATCTTGATTAAATTATTATATTTGGCTTCTTTCATTGTTTAATCTGGATCCCCAATTTTTTCTCCATTATGGAGAAAAAATTGGGGATCCAGATTAAACCTGTACCCTGTACCCAATTGTTCCCTGAAGACATTTAGTATCAGTATTTGTTAACTTGGACGATCTTGTTGAGTTTATTCATAAAATATCTATATCTTTTCAATCAGTAGTTAATATGTGTGTATGAACTATTATTACCTTAAAATGATATAATAAATGAATGAATATGAAATAGTAACTAATATTATAAAGCACTTGTTATGTGCCAGACAGCATACTAAGCCCTTTATAAATATTTTATTTGATTCTCACAAGTAGGAAGTAGTTGTTATTATGGTGCCCATTTTAGAATTGAGAAAACTGGGGCAGTTAAGAGATTAAGTGACTTTCCCAGGGTCACACAGCCAAGTAGCTGAGTCTGGATCTGACCTTGTATGACCTTGTCCAGCACTTTTCTACTCCACTACCCAGATAATCTTTTTGATTATGTTCACTATGAACATTACAAAATGAGCTGAGTCTTCTAAGAAATGTTTTCTGTTGTGTTTGGATGCCTTATGAATGTAAATCCTTTAATTATACTTTACCAATGAGAACATGTAAAGTATGCTTTCATTTTGAGTATCCTTATGTTTTCTGATTCTATTTATAGTGAACATATTAATGTAGAAATAACTCATTTCCTTATTCATGCATTCAAGTATTTATCAAATGCCTTTTCTACTTGATACTATGCTGGCTTGTATGGATACAAAGGTGACAATGAAGTAACCAAGACTCATGAAGTTTATATTCTGTTGGGATATATATACAAAGATAAGTATATAGAAAGTAGATACAAAATAAATACAAGGTAATTTCTGTTTATATTCTGTTGGAAATAATATATATACAAAGATAAATACCTAAAAAGTATATATAAAATAAATTCTTGCCTCTCTCCTGAATTTCAGTTGTACACTGCCAAATCTCTATTAGATATTTCTATCTCAATGACTAGAAATCACCTTAAACTAAACATATAAGAACAGATTATCGTATCTTTCCCTTCCCAAACATTTTTCTCATTTACCTTTCTTCCAGACATTCAGGTTTGCAACTTTGAAACTTAATTTTTTTTTCTTTTTGTATCCAATCACTGACCATTGGACAAATATCTCCCAATCAGAATACTTTCAACCAAATGAATATTTATAGATCACCTAAAAACTGTGTGATTCTTGGTACCCTCTGCTTCATTTTTCATTACTTGGCTAGTAGAATAGCAGAGCAGAAGTAGAAGTACTTCCTACATAACTGAGGATTATTTTGTTTTGTTTTTTTTAAATTTTCTTTTTCATGACTTATATAGTTAAAGAATTTGGTGCTGAGGTTCCATACTTAGCCTGATTTAGGGACAGTAGATTATTGTTATTGGGGACAGCAGATATAATGTCATTGCCATTCTTAATACTTTCTCATCCTGGTAGCTTCTGACAGAGCTATGTTTCAATGATATAGCTTTTGCGAACCCAAATTTCCCTCCATACTATGATGACTTATAAGTATGAAATTCTGTGGTAGAGACACTATAAACAATCTATTTTAAAGCAATAAACATGTTTTAATTTCCAAAAAATTTCTTTGGAAAGAGAAAACCATTTGAACAATTTCACCCATAATTCTGATTGCTTGGAATATTGGTTTAGTAGTAGAGACCTATTGAAAATATCTGTTGTAAGGGAACTGGTGTCCTCTATTTGTAAAATTACTCTGTTTATTTGAATTCACTGAACATTTTTCAAGGACCCACTATACACCACTTACTGTCTTATAGGGGTATAGGGAATGCTACAGAAACAAAAGCAAAATAGCCCCTCCTCTCAAAAAATACACTGATAGTTGCTAGTAAAACATGTAGTACATCTAACTCTAAATTCATATCATAAGCTTTTTTTTTTTTTTTTCCCCTGAGACAATTGGGATTAAGTGACTTGCCCAGGGTCCACAGCTAGAAGGTGTTAAGTTCTGAGTTGACACTCAGTTCCTCTTGACTTCAGGGCTGGTGTTCTATCCACTGCACCATACAGCTGCCCCTACTAAGGGATTTTTGATGGAGTACACATATTGATAGAGGTGAAGACTCAATAACAAATAGATAAGAGACAGTGGAATTTGAAATGTGACCAAAAATTTTGTTTTTAGACCTTTAATTTTCCTTAAAGAAAGAATTTGGGTTTTTTTTTTTTAGTCAAATAACATTGATATGGGTGAACAGATATCAAAATGAGTTTACTTAATATAAATTGAACTCAAGGTCATGAAAAAAATATAGGAAGAAAAAGCTTATTTGATGGACTATGAAACTATAAATGGACAAATGAAAGTCATAAGGAATATTAATGGTTGTTTTCAAACTTTTAGTTTGGAACGAAGCAACATATGTATGGCTCCTTAATTTGGAATGGATGGAAAATCATGATTAAAGGATCACTCTTTTACATGACAGAGAAATGTTTGAACATTAACTTTAAGGCAAGGGTAAGAATGAACAAAAAAGACTTTCTAGGGGCTTTATACTTCATAAGAGGTATTTTGTTTTTAAATTCTCTTGGTAATGAATATTTGGAAGGAACTGATTTCACTTTTTAAAAAATATGATTTATTAATTCTTTGTTAACATTACAGTCATTTTTATCCAACTCTTTCCAGATTGTATTCACTTATGAAAAATGAAAACAATTATGCAAAAATATCCAATACTGGAACTTGTCTACCATTGTATGAAATATTCTATCATAGTAAATATCCTTCCTCTCTGCCCTGAGTGATCTTTGAAACCTTCATTGTTTTGTTTTATTTTTTAAGCTCAGTGCAAATTTTGAAGGAACTCCTTCTGCAAGTGTTATAAAAATAATAAAATTTGAGGAAGATTTTCATACAAATGAAAATAATTATCTAAATTGAGAAAAATATATGTTACAAATGAAAAAATACTCATTTTCTTACAAAGAAGATTATTCATAGAAAAAATGGTAAACAACGATATTAGCTTTTGAAAAAGTTTTGTGTGATGTTCAAAGGAGTGCCTAAAAGGAGAAGCATGGTCCTTTGTTTATGTCTTAAGTCATTGTGGAAGGAAGTTATTCTGTACAGATTTTCTTAGAGTAATACAATCTTATAACATTCTGAGAGATCATATCTTTGAAACTTTTTTTATTGAAAGAGTTTTATTGATATCCTTTTATTTTTACATTACCTAGATTTTTCTGTTTATCCTTTTTATTATCCTTCCTAGAGAGCTATATGCCCCTATAACAAATAATTTTTTGAAAAGAAAAAGAGGAAGAATTTTTTTTTAACAAACTCAATCAATACATTGAAAAATAATCTGACATTATTTATAATGTTCTACATATTTATATATATATATACATATATACATATATGATTTCTGTGCATCCTTTCCCTCCCCCCCCCCCAAAATGTATTGTAGTTTGAAGAAGAAGCTTATTAAAGAAAGCTGTGAAGTTTCTTAGTATTCTATTAGTTTTTGGCCCCCTTCATTACTTAATATTGAAGCATATGTTCCAAAGTATTTTTGCCATCCTCCTTTATGCCTTTCTGTCTATATCTTTTGCTAAGACATGTCTCTAATATATGACAAAATATCCTAGAATGTTTCAAATCTAATAACTACTATCTGTTTCTCATAATTATTGTTTATCAAAAGGTCTTTAAAATGAAAAGGAAAAAGGGAGAAAATGTGGCCTCAAATAATTACCAAGCTTTAGACTATAGATGATAGCTTCAGGGTAGAACGAATAATAGTCACTCAGAAATATGCAGGAAGCAAAATTTCCCTTTCCTTCTTCTTGACTAAATTATCAGTGTTAAAACCTATGCTGTCTTTCTAGACTCAAATGTCCAGGCAGCTGGTACAGCAATGGATAGAGTATTGGGTCTAGAATCAGAAATAACTGAGTTCAAATTCACATTTCAGTGATTTACTAGTTATGTGATCCAGAGCAAATCATTTTATTTCTATCTGACTCAGTTTTCTGAACTTAAAAATCCTGATCATAATAGTAATTCCCAGAGTTGTTTTACGGCTAAAACGAGATATTTGTAAAGCCTTTAGTATAGTGCCTGACATATACTAGGCACTTAATTCCTTCTCTTCTTCCTTCCTTCCTTTCCTTCTTTCCTTCATTCTTCCCCCTTCTCTCTCTCCCTCCCTTCCTTCTTCCTTCCTTTCTTCTTTCCGCCTTCCTTCCTTCTTGCCTGCCTGCCTGACTTCCTTTCACAATATGAAGTACTAATCCAAAAGCTAGAAGGAGAATTCAATCTCATAGGCAGTGAATTCACGTCAAGAAACATTTATTAAGCACCTACTATGTGCCAATAATTGTGTTACTCTTGGCCATAGAAAAACAAATGAAAGTGGCATGCAAAGTTGATGGGATGAAAATTGTGCTTTAAGTATGGCACCAAACAAAGGATAGTTTATTCCAGAGAAACAATAAGTTAAAGTCATGAAAATAGATAACATTTTATTGTAGAAAGATTTTTTTTTTAAATTTCAGGAAATTCTGTACTATTTCAGAGGAGGGAAGTATGACAGAGATTATTTGCATGAAGACTGGAGGGTGAAAAAAGAGCAATATTATTTTTATAATATAGTATAGGTCATTTGAAGAAAAAGATAAAATGGGGACAGGAGATCTGGAGATTGGGAAATTAATGGCTTGACATGGCCACATGAAAAAGTAAAAATTAAGTACTTCAGTTATTTAGACATCTACTCTAGCTCTCTGCCCAAAATAGAACAGTCAGTAATATCTCAACTTGTCAATAATAATTTTATCTTTTATAAAGTAGAAGACCCTATAAGGGAAACTCTTATCCTGCATTTGATTCTCGCTGATAAGGGAGAACTGGATATTTGGGAGGAAATAATGACAAATTTCAGGTGAAATTCACTAATCTTAAGATTTGGAGTAGAATGAAAGGAGAGCTGGGAATGTCTAGCAGGTGCCCTGAATTTTAAAAGTAAATTTTGCAAAGTTTCAAAGAAAATAAAGGTAATATTCCATGGCCTAAAATTATATGATAACATCAATTTATAATGTTACATATAAGTTAATATATAAGCTTTAAGATTTGCAAGAAATACATATATACACATATACATACATGTGTATATATACAATTTGGATGTATACATGTGTATGTGTCTCTCTGTGTGTGCACACACTTGTGTGTATCGTCTCTTAACAATCCTAGTAGGTACATAGTCCAGGAAGGAGATAATAAGGGACTAAAGGAGAGTGACAAAAGAAAGAAAGGGATGTATATGACAGATGCTAGGAAGGTTGAACTGAAACTAATTCCAACTAATTGGAAATGGGGTCTGAGAGAGAGTGAGGAGTCAAAGATGAAGCCTAAGATGAAACCTTGGGTGACTCAGAAGATTATGGTAAACTCAACAGTAATAGGAAAGTTATGGTGAGAAGAAAATTTTGGGGAAAATATAACTAGTACAGTTTTGGATATATTGAATTTAAAATGTCTACAGAACATCCATTTGAAGATAAATCGAGAATCACTTCATGGAAATAATTGAATCCATGGGAGGTGAAGTAAAATAGTGTAAAGAGAGGAAAAAAAGAGTGCCTATGAAAGAGTTTTGGCCCACACACATAATAAGTAACCCAGGTGAAAATTTAGCAAAGGAGATTGAGAAGGAATGGTCAGACAGCTTGGAGGAGAAACAGCAGCAACATCATGAAAAAAAAACAAACAAACCAAGAGTCAAGGAGAAGGTCATTGATCATGTAAGAGCGGGTAAAGAGGTCAAAAAAGTATGAGATTTGAGTCATTAAATTTGGCATTTGAGAAGTCACTGATACCTTTGGAAAGAGCTTTTTCAGTTGAATCATGATATCAGAAGCCAGAGAGGTAAGAAAAAGAAAGGAAAGGAGGTGTAGGCAATAATTGTTTAATTCCTTATACATTACTTCATTTGGTCTGCTTACAGAGAGTGGTAGCATCAATTTTAATTTCCAGTTTTAAAGGCAAACAAGCAGGCTCATAGAAATTTAAGTGATTTATCCAGTCATTGGGAACATTAGTGCCAGATCTGAAGAATAACTTGAGATTTTTCTAGTTCCCATTTCAATGTTCTTTTCATGGAAGTGTTTTTAAGAAAAAGGATTTTATTTATAACTTACATTTCCACTAAATGTGAAGTTGAGTTCATAGTCATTGTAGAAAATTAACTAGAGATTGATTCATGCATTTGCCTTTTAATCAAAGACAGGTAATATGCAATACGTGTATGAATAGTTTTTATGTTTGGTATGTGAATCTCTTATATTTGTACTGTATAAAATTTGAATAGATTCTTTATGTAGTGAAAAATCACTGCATGTTTTCAACTTACTAATATTTCATGTTCATACAAACAAGCTTTTTGGAATTCTTTTCTTCAAACATCAGTGTTGGTATTTCCCCCATTTCTTTTCATTTCATAAAAATGTTTATTTAAATATTTTTTCATTCTTAGATTTGCTTTGCAGTGAGTCCATGAAATATTTATTGAATGTTTATGAAGTTTTCTTGATTTGTACAGATATTTCAGACACTTTGATTGTTTAGCTTAATTTAGAACATTATTCTTCCTTGATTTCTCTGCTTGTTTGATCTTCTAACACAATTGTTGATTCATCATTATACAATCTATTTATATTGACCCACTTTAAAAAAAATAATGATTCCTGTAGTTGTGAAGTAGTCTCACCCAAGAAGGGGATGTGGTATACTAGAAAGAGCACCCAAAGTGGATACATAGGACTTTAGAACTTGCTTCTGTCACTACTTTTTATTACCTTAGCAAGCCACAATGCCTCAGTCATAATATGAGGGTAGGGAGGGAGCATTTGATTTGTAAGATCGTTTCAAACTTTAAATCCATTGTCCTGTGATCTTTTATGAGTGGTAAAATTTTTATTGTGGTTTATGACTCGTCAGAAAAGTCATTCCTTGATGAAGCCACATACAGAAAGGCTTAGATATAGACCATTACACACCATAATGTTCTCTAACATAAAGATAATGAAAAATGAAGCTAAGCCAGTAAGGAATTTGGTATTCAAAAGAAGGTTATACTTATGAAAAAGTCAAAGATCAAATCTATTTACCTGGACAATGAAATAACAATTGGTGGTTCCCAAATTTTTTTCTTCAGAATCCTTTTATGAACAATAACAAATAGTTTTGAATCCTTAAGGTAATTTAATGTGACACTCATAGTATTTTGCAATCATTTGTTTGCTTAATGTGCCATCAAAGAATTTTGATGTGAACCCTTCGAGCATCATTGTAAACCTCTTTAAATGGGAAACACTGGGGTAGAGATTCACATGTTACTTCCCAGAATATCAAAGAAAGCATTTCTCAAAAACTTAGTTCTCGAAAAGTAACTCATCTACATGGTAGTTTGGGGGTTATAATGTTGACTTTGCTGGCAGAACTTTCTTATATTTTAATCTAATTATATTTCTTGATGATAGTTATAAGTTTATTTTATGAGTAAAAAATGAGGTCTCGAGTACCTGCTAGAAAATGCTAAAATGCTAGAAAATAAAATGAAATGAAGGTTATAAAACTAACTTTCTTCTCTCAAATTATTCTCTTAGTCTGGAATTATAGATTCAGGGATGGAAAAATTATGTTTTCATCATGTTTTAGGCTTGAGTTTATGTGATTGAATAGACAAACCATTTTTAATTTGAGCACAGAAAGTGGTTAGAAAAATTATTAGACATATACCTTGATCAATCTATATATTGAATACTTAATAGCTTAAGTAATAAGCTTAATTTCTTATGGGAGAAAAGTCAAAAGAAATCATCATCTTTCCACGATTTGAAAGAGGTCATAGCAGTCTTAAGATTACCCACAGACTTATGTAATGTTATGGTTTAGCAATTCTTGTTCCATTTGCTTTGATTTTTTATTTATTTATTTATTTTTATTTAATAGCCTTTTATTTACAGGTTATATGTATGGGTAACTTTACAGCATTGACAATTGCCAAACCTCTTGTTCCAATTTTTTCCCTTCTTCCCCCCACTCTCTCCCCCAGATGGCAGGATGACCAGTAGATGTTAAATATATTAAAATATAAATTAGATACACAATAAGTATACATGACCAAACCGTTATTTTGCTGTACAAAAAGAATCAGACTCTGAAATATTGTACAATTAGCCTGTGAAGGAAATCAAAAATGCAGGTGGGCAAAAATATAGGGATTGGGAATTCAATGTAATGGTTTTTAGTCATCTTCCAGAGTTCTTTCTCTGGGCATAGCTGGTTCAGTTCATTACTGCTCCATTGGAAATGATTTGGTTGATCTCATTGCTGAGGATGACCAGGTCCATCAGAATTGATCATCATATAATATTGTTGTTGAAGTATATAATGATCTCTTGGCCCTGCTTGTTTCACTCAGCATCAGTTCTTGTAAGTCTTTCCAGGCCTTTCTGAAATTATCCTGTTGGTCATTTCGTACAGAACAATAATATTCCATAATATTCACATACCACAATTTGTTCAGCCATTCTCCAATTGATGGGCATCCACTCACTTTCCAGTTTCTAGCCACTACAAAGAGGGCTGCCACAAACATTCCCTTTCCCTTGTTAATAATTTTCTTCTTGTGTTTGTCCTAGGACTATTGATATTTATCTATGAGTATACCAACTAGCTGCCTTTAGTCTTTTATTTAGTTAATATTAACTGTTTTTGTGGGGGGAGGAACCCAGATTTATATTTTTATCATTGCATCTTGAAGATTTATTACTTGAGCTACATTATCTTTTTGCTCCCTTGTTTTTAAGAACTAAACTACCTCTTTATATGTTAAGTCAAACTTTATTTTAGAAATATGTTTTCATTTATTAAATAATTTTTCTCTTTTCTTCCTCAGAAGTTTTGGGGAAGGATCTCTTTTTATTCTCTCTATCCTTATTATTACTTTTCTAAAGTCATTAAAATACTTATAATTTTTATTTTTGTAGAACTTTTTCAAAATATATTAATATTCATTATTTGAACATTATTTGAGTAAAGATTTGAAAGTTATTTTATCTGTAATAAATGAATAGTCCTTAGTGTCCGTTAAAAAGTAATTGGGAGATTCTATAACTGGCCCTCTTACTAAAATAATTCTTCTGGTGTAAAGATTGATAGTATGTTTGATTTCTAGTAGTATATCTTTAGACATAAATTAGTATATAATTAGACATAATTTTTATATGCCTGAAACAGAATTTTAGCATTGTATAGTATTGTTTAGGATGTTCCTTAAACCACATAGTTTCACATAGTTATCTAAGTCCAACTCCACCATTATCTTTTACAGATAAGAAAACTGAGGTCTGGAGATATAAAATAATTTGATCAAGATTATCCAGGCAGTAAAAGACAGAATATCAACCAATTTCCTCTGACTCCAAAGTCATTGTTCCTTGTACTTTGCTATGCTATTTTATTATAATCTCTCTGAATTATTCTTTATATTGCTCTCTAATGTGAAGGCAATAGTCTTTTCAACTGAGAAAAACCAAACATTTAAATTTTACTAATTTACTTATTATTTTTGGACAGTAATCAAATTTTACTTAAAATAAATTTCAGTGCCATTTAAAAAATATATATGTTGATTTTAGGAAGTTGCTAAATGTTCTAATTATAAATTAGTTTTATAAATGAACATTTTACAAAATATTTTTATAATCTTATGAATTAATATCATGTTTAATTATTTTTATTACTTTGTTTTATATTTGGATTTTATGCAGGAAAATGACTCAGGAACTTTGGATACTGTTGGTGCAGTAGTTGTTGATCAAGAAGGAAATGTTGCAGCTGCTGTCTCTAGTGGAGGTCTAGCTTTGAAACATCCTGGGAGAGTTGGTCAGGTAATTAATTATATAAATTAAACATGAGTCTTATAAATCAGGATATGATACTTACCTGTTCCAGACATGAAAAAAACTTTTTAAAGTTCTTTAGCATTTATCCAGTACATATATACTAGACTAAGTTCCATGATGTAAGAGACTGTATATTATTTTTCTTTGTTCTTCCCAGAATATCTTCTTAAAACAATGCCTTGAACTAACTATTTAGTAAAAAAGTGTTAAATTCATTTGAATTGTATCAATAGGCAATGCTATTATGGGATTGGAGAGATGTAATGTATAATGGGGGGGAAGTGAGGGAAGTTCTCAACTTTTATTTTTATATCATAGTCCTTGTTTGTCTGATGAAACCTATAATTCTCTTCTTAGGATATTCAATATATAAAATATTATTATACATAATAAATTTATATATATTTGTATATACACATACATAAATAGTATATAAAATAAAAATATATGATATTGAAATAAAATTATCCAAGTACATATGTTGTTATAAAGTTCATGGACCTCAAGGTAAGAATTCTTGACTTAGAGCTTGCATAGAAGCACCATTTTCGCCATGAAAATATTTTGTAAATCTTAACCCTTATGTAAATATCTTATTAATATTGTTGTGGTAATGATGCTGATATTTAATGAAATAATCTTTTATTAAGTATTTCTTTGACCTGATTTTCTGCAGTATGTCCCAAGGATTTTCCCTAGACCTCACATAGAATTGGTCAAATATAAATGGACTACAAATACCTGAATCTAGCAGCTTAAATTATTTTTAAATTATTTATTTAATATTTTATTTTCTCTGCATGAAAAAAACAATTATAGCTATTTGAGTTTTTAAAAAATTTTGAGTTTCAATTCTTTCTGTCCCTCTTTCTCTTCCTTCTTGTTCCCTTCCTTGAGAAGGCAATTTAATATAGATTAAAAATGTGTAGTCATGCAAAACATATTTCCATAGTAGTTATGTTATAAAGGGAAACATAGATCAAAACAACAAAAAAGCAAACTCCAAAAAAAAAAATAGTTTTAAAAAAATATGCTTTGATCTGTATTCAGATTCTATCAATTCTTTCTCTAGAGATGAATAGCATTCTTCATCATAAGTCTTTCAAATTATCTTGGATCATAGTATCTCTGAGAAACCTAAGTCATTCACAGTTGATCATTGCTATTTGTTGTATTTAATGAGTTTAATTGCTTTTAAATTTACATTATTGTATTTGCTGTGTGTATTGTTTTCTTTAGTCTCTTTCCCTTCTCTCTATCATTTCATTCAGATCTTTCCATGTTTCTCTGAATTTGTCACAGTAATTATTTCTTTCAGTATGGTATGTTCGAGGCATTAATATACCACCAATATGAACTTTTCAGTGATTATCAATTCATTTGACACACATATTATATCTAGTTGTCTGCTACCACACAGAAGGCCTCTGAAAATTTTGGTATAAATGGGACTTTAGTCTTTCATTAACCATCTTTGAGTACATGCCTTCAGTGGAGATCTTCAAATGAAGATTAGATGTGGACTTACTTTGCATGTTGTAATGTGGATTCTTACTCTGGTTTGGACTACAGTAAAGATCCTCTGAGATTCCTTTTTATTCTGACATTCTGCAATTGATTTCTTTTTCTACAGTAAGCCTTTCCTGAACTCCTTTTAAATCTAATGCTTTCTCTCTTATTTTCCATTTATTAGTTTGTTTGTACAAAGTTGTTTGCTTGCTGTGTTCCCCAATAGACTTACAATCTCCTCACGATTAGGGAGTATCTTTTGTCTTTCTTTGTATCCCTAGCATAGTGCCAAGCATATAGTAGGTACTCAAAGAATGCTTTTTGATTGACTGACTGGTGAGTTGAATGGGAAAAGGAAGAAATGTACCAAGCTGTATTTCTTTTAATCTAGTATCAAGGATTTGCCTTCATTCCTTCCTTTGTACAATATCCCAGCCATGCAGAAGAGTAACAAATCAAAACCAAAACAATATGTAAAAGAGAAACATAAAATTTAGAAGGATAAATTATCAGGGTGTGTGTATGCATGTGTGCAACTTTCCTTTTTACCCTTTTAGGTTTCAAATAGACCTTTGGGATCTTCTCTCCTCCACCCCCTTCCCACTCCATTATTCAAGTTCAACTTTGGCAGAAACTGATTTTGAAAGGGTTGTGAAAGTAGTACAGCTTGGGAAGAACTTTCATATGAAAAGAGAATTCATATCCATAATGAAAGAAATATATGAAATAATATAAATGGGAAAATATTAGAGGAAAGTTAGTTAATAATCTATTGTTCACAGAAAGATGAAAAAAACATGATATTAATTTATAAATGAGTTTTCTGACATGTCCAAAGCTTAGTGCTTGACTGATAAGCTAAGGCAACTAAAATATATACTGTGAGGTCTCTCAGTATTCAGTGAACCTCTGGCCTCATACTTTTCTCAATCCTAAGACATATGTTGCAATGTACTTTTCATCATCTTGCCCTTGTGAAGTCAAAAAGCACTTATGGGCTTTCTATTAGGTAGTTATCATGCTCAGTGCTGGGAATAAAAATACAAGGAGAGATAAAAGTCTTTGCTCTTACAGAACTTTCATTCTAAAAGGGAAAGATAATACCAAAACAGGAAGCAAAAAAGTTGAAGTGGGAAGGTGAGGAAGAATTTATTTGAACAAAGGATTGGTGGGGAAAGAAACTGAGAGAGTTAGAGTCCATATCTCATGGAAGAATATAGGAATGAGCCTGGCTGACCTGAATTCTTGCCTTAAAGTGGAGACTCTTGAAGAAATTTTCCTGTCAAAAGAAGCGGTCTCAGGGGTGTGACCTCCCAGGGTGAGAAGACCACTGGCTTCTGGCAGTGAAAGAATTAGGGATAGAGACAAAGAAGAAGGCATTCATTGAGTATCAAGCTATATTTTGATATGACTTAAAGGTATTGGTTATATTCTTTGTACATTTTCTCTCTCTCTTTATCCTTTGTGATAGAGGTTACTGAATAAGCTACATTTTTTATGATGTTTATTTTGCTTACACTGATCATGAACACTATGAGGCAAGATAAGTTACTGTTTCTTGTTACTTTGGTACACAGAACATATTCAACACTTTCACTCTGTGTTATTCAACAATTACCCTATATCAGCCCCACTTTTTTTCTTGAGGGGTAAATCTCAGGGAAGTCTCATTTATAGTTTATATATATATGCTTAATGTACTTATATTTATAATACACACACACACACACACAGGCTCAAGTATTCCTTTAATTGAGGTGACAATTCTAGGATCTTTTGAATATAGAACTTCAGAATTTACAATGAAATACAACTGTCCCAAAATGTGAACTCTGAGTGATAGTGACATTCTAAATTTCCTTATGTCAGCATTTCGCAAACTTAGTAAGCCTCATGAGTTTGTTATTGTTGTTTTTTTAATTGCAAAACTTATTAAAACTCTCATTTCTTTTGGGAGTAGACTTAGATTTAATTCAGTGTTGAAAGAAATGTTCACAGGCTTTTCACTCATGTATTTTTAACTCCAATGATGTTTTTTAAAACTTCATAAGCAGTGTACCTAGGTCCATTCACTTCACTACCTTTGTAATGATTAGGGTTAGATTGTGAAATGGGCCATATGCTATACAGAACATGGTTACTTTCTCCTCACTTTGAGAAAAGTTTAGGTGCCATTTATTTGATATGTTGCAGATTGGATTCTTGTTCAGGTATGGGGTACAGTAGATGGCTTCAGAAGTCCCTTTGATTATGGGATAGATACTTTCTTTTACTTGAAAGTATCTTGAACTCATTTTTTTTTTTTTTTTTCATTTCTAGGAGGTAGGAATTAAGTTAATAAAACAATGTAATTTTTTTTTATAAGTTCATAATAATATACACTTTCTTTGTAGTTGTAAAGTTGTTTTAGACTTCTTTTTTCACTGCCTGTTGAACATTAGGCCTTCTTTGGTATTCTCAATTTTCTATTTCATTGAAGTCTGAAAATAGCTAATTTTATATAAAAACATAATTTCATCCTGTTGGTCATTAACTTTTTGAACATAATTTGATCTCCTATAGGAAGAATGTATTTGGTATGACCTAAGCTCTCTTTCTGGATCAATCTTCAGTTTATAGTCATAGAGAATCTGCTGCTTTTTCATGCATTATAAAAATATAACATACACAAAATATATATGTATGAATTTCTGACTCTTAACACCAGCCTGTACTTTCTTTACATTAGTTTGATCTTTGCTACTCATAGTAACTCTTGTCTACTTACACCACAATATAAACTCTCTTCGCATTTTGACCATATTTCCTCTACCCTTGACTCTTCCATATCAACCTCTGTCCTATGATATGCCTGCAAAATAGCATTTATAGTCAGAATACCTCTATGTGGCCTCCATTTATGACTACCCAAAGCCCATGTTGAAGCCCCTGTTGCAAACTCCATAGCTCTCACTGCTATTCTACTAAAACTAGGAGGCTGTAGCATCTTACACATTACATCCCTCATTGAACCCATTACAACACACCTCTACAAAACACTATCCTTTTATTACTCTCTTACTATGAGTTCTAATCATAACAAGTTCTGTCTGTGACAGACCAAAAATCTCTCATTGCTTATTCTTCTATCAGCCTCATAGGCCTTGTAATTATTGCAGTCCTCATACAGTTACCATTTAGTTTTGTAGGTGCAACAATCCTAATAATTGCCCACAGACTTAATTCTTCAATATTGTTTTGCTTAGCCAATACAAATTATGAACGCATCCATAGCCTAACTTTAATTCTTACCCATAGCTTCCAACTAATCCACCCACTCATATGCACCAAGCCTAGCTAATCTAGCACTACCTCCAACCATCAACCTAGTAGGCAAACTGATAGTAATCATAAACCTCATTCTCCTGGTCTAACTTTTCAATCATCCTATTTAGGAATTAACACAGTAATTATGACTTTATATTTGCTTCACATATTAATTACCTCTCAATGAGGAAAATTCATTCATTATATCTGCCCTATCAAACCATCCTTTTTATTCTAGAACGTATTTTAATAACACTTCATTTATTGCCACTGTTAATCATTTCATTAAACCTAGCGTTCATTTTGGAGCTTACATACTGCAAATATAGTTTAACAAAAACATTAGATTGTGAATCTAAACATAGGAGTTTAAACTTCCTTATATGCTGAGAAAGTTACAAGAACTGCTAACTTTTGAAACCATGCCTAATAAACATGGCTTTCTTACTTTTAAAAGATAATAATCATTCAGTGTTCTTAGGAACCAAAAATGGTGGCACAATTCCATTAATCACCTATTAAATTTTATAATCATACCATCAATCATTACACTAGCCTATTCTTTAATTTTCAATATTTCACTACCTCATAAAACCAACAATTTCCCTTCACTTTGTAAAAATGAAGTAAAACTTGCCTTAATTATTAGCTTAATTCCATTAATCTTATTTATCTTATCAGGTCACTAACTGACAGTGATTCTCAGTCAATATGTTTAACATAACTATAAGCTTCAAACTAGATGATTTCTCCATCATCTTCATTCCCATTGCATTATACACAATCTGATTTATCCTAGAATTTTCAGTCTGATGACCCTAACATTCATCACTTCTTTAAGTATCTAATTACATTCTTACTTACTATGATTATTCTAGTCTCCACTAACAATCTCTTCCAGCTGTTTATCAAATGAGAAGGTGTAGGAATCATGTCATTTATGCTGGTCGGGCGATGATATAGACTAACCTATGTAAATACTGCTTCTCCACAAGCTATCCTTTACAACTGCATCAGTAATATCAGATTCCTACTATCCATAGCATATTTAATATTTAATAATAATTCTTGCAATATTCAGTACTTTCATAACTGATGTAAGCACCTTAGCATTGCTAGGGCTCCTCATTGCTGCTTCCAGTAAATCAGCCCAATTTGGCTTTCATCTATGACTCCTCTCTGCTATAGAAGGTCCATCCTGTTTCAGCAGTCCTCCACTCAAGCACAATAAAAAAGTCAAAACAGCCCTGACTATGGCACTATGCATAGGAAGCATCACAACCCTATTCATTGCTATCTGTGCCATCACATAGAAAAATTCTACCATTCTCCCCCTTTAGCCAACTAGGTCTAATAATAGTTACCCTAGGACTCAATCAACCCCACCTAGCATTTCTGCACATTTGCACACATGCCTTTTTCAAAAAAATACTTTTCTTCTGCTTTGGCTCCATTGTTTGTAGTCTTAACGATGAACAAGACATCTGTAAAATAGGAGGACTCTTTACATTATTTCCGGTTATTTCCTCAGCCTTAACACTAGGCAGCCTACAACCATTTCTAGCAGGTTTCTACTCGAAAGATTCAATCATTGAAGCCATAAACACATCCTAGGTAAATACCTGAGATCTATACATTACCCTAATTGCCACAACCCTAATAGTTTACAAGTTAGGAGCATGCACTTTTTCTTACTAAAAGAACTTCAATTCCTTCCTATATCCCCTCTAACTGAAAATAACCCATCACTGTTCAACAACACTAGTAAACTAAACAACATACTGAAAGCGACAGTATTACCTACTCAACTCTCAAAATATTCTCCAGTAGCTATAGCTGCAGTATAACCAAATACCACCAACATACCACCTAAATAGACTTAAAAAAAAAAAATCAAGCCTAAAAGTGTCTTTCAACTTAGTCTACCATAAACGGGAAGGTTTAGAAGCAAAAGCAGCAAATACAAAGATTAATAAAAAGAGAATAAGAAAACAACCATTCTAAAATTATTAAGATATAACCTATGGCATGAAAAACCATTATTGTTATTCAACTAAAAAAACTAATGATCAACCTATGCAAAACCCACCCACTAACCAAAATTATTAATCACACATATATTGTTCTTCCAGCATCATCCAATATCTCTGCTTGATGAAACTGACTCTTCTCTAGGAATATGCCTAGTAATTCAAATTCTAAGAGTCCTAAAATAGCCAAACATTATACCTCTGACACAATAATCGCCTTCTGTTCAGTGCCCACATCTGTTGTGACATCAGCTATGGTTGATTAATTTGCAAATTACACACTAACGGAGGTTCAATATTTTTCATATGCTTATTCGTACACATAGGCTGAGGCATGTACTATGGCTCATACTTAAAGAATCATGAATATTGGAGTGATTCTTCTATTAACTGTTATAGCAACTGCTTTCATAGGTTATGTTCTCACGTGAGGATAAATATCCTTCTGAGGCACAGCAATAATTACAAATTTGCTATTTGTCCTTCCCTACTTTGGTACAACTCTAGTAGAATGAATCTGAGGAGACTTCTCAGTAGATAAAGCAATCTTACCTGATTCTTCACCTTCCACTTCCTCCTGCCCATCATTATTATAGCCCTAGTCACCTGCTATTCTTACACAAAACAGACTCAAGCAACCCATTTGGAATTACTCAGACAAAATCCCATTTCATGCTTACTACACTATCAATGACGCCCTAGGCCTAATCCTAATACTTCCAGTATTCTTTATATTAGCACCTCTTAAGAGACCCAGAGCACTCATCAGCCAACCCATTAAAATATCTCTTCATGTTAAAACAGAATGATACTTTCTATTTCCATATGCAATCCTACACTTAATCCCCAACAAACTAGGGGGTGTTTTAGCACTTCTAGACTCTATCTTAAGACTTCTTATTAGCCTCCTAGTACACAAATCTAACCAACAAAGCATGATATTCCAAACAGTCTCTCAAACGCTATTATGAATCCTAAGCCCAAACCTATTCACCCTCACCTGAATTTGCTATCAACCATTTGGACAGCTATTCTTTATTTCCTCCTAATTATTGTCCTAATATCACTAGAAGACCTATTTGAAAACTACATATTAAAACCTAAGTGAAGAGTCCAAGGAATTTAACTAAAATACTGATCTTGTAAGCCAGCAATGAAGGAAACCCTATCAAGAAGAAGCCAATATACCCCACCATCAATACCCAAAGCTGATATTCTTATTAAACTATTTTCTGCCATATTTCACACAAAACAATCCACAAAACTTTAAATTTACAAATTAATTTTCAATTTATATACTATCTCAGTATTAAAATTTTAATACTTGTTTCATTTTTCTAAAAGTATACTATATATCCATGATATAACACATATATGTATATAGAGCATTCATATATATTCCCCTAACACATAAGCTACATATATTACATGTCATGCATTACAAACATTTATATAGAGCATACATTTATAGTCCACTATCATATAAGAATATACATAGTACTCATATATTACTAAGTGAATAAATGACAACAATATATAACACATGCATATCTTTACCGATAATTACTCATATAGTATATGACATAATATGTACATATTATATAAGACATTTACTGTTGACATACATAGATATTACATTTATGAAAGATTATATATATATATATAAATTTCTAGCTCTTATTTGCGGCTTTGTGAAGATTTGTAATCTTATTGACGTGAATTGCTTTAAACTTTACTCGTTGTTTAATGAGTTACTTATTGCTAGTATCAAAATGAGATACTATCTTATTTTTGTTAATAATTTCTTTAACCTTCTTGACCCAATCATCAATGAGAAAATTGTTGTGCTATTCAAATATAGGCATTCCTTCTCACTTGATATACAGAGTTGTATGGGAGAGGGGAACCCTCTTTTATTCTGCTGTGTCATTAGATCAGCCAACTTAATTTCATTAATTTATGATGGTAACCCCCTGTGATTACATTCCTGTAGAACTGGTAGAAACGGATAGCAATAATTGCTATCCTATGTAATAGAATTATATTTTTGTTAAGTTTTGAATAAGAGAAGTTTAAAAAGCTTATTAACTATATCTAGATCAAAGATTAGGTGCAATGGCAGAGCAAGATAAAAAAAACTTAACATAGAAACATGTAATCAGTTTTATTTTAGTCATTCAATTAATTTTCATTCTTTTTGTTTGTTTGTTTTGGAATTTCTTTTTGTTCAACCTTTAGGACAAAACATGATTCTGGTATATTCTCTTGTATGAATATGCAATCTGGATATTATTCTCCATTGTTGCTGGGAATTCCATTAAAAATAATAATCTTAAGCTAGTTGAATCTAACATGTTTTGTATATGTTGTGTCTGTATGTATCTTTAAATTTGGAGGCTTTACCAGTTGAAAGAGTTGGAAAATTAGGAGAGAGTCCAGAGAAAAAAAGTGAAAATATTGAAAAGAAAGTCCAGTGAAATTTGTGACCCAATGTGTGGGCAGATTGTCTTAAAAATTTGAAAGATCATCATTGGAATGTAAGTGAAGGAGAAGTCAAGTTAAAGGAAAATTCAATATTAAATGTAAGAATGAAGTTCTTATTTACATGTTGAAACAACATATAAGGAGGTTGTAAAATATTCCTTCTTAAATAACTTTGGGACTGATGATTCACACAAGACTAGTTGTTTAAAAAACCATAAATAGCTTACGTATTTGGTTTTTCTAAACACATTAAAATTTACATATGCTTCATTGAAAAGTCACTAGTCAGATACTTTTCACTTCAAAAATATTTTATTTCTCTTCTGATCTTGGTTTTTCTGCTATTCTCTCAGTGCTAAATGATTGGTTTTGTTTAGTTCCTTATTTTGATACTATTTTATTTTTGTTAATAATTTCTTTAACCAGGATATGAACAGCCAATCTTCAGATCAAGAAATTAAAACCATTTTTAGTCATATGGGGAAAAAAATAATCTAAATCACTATTGATTAGAGAAATGCAAATTAAGACAACTGTTGAGATACTACTTCATGTGTCTCAGATTGGCTAAAATGACAGGAAAAGTTCATGATAAATGTTGGAGGGACTGTGGGAAAACTGGAAACATTGTTGGTGGAGTTGTGAACTGATTCAACCATTCTGGAGAGCAATTTGGAACTATGCCCAAAAGTTTATAAACAGTACATACCCTTTGATCCAGCAGTGTTACTACTGGGCTTATATTCCAAAGGGATCATAAATAAAAGAAAAGGACCCACATGTGCAAAGATGTTTGTAGCATCCTTTTTTGTAGTGGCAAGGAAGTAGAAAGTGAGTGGATGTCCATTAGTTGGAGAATGGCTAAATATGTTATTATATATGAATATTATGGAATATTATTGTTTAGTAAGAAATGACCAGCAGAATGATTTCAGAGAGGCTTGGAGAGACTTACTTGAACTGATGCTGAGTGAAGTGAGTAGAATCAAGATAGCATTGTACACAGCAGTGAGATTGTGTGATGATCAACTGTGATGGATGTGGCTCTTTTCAGCAGTGAGGTAATTCAGGCCAATTCCAATAGACTTGTGATGGAGAGAGCCATCTGCATCCAGATAAAAGACTGTGGAGATTGAATGTGAATCGCAATGTAGTATTTTCAGCATTTTTGTTGTTGTTTGCTTGCTTTCCTCCGCCCTTCTTTTTATCCCTTTTTGACCTGATTTTTCTTCTGCAGCGTGATAAATATAGAAATATGTACAAAAGAATTGTGCATGTTTAACCTATATTATATTAATTGCTGTCTAGGGGAGGGAATGGGGGAATGGAGGGAAAAATATTTGCAATACTAGGTTTTGCAAAGGGTGTTATTGAAAACTATCTTTGCATGTATTTAAAAAAATTAAAAAGCTATTATTATTTTTTAAAATAATTTCTTTAACCTTCTTAACACAACTACCAATGACAAAGCTGACAGTTATAGTTGTTCCTTCTTACTTGATATACAGAAATGGATGGGAGAGGGGAACCCTCTAATCTCCTAAAGTCACTGCTGTGACTTTAGTTCAGCTCACTGAATTTCATAGGTAACTCCCTGTGTTTTAGTTCCTGTAGGATTGGTAGAAATGGATAGAGATGTACTCAGACAAAAAATGTAAAATATATGATTAAATAGAGACTTCTTCGACAAATTAATTTTCTTCAGGAATTGAAAGAGACAACATTTGGTATTCTAACAAATGGTCTGAAGGAAAATATTCCCTTAGTTGCCAATCTTTCAATAGTTAAAAGTTATTAAATTCATTGTGTCCTTGATAAAACATTTGATGAACCATAATCCAAATTATATTTATAGTTGTCACTTATTTCTCAGGAAAAAAAAGTTATTGTGGCTTATTCTCTGAAAAAATCAGCCTGTAGACCAAAAAGCAGCTAATTTCATTCTCATAAATAAATTGTGTTAGGAACAATATTGGAAAGAGATCCATTATTATCATGTTCTTATATAAAACTATTATATCCTATATATTCTTAATTATTTGACACTCATGAATTTTTTTTGTAGCAGTGGAAATGTAGCTTGGCATGACCTAAGTGGATTGGAGCCTGATGATATGAGTTTGAATCCCAGTTATGTTACTGTTACACCTGTCATACTATATTACTCTTCTTTTTATCTCAGTTTCTGCATCTATAAAATGATGGCACTGAAAAATATGATTGCTAAGTTCCCTTAGAGATCTAAATCTATAATAGATTAATAAATGCTTGAAAAAGCATTTTGTCTACTACAAAAATTATACAAAGTGCTGTTCTAAGCCTTGGTGCTATAAATAAAAAAGTAAGAAAATACTTTTTTTTTCTCCTCAAAAGGAACTCACATTTCAATGGTCAGAGAAGGAAACAAAACATATGGGGATCTCAGCTGCATATTAGATAGAAAGGTCCAAGGGATCTTTATGGATGCAGGGACAAAGTAGATAATCTTATATCTGTTTTAATGTCATTTCCAAGGACTAAATTATATCAGTTTCTGAAGCTTAATTTTTTGACAGCAACAAGGATTTTGTTGAAAAATTCCTTTCTTTAGTAACTATGGCTGCTGAGGAAATAGGGGTTGCAACACTTGTAGACGCAGTTGACAGATCATTAATCAGTAAATTCTTGTGGAATTGATTTTAGTCAGGACCTGGATATAGTTTTTACTTCTGTAATTTTGTGAACAAATAACAAAATAGCAGTGGTGATCAAGGATAAGTTCCTAATTTAGTTTATCTGAAGAGACAAAAAAAATTAGTTTTTTCTATTTAAAGGAGACCAATACTGACAGGAGATGTGAACTGTACTTATGCTGTTCTTTAATTAATTTCTAAATTAAGATCCAGACTACCCAAGAATGTACCTTTCTTAAATTAATTCTTAGAACAGACCTGGCCAGGCATTATATAATGCATACTGTTGTCTCTAGTCATTGTTAGTTCGAGAAAATTTTCTGAATACTGGAACTAAATTCTTTTCAGATGAATATGTGAAATATGAATATTTCAGAGAATACCTCTCCCCATTGGGCTGTTGAAGACTCAGTTAATTTTAACTTCAGAAAATAAAATGCATTTTTCCCCTTTTTTTTCTTTCTCTAGGCTGCTCTTTATGGATGTGGTTGTTGGGCTGAAAATACTGGAGTTCAGAATCCTTACTCTACAGCTGTGAGTACCTCAGGTATTTGTTGCTTTCATGACCATTTTTTCTTCTTATTCAACTTTGTCTATTTAAATGATTGAAATAGATTTGTTTTTGTATTAAGGATTAAGTAATGCGAGGGACTTTTGGCCTTTTAATGATCTCTGAATATCACATAGGTTAAAACTCCAAAATTAAATCTCCCACATCCCTTAGCAACCTTAATTTTGTTTCAAATGCATTTAATAAAAAAAGTGGAATAGAATTTTTTTGACCACTCCTTTTTGTGTAAGTTAATTCAATTGATAGTGTCATGTTAGATAGAAAATTATTTTAAAATAGTGACAGTTTATTATAAAAGTGAATAATAGACTTCTTGAGAAAATAGTTGAAGACCATGTTAGTACTGAATATAGGATTTTTTGAACTATGAAGTCAACAATTATTGCTTGAAATTCCATTTTTTTAAAATAGACTATGGAAGTGTTTAAACAGAAATTTTAAAAAAAACCAGCAGAAAAAAATCTACATGATATAAGAGAAAATAAGAAGTAAAAAAAAAAAAGACAAATAGGATAGAAAATGTTGCCTATCGATAAACAGGTCAGTGACTTGCCTCTATTTATGCTAAACATCTCAAGCAGACAAACAGCTTCTCTTTTTAGGTTTTGGGACCCCTTCCTAGGACCCATCAGGAAGAAGGCATTACGCCCCGCCATCAACGCCCAAAGCCGATATTCTACTTAAACTATTTCCTGCATTAAAAATTTTTATTTATTTTTATCGCAAAATTTAATTTGTATACTAGCCCAGTATTAAATTTTTTGCAATTTTTTTTGCAAATTTTTAATTTTACTTAAGCAAAAATATAAACTCATATATATATATATATATATATATATATATATATATATATATATATAAAATATATATAAAAAATATATAATATAATAATATAAACTCCTGTGACTCCAGGACAAAGGACAACGTGGTAGATGACATAATGGGATTGAGAGCAGTATGATTGGGTGCAAAACTAATGTGCAATGAATAATATGATAGATTGGAAGTTTGATTATGGGGAGTAGCAATAGACACTCTGCCATTCCCCTTCCCCCTCACTCCCAGCCAGCACCTTTTATTTTGAGACTTAAGAAGTATTCATTGTTTCAGCTCAGCTGCAAGTTTTAGAGATAATGAACTAGATCTCTCAAGCAAAAAAACAGACAACCTTGAGGAGTAGCTTGGCAGTGTAAAGATACTAGATTTGATTGAAACATAGATCAATGATTAGCCAGAAAGCCTGGTATTTAACTTAACCCATTATAGACTTACTGAATGCTGAACTAAATTTTGAGACAGAGAATCATTATTTAAGCAATATTAAGACAAGCAATTAATTATAAAAAGGATCAATAAAAAAATAATACAGAATCAGTTTTGATGATTTCAAGTATATGGTAGAATGCTTTTATAGAAAATCTATAGAATTACATAAAGTATTCTAATCATACACAAATTTTACCCTAATAAATTTGTAGATTTGTAACTTAGTTAAATTTAGAGACCAATACTACTAAAGACTTACTAAAACTTGGAAAAAAACAAAACAAAAAAGAGACTATACTAGCTGTGTGCCCTTGATCAAGTTCACATATTCTCTCAATGTACCAGGAAATCCAAATGGCAGAATAGTTGGTGATCTTCATTGATAGGTCAATTTTCTCAATTTGAGGAAACACAAGTTCCTTAAAATTATATGTATAAATAATATACATATATACATACATATATGTAATAACATATATAATGAAATTATTTATATAATATGATAAAATTTTATATACATATGCACATATATTTCTTTGTACATTCTCAGAAATATTTTTCTTAGTTTATCTTATGTAGAATTTATTTTGTTTTAATGAATTTTATAATTCTGGGGAAGATACAGTAAGGTATGCAGACCTATATTTCATTTGTGTGGGAAACTCACATTGTAGTAGTAATCTTCTCATCAGGGCATACTGACAATTCATATTTAACTATGTTTTAGAAAGTTGCCTAATAGTCTTGACATGTTAAATGGCTCACATTCTTATGGCCATTATGTCTCAAAGGTACTATATGAACCCAAGTCTTTCTTATTCCAAAGCCTGACTTCTGTCCATTATATCAAATAGTCTTTTGTTTGAAAGTTAGGTAATGATGATTCATGAAAAATATTAAAAATTTATAATTGAGGAAACTAAGGAAATTCAGTCACATAGCTGGTAGGTATCTGAGGGCAGATTTGAACTCAGGTTCCCTGAATCACAGGATCATAGGTTGAAAAATGAAGAAGATATTAGAAGTCATTGAATCCAACCTCCTTATTTTCTATATGAGAAAATTGAAGCAGAGATAGGTTTAGTAACTACCCCAGGTCATAGGTGATATTTGAGAAAGGATTTGAATTCTTATCCCTTTTCCCAAATTCAGTTCTTTTACCACTAGGTCATGTAACTAATGGAAGTTATTATCCCTGTTTTACAGAAGAGAAAATTGACATGTACCAAGAATAAATTATGTGATCAAGGCCACATAGCTCATAAGTGCCTGTGTCAGTTTTGAAATTCAGTTGTTTGATTCAAGAACCAGCTGTCTCTCTTTTGTGTAGCTTCCTAGCCAAATATATAATAGCTACTCAGTGTAATCTGAATAATTGAATCAGATGACTGGAAGTTGGGATTTATGGATTTTATTCTTGCTATAATATTGGTTGTCACTGAATAAAATACTTAAGATATTTTAACTTGTACTAGTTTCCCTTTTTGCAGAATAAGAAGTGTAGGAGTGCCAAAGAATTTTTTTTTCTTTTTCTACCTTATACCTGCTGGTGGTATTAAAAATTAGAGAATTGTGACTGGCTAGAGTTACAATTTAAATACTTGGCTCTCTTTTCATATTCTCTCTAAATTGTTAATCTAAAACCAGAGAACTATAATTCTAGATCTTTTTATGTACCAGGAAATAATGCTAGTTTCCAGAATGTGATTTAATGTGACTTTATATTGATTGGTCTAAAGAATGGTCATTACTGGTTTGAAAATCACTTGCAAATTTGATAGATTAAAAATTTTAAATCTTAGAAAAAAAAAACAAATTTACAGGTGCAATGAAGGAGGGATATCTTTTTCTTTTGAAAAAGTTCTAGTAATCTCACTGTACTGAAACCTCAATATAAGTCTAGCTGTATTGAGAATGAGGAGATAAATATCCTTTTGTACTGAACCCTGATTAGATAAGAGCTGGGTGGAGAAATTGCTGGACTTAGAATTAGAAATCTTAGTTCAAATCTGTTACCAGACCCTGAGTAAGTCACTTTATTGTTTTCTGCCTCAGTTTTTTCAACTCTAAAACAGAGATAATAACCTATCTTGGAGTTATTGTGAGGATCAAATGAGATAATATTTGTAACAGACTTAGCAAAGTATCTGGCATACAATAGGTGCTATATAAATGCTAGTCATTGTGATTGATCAAACCACATGTAGATTATAATTTTTAGTTCTGGATATCATCTTTCAATAAGAACACTGATAGACTACAGAATATCTGTCAACCAGGATGATGAAGGTATTGGGTTCTTAGAATGTTAAGATCCTTTGAAGGATCTAATATCCTTGTGGATATTAGAAAAGAAGGAAGTATTAATCTCATAGATATCTACAAGTATCTGAAGGGATTATGTGAGATAGATTAGATTTGTTTCAGGGACTGAATTTAAGCCAGTGATATCCAAACTCTATGAAGTGATTAGGATTATCCAAAAGTGGTATAATTAGTCTGATGAGATAGCTAGAAAATATTTCAGGAACCACCTAATCCTACTCCATAATTTTGCAAATGAGGAAATTGATGATGGAAGACATTAAATGACTTCACTGAGGTCATCCAGATATTAAAGGAAACAACTACCATTTGAACCCAGGTCTTATGACTCTAAATTCAGATCTTTATTCATTATTCTTCTTTCATTGCTCAAATACAGCATGCTTATTTCTATATCATCTGAATGACTTTGTTAGCTAGAGGAGTTTTTATTTTCTTCAGTAGGAAATAGTAAATCATTTAATATTCATGGGTAGAGCAAGCAATATAATTAGATCTGTGCTGTTAGGAAGATTATTTTGTTAACTGTTTGGAGGCTATTGTGATAAAGCAGACTAGAGGTGATGAGGGTCTGAACTAAAGTGGTGATTGTTCAGGTGAAAAGAAGGAAATGGATGTGAAAGCTATTTTAGTGGTTGAATCAATATAATTTGGCAACTGTTTGGATATAGAGGTGAGAGGTGAAAGAAAATGAAAAGTTTAATGTAATTTCAAAGTTGCAAGCCAGAGGGAAAATTGGAAAGTTGGTGGTGCTTTCAATAGAAACAGAAAGATTTGGAGGATGAGTGTAGGTTAAAATAATGAGTTCCATTTGGCATATGTTGTGTTAAGATGCCTGTAGAATGGCCAGGTGGAGATGTTGACTGCCAAATGACATTTGGTTGAAGGAACTTGGAGTGTTTAACCTGGAGAAGACTTAAGGAGAAATGATTGCTGTCTTCAAATATTGAAGGGCTGTCATGTGGAAGAGAGATTAGACTTGTTCTGTTTGATTCTAGAAGGCAGGACTACAAGCAATGGGTGGAATTTTTTTAAAGAGACAAATATAGGCTTAATGTTGGGGGAAACTTCTTGATAATTTAAGCTGTCCAGAAATGGATTGGGTTGTGTCCATTCCCACTCGCTGAATCACAGAATTCATTGGAGGTCCTCAAGGAAAGGTGGGACAACTACTTGTCATTCATGTAGTAGAGTGTCTCTTTTCCTGGCATTTGACAGAGTAAGTACCTGTTAAGGGTCTTTTCCAACTTTGAAATGCTCAATCCTTATTCCATTCATGTTCTATATAAGTTTTAAAGTATTCACAAATATCAGCATTCTAAATTTTGTGATAATGTTTCCTTTTGTGTTTAAAATACTTCTAAATAAATGCTTATTGATTGATGGAATACATATAATCTAATGATATCATTAGATGTATGGTGAAGATGCCACTTATTTGTGATGTAGCATTTGAAGAAATAAAAATTAAATATTACTTTAAAAGGACAATAGAACAGACTTCAAATCGACAATTCAAGTGAAACAAAGAAGAGTAGCTTTTAAATTTCACTTTATTCTCATTAAATATTTTCTTGTCCTATATAAACATCTGAGGTAATTATTTTTCCATTGGTTTAGGTGAGAAAACAGTACATTTGGGAAGCTAAACTTGTCTTTTTTGCCTTTTCCTCCCACTTACATGTTTGATTCCAAAGAAAATGTTTTGCCTTTTGCTTTACAGAAGCTTCTTTTCAATGTAAAAGAAACAATTTCTGTAATGTTTCTAAACTAACAAGACACATAGTGTGTTCTGTTTAAACAGCAGCCACTTAGGCTGAAATAATAAAATGAGGTAGAACTTCCAGGGACAGAAATTTTTGGATGATACTTTGAAAAATCTTTCTGAGGATTATTGCTCCCAAATGTGAGAAGATAAAATGCTATATTTGCAAATATGTCATTTTAAAGCCTCCTGGGTTTTTGGACTAATTGGTTATTGGAAAATGTCCCTTTACAGATAATACAGCACGAATACTAACAGCTTCTCAGAACTAAAGTAATTGTTACAATTAGACATTATTTCTGCTCAGAGAATATCACTAAGTATAATTGAAGATCACTTGATAGCTGATGACCTATAATATATTATTTACTGCTTTCCAAAATTTACTGCATTTCATTTAAAAACATGGAATATCTAAATTCAGAAATGTATAAAATCATTTCCTTAACAGGCCAGTTCAACATGGTGTTCTTTTGTTATTAAAGATGAAAAATATATTTGTATGAGTTTTGTTTGTTTTTTGCACTGAAATTGAATTCAGATTCGTAGTTTTGTATAAAAGAACTCTTTATTTTCATGGTCATTTATTCATTCAGCTATTCCTGCATTTATTGTATGTTCTTATTTATTTATTTATCTATTTTTGCTGAGGCAATTGGGGTTAAGCGACTTGCCCAGGATCACACATCTAGAAAGTGTTAAGTATCTGAGAGCAGATTTGAACTCGGATCCTCCTGAATTCAGGGTAGGTGCTCTACGCACTGAACCACCTAGCTGCCCCTTATTGTGTGTCCTAACTGGCGAACGATTAAGAAAAATATGAGGCATGGTATCTACCTTCAGAGAGCTTATAGTCTGTGATTTTAATTAATTTTATAGTAACATATTTGTCTATCATATAATTTTCTTACCAATATCAAGCTCTTTTTAGCATTGTTAATCAGGATTTGTCAAAATTACTGGTCAACCTATATCTCAGTCTCTTTGCCATTTTTAAACTAAGAAATCTATAGTAGAAGTATACGTTTTGTCTTGCCCTTTGTTGATGAGGACCCATAATGGTCTTGAAGTCAAATGAATCCGTTGGAAGTCATTTTTCACCTTTCTGATGGGTGGTCTCTGTCTTCCAAAGACTTATGGGCAACTACTAGCTCCCTAACCTTTAGTGACTGTAATGTTAACAACAGGACACCCATCCCTAAACATTCTTGAAAATATAAGGTAAATGAAAAAGACCAGTATATTATCCTTTGCTTGAGGTTGAGAATCCTGCCATGTAGTGGGGTGAACAGTTTCTGCAAAATTATGAGGCATCATGTGCATTTTTTAAAGCATGTAACCTCATTTATTTTGAAGAAAAGGAAATATTTTAGCTGAATAACACATGGTAAAATAAAATACAGTAAAACCCAGAAGCACAGGATGAAGTTATAGATGAAAATGCTGACACTGTCATCTTAAGTGTAATTTTTTTTTTTGGTTGTCCTCACTCAAAGGAATGTCTTTCCTTCCCTATTGGGAAGGTGTACCTGATGTCACTTGGATAGCAAGTAAGTCAAGAAACTTGTCAGAGATTTTTAAAGCTTTCTTCATATGGCTTGCAGAAGCAAAGCTGGATTTTCATTTCTCCTTTCATTCAACAGGAGTCCCTTTCATGTTTGAAAATTGAAAACGCGTGTTTTTCAGTGTGGAGCGAGGATGTGTGTGCCCTCTGGCACACCTGTTTCTAATTTCCTGACTTGAAAGCATAGCCCATCAAAAGAAGCAGAAAAACAATTTCTTTCTGACACGCTGCTTAGAGGCCCTTAACTGAAAGCCTTCCTTACTTTGCCATCTTGGTTCTCTCAGGAGAAGGTTCTTGTTAGATGTAGGGCTTGCTGAGTACATGGCTTCCTTTTATAGTGTAGTGCCAGTTTTTTTTTTTTTTTTTAAGTTTTTTGTGGTTCTTTTAGTTCAAGAAATTTACTTGAAACAAGGTTTATTCTTAACATAACAAATGGTCTTTGTGATTTTTTAATATTGAATTTAGTTTAGCAGTGTTCTTTGGATGGATGTGTATAAATTGAACAGAAAGCTAAAGCATGAGTGCTGTTTTGTTCAGCAGGTTGAATGTTTAAATTTAGTGGCACCATTTAACATAAATCAAATATTTCCAATGCATTATTACTTCAGATTTGTATGTAGTTTTAAATCTCGCCAGCTTAAATGACTGTAAGGCACAACATGTTGACTTTGAATTTTGTAAATTGATAATTTGTTGCTATGAAAGTTGTACATGACATAACTCCTATCTTTGTAAGTGTACCTAGTATGTCAAATGTTGGCAAGCTGTTTGATACTTCGTTTCATGAATGTGAGAAATGGGTATCTTTCATACTCATATGTATTCATGATTTGTATACAGCTTTAGGCATTTTCTGATATATATGGTACCTAGTTTTCTATAAAACAACTACTTTTTAAGCTTCTGTTTGACCAGTTTGTTATATATATTATTAGACACAGTAGAATGCTCTTATGGAAAGCTTTCTAAGTTAAATATCATTACTTAGCCAGACATTCTGATGGAAGAGGTAAGAAGGCAAGTTCTGTTAAGAAAGTTGAAGAGCTCTCTTGCCATTTATTGCTGCAATATGTATCTCATTCCAGCAATATTACCTTTCTTGCTGGTTTCTGCAGAAACAAAATCCTTCAAGGGATGAGTGTACCACTATATTTGTAAATATTATTGATGTCTCCAAAGAAGCATCAAGAAATAACCACTTCAATATTTAGGATTGGGTGGTTTAGTAGAACTCTGATTTTTTTGTATGGTTAAAGTGGCAGCTGCATTTTAAGATTTCTCGAAGGGTTATCTTGATAACAAACCAATCTATGATTTAACATGGGATTTCTACTATTACATATAAAATCACATGTGCGTATGTAGCTTGAAAACATGTTTTCCAGGGATCAGTCAGAAGTAACGATTAGATGTAGGCTAATGTCAGCCTAAAAATCAGAATCACTTTTTCATTCCTATTTATAATGGTTTTATAAAATAAAGTTGTTATAAAATAATCAGAAAAATTATGTATATCAAAGTAAAAGAATACTTATTTTTAGATTTTCAGTAATTATTTTATTAAATAGATGCTATCATGATTAATAAATTATAGAATATTTTAACATATAGCTTAGGAAATATAAATTAAAGGAACTTTATTTTTTAATTTTAGGGTTTTGTTCATGTCATGGTTATATTATTTTCAAGACAAATTTTCAACATTAATTTCCCTCTCTTTGGTCCAGAATTAGATAATAAAATAAAACCAAGTATTTGTTTAATATATAATCGTGCAGATTACTGTATAAATCAACAGTGCTTAAAACTACATTGCTTAGAGCTAAACCATATTTTATCATGGCCTTCAAGAGAAATTTCATAGTATCTTTTATGTCTGTAAATTTACAGGCATGAGAAAATAAGGATGGTCTGGATGTATTTTTAACCATATTATCACTTCTATCTCTTTTTAAATGGACAGGTATACCTGAAATACATACTTATGTTGTGACTTTCAGTATTTGACCCTCAGGAATCTTCAGTGTCTCCCTTTTGCATGTTGAATAAAACACAAATTCCTTAGCTTGATATTTAAAATACATTGCAATATATTTCCAGTTCTTTTTCACATTTTACTCATTCATACACTCTTTTCGAGTCACAATGAACTAGGGATCTTGCTTTTTTTTTTTTTTTTCTCTTTCCCTTTGTGTTCATATAGGTTTCTCTCTATACCTGTAATAATCTCCTTTCTTATCCTGCCTGCTATCATGTTTTTCTTTATTCATCTTTCATGAGTCTGAGGTCAAGCTTAGGATCCACCTCCTCCAGAAAACCTTCCTTAACTAAATGTGTTTTCTAACTTCTCAAATGACCCAGGAACATTTTATCCTAAAATTCTCCTTATCCCTTGTCACATTCACTCCCACACTTTATTTCTCTGTCCATTCTATACCTTTCCCCTAGTAGACTGTAATCTTTTAAAGAGCAGAAACAATGTCATTTCTCATCTTTTATCTCTTACACCTCATCCATTACCATTGTTGTTGTTGTTCTGTCCTGTCCTTCAGTCATCTCCAACTCTTTGTGACCCCAAGGACCATAGCAAGCCACATCTTTCTATCCTTCACTATCTTTTGAACTCTCTTGAAGTCTCTCCAAGTTCATGTAATTATTTCCATGATAATGTCTATTCATCTCATCTTCTGCTGTCTTTTTTTTTTCTTTCGCTTTCAATTTCCTCCAAGATAAGAGTCTTTTCTAATGAGTTCCATCTTCTCATTATGTTGTCATATTACTTAAGCTTTAGCTTCAGTATTTGACTTTCCAGTGAGTAGGCTGAATTAATTTAAGTATTGACTGATTTGATGTCCTTACAATCCAAGAGACTGTCAAAAATCTTGTCCAGCTCCACAATTTGAAAGTGTCAGTTCTGTGGTGCTCAGCTTTCATTGTAGTTCAGTATTCACAACCATGCACTCTTACTGGAAAAAGCATAGCCTTGTTCATACAGACCTTTGTCAGCAAGGTGAGATCTTTGCTATTTAGCATGCTTTCCAGATTTGTCATAGCTTTCCTTCCAAGGAACAAGTGTTTTTTAACTTCATTATTGCAAGCACCATCTAGAGTGATCTTTGAGACCAAGAATATAAAATATGACATTGTTTCCATTTCATTTTCCTTTATTTGCCAAAATGTAATGGGACCAATTTCTAAGATCTGAGTGTGTATTTTTTTGGTTTGTTTTTATTTTTATGTTAAGCTTTACTTAGTACTTAAGTGGTGCTCAATAAGTTTTTGAATTGACCATAGTTCTTTAATTGTTATACAAATGTTACATGGGGATAAGGTCATAACCTAGTGCTTATTTGCAAAAAACCTAAATTTTCTTTTCAACATGAACCATACTATATTTGTTATAAAATTATTTAACTTTGAAAAGCCAAATAACATTAGCCTGATACCTAATATTGAGCTGAATTTTTAATAGCATATCTCACTAATAATAACTTTGTAATATACATTTATTACAGTTTTTCCCCCCCTGAGGCAGTTGGAGTTACGTGACATACCCAGTGTCACACACCTAGGAAGTGTTACATGTCTGAGATCAGATTTGAACTCTGGTTTTCCTGATTTCAGGGCTGGTGCTCTATCCACTGCACCTAGCTGCCCTGGTGTTAAACTTAATGACTTAATACATACTGATCCAGTCATCATCTAGTCATACTCTACTGCTTTGATCCCCTTGTGAACAGTGACATAAGGGAAGTTGGCTACATTTGGAGTCTGTGGCCTTGAAACAAAGCACAGTTAATTGACTCATACTTTGGCAGCACTCATGAATTAGAATTTATTAGCATATTTTCTAACTAACTACCTAAGCTAATCAGCCTTTCTTTTATACAAAAACATTATTCATTAATTTTTAGGGATTTGAAAAAAATCTTGAGTTCTGAATTTCCACCCCCTCCTCTATCCATTGAGAAAACAAGAAATGTAATATCATTTATACATATAAAATCATCTAAAACATATTTCTATGTTAATAATTTTGCAAAAAGAAAACCAAGAAAAATAAAGTAAAAAAAAAAAAAAATTATGCTTCAGTCTGCATCCAGACTCCAACAATTTGGATAGCTTTTTTCATCATAAATCCTTCAGAATTTTTTTGGGTCAGAATATTGTTGAGAATAACTAAGTCAGTCAGAAATGATCATCATACAATATTGCTGTATTGTGTACAATGATCTCCTGACTATGGTTCACTTTGCATCAGTTCATAGAATTCTTCCCAGATTTTTCCGAAAACATCCTATTCAACATAAATTGTTTCACCACAGATACCATAACTTGTTCAGCTACTCTCCAAGTGATGGCCATCTCTCAATTTCCAATTCTTCCTCTCCCCAAAAAATGAATTGCTATAAATACTTATAGATCCTTTTGCTTTTCTTTTGATCATTTTTTGAATACGGATCCAATAGGGGTATTTTTGGGTCAAAGGCTCTCTAAATGGTTGGATCAGTTTACAACTCCACCAACTATGCATTAATATTCCAATTCTTCCACATTCCCTCCATTTGCCACTTTGCTTTTCTGTCATATTTCCCAATCTGACAGGTGTGGGGTGATATCTTGGAGTTGATTTAATTTTCATTTCTCTATTTAATAGTGGTGTAGAATGTTATTCATATTAACTTTAGATAGCTTTGACTTCTTCTAAAAACTATCTCTGACCATTTGTCAAATGGGGAATGATATATTTATTATATTATATGTTTGACTCAATTCTCTATATATTTTAGAAATGAAGTCTTTATCAGAGAAATTTGTTGTAAAAATTTTCTCCATTTTCCTGTTTTCTTTCTTATCTTGGTTGCAATTCCTTTTCAATTTAATGTAATCAAAATGATCCATTTTATATTGTGTAATTTTCTCTAACTCTTGTTTGTTCATAAATTCCTTTCTATTCATAGATATGACAGGTAAAATTTTCCATTCTTCCTTGATTTGCTTATGATAAAATCCTTTGCATATAAGTCAAATACCCATTTTGACCATATCTTGATATCTATTGGTCTCTAGTTTCTGCCTATTTTCCCACTTAGAAATGTTTGTCAGATAATGAATTCATGTTCTAAAATCCTGAATTTCTGAATTTATCAAACATTTGATTATTATGGTCATTATGTACCTAGTCTATTCCACTGATAGTCCATTTTGTTTCTTAGCCAGTATTAGGATTGTATTCATGGTTACTGCTTTGTAATACAATTTGAGATTTAGTACTGCTAGGGTATCTCCCTTCTTTTTTTTTTAATTGATTACCTTGATATTTTTGACTTTTTGTTGATCAACCCTAATATATTAACTTTTTTTGTATCATTGTAAAGAAATTTTTTGGTAGTTTTGATTTCTATGGCACTTAAAAAGTAAACCAATTTAGATAGAATTATCATTTATATTACATTACATTATATCATATTATATTATTGTAGTGTCCGGGCTAGCTTTCTGGAGGACCTTGGCATTACCCTGAATCCTTAATCTTAGTGGAGGAGTGAAGAAAACAAGAGAGCCACTAGGAGGATGGTCAAAGATAGAATGTGTATCTTCCAATCCTTCTTAGTCCTTATATACCTTATTATAATTACATCATTACATGCTGAGTGAAATGAGCAGGACCAGGAGATCATTATATACTTCAACAACAATACTATATGATGACCAGTTCTGATGGACCAGGCCATCCTCAGCAACGAGATCAAACCAAATCATTTCTAATGGAGCAGTAATGAACTGAACTAGCTATACCCAGAAAAAGAACTCTGGGAGATGACTAAAAACCATTACATTGAATTCCCAATCCCTATATTTATGCACACCTGCATCTTTGATTTCCTTCACAAGCTAATTGTACAATATTTCAGAGTCTGATTCTTTTTGTACAGCAAAATAATGTTTTGGTCATGTATACTTATTGTGTATCTAATTTATATTTTAATATATTTAACATCTACTGGTCATCCTGCCATCTAGGGGAGGGGGTGGGGGGGTAAGAGGTGAAAAATTGGAACAAGAGGTTTGGCAGTTGTTAATGCTGTAAAGTTACCCATGCATATATCCTGTAAATAAAAGGCTATTAAATAAAAAAAAAAATAATAATTACATCATTACAGCATATGGATTATGTGTGAACCTAGAGAATCATTACATCACTATACTAAGTACTAAGTATATATGTGAACTGGAAAACCATTATCTCATCAGTTCCACCAAGTTAACATCTTGTTCCAAGTATACTTCTCCAGAGTTTCAGCTCTCTACATAGTGTGTGTGTGTGTGTGTGTGTGTGTGTATAAAATATGTCTACCCATCAGCAATAAGTATTCCTTCAATTTTATAGATCTGTCTTTATTTGTTTGAAAGTTTTATATATATATAATATATATATATATATATATATAATATATATATATATATAATATAGTATATATATGTCTGCCCATGAACAATAAGTATTTCTACAATTTTTTAGATATGTTTATATTTGTTTGAAAGTTTTTAATTGTGTTGATTTAGTTCTTTGCATTTGTATTGGCAGGCAGACTCTCAAATATTTTATATTGTTTGCAGTTATTTTAAGTGGAATTTTTCTGTTTCATCCTGATGAAAGTTTTTTGGCAATCTATAGAAATGCTAATCATTTATATGGGTGTGTTTTATATCCTGCAACTTTGTTAAAATTGATTTGTTCAGTTAATTTTTTAGTTGATTCTCTAGGATTCTCTAAATATATCATCTGCAAAAAATAAACTGTCTCTAAAAATATCATCTGCAAAGAGTGATAGTTTTCTTTGTCATTGTCTTATAATTCCTTTAATTTCTTTTTCTTCTCTTAGTGCTTTCAGTATTTCTAATACAATATTGGATATTAGTAGTGATCACGGGTGTTCTTACTACTGGGAAGGCTTCTACCTTCTCCCCGTTACAGAAACTGTTGGCTTTAAATAAATATCACTTGTCATTTTATCACAGCATATCATTCTATGCTTTCTTGCTGTATCCTACTTTCTAGAGCCAAGTTGGGGTGACAAAACGTACCATGCTTTCTAGAGTCCCAATACTGGGGTGGTTAAAACATACCATCTTAGTGGAGGAGTGATGAGGCAAGACTCCCCAGGATGGTTAAAATATGGAGTCCCTTTATTCCAAAGTCTTACCTCTTTATATACCCTAATATCTTTATGTAACTAAAACAACACTAGGTATGTATTAAGTATATACAGCCCATGTGGGACCACATGAACAACTTGTATGTATTATGCTACCTGGTATCACTCTGTTTCAAACACAACACAGGTTGTCACTGCCCCCTGAGTTCTCAAGAAGGCTGAGAGCTCTTAGGGGAAATGGGGAGCCAAACCAGACATTGTTAGCAGGTTCCCTCTGGGTTGAAGGATCTTATACCTCACCCAGAGTTCCTCCACTGTCTGTGGCCCTCTACACTTTCTTATTGTTTACATTATTTAGTTTTCAATTAATTCTTAATCTGTATTTCTAAGGTCTTTTTTGAATGTAATTTTATAGCATGATATTTAAAAAAAAAAACAACAACTAAATAATGTAATCCTAAAGAACTAGGGGGGCAAAGAACAAATCATAGAAGTGATGTTACTTATACTGTAAAATCTTTTCCTTCTGGGTCTTTTTTTTCCCCTGTGATGTAATTTTTTTCAATTTTAATAGTAACTTTCCAAATACAGTTTTCAACATTTACCTCTGCAAAAGGTATTTACCTCAGCAAGCAATATGATATAGGTTACCCATGTGCTGCTATTCTAAACATACTCCCATATTTGTCATGCTACACAAGAAAAATTAGATCAAAAGAGAAAAAAAAAGACAGGAAAGAAAAAAAAATCAAGCAAACAACAATAAAAAAGGTTAAAATATTGTGTTTTGATTCACATTCAGTCTTCCTGATTCTTTCTCTGCATGTGCATGACACCTTATATCACATCTATTGGAATTCCCTTGAATCACCTCATTATTGAAAAGAGCCACGTCCATCATAGTTGATGATCACATAATTTTGTTGTTACTGTGTACAACATTCTCTTGGTTCTGCTCACTTCACTCAGTATCAGTTTATGTAAATCTTTCCAGGCTTTTCTGAAATCAGTCTGCTCCTCATTTCTGATACAACAATAATATTCCATTACATTCATATATCCTAACTTATTCAGCCATTCCCCAGTTGGTGGGAATCCACTCAATTTCTAGTTCCTTGACACTACAAAAAGGATGCTACATTTTTTCACATGTAAGTCTTTTTCCCTCTGTAATGGCCATTTTGAGATAAAGATCTAGTAGCAACACTGCTGGATCTTACCCCTTAATATATTTTTGGGATCATCTCATCATAGTCAACCTTTACTTATGCCCTTTGTCTAATTAGTCCTTCTAATTACCCTAGTAATAATAAAGTTCTTACAAGTTACAAGTGTCATGTCTCATGTAGAAATGTAAATTGTTTTCCTTGATAATTTTTTAAATACTATGTTCTTTTTTTGTCATGGCTTTCAGGTAGTACAATAATTCTTTAATTATCTTAAACTATTTTCTAGGTCAGTTTTTTCAATGAGATATTTCACATTTTCTTCTATTTTTTCATTCTTTTGACTTTGTTATTATTAGTTCTTGATAAATTAATTAGTTTGAACTTGTCCTGCTCTAGTTTTAAGAATTATTTTCTTCAGTGAGCTTTTTTATTTCTTTTGCCATTTGGCTAATTCTGATTTTTTAAGGTATTTTCTTCAGAGGGTGTGTGTGTGTGTGTGTGTGTGTGTGTGTGTTGCCAAATTGTTAATTTATAATTTTCTTACAAAACTCTCATTTCTTTTCCCAATTTTTAAAATTTACATCTCTAATTTGATTTTTAAATTCTTTTTTTAATTCATTCAATAATTCTTGTTGAGTTTATGTCCAATTCACATTTTCTTGCTTTGAGGCTTTAGCTATAAGCAGTTTTGACTTTCTTGTCTTTTTAATTTGTCTGGATTTTCCCTGTCACCACAGTAGCATTTTAGTAGGCAAGTTCTGTTCTGTTGTTTGTTCCTTTTTCCACCTTTTTTTTTTTTAATCTTTAATTTATGTTGAAATTAAATTCTGCTTCCAAAGTAGATGAGGCACTGTCCCAAGATTCCAAGTTTTTCTTGTTACTGTTTTGAGAGCTGGCTCTGGAACTCTGTAATTTTTTAGTACTCCCAAACTGGTATGATGGAAGGAGCAGATGAAGGAAATCACTGTTCTGTGGACATGTGTTCATCCTTACCCCTAAAAGGACCTTGCTGCATATATAATATATATTATATGTGTATAATATGTTATAAGTTGTATATTATAAATTATAATTTAATTTATTATATAAACTTTTAAATATATAAATATAATAAATATTTATTATATATTTTATTATTATAAAATTAATATTAGCATATTATTATATGCTACTGTGGTTTGGAGTTCCAGGGGGGAAAAAGATCACTAAACTTGTGGCCATAGGAGATCAGGGAACTTGTAAGATATAAAGGACCACTAGCATTTGCAGATGCAAGAATTGCAAGATAGGGCCAAGACAAGTACTTGCACTTGGGGTAGCAAGGCCCAATTATTTAAGTGCAGTGAAGATATAAACAAACTATATAAACAAAATACATATATGATAGAAAAGAAAAGTCAATAAACTACAAAGGCAATTCAAACAAAACTGGAACAAGGAAATGGAAAGGGAATTAAAAACTTGACACAAGAGGTACAAAATCTCACCGAAGCAACAAATAGAAGTCAATGACTCCATAGGACAAGAAATAGTAGAACAATTTGAAAACAGTGGGGAAAGTAGAAGAAAATCAAAAAGTATCTTATAGCAAAAACAACTGAATTAAGGAGAAAAATTTGGGCAGCTACATGGCCCAGTGGATACACCACCAACCCTGGAGTCAAAAGGACTTGAATTCAAATTTGGCCTCAGACACTTAACACTTACTATATAAGTGACCCTGGGCAATTAACTTAATCCCAATTGACTTGCCAAAAAAGAGAAAAATTTAAGAAACATTGGATTACCTGAAAGCCACACACACACACACAAAAGAGTCTAAATATCAAATTTTAAGAAAACTTAAAACTGTCCAGACTTCTTAAACCTAAAGAGCAAAAAATAAGTTACCCCAAGATGATTCCTAACATGGAATCACAGACTTTTCTTTCCAGCCTCCTAAATTGTCTTAGAATGGAAAAAATGTCTCATCAGAAACTTGTATTGGTCTACCACTCCAGAATTAGAATTGAGGCACTGATTTAAAGTTGTTTGGTAGGGAATATTAGGAGAGAGAAGCTGAGTTACTGCCTCTCCTCTGCCATATTAGTTTCATTTTCTAATGAATTTTAAATATATTAAGGAGTGTTATTTTATTCTTTCTATTTCTTTTTTGCATTTCAAAATCAACATGTCCAAAACATTGTTTTTCTCCTTAAACCCATCCTTCTACCAAACTTCCCTATAATTGTGAAGGGTACCTTCCTTTCAGACACACAGGCTTTTAATCTCAGGTTGTCCTCAGTTTCTTATTTTCACTCTCCCATGCATACAATCAGTTGCCTGATCAATCAGTCATCAGTCTGTAAACATTTACTAAATATCTACTAAGTGACAAGCATTGTGTTAACCTATGGGAATACAAAAAGAAGCAAAAGACTGTCCCTGTCCAGGAGGAGCTTGCAATTTCATGTAGTCATTTCTGTCTTTCCAGTATCTCTTGAATGTGTCCTCTCTATTTAGACAGCCACCACTATAGATCATGACCTTCTCACCACATTCCTAAACTATTCTAATAGTTTACTATCATCGCATCTTCCTATTTCAAGGGTTTCTCTCCTCCATATTTTCTCTACCCCGCTGCCAAAGAGATTTTTCTTAAAGTATGGGTCTCATAATTTCTTTCTCCTATTCAGTAAATTCTAGTGGGCACCTGCTAACCTCTAGGATTATATATAAACTCCTCTGGCATTTAGATACCTTTACAGCCTAACTGCTTTCTATCTTTAAAGTCTTATTCCGTATTCTTCCACACAGTTTTTGTAACCACCCTGACTTATTCACTAATTCATCTAATTCACCATTCATCTATATAGATATTACCCCATTTCCCATAATTTAGAATCTGAAGTCTCCTATGCTTGAGCTACATTACTTTCCTTTCAGAGCTTATTGAAATCAGGAACCACTTTCTATAGTAAGTAGTTTCTAATCTCCTTATATGTATATGTTCTATGTTCCCCCATTAAAATATGAGTCCTTAAGACAAGAGTATGATATTTTTCATTAAGGATACTGTTTGCAAACTCAAATTTCAAGTATCCTTGATAATTGTGATTTTTTCATCAACTTCTTGTCAGAAATAATTAGATTGCACTAATAGAAGCATCTGTTTTTCCCATATTTACTTATTGTCTTAGCATAATTTTGATATGTAACTTCTTTGTTGTAATCCTATAAAGTTCATTTTGTTGCATTTAGTTTAGTTAAAAATAAGTCACATAAGCCATAAATCAACTTAACCAAATTCATGAAAATTGCAGTAGATGGAAATATACAGAAAGTAATTGAATTGGCGAGGGTAATATTAACATCTCTGCATTGTAGTGATCCTATTCTTTGATCAGGATACCTTCTAAGCTTCATAAATAGGTAATAAATGACTTTCTGAAATATGTACTTAATGAGGATGCTTGTCTCAATTTGTATATTAAATATTAGGATTAAGTTCTTTTTTTAAAACTAAAAAAAAAGAAATGGAAATTCTGATTAAGAACAGCAACAACAAGTCTATATGACGATCAATTCTGATTGACATGGCTCTTTTCAACAATGAGATTATTTAAACCAGTTCCATTTGTTCAGTAATGAAGAGAGTCACCAGTAGCCAGAGAGAGGACTATGAGAAATGAGTGTGGACCAGAACAAAGCATTTTCACTCTTTGTTATTGTTTGCTTGTATTTTTCGTTTTCCTTCTCAGGTTTTTTTCTTTCTTTCTAAATGCATTTTTTCTTCTGCAGCAAGATAACTGTATAAATATGTATACATATATCAGATCTAACATATTTTAACATATTTAACATGTATTGGACCACCTGCATTTTTAACATACTTAACATGTATTGGACCACCTGCCATCTAGGGGAAGGGATGAAGGGAAGGAGGGGAAAATTTGGAACAGAAGATTTTGCAAGGATTGATGTTGAAAAATTACCCATCCATATATTTTGTAAATGAAAAGCTATAATAAAAAAAGAGTAGGGTAATAAAAAGGGCATTGTCTCTGTAATCATAAAATCCAAATCCAAACTCCATCTGTGATAATACTACCTCTACTTGACCTTGTGCAGATGAACCTCCCTTAGCCTTTTTTCCAGATTAGTGAAATAAGACAGTTGGATTAGATGATCTCTGATTTCTCTTTAAATTCGAGATAAATGCTGCTCATATTTTTTTACTATATCTAATGGATTATCTTGTGCAGAGGTAGAAATGTGCATATCCTATCTTGAAGAGTGATGTCATAGATTATAACATCAGTTAATCAGCAAACTTTTATAAAGTATCCATGTGCCAGGTGCTGAGATTCCAAGGACTAAAATAGCTCTTTAAGATTTATAGAATTAATTCCACACCTCATTTTTAATTAGGTTGAAATTGGAAATTGAACCTTAGAGAGATTTAAGTAACTTATTCATAATTACACCACTCAATTATGTCTAATGTAGGTTTCTTGATTTCAAGTTGAGAGTGCTTCCTCTTAGACTATATTAGTCATAAGATTACTACTCCTGTGGCTGCTAGGTGGTGCAGTGGAGAGAGCACCAACCCTGAAATCAGGATAACCCGAGTTCAAATTTAGTTTCAGACACTTAATACTTCCTAGTTGTGTGACTCTGGGCAAGTCACTTAACCCCAATTGCCTCAACAAAAAACAAACAAACAAACAAAAAAAACCCTACTACTCTTTAGTATTTCCTCTCTCCTACAAAAAGACAAGTAATTAAAAATTGAGTAGTTTTGAATTTGATATAATTTGAAAATTGGAAAAATTAGGCTAAATGTAAAGAAAATAAAACTTTTAAATGAAGATTTAGGAAAATAGCATGGACTAGACCCAAATTTAGAGGTATTAACTGAGTTTAATTCCTGACCTCATAGATATATCTTGGCTATAGGACTCTAGGCAAGTCATTTAATCTCTTGTCATAAGCAATATATTCTAAGACTATATTTGTAAGAATATTTTTAATCTTCATTGATATAAGAAGTTTCCTCACTTATTTTTTTTGCAGCAGTGGAATCATGGGTTTAGAACCAAAAGTACATGTATGCCTTAGGATACCACTTTAAATTCTTAATAAAATTCTGTCTTCAATCCTTAGTGTTGATTAAAAGACCTGATGGGAGGAAATGCATATCAATTTTGGGAGGAAAATGCTTATTTACTTTTTATATTCCACTTGTGCTTGGTTTTATAATTGAGACATTTCCTACACAGTCTGGTATATGTATAATCTTAAAATTTTACTATTCTAGTCCAATTATTAACTCATAGGAAGGTCTTTATTTGATTATGAGTGGGGTTAGGAAGAGGCTCTATGTAGTTCATTTATTAATCTTAACATTGAACCTGCCTGATTCTTATGGCAACATGCAGAAGAAAACTGTAGAATTTGTGGGAGGTAATCCTCATCCCAACTCCAGGGAAAGTACCAGGCATGTTGGAATGATGAAGCTCAACATAATGAAGCCAAATGGGAAATGAAAAGATAGGTGTCCTGGAGGCCTTCCTTAAAGGGAATAGAAGAGCTCTTTGCTTCATCTTCCAGTCAAGGGGTCCCTGGGGAAAAGGGTATTGATGATGTGGGAATACTAAGGCTGATTTGCTCTTGCACAATACTGATATATAAATTAACCAAAATATCAACCAGTATTTACATTTACATTTGTGCAGTTAAAAAACTTTCTGTTTTAACAAGTAATAACAATTATTATCTTTGCTACTTCTATTATAATATAATAGTAGTAATGGCAGTAGCAATAGTGGTAGTGGTAGCAGTGGTCATGGTGGTGGTGATAGTAGTATTATGTAGATAAGACTACCTATTTTTTCCTTACTGGTATATTCTCCTTAGTAAACCAATTTGATCCACAATTTTCTAAAACATAGAAAAGTTAATTTTTTTCTTTTATAATTTTGGGACTTTACATTTTCATTCCTAAAGTCTTCCTCTCTCCACTATTCAACAAGCCAAAGGATAGAAAAAAAAAGAGAGAAAGGAAATAGTTCAGCAAAAGTAATCATCACATCAACTGAATCTATCAGTATATGAACTGTACACCCATACCCTCCCACCTAAATAATAAAGGAAAAGAGATATATTTTCTTATCTCATAAAGCTTAATCATTATAATTAAATAGCATTTTGGGTTGTTGTTGTGCTTTCAATTTGCATTCTTGTAAACATTTCATGTACTGTTTTCCTGGTTTTGTTTACTTAATTGCAACAGGTCATACAAGTCTTCCTGTGCTTCTTTGATTCTTCATATTCATCTTTTCTTTTCTTTTTTAATTAAATAACTTTTTATTGACAGAACCCATGCCAGGGTAATTTTTTACAACATTATCCCTTGCACTCATTTCTGTTTCGATTTTTCCCCTCTCTCCCTCCACCCTCTCCCCAAAGATGGCAAGCAGTCCTGTACATGTTAAATAGATTACAGTAGATCTTGAATACAATATATGTGTGCAGAACTGAACAGTTTTCTTGTTGCTCAGGGAGAATTGGATTTAGAAGTTATAAATAACCTGGGAAGAAGAACAAAAATGCAAGCAGTTTACATTCATTTCCTAGTGTTCTTTCTTTGGGTGTAGCTGCTTCTGTCCATCCTTGATCAATTGAAACTAAGTTAGATCTTGTCTTTGTTGAAGAAATCCACTTCCTTCAGAATACATCCTCATACAGTATCGCTGTTGAGGTATATAATGATCTCCTGGTTCTGCTCATTTCACTCAGCATCAGTTCATGTAAGTCTCGCCAATCCTCTCTGTATTCGTCCTGCTGGTCATTTCTTACAGAACAATAAATATTCCATAATTTTCATATACCACAATTTATTCAGCCATTCTCCAACTGATGGACATCCATTCAGTTTCCAGTTTCTAGCCACTACAAAAAGGGCTGCCACAAACATTCGTGCACATACAGGTCCCTTTCCCTTCTTTATAATCTCTTTGGGATATAATCCCAGTAGTAACACTGCTGGATCAAAGGGTATGCACAGTTTGATAACTTTTTGAGCATAGTTCCAAACTACTCTCCAAAATGGTTGGATTCGTTCACAACTCCACCAACAATGCATCAATGTCCCAGTTTTCCCGCATCCCCTCCAACAATCATCATTATTTTTTCCTGTCATCTTAGCCAATCTGACAGGTGTGTAGTGGTATCTTAGAGTTGTCTTAATTTGCATTTCTCTGATTAATAATGACTTGGAGCATCTTTTCATATGACTAGAAATAGTTTCAATTTCTTCATCTGAGAATTGTCTGTTCATATCCTTTGACCATTTTTCAATTGGAGAATGGCTTGATTTTTTATAAATTAGAGTTAATTCTCTATATATTTTGGAAATGAGGCCTTTATCAGAACCTTTGACTGTAAAAATATTTTCCCAGTTTATTGCTTCCCTTCTAATCTTGTCTGCATTAGTTTTGTTTGTACAAAAACTTTTCAGTTTGGTATAATCGAAATTTTCTATTTTGTGATCAGTAATGATCTCTAGTTCTGCTTTGGTCATAAAGACCTTCCCCTTCCACAGGTCTGAGAGGTAAACTATCCTATGTTCCTCTAATTTATTAATAATTTCATTCTTTATGCCTAGGTCATGAACCCATTTTGACCTTATCTTGGTGTACGGCGTTAAGTATGGATCAATGCCTAGTTTCTGCCATATTAGTTTCCAATTTTCCCAGCAATTTTTATCAAACAGTAAGTTCTTATCCCAAAAGCTGGGATCTTTGGGTTTGTCAAAGACTAGGTTGCTATATTTGTTGACTGTTTTATCCCTTGAACCTAATCTATTCCACTGATCAACTAATCTATTCCTTAGCCAATACCAAATAGTTTTGGTAACTGCTGCTCTAATATAATTTTAGATCTGGTACAGCTAGGCCACCTTCATTTGATTTTTTTTTTCATTAATTCCCTTGAAATTCTTGACTTTTTGTTTTTCCATATGAACTTTGTTGTTATTTTTTCTAGGTCATCAAAATAGTTTTTGGGAAGTCTGATTGGTATAGCGCTAAATAAATAGATCAGTTTAGGTAGTATTGTCATCTTTATTATATTTGCTCACCCAATCCAAGAGCATTTAATATTTTTCCAGTTAGTTAGATCAGACTTAATTTGTGTGGAAAGTGTTTTGTAGTGTTGCTCATAAAGTTTCTGATTTTCCCTTGGGAGATAGATTCCTAAATATTTTATACTATCAGTAGTTACTTTAAATGGGATTTCTCTTTGTAACTCTGACTGTTGGATTTTGTTAGTGATATATAAGAATGTTGATGACTTATGTGGGTTTATTTTATAATCAGCAACTTTGCTAAAATTATGGAGTATTTCTAATAACTTTTTAGTAGAATCTCTGGGGTTCTCTAAGTATACCATCATATCATTAGCAAAGACATATTCATCTTTTCTTATGGCACAGTAATACTTTTATTATTTTCATGTCCTATAATTCATTTATCCATTCCTTAACTAGCCCCCTTTTTTGAAGTTGAAATATAAAAAAGGTTGAAAAAATATGTAAACCTTGACCAAATACTAGATCTCTGACTTGTACATAGTTCAGTGCTCTTCACTATACCCTATATTTGCCTCAGTACAACTTATTACATATATTGAAAGTGTGAGTGAATTATAGATTACAGGTGTCTGTTTTAATAAAAATTTAATGTGTGATGTGACCCTAGTTCCTACCCAGATTGAATCTTTGTTACTTATTTCGCCCCTTTATCAAGCTTCCACATTTTTTTTTTAGTATATAATAGTTTCCAGGTTTGGTAGTTATAGTGACATTGTGAAAATAGAAAATAGTACATGGTCTAACACCCATAAAATTATTCCATTTAATTTCACAAGACAAGCTTCAAAATTGCAAGTAATCCTACTCCAAAATTGGTAGTCAATACCCCTGTAAGAAAACAAATAGGTGATATATTGCATAATAAATTTCTTTGTTGAAAAAGAACTGTTCAGTATTGAAAAGTGAAATAACAAATGTTTCCTTTTAAATTTAGAAAATATTCTTCTGATTACTTATCTGTCCCTATGGACTGTTAGCATGTGATGTGCTGAAAGATTTTTTTTTTCCCTATTTCCTACTAGCAAGAGTGAGAGTTAAATGTATTTTTAAGTTGTCAACATGAATACACAGAAATCATTGGTCACCCCTATAGTTGTGTAGTATGCCAGTGTATTGAAGACTGGTATTTTTTATAATTCATCTTGTACTTTTGTATGCTGTCTTCTTAGTAAAATCAGAAGTTTATATACCTCATAGAAACTAACTTTACTTTTTTCTTTTTGAGCTTTTATAAATTGGAATAAATTTTAAAAATTATTATTATAGAAATTAAAAAAAAATAGGGGCAGCTAGATGGTACAACTATCCCTAGAGTCAGAAAGACCTGAGTTTTTGTGTGGTCATGGATGATTATTGCTACCTTGGGCAAGTCACTTAACCTTGGTTGCCTCCAAAACATCAATAAAATTTCTCGCAGGAAAAATGAAATTAATAATCATTCAACCCTATAGTCTGGAACTAAAACCTTTATGATGACTTAAACTTCAAGCATAGAAAGTTGATCCATCTTTAATAAATATATCCTGGAAGAACACTTCTAATGAACAGTGACTTGGGTCCTGAATTGTGTAAAAGGAAGAGAATGAGTGACTCAGATTGCATTTTGGATATTCATGGTGCTTTCAATGACCTCAAGCTTCTAATTAAAATTAAGGCCCATCTTTCAATTCCACTATTGTTTTTGTGATGCTCTATCACTTTAAATAATGATGTCAGTTAACTTTAAGATATTATGTCATTTGCTCCTCATAACAACTCTACAAAGTAGGTGCTAGTATTATCTTCATTTGATGGATGAGAAAACTGAAGCACAGTTTAAAAGACTTGTTCAGTGTCATACAACTAGTAGAGTTTCTGAAACTGGATTTGATCTCGGGTGGTCCTAACTCCAAGCCCAGAATTTTATCTTTTGTACTATGTGCTACTACCCCTAGGAGATATACACACTCAGACAAGTAAATTCTATAATTGAGGATTATAGAATTTTCCAAAATTGTGAATCACCCAAAGAGCCATGGGGAGGTATATTGTGGGCATAAAGAGACTGAACTATATTACCAGCAATGACCTGCTTGTAAAAGATATCAGTGAATAGATTTTTATCATCAGAAAACAGGACTGATCAATCATGTATGGGGAATGATGGGTAACAGATGGATACCCTATGTGTTGATTTGGTGCTCACATAATTTCAAAAGACCTAGAGAAAGGTCCCTAACAGTGATTTCCTCTGAAAACCTTGTAAGAGGACATGAACCAAAAGCATGAAAAAATGTTAATCAGTGCATTCTGTATCATTGTAAGGTGTACTCAACATGAGCAAGTCACATATCCTTTAGAGAATTTGAAGATTTTCAAGTGCTGACTTTAGACTTTTGGAAGTTATAATTAGCTTTGAAATAAAGGGTCATTGACTGATATTTCTATTTTACTTTAGTCATTAATTCAAGTCAATAGTATAGGAAGGAAATGATGAAAATGGGACAGAAGATGGATAGAAAAATAAGTGCTTTTTATACAAAGTTTTAGAATGTTTTAAAATTTATGAAGACAGGATGGGGAAGAAAAAATAATAAATGACATAGCTGCTATATTAACTCCTTCCAGTTTTCTGAGAGTTCAACATTATTTTGGGGTTCCATACAAACCATTAAATAGCAGCCTTCCAAAGATGATATGCCTGAAGTGGTTGCACATGAGCTGAAGGAAATAGGTATTCTCTAGATGGATAAAAGACTCTGGTAAACACGAGATTCCATATTTCAGGCAACATAAAGGATTTTTTTAAACCAAATTACCCCCCTTTATTCAAATTAAAGAGAACTTCGGTTGTTAGAAGTAATTAAATATATCATGGGTTGCCTGAAATAACTCACTCAAAATGAATGTTTTACTGAGACTAAATTATCTTTTCCATGTTTTGCTGGTAATGATGTCTGATAAATTCTCTCAAGAAAATTTACATAAATGCATTTGAAGTTATATTTGGTTCATCAAGAAACTGCATAGCCAAAAGGAAGTAAGCTGAAAGATTCACTTCCCATGTATTTTTTAAAGTGCTGTGACCCATTTACCTTAGAATAGTAATGAATTTCAAGACATGAAATAAAGTTTAATCAGATTAAATCTGCACCATTGGAATTAGTAAAGGCATATTTTTATGCAATTGCTATAGTAAAGTCTTTGATTTATAAGGAAGAGATATCTTCCTTATGTGGAAATTTTCCAATCATCTCTATAGTATTAAGAAATCCAAAACAACAACAACAAAAACAAGTTGGTTCAAACAAAACACAAAAAGATTGCAAAGCATTAATAGTTACATCAAAGGAGGTAACTAAAACTCCAAATTCTCTTAAAAAGAAAAAAAAAAACATATAGAGTGACAAACTGGGTAATACCTTTGATTAATCTCTCAAATAATTTAGAAGGGGTGCATGACCTAGTAGGAAAGCATTTTTACCATCTTCTACTCAACACAAGCCCGAATTTCACATTTCTTAGAAGGTAATACATTTCCATTGCCAAATTGTGGGAGTGCCAGAAAACCCTCTGATTATTGGCCAGTTATATGTTTAGGTACTTTAGACAAAGGATTCACAGTTTATAGAGTTTTAAAACAAAGCTATAAACACTTACAAAAAATGACGTAGAGGCCGAGGAACCAAAAAATCATGTCAAAAACATCCCAGAGTAAAAATAGCAATTTTTAAATCAGTTTGCTCATTACTGAACAAACTGCCTAAAAACACAACTTTTTGTTGTTGTTGTTTGTTTGATGTTGCATGGCCTTGGATTCCATTCTAGGCTCATGACTTATGTACTACACAAAGGAAAGATAGACACTGAAGGATTAGATTTAGATCTAAAGATGACATTGAACCAATGGATAAAAGTCATACTTAGCAATAAATGCCTTAGTCTTTTCCAGGCAAGACACATTTAGCACAGCAGTGTCAAAGAGAAGTCTTTTAAGTAATTGAGAAATCTATTTATATCCTGAAAATTCAAAAGAATAGAAAGAACCCATTTTTATCAACACTTATCCAATAACAAATTTAATTTATACTTTCAAAACTATAAAATGGACCATTTGTTGTTTTTGAATCATTTCAGATGTGTCCTACTTTTTAGGACCCTATTTGAAGTTTTCTTGGCAAAGGTACTAGAGTGTTTTGCCATTTCTCTTTCCAGCTCAACTTTACAGATGGGGAAACTAAGGCAAACAGGATGAAGTGCTTTGCCCAAGATCACACAAATAAGTAAATACTTGAAGATAAATTTTCTTTACTCTAGGTCCTGTTTTCTATCCTTTGGACCCAATAAAATGCCATTTGATGTTAAGAAAATACAAAGCATATCCCCTAAATGCAGCTATAGAAAGTTTCCTTTGTAAAAAGAAAGAAGATTATTGGACATTCATAGAGCATATGATAAATCAAGTAAAACTTGTAGACATTCTTTTGTGACAATTAGACATCATTTCATTGAACAGCAGTGAACAGAGCCTCTGATATGAAGTATAAACCATTGGATTTGTCAAATGTTATCTACAAAATGGATAAAATACATGAATGAAATTAAAAGGCCCACCATGGGAGATATCTGTGTGAAGTATTTGGAGAAGGAATTAAACACATGGCTAAGTTGTGCATTAGTTTTTAGAAATGGGGTGAGGAGGGATGGAAAGAGTTATTATGGCAATTTAGGACCAAATCATTGTTAAAATTCCAAAAGGTTATCTTTAAGGAAACTAGACTTATTAGACAATGTAGACTTTGTATGGAAATGGTAGAAACTGTTCAATACATCATTTCAGATCCTAAAAATTTAATACCTACTAAATTCCCAGCAAGATGCAATGGTGTAGCCAGAAGTATATATCAGAAGCTCTATATCTTTCATAGATTAGCAGATTTTAATTCCCTTGCTCCAAATTTAGCCCTCAAAATATCCTGGATAGCTCAACCAACAAAATCTACTGGAATCAAATCACTATCCCAAACTGTACTGTTTTTTGCACCTGCATAGACATAGCATTGAACTATTAAAATTTTAAAATATTTAAAATAAATATCACTATACTTAATATTCATACTCTTTATGCTAAATATAAAAACTTTACGGAAGAGATCAAAATTTTGTCCGAACATGGTGCAGTGGACATTCCTATGTTCTTTGCTACTAGAGTTATGCTAAAAATATTTTCAGTGAATCTGTAGTTCAACTGCAAAAAGCAGTTACTGAATGCACCTGTGCTATATTCTATAGACTATTAAGTAAAAAAGATTAATAGCAGGATAGCGATCTGTGCCAGGACTCTTTCTTTGTAAACCTTACAGGAAAAAATTAAAAATACTATATAAGAAGCAGCAGCATCCTATAGTAAATAGAAAATTCATTCATCAGCATGATAGGAGTTCATTTCCCACTTTAGCCATATTTTAGCTGTATGGCTGTAGGCAAATCATAACCTCTCAAAGCCTCTGGAAAATTTTCTAAGACTGTAAATTTTGAAAAAAAAAGGTTCTAATTTAGGGGCAGCTAGGTGGCATAGTGGATAGAGCACTAACCCTGAAGTCAGGAGGACCTGAGTTCAAATAAGGCCTCAGACACTTAACACTTTCTAGCTGTGGACCTTGGGCAAGTCAGTTTGTTATGGGCCAGAACTCTGAACTTGAAACAAGGATTCTTACAAGGTACTAAGTCAGTGGAATTGATAGAGACAGTAATTACCTAATTTAGCATGGTTCAGTATGATTGATTTAATCCTATAAGGAGATGTTATGGACCAGAACTTGAAACAAGGTACTATGTGGAATTGAGGAAACAATGATTAAATCTAATTGGGCGCCAAAATGTAATGTTCTCTGGTTCGGTTTTCTTGGAGTCTCTGGGAGCAGCCTTTGTTTCAGTTCAGTAATCACCACAAGTGCAGTCAGGTGTTAAAGTCCAGATCCTTTATTATCTCTTTCAAAGTCCTATCTCTTTCACGTGGAGCTCCGTTAGTTTTCTGGATAACAAATTATTTTGGACACAGCATCTCAGAAATACTGTTTACCACATAGAAGGTTTGCAGTGTCAATCAATAATGTATATGTACATACCAGTGATATGATGAATACTTTGTCTTTCTATATTAACACAAGTTATAACTCTGCATTTGTTTCTTAACTATATGTATTGTTGTGTTGCTTAATAAAACTATTCATTTTTAACAAAATAACATACTTTTTAAAAAAAGTTAGGAAAATCTTACTTTATTTTCTTTATTTAGTACAAATTCAGCTTGCTCCCATTAAACAGTAAAATCAGTTTGTTGCTGTTATTTTTCCAAGCTTCCTGTAATGTTTCAGCATTTTCTTTTATACAGTTGTGGCAAGCAACAGTTTTGATCATTTTATACCAAGCTCATAAGTAGTTAAACTATTATTTGGTTCTTTAGCCTTTCAGTATCTTCAACAGCTACTTTGTGTTGTCTGTGTATGCTTCTAGGTCTAACTAAGTTCAAAAGAGCTCTGTTCCTTAGGAGCAGTATTTAGGAGTTTCTTCCACTGAGCTTTATTTAAAAGTTGTTGACTGTCAGATTCTAATTGTTTCTTCAACCTAACTTTTATGGGACATTTTATTTTACTCTCTTTGCTTGTTTAAAAATTGTTGATACTTTCAGTTCAAAGTGTTTTCACATGATTCTAGAACTTATTCTAGGGGAATTCCAGATAGTCACTTCATTAGCATTTGTTGCACTTATCTCTGTCCCATTTTTTTGACCCATTAGTATAGAAAGCAGTATAGTATATAGTATATTCTATAGTATAGAAACTTCTTCAATCATACTGACTACCTTTTCTTGCTTTGAATTAAGTTCTGTGATTTTCAATGTGGTCTCATCCACAGAATTCAAGTCAGTTAGCACTTTCATTAATCCCAGGAGGTCACAATCCATTCCATAGCTTATTTTACTTCACTTATTATTCCATTTATATAAACAAAATAGATCATGAAGCCTCTGGATTAACAATATTTTAAATCCATGTGGTTCATGTGACCCAAAAGTCATTTTGTTACTATGATTTTCTTGTGCAGCCTCAGATTACATTAATTTTCTTGGCTACTAAAACACAATATTGACTCATATTAAGGTTTCCAAAATCACTACTTCATTTCAGATAATCTATTATGTAGTCAGAAGATGGTACAGTGGGTAGAGCTGGTCTTGGAGTGAGGAAGATCAATGTTCATATCAGACTTCAGACAACAGCTGTGTGATCCATTACAAATCACTTAAATTCTGTCTGCCTCAATTTTCTCACTGTAAAGTGGGGATAATAGTAACACCTTGGATTTTTGTGAGATTCAGTCACATAATATTTGTAAAATACTTTGTAAACCTTAAAATGTTATATAGATGCTAGCTATTATATCTTTCCTATTTTGTAGTTTTGAAACAACATCAACAACAGTGATTATTAAGTATTTGCTATGTGTCATCTGAGAATATGAAGACAAAAACACATAATGAAACACGCAAACAACTGCATATATACAGGAGATACATAGAGCAGTTGGAAGTTAATGTTAGAGGGATGATACCAGCAATAGGATAAAGGGAATGTAGGGAAGATGCTTTGAAAGACTTATTACATTATGTGGGGCTATTTGTTTTTTTACTAAATGAATCTAGATTGCTGCACATTTTGAAGGGTATTTTCTTCCAGTTTTTATATTTATTTTTTCTTTTTCCTCCATTGCCATTATCATTTGATAATGATAAATTTGATGTAATTGCTTTTATCTCTGCAATTTTATTAATGCTTCAAAATTACTATAAATTTAGAAATAAGGACCCAAACCTATTAGGATTTTTTGATAATTATAGTACTTTCCATGTAAAGTCTAGAAAACTTTTTACAATGAGCAAAGTGCATCAATTTGAAGATGACTATTGAGACATTTTTTCTTTTATACAAAAGTGATACTTTTCACATACTTCTTTGCTTCTTGGCTATAGATAGATAAGATCTAAATAGATTACATATTGCTGTGAAGTACATATGTGTTGTATATATGAAATATATATATATATATACACACATACATATGTTAGGTATATAGAATATATATTAACATATTATTTATATATATATATATATGTATGTATTGAGGGGAAATAATTCTGCTTTCAGAATATTTCAGATGGCATCTTGAGATTATGTCGGATCACTGACAAAGTATTAAGTGTTTAGAGTAAGGCAGCTAGAATAGTGAAGAATCTAGAAACCACATCATCTAAGAAATGGAAAAAATGAGAATGCTAGGCTGACGAATATGAAACTAAAAGGGAACACAACAGTGCAAGATCATGGATGGAGAACTGGAAAGGACCTTGAAGTTTTTTGTTTAACTAAGAGATTTTGACTTTTCTAAGATCACACAGTAAATAATAGAGGGAAGATTTGACTTTCCACTTTCCTTTTCTTTGTGTTGGAAGAAGGAATAAATTTATTTCGGGTTGTTCAGGAGGTCAGAATTAGGACTTGTTCATTCAGTTGAATTTGATTATTTATGACCCCATGCTTATATGATGCATCCTTCTGTCTTTCACTATCTCTGTCCAAGTTCATGTTTTTTATTTCCATAAGACTATCTATGCATTCTGTCCTCTGTGATTCCCCTCTCCTTTTGCCTTCAATTTCGAAACATTGGGGTCTTTCCCAGTAAGTACCATCTTCTTATTATATGACCAAAGTATATAAGTTTCATTCCAGTAAATAGTCTGAATTAATTTCTTTAAATATTGACTTCTTGCTGTCTGAGGGTTTCTCAAAAGTCTTCTCTAACACCACATTTTGAAAGCTTTTGCTGTAGTCCACCTCTCACAGCCATATGTAACTACTGGAAAAACTGCAACTTTGACTATACTCTGACTTTGTGAAAACTTTGTCAACTTTGACTTTGTCAACAAGGTCATGTCTCTGCTTTTTACAATGTTGTCCAAACTTGCCAAAGCTTTTCTTCCAAGAAGCAAGCTTCTCTTAATGGTATTCAAAGACTATAAAATGTGACACTGCTTCTACTTCTCCTCATTTTATTTACTTATTTATCCTCATTCCTTCACCTCATTTTACTGATGGAGAAAAAAGATAAGACCAAGGATATATATATATATATATATATATATATATATATATATATATACTAATTTCAATTTGGGTCTTGCTAATTTTTTGAGAATGATGTTTATTCTTTTTAAAAATTGTCACATACAAGCAGATATCCTAATATTTGTTTTCTTATTAGTTGTTTTCATTGTACATGTAACTAATTTATAACTTATCCTTGAACTAAAGACACATTTTTGCTTATTTCTTCGTCATTAAGCACAAAAAGGAAGATATAACAAAACACTGCATTCCAGATTTTGGGAAAGCACAATGGAAAAGTATCATTTTGAAATACTTCAGCTTTTGAAAATTTATCCTAAGAAGCCCTGGAATTTCTGTGAGTGAAAATTTCCAAAAGCAAACTTTTCTTTGACTGAAACCTGCAGTTTAACACATTTTTAAGCAAAAGTTATGAATATATTACTGATTTATTAGATAGAAGCATATTTAGATACATACAAATGCTTTCTTACATGTCTTTTTTTTGTATCTGCTGCCTAGATTTTATTTTATTTTATTTTTTATCATTTCTTGCATAATCCCCCTTTTCTACTCTGATATTATCTACACCTTGGTACATGCCTTGTATCACCTCTTGGGGACAATTACATAAGACTGCTGATTGGTCTCCCTATGATAAGCTTTTCTTTGCTTTAGTCCATTATCCATTCAGCTGTTAAAGTAATGTTTCTACCTATATCTGGCTTTATTACTCCCTACTCAATAAACTCCATTGACTAGCATTTTCAGAATCCAATATAAATCTTCCATTTGACAGTTAAAGCTCTTTATAATATAGATATCCTTCCCTCACTCTGCCTTTCCATTATTCTTTTATTTTACATCTCCACCCCCTATAAGTATCCCCAGAAATATTCTGAGGTTCAACAAGCAACAATGGCTTCCTTGCTATTTTTTGAACAAGAATCTCTCTCCTGTTTCCAGACACTGTCCTTCCTGACTCTTTCCTATGCCTGGAATGCTCTCCCTCCTCATCTTTTGATTTTTTTTTTTACTTCCCTTGTTACCTTCAGGTCCAGCTAAAACCCTATTTTATAAGGGAAGTCTTCCTTCATCCCCCTTATTTCTAGTTACCTGTGTTTATCTTTTCCAATTTATCCTGTATAGAACTCGTTTATACATAATTGTCTCATTAGACATTTCCCTCATTAGAATTTCAATTCCTTGAGGGCAGGAACTGTCTTGTTTTTCCTTATATCTCTAGCTCTTAGCCTGATACCTGACACCTAGTAAGCACTAAATAAATGTTAATGGCTGACTTCTTGAGGTACCTATCATCTTAGAGAAGGCATAATTTGGGTCTTACTTTTAGATGATGTATAAATTCCCTGTCCATACTGTCTTATCTCATGTGATTCTTCCCTATTTAAAATCTTTCATAGAGAATCCATTCAATATTATGGAAATCTTCCTCTTTGTTAACATTTTATGATTGCCAGTGCAACACCTGGGGTGCCTATTTATTTCCTCTAGCATGGGAACCTAAATCTCCTGACTCTAAATACAATATTTTTTTAAAAAATCCTTTATATTGGTCAATTTTTAAATTTAAAAAAAAAAATAAGAACCTGTCTTAAAGTGTTCATGAAAATCAAATTGAGCTTTAAGGTATGGCATTCAAAATGGAAAGGTTTTGTTTTTTTTTAATCTTGTTATCTTTCTTTTCTTGTCCATTGAAAATTGTTTATTATAATGAATTTTCCTATGTGCTTTTTAGAAACCACAAAGTAAATTATATTGAAATAAAAATAATCGTTTTTTATATCCCATGAACTTATGATTCTTAAAAAAATCTATATTTTATAAAATTGAAATGAAAAATTAAACATGAAGACTTTTATTTGTATTTGGTTTATAAGTAATGTAATACTGCCATGGAATACTGATTGTTGTATGGTTTATTTGACATATAACAAAAAGCTTAAGATTGGTATTGTTGTTAAAACCTAAGTCTTAGAGATCAAGCATTTGTGTAAAAAGAAACCATCCTCATTGTGGGCTTTTTGATATTAACATTGTGGTCCAAAGAAACTTGTAGTACTATTTTCTGTTCTGTAGTCATTATGTGAATGAAATGGAAAAAAAATTTATTAAGCTCTTATTATGTGCCAACCATGTGAATAATTTATTTTCTAGATTACAAACATAAGATTTTTAACAAGCATCATATTTATTTGGGGAAATTTTTTTTAAGGGAGTCAAATATCTATTGTAGTGCAGTACATGTAATTATGTTCCTGAGATGATAATTTGATTTAAGATTTTAAAGAAGTGAAATAGATTTAATATGCAAAAATTTCTACCAACATTTATCATTTTTAAAAGTAGATTTTTCCTCAAAAACTTATTTTAATATTGCTAAAAATGTTTTAAAGTTTTGCTTATAAAGATAGCCTATTCATTATTTTTTCTATTCGAAAGACTAAATGCATTAAAAGTGAAATCTTAACTGTAACATTGAAAATGTCATTAAGAAAAAACAGTTATTTATATGTTGAGTTTACAAACTCAGTCACCAGTTTTTTCTCACTTGAATTAATATAGTCAGTTTTTAAATATTAACATAGGACTTTATACTTATCCCATTATATTTCATGAGTCTTTTTGGATCTTAATTTTGTCCACAAAATTAATTTTTAAAACTTTGATAAGATAATGCCAAAGGCAGAACTCTAGGATACTCTCCTAGAGATTTCTTTTTAGGTTAACATAAATTTAAGAATCACTGGTGTTTGGATTGAGCCATTGAATCAGTTTTTTTTTTTTAAATAACTTTTTATTGGCAGAACCCATGCCAGGATAATTTTTTACAACATTATCCCTTGCACTCACTTCTGTTCCGATTTTTCCCCTCCCTCTCTCCATCTCTCCCCCAGATGACAAGCAGCCCTATACATGTTAAATAGGTTACAGTAGATCTTAGATACAATATATGTGTGCAGGACTGAACAGTTCTCTTGTTGCTCAAGGAGAATTGGATTTAGAAGGTATAAATAACCCGGGAAGGAGAACAAAAATGCAAGCAGTTTACATTCATTTCCTAGTGTTCTTTCTTTGGGTGTAGCTGCTTCTGACCATCCTTGATCAATTGAAACTGAGCTAGATCTTCTCTTTGTCGAAGGAATCCACTTCCATCAGAATACATCCTCATACAGTATCGTTGTTGAGGTATATAATGATCTCCTGGTTCTGCTCATTTCACTCAGCATCAGTTCATGTAAGTCTCGCCAATCCTCTCTGTATTCATCCTGCTGGTCGTTTCTTACAGAACAATAATATTCCATAACATTCATATACCACAATTTACTCAAGCATTCTCCAATTGATGGGCATCCATTCATTTTCCAGCTTCTAGCCACTACAAACAGGGCTGCCACAAACATTTTGGCACATACAGGTCCCTTTCCCTTCTTTAGTATCTCTTTGGGGTATAAGCCCAGTAGAAACACTGCTGGATCAAAGGGTATGCACAGTTTGATAACTTTTTGAACATAGTTCCAAATTGCTCTCCAGAAGAGCCATTGAATCAGTTTTGAATCCACCTTATTTTTACCATCATGTGTGTACACATCTCATTTTCTTTTCTTTTCTTTTTTTTTTTTTTAAATATTTTTAAAGTGTTAGTTCCAAATTCCATCCTTTCTTCCTCTCTTTTTCTTCTTGAGATAATAAGCAGAGATAGGTTATACATGTGCGATTCTACAATAAGAATAAAAAAATGAAATTGAAAATAACATGCTTCAGTCTGTATTCATTCAATATCATTTCTTTCTCTAGAGATGGATTGTATGCTTCATCATTATTCCTTTGAGATTGTCTTGGTGTTATATTGCTGAGAATAACCAAGTCATTCACAGTTCTTCATCAAATAATATTGCTGTATTTATGCATAATATCCTCTTGGTTCTGTTCACTTAACTATGAATCAAGTCATATAAGTCTTTCTAGGTTTTTCTGAAAGCATCCTGCTTGTCATTTCTTGTAGCATAATAATATTCCATCACAATCCTTCCTATACCACAGCTTGTTTAGCCATTCCCCAATTGATGGGGAATTTTAAATTTTAAATTCTTTGCCATCCCCAAAATAGCTGCTATAAAATGTTTTTGTACAGATAGGTTCTTTTCCCTTTTTTGGGGAGGGATGTCTTTGGAATATAGACCAAACATTGGTATTCCTGGGTCAAAGGATATGCAGTATTATAGCCCTTTGGGCATAGTTTCAAATTGCTTTCCAGAATGATTAGATCAGTTCACAACTTCACCAACAGTGCATTAGTAACTCAATTTTCCTACATACACTCCAGCATTTATCACTTTACTTTTTTTTTTTTTTTTTTTTTTTTTATCATATTGGCCACTCTGATAAGTATGAGGTGTTAGCTCAGAGTTGTTTTAATTTTCAGTTTTTTTAATCAATAGTGATTTAGAGTATTTTTTCACATGATTATAAATAGCTTTGATTTCTGTCTGAGAAACTTTTCATATCCTTTAGCCATTTGTCAATTAACGAATGACTTGTATTTTGGTAAATTTGACTCAGTTCTCTATATTCTTGAGAAATGCAACTTTTATCAATGATAATTGTTGCAAACATTTCTTCCTAGTTTTCTGCTTTCCTTATAATTTTGGTTACATTTGTTTTGTTTGTGCAAAAACTTTAATTTTATCTAATCAAAATTATCTATTTTATATTTCATAATATTCTTCTTTGGTCCAGTATTCTTCCCTTATGCATAAATCTGATAGATGAACTATTCCATATGCTCTTAATTTGTTTATTGTGTTACTATCATGTTAATATCTAACATTAATTGCAGTTTTCACTTCATTGGCCACTTTGCCTGGAGGGGACTTCTAAGTATCCGCTCTCAAGATGGGCATCTTTACCTTATTCTTCAGCACAAGGAAAACAATCATAATGTTATGGTCTTAAAGAAAAGGGCCTTCATTGAAAATGACCCCAGCATAAGCTGACCTCCTTTTTCTAGAGTTTTCTTTCTTCTTTTAGTATTTATTTAAAACTAAATACAAAATAAGAGAAAACTGAATAGAAAAAGAAAGACCAAAAAAAAAAAAAAAAGACAAAAATGGTGTGCCCACTAGAACATCAGGGAGGATTCAAAATATATAACAATAAATTTCATTTATTCAGTTTCTGGCCACTACAGAAAGGGTTGCTATAAACATTTTGGCACATACAGGTCCCTCCTTCTTTAATATCTCTTTGGAATATAAGCCCAGTAGTAACACTGCTGGATCAAAGGGTATGCACAGTTTGTTAACTTTTTGGGCATAATTCCAGATTGCTCTCCAGAATTGTGGGATCTGTTCACAATTCCACCAACAATGCATCAGTGTCCTGGTTTTCCTTACATCCCATCTAACATTCATCATTATCTTTTCCTGACATCTTAGCCAATCTGACAGGTGTGTAGTGGTATCTCAGAGTAGTCTTAATTTGCATTTCTCTGATCAGTAGTGATTTGGAGCATCTTTTCATATGGTAGAAAGTTTCAATTTCATTATCTGAAAATTGTCTGTTCATATCCTTTGACCATTTATCAATTGGAGAATGTCTTGATTTCTTATAAATTAGAGTCAATTATATATTTTGGAAATGAGGCCTTTATCAGAACCTTTAACTGTAAAAATGTTTTCCCAATTTATTGCTTCCCTTCTAATCTTGTTTGCTTTAGTTTTGTTTGTACAAAAGCTTTTTAATTTGATATAATCAAAATTTTCTATTTTGTGATCAATAATGATCTCTAGTTCTTCTTTAGTCACAAATTCCTTTCTCCTCCACAAATCTGAGAAGTAAACTATCCTATGTTCCTCTAATTTATTTATAATTTCGTTCTTTATGCCTAAATGCATGGACCCATTTTGATCTTATCTTGGTGTATGGTGTTAAGTGGGTCCATGCTGAGATCAGATTTGAACTCGGGTCCTCCTGACTTCAGGGCTGGTACTTTTTATGCACCACCTAGCTGTCCCTGGTTTATTTTTTTTTTAAAATGAGAGCTATTAGTATAAGCAACTCTAATGGTGTGGGAGGTGGGGGGATAGTGCCTCTCACTTGACTTAAGCTCTCCCTTATCATCAAGAACTTTAAATCAAAAGCTCTACTTTCTTGCAAGTGCACTCAGCCAGTCCTGCTTCCTGTTTCTGCACTTCCAGGATGTGCTGGTTCCTTTTCACTGGGTCCAGCACAGCCCTAATCAGAAGTTCCCTAAGTCTTCTGTCACTCAGACCCTGGATTCATCTGACTGTCCTGGGGTGAATGTTTCTCTGGGCCAGACTGAGACTCCAGCCAAATCCAATTAGCCCCAGAGCTCCCCACTTGTTTCTGTGGAGCTAGCCTGGAGGTTTTTACACTTCTTATCACTTCCCTTTTTTCCTAGAGACTTCCTCCTAGGATATTCTAAATATGTTACCTGATCATCTGCAAAGAGTGGTAATTTTGTTTCCTCATTACTTATTCTAATTTCTTTAATTTCATTTTCTTATCTTATGACTATAGATTATATTTCTAGTACAATATTAAATAATAGAGGTGATAATGGATATCCTTGTTTTACCTGATATTAGGAAGGATTCTAGCTTCTCCCCATTACAGATAATGTTTGCTGATAGTTTTAGATAAATATTATTTTAAAGTAAGCCTGCTTTATTCCTATGCTGTCTAAAATTTTTAGTAAGAATGGATATTGCATTTTCTCAAAATTTTTTCTGCATCTATTGAGATAATCCTATGACTTCTCTTGGTTTTGTTATTGATACAGTTAACTATGTTGACATTTTCCTAATACTGAACAAAACCTGCATTCCTGGTATAAATCCCAATTGGTCATAGTATATAATCCTGATGATATATTGATATTATCTCTTCGCTAGCATTTTATTTAAAAATTTTGGATCAGCAATGTCTCTACTGGGCCTGTATCCCAAAGAGATCATAAAGGAGGGAAAGGGACCCACATGTGCAAAAATGCTTGTGGCAGTCCTTTTTGTAGTGGCAAGAAACTGGAAACTGAGGGGGATACTCATCAGTTGGAGAATAGCTGAATAAGTTATAGTATATGAAATATGGAATATTATTGTTCTATAAGAAACAATCAGCAGGATGATTTCAGAGGCCTGGAGAGACTGACATGAATTGATGCTAAATGCAGTCAGTAGAACCAGGAGATTATTGTACATGGCAATAGCAAGATTATGTGATGATCAATTCTGATGAATGTGACTCTTTTCAACAATGAAGTGATTCAGGCCAGTTCCAGTAGTTTTGTGATGACTGTTTTGAGCCATCTACATCCAGAGAGAGGACTGTGAGGACTGAATTGAATCACAATATAGTATTTTCACTCTTTTTGTTGTTGTTTTCTTGCATTTTGTTTTCTTTCTCATTTTTTTTCTTTTTGATCTGATTTTTCTTGTGCAGCATAATAGTTATGGAAATATCTAAAGAAGAATTGCACATCTTTAACATATATTGGATTATTTGCCATCTAGGGGAAGAGGTGGGGGAAAGGGAGGGAAAAAAAATTTGGAACACAAGGTTTTGCCAGGGTGAATGTTGAAAATTATGCATGTTACCCCAGCTTTTGGGATAAGAACTTACTGTTTGATAAAAATTGCTGGGAAAATTGGAAACTAATATGGCAGAAACTAGGCATTGATCCACACTTAACACCGTACACCAAGATAAGGTCAAAATGGGTTCATGACCTAGGCATAAAGAATGAAATTATTAATAAATTAGAGGAACACAGGATAGTTTACCTCTCAGACCTGTGGAAGGGGAAGGATTTTATGACCAAAGAAGAACTAGAGATCATTACTGATCACAAAATAGAAAATTTCGATTATACCAAACTGAAAATTTTTTGTACAAACAAAACTAATGCAGACAAGATTAGAAGGGAAGCAATAAACTGGGAAAATATTTTTACAGTCAAAGGTTCTGATAAAGGCCTCATTTCCAAAATATATAGAGAATTAATTCTAATTTATAAAAAATCAAGCCATCCTCCAATTGAAAAATGGTCAAAGGATATGAACAGACAATTCTCAGATGAAGAAATTGAAACTATTTCTAGTCATATGAAAAGATGCTCCAAGTCATTATTAATCAGAGAAATGCAAATTAAGACAACTCTAAGATACCACTACACACCTGTCAGATTGGCTAAGATGACAGGAAAAAATAATGATGATTGTTGGAGGGGATGTGGGAAAACTGGGACATTGATGCATTGTTGGTGGAGTTGTGAACGAATCCAACCATTTTGGAGAGTAGTTTGGAACTATGCTCAAAAAGTTATCAAACTGTGCATACCCTTTGATCCAGCAGTGTTACTACTGGGATTATATCCCAAAGAGATTATAAAGAAGGGAAAGGGACCTGTATGTGCACGAATGTTTGTGGCAGCCCTTTTTGTAGTGGCTAGAAACTGGAAACTGAATGGATGTCCATCAGTTGGAGAATGGCTGAATAAATTGTGGTATATGAAAATTATGGAATATTACTGTTCTGTAAGAAATGACCAACAGGATGATTTCAGAAAGGCCTGGAGAGACTTACACGAACTGATGCTGAGTGAAATGAGCAGGACCAGGAGATCATTATATACTTCAACAACAATACTATATGATGACCAGTTCTGATGGACCTGGCCATCCTCAGCAACGAGATCAACCAAATCATTTCTAATGGAGCAGTAATGAACTGAACTAGCTATGCCCAGAAAAAGAACTCTGGGAGATGACTAAAAACCATTACATTGAATTCTCAATCCCTATATATATATATATATATATATGCCCACCTGCATTTTTGATTTCCTTCACAGGCTAATTGTACAATATTTCAGAGTCTGATTCTTTTTGTACAGCAAAATAACGGTTTGGTCATGTATACTTATCGTGTATCTAATTTATATTTTAATATATTTAACATCTACTGGTCATCCCCATCTAGGGGAGGGGTGGGGGTAAGAGGTGAAAAATTGGAACAAGAGGTTTGGCAATTGTTAGTGCTGTAAAGTTACCCATGCATATAACCTGTAAATAAAAGGCTATTTAAAAAAATAAAAAAAAAAAAAAAAAAGAAAAAAAAAAGTTATCAAACTGTGCATACCCTTTGATCCAGCAGTGTTACTACTGGGATTATATCCCAAAGAGATTATAAAGAAGGGAAAGGGACCTGTATGTGCACGAATGTTTGTGGCAGCCCTTTTTGTAGTGGCTAGAAACTGGAAACTGAATGGATGTCCATCAGTTGGAGAATGGCTGAATAAATTGTGGTATATGAAAATTATGGAATATTACTGTTCTGTAAGAAATGACCAACAGGATGATTTCAGAAAGGCCTGGAGAGACTTACACGAACTGATGCTGAGTGAAATGAGCAGGACCAGGAGATCATTATATACTTCAACAACAATACTATATGATGACCAGTTCTGATGGACCTGGCCATCCTCAGCAACGAGATCAACCAAATCATTTCTAATGGAGCAGTAATGAACTGAACTAGCTATGCCCAGAAAAAGAACTCTGGGAGATGACTAAAAACCATTACATTGAATTCTCAATCCCTATATATATATATATATATATATGCCCACCTGCATTTTTGATTTCCTTCACAGGCTAATTGTACAATATTTCAGAGTCTGATTCTTTTTGTACAGCAAAATAACGGTTTGGTCATGTATACTTATCGTGTATCTAATTTATATTTTAATATATTTAACATCTACTGGTCATCCTGCCATCTAGGGGAGGGGTGGGGGTAAGAGGTGAAAAATTGGAACAAGAGGTTTGGCAATTGTTAGTGCTGTAAAGTTACCCATGCATATAACCTGTAAATAAAAGGCTATTTAAAAAAATAAAAAAATAAAAAAAAATAAGCTAAAGGGAGGAAATGGCACTCTATATCTCTGCCAAGAAAACTCCAAAATGGTTTCACAAAAAGTTGGATGCAATTAAAATGACTGAACAAAAATAAAAATGATGGAGATGTAAAAATAAAAATAATATGAATAATAAAATAAAAATGTGAAAAAGTTTAAAAAAAGAAAATTATGCATGTTTTGAAAATTTAAAAAACTACAATAATAATAATTTGGATTAATATTCATTAGGGATATTGGTTTATAATTCTCTTTCTCTTTTGACTCTTTCTGGTTCAGGTATTATCAGCACCATATTATTTCAATAAAAGGAATTTGGTAGGAGTCCTTTGCCTATTTTTTCAAATATACTATTGAAATTATATGTTCTTTAATTGTTTAGTAGAATTTGCTTGTGAACCCATCTGGTCTCAGAGATTTTTTTTCCTCAGGAAGTTCATTGATGGCTTGTTCAATTTATTTTTCTAAGATTGGATTAAGTATTTTTGTTTCTGCTGTTAATCTAAATTATTTATATTTTTGTCAGTAGTAATCCATTCGATTTAGCTTTTCACATTTATTGTCATAACATTGGGAAAAATACCTCTTAACAATTGTCTTAATTTACTCTTCACTGGTGATGATCTATTTTTTAAAAAATAAAATCAGCATCTGCTTTAAATAATTTAATTATTAGAAGTCTGCTTTAAATAATTTAATAATTATTAAATTGTTATTTAACAATCTCTCCCCCCCCAGTTTTATTAATCTCTCCTTTGATTTTTCAGGATTTCCAATTTGGTGATTAATTGGAAATTTTTAACTTAATCTTTGGGGATTTTTTGGGGTTTTTTTTTTGTTTTTTTTTGTTTTTTTTTAGTTTTTTAGTTTTTTTTTATTGCATGGCTAATTCATTTATCTGCTCTTTATCCATTTTGTTAATGTAAGCAATTAGAGGTATATATTTCCTTTTAAGTACCACTTTGGCTACTTTAGCTTTATAATTTTTGGTATGTTATCTCGTCATCATTTTATTTCATGAAATTATCATTTTTTTCTATGACTTTGACCTGGTTGTTTTTTTTTTAGGATTGGATTATTTAATTTCTAATTAATTTTAATCTTTCTTGGACTTAATTTGGAGAATTTTATTGAACATCTTGTAAATTTTTTTTTGCCTCTTCACTTAGCTTCTGTATTTTTGAAGAAATTGAATGAGTTACAGGAGAAAAGAGATAATAAAACTATACTATTGGGGAACCTCAACTTTCCCCTCCCCGAAATGGATAAATCTAACCAAAAAATAAGCAAGAAAGAAGTCAAGGAGGTGAATAAAATCTGGAAAAGTTAGATATGATAGATCTTTGGAGAGAACTGAATGGAAATAGAAAGGAATATATCTTTTTCTCAGCAGTATATGGCACCTACATAAAAACTGATCAAATGCAGAAAAGCAGAAAAACAGTACAGTCAAGCTTTTGTTGTTTTTGCTATTTTTATCTGACTTTTTTTTTTTTTTTTAAATATGACTTGTGTTTTCAATATGAGGATTAGGCTCTGTTCTTGTTTTTTGTGCTAGGGCTGTGGGTTTTACTGGTTACTTTCACTGGAGTCCAGGGATTAGTTGTTTGCTTTCTCTGGGGCTGAGACTTCCTCTTATTTGTAGTGGAGGTGTAGGGGTCTTCCATTGGCTTTTGCTGAGTCTGAGATTTTGTTGATGGCTTGCACAAGAGGTGGGCCTTACTGCTAGCGTTTCCAGTGGCTGGTCCTGGAGGCAGGCTCTTGTTGCTGGTCTTCCCCAGGTGTGGGGCTCCATTGATGGGTTACTAAGGAAACAGTCTCTCTACAATCATGCCCTGGAGGCGTAATTTTGTTGCTAATCTACCCGGGGTGGACCCCTGCTGCTGAGTTGCTATGGATTTAAGGTCTCTTCTAGTAAGCCCCAGGAGCAAAGTCTTGATTTGGGCCTCCCAGGGGCAGGACTTTACTGTTGGTCTGCCGTGGAGGAGAGCCCTGTTAGTGATGTGGCCTTTGAGATGGGGCCTTGCTAATATGCACAGATTGCTCACTTACCTAGGAGGCTGCTGGTTTGCAGAAGGATGGGCCATACTTTTGGATTGCTCCAGGCTTTGAGGCCTGCTGTGAGGTTAGTTGCTGCTTCTCTTGGATGTTACTCCCCTTTCGACCCAGTTAAGACAGACTTTTCTTGTGAAGCTGGTAAACTGCTTACATGCTCTTAAATCAGTTCTGAGGCAGTTTTCTACTTGTTCGGAGAGGAATTGGGAAGATTTCTCCAGGGTTCCTTTTTCATTCTACCATCTTGTCACCTTATCTTTTACAAGAGAGTATCTTTATTGTATTCTATTTCTTATGAAATGATATATTATTGATAGATGAACCAAATAGATGTGGTCTTCAACATTCTCTGCTCTTCACAGTTTAATAATCCCATGAAAAGGTTATTCTAGAATTATTTTCTCTTAGTGAACCTGTTGCTAGGTTGTCTTAACTGAAATCAGAATCTTTCCATTGCAGAATCTAATTAACTTTTTTAAATATAGGTATAGTATATACCCATTTTAAGCTCTCTGGCACTACCTACATACACCCCAATTCTTCACAGATCATTAATAGTGATTTAAGATGTACAGCTTGAATTAGGCAAGGCACTTTGAAGTCATTGTAATGGGGTACAAGATTTTCTACCTTTTCTTATTTTGTGTTAAATATATCTTTTACCCATTTAGTTTCACACTTTCTATTTTGGAAATCATTCTTTCTGAAAGAGAAGAAAGAAGCAAAAAATAAGAGTCATTGGTTCTTACTTTTTGTTTTTCATGTTAATATAATTCCCACTTATTTGAAATGGTGAGCCTTTCCCTTCATTATTCTTCTTGTCCCCAAGAAAATCTTCTTTATTATCCTTCCCATTTTTTCTTAAACCTCAGCTTTTACTGAAGGATAGCCTAATTGCCACTCTTTTTGTTTTTACACAAAGTATATTTATCCAGAATCTTCATTTGAAGCAACACCAGTCTCTTTAGGGTTCCTTAAAACAGGAAGGATCAGCATTTCTTGCACAACAAAAATATTATGATAGGATATTCCTCTACCATTGAAAGAAAATGTATTTAGGATGTTGGAGATTTCGTATTTCAATTATTATAACTTTTCTCTAGTAAATGTAGACAGATGAGGAGGCAGAGCTAAGATGGCAGAGAAAAGGCTGTGTTCTCTCCCAAACTGCTCTAAATTTCTTTTAATAATGACTCTAAACAAATTGTAGAACATTAGAAGACACAAAAAGCCAGAGCAGAACAATTTTTCAGTAAATATAGACAGCTGTTGGCTATTCAAAATTCTGCTGTTCTCCCTCTACAATTTCAGTATAATCTTACCCAGAAGAGAGATTATCCCATGTTGGCAACAGTGTGGGGAAGAATGATTCAATGGGATTTTTTTTAGAAAATAAGAATTGACAACTGAAATGAAACAAAGCAACAGGAAAGTCCTCAATGAAGAAATTATGTGAGTCATTTCTCTAGTCTAGTTTTTTTTCCTTAGTGTTCTCTTCAGATTACAGTTTGAGTATTTCATTAGTAATTCCAAGTCTCATAACTACACTGACAAAAACTATCCATTTACTTATATATGAAGGATACTAAAGTATAAGTACTTTTAAAATATTGCTTAAGGATGCTAAATAGTCATGTAGACTATAAAAACGTATTTTGGAGGTTCCTTTTTTTAAACTACTCTTGAACATTTTTGGATTTGTAGGTTGTGGGGAGCACCTTGTACGTACCATACTGGCCAGAGAATGTTCACATGCTCTGCAAGCTGAAGATGCCCATCAAGCTTTGCTAGAAACTATGCAAAACAAGTTCATCAGTGAGTACAAATTTAATAAAATTGTTTACTCTTGAGATATAGCAAATCCTTTGTGTGAAATTTCCAAAAGTGCTATACATTTTATATGATGGCATATATATAAACAATATAGTTTATATCAAACTAGGAGGAGGAGGAAGGAAGAAAAATTTAGAACTCAAAATCTTGTAAAAATGAATGATAAACATTTTCTTGACATGTAACGGGGGAAAAATACAATACTATTTAAAAAAAAAGAAAATTGGAAAGAGCATTATGGTAATGGCCATATTTGAACAATGTAGATTATTCTCTCGAGTTCTATGAAACATTTTTTTTTTTGTCTTCTCTCTTTCATCCCATATTTTGTGTTTCTGAATTTATCTCCAAAGGCCTTAATTATTTCTTCCACACTTAGAGATCTCTCTACTTTACACTTTTCTTGGCTCTTTTGGCCCTCTTTTTTCCCCAACCTGCTAGACACTATGTCTAATAGAGTGGCATTGCAGTAAAATGTTTTGCCACTAGGTGTCATAAACCAGCATAGGGTAAATCCTGAAGGAAAATTCATAGAATCATTGAATTTTATACTTCTGTAGTTGGAAGGCATCTTAGAGTTCATATAGCCACATTCCTGCCTCTTTCTGCATTTTACACATTAAGAAACTGGATCTGGTAGAAGCTTACCTTTTCAACCTTATCTCACAATATTACTATTCTTTTATAAATTATATTCTGTAGCTTTCCTGCTTCTATATTTGTTTTTCTTCTTCCCTAAGCTGGGATGCTCTCTCTATTCCCTATCACTATCTGTTGACCTCCTACTTATTCTTAGATTTTCTACCCACCCTTTTGGTAATATTCTAATATATTAACTTTCCCCATATTCATTTAAAGAAAATTTTTTTACTTATTTTATGGTCATTTATGGCTTATTATAGGCAATAATCACCTAGTAACTAACTAGGTTTATAGATTTAATTAAGATGGGTAATCTTTGGAGAGTAGATACAAGCTGTGGCCAAGGTCATATGCAAAGCTTTTGTAGTTCAATGGAACATGACACATCTTGCACTTTTGTTTTTGAGAACCTAGGGTCCCTTGAATTTTATTATAAATGGGATACATGAGTTGATTAGAATTAGGTAACACATTTTATCCAAGGTTGCCATATTTAAAGGGCACTTTAAATCTTTAGCAGCCATTGTGTCCCATGGTTTTGGCTCCATGTTTTATGGTGGTTGATGAATCTGGAGCAACTTACCTGCAAAAACATCATTGGGTCATGTATTCCTGGTTCCAGGGACATGTAAATCCAACAAAGGAGATCTCTGTCCACCTACCTAATTCTCTTTTCCACTGTATGTCTTAGATTTCCATCTCTCCTTCTTGGATTGATAATGGTTAAGGATTATCCAAGTATCAAAGGATCAGGACACACTGACAAAGCATCGAGGTGTCAGGAGTGAGTGTTTATAATACCATCATTGGCTCTGGCTAAATTCTCCTGATAAATTTCTATTTTTAACTCTGCTTATCACCCCTTTTTGTGTGCAAGCTTCTTCAAAATAGTTACCATTTCCTTTGCCTTTATTAAAAATTTTGTTGAATTGAAATATTTATCTTTGAATTCTCCCTAGACCTCCCCCAGCTGTTATCATAGTGCTTTTCACTTTGTAGGTACTCAATAAATATTGGATATTATAATTGTCCAGTGTTACATTATCAGGTACCTGTTATATTCAAGGTATTGTGTTGTGGACTAAAGGAAAGAGTGAAAATGACAGTTTCAATTCTCAAACTGTTTATATAATTTATCAGATTAATTTACAAAATCTACAAATAACTACAATATTAGTTAGAAAATAATTCAGTACTTGGTGGAGGTCAAAGAGTGGTTTGAGAAATTGACAGAGAAAGAACCATGTCTGGGTGAGAAAAAGCATCAAAGAATACATCATGATAGAAGGGATGCCTAGGATAAACCTTAAAGAACATGAAGGACTGCTTCTGACTTTGAAACTGAGAATTATAGGACAATTTGAAAGGGGGCAAGAGGGAGATGTAAAGCTTAATATGGCATAATAAAATAGTTAAAAGACCTGGGTTTTCCTTCTAACTTTATCAATTACTTGCTTATATTACTCTGGGTAAAGCATTCATCTCTCTGTTCTTAGTTTTCTTGTCTATAAAATGATAGATCAGATAATTCCAATGCTGAAATTTGTGATACCTAAAATACCTTTCTAACACTAAAATTCTGTAATTTCATTGAAATTAGAGTTCCTATGTCTGCATTAGAATATTTTTATGAATCTAATTGTGTGGTTTAGCTAATGATTATTTTTAAACAAGTTAGTTCTTTAGGGCAATGATGCCCTATGATGAATTCTAGATGAATGCCCTACAATGATGAATTCTAGAAATGCTCAGTGTAGAAAATATTAAGCTTTGTCTCGCTGTTATTAAAGTGACCATTAAAATCATTTTAAAATCAGTTACAATTTTAAATCATTGCAGTTGAAATAATATTTTGGTGGTTAATTTTTAATTATATAGCAAGTTTGTGGTGAAAAACTAGTTTGCTAATTAGAAGTTGCCTTTTAGTATTGACAAAATACTTTAAATCAAAAACACAATTTATCTCTTTAACATCTGCAAACATGGAAAAATAACAGATTTAGAAGTTTAGTATAATTCTAACATTATTACCTTTGTTCTTATTTTCATTTTTATATTTCATAATAAGATACAGTTATTATTATGACTTATTTTTATATTTTGCAACATTTCATTTTAGCTTTGAAAAACGATCTTTCTGGTGCAAAATTAATTTATTTTTCTATGTTAATAAAATTCTTGACACTTAAATTTTTTTATTGTTAAATGACAAGAGAAAGGAAGACTACATGATCCTCTGATATATTAAAATTCCATTTCATATGAATTTAAAACTTTTGATGTGATTAAATCAAATAGAGTGAAATATTTGATGCTGGAAATTTGAAAGACATTTTGAACTTCAAAACTCTTTTGCTCTTGGTTGTGTTAATAATATGCAGAGATCCAAAGCTTTGGATTGATTTAATATAGGAAGCATAAAAGAGAATAACCAATTCATGTTGTTTTTTTTTTAACCACTGTTCATGTTAGCATACCAAACCCATAAAAAAAGAATTGTAAAAATAGTTCCTTAATAATACTTCATGGTAACCAGCTGATTATAGACTGAATGCTCAGTTAAGTAGGGAAAGGAAAGAAATAGACTTCCTTTATAGTTATATGTGTGTTTTTTAATGACTACAAGGAAAGAAATGCTCCTATAATAATTCAAATGGGATTCTTACTATTCATGGTTGTTTTTGAAAAAAAAAAAACTAGTTTCATGAATAATTCAATTTTAGTGCTAACTGTTGTCGAATATGTGGTTTATGAAATTCCAAGGGGTATGATCTCTTCCTGTGTAATCTATACCCTTTTACTTGCTACCAAATGTAATACAACTTTTGTAAAACTGATTTACAAAAATATGCCTATGAAGCTGATTTGTAATATTTTTTTTCCTCTTGGTTGTTTGAATTTCCTCCATACTTTATTCACATTATTAGCAAATCATTATGTGGTTATTGTCATTTCGTGTTTCCATGTATTATATACAATAATGGCTAATATTCAAAGATTAGAGAAATTGTTAGTTATCATATTGTGATACAAAATGCCTTTCTTAGCTTGATCTTTTATAGAAAAATGCTTATAATAACTATTAATGCTATTAAGGAAGATTATTTTGCTGATTTTAAGTGGTTCCATTGACATAGTGTCAAGTTCAAAGGAGCCACAAATGACATAGCTTGAAGTCAATTGCACCCTTGTTGCTAGTAATTTTCTGCCAACTGGCAGCCAGACACTGGAGAAGATGTATTTAATTAGCAAAGTTTTCCCTTTAATGGTTAAACTCTTAACTGGAGCTCTAATAAGATCATGGACATCAGGTTTTCTAGGTGAGACAAGAAAAAAATTCATATTTTTACTCTAATTTGCATTTACTGATTATATTTCATGAATCTTTTCCCAATCCTTAATATGTTTTAAATACCTTTTATTTATATATAATAAAACTACCTGGACTTTTTTTTTTTCATTTTTAAAGAACTATTCCCATGTCTTCTATACATTTGCCTTTTTTAGACAGTTTTTAAAGTTTCATTCCATATGATCGTCCTCTGAGCAAAGGAGCATTGAAAGGATTTTCCTGTGTATAGTTTGTGCTTTATAATCTAAAATTATTTAAAATAAATTTTTCACTAGAAATGACACAAGCATTTCTTTTATATTTTTCAGTTAATCAGCTATAATTTTTGAAAAGGTACAAAAGTTTAGTTCTAGCATAGAGGGTTATTCAGTTTGAATACCTTGACCAGCAGGCTAGAATATGTTTAGTGGTTATTTTATGAAGATTATATTTCTCAAATATACTGTTCAGATTTAATTTTTTAAAAATCAGAATGTAAATAAAGGAAAAAGTCTTTGATGCAAACACAGATACAAATGTAATATGTTGACTAGTGGCTATTTTAGAAATTAATGTAATAATTATATGTGTATTTAATTTACAGGTTGCCATGAAATTCACAAAATTTCTTTAACTCAGTCTTCTTTTTTTATTTTTTTTAAAAGGAATTATTAGTTAAACTGCAAAAAACAAATAACAAACAAAAACTCAATGGCTTCTGAGTTCTTTAGTAAGTTTAAAAGCAATTTTATGTCTTAGAATATAAATGCCTTGTGAGTAGATACTATTCCATTCATTATATTTGTTATTCCAGCTCCTAACATGGTGCCTGGCACAAACCAGATCCTTAAGGAATACCCATTGATTGATTGATGGCAGAGAATGGCCTAGTGGAAAGAGCAGTGAATTTGTAGTCAGAAGACGTGGGGTCAAGTCTCTGATTCACTGTCTGCTAGTCTTGAATAGTTTACTTCTCTCTGGGCTCAAATTTTTCCGTCTTTACAATTCAGTAAGGAAGTTGGGCTAGATGATCTCCAGAACCTCTCCTTGCTCTAAATTCTCTGGCCTGTGAACAGTAACTAAATTCTCTAAATCCTCTGGTCCTGTGAACACAAACTAAGAAGCCAGAAGGATGGGTGATCAAAAGGAAATTAGTGCCCTGGAGAGTAGTTTAAATTAAAAGAGAAGTGTGATGATTGGGGCTGTGGAAAGTGTTTTTAAAATGCAATACATTGTTTTTATTTAGGTTGGGATATTTTTGAGTACTATATTCATAAAGTACCAGAACCTGTTGAAACTTAGTAAATACCAAAACAGTTTGAGTTTCACTAACATTGAACATACATTATCAGGACCAGAAGATTACACATAAAAAATATGAACTTTGAATATACTTATAATAACCACAGTAATGATAACAGTAATAGCTACTATTTGTATATGTCTAGTATGTGCCAGCCATTATGCTAATTACTGCACAAATATTATCTCTACATTTTACAGTTGAGGAAACTGAGGCAAACAGAAGTAAAGTCCAAAGTCAAACAACTAAGACTATCTGAGGCCAGATTTGAATTGAGATTTTCTTGAATCCAGGTCCACCAGTCTTAACTGCTGCATCACCAAGCTGCCTATGTTATGGTTGATTCAGATTTTCATTACATACAGAAAAGACTGAATAAATTAGATCAACATATTGCAGGGAACATGAAACACTTTTTTCCCTTCCTAAAACAACAAAACAAAACACTGCCAAAAGCTTTGGGGTAGTGTTAAATTACATAGAATTGATCAGGACCAGCCTAGAAAGACTAACTTAACAAGAAAATGGAAATAGGTAGTGAGCAGATAGGACTTTTCCATATTAAATCCATGAACAGCTGAGTTTGGTCCTCTTTAAAACATCTTTGCTTCCTGTTTACATAGGAATTCTAGCCTTCTCTTAAAGCCTTGGAAATCCCTTCCAACTATGGAAAACCTGAACACTTAGAGCTCAGTAAGCAGCAGGGGATGATTGTACTAATAGCAGATGTGCTGTCTTTCACCAGGCATTTTAGGATCACAAATGAGAATGACAAGCCAAGATTCTACTAAATGTTGAAGATTAGAAAGAATTTGATAATATTGATTGGAAGGATCACTATCATAGCATGTATAGAAACCCTGCAAATATTTTTATCTTATTTTCTTAAAAGTTCTTTACTAATTTCTTAAAATTTAGCCATAGCAACAACATCCAGAAACAGCCTATATTTTAAATAACTTTTTTATTGACAGAACATATGCATAGGTAATTTTTTACAACATTATCCCTTGCACTCACTTCTGTTCCAACTTTTCACTTCCCTCCCTCCACCTCCCTCCCCCTAGATGCAGGCAGCCTTATATATGTTAAATATGTTATAGTATATCCTAGATACAATATGTGTGCAGAACTGAACAGTTCTCTTGTTGCACAAAAAGAGTTGGATTCAGAAGATAAAAATAACCTGGGAAGAAAAACAAAAATGCAAGTAGTCCATACTCTTTTCCCAGTGTTCCTTCTCTGGCTGTAGCTAATTCTGTCCATCATTGATCAAATAGAACTGAATTAGATCTTCTCTTTATTGAAGATATTGTTGTTGAAGTGTATAATGATCTCCTGGTTCTGCTCATTTCACTCGGCATCAGTTCATGTAAGTTTTTCCAAGCCTCTCTGTATTTATCCTGCTGGTCATTTTTTACAGAACAATAATATCTCATAAGATTCATATACCACAATTTACCCAACCATTCTCCAATTGATGGGTATCCATTCGTTTTCCAGAGAAACAGCCTATTTTATAGTGAAGATTTATTGGTACTGTGAAAACTGGGAATTGTTAGGGTATTAACAACAGGAATATTATTATTTATTTTAAAGAATGGTTATGGAGCATTATGAAGAAATGAAAGCTACACAAAGAATGTGTTTCATCCTATACTGTTGGAATCTTTACAAAGTGTTAAGCCATTGTGATTGATTTGATCTTAGAGAGAGATATTTTGGGCCAGAACTTGAAACAAGATACTAAGTGGAACTGATGGAACAGTGCTTGTGTTCATACCTTTAGAGAGCTCATAAGTATTTAAGTACTCAATGGAGTTCACAGTTTGGGAGATTCAGAGTCTAGAAAGAGATATCTGAATTCACACCTTCCTTAGGGCCAAAGACCATGCTGGGAGATATCCCACAATCCCACTCTCGGAGAGGTAGCATAAATAGAGCACTCTGGGAGATACAGAGGGGACTCGCCTCAGTTGGAGATTGAGAAGCCATGAGTCGGAGTTGAGCTGGAGGCTGAAGAAAGCAGAGGCAGAAGCCAAGGACAAAGCTGCAAGATCTCTTGGAGCCAGGCAGAGAGATAGGCCTCAACTAACCGGGCTAATTTGGAAGGAGAAATAAACGTTTGCATTTTTACCAGCTGGCTGCAATTTTGGAGTAATTATTTATTTCAACTGAGACTAAGGCTGCCTCCAGAAAACCTCCATACTATACAAAAAGGAAAAATGTATTTTTGTTTCCACGTTAACAATTTTTTTCCCCTAAGGGAACTGAGTAAGTGATCAGAAAGTTTTTTTGTTTGCTCTTCTACTTTATGAGCCTGTAGAAAAACCACTAATATTAATTATAGTAAATTCAAAGCATTTAATTATAATGTTGTAAAAAGTAAAGAAAAATTAAATCATATGAAGTTAAGGGAGAATAAATTATTACTGTACATTGACTGATTAGGTTTGAGTAGTAATTATGCTCTAATGGGTAGATACGGTTGGAATAAATAAATATATAATTAGGACACTATTTTCATATACACACACACAAATGTAAATATTGTAAATATCCAGATAGTTATCATAGTTACCAAATCATGCCATGCCTGCCATGATAAAATTCTCCATAAATTCTTTTTCTTCAATATTTTATTTTCCCTAGTTACATATAAAACAATTTTTTGCATTTGTTTTTAAAACTTTGAGTTCAAAATTCTCTCCCTTCCCCCTCATTGCTTTCTCACCCCCACCACAATGAGAAGGCACATGTGAAGTTATGCAGAACATTTCCATAAAAGTCATGTGAAAGAAAGCATAAGACTTTCCTTTCTTCCCCTAAGAAACCCCCTCCAAAATAAAATTTTTTAAAAATTATTCTTCAATCTGTATTCAGATACAATCAGTTCCTTTTCTGGATATGAATGTCATTTTTCATTATAAGTCCTTCAGAGAATAATCTTGGATTATTTTATTGTTGAGAATAGGAAAGTCATTTAGCATCCGGGAACATTGCTATTACTCTGTATACAGTACATTTCACTTTGCATGAGCTCATGGAGGATTTTCCAGTTTTTTCTGAGGACACACTATAACATTTCTCTGACCTTTTTTCTCTATTCATATAGCTACCACCTAAGTTCAGTCCTTCATCATCTCTTTCCTTGATTATTACATTGGCCTCCTAATTGATCTTCCTTAATTAAATTTCTTCCTCCTTAAATGTCTCTCTATACCAGTTCATCATATGTACTATTATTTTGACATTCAAGTCCTTTCATAACCTAGCATCCTTCTGTCCTTTCAGTTTTCTTACACCTAATTCCCTGACACATAAATTTTGATTCAGTGTAACACTAGATTCCTTGCTATTCCACAAACATGATATGCCATCTATCAGCTTCCAGGCAGTTTCTTTGCTTGTCCCCTATCCCTGGAATGTTCTCCCTCCTCAACTTTACCTATTGACTTTTCTAGCTTTCTTTAAATTCCACCTAAATTCCCATATATTACAGAAAGTTTTTTCCTATTTATATATTACACATATTTGTTGGTTTCTTCCATTGGATGTGAGATCTTTGAGGGGCAGAGTCTTATCTTTTGCCTCTTTTTGTATACCTAGCACTTAAGGATGCCAGTGCAATAGTTAAGGAAAGAGATGTCAGAGGAAAGCTTGGCATAAGTAGGTGCTTAATAAACTTTTATTGTCTATTTTGTTCTTATTGTTGTTTAGTCATTTCAGTTATATCTGACTCTTAATGACCCCACTGGGGTTTTTCTTGGCAAAGATTCTAGAATAGTTTGCCGTTTCCTTCTCCAACTTATCTAATAGGTGGGGAAACTAAGGCAAACAGGGTTAAGTAAGTGGCCCAAGGTCATACAGTTAGTAAGTGTTTGAAGTTGCATTTGAACTCTGATCTTGCTGACTCCAGACCCAGCACTCTGTCCACTATTGGTGTCTAGCTGCTTGACTATTACCAAAGTGATTTTCCTTAAATAAAAATTTGACCATGTCACTTCCTTAATTAATAAACCCCAGTCATTTCCTGTTCACTCAATAATAAAAAAAATAAAATAAAATAATAATTAATAATTAATATTTATTAACCCTTCACTACTTGTCCCCAATCTATTTTTCTAGGTTTGTTGTATATCATTTCCCTTCTTACATTCTTCCGTTCACCTAAACGGACCTCTATGTTCTGCCCATAGTTTCTCTTTCCTCCCATCTCTGATCACTTTGCTTTTGCAATGGCCACCCTCCATTCTTGGAAATGTGTTCTGTCCTCACTTCTTTCTTAAATAATTTTTCTCCTCCACCAACACTGAGATGAAGCACCAGATACATGAAACCTTTACTGATTCCTCGGAATCTGCTTGTGCTATGTCTCTCAAACTATCCTATAAGCGGTGCTTTATCTCAGTCTTGAAGGAAGAAAAAAATGTTCCTATTTTCTTCTTTCCCTCATCCCCATTAGAAGATACGCTCTTTGAATCATTTCTCTCACCTAGCATTAGTGCCTGGTAAATAGCAAGTGTCCAAATGAGTATTGGTTGGTTGATTGGGTTTTGTTGTTGTTGTTAGTATATTTTACATAGCATTAATGCCTAGCACAAAAACAGGTAATTAATGAATGATATTGATTTTGTGATTTGATATTTTATGAACTTTTGCTATTTCAAGTTAAGAACATTACTTAAAATATGTTTAAAAATTAAAATTTGCATTCCTGGAAAAATTAAAGATTTTTCTTTTAAATGTTTGATATTAAGTGCTAGATAATTCGGAGAAGTTCTTCCTACCTAAAGTGCATATAATTTGGAAAATTTTACATTTCATTTTGATCCTTGAAACTCAGTCTTTAACTTTGTAAGTTTGTGTCCCATACAAACTCACTAAAATATAGACACAACAACATATTAATGAGACAAGAATCATAAGGAAAATGTTGAACTATAGACTTCCATTAAGTTCACATTTTATGTTCACAAAATGCTCTGAAGACCATGAAATCTACCTTTTTTTTCCCCCTCTGAGATCTGGGATTACTTGGCAGAAAAATTAAATAGCCAAGAGGCTTAGGAGTCCTTGGACAGCTCCCGGCTTCATTGGTAAGAAGTCAATATTTCTTCTTTTTTTCATTCAAGAATTTGATGAATAAATTTAACTGTGAACCTGGAAATTCTGAATTATTGGCACCTCTGTTATCCCTTTAGGATATTCACTGTCAAAACAGTGTTGTTCAATGAAATATCTTGCTTTTGTTAAAAAATTACCCCAGATATGCTTGTTTTTTTCCCCTGCCTTTTAAAAATTATTTTGATAGGTACTCTTTATAACTTTAATCGTTTCCTTCTTTACATAATATATTAAAGGCTTTTTTTTACTGGTAGAGACCTTTATAGGTTATAAGAGGATTGTTTTCCTTTGTATAAAATGTGTAGTAGAAATTGAATGGTTTTTACTTTGATTGAAAAAAAAAAGCTTTTAAATAAGCTGATGCAGTTGGTCCCTAAGAACTGTAGCAAGGGGCTTAAGTTTTAGAACCATTTTTGCCCATTTCAGTGATAACAAGGTCCTTTACTTTGATAATTATATTTTTTCTTCCCTGTTTCTCTATATAAAATATATCTGATTTTTATGAATTTCTGAAAATATATAGTGGATTCACTATCTATTTCACAATTTAGTACATGCATAGTCTCAGCAGTTGTAAATTTTTTTCATACAACTTTGAAAAAAATCATAATTTATTTCAGTAAATTTGCAAAAGTTATAGGACAGCTATTCTTGGGTCTGCTATTTATAATCTTATTACTTTGGACAGGCTAATTACTTGGAACCTTTTACTTCATCTATAAATGGGAATAATATTTGTAGTATATATTTTGTAGAGTTGTAGCTCTAAGCTATGTAAATAGCTAAGTAAGATAATAAAAGCATATATATTTTTGTTTTTCTTGATGGAATTTTTGACTTTTTAAAAAGGATATATTAGGTTAGTTAAAATTTATGACTTTATACATTTGTTAGTGGCCATTTATTAAAGTAGTAAAAAAAATTATTTTTCAAATACAAAAAGCTATAGTTTAAAATGGTTTTGGTGCCAAGGATTTCCCTTTGAATGACCAACCCACTTCTCACACATTTGCCCTCCCCTCACAGATTCTGCCCTTTTTTTTCATTTTATTTACCTGAGTAACAGGTGTTTTCCATAACATGTAATCCAGAGATTCATTTATTTACATTTTATCCTCATATTCTCATTTAGTATGGTTATGGACACAAAATTGAATGTGGTCATGGATGCCCAAATTATAGATTTAGCTGTGGTTGAATCGCCAGTTTCACTCTATATTATGTGCATTTTCATTTTTCCCCTGTTCTCACCATCTTTTTTTTAGAGCTGCTTATGTTGAACTGCCACTACTATCATTATGACTCAGCCTTTGAAAAAATAATTATTGCAATAGCTCTCTTTAGATAATCTGTTGCATTCAGTTACCCCTGTTCCTTTTTTTCTTGATTAGATCTCATAAAGTATTTGAATGTTGATGGTTATGATGTTTTGTTACTATTTCCTTCCTCATATCTTCACTATGATAACTTAATTTTGAAATTCTTGGCACATTTTGTATAATCATTTTGTATATTGGGCTGTTTCTTAGAAGATCCTCATAGTTAGCTTAGTGTTTCTTTTTAATTTAATTTATCAGCATATTAAGAGTATACCTGTGCTTGAGTCATTTAGGCATGTGTACAACGTAATAAAAATGCATGATTGAGTTAAACAGGGAAACTAAAATCCCACAAAGAGGAAAAAAGAAACCTGGAGGTTCTGTATTTAGTAGGAAATGAGAGGCCAAAAAAATAGATCTTGTACAGTACCTCGAGGTTAACAAAGTAAAGTCTTGTTAGATTAGGACAGGGAGAGAATTCCAGAGATCAACAAGGTCCTGGTGGATTAGCAGTGTTCAGGAATTGGGTTCTTGGAAGGGAATTCCACAGGAAATGGCTTACCTTTGTATCTGTAAGATGCTGATAGCTGTTAGTAGTAGCACAGCCCTTGATCTTAGTTGCTACATTGTAGCAAATGAAAAGAGAGGGTCTGTAAATAGTTTGATCTACTAAAGTCTTAGGGCCACTAATCCCCAGCAGGAGTGTTAGAGTAACATCCTGGGTCTGCTCATCTTGTACCTTCGACTAGCCATATTGTTGCCATCCACCTGGCAACTGTTATATCATGATATCCTTTACATATTCTCTTCCATACTTTCCTACTACTTCACTAAAGGTGAATTAAAGCAGCTGTCCCAGGAAAGCAAGGAGGTAAATGATTGAAACAAAGACCTAGCTTATAGCTAAACATATAATTTATAGTGATTTTCTCTACTCTCCCCAGCCCAACCTCCAAAGCAGCATTGGTGGAGCTCCCAGCTCTCTACCCTACACTTTTCAGGTGACTTATTGTTCTTTTATGACATTCCTGTCCCTTGTTCATGAGGGCATTTGATTTTCATTTACTTTACTTTTACTAGTATAAAAATAGAGGAAAAGGATCCCTCTTAGAGATGGGATAAGGCAAACAAACCAAATAGCAAGCAATGTTCCCGAAAGAAACTCTAGGTAGAGACATATAAAGATATGATGGATGAACCTCCAAGAGTGAACCCAATCTGTCCTTAATTGTCATAAGAATTATAGGATATTGAAATTCACTCTTGAAGGCATATCACTAGTAACATCTTTATATATACTGTGACCCCACTGAAGGTTCTCTTAGAAGCATCTGAATGTGGTACACTTTTAAAAATATTTAAATCAGTTACTTGTTAGCAAGCAAGGGAACCAATGAGTATTTTCAAGGAAAACATTTATTTTAGAAACAGGGAAAGATATGAATGGCACTCAAACCCAAATTAAAAGCAAAAAACAAACTTAAAAGATCCACAAGTTAGTTCTAATAACCTGACTGTCTGTGATTCTCTAGCTCTATTGTATGTCTGGCTTTCATATCCCCACTTGCCAGCTACTCTTTTCTCATTTCTACTATCACTGATTCCTTACATCTGCCATTCACTCTAATTGCTGTTACTTCCAGGCATACCACTAATCCACAGTACTGTTCTTAGCAAGGCCTCTTTGCTGCGAAACCAGCAGCATAATCTGTGAACGCTTCTAATTCGTCTTCATGATCAGAAAATTAGGGGAGGGAGGATTCTGCGAATTCATTCTCTTTCAATCTCAGTGATTTCCTTCTTGATCTGACAACAAGCTTTCCAGTTGCTGCCTTTTAAAGATTTGAGGATTGACATTATCATTCTTTTACCTGCCTCCCAAGCATGGAATTTCAGAATTGTCTCCAACTTTTTGTTCACAGGTTCTTTTTTTTTTTTTTTTTTGTCTAAGCTATCGCCAAATAATTTCCCTTTTCCTCTAGTAGCAATGAGGCCTCTCCTGGGAGTCACAAGTCCTGAATGTGAGTCTTGACTCTGCTTCTTATTGGTTGGCTGATTTCAGGAAGTCCCTTCAGTGTTTTGTGTCTGACATTCTTTCTTTGAAAATTATGGGGATGATACTCGCACTGCCTATGCGCCTTTGTACATCTCTTCACATGACATTGGTAAGGAATGCATTGTAAACCTGTATCAATATATATAGGTGGAGTTACCTGATCCGTGATTTTTTTGGTATAAGAATTTTCCTTTGAAACTCCTTTGCACTTGCAGAATGAGGAACTTGTCTGCTACATTAAGGCCTTTGAAATTTACCTAAGGTACTACCCACAGTCACATAAGCAGCAAATATCTAGACAATACTTGAACTCAGTTCTGTCTGTCTCTGAAGCCACTATCTCATGCTGCTACCTTTTAAAGATGCTTCTTCCCACATGACTAGATAAAGATTTCAGAGTTCATGAACATGGAAGTGGAACACTTTTAAGTGAAGGCAAGAACAACAGTTTTTTATTTGTCTGTGGCTGAGGTGGATTTGAGAAAGGCTCAAGTCTCACCACTGATGTTAATTGCCTCTGTAACCTTGGCTAGGCACTTAACTTCCCTAGGTCTCAGTTTCCTCATTTGTAAAATGGGAAGATTTAACTAGATATCCTTTAAGAGCCATTGTAGCCATGAAGATGTGGTAGGGGTGGTAGTGATAGTGGTAACAATTAATATTTACATAATATGTTTATTATGTGCTAGGCACTGTATTAACTGTTTTAAAATTATCATCTCATGATCCACATAACAGTTCTGGAAGGTAGGTGCTATTATTATCCTCATTTCATAGATGAGGAAACTGAGGCAAACAGGTGAAATCACTTACATAGAGTCTGAAGCCATATTTGAATTCAGGTCTTCCTGACTATAGGGCCTAGTACTCTGTGCACTATGGAGATGCTACCTTGCTGCTCTGCTTTGGATCATTATCTTATCAGCTTATGACCCTGTAAGGATTATAGAGTGCTTTATATCCATGATGTCATTTGATCCTCACAACTACAATCCAGATATTATCATCCTTTTTTTTGCAGTGAAAAAATTAAGGATAAGAGAGTTTTAACAACTCATTCAAGTTCTCATAACCATTAAGCAGCAAACTTGGGATGTGAATTGTAGTATCTCTGAATCCAGGCCCAGAATCTTTTCTACTATTCTTCAGGCTTCCATTTATTTATGAAAGACCTATTATAGGTCAGGAAGCGAGCACCAGGGATACAAAGAGAGGCAAAGAATGGTCTCTGCTCTTGAAACCCATAGTTTAATGGGGAAAGATAAAAAATAACTATATATAAATAAGATTTATTCAGGATAGTCTCAGAGAGAAGGAACTATAATAATAGGGGATTGGGAAAAGTTTCCTTTTAATGTTGGGATTTAAGTGGTACTTGAAGGAAGTCAGGGAAGCCTGAAGGCAGAGATGGGAAAGGCTTAGAAATAGAACAGAGAAAAGTCCCTAGATTTGGGAAATGAGATTTTTTTTTTTAATTTGAGGAGGAACAAGGAGGCTGGTATCACAGGATCACACAAACTATGGGGGTATGTTATAAGAAGACTGAAAAGGTGTGGAGAGAGCCAGGTTATACACAGTTATGAATGCCAAAGAATTTTCTATTTACCCTGGAGATGATAAGGAGCTGCAGGAATTTATTGAATATGGGATGAGGGGACTTGGTCAGAGCTACACTTTAGGAAGATTAGTCTGACAGATGAATGGGTTGGAGTGGGGAGAGACTTGTGGCAGGAAGAACAATCAGGATTGCAGCAACCTAAGCATTAAGAGATGAGAAAACCTGCCTTAGGATGGTGGCAATGCCAAAAGAGACACGGGCATATGCAGGAGATGTTACAAAAGTGAAATCATTGTACCATGGCAAAAGATTGGACATGGTTGTTGAGAGAAAGTGAAGTGTTGAGAATAGTATTTAAAATTTTGATCCTGGGTTATTTGGGACAGTGATGGTAACTTTAGCATTAATAGGAAGTCAGAAAGGAGGAGAATTTGGGAGTTCAGTTTTATAGATGTTGAGTTTAAGATGTCTCTGGAACATCTATTTTGAGATATCCAGTAGACATTTGGAGATGCGAGACTGTTGTTTAAGGGATAGTTTAGGGCTGGATAAATCTGATAATCAAGCATAGAGATGATTAAATCCATAGGACTGATAAGATCACCAACTAAAATAATACAGAAGAGAGGACATCTGTGCTTAAGAGGTATAGTCTGAATGAGGATCCAGTAAGAGAAATTAAGAAGGATAAGTGTGATAGGTAAGGGGTATATCGGTGTCATGGAAACATAGAGAAAAGAGAGTATTAGAGAGAAGTGATTGATAAAGTCAGAGGTTACAGAGAGGTAAAAAAAGATGAGGATTGAGAAAATGCTTTTGGATTTGACAATTAAATAACTTTTATAACTTTGAATAGAACAGTTTTGGAATTATGGCAGAAGCCAAGTTATAAAGGGTTAAGAAGAGAATAAGGCACTTATAAATTAGTTAAGTAGAACAACTGTGAGATTAGAGTCTTTGAGGGAATATCAATAGCATGCATGTTAAAATCTCTTAGTATAAGGGTAGGAGTTGAGAGAAAGATGAAATAGGCACTGAATTCATTGAAGAAAAAAGCTTGGAGCTTACCTCTGGTAACTATGGCTACCAGAATGTTGACTGGGTGGATTGGGTGAAACTCAGTGGAGGAATGATTATTGAATAACAGTGATAGAGGGTTAACCTGAAAGTAGAATGGAGAACAACTCTTCCACCACCACCAGTGACTTGGAGGGGAATGGGGGAAAGTATAGCCCATGCAACAAAAGAAAACTATGAAGATTGTGCCATCTGGAAGGAGCATGGCTTCTTATGAACAAGAAAATGAAAGGATTGGGAAAGGAAAAAATATGAATGGAAAGCAAGCTTATTGCCAGTGGAACAGGCATTAGAAGGATGTAATATCATTGAATATCATCCTGAGATTTTAAAAAATGGAAAATAGAAAAACTATAATCCCAGTATTAAGGTATAATTGAGCAAGTTGGGACAGTGTTCTGGAGATTTCCAAATGGCCATCACAAAGATAGAAAAAAATATAATCATTTATTTTGCAGAAGTTTAAAAAGAATTCCTTTATAATGGTAGTCAAAGTATGACCAAGTGATAGCAATAAGCAAGAAAAGAATATGCTGACTCTATCTGGTGACTCCACAAGTGCATAGAATGTCATTGTATAGAAGACTAACTTTCAGTTAAAGGAGTAAGAAATGCTTGAGGGAAAGTTTCCTTGTATAGGTATCTGTTCACTATAGGGCTGGTATTCCTCATGACATTTAAAGGATAAACCTAATCAAGAGATAAGTAGAGAGGGCTCTGAGGATATCAAAAAGATAAAGGATTTGTTATTAAGATCACAATTCTGGATTAACAGTAATTAGAAAGGCAGAACTTGGGTAAGGTATTTAGGAGGGACGTTCGATAAATAGAGGTAGAATTTAAATTAATAGAGAAGTTAATAGACTTAATAATTCCCAATAGCTAAGTTGCCTCCCCTTCATCTTTCTATACTGAAGCATGATTCTTTGCCTGTGATTTGGGAAATGAGGGAAAGATGGGCAAAGTTGTTCTTCCAGAGTCAATGTGGTTGCTATAAAAATATATACCAGCATTGTATATCATATAATATGTGTGTATAGTTTGTGTTATAACCACTGGAATTAATTGGGAATTTTTAAAAAATCCAGATCTGGGTTTGCTTATTTTTATAGAGAAAGCTTCTAGTGTGAAAATTTTCTACAACAATGCAGATCAGCTACCCATTGTGAGTTTACAGGTTTAGAGAATTGCCTGGGGACTAAGACAAGTTAAGGAAGGCACCCATGGTACCACTATGTGGTAAAGGCAGAGATTGATCCTAGATATGCCTGATTTCAGATGTTTGTCTCTTTATGTTTCTATTTGGGGTTTTCTTGAAAGAAATACTGGAGTAGTTTGACATTTCCTTCTCCAGCACATTTTTACAAATGAGGAAACTGAGACAAACAGGGTTAAGTGAGTTGCCAAAGTCACAGAGCTAATAACTATCTGAAGTTGGATTTGAACTCAGGAAGATTTATCTTCCTGACTCTAGGCCCTCCAGTTTATCCATTGTACCATCTAGTTGCCTCTGATTTCAAGAATTGATCTCTATTCATTTTACATGAGTAATTTTTGAGTTAACTGATAAAGAACTTATAGTCAGGGAACTAGGAGATGAATGATAAGAACATTTTCATAAATCATGGTCCTAATTTATTATTTTTCTTTTTCTTTAATTTTTTAGGCTTCATAGCCTAAATTGTACCTTTTTTTAATTGTATATTGTACCTTTTTTTATAAATTGTACCTTTTTTATTTTTCAAAATACATGCAAAGATAGTTTTCAGCATTTACTTTGCAAAATTTTGTGTTCCATATTTTTCTCCCTCACTCTCCACTTCTCCCCTTCCCTAGACAGCATATAATCCAATAAAGATTAAATATGTGCAATTCTTCTAAACAATATATTATTTTTCTTACACATTTGGATGAGTAGGAACTATTATTTTTCTCTTTTCTTCAAATTTCCTGATAAGGACTACAGTCTACTTGGGATCAGTCCTCTATGTCCATTGTAATTTTATTGAGAATGTTTATATTTGTAAGAAAAAAGTAGTATTAAAAGTTCCTGTCATTTTTTCATTATAAGTAAAGAATCTCATAAAATGAATAAACACTATTAAACATAATGGAAAGAAGGTGAAGTATTTTTTTTATAGCGACTCTATATGTGATTAAAAAATGAGATTATTTGATAAATTCATAGAAATCAAAGAAAACATTTTGCCAAGAAGAGGAAAGTAACTCTGGTTTCCTGGCTTATGCAGTATCATAAAGTTTATTATTTGTTAATACTTGTGGGTACCCTACCCATTCCAAAATTATAGGTGGATTGGTCTATTAGAGTGAAAAAAGATTATTTGTAAGAGAATGGGACTTCAATTTAGCGGAAGGTAGGTTCAAAGTATGTTGAAACCAATCAGTAGGACTCATTATAGCCAAATTAGAAGTCATCTTTATTTGCTCTTCCTTATTTCGCAGAGTCAGTCCTGGTTAAGAAACTCTATTGATTTGAATTCTACAATATTTATCAAATCTACTCCCTTTGCTTTTTATTCCAACTGCTAATATCCACATTCCCATCTTCATTATCTCTTGTTTAAATTGCAATTGCTTCCTTTGCTCTTCTTGCTTCAGATCTCTATATTGGAAGCTAGATGATGAAGTAGATAGAACATCGAATTATATATATATATATATAAAGAGAGAGAGAGAGAGAGAGAGAAAGAGAGAGAGAGAGAGAGAGAGAGAGAGAGAGAGAGAGAGAGAGAGAGTCATGAGAAATAAACAGTCTAAATTATTATTGTATCTCAAGTGATTGCAGATGACTGAACTACTATGAATTTATTCTCAAAATACAGTGTAGCCGAGTCCTTGTTTGCCACAATGAATATTCATTGTAGAATAATGACTTGATTTTGTTTTTTACAACTCATGAATTCTCTTATTTCCTGCACTCTGGTTGGAATGTTCCAGATGTCTTAGCCTTGTTATACCAAATACGATAGTTCTCTTTTCATATATCTAGTTTGAAACCATATAATTTTGAAATATTCTGTTTTAATTGTTCTATGGTTGCTCCCTCCATTTAAATTGTAGTAATTGTATAAATTGTTTTCCATGCTTTCTTCACTTTGCATTAGTTCATATAAATCTTTCCATGCTTATCTCATTTATCATTTTTACTACATAGCAATATTCCATTCCATTCATTTACCACAATGTGTTTTACTATGGGAATCTACTTTGTTTCCAATTCTGTTGATAAACAAAAAGTGCTTCTATAAAAGCTTTTTTTTGGAGGAGTTATTAAGGGGAAGTCATTGACCTCCTTAAAGTATATGCCTATGGGTGGAATCTCTAGGACGAAGAGTAATGGCATTTGATTAGTGTATCTGATCCTCTACAATCAACACTAATCATCCTCATCTTTTGTCAACTTTGCCTATGTGCTGGGTATGAAGTGAAAGTTTAGAGTTATTTAGATGTACCTTTCTTTTATTATTTATGATTTGGAGCATTTTCACATGTTGGGAATAATTTGTGATTCTCTTTGAGAAGTGTTTGTTCATATCCTTTGATCAGTTCTTGACTAAGGAATGAGTTTTGTTCTCATGTATTTCTTTTAGTTGTATATATATCTTGTATATTAAACCCTTATCAGAACATAAATTTCAACACATTTCTCATTGTTCCTGTTTAGAAATAAATTTAAAAAACAACAAGGGTTTCTCCCTACCATACATTTGTTTTCCTTCTTATCCTAAATCTCTTCATTCTGTTGAACCAAAAGCTTTTCAGTTTCATGTGTCAGAATGAATTCATCTTACCTTTGGTAATTATCCCTTTTTAAAATTAAGAATTCATTTCTCCATAATTATAAAAGGTAGAAAGACTGCTTGTTTTCTAATTTTCAAAGCTATAATCTTTAATATTCAGGCTTCATATATCTATTTTTCACTTATTGTCAAGTGTGATATAAGATTTAGTCAAAAGCAAATAAGCACCTAGTATTTGATCAGCCCCCAAATCCCAGCTGTAGGGGGCAAGAACTCACTATTTAACAAAAAACTTGGGAAAATTGTAGTCTGGAAGAAACTAAGTACAGACCAAAATCTCACATTGTATCCTTAGATAAGCTTAAAATGGGTACATGATATAGACAAAAATGATGGCATCATAAAAAAAATAGTGCACATGGATGAAGTTACCTATAAGATCTATAGATAAGGGAAAAATTCATGACCAGACAAGATATAGAGAGATTCATAGGAGATAAAGTGGTTAATTTTGATCACATTAAATTATAAAGGTTCTGCACACATACACACACAAAATGTAGCTAGAATTAGAAGAAAATTAGAAAATTGGAGAGGAATCTTTGTAGTTAGATTCTTTGATAGCACTTTCATTTTATATAAACCTGTATATATTCATTTATATAAACCTATATATATATATAAATATAAAATTTATGAGGAACAGGAGCCATCCCCAGTTAATAAATGTTCAATGTATGTGAATAGGAACTTTTCAGAGAAAGAAATATAATAGCCATATGAAAAATAGCCAATATTAATAACCACATGAAAAAATGGTCTTAATGCTAATTGAAACAACTCCCAGCAGATTGCATAAAATAGCAAAAGAGAAATGGCAAATGCTAAGGGTTGGGGGAGGGGACGTACTTTGGGAAAACAGGTATATGAAAGCACTGTTATCTAAGCTGTGAATTCAGTCAATATGGAAAACAATTTTGAACTAAGACCTAAAGAGCTATTGTTGCATGTACTCTCTGACTCAGCAATACTTTTATTCAATCTTTTCCCCCAAAGAAATCAAAGAAAAAGGACCCATATGTGTAAAAATATAATCCCAGCTCTTTCTATGATGGCAAAGAATTGGAAATTAAGGGGATGATCATCTATTGGGAAATGACTTGAGAAATTATGTGACTATGATGGGATACTATTGTTATGTAAGAAATGATGGAGGGGATAGTTTTAAAAAACCTATGAAGACTTATGTGAACTGATGCAAAATAAAGTGTGCAGGAATAATTTATATAGTAACAACAATACTATAAGGGTAATTCACTTTGAAAGATTTGGTAATTTTAATCAATACAATGATCAACTACGAAAGGATTCATTATAAAACATATTATCTACTTTCCAATAGAGAGTTGATATGATACATGTATTGTCTTCTCTTTCTTTCAACATGGCTAATATGGAAATTTGTTTTGCATATATCTATTTAAAATGGGTTTTGTCTCAATGGGTGGAATAGTAGTAGAGGGAAAGAGACAATTTGCGTTGAAAATAAAATTTAATTTGCAAAAAGATTAATGATATTAAAAAGGGAAAAGGACCCACATGTGCAAAAAATGTTTGTAGCAGCCCTTTTTATAATGGCAAGGAACTGGAAACTGGGTAGATGGCCATCAGTTGGGGAATAATTGAATAAATTATGGTATATGAATGTTATGGAATTATTATTGTTCTATAAGAACTATCAGCAGTATGATTTCAGAAAGATTTACATGAAGGGAGTAGAACCAAGAGATCATTGTACTACAGCAAAAACAAAATTATGCAATTCTGATGAATATGGCTCTTTTCAACAATGAGGTGATTCAGACCATTTCTGGTAGACTTGTGATAGAGAGAGCCATCCAGAGGGAGCACTGGGGGGATTGAATGTGGATCACAGAAGAGTGTTCTCCTCTTGTTTTGAATTGTGTGTGTGTGTGTGTGTGTGTGTGTGTGTGTGTGTGTGTGTTGTGTGTGTTGTATATAAAGTTAGGAACTGAACTTGTGATATCATTGGTACAGGAAGCTTTAGGGTGAGGCAACTTAGGTATGCAGGCTGGTACCTTCTCTGCAACTTAGACACTTAATTCTTAATTGTTCTTGGCTGTTTTAGTTCCCTTTGGCAATCTGATGGCACCTATGAACCCCTTCTCAAAATAATGGTTTAGATGCATAAAATAAATAGGATTATAAAGAAAACTATATTAAAATACAGTTATCAAAACATTTTAAAAAATAAATTCACAGTCTCTGGCTTAAGAATTTCCATTTTGCAATGTTGTCTAGAGCAGGGCTTCTTAAACATTTTCTACTTACAATCCCTTTTGACCTCAGAAATTTATATGATCCCAAGAAGATAGAGTTATAAAATAGGTATACAAATCAAACATTTACTAATAATAAATCATAGTTTCACAATCCCCCATTAAGTTACAAGATCCCATATGGGATTATGAACCACAGTTTAAGCACAGAGCCGTCAAATTTACCTCTTACATCCTGGCTGCAAGAGACTTGCAACATTCCTGAATGCAGCCCAAATTAAATCAAAATGTAATTGGGCAATGTTTAATAAACTAAATAAAAACACAATACAACATAATGTTAATTTGTAGTTTTCCAAATCAGTATGCAGCCTGCAAAGATCTGTTTCTATTTGAGTTTAAAACAGCTGGCTTAGAGCACTGAGAGATTATATGATATGGCTAGTGTCACATAAGTTTTTTGATAAAAGGCCAGCTCTCTCTCCACTCTGTTTATATATGTGTACATTTGTGTGTGTATTCTCTTATATAACTTTTTGAACAAACTGGTAAAGCTTATGGTATAGTTTTATTTGCTTTTAATTCATTTAATCTAGGTTTTCTTTTATTTTAGTGAAACTACTTTATTCTTGAAATACAAAGAGCTATTCGTTATTTTTAGTTGGAGAATTGATCTTTCAATCCATTAATCTGAAATTTGTTACTCTTCCATACATCTCCAATATAATAATTATTGTCAGTCAAAGTAATGACTTTGAAGCAATTGTAGGATGTCTAATTGTCAACACCTCCTTTGCCAACAATCAGGGATTAAATGCACATGATACAATTTTAATATTTAATGTATTTTTATATTGTTTGTTTAGGTTTTTGGTTTTTATTTTATGTATTTGCAGGTTTGCTGAATTATAATCTGGATTGTGCTAAAATACAACTTTATTACTGTTTTCTGTTATAGTTCTTTTTATTTTTTTCATTTGCTTCACACATCATCCATGCCAAGTGTTCTAAGATGATGTCCATGGCAAAAAACAAGCAAACACAAAAATATCCCAACAACAACAACAAACAAAATACGAGTTTAAATGTAATGTATTTGAGATAATCACAGTGATTCAGTGTGTAAGATCTAAAAGAGTCCATTTCAACCAGGCTCTCAAAATTAAGAACACAACTTCTTTCTTATTCAAGCAAACCATTGGGAACATTTTAAAAATATTTGTAATCATTTATTTAAAATTAAACCTAAGGTAGTAAATCAGAGCTTTTGGTGGTATAATTTTGACAACACATAAAGGGTAATAAGTGACCCTTAAGAACTGATCAAAGGGAATCATTCTGGTTTTTTTTTTTTTTTTTAATACATTTGTTTTTATGTCCTTTAATCTCATGGTGTTTCCAATTCCATTGTGAACTCAACAATGCACACTCAACCTCTCACTTAAGTCTTCTTGGCAGAACCTAATACTGTCATTGCCAGACAGTGAGTGGGCCCAAGTTTGCTTGAGCAATCCATACAAGGTTACTTTGTAGTGAAAAACAGTAGTTATCAGAAAATATGTATCCTTCTTGGCTGTTGTTTCTGTCTTATTAATCAAAGTTAAAAAGAAAAATGGGAGGGGAAAGGACTGGAAAGAATATCCATTGAAAAATAATCCCCTTTTACATTTTCTACAGGTTCACCTTTCTTAGCTAGTGAAGAGGGTGTACTTGGTGGGGTGATAGTTCTCCGATCTTGTAGATGTTCTGCAGAACCTGACTCCTCACAGGATAAACAGACCCTTTTAGGTGAGTTTATAATATTTATTTATATATATATATCTATATATATCTATATATATATATACATACACATATATATTTGCTGAGAGGATGAAAGTTATATAAAGAAAAATTAGTATTCTTCTGTAAGGAAAGGACAAACTACAATTAGGACTTCTGTTTATCATATACATATATATTAATTATCATCATTATTATTATTTATATATAAATACACAAATATATAATTATTTGTATATATAATCATAATTAATAATATTAATTAATATATATTACATATATATTTAAATTCCCTTTTATTTTTATTTGAAAATAAGCATTTATATTTTAGAGTACAAATTATAAGCTCCAAGAGGGCAAGAGTTGGATGGGTGTTTTCATGACTTCTCCTGGAACTTCACTGGTCCCTTGGTTGTCAGCAGCATGGTCGACATGAGTAGGGATTCAGAACCATAAACAATCTTATGGATATCTAATTTGATTTCCTCGTTTTGTAGATTAAGAAACCCAGGAGGGGAAAAGATTTGTCTGATATCACATAGATAATGAGCAGCAGAATGGATTGGAATTCAAGGCCTATGCACAAAAATCATTGGGTTTTTTCCCTTACTATATCATGCTGTTTTTCTTGCTTTGAATCCCCTAACAGTTACTGATTTTAAGAGAAGAAACCAATGCTTACAGATGTGACTTGTTCATTACCACACAGCTAGTAAGCATTGGAGAATCCTCCAGAGCACTGGAGTAACCCAGAGAACCCAACTCTTGACTTTAGTGTTTTTTCTACTATAACCTCCTTGCTCTTGGAAGCATGTAAAACTCTTATATAACCTTTGTACTTAATGCATAGAATAAAATACTTTTTAAATAAAATAAAATGCTTTTTAATTTCAACACTTTCTGTAATCACCTATACTTATGAAAATTGTAGATCAAGTAGAATTTCCTCCTTAAAAGCAGCTTGGGCAATTTCCTATTACTTTTTGACAAACTTCTTAGGAAACATTATTAAATGCTTTACACATGGAAAAGATCAGAAAGTATGTTACCTAACTGACATCAGACAAAATCAAGAACAAAGTGGGGGGAATGCTGATCTGTACTCATATACTTTTAGGATGGCATTTCCCTTTCTATCAATTAACAAATACCAGTTATTCTAAGACTTTTTTCCTGACAGCTGTCTTCACCTGTTTTTGTTTTCCCTTGAGTAGAAAACTTGGTTCCTATCTCTTTTCCTGGCTTTGTTGGATACAATGAAAAATAAAATTTGCATTCTATTTCTATAGAAATTATTTCTTCTCTGATACAGAGTACTTTCTTTTAAAGAGATCCTAACTTTTTCACTTAAAATGGATATAAAACACTGTAAAATGGCTGATTTAATGGTTTTGAAAGATAATTTTGACTATATTGGATTTTTACTTTACATGATTACTTCAGAACTTGGATATGCTATCCTTTAAAAAAAAAAAAAACATTCTGGAAGTTGAATATTGGTAATGATCCATGTGGTGGGGAGGCAGGAGGTAAGAAAGTTCACAAGCAACTGAAAAGGAGAGTAAAAGACAGGGGCTTGCAAATGATCTCCTAAGTAGACAACTTTGATGTGAACATGGTTGCAGTACCCATATCACCGTTGTGAAAAGCTGGCAAAGTATGGATAGAGAATCATTGTTTTAAAACAAAACAATTGCTTGCCCTTGGAATGAAACAGATGAAAAGAATTCATTTTTAAGAGAACAACAATGAATTTTTACCTGCTGAAGTGCCATATATACCTTACATATGTTTGCCAAGGCTTACAGATGGAGTTTATTGATGCTGATGTGCATAACATGGTTAATAAATATGTAAAAAAAAAGCATACAGAGATTTCTAGTGAAGAAAATAATGAGTTCTCTTATTTTAAGCTTGTGATTAGATACCTTTAATTAGAGTTCATCCAAATATAATTATATGGGATAAATTCCTATTCTCTCAACATAGTGCCATTTCTTGTCTTATTCACTTGCCCCTGTAGAGCTGATCTGAGCACAGAATCAGCTTCCTTTGAAGTGAATAGGAGCTCCATGTTTGGATCAGTCCAGTTGGGAGAGACAGCACGATGAGAAACAGGCTGCATGGTTTTCTATGGATTGTTGACAGCTAGGAAAAACAAAAGCTGAGAATGTACAAGCATTAGGGATATAAGAAAATAGGGTTTATATTGGAAATGCAATGAATCTTTGGCAGTAGGCCTTCTACAAAGACATTTTTGTTATTTAGAAGAAAATGTTCATTGATGTAAAGTGTAGATTAAAAAACAACAACCATTTTTAAGTAGGCATGGAAACCTTACTTAAAAGGGAAAAAAAGGATATTAAGCTCTTCCAGCTAAACAGGATTCTGTATTTTTAATAAATTCATATGATGATATTTTATTATATTTGGTTAATTAAGTTTTAATTAGCTTCCTTTCTTAGCAGGGAGGTCAATAGATGTTCCTTATATTAACTAAGGGTGTTAATATAACATTAGAATATCATAATACAATAATAGATGTTAATTTTTTACTTCTTTATATGGCTTGAAAATTACTAATTTCCTTTATCATTTTTAATATGATAACCTCTGCAGTTTCCCATTGCAATTTCATACTAGTGTGTTCTTTCCCCTTTTTTCAGAAGAGGAAAAATTATTCTTATGATTAATTTTTTTTTTTTTTTTTTTGCTGTTACCAAAGCATGCTGTGGTTTTTTTTTTTTTAAATGTTAGGTTGAGTTGATGCTTCCTGGAACATTAAAAAGATAAAAGGTCATTTTTACTGTAAGTAAAAATTCCAAACCGCCTTTTGGTTTTACTGGCATTAAAAATTTGGCGAGCATTTATAAACACATGCACTTCAAAGGAGATATATTCTTGTGGCACCCGGCAATATCACTTATTTCCATTACATAGTGCACTCTATTTTTAAGCAGTTGTGACTAGGCAATTCACTCTGCATTTACACTACATTAAAATTTGGCCATTTAATTTTTTTTAAATTGAAAACACAGAAACCTTCTCAGAATGTGACTTTTCAAAAAGAGTCAACCACACTTTTAGTCTTTTTGCAATAAATGCAGGTTTATCCTGAAGTAAATAAGAAGTCTGTTTTTCAAGTGGAATTAAAGATACCTGTTAGGTAGCAGAGACCTAGTGTTGTGAGGCAGGGACAGTGTCTGCTATTTAGTTTCAACAGCACTTTCTTCTAAAATATATAGAGAATTGACTCAAATTTATAACAATATAAGTCATTCCCCAATTGATAAATAGTGAAAGGATGTAAAGACAATTTTCAAATGAAGAAATTAAAGTCATTTCTAGTCACATGAAAAAAATGCCCTAAATCACTATTGATTAGAGAAATGTAAATTAAGACAACTCTGTGTCTCTATTGCAAGGATTGCAAGGATTAAGGATGGGAAAGGACTTACATGTGCAAAAATGTTCTGTAGCTATTCTTTTTATAGTAGCAAGGAGCTGGAAATTGAATGGTTGCTTATCAGTTAGGGAATGGCTTAATGAGTTGTGAATTATGAATGTAATGTAATATATTGTTCTATAAGAATTGAAGAACAGGTGATTTCAGAAAAGCCTGAAATGACTTGTATGAACTGATACTGAGTGAAGTGAACAGAAGAGAGTATTGTACATAGTAACACCTAGATTATGTGATGATCTACTGTGAAGGACTTGGCTCTTCTCAACAATGCAGTGATTTAAGGCAATTTCAATAGACTTGAGAAGGAAAATGCCATCCACATCCGGAGAGAGAACTATAAAGATGGAGTATGGATCAAAGCTTAGTATTTTTACCTTTTTTGTTTGGCTGGGTTTTTTTCCCCTTATGTTTGTTTTCCCTTTTGGTTTGACTTTTCTTGTATAACATGAAAGATATGGAAATACGTTTGAAAGGATTGTACATATTAAACCTACATCAGATTATTTGCTATCTTAGGAAGGAGGGAGATAAGGGAGAGAGGGAGAAAAATTTGGAACACAAAATCTTACAAAAATGAATTTTGAAAATGATCTTTGCATGTATTGGGGGGAAATAATCTTGAGGAAAAAAAAACGTAATACTTTCTAATTATTAAAATTGACAGTTTTTCTGTAAGATTGACTTTTCTCTATTTTAAAATATTAGAAGATGGAATTTATAAAATGAATTAATTATAGATATAGTATCTGAACTTTTAACAAATGAGTTACCTGAGCTCTAGTACTTTCTCTTTGTGTTCATAGTATTTGGCCTTTTAAAAAAAATTGTTTCATTTTTCCTAATCTATATTTTAAATTTTAATATTTATTTACAAATAATTACTTCATGCATTACCTCGTCTGCAGTCATTGGACTTAGAATTAATCCCTACAAAGTCTCAGCCCTGGAACCCATTCTTTCTTGGTCTCTGAAATATAGAGTAGGAACTTTGAGTTCCTATATGACTAGCAATTAGTGCAGTTTTCTAAAATAAGAAGATATTTCAAAAAATTAGCTAATTTTTCATATATCAAAAGATACTATAGATCACTCTTTTGTTATAGGTGCTCAGTAAATTGTTTGGCAGATTAATAAAATCTACTTGTAACAAATCTTGTCACAATGACAGTTTCTTTATCTTAAAAAAAATCCAGCCCTCAGCCCCTTCAATGGTTTACTATTTCAAGCAGTTTTCAGTACAATGAAATGAAAACTTGGGTAGTCTTTTATGATTCATGTTATATATCCTGGATATATGTGTTTAGAAAAGCTAGGAGCTAGATGCTAGTCTTACTTCTGTCACTTATTAAATATGGAACTATGGGTGAGCCTTTTGTATGAACCTCAACTTTGTCATCAATAATAGTTTGTTTTGCCTGCCACACAATATTTTTGTGACCATAAAATATGATGTAAGGTATTATTTGACCAACATTATTCTTTGTTCATCTTTACTGTGTTTCCCATCCCAAGTTATTTCTCTGTCACATTTTACTTCCCAAGTCATGATTTACCTCTAAGTAAAGCCTTCATAATTCCCACAAATAATAGTTTTCTCTTCCTGCCTCATCCAACTTCCCACCTTCCAACTATATTTGCATTCTTATTATAATTGTAATTGCATTATTGCATTTGTGTCCACTGAATTGAATGTAAGTATGCTTCTTAAAGGTAGGAACTTATTTCCTTTTTTTTTTTTTTTTTTTAATCTCCAGTATCTCCAGATTCAAGAAGTTTGTTGAATCAAATTGAATTAGCAATTGAATTTTATGCAAATTCTATGGTAGTATATTGATATAAAAGAAGTGACAGAAAAGATAGCATTGTCATGGGTTTTTGTTGAGTACTTTACAGTTATATTAATAATAATAATTTCTAGAATTTATGTAGTGCTTTAAGGTTTACAAAAGGCTTATCTAATTTGATCCTCACATCAACCCTAAAAGAGTGAGTACTTTACAGATGAATAAAATGAGGTGGGCAGAGGTTACAAGGGTCAGTCATTCAATAGCTCTGAAAAAACTTTAAGAGGACGATTTTTAAAATGTATATTTTTTCATTCTTAATTTTTAAAATAAATTTAATTATTTTTATTAAATAAACAATAATTTAAACACCATGTAAAAGAGCATAGAGTATTTTGATGACCCACAGGCTTAAGAGCTTGTGGTTGGTTTGACAACATCCTTTTATAAGTAGGTTTTCATCTTATGTTCCCATTTTCCTTGCAAGAAGTTCTGGGTGTAAGGCCAAGCAGCAAGCATTTAAATGATCAAGGGACTCGATTCTGCTGAGGACTGTTAACAATTGGAGAGCAATTTTTTTAAAAAAAATCAGCCAGAGTCAGAAGTTTTCTCTATCTGGCTAGACTATAGAATCTATTTACATATAGAAAACTTCAGTGCAGTCCTGGTAAGGAAATTTTGCTTGCTTGATCTTAATTTAAGATGACTGATTGGGAAATTCTTTGCTTAGACAAGAGCTCTAAGAAGAAAGCAATGTGTAAATAGTAGTTAACTAGCACATAAGATGAGGTAGTTCCAATTTAAATGTCACTAGAAGGCAAACTCCAAAGTTTGAGTTAAGGGCTGTCACATATAGTATGTTGTCAGTACATCTTAAGTGGAACCCCTCTCAGGAGGTATACCCTGAGGGATTAATACAGTAGTCTGAAAGCAGTTAATGTAATTTTAACAATTTTGCAAAGAGACTGGCCTGTAACATTATGTACAAATCATTCTAATTTTCCTCCCAGTACCCGTTAGCTTGTCATCTTGGTAGAACACATGTTCTACACATCTCTGTGTAACACAGTTTCTGTCACTGTAAACATATATTGGCACTGCTTCTCCTTTCCTCATGTCATAGTCATCTGACATGAGCCATTCTGATGTCAATTGGTGGATGTATATATATCAGAATTCAAATTTTCATTTTTATATAAATGAATGTTAAAATATATTGAGCAATTTTCGTCTTTTAAAAAAATAATCTTGTTATTTAAAGTTCTGAGTTTTACTTATTATTGAGATTCAAACAAGAAGCTATATTATTGTTATCCTGATACTACTACTACTAGTACTGCTACTGCTACAATAACACAATTTTACAAATGCCAGACAGCATTGTAAGCAATTTACAGTTATTAGATCATTTGATCCTCACAACACTAGGAAGTAGGCACTATTATTATCCTCATTTTACAGATGAAAAAACGGAGGCCCAAGTTGGCATTTTTGTAGTTACACAGATAATGTCAGAAGTTAAATTTGAACTTGGAATTTTCTGACTCCAGTTCTATTTTTCTATCCAGAGCACTATCTAGTTTTTGAATAAAAAAGATTGGCTCAAGTAACTGAAAATTAGAGTTTAGTGTAAATATAACATTTGATGTAAATTTTACATTTGAAAGAATTTAACCAGTAATAGTATTTTATTCAGCTTTTTAACAATAGGCCAAAATTTTACTATTTCTAACTTTTCTAGGGAAAAAGAATTGTCTAAGGCAAATTTTCCAGGTGAAGGCTTTCATTCTGGCAGTAAATCATTTTGGTTTGTCACTATTCTAAATGATAATCCAAAGCTATTTTCAAAAAAATCTAATGTGTTGTTTTCTAAGGGTTTACATAGAACTTGGAAATTAGCATTTGCCAGATATGAAAAAATTTAGCATGGAAATATACTAATTCTAAGGGCAAGAAAATATATGAATTTATTAAACTTGTAAAATTTGATTATGTTAATTCAGTTATTTGTGATCATTTGAATGTGGTCTGGTTGGAAATTTACCTTTGCTGAGCAAAATTATTTCTCATAATACAAATTAACTGTGCAATAGTGTGGAGAGGTAGGGCTAAAAATACTTGGAATAACACAAGGTTTGTTCAGGTACCTGTGAAGCATATATCTATAAATTAAAAACTGTAATGTCATATGCTTATTATTCTCTTATTAAAGAAAGTTTCTGTAAAACTTTTACTTAAAAACAATTTGTTCACTTTATTTGACTTGCTATCTATTCTAAAAAGTAATAAAATTCTGTTCTCTGAAAATATTTCATAATTCAGACTTTAAGTTGGCAACCTTTCTTCCTCATGTTGAATAACTGAATATTACTGTATTTTGTGAAGAGTATTATAATGAAGTACTCACTACTAAAAGATGTAGTTATACATCTTTTACATGTATAACTCGTCTTGTGGGATAAAAGTGGTTCTTGAAGACTTTGAGTAATTTCAGTTTTTGCAAATTGACTTGTATTTTAAATTATCAAGGGGGTTTGCTATTTTACAGAGTCTTATGGATTTTGAACAAAGCAAAAAAATTTTTCTTATTTTACTCCCTTTTAAATTTTTCTAAGTTTACTTATCAATCATTATCATCCTTTACTTGGGGACAAGGATGAAAGTAGATTTGAAGGAATGTCAGTTTTCTATGCAAATATAATTGCATTGTCATGATGGGGAGGGAAATTCAGCAATCCATTGAATCCAATGTCTCTTAGAAGATTGAATATCCCAGACTTTGTATATAGAAGAAAAACCATCTGTAAAAATTTGCTTGCTTGAGTTGCGTGATGGGAGATTTCTTATACCCTTCAGTTGAGAGTCTGCTGAGCAGATTGGCAGATTGGGTGATTAATTAATTATGAGGGAATAAGCCACATTACTAAAGAAAACTCTTCTCTCCCCCCTCCCCCCCCTTCCTGGTTTTTTCTTCCACAGATGTCTGGCAAAAGCTTCAAAATCTTAGGATCACTGATCCTAAAGTTGTGTCTGAATTCAAATACTTGTCTTCAGGCTTAATTGGCTTATAGATGTAAACAAATTGATGGCCAAGTATTCATAGGCTTCATTGTTGAGTAATGCATTTTGACCATCATAGACTTCTGACATTTTAAAAAAGACAGGTGTAGAGACATTTTCTTTAAAGACTTGGTTGGTGTACCTTAGAAAAAACACACTTTGGTTTGTTACTATGCTCAGAAAATTATTTTTAAATAAGAAACTATATTATAGAACATTACATTCACTCAGTTTGTATACTTATAGATCTTTACAAAAACACTGCAGGTTCTAAACAGAAGAGCTCTTATTTCTTATATGTAATAATCATAAATTTTGACAAGGAAGAAGTTCAATTTTCATTCCATAATAAATGGTATTACATAGCTGTAAGTATTAAATCATTCTTGACATTTATGCATGATTTAATTCAAACCAAGGAGGAAATGGAAAGTATTGAATATTAATAATTATGGAAATGTTATCTTTAATTATTCTATTAAAATGCAAAAATTCATTTTAAACTCTTATTAAAATGCAAAGATTTATTTTCCATTCTTAATATGAATTCATTTATTTGTATTTTTTCCTCTTATGATAGTGGAGTTTCTATGGAGTCATACAACTGAGAGCATGTGTGTGGGATATATGTCAGCCCAGGATGGTAAAGCCAAGGTAAGCAGTTGAAATTGTTTTGTAACCTGCAAAATCTAGAACCAGTAAAATGTTATGACAAGCTGACTTGATTCAAGTATATTCCTTCTGTGCTTCCCTTTGGCAGTACTTCGAGAATAGAACTATGGAAGAATAGTGATGAACAGCACAAGATATTAAAAAACCACCTAAGGGAAGTTTACAGGCCTGCCCCTATTTTGCTAAGGTCACATTTAACAGCTGCTTGTTTAAGCATAGATAAGACAGTGCTACTTTTTTGATATCATGTTTTTTTCCTTTCAAAAGGAAATTTCAAAACAAATGGGATTTGTTAAATGCTTGACTTTTTTTCCATTAAAAAAAACCTTTAAACATTATATTGGAAATATTTTTATTAAGTGATTTTAAAAACATGATTTTTCTTAATATATACATATATATTTGTATATATATATATATATATATATATATATATATATATATATGTATATGTAGATATATAAAAACTTCATAGTTATTTCTCACTCACTGTTCCATATTGGATATTTCCTTGTGACAAAAAAATCAGTAAAAATGCTTAATGTAGAGATTATTTCTGATAGCATATAGATAGTCTGCATTGTTTCCTCCTGCTATACTATGATGAAAGACATTTCATTATCTTTTTTCTTTTATTTTTAGTAGTTTTTCAGTTACTTAGAATTCACCTTTTATTGATATTTTTATTTAAAAATCTGTAGCTTTCTGTGCATACTTTTTTTGTTATGATTATTTCACTTTAATCATTTCATTTTAATTTCTCCATGTTTCTCTGCGTCTGTAGACATTGGAGATATAATTGATTGTGTTGTGTGATATTCCTGTGTATGGCAATACTTCAACTAAGAATCTATGATGTGATCAGTTAGGATTTTTTTTTTAATTTTTATATCCTTTCTTATATTTTGAAATTGTTTGGACAAGCAGGCTCAGAAAGTAAATTCTGATTAAATAAAATTGTCGGTAGTAAGTACCCAAAGACATCATGAACTGGCCACTTATAATTAGAAAATATTATTTAGCTTTATATTTTTATGAATAGCTAGAGAGTTCAGACAGCATATAGATATCTAAGTTCTGTTCTGATTGTAGACTTACTTCAAAGAGTCAGTACATTCATAGAAAAAAAAAATTGAGAATCCCACTCTTTTGTTTTATCCTCACCAGAGTCCATATTCCAATTAGTAATTACTTTTTTGGTAGGTGAACTAAAAATTAATTTGTTAACTGATAAATGGAAATCTAAGTTCTCTAGTGATCAGTTATAAGATTTGAACTTAGAAACTGGGGATAAAGAAATTATAATTCATATGAAAATATTTTTAAATTAATTCTTTACATTAATAACATATACTCTAATAGGATAACCATCTTGGCTTACTAGTGCTTTGAGTGTCACACACAAATTAAGATCTTTAATATTTAAAAGTCATACCTTTTACTCAGGTAATGGGCTGGGCACTGTGGCAAATACAAGTTTGTCTTCAAGGAATATATAATTTAATAGTTCAATAGTGCTTTCTTGGAGTCAATTAAAACAAATTATAATTCTACAATCCTGTTTTTTCTCTAACTTAAAAACCCTTAGAGTCATTTTGAAAAACTTATTTTTTCATTTAATGACCCTAGTAAAATATATCTAAGTGCTTTGAAGGAAATACTTAGAGCTCAGTTGTAGAATATTGAAGTTTCCATCATTCCTTATGTTGTATCCAAATTCGAAATAAGATTTAGACAAGCAAAAATTTATGGCATTGAATGCAGCATTAAAGCCAATAGTGTTGTGTACAGTAATACTTATAAAGTCCCTTGTGAGGAAGTGTTCTTGTTATTCCCAGCTGGTGGTGGCCTAGAGAAGACTCTTTAATATTTAACATGAAATCTGGCTAGTAAAGAGAGCTAACAGTGCAACATCATGCCCAAAGATGTTTTGCTCACAGTTGCATCGTTTGACATCTGGTGTATATTGTTTTCATATTGCTGGTAAATTCTCCAGCTGGTAATCTTGATTGGGCTGACAGACACAGCTGCTCCTCTTGCTTCACTTTTAAATTATGTTTTTGACCTTCCTTGAAGAGAGTTAATCCCTCTCCCTTTCTTCCTCCTTTGAGCCTGTGGCTGCAAATGCTTTCCAGAGAAAAACCACAAATGCCTTGGCTGCTGGTTTCTATTGATCAAAAAATCATCTCTTCTGTCATAAAGGCTGGAATTTTGTTGTATTGCAAGTAAGACAAAGTTATAGTTGAGAAGCTCAAAAAAGAGAGCAGGGACAATAGTCTTTTTAAAAGAATAAATATTTGGCATGGTTCCACTCTTTCCTGACTTCTCTGAAAGCATAATTATTGAATTAGTGAGTACACATGATTACTAGTTTTCAAAACAGTTTTCAGACTATTATGAGAGTTCTAATATCAAAAAGAGTAAGGCTGTAGGGTTAAAAATTATCTTCACTCATTCGCTGTCTTTTAAAGACTATCTGATTTCTGTCCATCATCAAACTTGAACACCAAATCCATTCAGAAAAGAGGTTACTTGTGGTTTAACTCAAGTAAAAGATTTGAAATAAAGGTTACCTTGCAATCAGAATATTAGAATATTCAGAAGCTTTACTTGTTATTTTAAAGAGGAATCATTATAATAATTAATACTTAATTTCCAAAGCAACATGACATATGAATGTCCTCCACAATTATATTTCCACGAGCTTTTTTTCTAACTGCAACTATATCTATCAGGTATAAGGAACATACCCTCTTTCTGATAAAATCTGTCAATCACAGAATTCTGAAAATGGAAGGAGCCTTAAAAAATATTCATCCTGACTCCTTCAATGGATTCCCCTTTCATCCCTATCCTGTCACTTATCTTCATTCTCTCCCTTTTGGTTTTTTCCTCTAATGCTGCCCTATCACTTGATTCTTCTATCCCTGTTAACTACCATCCTAACTCTCTTCAGTCTGTTGTGGCTAAACTTCCTTTAAGGGAGATCTGCTATAGATACTTATGCTTCTCTCATTTCTTAACCCCCTACAATCTGGTTTCTAATCTCAGCAATCCACTGAACTGCTTTGTTTAAAGTTACCAGTTATCTTTTCTTTGCCAAATTCTTTTTTCAACCCTTGTTCTTCCTGTAGCTTCTCAGTAGCCTTTGACCTATATGATCACTCTCTTCTCCAAAATATTATTTTTTCTCTAGGTTTTCAAAACACTCTCTCCTACCTACTTGACCACTTCTGCTCAAGTTCCTTTGCTAAAACTTGTCCAGGTCATACCCTCTAACTGGAAGGGTCCCACAGGGCTTTTTTCTAGGTCTCCTTTCTTTTTTACTTCTCTTGGTGATCACATCAGCTCCTTTGGATTTAATTGCCCTCTCTATGCTGATGATTCTCAAGTCTCCTTTATCCTGCTCTAGCCTTTTCACTCCAGTCTCATGTCATGAACTTTCTTTCAGACATCCCAAACTGAATGTTCATGAGACATCTTAAGCTTAACATGTTCAAAATTAAACTCATCTTACTCCTTAAATCCTCTCCATCTCCTCTGATCCTTTTTACTATAGAGGGTAACATCATCCTCCCAGTCCCTTGAGTTCACATCCACAAGTGTATTTCCTCCCTCCGCACTGTCTCTCACCCTCTGTATTGAATCTATTGAAAAGGCCTGTTTATTTCACCTCTCAAACATCCTTCAATTATGCTCCCTTTTCTCCTTTAATACTGCCAGTGCCCTGGTATAGACCTTCATCATTTCATGACTGGGTTATTATAGTAGTCTGCTGGTGGATCTGCCCACCTTAAGTTTCTCCCTATTCTAACCCATCTTTCATTCAGCTGTGATTTTCTTAAAACACAAACCTGACCATGACCCCCTATTCAGTAAACTTCCTGCAGCTCCTATGGCCTCCAGGATCAAATGCAAAATCTTCTCCTTTGCATTCCAGTTCCTTCCTTGCCTACCTTTAAAATCTTGCAACTTATACCCCCTCTTATATTTTTTGATTTAGTGGCACCTTAGCACTATGCCACAAACAAGACACTCCATCTCTCAGTTCCAGATATTTTCTCTGGTTGCCCCCCTTACTGGAATGTTCTCTCTCTTCATCTCTACCCACTGACTCTCCTGGCTTCCCTCTATTTCACACTAAAAGCTCATCTTTTACCTGAAGGCTTTCCCAACCTCTCTTAACTATAGGGCCTTCCCTCTTTTAATTATTTCCTATTTATCCTGCATGTGGCTTTTTTGTATGTTTGGTTTTTTCTCCCCCATTAGTCAGTGTGCTTCTTGAGGATAAGGACTATCTTTTACCTCTTTTGCATATCCCTAGTGATTAGCACTGTCCCCCCCCTCTTCCTCCCATACACACACATAGTAAATACCTACTTGATTGATGTTTATTGATCGGCTGAGAGCTACTATTTAATCTAACCTATGCTCAAAAAGGAATCATTCCCACTCTAACATACCCAACAAATGTCATGTTGGCTTCTGTTTGTAGATCTCATGTGAAATGATACTTGCTGCCTCCAAAAATGGTCCTTCTACTCTGGCATATCTCTAATTATTAGGAAGTTTTTTCCTGACATCAAGCCTAAATCTGACTTGTTGCAACTTACATCGAGTGTTCCCACTTCTCTCCTCTAAGGCCAACCCAGAGGTCTAATCCCTCTTCCACATAACAGCCCTGCAAATTCTTAATTAAACACAGCTATCATATTCCCTTAAGTCTTTCTCTAGGCTACGGAGACTTCTCCAATTCTTCAGCCACTCTTCATATGGCATTGACTCAAAGCCTTTTAACGTCTTGTTCATCCTCATTTGGATGCTGTAGCTTAAATTTGATGCCCATAATTGAATGCAGTGGTATTCCAGATGTAGTCTGACCTTTACAGAGTACAATGGGCATATCATTTCTTTATTCTTGGAAGCTCTTCCTCTAAATACAGACCCAAAAAATGCCATTAGTTATTTTTGGTGGCCACCTCACATAATGCATTTGCAGGCACTAGAACACACAGGTATTTTTTTGAAAACTTGTCATCTAATTTTGCTTCCCTCACCTTTTCCCTATGAAGTTGACTTTTTGAATCCAAACATAAACTCTTACATTTGTCCTTTTGAATTTTATAGTATTAGAATCAGCTTGATGATCTAATTTGGCAAGCTCTTTTGGGATTCTGATCCTTTCTTAGAGCATATTATCACTCTCAGTTTTGTGTCATTGCAAATTTGAAAAGCCTGCTATCATGTTTTCATTTAAATCATTGATTATTAACATGGTAAGAATTACAGGGTCAAGCACAGACTCGTGGGGCACTCCTTTATAGACCTCCTACCATGTAAACATTGAATCATTAATGAGTATTTTGAGTCTGATCAATCATCCAGGTCTGAATTAAATAGTATTATTAGAAACTTTATCAAATACTTCGCTAAAATCTAGGTGAGCTGAATCTACCATATGTCCATGATATACCAATTTGGTTGGCCCATCAAAAAACAAAAATAAGATTATAATCAGTAGTTTCTTTTGTGGATGTCCATTAACTACTTTTTAAATATTCTATTCTGGAACTTTCCCAGGAATTACAGTTAACTTACTAGTCTCAAGTTTGTAAACAAGTCTCTTCCCTTTTTTGAAAATTTACTCTTCTCCAATCCTGTCCATTTTCTCATTTTGCAGAGAGTTCCACAATCAGAGATTCTGGAAGTGAATTAGCCAATTGTACCCAATGATGTAGTCCATCTAGTCTTGAATTCAAGGATAATTTGGTGCTCTCTTGCTATCTCCTTACTTGTCTAGGATATCTACTCCCTGTTAACCATTTTTGTTTTGTCCTTTCCAGCCCAAAGATCATTCTTCTTGGCAGAGAAAACAGAAAAAAAAGTAAGAATCAAAGAGTTTCCTCTACCTTCTCTCTTGTTAACACAGACATTGTTAGATGCCATAAAAACTTCTTTAAAAATCATGATAGGTGTCTTTAAGTAAAATAACTCTGAGCCATTGTTACATGCAATCTAAGAACAGGAAAATTTGTGTAAGTAAGAAGGCAAAATATTTTATTAGACAAAATACCAAGCTAAGAAAAAATTCTCATTCTGCTCCCAGAGGAAGTTTGGATAAGTCATATTAACCTACCTGAGTTTCATCTTTGTAAAATGAGAGGGTTGGTGTAGTTGATCTGTAAATTCATAACATTCTTTGATTCTGATATTTATCGAGTCTTGTGTGTATTAATTTAAAACATAAATATTTATATTTTATATAGTACCTCTTTAAAGCTTTTTGTAAGCATTTTTATGGCAGAAAACATTTTATTTTTAATATATGAAGTCACAGAGGCAAAAGTAAGTAAATTAGTTACTCTGGCCTTGTGAAATGAAGGACTGAGTAAGAACTATAGATGATGAGCATTGATCTCTGAGTGTTCTTTCCACATGGAAGATTTCTAATATCATGACACTGCCAAATAGTCTTCAACTTACTGTCATCTAAAAGGGTTTTTTAAATTAGCTAATTACAACTTGTTATTTAGAGGTCATATAACTCTCTCCTGTTGCTGAAAGAACTGGCAGAAGTTACAAAATAAAAATGAGTTCCATTACAAATTTATGTTGTCTGATATTACTTTGTTCTTATTACAAAAAGGAAGGATTCTTACTCATCCCTTAATTGAGTCTCTATTCCATTTCCTTCTGCAGCCATTTCAAAACTTTCTCTCCTTTCTTAAGAGTCCTCTACATCATAATCTGGATATATTTCTCCCAGAGTTTTGTTTGGTTTGGTGGCACTACTCTCTCTTAGGTTTTCTCTCCCTTTTTTGGCCATTGCTCACCTTGCTTTGCTGGATCATCACTTATATCATGCCTCTTTACTCTTTGGTCCTCTTCTCTCTATATACACTCTCATTTCATGACTTAAATGACTTTGTAGATAAAGCTCTGGACTTAGAATAAGGAAACTGAGTTCAAATCCTATCCTTGCTTTTTTTGACTATGAGCTTGTCATGTAACCTGTTTCAGTCATGCTTTCTTATCTGCAGAATTAGGATAATAATAGTAAGGACATTGTGAGGATCAAATGAGATAAGGTTTGTAAAATGCTTTGCACACCTTATAAAAGTGTTATAAGTATTAAATGGTTGTTATTTTTATTATTGGTTTCCCATGGGTTTAAATTTGACCTCTATACAAAACATTCCTTGATCCCTATCTGCAGTCCTGTCTTTTTCCTGGGTGATAGTCATGTTTGACCAACTTGTTATTTGACATTTCAAATCGGATGTCCTGTAAGCCTTTCAAACTTAACATATTCAAAATAGAATTTATTATCTGTTTTTCAAAATCTACCCTCTTCCCCAACTTCCTGATTTCAGATGAAGGCACTACCATCCTCCCAGTCACACATGTACTTAATATTGGTGTCATTCCTGACTCTTCACTAGCATTCACCCATATGTTCAATCAGTTGCCAATTCTGGTTGCTTCTACTTTTAAAATATGTCTTGTATCCATGCCTTTCTCTCTGTTCATGCAGTCACCTCATTCAACTACATCACTTTTTCCCTGAATTATCCTTTTCCCTGCCTCAAATCTTGCTTCATTTCATCCTTCATATAACTGTCAGAATAATTTCCTAAAGCATAAATATAAACCACATCACCCTCATGCTCAATAAACTCTAGTGGATTTTTTTTTTATCATTGGAACTAAATATGAATTCTTTTTGGCATTTAAAGACCCTTATAACCTGGCCCCAATCTGCCTTTTCAGTTTTATTGCATATTATTCTCCTTCATCTTCCTTGTGGTATTACCATAGTGTCCTTCTTACTGCTGCTCATAGTCGATTAGAAAGCATTTATTAAGCCATTTAATATGTTCCAGGCACTTTGCTAATCTCTGGAAATACAAATATAACCAAAAAATAAAGACTATATCCTCAAAATTTTATATTTTATAAATAAAATAAATATAAATATATAAAAGAAAGGTTGAAAGGGGATGAGAAGAGAAAGAAAATACTCGACACCGAGGCATGAAGAAAAAGTCCAAATGGGTGTAGTGAAGAAATAGCTGTCATGGGCATTCTCTTTAAATGGAGGTTTTATGAGGAGTGTATAATCAGGAAGAGGAGCCATTCCCAGGAGCTTTTGAGGTGGAAATTCCAAGGCTGAAGTAATTTTCCAGGAAGAAGATGTTTCTGAGGCATGATGGAGAAATTCAAATGGAGATGTTGTTGGATGGCAAATGTGTTCCTTTTCCCATCCTTGTGCTATTGTATTAGTACATACTCCTTCCTCATCTCTGCCATTTAAAAGCCTCATCGCCTTTGAGTTTTGAAGATAAGAATTCATTATTTGGCAAAAACTTGTTGAGAAAAATTTAAAGCTACTGCTTGGGCATGGACCAATATCTTATGCCATTACCAACATAAAGTCCAAAGGGATACATGACCTAATTATAAAGAGAGATGGTACAAAAAAATTTGAAGAACCTTAGAACATAGCATACTTAAGGATAGGTGAAAAAATTTATGAATAAACAAGAGGTAAAGAGCAGGGTGAGATGAAAGTGGATAATTTCAGTTATATTAAATTTTTAAAAAATTTGTACAAATAAATGGAACCAAGAACAGGAGGAAAGCAGAAAATTTAAAGGGAGTAGAATTTTATAGACAGTTTCTCAAATCTTTATTTAAAGGTCTTATACCTAAAATATATAAAGAAGTTGGTAACATCTCTAAAAATACAGGTTGTTCCCCAATTGATAAATGTTTAAAGTATATGAATAGATAGCTTTCTGATGAAGAAGTCAAAACAATTTGTAGTCATAGAAAAAATGCTCTAAATGAAATGAAAACAACTTTGAGATATCTTACATTTATCAGATTAGCTAAACGATTGAAGGGATATGGGGTGAACATTGGAAGGAATATGGAAAAAATTGGGCAGTAATTACTTTTGGTGAATCTGTGAATTAATCCAATCATTTTGGAGAGCAATTTGGAATTTTGCTCAAAGAATTATTAAGCTACCTATACCTTTTGTCCTAAGAATACCACTACAGAAATTAGAGGAAAAAGAAAAGAACCTATACATTCTAAAATACTTAGGGCAGCTCTCTTTATGGTAGCAAAGAACTAGAAATTGTGGGGATGCTAGCCAATTGGGGGATAATTGAACAAATTGTTGTATATGGTCATGATGAAATACTATTATGCTATAAGAAATGATGAACTCAGACTTGCATGAAATAATGAAGAATGAAATGAGCAGAACCAAGAAAATGTAAATAGTAAAGGCAATAATCTTTTAAGAACAACTTTAAGCTACTAGCAATTTTGACTATTATCAATACCCAAATTAACTACAAAGGATATATAAAGGAAGATGCTATCTGCATCCAGAGAAAAAATTGACAAATAGAAGTATGTATAGAATGGTTTTATATATGTGTGTATACACACACACTTATGACTAAGGATAGCCATTTCTAGGGCAGGGATGGGAGAGGGAAAAAAGAAAAGTTGTATGATAACTATTGTGTATTTTAAAAGAATAGCAGTATATACATAATGTATGTGTATAATATGCATAATACTATTTCATGTGTAATCATCTTTTTTTCTATTCTGTGTTATGGAAATGTTATTTTGTTTTTAAGTTCATAATAAGATTTTTTTTTAATTAAAAAAATATAAATAGATCAATTGCCCCCTTCTGCATAAGACCTTTAATGATCTTGTTAGCTACTGCACCCTTCATCCCCAAAGTCCCCTTGTATCTCTTACATTATATTATATTATATTATATTATATTCATAAGTATGTGCACATTTGTCTTCTTCTGTACATCATAAATGCCTAGATAACAGGGACTATTTCACTCCTGATTTTATACCTTGATTGTTTAGTGTACTAGTAAGAACATATTGAAAGAGGCTTCTTATGACATTTGCTGGCTTTGTGCCCTTTGTGGGGGGAAAAAAACTGTTTTCTCTGCTGTGTTAGTGCAGAACATACTAGAAACAGAGGCAGAAGACTTGAGTTCAAGACTTGGTACTATCTATACAAACTATTTAACTTTTCTTTCTTCATTTTTGAAATGAAAAGAATAATACTTGCACCAGTTACTTCCATAGGGTTGTTGTGATAAAAGTACTTTGTAAATATAAGCTATGCTGTTATTATTTATAAAATGGAAGTAGTTTTACCTGCTAACAGAAGAATAAACCAGAGATCCTATTTAATTCTAAGTATATTTTGTTTTATGAGGTTTTTTGTTGTTGTAAATATTAGTATTATAGAAGCAGATATATCTGAATTTGACTTGCAGTGCAATATTATATAACTTTATTATTAGTACCTACCATTATTTGTTTCCCACAAGGAAAGGATTCCAGCATTCTTAAAGGATTAAAAACCACAGTTTAAAAGAGACTCAGTAATTAGAGACAGCATAGATGAGATTTCTGAAACCATACTATGACTTAATTTGCCTAAGACACATGCATAAGGGAAAGAGTAATAGTATAAAACATAGTACATGAAATAGGAAATTATCAAAAGAAATGGAAAGAAAATCTAGGAATAAGAGATGATTGGCATTGTGTCAAATTTTACTTTAAAATGTAAATCAAACTGGAAGAACGAATAGAGGAAATCCCAGGGAAAGATGAGAGGTGGAGAACACATTTATGTCTCTAGGGCCAAACTTTAAACCTACAATTCATTCTAATAGGATAGTTCAGAGCCTTCAAAATATCTTGTGGCTCAGTAGGGCACCACCTCATTATTGCCACAAGATGTGTTTTGATGAATTCTGTGTTTTGCCTACAAATTTGCTTTAAAGATCACTTCACTGAATGATTTTATTTAAAACAAACTGTCTCTCCCCAAAAGTAAACCATCAGTCACTTCTGATCTGGGTTAAGGTTTTTTTCTTTATTGTCAGGGAGGGGGCTGTTATTTTAGGAACACTTAGGCAATTGTCTTAAAACTTCAGGGTTCCACTAAACATGAGAGAGCAAAGCATCTAATTGGTCTGTTTGTTGTGAATCCTATAAAATAGATTCCAATTTTATGATTGTTCCTGACTGATGGCACATAGAGATTTACAGGGACAATAACCTAGATTTAAAGGCAGTTGCCTAGACCAAAAATAGCCTCTGAACAAATTATAACTGTCTTTAGTCACCTACTTATAAGATTATCCCTTGCAAATAAAGAGGTCCTACTTCCTACAAACAAATTGCATTTTACAAGATAGTGGGTTATATGCTACTAATAGGTGATGTACTTGGAATACATCTCAAATCGTTTGTCATTTTGTAGACTAGTTACAGGAATTGGGTAATAAATGATCTATTTGTTCCTTAAAAAAAAACAAAACAAAAACCTATCACAATTTCCAAATGTAGCAAGTTAACTTTCTGCTCCATCCATTTAAATCTGGCTCAGTTTGGGAGAATCAGGGAATATGCATTTCTTTAGATCAGATTTTTAGAAATTTAGCAGAATATTCTGAGAGATAAATCTGTGGATACACACATTTGCACATAACACACACACATACACACACACACTCTCTCTCTTTCTCTCTCTCATGATCTATTTATCTTTGGCAAAAGAAATAACTTTTTTGGAGTGGTAGGTAACAATTTTGTTCATGTCCAATTAGCTTTGTATCTTAAGCTTTTTCCAAATGGTTCATTGTTTATTCCACTAAGGGAAGAAACTAAACCAGGAAAAGTATCAATCATTTTTGGCACGTTCAATAACCTTTTAGAGATTTGCCTCTATGAATTCTTTATTTAACGATCTTTAATATTAACATCATATGTCCAACTTGAATGTATTGTGGAATATAGTGTAAGATAATATGGTCTAACCCTAATTTCTGCTAGACTTCTTTCCAGTTTTCCCAGCAGATTTTATTAAATAAGGAATTTTTTTCCTAGGTAATTTGTTTTTCATTTTATCTCCTACTGGATTGTTAGAGTCTATTGTTTCTTATTCTCTCTCTTGTCTAGTCTGTTCCATTGGTCTCTTTCTCTCTATTTTTTAGCCAATACTATATGGCATTGATGACTTCTACTTTATAACATAGTTTGAAGTCTGGAAGTGTTGTTTCCCAATTATCTCTAATTCTTTTCATAATCTCCCTTGATTTTCTAGATCTTTTGTTTTTCCAAATAAATTTTGTTCTTATTTTATCAAACTCTGTAAAGCATCCTTTTGGTAATTTGGTTGTTATGGCATTAAAAATATAAACTAATTTTCATACTATTGTCATTTTTATTATATTGGCACACACCTAAGGCATGAGTTTTGAATGTTCCTGTGGCTATTTAAGTTATTTTCTTTTCTTTTTTTTTTTTTTTTAAGAAACACTTTGTAATTTAATCTATATGAATTTTTATGTGCTTGAGGAGAGTAATAAATAGATATTTTATGTATTCTGGAGTTATTTGGAATGGAATTTGTTCTTGTAATTGCTTCTTGAGTTTTGTTAATATGTACAAATCCTGTTGATTTTTGAGCATTTATTTTGTGACCTGTAACTGGTGCTGAAACTGTTAATTGTCTCACTTAGTGTTTTTTGCCTATTCCCTTGGGTTCTCCAAGTAAACTAGCATATTAGCAAATAGAAATGGTTTTATCCCCACCTTACTTATCTTTATGCCTATTTTTTCTTGTTTTACTGCTGTTGTTGCATTTCCTGAAGAATATCAGATAATAATGGGAAGAGTGAGCATTCTTGCTTCATCATATATTTATTAGAAAAGGTCCTAGTGTATCCACATTATGTTTGCTTTTGATTTTAGATAGATGCTTTTTATGATATTTAAATAAAATCCCTCTATTCCTGTACCTCATAAGGGTTTTAGTATAAAGGTTTGTATTTTGTCACTGGTTTTTATGGCATTTACTGAGCCGATCATGTGCTTTTAGATATTTTTGTTTTTATATGATTAATCATGTTGATGGTTCTCATAATATTGCATCCCTGATCATAATGAAAAATTTCTCGGATAAATTGCTGTAGTTTTTTTGATAGGATATTCTGAATCATTATTCATTAATTATATTGGCCTATAGTTTTTTCTTTATTTTATCTGTTCCCAGTTTAGATATTAGGATTATATTTGTCTCATAGAAGGATTCTGGTATGATGTTATCTTTCTCAGTTTTAGAGAGTACCTTGTGATACCAATTGGTGAGAGTAATGTGTGATTAATATGGATACTGTTATTTAAACATTTGAAATTAATCCATCAGAATCTGGAGTTTGTTTGGTTAGTTGTTTTTGTTTGTTTGTTTGTTTTAGTTATTCCTTTATACCTATACCTATTTCCTTTTCTAAGATAAGATTATTTAAGATCTCTATCTGATCTTCTGATAGGTTGAATATTTTATATTTTTGAGTGTTTTCATCTATGTCTTTTGTATTATCAGTTTTGTAAGTTTATAACTTACAAATATATTCTAATTATTCTTTTTTATTTCCTCTTGGCATGATCTATTTCACCTAGTTCATTTGCTATTTTTACTAATATGTTTTTTTTTCTTTTAAAAAAAATCAGATTAGCTAAGGATATAGCAATTTTATATCTTCAAAGAAGCTTTTAATTTTTATCATTCTATGGGTTTTTTATTTTTAATTTCTCTATTTTCTTCTAATTTTTAATATTTTCTTTGGTGCTTACTTTAGATTTTGTTTATTTGTTGATTTTAATTTACTAAATGCATTTTCAATTCATTATCCTTTTTTTTTTCTATTTTGTAAATGTATGTTTGCAAGGATATGATTGTTTAACCTGAGAACTATCTTAGCTGCAACCCAGAAGGTTTTCATCATTATAATTTTCTTTGAAATAGTTAAGTATTTTAATGATTTGTTCTTTGACACACTCTGTACTTATTATTTCTTTTTTAAGTCTTCCTTTATTCTTTGTCTTTTTTTTTTTGTGGTCCTTTAACCAATTGATTTTTTTTTTTTATGGTCTGCCTTTTTACATTTGTATGCAATATTTCTGTTCCCTCATACTTGGTCAATTTTTATAAGTTTTACGTGGTGCTGAAAAATATGTATTTTTTTTTTTGCCATCCCATTTAGAAGATTGCTCTTTTTATTCTAGTTTCTCCAAGAATTGATTTGATTTTGTATTTTGCCTTTTGTTTATCTTTTGGTTAGCTTTATCTAAAATTAATAGTGGTCTTCAACAGGATAATTTCAGAAAGGCCTGGAGAGACTTACACTAACTGATGCTGAGTGAAATGAGCAGGACCAGGAGATCATTATATACTTCAACAACAATACTATATGATGACCAGTTCTGATGGACCAGGCCATCCTCAGCAACGAGATCAACCAAATCATTTCCAATGGAGCAGTAATGAACTGAACCAGCTATGCCCAGAAAAAGAACTCTGGGAGATGACTAAAAACCATTACATTGAATTCCCAATCCCTATATTTATGCCCACCTTCATTTTTGATTTCCTTCACAAGCTAATTGTACAATATTTCAGAGTCTGATTCTTTTTGTACAGCAAAATAATGTTTTGGTCATGTATACTTATTGTGTATCCAAGTTATATTTTAATATATTTAACATCTACTGGTCATCCTGCCATCTAGGGGAGGGGGTGGGGGGGGGTAAGAGGTGAAAAATTGGAACAAGAGGTTTGGCAATTGTTAATGCTGTAAAGTTACCCATGCATATATCCTGTAAATAAAAGGCTATTAAATAAAAAAATAAAAAAAAAATAAAGGGAAATAAAGCTCAATTAAAAAGGACAATTAAAAAAAAATTAAATTAAATTAATAGTGGTCTTTTGTCACTATTTTACTACCATCTATGTCTTCTTATACCTCAGCTAATATTTCCTTTGTGAATTTAGGTACATTTGCATGTAGTTTTATTACTTATTCAGATTTGTTTCTGATTCCTTTTAATGTAATATTGTTTCCTAACTTATCCCATTTTATATTTTGGATGTTGTTTTTGTTTATCAGATAACACAATTGCAATTCCTGCTTTTTGGGATTCACTTCATACTTAGTAATTTTTTTTCCCTATCCCCTCAGTTTAACTTTGTGGATATCTGTGTTTTTTTTTTTTTGTTTTTTTTTTCAAATTTAAAAAAAATTTTTATATAGCTTTTTATTTACAAGTTATATGCATGGGTAATTTTGCAGCATTGACAATTGCCAAACCTTTTGTTCCATTTTTTTTCCCCTCCCCTCCCTCCCCCCCTCCTCATGGCAGGTTGACCAATACATGTTAAATATGTTAAAGTATAAATTAAATACAATATAAATATACATGTCTTAACAGTTATTTTGATATCTGTTTTTAAAATTTTTTTGTAAGTTACAGATTGTAAAGTTTTGTTTTCTTATCCAATGTCACTTTATTGGATTGTTTAATCTATTCTCATTTAAAATTATGAGTTAGATTTATATTTTCCTCCATCTGTCTCTAATATTGGTATTTTTTTTAAATTATGATTTTCCCCTTTTCTTTACCTTAATCTTTTTTAAGGTGACTCCATTCCCAATGGCTCTCTTCCTTTCATCTCAATCCCTTCTCTCATTTATTAACCTTTTTCTCTATGGGGTTTTGCTTATTAGTTCCTGTATTTCCTGTTTTTGTTTGATTATGTAATTCTATTTTTTCTTTATTAATCAAGCACATTTTTCCTTATTCTCTTCCTCTTCAAGTTTTCTTCCTTCCCTTTCCTCCCTTCTCCTTTCCTCCCCTTCCCTCTCCTCCCCTTCCCTCTCCTCCCCTTCCCTCTCCTCCCCTTCCCTTCCCTTTCCTTCCCTTCCCTTCCCAAAAAGGATTTCTCTAACTCCTAATTATCCATCCTCTCTGTCTAGTCAAGACCCTTGTTCTCTCATTCATGACCCTTTTACTTATCTGTATCTTATCTTTTTTCTCTATTTCTTATGTAATCCAAGCTTCCAGGGTATCCATTTGAGTATCTCCTTTGGGTAGTTTCTGCCTCTGCTCTATAGAGCTTGCTCCATGGATTCCAATTTTGTATTATGCTCCAAACCTGATACAATATCAGTTATTTCAGATGTTAAAAGGACTTGGTCCAATAGCTGTGGGTTCAGCACCAAAATGACATGGGGTTCAGCACCAAAATGATGAGGATGATGTAGACGCCACATGATGGTAGGCAACAAAAGTTGGGGTTTGCTCATGTGAAGTATTCACAATAGTCATTCTCTTTAGCAAAAGGTAGATTAATTTAAGGAAGAAGTAACAGAAAAACTGAAGGGATACAATAGATACCAGTAGTGGTAAATATGAAATAGAGTGGGAGAGCATTTGAAAGACAAGTTCCTCAGTGGGACTCATAATTAACTAGGAAAAGAGGAGCACCCCATGAGGTTAGGGCATGTCCTTAGCTGGCAGGCTAAATGCTGAAAGGGACTTAATATTCTAAAAGAGTTAATTAGTTATAAATAGAAGTGGGGTTGAGAAGCATAGTGGAGTAAGGGAGATACTATATGGCATGGGGGGGAGAAAGACACCAAGAGGCAGAGTGTCATGGCATATTAATCCAAAGGAAGGCAGCAGCCATGAGATGGCTCATAAGTAGATTTTATAGAGAAAATTTAACCTCAAAGACATGACTGGGATTTTTGACAGGACATGGCAAGGTGAGACTGCTTGAGACACCCTGACAGGACATGGCAAGGTGAGACTGCTTGAGACACCCACAGAGGTTGGGTCTCAGTGATTTGACATAACTTGGATTTCAGACTGGACAACCTCTCCAGAGAGTGGGACCATGAAACTAAACTGATCTCTATCAGTGCCTTCTCCCTGCTTTGCCTCAGGGATCAGTTCTTTAGTTCTCTCTGTCCAACACACCATTTAGGACCTCATCAGTTGGACCCCTCCCCCACCATATCATTGACTATGCAGCCCATAATCTGATCTATATATTCTCCTTTGCTTACCTTTTTCCCCCATTTGCTTCAAAGTCTCCTATCTTGCTCCATTCTTTTACACACTCCAGGTCCCAGTTGCCCACAGAAATACATTATCACATTATCTAGAAGTACCAAATACTTCATTTAAAAAAATACAATTTTATATCATTGCAAATTTGAAACCTTTTTGACCAAGAATATTGTAGCTACATTAGTGAGCATCACCTTCACAACATTTCTGATATATGTAACTTTCTTTTCACCCCACACAGTTGCTACCTTTTCCTCCCTTTCCCATTGCTAGTGCTTTCCTTCATAGGTTACCCTTTCATTCCCCTATACATATCTTCTCTATACATAGTTATTTGCTTGATTCCCCCATCAGAATATGAATTCCTTGAGGTCAGCAACTGTGCTTTTGCTTTTCTTTGTATCTTCAGCACTTAGGACAGTGCCTGGAATATAGTAAACACTTAAATATTTGTTGATGATGATTAGTTCCTGCTATCCCTTGTGTATACTCTGTGCATGCCCTATAATCTCTTGGGTATTGTATCAGTTACTATATGTGCGAGTCTAATTGTATAATATATATGGAAATCCAGTGTTATAATGTTATCATATATTCTGTGCATCTAAAATTTTGACATATTGGGCAGGCATGAACCAATGTGAAACATATTCACAGGAAATGTAATTATATTATATCACGAGAAAAGTGCACCTCACAATAACTACAGTAGCATGTTTTAGTCCAAGTGCAAAGTGAATATATAATAGCATTTTTTTTCCTTCTCTTGTTTGACAAGGTATGGGGATAACAAAGGCAATTAAAGTTCCTCCACACTGTGAACATATATCATCTCTTTGTTCTATAGGTATTAAAGTAGTTGTAATTCTCAGAAGAATTAAGGCCAGTATAAACGATTGTATATTGCAGATGAAGCATTTTCAATGCAGCAATATCGTTTGTGTGGATATGGCACTGGACTGTGAAATAACTGTTTTACTCTGACTCACTAGCAACCATCTAACTTTATGAAAGTTATAAACTTCTCTGATGTGGAAAGTATTTATTATCTACATAGTAAAAGGGAATTATTTGTTTGATTTCGTATTACCTAAAAAGCATGTGGTGTCTCTAAAGAAGAATAACCTAATATAAACATTAAATATTTGAATTATTTATGGGAAATTGTCATAGAATAATTTTTATGTTGGTAGAACTTTGAGTTGTCTTTTACATTAGATATTGAGAGAAGCTAAAGCTGCATTATGTATAGCTACACGACTGCTGAATTTTTAGGGGCTGGAAACACTAGTATCTGGAAATCCAGATTATTTGTCTATATTACAACCTTTTTACAACATTAATTAGATATTCCAAATACTATCAAGTTTTTTTTTTTAATACCATTAAATTTAGGTGCCAGTATTAAAAAAGCTTATCTTTTATGTCTGACCTATGCTTTAAAAAAATTATCCTTGGTCCACCCATTCTAATACACACACACACACACAGACACACTCACTCTCTCTCTCTCTCTCTCTCTCTCTCTCAGATGGTAGAAAAAACAATCTTTAATAGTAACTAATTAAGACATTTGGATATGATTGAATTCTTTATTTACATTCCTTTCAAATAATTTTGTGTGTGATAAGTAGTAAGTACTGACAATTTACTTTTATACTTTCAAGCTATCATCACCGTACCACACATGTTTGGATTCTCCTGTCAGTTGCAGTCTTGAAAAGGCAGAATACTTTAATTTGGAATAAGAGTTTTAAAACTTTGCTATAGGAAGTGCTTATCTTAATCCAAATTACTTGAAAATAATTTTTTTTTTCACTTGGAGCAGTAAATTAATGTTTTCCTATATTTGCTTGTACCCATTTCCAATGAAATACCATAAAACCTGCTAACTTCTCTTTTGATGATTATTGTACTATTAAAGTAAAATTTTGAATAACAGGAATCTAAATGAATAGAACCTTTACCTGACTAGAATATTTCTACAGTTCTTCTTAAGAAAACAAAATTGTATTAGGGATTTCTTAATATCAAAAAGAAAATTAAGAGAATACTGAAGTCACAAGGCCTAATTTTGAGCCTGACTATGTCACTTACTACCCACAAGACTTTTTGAATAATAGTGATTAATCATATTGAGATATCACATTTTAGTTTAAGAAGTGCTTTGTCCACAACAAAGCTGTGAGCTATATACTACAGAGAAGAAACTGAGGTATAGAAGTAGACAATGACTTATCCCAACTCATTCCATAAATGACAGAATCAATTGTTGTAATTCCATTGTTTTTTCCATTGGATTCCATTTATTCTTTCTGAAACTTCTTATTCTATCCCTAAGCATAAATTGTTTATAATAGCACTTTAAAGTTTGGAGTTGCAAATAATTTCTTCTCTATTTTACAAATAAGTAACTAAGACATGGACAGGCTATGACTTGCTGAGGGAGAATTCAAATCCAAGTTACTTGAACTCAAGTTCATTATTCTTTTCAATGATTATATTTAACTTTTCTTTGCACCAAACCATATTACTTCTCAAGTGAACTTAATATTACTTACAACATTGAACTTTTAGGATTGTCATAACAATAGTGACTTGTAATCAGTAAAGTGTCATAAAATAGGTATACCATTCATGGTAGAAGTACAACCTAATATAATTCAGAAAAAAATTCAGTATCTCAGTTGGCAACCAGAAGGTCTTTTTATTTAACTTCTAATTACCCAAAATTAAGATAGCTGAAATAGACCATTCTAAGAATTTTAGATAATCAAAATTTTACTCATAATTATAATTGATAATTGACATTGCCTATGATGGAAAATTCTAAAATCTTGGTTTGTAGGAGTTTAGATAGATTTTTCTCTTAACATATTAAGTTTTAATAAGATGCTATGAATGATTGGCTAAAAACCACTTTTTTTTCCCTTTGTTTACAGTGTGCTTTATTTTTCAATTTTGCAAATATTTATTAGTATTTTTTCAAAGCATTACTATATGCTATTCTATCCTACAACAGTTTACATTCTATTTTTTCTAAAACGCTTAATAAATATGTGGGGAGAGTAGTGGCAGGAGGTGGAAAAATGGTATTGAGGAATCTTAATTGTTGGGTGTTGCATTGTTCAGTTTCAACAACAAAAAAAATTGATTGAATACCTATAACATAAAAGGCATTGGATTTGGTGTTGAGGCCAAAAACAAAACAGATTCCATCTTCAGGAAATTTAGATTCTACTGGAGATGAGGAAGGGCAAAAGACATGCAATTTAAACACAAAGAAATGTGCAAGGGAGGGATGGTGGAGGAGAAAGTGGGAGAGGAGAGAGGGGATTAAGGGAAAGGAATAGAGGGAGGGAAAGAGGGATGGAGGGAGGGAGAGAGAGAGAGAACAGTAACATAAGAGTGATGAGATCAGAAATGCTTCTAGGAATAGGTGGCACCTCAGTTTGGCTTTGAAAGATGACTAGATTTCTAAAAAGAGAGATGAAAAGGAATGCGTTCCAGGCATAATGAATGTTTTGTGAGAATTCACAGGGCAGAAAAGGAAAAATCAAATTCAGGAGAATAGGAATTCTAGAGTGGCTGGAATGTAAAGTTTGTGAAAGAGCGTAGTGTGAGATAAAGCCAGAAAGGTGAAAGGTAAATAGAAACTAGGTTGTGGAGGGTCTCAAAGTACTAGCCTAAGGAGCTTGTGATTAGGGCAATACTATAGTCAGACCGTGCCTTAGCAAAATTACACCATAAACTGGCATAGTCAAGGGTTGCTGGTTTGTTTTTAATTGTTGAGATTTCATGTTGTATCTATTACATAGATATTTTTAAAAATTACTTTAAATGTGTTGCCCAGAAAATTATTTAAAGCAAATGCCTGGACAGGTTATTGCTATTCTTCTTCAAATGTTGGCATACTCAAAGAAAAAGAAATATTAGCCTAAGAAGGCCTGACTATGATGTAGCTCCTTCCACCTTCATTTGTCCCACTGGGTTTCTCCACTTTGAACTTACGGTACATGTTCACCAATGACTATATCTCCTCATTCCCTGGTATAGTACAATATTTATGTATTTGTATATGGAATGGCAGATAATCCTTGAAAAAGGACATTCAGGATCCTCTATAATGTTCATCTTTGATTCATTTCACATGATGTAATCAATTTTGAGAGTTCCATTTAAAAATAGTCTCACTCCACCATCCCCAGTTCTTGATATGTGTGGTACACACACGATATTGCTGCCACTTATTCATCTATTTCATAATGACTTTAAAGCAGTGAAAGTCATATTAGAAGGTACTACAGAGATTGTATGTGAATGTAGCTCTACTTCTCTCTGTAGCCTCTGGAAATGACCACCTACCTTCATTCCCTTGTGCCTTTGGTTCATGCAAGACCCCCTGTGGCCTTGTTGAACTGGCAGAATCTTAGCAATTACCTCTTTGCAGAGGTTCAGACTGCCTCCCTTCCTGGATGGAATAATATGCCTCTGTATTACTCTCCAGACCCTTTAGTCATGTGACACAATCCTTATAAATTTAGGTTTACAAATTCAGTCTTTAAAAAACATTTATTTTTCCCTCAATACAAAAATAACCACAACACTGAACTCCTACTTAGATATTCTCTAACAAGTTTATAACAGTACCTTACTCAGGTAGATCAAACTTAACAAGTAGTGACTTTGCCTGAGTCAAATATATCTCTTTCTTCTAGACCTCCCTGCAGATTTATTGTGAATTTTTCATATCTTATTTTAAAAAAAACAAAAACATCTCTTTGCTAAAAAGAGTTTAAGTAGTACCTCTTTGAAAACTACTATTTTAGGTATTCATTTATTTTAAAAGCTGCTCTGAGTGGAGTTTGGTGCTCTTCTCACTAATTCTTAGCTTCTTTTATCTATTTATCCTGAACTTTATCTTGGAGTCAAAAGCTTTTTCCAAAAGTTATCTTGTTAAGTATCAATCAAGTGGTTAGGTTTGGCTATTTTTTCTTTTTGTCTCATCCAAAGTGGGTCTATTTGATCCAACAAATATTTATTAGTTGCTTCTTATTACACATAAGAATACATATACACAGGGCAGCTAGATGGCACAGTTGATAGAGCTCGGGCCCTGAAGTCAGGAAGACCTGAGTCCAAATCTGGCCTCAGACCCTTAACACTTCCTAGCTGTGTGATCCTGGACAAGTCACTTAACTCCAATTGTCTCAGCCAAAAACAACAGAAACAAAACATATATACTGAGCTAAATGCTGAAAACATTATACCATTTCCTATATGAATTCCCATGATCAATAAAAAGGATAACTTTTTCCTTTCCAATGCAGAATTCTTCCCTCCCTCCCTCCCTCCCTCCTTCCTTCCCTCCCTTCCTTCCTCCCTTCCCTTCCTTCCTTCCCTTCCTTCCTCCCTCTCTTCCTTCCCTTCCTTCCTTTCCTCCCTCCCTTCCTCTTTCCTTCCCTCCCTTTCCTTCCCTCCCTCCCTTCCTCTTTCCCTCCCTCCCTCCCTTCCTCCCCTCCCTCCCTCCCTTCCTCCCTCCCTTCCCTCCCTCCCTCTCTTCCTTCCCTCCCTTCCTTCCTTTCCTTCCTCTCTTCCTTCCCTCCCTTCCTTCCTTTCCTTCCTCTCTTCCTTCCCTCCCTTCCTTCCTTTCCTTCCTCCCTTCCTTCCCTCCCTTCCTTCCTCCCTTCCTTCCTTCCCTCCCTTCCTTCCTCCCTTCCTTTCCTCCCTTCCTTCCTTTCCTCCCTCCCTTCCTCTTTCCTTCCCTCCCTTTCCTCCTTTCCTCCCTCCCTTCCTCTTTCCTTCCCTCCCTTCCCTCCCTCCCTCCCTTCCTTCCTTCCTTCCTTCCTTCCTTCCTTCCTTCCTTCCTTCCTTCCTTCCTTCCTTCCTTCCTTTCCTTTCTCCCTTCCTTCCTTCCTTCCTTTCTTCTTTTTGAAATAAAAAAAAAAGAAATAAAAAATACGTTTTACTGAGGCTTTTTGGATTTATATCACAGCCATTTCAGGATATTCACACTCTGCCCCAAAATAGGCTTATAATTTGAAAAAAAAACAAAAACTCTTCTATGCCTCTCCAAAAAAGATGATAGTATAAAGATTTAAAATTGGAAGAGACTTCGGGAGTTATCTTGTCTAAAGGTCTTATTTTACTGATGAAGAAACTAAGTCACAGAGATGTTAAGTGATTTTTCTCACAACCACAAGGTAGTTACTTCCAATTTATCCTGTATATATATCTTATTTGTACATGGATATATTTGTGCATGTTGTCACCCTTCTCCCCCTATGTCTCCCCCAATTAGACTATGAACTCCTTGAAAGGCACTTAGAATAGTACCTGGCACAAAGCAGGCATTTAATAGATAAACACTTATTGACTTTTTTGAGAAATAGAACTGTGATTCAATCCAAGTTAACTCTAAATCCAAATCAAGTGCTCTTTGCCCAGTGCTTCCTTAACTCTTTTCCAAGGTCAAGATTGTTCATTTAAATTATTCAACACTCAGTCTCATTTTATAATTCTTTCCATTTACATTATGACAGTCATATATGTTGTTCTTTTTTCCTCTGTTTATTTAATATTTTATTTTTCCCAGTTAAATGTAAAACAATATTTTTAAACAATTGTTGTTAAAACTTTTGAGTTCCACATTCTGTCCATTCTTCTCTCTTTCTTCCCCACCCGCATTGAGAAGGTACATGTGAAGTTAACCAAAACATTTCCATAAAAGTCATACTGTGAAGGAAAACATAGATCTCCCTCAAAAAAAAAAAAAAACCTTCAAGAAAAATAAAGTTAGAAAGAAAATTATACTTCAGTCTGTATTCAGATACAGTTACTTCTTTCTCTGAGTATGGATAGCATTTTTCATTGTAAGTCCTTCAGAGTAGTCTTAGATTTTTGTATTGCTGAGAATAGTAAAGTTATTCAGAATTGATTCTCCTACAACATTGCTATTACTTTGTACCCAGTACATTTTACTTTGCATGAGCTCATAGAGGACTTTCCAGGTTTTTCTGAGAGAATCCTGTTCATTATTTCTTATCGAACAATAATATTCCATCATAATCACATGCCACAATTTATTCAACCACACCCCAGTTGATGGATATTTCCAGTTGAGAACCCTGAGAAAAGAGCTGTTATAAATATTTTCTACGTTTAGATCCTTATCTTTTTAAAAAAATCTCTTTGGATTACATGCTTAGTAGTGGTACAGTTAGGTCCAAGGATATGTATGATTTTATACCCCTTTGGATATAGTTCCAAATCACTCCACAGAACAGTTCAATCAGTTCACAGTTCTACCAACAATTCATTGTCTCATTTTCTCCACATTCCTCCAACATTTGTCATTTCCCTTTTCTGGCCCATTAGCCAATATAATAGAATTGTTTTAAGTCTCATTTCTCCAATCAGTAGTGAGTTAGAGTATTTTTTTCATATGGCTAATGTATATTTTTATTTTGTCTATTTTGCATCGGTTCATATGAGTATTTGTATATAATAATATTCCATTCCATTCACATATCATAATTTATTTCCTCATTTCCATCTAATAAGCACTCCATTATTTTCAGATTTTTGATACCACATAAGTATGGCTATCAATATTTTGATCCTTTCTTTCCTTGACTTTTTTGGTGTTCATGCCCTGCCCTACAGTGGGAACTCTGAATCAGAGGCTATAAACAGTTTGATAACTTTTCTGACATAATTGCTAATTGTTTCTTAGAATGATTGGACCAATTTAGAATTCTGCCAACAGCATATTAGTGGCACTAGGTTTCTGCTTCCTTTCTTCACACATTGTAAAAGAGAGAGAGTGTGACATAATGGCTTAATATTTTTAATAATATAAAGGCCCTTATGAATAGTTTGAATTTTTTTTTTCTGTTTGCATATTATGTATTTTACCTTTTTTTTCGAGGCTATGGGAGGAAAGTTCCTCAGATTTTCTTCTACTTGTTTTCTTTGGAACTGAATTCAATTTAATTTTTATACAATATTGAATTACTTCCTTAATAGCGTACTACCAGTAATGACCTCAGCTCTAAAATTGTTTTAAATTCTGTAGCAGCTTTCTTAAAGGACTTGAATCCTTTGTGTTGAACCAAATGCAAAACGTAGAAGAAAAACAAACTGATTTTGTAGTATATATGTACGTATAAGACTGCACGTGTAGTCTATACATACATACACATATATACACATACTCTCTTACCACTACTGATGACCTAAGAAGAACCTAATGAATATGGTTGTAATATCAGGCTAGTTCTCACCAGAGAAATTTGAAAATGGGTACTTACCAAAAGAGGCAGTGTGGCATATGTGGGAAAGTAGTGTGTGTGGAAGAAAGGAAACTGGAGGACTAGAAGTTAGCAAACATGGGTTTGTGTCCTAACCAGTAACTAAGAATTTGAACTAGAATGAATGACCTTAATCATTTCCTCATATGGAAAGATGTTGAATTCTTTGTTCTCTAAAAATCCATTCCAGATCCACAGTCTTGTGAAGATACAGGAAAATGATTTTCATAAAGAATGCCTCACATTTATATTTTGTTGTTTACTGGTGCTAGTGTATTTGTGGAGCCTTAGGCACTTTTTGCAATCATACCATGGGCTAATGTGGAACACTTATAAATGGTCATTTTGGCTGAATTGAGGAAGGTATTCTATAAGGTGAAATGAGTCTTGTAAAAATTCTTTGTCATTATATATGTCAGAACAACAACAACAAAAACAGACAGATGATTTTGACAAGGAAAGCTTTCTTCAGAGTTTGTTCGTGATTTTTATTTTCTACCCCAAATTCTTCTGTGACACTAAACCAGAATTGTCAGGGAGTAGACAATTATACAATAGTTTTTCCCATTATAATGTTTTAAACATTGATAGGTAATGAACTGTTGATTTCTTTTAAAATCAAAAGTATATTTCTCAAGCTACTATTAAAAGCATGTTGTCTAACAACTTACCAAAGCTGTCAAAGTCTTTTGAAATGAACATTTCTTGGTCTCACAAATAATATCTTCCCTTGTGATGGAAGTTATAACTTACAGTTATTTGGAAAAATCAAAGCCATTTGATATCACTTCTGATTTGAGAAACTCTTACTTGGAACTCCTCACCCTAATACCAAAGAAAAAGACCCTGGATTTATTTGTGCCACAGTTGCATGGGCACTACTAAGTGAGTATCTTTCTTTACACTTGCAAGTAGAGTACAATCATCTATTTTTCAATATGATGGGTAACATAGCTTCAACTATATGTGATAATACATCAAGGGGGCTGTTTTCATTAATGAAAGACTTTTGCTCCGAGACAGATTACAACCAATCTATAGCTTTGATAAATCTTAGTTGACTGGAACTCAGAGATCTTAAATGATTTGTCCATGTGTAATCATAAAAATATATTTAGATTAGAAGAAAATTTTAGTAAGGTACTACAAATACTACAAGAATTCTGAAGCTGTGCAATTTTAATCCTCTCTGGGTCTCGCCTTCCTTGTGTGTAAAAATGGAGATAGGTTGGATTAAGTCAGTGGTATTAAACTGATATAGAAATTAGGGCCACTTAACCCATGCATAAGATACCTACACTCACTTATTGACTTAAAAAACTACATATTAACATTATCTACAATTTTTTTTTTGCTTATTTATTTTGTTAAATATTTCCTAATTATATTGCTAATCTAGTTCTGGCACATATTTGACACCTCTAGACTAGGTGACTTTGAAGTTCCTCCTCCTTTGAGCCTATGATAACTTATGAAATTTAAATATTATATAACCAGAAATACTGAATCACTTTAGGAATATTCAGAATTTTAAAGTTAGCTTTAAAATATCTAAACTTTAGTTTTCCTCTCTTGCCAATATTCAAAATACATACAATTATATGTATAATACTTATATTCCTTGATATTAACTTCATTTTGTGTCTTTATGAAACAAACATTTCCTCTTGTTAAAAAGCAAAAAAAATCAGCTGATTGTTTTAATTACAGGATGTGAAACTTTTATTTTTTAAAACTGAATTGAGTAATTTTGATTTTGTATGCCTTTTACATGTTACAAGGAGAGAGAGCGAAAGAGATATTCAGATAGAGGCAGAGAGAAACTTTGCCGTTGTAGAAAAAATGAAATCCAGAATGTGTTTCTAGTCCTAGTTATGCCACTAACTAACTCAGTAATCCTACACAAGTCATTTAAATTTTCTGGCCTGGTCTAATTTCTTCATATGAAGGTGATTAGATTCTTTCATATAAAGTGTGTTTCTAATCTAAATTTTTATGATTTTATCTTTAATTGCATTTTTCCTTATATTTTATTTCCTATCTCTAAGTCTATCATTTAGGGTAGGGAAGAGAGATTGGTAAATAATGGACACCTATTCTCATTAACTAATCAAAGGGACTTTATTATAATAATAGTGAGCTACATAGTGCTTTAAGGTTTGTAAAACATTTTACAAGGATTGTCTCATTTAATCCTCACAATAATCTTATGATATCAATGATGTCATTATATCAATTTGTAGAAAATTGAGATAGTCAGAGGTGAAGTGACTTGCCCAGTCACAAAACTATTAAGTGTCTGAACTTAGATTTTAATTCAGGTCTTCCTTTCCATAGGCCTAGCACTCTATCCACTGTGTTAACTAGCTGCTTCTATCAGCAGATATAGATTCTAAGACAATGCAGGAAGATGTGATCTGATTTTCCTCCTTCTTTCAGGGACAGATATGAGAAAAGGACAACTCCATAAAGATTCATGAAAATGGTCATAATCATATACTAAAATTCTTCTTTTAGAAAAAAAGGTCTCCTGAATAAAATATAATTAATATATCAGCTTAACTATAGAATTAATATAACAGTTTGACATATTTGCATAGCCAAATCTGAAAAAGAAGGAACTTGATCCAGAATGCAACATACTAACGAGTCTTAGTGATGATTGAAAACAATTTGGATTTATAGGAAGAGAGCTGCCATAGTACCCATGTAGACCAGGGTTCAAATCCCATCTCTAACCAATACTATCTAAGTGACTGTGGACAAGTCAGATAGTTTATTAATGTTGTAGGAAACTTTCTAAGAGTGCATACCAGAGGAAAGCTGTCAACTTCCATTGGTCAAAAGAATTTCCTCAGTTGAGGATATTCTATACCAATGAAATCACAGCTCTATTTTGTATCCTTAATTATGATCATTACTCCAAACACAAATATATGGATTATCTCATAGTGCTCATATTTATATTAGATAATATGAGGTTTTTGAAATTTATTTTTGCCATTCACAACTTATCTTTTAAAATACTGTGTAGACTGCAAACTTATAGAAGGCATGCATCATTTCTTATTTATGCTAGCAGCCCTTTAAATATATATTATAGGCACTTAACAAGGATCTGTTAAATTAAACATGGCCTGGTTCTTTCAGGGATCTTTCAAGTCACTTGTTAAGGACAGAAGGAAAGCTTTCTTTGTTGATTTAAAGGTAGTACAAGACTAGTGAGAAATCATAAAAAGTTAACAACATACTCTTTTCATCAGACATTAGGAAGATGAATTATTTGTTTTAGGACTTTTTGGATGGGACTTTTATGTGCAAGTAACATATAAAGATTTTTACCTTTAACGAGTCTGTATTATGTTGTTTAGTACTCTACTTTGTTAAAAGGGTTTGCCTCATCACGACTTGTCATTTGTTATTGTTTTTGACATGGCATTATATGTGTTTTGAAATGGATGTAGGAATTACGTACAAGATTATTATAATATGGAATAATTCTTCAATTTGTCATTTCTGATTTGTCAGAATAAATTCAGAATTATACTTTTGGGTTGGTATTGTTATTAACAGGATGGAAGGAAAATAGTATTTGTTTTTTAAAGTGGTTCAGAAAAGCTAAATAAAATCAGCTCATAATAAGAGCTGACATAGGGTCACAGATTTAGAGCTGCAAGGAGAGCTCAGAAGTCATGTACTCCAACCCCTGTGTTTTAGAGATGAGGAGTGATTTGCTTAAGGTGTCTTTAATGATGAATTTCCTCCTCCTATCTAGTAATTATGGACATCCCCTATGCCAGTCTTTAGTTCTCTGATCTTTCATATTCTTTTCACTCTATTACTTATTCATCCTCATTATTTCAATGATCATTCATCTCTATACAAGTGACTCCCAAATCTAAACCCTAACTTTTTACATTATATTAACATTGTAAGGCTTATTTTCTCATAAAACTCATTAGACCTCCCCAAAATACTCAACATTTCCTTCCAATTTTCTTTTTTACATTTTATCAATATTTTTTTTGTCTTTTTTTTATCTTCTAGACTTAAAATCTTGGTGAAATTCTAACGGTGGTGGTGGGTACATGATATATTATCAGTAAATACTTGATTTGCTCTATCCTGTCCTTCATCCCATATTTTAGCTAGTCACTTCCTAGCCATCTCTAAAGCATGCTACCTGCATTGTAGCCATAGTTTTCTATTGTACTTTTTTACCTCTCCTGCTTTTCAGCTCCTGATTTTGTGCTGTCTTCTCCCATTAGAATATTAACTGCTTGAGGACAGGAACTGACTTGCTTGCTTTTATTTGCCTCCTAGCCCTGAGCACAGTACTGCACAGAATAAACACTAACTACTCAATCTGTTTTTCTCTTTGCCATTAATCTGTCTTGTAGATTCTTTTGTTTTTATCGTTAGCATTTTAGAAAACTTGAACTATATAAATATCAATTACTTTTGTTCAAGTCTTTCTGTTTTCTCTATTCCCAGTGTCATCAGTTTTTAAGCCAGGTCCTCATCTTCTTGTGCTTTTATAAATAGAATAATCTTTTGGCTGATTTTTTGTTTCATATTTCCCCATGGTCTGATGTCTTCTCCTAGTCTCTATTTAATTCTACACATTTAAATGGATCTTCACATACACACTCCCCCCAAAAAACTCATTTAGATCATGTACTCTCTTGTTAATGATTACTCTGTAATTTCCTAATGTTTAAATTCCTTAATCTGGCATTCAAAACTAGTCCTACTTTTTTCTGTGACTTGCCTTTTCTCCTGGTATTTCCAAACACAATCCTATATTTTAGGTCAGATCAGTATCCCCATTGCCCCTTACTATGCTGCTTACTTATCAAGCTTACCTTTGCCTTTTCATTCATTGCTGTTTCTTCTACAAGAAAGACTAGTCTTTCTCTTCCCTCTTATTAAAATTCTACTCTTATTTTAGGGCCCACAACTTTCTCTTTCTACCACAAACCTTCTTGAATTAATTTGACTCTGTCAAAGTACTATTATAAATGTTATTCCTTCAGTAGCCTATATCATTTGTAGATGGTCACACAATTTTTTCACTTGACTATGTTTAGTTTTATGCTCTTCCTTCCATATATACATGTGTCGCCTTACAACAAAATCATAGGTTCTTTTATATCTTCTTATGTACCTTTGAGCATTATTCACAGTATTGAACAACTAACCCTTATCTTCAGGAAATCCCCAATTCTATTTCTACATAATTAGAGGTATTGTCCCTTGTTCTCTATGATGTACAAGTTTTATTTATGTAGTTGTTTTTCGTTTCATTAGAACATGCCTTTTAAGTCTCTTCCAGCTCTAAATCTGTAATTAGGTTCAGGGTCTTGTCAGACTTCCAAGTAGAACTTGATGTTTCTGAAATTCAGTAATATATTTGCTGGCTAATAATGGAATTGTATGACATTACACAAATGATTGTTTATCTTTTCATGCTGTATTCATTCAGGTTTGGAAATAGCTTTCTGTACCTTTTCCTAGTAGAATGCAAGCATCCCCCCTCTTATCAGTACTCTCTGAGACATAGTTTTCATCAATTCGACATTTGTTAAGCATTTACAAGGGAGAAAGAGAGAGAAAGAGAGATTAAGAATACAGAGAATATCTTAAAGTTTAGTTTAATCAAGGAGAATAACAAATACTCAAATGATCACATTATAAAAAAAAGAAAGAAAAGTAAATTAAAAACAATGACTATCTCCTTTTCATTCAAAACTTCAGGAAGATATAATTACTTTCATTTGCAGGGAACAAGGAAGATTTCATAAAGATGATGTCATTTAAGTTTGGTCTTATCAAGAAGAGGGGCACTTCAGCCAGAGATGGAAAGAGGGATAAGGAGGATGTAGACTCCAGTCATTTACTGACATTAAGAAAATCATAGATAATAGAAGAGGGTAAGGTTAAAAAGGGGATAGGAGTGGAGAGGAATTGATTTGGGCTGGAAGCTAGGTGGCACAGTAGAGAGTGCTAGATTTGGAATGAGGAAGACAATTCAAATCTAAGCTCAGTGACACTGTGACACTGAACAAATCATTTAACTTCTTTATGCCTCAGTTCTTTAACCTATAAAATGAGTATAGTACTTCTTTTAAAAGATTGCTGTGAAGATCAAAAGAAATAATATATGTAAAGTATTTTGTAAAACTTAAAGTACTATGTAAATGCCATATTTATTAATGTTACTAATTTTAACTTGTGAAGATTTAATAGTTTTAACTACGATTAGACAACCAAATTGAAGAATATCTTGTGGACCATCTTTTGAAGTTTATATTTTCCTAAGCAGTGAATGGGATACTCATGCAAGGTTTCTGAATATCTCAGTGAAGTGATCAAATTGATATATTCTGAAGATTATGCAGAAAGCAAAATCTTAATGGCAGAGACTATTTTGTTTTTGGTTTTGTTTCTAGCGCTGTGTCTGGCTAAACAATAAAACTGTTGTGCTGAAATTCTGTCTTATAATGATCTCCCTGCCATCCAACCATATACTATAGTAAACAGGTATATAAACAGTCAGTGTAAGATAACAATAAATAAGAAATAGTAATCATAAATGTAAAGGGGAGATGGCTACAAAACTGCCTCCCAAATTAAGATCATATCCAGAAATGATGTGTTAAATGAGGAGAAGGCAGCTGGGCCCCAATAATGGCCCCTTGGTCTACAAACTGTAGAGAAGCCCCAGACATGAACAGTAAAATCAGAGAAATATTATGCTAATTAAGGAAGTATAAGGTAACATTGATAACTTTGAGATGATATTAATATGTTAACGAGTAAACATCAAGATAGCATAAATAACAGGTCATCAGTCCTACCTGAATCCTATAAGAATGGGACCCAAAACTCTTTCCCCTCATGAATTCTTTAAACTGCCACAGGTCTATGCTGTTGGAGTGCTCCCTACTCCAGTTTTCAGTTACCTAAGATATTCTACATGCTTCTCTTCTTCCTTCATCTCTTTTCTGCCCTGTTTCCACTCTATTGCAGTACCACCTACCTCTGTTTTCTCTGTGCCTTATTAAAACATGATTGATGCATTATTCTCTGCTTCCTGTCAGCATGATCTTTCCCAACAAATATCCAAAGAATTAGGCTTGTTTTTTTGTTTTTTTTTCCTGACTCATCTGGGGAGTCCTTTGTCGGCACCTTCCTTAGGCATTAACTAGGATACTTGGGCTAGGATTTACCCACCTTGGGTTAGCTGGGTGCCATGAATCCATTGATTGAAAGCAACAGTGAACAAATAAAACTCATTCCTCTACTACCACTTAGGGAATCTCCCTTCATTGTTAGATCTTTATAGGATGATTGCTTAGGAGGCTCTTACAATAGCCCTAAAAAGAAGAATTTAAGGGCCTAAACTAGGGTGGTTACAGTGAGAAGAGAAAAGGACTAGATAGATATAAGAGGTATTGTGTAGATAATGATTGAATGTGACAATTTGTATGGAATGAGAGGGTCAAAGATGACTCCAAAGTTATGGTCCTAGAATGCATGCTGAATTAATGTATTCTCAATTGAGAGAAATGGGAGGGAAGACATGGAGTTCACAAAATCACAGAGTTAGAAGGAACCTCTAAATCATTGAATCCAACTCATATTTGAATAAAAATCCTTTTTAAACTCTATTCAACAAATAAATAATAGATTCTGTTCACAAAGACTTTCAGTGAGTGTTTCCTAAAACTTCCTAAAAGCAACACATTCCATTTTTAGGTAGCACTAATTATTAGGAAATGTTCCTTTACATCAAGCCTAACTTTGCTTCACTGCTCTTAGAATTTCCCTCTAAGACAGAAGAAATCTGATCCCTTTTCCATGTGACAACCCTTTAAGTGCTTGAAGAAATTTTTCTTCCGTCTTCCCAAGTCTTCTCTTCTCTAGCTTAAGCTTCCTCATTTTCTTCAACTGATCCTTACTTCATTATCCTAATTATCCTCTTTTGTATGCTTTCAATCTTATCAGTAACCTTCCTAAAATGTGGCATTCAAAGCTGTGTATAGTGTGTCAGATATCTGAACAAGTCTGAACAGACTACCTTAAATTTATCACCTTATTAGACACTGGATGCTATGCTTTTCTTCCTGCAGCTTGTGGCTTTTTTTTTTTTTTTTAACACCATGTTCAGTTTTATACTTTTTAGGTAAGATTTTGGGGAGTCATTCAGGTGGAGATAGCACAATGGTAGTTGGACATATGTGACAGAAGGAGAAAGGAAAGGCTGGGGTGGATAATAGATTTGAAAATTATCTACATAGAGGTGACTTTCAAAATGAAATTAGTGTTTTTTATTTTCATAGGTAAAGAATAGAATAGAAACCAAAGGAGCCAGAGCAAAAGGGGTTTAAACAATTTTCCCTCTCCCCATTTTTAATGCTCTTTCATTCCTAAAACTACTTTGAATTATTTGATATATACTTTGTATTTTCTTATAGGTTTTCATATTATAACTGTCCAGTAGAAAATAAAGGTGGGGTTATTTTATTTTCATCTTTGTATCTCCAAATCCTATCATGGTAGATCCTTGGGAAATATGTTTAGGAAAGTTGAGTTCATATTTTATTTCTAACAAATAATAATCGTACTGACCCTGAGCAAAGCACATCCTTTCAGTGTCCCAAGCAATTTGAAGATTGTAAATTGAAGAACTGTTGTAGATCTGCAGTGATGGAGAGTGTTTCTTCATCAGGAGTTAAATATGCTGATGAAATCACAAATCTGTACCACCTTAAAAAAAAAAAGTTTCTTGAATTTAATTTTGAATGGTATTTGTGTCTGGAATCCCCAAATTACTGCCACAATTGTAGCCCAGGACTTAAATCATAGTGTACCAAACTTTCATATTTTGTGATCTTGAATATTACACACACTTGGCTTCTTGTGTATATTTTTAATCCCCTAAGAATGTTAGCCATTGTGTACCTATAAATTTTAAATGATGACAGGTCTTTGGTTTTTTGCTTCAGGAAATTATGAAAAGAGCATACACATGGGATTGTAAGCTGAAGTTATGACCTAAGAGATTGATGACTGTTGTCTATGTGATGTCAGTAGAAACTTTTCCCTGTCTCTTATCCCAGAGTCCAACTAAAAAATCAACCAGTTGTTAAGTTCTAATGGCTTTATTTCTGTAATATCTCTTGCTATCCACTTTTTATTAATATACCTGTCATCACCCGAGTACTTACTGTCCACCAGGATACTTCCCCTTTCCAGTCCTTTCCCCTATTGATTCATCCTTCATTTTGTGTACTTCTCCATGATCATGTCACTGTTTCACTTACCACCCTTGTCTCCCTACTAATAAATGCTTGTGAAGTAATGTTGACCCTTCATATAACTTTATAGAACTTCATTTAATCTTATTTTGGTGATCCATAATGCATTTCAGTACCTTGCAGCATCCTAGTGCAGGGATCATTGAAATTAGTTATTTTGGCTTTTTGATATGGTGAAGTAGCAGGGAATAAAAGAGATAAAGTTATGGAATCATGGCCAAATCAAGTTCTTTTTTCTTTTTTTTTGTTGTGGATGAAGCACTACTAATACCCTCACTATTTTTTTTTTTCACAGACTCATATTTCAAGACTTCCTCCTGGTGCTGTGGCGGGACAGTCAGTGGCAATTGAAGGAGGAGTTTGCCGCCTGGAGAGCTCAGTGAACTGAACCCCTCTGGCTCAGCATGAAGTGTTTAAATAACACTTGGGGGCCTGAGCTGATTTTTAACAGATATTGGGTATTTTGTTCTCATTTTATCATTCTTATTGCAACCACGTGCACCATAACTTGAGACACAAGTGCTGCTGTAGTCTCTACTCTTAGTGATGTGTGAATGCATGATAGTGTAAGGGTGTGACTACATGAGCAGGTGTGTATGTGTGGGATTGTGTGTGTGTGTATGTTTGTGTGTGGTGTGTTTGTGTGTGTGTGTGTGTGTGTGTGTGTGTGTGTGTGTGTGTGTATTTCCCTCAATGGAATAGAATCTCCTTTTCCTCATAGTGCAAATAAAAACCAGGTATGATTAAATTAACATCATAAAATTTATACAATGTTTACAAAAATGAGCTAAATTTGCAGGAAAAACATTTTGATTTATTAAAACTGTAGCAACTGTCTTTCCTGTTAAGTTTGAGATGAATAGAATTCATAGCTAGTTGTTTATATGATTGAACAGTGGTTGTGCTACATTCATTATAATAATTAATAATAAAGGTTCTTTATTTTTTAATGGTTTAAGTGAATCCATGGATGACTTAAACCCTTATTCTCATCCCTAATACAGGGCATTTTTCTTTAACAAAAGAATGGTTTCAGTGAAACAATCTAGCCAAGAATTAAGGCCAGACCTTTTTAAAACTAGTCTTATGATAAAGGTTGTACCTCTTTCCTCAAGCTTTTTGTAAGCTTAAATGTTGCATAGCTTCAAGCTCTATGTACTATATTATGAAATTACATAAATATAGAGTACAGTAATACACAGTCTTTAGTTTGTGTATAATGGAATATTATTTGCAATGTAACTGTAAATATGACAGCAAAGTTTATGGAGAGATTCAATATTATCTTTGTTTCTTGTTTAAATATATTTTTAAGATAAAGGTGCAAAAATAAAACAAACCTATTACTGTCTGTAGTGTACAAGTGTCTTCTTCATTTATAACTTTTTGGGTCAAGGCTGGAAGTTTATTTTGAACTTTTCTAGAAAAGTGACTTTTTCTAAAGACCAACCATGAATTCTACTATATCTATAAAGTTATGTGTTGTTTCTACCCTTTTTAAAGTAATATCTGAATTTATGCTGATTGCATAAGTAATTGTAATTTCATGGGTTTACTTAAGTGATCATGCCATGTAAGATCAATTTTTAGATGAGATAAGAAGTATGCATGTAAAAGTTGTATTGCCATCTCAAAAGAGATTATTTCAGTTGGTACTTCTCAGAAGATGAAAACTTTATTTTTTTGACATGTGAGGAAGGAGTATCAAAAAGGTGCTAAAGAGAGATTTGTACAATGAGACAAGAAGTCCTATAATCATGATTCTAGGTAGAAACTGATATGTTCGAAGAAGAAACTATTTGCTTCACATCAACATATGGCAAAATTATAAAGGAAAGGTGAACAAAATAGAGTGAGTATAAATATAAATGATTTGGGAGTTGTTGACTTTCTATTCATCAAACAGGAAGTTATATTTGTTTTGCTATTTTCTCTTAGACAAGGTGGTGCCATAATATCTGTTTTTCATTCTTAATAAAGTTACAAAGTTAGCAGGGTGGGAATTACTGGTGGGAAGTCTTTGTCCTCAAGCATTTTCAAAGACATGTTACCTGTTGGCAGTGTTCCTTCAGGAACTGGACTGACTACATATAACTATTAGGATACTTTGGAGTCTAAAATTCATGTGATGTATTTCACTAAGAATGCTATTTCTTTCATCAAACTTTGCTTTTATTTCACTCCCATTTAAGAGATTTGTTTTTAAAGTTAATTCTTATGAAGATAAAAAAAATTGCTTTCCTTTCGACAGTTGGTGTCAGTTTAGAACATTTGGTAATAAAAAAAAAAAGCGTGTGTGTGTGTGTGTGTGTGTGTGTGTGTGTGTGTGTGTTGTTTTGTTGTTTTTTTTCCCCAATTCTCCAAGTACATTTAATTTTTCAATCTAAATACTTTGTGTGAGCAGAGGGAGAAAGTTAAACTAAGAACCAATAGATTACAAAAAATGTCCTTTTAAACATAACAGGTAAAGGAAATTTGCCCCTAATAGGAGTATGGGATAAAGGAGGGAATAATGAAAAAAAATTGAATGGTTTTTGTTGTTGTTGTTGTTTGTTTGGATTTTTTTTTTTAGCTGTACTTGGAAGTGACTTTATTTCACACAAAAGAAGAATCCTATTAGAAAATAAGCACCATGTGCTCATCTGGCCAATGTCAACAAGATTCAGAAACAGCTGTATTTGTTATTACATGGAGTGTTTAATCAAGCTAATAAACACTCACTTGGATTCATAGAGTCCTTTTTTCTCTGAAGAACTTAGCAGTAGATTCCAGCTTCCATGAAGATAGATGATCAGGTCAGACCTAGCATGAACATTATTTACTTCAGAGTGGTAAATAGCTCTTTTATTGGGTTTTCCCTTCCCTTTGCTGTCTGATACAATGATTCATTTTTTCATCTAAGCATTGTTGAGCCATGTGCTATTGCAAATAACTAAAACTCACCACTTCAAGTGCCAGAATAGAGATCTTTATCAGATTACACATTCTCTTTATTAAGTAGAGGATATTGAGCATACTTTTCTTGATTTATCTAAGGTCACCATTGTGAACATCACTTATTGTATTATACAAATTATATTGTGCAATACAGCACTGTCCTCAGAGCCTTTTTAGACTTTTTCTATGTTCCTCTATAATAAATAGATATAGACTGTGATGCCTTGTTTGGTTTTTCAGGAGGAATAATTTTTTTGTCTCCACCCTTGCCATCACTGTTCACTTCTCATTGCTGTCAGTATACCATCTTCTAACAGCGTCTTTGTCTTTTGTTAAATTGTTGCTATTAATTTACTATGATCTTGGAAACCACATGAGGTCCATAAGACCTCTCCCATCAGTGAAGTCTCCTGAGCTTCATTGTTAACAAATTTGTGATTTCTTTTTTGGCTGTTCTGATACTTTTCTGGCCTGTATAGATCTTAGCTATGTTCTATATAGCTTAGGTTGCCAATTAAGTAATATATATGAAGATACACACACAGACACACAGACACACACACAATGTCTCTAGATATGTATCTGGTCTTATATTTTGTTAACATTAAAAATATGGCAAGAAAATTAGGACAAAAGTAATTAGTCCTATTTGGTTTATGGGAACTTTTTCCCCTCATGCAACTATGACAGATACTTGTAAACAGCTGAGGCTATGCATAATGATTTCTTCCTAATGACCATGTAATTTTCTTTTATAAGCTCCTTGAGGTCCAGGACTGGTTTTTTGGTCTAGCCTAAAGCATTTACCTGATAGACCTTGATAAATGTTTGTTGAGTTGAATTACATTTTAAGGTCAATTGTTATTAATCCTTAAAATTTAACTTTCCATAGTTTCTAATGGATTGTTTACTTTGTAGATTTGACATAGAGACTTGGGGGTAGCTAGGTAGGAGTGGTAGGCAGTGTGTTTGCTATTGCTAAATTACATGGCAAACTAGTTATTACATATATTCTGTTCTAAAATGGAGGGATAATTAAGGAGAATGCACATTTTCATTATAATTTTATAATATGATGAATATGATATCTATTAAGTATCCTTCTTTATGTGTCATTTTGTCCTGCCTTGATTTCCCACCCATACATAAAACTAAGTGCATTTGATGCCTTCAGCCATGCACAGTTGGTGATTTTATTTCCTAATTACATTCCATCCTTGTAAAGTTCGGAGTACATGTAATTATTCTTAATAATCAATCTGTTTGACCTTGGCAAATAGAATATCAAAGCTAAAACTAGCGCCTGGTTTAACTCTAAATTGAGTAGTAGCTCTTATAGCAGACTCTTAAAAGGATGGCTCCTGTTTTCTTAAGTTATTCTTAGTTTGAATACATAACTCAGCTACACTCTGAGTCATTTCACTGGCATGTTTGAATCCCCTGGACTTTGTCAGAGAGAAGAAGAAGCTCTGCAGGAGATTTTAGGGAAAGTATACTACTATGTTTATGGCTCTGAATTTCTCCAAGAATTACACATCATAGCTGAAAGGAACCTGAGAACCCAAGTCCAAATCCCTTGTTTTACAGATGAGGAAATAGGGTCCATATCTATGAAAAATGGCTAAGAATTTGTAGGGTAAACAGAGACAGAAGTCTTTCTGCCTATCATTCTCACCAACAAATTATGAAATGTTGCAGTCTTTTGTGTATTTCAGAGGTATACTAGTCCAATCAGTAACAATTTTTGTTTACAATTTTTGTCTAATTCATTAATTTGAAAGGCATTTATTAAGTGCCAACTGCAATCTAGTGACCCAAAACTCCATGATGTTTCTCAAAGCACTCTGTATCCTGACTCTGAATCTCATTCACTGACTGTCCCCTACACTCACAAAACTCTCTTATTTCTCTCTCCTAGCTTCCCTTGCTTCTACCTTGAGATCTCAGAAAAATTCTTACCTTCTGTAAGAAGCCTTTCCCATTTCTCCTTAATATTACTTTCTTCCCTTTGAGACTATCTATTCAATTTATCCTATACATATCTTGGTTGTAGAAAATTGTTTGCAAGTTATCTCCCTCATTAGATTGCAAAGTCTTTGAAAAGAGGAGCTTTTTAAAAAATATTCTCAGAACTTTTCACAATATCTGGCATGGAATAGGTGCTGTCTTTTGTGCTTGAAGAGGATCAAAATAACATCACCATGTTGAGATTAAAATGCAGTGTATCTGACTGGTTGGTCAAATCAATAAGATCTCAGAAGTCTCCACCACAAGTCGGGCACAAATAGTCCATATGGACATTTGGAATGTCAATAACTCTAAATTTGCACATTTTTTTTTTTAACTACTTCAGTCCTGCTGTGTTCAAAGAGCATAATCCCTCTTGTATACAGACACTATGCCAGTATATCCTAAGTCTCACAATTTATTCCAAAGTTCTTCAAAAAGACCTTGAGAGTCACTTCTTCTGATCTCCATATGAATACGAATGAAAGCCTTCTGTGAATTCTTTGTAAAATAATTTTTTAGGCAAATATAATTTGGCATTTAAAAAACATGGCCAGCCTAGTGAAGTTGTACCCTCTCAAGCAGAGTTTGAATATTGGGCAGTTCAGCTTGAGGGAGGATTTCAGTGTATGGTACCTTATCTTGACAGGGGATCTTCAGAATCATCCTAAGCCGATTCAAATGGGAGTGATTCAGTTTCCTGGTATGGTGCCAGTATACTGTCCAGATTTTACAGCAGTACAGTGAGGTTAGCACAATGGTTCTGTAGATTTACAGTTTTGTAGGCAGCCCAATACTTCTCTCTCACATACTTTCCTTTGGAGTCTCTCAAACAATGAGATAATTCTTACAATGCATGGATCAACCTCAACATCTTTGTGTTGTTATTTATGCTTCTTTCTCTAATGAAAATTAACGAAGTCTAGAGGACTAATGACATAACGAGGATTATATCTTGATTTTCAAATGAATTGTATTTAAGTGAGAAAGAACTGTGCAAAGCCATACGCCTCACTTTCTCCTTCAGAGTTACTGGAGATCAGTAGCAAGACAAAAGTCGAGATGACTACTGAGGACCACCATCATCTTTGTGGGTCCCTGGAAAGCGTATTGCCAAAGTAAACTTATCTACAGCATTCTGAATTTCTCCATTTATTGTAACTGAGATGTGATCCTGGCTGGTGAAAAATCTCTTTCTTTGTGGTGCAAGTGGAAGAGAATCAATTCTCATATATATATATATATATATATATATATATATATATATATATATATTTTTTTTTTTTTTTTTTTTTTTTTTGCATCTTAGCCTCAGAGGCTGCATAGAGTGCACAATCATCTGCAAACAAAAAAGTCACACACCTAGTCTCCTTCCACTTTAGTCTTGGTTTATAGTCTTTTGAGATTAAACAGTCTATTATCAGTACAGTAGATGACATTAATGCTGTTTTTCATTCTTGAAAGCATTGGATAATATCCCTGAAAACATGTAGAAAAGCATAGGAGAAAGAATAGACCCCTGATTCACAATACTGATGACTAGGAAAGTACGAGAGCATTGTCATCATATGAAAACATATTGTTGTAAAACAGCAGTGCAATAAACTTCTCTGAGCCTCCAAATTTTGCCACGTTTTCCCACAAGTCCTTGCAACTGACAGCATCAGAGGCCTTGGTCAGATTATCAAACATTGTATATAGACCTTTGTTCTGCTTGTGGCATTTCTCCTGGAGTTATCAAGTAGCAAATGCTACATCAACCATTTCTCAACACTTTTTGATACCACACCAGCTCTTATAGATGACTATCTTCTAGGTGATGGATTGGGCTATTGAGGAGGACTCTGGTAAGAATCTGGCCAACAGTGACTAAGAAAAAGACTCCCATGTGATTTTCACAAGACAATATATTTTCTTTTCCTTCATAGAGATGGGCAATGGAAACATCCTTGAACTTTTGGGGGATAATCTCCTCTTGCCATGTAAACCAGAAGATTTTAGTTAGTTTTTGTTTGACCAGTGGACTCCCTGCCTTGTAAATCTCTGCTGGAACAGAATTAATACAAGACTTTGCCACATGAGAAGAGCCTAATGACATTCAAAACTGCTTCAGTTGGAATTTTGGCTAGAGAGGAGTTGATTTCAACTTTAGCTATATAGTCAAGGCTTCAGCATTGGTTGATGATGGTCTGTTGGGAACATTTGGGACTGGAGGGGCAGTAAATATGGTGGGAAAGGCAAAGACTCATTACAATGTTCTTGTTGGTTTTCTGGAGTTCTTGTAGCAGTAGTTCTTGTACTCTTCTTTTCAGTAGAGTAATCACCACAAGAATAGCCAAGTGTTAAAGTCCAAATCCTTTATTATCTCCTTCACAATCTAGTTTCCTTGCCTGGGGTCTGGGCTAGCTTTCTTAGAGGCTTTCTGGAGTCTTGGTTTCAGTGAAGAAATGAAGGAGGATAGGCCTGCCACCACAATGGTGTGAGATGTAGTGAATCTCTCTCCTTGGCTCCAAGAGCTTGAGCTCCCACCTCCAGTCCTCTATCTTCTCAGGCTGCCAATGAATCTGGCTCTGCATCCCAGCTTATATGCTCTACACTGAGTATAAAGCAAGGAATCCATTCCTAGGAATCCACTATTTGGATATCACTAGGAAACCATTATTTGTTATAAGATTAAATCAATCATGCTGAACTTAGAGAACTATTACCATGCTAAACTAAATAACCATTGTCTCATCAATTCCACTAAAAATACCTTGTACCACCTGTTGTTTCAGAGTTCTGGCCCATAACATCTCCCGCTTTGTTTTGTTTTAGAACATAAGATGGTCACACCCTCCCTGACTTCTCAAGGAGTGAGAACCCCCAAAAGGAGATGATCACACCTTCCCTGACTCATCAAAAAAGGGGTAATAACATCAAAAAAGAAGGTGATCATGCCCTCCTTGACATCTCAGGGTGGAAATGGGTAATCAAACCAGGTTAGCTGGTTTCTCAAGGGTCTCACTTGGAACAGGTATACATAAATCCATCAACATGGGAGGTATTACAAACAAACAACGTGAATCAACATGAGGAATTATACATATCCATAAGTCCAAGAAATAGTCAAAAACCAATCTATTGTCCATTACTTCATGTGTCAGGAATCCAATGATTCCTGCAAGTTTTGAAGTCCTGCAATAGTCTCATCATGTGTAAGGGAATTCAATGATTTCTGCAGATTTTGAAGTTCTGCAACAATCTTAACAATTTTTCATCTCAGGAAATCCAATGATTCCTGCAGGTTTTGAAGTTCTGTAACAGTCTTATCAACAATTTTTCATCTCAGGGAATCCAGTGATTCCTGCTGATTTTAAAGTCTTACAACAGTCTCATTATCAGCCATGCTCTTTCAGTGTCAGATGTTTCTTAGGTCTTCTCCTTTGTTTTGAGATTATTGTCTTTTTCTGTCTCTCTTCGATAGACAAGGTGAATATGGCTCGTTGGCACCCATTTGATTCCTTCTCCATCTGTAGAGATACAAGCAAACCCTCTCCCCCAAACAGTTAACCTATCTGGTCCCTTCCATTCACTACTTTCTGGATCTCTCCACATTACCTGGCAATTACATTGGAGCTGCTTTCACTGAACATTGCCCTTCTGTTGAGTTAAAAAGCCTATATTCTCCCCAATTGTAATCCCTTTCTCCCTTCTGATTGGTTTTTGGCTGATTGACTATGTCTTAATATTGAATTTCTAAAGACTTTCTGGGTGTAACCTCAGCTGCCATCATGCCCCACCTGGGGCCCTGGAGCTGGGCCCCACCCCTCATTTCTCTGGGTGAGTCTATATTTTGAGGCCCAATGGAAGCCCTTATTGCATTTTATACATAGGTTTTGGGGCTTTGTTCTCTCACCCTGTCTTTTTACTCTATCTCTATGCCTACGTTAAACTTTCAGATGCCCTACTTTACCACACTGAAAGCATCGACGAGTCTCTCTGGAAGTCCCTTGCCAAAAGGGACACTGTTGTCTTCCCATGTTCTGCATCATAGCTTGGGTATAAAAGGCATTTGTGCCCACTGTGACACAGCGTCTTATGATCTCCTCCAAAGGAACATCTTTGAGTAGTCCTAGTATAATTCTTCTACAAACCTTATTAGCATTTTCTCTAGCAAGTTGTCTTTATTCCTGTTGCTGCATTTTTACCAATAGTTCGTATGATAGCTGTATGCAGATGTCATATATATGTATGTATATATATATATATATATGGAGAGAGAGAGAGAGAGAGAGAGAGAGAGAGAGACAGAGAGAGAGAATATTTCTTTAGGAATTGAATCAGGACCATTATCATTGTAGTATTCAATTAGTTGGTCTCCTACTAATTTCCACTTATCTGTCTCTAATTCTTCTTCCTTGGAGAACCAAGGGGATGTGCATTCTAGTGTTTCTAAGACTCCACCAATCTGCTCCCAAGTTACACTCAAACCTTCGTTTTTTATTAGCTTAACTATGCATTCTGCACACTTTCTTTGAAGTGGGGAAAGCTCTTTTCTAAGCAGTTATCCCATTTTAACTAAAACACTAGTGGATAAGTTCAATTACCTCAGCAATATATTTTCCAGGAATATCCAAACTGATAATCAGATTGAGGCATACTGGCTAGTTCAAGATTTGGGAGACTCTGAAGGAGAGTGTGGGAGAGGAAAGATTAGACTTGACTGCCAAACTGAAGATCTATACAGCCATTGTGCTGACCTCTTTGTTGTATGACTATAAAACCTGGACAGTACACCAGTGCCATGCCAGGAAACTGAATCACTTCCATTTTTAAAGAATTTAAAAGAAACATAAGTAGCAACTGAAATTTATTTAGTAAATGGTGATAAGGTCAGAACCATGCTTTAATAAACCACTTTGGTGGCTGCATGGGAGGATAAATCGAAGTGGGAGAGACTTGAGAAAATTAGACCCACCAGCAGGTTATTATAATAGCCCAGACTTGAGATGATGAAATTAAGGCAAAGAGGATAAATTTCAGAATCCTCAGCAGAGAGATGGTAATTAAATCCATGGGAGTTGAGATCACCAAGTAATAAGAAAAAGAAGAAAAGGGAGACCAGAACAAAACCCTATGGGACAGGTAAGAGTTAAGAGAGTGTAACCTGTCTGAAGATCTAGCAAAGAATACTGAAATGTAAACTGATAGGTAAGAGGAGAACCAGGAGAGAGTGGTATCCCAAAAACCTACAGTGTAGAGAGTATCACGGAGAAACAGGGGCTAAGGGGGCAGAAATGTCAAAGAGAATGATAAGTGAGAAAGGACTACTAGATTTGACAAGGGATCATTGGTAACTTTTGGAGAGAACAGTTCCAGTGAAATGATAAAGTTAGAAGCCAAATTGTAAGGGGTTAAGAAATGCCAAGAACTGGGGATATATATATATTAGCAAGCAAGACTGAGCATCTCACATTTTAATATGAGGAAGACAATGAATAAAGGAGAGCTGGCATAGTAGAGAAAATAGGAAGGGAGAAGTTACACATGGAGCAGCACACTTTGGAAATGATGATGCCAGGTGATGTTGAGGCCAGATTTTGAGTACAATAAGGTAAAAGTTCACCTCTAAGTTACCTAGTGATTCCCGAGAAAGTTGAGCCTCCAGAAGGGAAAGGGAGATTAGGAGGTTGGTGTTAGAGTGTAAATGGGATGTTTTGGCAAAATGGTGGTCAGGAAGTAGCATAGAGTTTTGGTTCTGGGCAACATAATTCTTCATCTATGACTTTAAGGTAGATCTCTTCCATGATATGGCTTCAGCATGTTATGAACAAGAAATCAAAAAGGGAATGCAAAATGAAGTATGACAGCAAAAATAAATGAGCAAAAAAGATGGCCAGTCAGATAGTTAGAGATAAGAAAAACCAATGGATAGTCTTTACATTCTATTTTTTAATAGAATTTATCACAAAAAAAGGTGGTAGGTAAGATTTTGTCCGTGGACCAGTTTTCAACTAACCTCTGATCTAGAAGAGCATAAGAGACATGTGCTTAAACAAGCATTGTATACTTTATGAGGGAACAGGAATGCATTATACAAAATTTTAATCTCTCCCTAATCTACACAATTGTTTTCTAATGATGACTACTGTTTTAAGGATGTGTAGAAACTTTCTGGGCTAAAGATAACATCAGTTACCTGTGTATCTTCATAGCCATGGTGTTGATAACTAAACTGAAATTTGGAAATATCTTCTCTTGGTCACCTTTTTCAAATGCTGTTTACATTAATGTGAATTCAGAGTAGCCTTAAGAGAAAGTAATGGTGAGTTCTAAATATTGTAGCTTTATTTCAGAATCACATGTCAAGTAAGAGATAAAAATTTGGGGGCGAAGGATGTCTCATATATGGGAAAAAGTACAAAGGTTCAATAGTATATCTTTGAAGTTAAGTAATATTCATTACAAATTGAATTTTGGCTTAACACATTATTAATAATTTCATATAGTTTTCTTAGTCTGGAATTGCACCATCAATATTTTTCCTTGCCAAAACGTGATTAATCTGGAATCTATATCTAGGGGAAAGAAGGAGAATTATCCAACAAGTTATACTGATGATTAAATGGAATCTTGAGATTTCTTCTAAATAAAGTTGATGATATGTTCCAATCTCCAAGGCAATATGAAGATACAAGTTTTCTTTTGCTGGCAAAGGGCTCTTTGTTTCCATGTTTGGAAATAGAGGATTAATTGCTAGTTGACTGTCCTAGATTTACAACTTGATGGAGCACAAATATCATGTAGTTCAACCTCTGTTATGGGCCAAAACTCTGTACTTAAAAACAAGGATTCTTATAAGGTGTTAAGTCAGTAGAATTGATGAGACAATGGTTATCTAGTTTAGCATGGTGATTAATAATTCTCTAGTTCAGTACATGTATTTAGTACTTAATATAGTTCCATAAGATTCACACCTATGATAATGTAATTATAATAGAGTATATTACAGCCATTGGAGACTGAAAGACAGATTCATTCCACTGTCCACCTTTGTGGTAGCTGGAAGTTTAAACACAAGCCTTGGAGCTAGATTTATTCACTTTATCTCAGACCACTGTGGGGGCTGGCCTCCTGCACTTCCCCCATTGAGAGCAAGGCAGGTCTAAAAGCCTCTCCAGAAAGCTGCCCAGCCCCAGGCAAGGAGACCTCCAGAGACCTCCAGAAAACCACCAAACACAATACAAATCTCCACATTTTACAAATAAGAAACCTGAGTACCAGGCTCAAGTGACTTGTTTAAGTTCACACAGAAATATTGGAACCAAAATATGAACCCCATTTTCTAATTCGGAATTCAGCACTCTTCCCCTGTAATAGCCTGGCTTTCTGAATGACTCTCCTACTCTAATGAGAAGTTACTAATGAATACTTATCTCATCTCTGTCTTTGGCATGTTTATATGAGGTCTTAGGAAAAGGCTGACTTTCTTGTTAGAGGGTTTGCAGAGATGCAAGAACTTGAGTGAGGAATATAAATTATATCCATTTCAACTTTTGTTATACTTTGTGTAAGGGCTTTCTATAGTGACATTAATTACTTAAGACACTTAAGAAGTTTCATAACTAGATCATATCAGGTGCACTATTAAAGCTTAAAACTACAATAATATTTTTGAAACACTGTATTTGAGGTTGTACAAGAATATGTTGTTATCTCTGCATGTTAATGTATTCTTCTTGTAATTATGATTGAAAATAAGTAGTCTGGAAAATCATACCCCAAGTGGAAAGAAACCAGCCTTGGGCTAATGGCATACCACAAGAACTAGAAATTATTGAATTCCAAATATCCTTAAGGGTTATCTGTCGACTCTTATCAGTCAATGAGAAGGGAACTAGCATGGAAACAAACAAACAAAGGTTTGGAAGAAGAGGCTGATTTGGAAGGAGTGGCTGGGCTGTCAATAACATAGCCCTAGTTAGTGATAAGGGGCAACTGGAGCCTACCTGTGTTAGATGAAGACAATTTGATCACTGTTGGTCAGAAAGAACTAGCTAATGGAATTTACCTCAGGCAGTGAGGTAATCAAGAACTAAAAAATAGTGTTAGGTGAGAAAAGGAACTTATTTCAGGAAGATGAGGAGAACTCAAATAATTGGCATTGGGACCCAGTTAGAGAAAACTTTTTTGTTGCAAGTCAGTACACATGAGGCATTTTCTCTGGCTGTAGTCAGTTTTTCAGGATGAGATAGTCTGAAAATGATGAAACATGTAAGAGGAAAATACTTGCCTTGGTCCTAGACTCCTATATCTATAATTGAAGTATGGAGAAGAGATTAAAGATGTTATTTCCTCATCAGACAAATGGATAATATGTGCTGTAATAGAGCTAGCATAAAGGTGAAGATGGTTAGATAAAAAAGATCAGGGATCTAAAGCGTAGGCTTAACATTCTCTAGTTGCCTGGGATTAAGATTAAAGTATTGGAACCCTTGTAATTTGTAAAACTATCATCCTTTGAACATGTTACAGCAAACTTCCCCTCCTCACCACTACCATTATGTTTTCCTCATTGAATCTTGTTGGCTTTCTTCATTGAAAACATGGGGGGAACAAAGCAAAAGGATAGGGATGAGAAGTCTTATTTTTCCCATGGTCAGCTGAAAATCATGGAGACCTAAAAATCTTCTTGGTCCAAACCCAGAAAGAGGAACCCCAAAAGTTACTGGAAAGTGATAGTAGCCATACCCCAGTATACATTGCAAACTACTGGGTCCTTGCTTGTTTGACACAGAAATATTGCAATACCATGAAACAATAATATCAGCAGTAGAGTCAACAGTGACAACCCCTACCCCAAATCCTTCCCAGAAACAGACCTGGTGGTGCTATCTGAAAAAATCTCTAGCCTTAATTTCCTACCTGATATGATTATAACCTGATAGATAAATACTAGGGAAATAACCAAGGCACTCTGAGATTAAATAACTAACCCAGGGTCATACTATCAATGCCAACACTCTAACATTATGCCAGCTGCTTCTATGACATCAGATTTAGTTAAAAACAGGCAGGAAACTATCTGATAAAGATACCTCCCTCCAAATGTTAATATTCAATAATGGCTTATTCTAGCCAAAGACTGTGGGAGAGGATCCGGGTTATTCTATTTTCCTAAAACATGGATTAGGTTTTCCTAAAAGACAACAAAACTATCCTAGTGACCTGATTGGTCCTTGCCTTCATTAACACAGCTTTTCAGTGCATTAAGGACATAACAATCCCACCCACATGAATTCAGTATCTCTTTGATTTGGTAGATATCTGAAAATCTCATGAACCTCCATACTCTGCCCCAATTACCTGATATCTTTCGATATAGAAATGAGGCTCTATGCAAGCCAAGTGCCACTATATCCTTGTTGCCTATCCTTGCAATGTTAGAGGAAAGTAAAATCTTTTTTTCTTAAGGGCAGTTAGGTGGCACAATGGATAGAGCTCTGGACCTAGAGACAGTTCAAATCCAGCCTAACATGCTGAGAAACTGTGTAACTCTGGGCAAGATCCATTCCTCAGTTTCTTCAACTGTAAGAAAATGGGAATAATAATAGCACCTACTGTACAGAAATGGTATGAAGATCAAATGAGATAATAAATGTAAAGTGTCTGGTACATAGTAAGTGCTTAATGAATGTTTGTTCTTTTTACTCTTATTTACTGTTCAATAACCTCATTTCATTCCAATATAGATCTTGAACTAATAGGTTGCTTGTTAGCTCTTCTCTAATACCATCCTAGTGATATTTTAGTAGGGATCTTCTGGAGATAGAATTTCTTAGATCAAATATGTGTGTGTGTATATGTATACACACATACATATATGTATATATATATATATACATATGTATGCATGCAGACATACAGACACACATGTGCAGGGGTGTGTGTGTGTGTATGTCTAAAAATGGAAGAAATTCTGGCAGATTAGGGACAGAGGAAAGAGGAAACAGTTTTAAGTAAGATAACATTTCTACCCTTACTAAAATCATCCCTTATCCTAAGGCCAATCTTGCCCATGCTTTTGTAGCTGAAGGTTAGATATTATTGATGGGGAAATCCCATTCTTTCTCTCTTTCCTAAATAGTTGGTATAAATCAAAAGATAAACACCATAATTATCAATATGTTCCTGGTTCTTAGAAATTGCTAGAGTTTTGAGCATGTAGAAGAGACAAGTCTTTGACTACACGTGATGTAGAGAGAATCCCTTAGCCAAACTCAGCTGATGCTTCCACATCCTCAGCAGGAATCTATTTAGGTAGTGTTGTTTGTATGGAGGCTAGAGAAGAAAGCAAGGATCCAAGGAAGAGACTCAAAATCAGAGATGCCTTCTTTTCTGTCTTCAGGGTGGCCAACAAAAGTTCTGACCTAGTCCTTACCTTTCACCCTTGGCTCTTCCCCATCAGTCAAAGCCCAGAAAGAGAAAGATAATCAAAAGCCAGATTGTTTGGCACAACTAACCATTTTAGCTTTTCAATTAGGCTCTTGTATGTACATCATGGATTATAGTGAGTTATTCTGCATGTCTAGGTAAAACTACAATCAATAAAATGACTTAAGACATGTTATCTGTGGTGTCTAGTAGTCTTCTTAATCCAAACACTGATTAATTCATCAATAATTATTACTTAATTTAGGTAAACCACTTCCAGTGGTGATTATTCCATGAAGCCATGGAAGTTTCCAGGATTCTATATTTTTTTTTAAATGAAGTTCCTGAAATTCAACAAACCCATTAAAGGATATCCAGTTTCACTGGGCTAAGCTAAGTGATCGCAATTCATCAAGGCATGAAAAGTCTGTCCGGTCTGGTGGAATATCATTAAGTGGTTCAAGGATGTTTCTAATCTTAATGATGGCCAAGGGGGAGCAACTATTATGATGATGAATGGGAATGAATATCTGGAAAAAGTTCAAGACATGTTATAATTACTAAGACTGATACATATTGTTTATCTAAATCATCCAACTGATTAAAGAAACACAGAAAACCCAAGACAGTTAAAAGCCAAATGCCAAATGCAGTTTGACCTATCCTGTTATGTTTATCGCTGTTCATGTCAGGCCCTTAAAATGTATTGCTTTACCAAGATGCTGTATATATAATGGCAAGAGTCCTTTGAGACTGATGCTAAGTAATATAGGCTGACCAGTTTATTGTCCAGCTAAATATTTATACAAAATGAGTTTGTTGTTGCTGTGTAGATTTCCATAAACTGTATCTTTCAAAGTTATTGTTTGATTACGCTCAAGGCTCAATTCTTTACAAGAACTATGTAATGGTGACCTCTGATCAGTGTTTTCAGTTCCTAGGCAAGTTAGAATTTTTCCATGCAGTTCACTCAAGGATTTACATTAGAATACTATCAGTGAGAAAAATCAGGATAGCAAAGAAAAAAGTGTTCCAGACCTTCGGGAACTTCAGCAATTATCCAGTCTAATCCATATATGATTAGGAACCCACCTCCCTAGGAGACATCCAGCAACTGGTCATTCAACCTTTGGTTGAAGAGCTACAATGAGGAGGAACCTACCATCTACTAAAAAAGCCCATTCTATTTTGGGATAGCTCTAATTTTCAGGAAATGTTTCCTGACGTGGAATCTAAATCTACTTTGTAATCTATTTACTGATACTTGTTTTTCCTCCAGGGATAAAACAGAAACAAGTCTATTCTCTCTTCTACATGGCAATTCTTCAAGTACTTGAATACTATCAAAGCCCCCAATGCTTCCAGAGATTATTTGATCCTCCCAATAACATAGTGAAAAAGAGATTACAGTTATTATTTTTCATGGTATCCAATAGGTATTTAACAAATGTTTGTTGATTGATTCCCATTTTTAAAATAAGAAAATAAACTCAGAGAATTTAAGTGATGTGCCCCTGTATGCAAATGCACAAAGTTTAGGCAACAAATAAAAGGATAAGAGATTCTAATACAAAGAAGCAAATTTGATCTCAAAGGAATCTCCAAAACTTAGGGTGGGATAAAACCAATGTCTGGATCAAGTGTATAAGTAATTTCCATTAAAAAGAAACAGGGTAGGTTAAAAATGAGGAGGAAATAGCATTATATATTAGAAGGTATACTCATGTTAAAACATCCAGAAAGTAGGCCAGGGAATCAAGATGAAGAACATTTTTGTGAAAGTTAATGAAGGAGAAAACAGAAGTGAATTTGTCATTGGAGTATATAAGAAACTACTTGGATTGAAACAAAACAGATGAGAATTTTGAGAAACAGATCACAAGCCAGGAACAAAGACATAATTGTCATGGGGTCTGTGATTATCTAGACATGTGCTAAAACTTTGTCAAAAGTAGATCTTGTAATAATGTTTTACTCTCCTAGTGATATCATTCTTCAAAAGGTAAAGGAACCATCTCAGGAACATTCTGTTCTAGCTCTGATTCCCAACTAAAAAGGAGCAGGAAAAAATGATGGGAACTAAGGATCTTCAGGTATAAGCTATAATTTTATAAACAAGATATTAGGCTCAGAAGAAACATAAGAGAATTCCTATGGACTAAAATGCTATAGGAAAAATGAATTCAAGAAGGAAAGGAGATGCTCAAAAATGAAATCCTGGAGACACATAGATAAACAATTCCAATAAAGAAAAATTTGGGGATTTATCTAAAGACACTGATGTGAATACACAGAAAACTCACAAAAACAACTTAGATGAAATAAGTAGATATGCAGGACATGGTCAATATCAATGCATCAGTATCAGTAATATGGAATAAATTAACTAGTAAGAAAAGCTGAAGACATCAAAAAAGTGTCTTCTTAGCTATATTAGAAGAAAAATGAGCATAAAAGAAGAGTGAGTGCTTGGATTTGATAGGATAATGAAAACTGACAACAGAGAAGGCAAAGCTTTTCATTCTGCCTATTTTCCCAGCCTAGGAGAGTGACCTTTGTACTAAAAGGGAAAGGTGGTGGGGGGGGGTATTGAGGGAGAGGAATGACTAACAGGGAGTTAATACTCAAGATGAGTAAAGAGATATAGTAACAGAGCATCTACTTGCCTTTGATGAATTCAAGTCAGTTGGCACAGATGAACTACATCCTTAGGTACTGAAAGATGTGGCAAACATGATTACTGAGACATGACCTTCTAATGACAGACCATGGGAAACTGTAGAAGTATCTTAAGATAGGAAAATAGCAAATGTTCTGATTTTCATTAAAAAAAGAATAATTTCTACAAACTCTAGTCTAGCAAATTTGACTTGATTCCTGGAGAAAATATAGAGTGAATCATTAAAGAGAGATGTAGAATATGTAGATATGTGAATATATAGAAAAAAGTGTTAATTACAGAAAGCTAATTTAGTTTCATCAATAACACATCATGCTGATCTAGTGTTTGACAAACCCAAAGATCCCAACTTTTGGGATAAGAATTCACTATTTGACAAAAACTGCTGGGAAAACTGGAAATTAATATGGCAGAAACTAGGCATAGACCCAAACGTAATATCATATACCAAGATAAGATCAAAATGGGTTCATGATTTAGGCATAAAGAACGAGATTATAAATAAATTAGAGGAGCATAGGATAGTTTATCTCTCAGATTTGTGAAGGAGGAAAGGATTTGTGACTAAAGAACTAGAGATCATTATTGATCACAAAATAGAAATTTTTGATTATATCAAATTAAAAAGATTTTGTCCAAACAAAACTAATGCAAACAAGATTAGAAGGGAAGCAATAAACTGGGAAAACATTTTTTAACAGTTAAAAGTTCTGATAAAGGCCTCGTTTCCAAAATATATAGAGATTTGACTCAAATTTATAAGAAATCAAGCCATTCTCCAATTGATAAATGGTCAAAGGATATGAACAGACAATTTTCAGATGAAAATTGAAACTATTTCTATTCATATAAAAGGGTGTTCCAAATCACTATTGATCAAAGAAATGCAAATTAAGACAACTCCGAGATACCACTACACACCTGTCAGATTGGCTAAGATGACAGGAAAAGATAGTGATGAATTTTGGAGGGGATGTGGGAAAACTAGGACACTGATACATTGTTGGTGGAGTTGTGAATGGATCCAGCCATTCTGAAGAGCAATTTGGAATTATGCTCAAAAAGTTATCAAACTGTGCATACCCTTTGATCCAACAGTGTTTCTAGTGGGCTTATATCCCTAGGAGATACTAAAGAAGGGAAAGGGACCTGTATGTGCCAAAATGTTTGTGGTAGCCCTCTTTGTATTGGCTAGAAACTGGAAATTGAATGGATACCCATCAATTGGAGAATGACTGAATAAATTATGTTATATGAATGTTATGGAATATTATTGTTCTGCAAGAAATAACCAGCAGGATGAATACAGAGAGGCTTGGAGAGGCTTACATGAACTGATGCTAAGGGAAATGAGCAGAAGAGATCATTATATACTTCAACAACAATACTGTGTGAGGTTGTATTCTGATGGACGTGGATATCTTCGACAAAGAGAAGATCCAATTTAGTTCCAATTGATCAATAATGGACAGAATCAACTACACCCAGAGAAGCAACACTGGGAAATGAATGTGGACTATTTGCATTTTTGTTTTTCTTCCAAGGTTATTTTTACTTTCTGAATACAATTTTTCCCTGTGCAACAAGAGAACACATAGATTGTATCTAAGATATACTTTAACATGTTTAACATGTATGAGACTGCCCGCCATCTAGGGGAGGGAATGGAGGGAGGGAAGGGAAAACTTGGAACAGAAGTGAGTGCAAGGACAATGTTGCAAAAATTACTCATGCATATGCTCTGTCAATAAAAAAGCTATAATAAAAAAATAACACATCATGCTGTATAAATTGACACAGAGTGAAGAGAGCAGAATCAGGAAAACAATTTATATACTGACCACAATATTGTAATGAAAAAAAGCTTTGAAAGACTTGAGTACTGATAAGGACACAACTTGTCTTATCTTTCCACAGAGATCAACTAAAGGTACAGGAGACATATATTTTCAGACACATTGTGCCTTCATTTTGTTTGAATATTCCATCAATTATTTAAAAAATGCTTTTACTTTTTTTGGAGAGTGAGAGTGATATAGTGATAATGATGCAAAAAAAAAAAAAAAAGATTTCGATGAATCTTTAAAAATGTACAAAAAAGACCTAAAGGAGAACCAGAAGGAAATATAGACAAGCAGTATATATATATATTTTATTTATTTTATTTTTTTTAATTTTATTTTTTATTTAATAGCCTTTTATTTACAGGTTATATGCATGGGTAATTTTACAGCATTAACAATTGCCAAACCTCTTGTTCTAATTTTTCACCTCTTACCCTCCCACCCTCCCCTAGATGGCAGGATGACCAGTAGATGTTAAATATATTAAAATATAAATTAGATACACAATAAGTATACATGACCAAAACGTTATTTTGCTGTACAAAAACAATCAGACTCTGAAATATTGTACAATTAGCTTGTGAAGGAAATCAAAAATGCAGGTGGGCATAAATATAGGGATTGGGAATTCTATGTAATGGTTTTTAGTCATCTCCCAGAGTTCTTTCTCTGGGCGTAGCTGGTTCAGTTCATTACTGCTCCATTGGAAATGATTTAGTTGATCTCGTTCAAGCAGTATATTTTTTAAACAAATGTGCTAAATTCATTAGAAACTTTAAAGAAAAAATGGGGCAAATAATAAGATTCACAGAATGATTTTCAATCTTCTTTTTGTTCTTTGTACATAAACATAATGATGTTTGCTGTTGCTTATCAAAGTCAGAATTAAAAAAAATAAACTAAAAGAAAAAGACTTCACTAAGCTCATTTCCTTTTTGACAGGATCACTAAACTAATAGAGGGGAATGCTGTGGATATAGAGCTTACCTAGATATTTACCAAAGCTTTTGATAGTATCTTATAGTATTCTTATGGACAGGTATGGACTAGAGATTAAAATAATTAAATGAATTTTGAACTGATTGAATGATTAGAGATAAATGTGAAATGTAAAATAAATAAATAAAATATAGATAAATGAAAAAAATAAACTAAAAAAATTGAGTATAAAAAATTCAGTTTAGCTAGTACAAGAATGAGGAAGCATAATAGACAGTAGTTCTGAAAGGAAGACTTGGGGATTTTAATGGACTTCATATATCAGCAATATAATGTGGCAGTCAAAAATCCTAAGTTCAAGGTTTCAGTAGGAAATGTATACCTTCCAGGAATGAGTAATTAATGGTGAATCAGTTCAACTCTATATTCTTGTACGCTTAAAATTTTTTTTGATCAATGTTTTCTGTTTCTTATATCACCATAATATCCCATGTATCCCTTCCCTTCCTCCTTCCAGAGAATCCCATATGACAAATAGTAATTTTTTGAGAGGAAAAAAAAGTCAGTACAACTTATTGCTACACTGAAAAATTTAACAATATGTGCAATGTGTAACATCTGTGGAACTCCCACCTCCACAAAGGGGTAGGTTAAGGGTATCTTCTCATGTCTATTTCAGTCCCATTTGATATTTATACTTTTGTTACATTCATTTTTGATTTTTTGGTATGTTATTCTTTCCATTTACATTGTTATTGTTACTGTGTATGTTCTTTTCTTGACTCTGCTTATATCATTCTATCTCATTCATATAGACTTTTCCATGCTTCTCTGTATTCATCACATATATCATTTCCTACAGCACAATAAATAATATTGTAGGGGTTTTATCCCAAATGGTATTGTACTTCACCAAAGTCGTCTTCTACATGTATTGAAATCATTATGTGGTTTTGATTTTTAATATGATTAAATGTTGTTTGTTTTCCTAATGTCAAACTATCTTTGCATCCCTGGTATGAATTCCACTTGATAACAATGAATGATTTCTTAGATAAATTACTGTAATATATTTGATAGGAGTTTCTTTAAAAATTTTGAGTCAATATTAATTTATGATATTGGTCTATAGTTTTCTTCCTGTCTTTTATTTTCCCTTTACTTAGGTATTAGGATAATATTCATTTCGTAAAATTATTCTGGTAGGATTCTTTCTTTCTTAGTTTTTGAAAATAACATGAAGAATGGGTAGCAATTGTTCTTTAAAGTTTTTGTAGAATTCTTCTGTGAATCCATCAGGTCCCAGGGTTGGGTTTTTTTTTTTCTTTAGTAGGATTTCAACACACAAAAACTGGTAAATCAATCTGAAAATGCATTAGTTATGAACATAGATGATTCCAGAATACTAGCATTCTCAGCTTCACCTTATTTAATGGATGTATCTTTTTTTTTTTTTTTTTAAAGAAAGGAGAAGCATTGGTAGGAGAAGCAGAGGAAACTGTATAAACAGCAAGATAAAGGTGTGTGTTGAAATAATTTATGGATGGAGAAAAATCCCATTCAAAATGGTGCAAAAAATAAAAGACAGATATTTAGAGAAACTATGTGAGATGTGTAACAGATTTCACTACAGTAACATGACCATGTAAAATAAAGTCAAATCAAATCTTTGCATTTTTTCACTTCAACTATATACATGCAACTGTTTCAATCACCTAATACAATTAAAACAATTGAATTGTTTCTCTGTCCATATAGGAATTCAGTGAAAAATGGGAAATTTTGGTGAAGGTCTTTGGAAGGTGATAGAGAAGAATTTATATTGAATAAAAGACATATTGATACACTGACTCCCTTAAATTATTAAAAGATATATATATATGATACAACTAGCTGCCCCTAATTCCAGGGCAATTAACAGAGGATAAACACAAAAAGCATGAATTACTTCTGTGAAAATAACATCAGAAACATCAAAGCTCAGAATAAGTAGAAGCTGGAGGGAATCTATGGACAAAAATAGATTTATTAAAATTATATTCGGTGGCAGGGCAGTGGGGGGAGGGAGGTGGTAAAAGAAAGAATGTATGGTGATAACTTACAACAAAGATAAAGTAGAAGTGCTCAGGGCTCATTTTGTTTGTTTTCTTTCCAAGCAGAATGCTCTCTGTTCTAGAAAGGACAAAATAAAAAGAGCTAACACCTTGTTGATTTCCAAAATAAGGAGAGTGTAAGAGTATTGGCCCTTAATGAGTTCAAGCCAATTGGCTTACTGGAAATGTATCCTTAAGTACAAAACAATTGGCAGATGTAATTGCTAAATTATTGTCAGTGATATTTAAAAGCCTATGGAGAAAAGGAGAAAAATGCCAATGGATGATAGAAAGACTAATAAATTTTGATCTGTGTGTAAGATTTTCATTGATTGATGAGTTTTTCTTTTATTTCTGGAAAAATTCTGGAATGCTTCATTAACAAACTCACTAATGAACATCTAGAAAAGAAAGTGACAATTACAAAGACCCAGTAAGAATTCATGGAGAAGTAAGGCCATTCTAATTCTATTTCCTTTTTTTAAAATAGGGTTGTGAAACTGCTATATTAGGGGAATATTATAAATGGTTCATCTGTATTCTAACATAGCAGTGGTTGTATGGGCCAGTTATTTAGCCACTATTATTCACTACCACCCTAGTACTGATTCACTGCCTACCATAATTTATATAAATATCTTTCTGTTCCAAGAAGTGGTAATAAATCAATATATAACATATATTACACATATAACATATAAAGCTAACACTCCAACAAAACAAATAATTGTCTGTCTGTCTGTTCTTTCACTAGAAGAAACTGCATCCCAGTAAGTACACTCAGATTAAAAAATTCCCAGTGTTAACAGTAGTTGATTGCAAATACTAGCTTAAAAAACAAAATAAACATTTAAAATAAAGAAAGGTAAGCAAATTCTCAAGTAGACTTTCCCTATGTGCAGAAGAAAAGATTTTCAACTATACCATTAGTACTGATATTTACCTTATTTTCCTTGTAGAGCTTCTAGTGCAAGTAAATTTAAAAGTATGGGGAAAAGAAATAAAGGGTAAATAGAAATAAAATAAGATGATGATGATGGCAAAGAAAGTGATGATGATGATAATTATGATAAAGACCTGAGATTTCGCTAACCTGGGGAATTCAGAGTAAGGAAAACTTCCCCCACTAATATAGACTGTATCTTAAAGTCTTAGAAGACTGCTTGACATACTGAGAGATTAAATGACTTGAGCTTGGTCACGTGACTAGTATGTGTCAGAAGCAGTATTTGACCCTACATTCCTGACTCTGAGTGGGCCCATAGCAGCCATGACCTCTCAAAGATTATTTTATTATTATTATTATAGTATATTATTATATTAGTATTATAGCATATTATTATAGTATAAGATAATATAGATTGAGAATCAAAATACAGATGTAGTATCCTTAATGTACACATTTTAATAATGAGACAAGGAAAAATCAGGGAAGTACACCTTAATGTTTTCATTTACCCTTTAGGAAAGGTAATGAAATACTACTACTAATAATTAACAGTCACAGACTGATCTTTTGCTATTTATTTTCTTTAAATGTTGAAGACAAGGGCTTAGGAATTATGTCAGCAAGTCTGACTTTAGTTATATGAAAGTTACTGAATAGGAAGATTTGCTAAATCAGTCTTGAGGAAATATTTCTCTTAGCATGATTTTACAATGAAGGTCATGGCTAATGACCTGCCACAAGTATTATTATAAATCATTACTTCCTTACCAGCTAAGTCAGTGCCCTCCATTCCTCTCTTTAAATAAATCTTCAGTCTTTGAGAGAAAACATAGTGTTGTAAACGCCTGACAAAGGTCTAAATGAAAATATGAAACCAGGTGGTTCAAGAATGCAATTTGTTTCAGCAGACATTTACTACACACCTGCTGTGTACATGGAACATACTATGCTAGCTCTGTATGGGACACAAGGAAAAATAGACACAGCTCCTGGCAGCTCTTAAAGAAGGGCAGATAGGGAGCACAGTAGATGAAGCATGGAGCCTAGAAAGACCTGAATTTAAATCCTGCATTGGACACTATCTGTATACAAGAGATGTTATTAAAAAAAGACTGACAAAATTTGGCAAGGGATTTGTTGTGTAAGATGACAGTGAGGAGATGCGAATAACACACAGAAGTTGGGAGCCTGGGTGATTGTTAGGACAGTGGTCTCCTTGACAGTAACATGGAATTTTGGGAAATAGAAGATTTTGGAGATGGGGGAAATGACTTCTTTTGTGGACATGTTGAATTAATGATATATGAATGCAGCTCAATAGAAAGATTAAACTGAATATATGGATCTGGAAACCTTCTGATTAGAGATGATAATTGAACTCATGGAAGCTGATCCCTTGGAAGATGTCAATACATTATGATGCATATGTATCATATCAAGCATATGATTTAGATACTCTGAGCTCCTGCTGCTGCTTTTTTCCTGGTATTAAGTGTCATGTTCTTGAAGAATCTCAGGGGTAGTTCAGGCTATGAAATGAAAACTTTCTGTGTTCTAAGAAACTGAAAGCCCTAACCTGCCTGACAGAGTAGAAAAATCAATTCCTGATCTGAGATCCAAAAGCTTCTGACTCCAGCCTGAGATCTGGACTTGGCCCTAGTTAGAGTCCAAGTAGACTGCTACTGGCTCTAGTTTCTAACAACTAGTTTGGATGATCTCACAGGTTTGAAGAAATAGGATTGCAGTTTCCCCCTCATCTGATCCCTCTTCCTGGTCAGTTGAGATTAGGGGTTGAATCTATGACTACCTTGCAGGGTCGGTGGCTCACAACTGCTTTTTGTTTCTGTTCCTATTCTTTTTTCAGCACTTAGTATCAAAATTAGGCACACAGCTACAAATCCAACCTGCACTTAGTGATAGATCTCCTCCTTTGTCCCTTTTGGAACTATAATCACTCCTTCACTGGCCCACAGTTACAAACTCAGGCTCTGTGCTGGGAGACTCTATGAAGGTCTTCCTGGTGGGCTCCCCAACCTAGTACTCAAAGGTCTCTTGCTCTCTCCAGATTCTGCTGACCTGGACTTAAAAATGGTCCATTGTGGATTTTCCAATCACTACTTGGGTCTACTGCTCTTCCCAGATTTTTTTAGACTAATCATGGGGGAGAACCAGATTATATTGCTTCCATGTTTGCTGGGCTTCTCCTCTAGATTTTATTATTAAAGAAATGCTCAGTCAATATCTAAAAATATCTAAAAAAGGAAGCCTTGATCCCAGACTCAGCACAACTTCATCAAAAACAGCTCATATGAAATGAATTTTATTACCTATTTTTGATAAGTTTAGTAGACTTTAAGTCTGCACTAGATGAAGGGAATTCTTCATAATATAGATTGCATTGTTTTTTAGAAAAGAATTTGATTAAATTCCTCATGTTGTTTCTGTACAAGATAGAAAGATGAAGAATAGATAATATCATACAGATTAAGAATTGATTGAAAGGTGCATTCCAAAGAATGATTACTTAAAGTTTTGGTATCATATTGATAAAGAGTATCTTTCTTGTAATTTGTTTTTCATTTTCAAAGAGGACCCGTGCAATTACAAGTGATGTCTTGACTTACATATGAATTGAATGTAAGAGAGGCAGAGTTTCACAAAAGCCTCATTTTCTCTTTCAGTCATCAAAGTCCATCAAAGTTCAGTCATCAAGACAAAAGTCAGGATGACTGGTGATGATATAGGATGCAATGGATGAGCTTGACATCTTTGATGTTTAACAGAGCTCTTACGAGCACCACAGCAACTGCTTCAGCACCCCTCATGGTTGCTGGAACAAATTGTTCTCATCTAACCATTCTGCTGAGTGAAGTCTTCACATACTTGGTGGAGATAGTCTCAACTCATAGATGGGTTTGAGGCTTTCAGTTACATAAGAATCTGAGGCTAGATTTGAATTCGAGTCTTTCTTGACTTGAGTTTTACTCAAGTTTTAGTGCTTTATTTGGACATATCTGGCAAGCTGAAAAAGACTTCAGTAGCTGTCTAGTCCATCTCATACACAAGAGGAATACTGGTTATAAGATACCCAATTTGTGATCATTAAATCTTTGCTTGAGGATTTCCATAGAAGGGAATTCATTACCTCTCTTAGGTAGTCCATTCCACTTTTGAACAGATCTAATTATCAGATACTTTTCAATAAGATTTCACAAATCAGGCTATGTACATTATTATTCTCAGATGATTATTTTTATTATGCATGAGCAACCCTTTTAATATCTGTTTCTCTTTATAGGTAACATTTTTTGTTTGTTTTTTGATAAGACAATTGGGGTTAAGTGACTTGCCCAGGGTCACACAGCCAGGAAGTGTTAAGTTTCTGAGGTCAGATTTGAACTCAAGTCCTCCTGACTTCAGGGTTACATGTAATATTTAATGATCTGGTTATATGTAGAATAACATTGAGCTCCTACCTATAGCATGTTTGCATGAGCTGTGACATTTAAAAAGAATTGCTAATGTACAATGTTATATTGTAGGTTCTTCTTAGGTAATTGTTTAGAAAGGATATTTTTCTCTTTTTTTCTGCTGTTTTTTCCCCGTTTCTAGATCTTTATTGAAACCACTAGGAATATTTTCCAAAGGTTATAAAACCTGGAAGGACTTAGAAGACAATGAGAGGGCTGATAGTATTCATTTATGTTATAAGAGAAGCAGATTTGTTGATGCCAATCTCATCCAGGTCTTATGTTCAATCCAGCAGCTATGGAGAAGTGGGAAGCAAGGGGGTCAGGTGGTAGTGACTCTTACAATTACCCTACCATCCATGAGTTCTGGTATGACTGAGTGTGGGAGGAGAGAGCAAAAGGTGGGGATCCCTGAATCATGGTAGCTTCCCTTGACACCTGGTTGCCGCAGATAAATACAATTAGCAGTTTTTCCTAGACAAAATTCTGGGGCTTTTAGTTAACTAATACAAACTAATTATGTCTATAGTCTAATGTAGTAGTCAAAAAAGTACTAGTATCAGAAGCATTGTTTCCAGGCATAAAAAGGTGATAGTACTTTGTCCTGATAAGATTACAGCTACAATATTTGTGTTCAATCCTATAATCATTGATAAGCAGCAGAATGTTGAGATAAAGGCAACCTTGATATCGAAAGGCTTCCTATTCTTGACCCATGATCATGATAAACTTAGAGAAAACAACGATATAATAGCTGTTGTCAATTATTTGAAGGGGTTTTGTAAGGGAGGGTGACATCATATTCTATTTTACCCCAAAGGTCAGAACTCAGAGCAATTGTGGGCAATATAATTAGAAATCCACGTGTTTCATATGTTTACAACCACTAATAGTTCTAAGTCTGCTAGAATGACACTTAGCAGCAGAGATACAAAGAAAGATAGAGATAGGCAGGAAGTTAGGCCACAATAGGGTACTTATGCATGCACCTAAATAAATAAGATATTACTAAAAATCTTCAAAGATCCACCCCTAAGGTTAGTCCTTCCAACATTGAAAGATTGAGTTCCAAATTCAACTTCTAGATGGCACTGGGGAAAAATAAGAAAACTCTAAAGCAAAAGCCAGGGGGAGAAAGAGATAAAAAGAAATAACTACTTTCTGTTAGATGGAGATTTATTTAGTTGATGATTGACATTTTGAGGATGAGTTGATATAAGATCATTGGAAATTGTTCCATCCTTAGTACAGCAAGCTGGATATGTTTTTCTCCACATCATAGCCCAACACACTGACAAGCTGTTTAGCTGCAAATACGCACACTAGAGAATTCTCTGAGGAAAAGCTTGTGAGACCTATGTGGCCAAGGTAAATAGAGATTGCCCCAATAGGACTGACATGAAGTTCAGAGTGAGTTATGCAGTGACAGAAGTCAGCAAAGTTATGTGGCAGCTTCCCACCGTGTGGATTCCGTGCTACATCATAAACCACTCACCTGGCTGAAATGGAAAGCAGAGCTGTCCAATAAACCATTTCAAAGTCACACCAGGCCAAACCTTTGAATCACCATCGGGTTACACATAATTTGTGGCAGTGGCCAGGCACATGAGTGATGGAGAAGGAATGCTGAGGCTTAAACGGTTTCTTGGCCAGATGGATATCTGTATGGGAGGTGGGAAACTTTCTAGTCATGGAAAGTAAATATGTCACTTCTGAAAGGTAATAGTCCTGCAAACACCAAGGAATAGAAACCCTGTATTCTTCTCTGGGCCACTGATCCCTTTCTAATTGAGAAGGAAGCTTGTGATACTAGCTTACTTCCCCCAAATGAGATAGTTGAATTTATGGTACTACCTGATATTTACTTGAGTACTTAAATCATTGTTCTCAAAACTGTGAAGACTTCTATGAATTCCTCCTCTCACCTTTCACTTTTCCTGGCTGGTTTCATATACTTCCTTACCTTAATATACCACTGATGCCTAAGAGAATAAAGTCTTAAAATTAAGAGGGAAAATGGTAATGTTTGTAATAGTAATGACCACATTTTATAATCCAATGCTCTAAAGAAAGAATGTAGGTTCTGTGCCAATCAGATGCAGAGTATATATAAACACTTAATCCCAGTGTCCAATCAGTTGCCAAGTTCTATCAGTTTTCTGTCCATAACATTTCTCAAATTTATCCCTTTCTATGCATTCACACAGCCTCTATTCTAGTTGAAATCCTCCTTATCTCTTTCTTGGACTACTGTAACAATCTTCTCATCTGTTTCCCTCTGCCCATCTCTACCCTCTCCAATCCATCAACCACAAAGCTTCCAAAGTGATGTTTCCAAAAGACAGATCTGAGCATGTCATTTGTCCTCAAAAATCTTCAATATCTCCCTCATGCCTCAAGGATGAGATACTCTTTACTTTTACGTTGAAAGTCTTCAGCAATCTGGCTCCCATATATCTTTCTAGTCTTTTTTTTTTTTTTCCTTTTTATTCCCCTTCATAAACTCTATGTTGTTGTCAAACAGACCTAGCTCTTTTCCATATGTGATATTCTATTCATCATCTTTATGCTTTTAAACAATTGACTACCTACGTCTGGAATGCACACTCTTCTTAGTTCTATCTTCTAGAATCCATAGCTTCCTTAAAGGTGAGGTCCAGGTGCTACTTCTCATGCTTTTCCTTTAAACTTTTTCCTGTTCTTCATAGTTTTAAATTTTATTTTACTCTTTTTTTTGTACTTTAATATTATATTTCTCCCATATGTAAAAACAATTTTGAGTTCCAAATTCTTTCATTTGCCCTCTCACCTTACCCCTCATGAGAGGGCAAGTAATTTGATATAGGTTATATATATGAAGATGTGCAAAACATATTTTCATATCAGTCATGTTGTAAAAGAAAAAAATAGACCAAAAACAAATAAAGAAGATACATAGTTTATTAAAATAGGCTTTGTTTTACATTCAAACTCCATCAGTTTGGTGGGAAGTAGTCCTTCATTATTGTCTTGCATCATTGTGTTGTTGAAATAGCTAAGTTATTCACAGTTGATCATCATAAGATAAAGCTGTTACTGTGTGCAATGTTCTCCAAGTTCTGTGCATTTGAGGTGTTTCATTTCATATAGTATAATAGTGTTCTGTCACAATTATATACCCCAACTGGTTCAGCCATTTTCTATTTGAAAAGCATTTCCTCAATTTCCAATTCTTTACCACTACAAAAAGAGCTGCTATAAATATTTTTGTATATAGGTTCTTTTCTTTTTAGAAAAAAAAACATATCTTTGGATTGTTGTGGTGGTATTGTTGGGTCAAAAGTAAGGAACATTTTATAGCATAGAATGGTTACATCAGTTTATTACTCTACCAACAATGCATTAGTTTCTTAATTTTCTCATAACCCCCACAACATTTGTCATTTTCCTTTTCTGTCAAATTATCCAGTCTGACAGGTATGGGGTGGTATCTCAAAGTTGTTTTAATTTGTATTTCTCTAATCAATAGTGATTTATAGCTTTTTTTTTTTATTTGACTGTAGATAACTTGTGAATTCTTTTTCTAAAAACTGCCTATTCATACCCTTTGTTTTTGTTCACTTATCTTCAATTGTGTCCAACTCTTCATGACCTATTAGGTATTTTCTTGGAAAATATACTGGAGAGATGTGCCCTTTCCTTCTTATTTTACAGATGGAAATTGAGACAAAGAGGAATCAGTGACTTGTTCAGGGTCACATTGGTAAAAGTCTAGTAACTAAGAAGTATCTGAGGCCAAATTTGAATTCAGGACAAAAAGAGGTTTTTTTGCCTCTAGGCCTAGTACTCTAGCCACTGCCTCACCTAAGTGATCTTTGCATTCTTTGACCATTTATCAATTGGGGAATGACATATTTTATAAATTTAATTCAGTTCTCTATGTATTTAAGAAATGAGGTCTTTGTCAGAGAAACAATGCAAACAATTTTTCATAGTTGTGATTACTGTGTATTTCTTTCTATCCTATTTTCCCCATTTGTCTCTCTCTGTTTTTCTATCTCTGTCTGTCTCTGTCTTCCTCTTTTTTTCTCTTCCCGCTTCCCCTCCCTCTTTTGGTTCATCCAATCTCAAAAAGTATTTTGCTTTTGACTACCACCTCCCCAAATCCACAATCCTTTCAGTATCCCCCTTTTATCTCCTTCCCCTTCTGTTTTTCTATATGATATGATGGATTTTTATAACCAACTGAGTGTATGTTATTTTCTCTTTGAGCCAATTTTAATAGAAGTAGGATTCACTCACTTCCCCCATCTTCCCCTCTACCATAGAAACTATTTTGAGCCTCTTTTATGTGAGATAATTTACTCCATTCTATCTTACCCCTTCCCCTTTCTTTCCATATTCCTCTTCCTTTTTTCCCTAAATTTTATTTTTTTAGATATCATTCCATTATCACATCACATCCATGTCCTCTATCTATGTATACTTCCCTCTAACTTCCGAAATAATGATAAAGTTCTTAGGAGTTACAAGTGTTATCTTCCCATGTAGGAATGTAAATAGTTCAACCTAATTGAATCTCATGATTTTTCCTTTTTGTTTACCTTTTTTATGATTCTCTTAAGTCTTGTATTTGAATGTCAAATTTTCTCTTCCACTCTGTTTATTTTTTCACCTGCTTAAAAGTTGCCTCTTTCATTAAATATCCTTTTTTTTTTTTTCCTCTGAAGGCTTATTCTGAGTTTTGCCAAGTTATTGATTGTTGGCTATTATTCCATCTCCTTTGCCCTCCAGAACATTATATTTCAAGTCCATCAGTCCTTTAAAGTAGAAGCTATTAAACCTTATATTATCCTGGCTATGGCTCCATAATATATGAATTGTTTCTTTCTAACTGCTTGCAATATTTTCTCCTTTAACAGCTCTGGTATATGCCTATAATATTGCTGGGAATTTTCATTTCATGATGTCTCTCAGGTGATTGGTGGATTATTTCAATTTTTGTTTTATCCTCTAGTACTGGGATATCAAGGAAGTTTTCCTTGATGATTTCTTTGAAAAATGGTGTCTAGGCTTTTTTAAAATCATTTTTTAGATAGTCTAATAAGTCTTAAATTATCCCTCCTTGATCTATTTCCCAAGTTGGTTATTTCTCCAAAGAGATATTTCATATATTCTTCATTTCCTTGATTTTGTTTTATCATTTCTTGATGTCTCGTGGGGTCAGTAACTTCCAGTTGCCCAGTTCTAATTTTTAAGGATTTATTTTCTTCAGTGAATTTTATACATTTTTTACTTTTATCCAATTCTGCTTTTTAAGGCATTCTTCTCATTAATGGATTTATGCCTCGTTTACAATTTGGCCTATTTTATTTTTTAAGGTTATAGTTTCTTCAATATTTTTGGGCTTCTTTTACTAAGCTGTTGATTTAGTTTCATAATTACCTTGCATCTCATTTCTTTCCCCAATTTTTTCTATCTCTTTTATATGATTTTTAAAATTCTTTTTGAACTCTTTCAGGAATTCCAGGAATTCGTTTTGGGCTTGAGACCAACTTAGATTTTTCTTTGAAACTTTAGCTTTAGCAATTTTGAGTTTGTTGTCTTCTGAGTTAGTATTCTGTTCTTTCCTGACACCATATGGTCAATTTTTTTTTAAACTGTTTGCCACTTTATGTTAAAGTTGGGCTCTACTTCTAAGGTGGATGGGGCACTATTCCAAGCTTCAGGGTTTTTGTGCTACTATTTTCATACCAAATTCTGGAAAAAAAGTTGTATGATCTAAAGAGAGGTGTGTTTATTGCTCTTCTGGCCTGTGCTCCAGTTTACAAGCATTTTTCTGCCCTAGAATTGTGATCAAGGTCCCCACTCCTCTTTGGTTGCAAATTCTGATATACTAGTGCTCCTCCTTGTCCTGGGCTTCAACCTAGACCCACATATAGACAATTCAGCAGTATCGCACCCAATGCTAGCAAAAAGAACCTAATCTTCTGACTTTGTCTGATCCCCTTATCATCTGGGGGCTCAGAGTTCTGGAAGCCACTGCTGCCCATTTAGTTGCCCCTAAGGCCTGCAAAGGGATGGCCTAGAATTGCCTGTACTGAACTGGGTATCCCTATTACCCCAGTGAAATAGACCTTTCCTGACAACTTCCTAAATTCTCTTAGGCTGGAAAATTATCTCACCTCATCCTTTTGTTGGTTCTGCTACTCCAAAATTCATTTTAAAGTTTACTTTAAGTTGTTTGGAAGAAAATTTGGAAAAGCTAAAGCAAGATTCTGCCTTTTCTCCATAATTCACTGTTGAAATTACTTTTTATTACGTTGTGATACACCATATTTACTTATTTGTGCATGTTTTATCTAATCAGTAGACTGAAAACTTCATGAGAGAAGAGACTGTTCATTTTTATTTTCATATCTCCGTGGCCTAGTCTCGTACCTAGAATGTACTTAATAAATATTTGTTTCATTGAACCAAAATATATCTAAGTATTATCACTGATAAAAATTCTGGTGAAATAATTAAGGCATTTTGATCTAATGGAAAAAGTACAGGAGTTGGAGGGAGACAATTTGTGTTTGAATACAAGTTCTACCACTTACTGGCTATATGATGTTGGACAAGTCATTTTACTGCTCTAATTAAAACGTTTCTTAGAGGAACGTGGGATTTCTCAATCTGTAAAATAGGAATAATAACATTGGCAATACTTGCCTCACAAGGTTGCTGTGAGGAAAATGTTTTGTGAAGTGAAGTAACTTTGACTTGAAGCTCTGAATTTTGTCTGGAACATTTCTGCTTTTAGGGACAAGATGTCATCTGTTCTAAAAGATCTGGACAGTTTTGTCTTGTGATTTTTGAAAATAAAATATGTTTACGTTTGATTATGATTTTCAGGAAGTTTAATGATTCTTAAATTTCCTCTCTTTGTAATGATTTCTATGTTTGTTGTTTTAGTTAGCAGAAATTTCATGTGTTCTAATTTTTCATCATTTTGACTTTGTTCTAGTCTTTCTCATAGTCTTAATGAATCATTGAATTCTATTTTCAATCTGCTTTCCAAGATGTCTATTGCTTGGATAACGTTTTTTGCCTGCTGTTCTAAGTTATTCCCTTTTAAAATTTTCTGGCAAGTATTTTTTTGGATTTATTATCCCAGATCCAGGCATCATCTCCCTTCTCAAGGTTCTAGAGTTACTCCAAGAAGACTGTCTTTCCTCTGATACCACTAGATTGAATCCCTATTCTTGGCATTTTCTCACCATAATAAGATACCAGTGACTAATCCTCCAAATTCATTTAGTCAATTAACTAATTTAATTTTACAAAATATATTTATTAAGCTATGGCAAAGCTATGGAGGAATATTTAATCCCAACACCTCTCCCATATCATCTTGGTCTTTAGGAAAAGTAAGCCCTCATAGTTTTAGATTACCAAATGTGATGATAATTTGGGATAGGTCCTGAAGGTCATTCCTTGGAACATTAATGCTGAACTGGTTTCAAAAATCCATCTCTTAGACCTCTGCTGGTTAACTCTCCTTACCTTTTGAAATTCACAAGTTTTAACTTCCAGATTAATGTTCTCAATCTAAAATGAAAAACACATACACACATGTACTAAAGGAAAGAACCAAGGTCTATAATAAGACTACATTTATGTTGTCCTCAGAGTAAAAGGACTTGAGGTATTTCCCATTATAGTATTGTCTATCATAGGATACTATCAAAAGAAAAGATCAAACCAATAGAGTTGATGAGGCTGACTAATGGATTTTGATCCCCATTCCCTATTTTTTTCTATGTAGTCAAAGAGACTCACTTCTGTAATGGGCTGAGGCTTGAGTTGATGCACTGAGGTCCCAAGCATGTGAGGCTAAATAGTAATTGGACTATACGCTATTAATATACATGCTTGGATAAAGAATGGTCCCTGCCCACTCTCTGTGCAAGTCCTGATGTGTTGTATAGGAAACAACGATTTTGGTGGGTGGAGGCAGAGAGACAGGAAGAGAGGCTGGGAGAGATTGGGCCTGGGTTCTATGCTCATAGCTGCTGGTCGTGTGGCTGCTGGTCTAGCTAGCTTCTTGACTCAGCTGCACACATTGCTATCGCCCATTCTCTTCCACCTCCGATCTTTCTTCACTGAGAATAAAGATTGACGATTTTCCCCTAACCCGAATTCCTGACTCCGGCTGATTTTAAAATAGGAGGTCTTCACACAGTTCTTCCTTCATTTTTTTCATCCACTCTCTGAGTCCTTATGACTAATTCTTTTCCCCCTTGGTATTCTACTTGTAATTATTGTCGGGCTGTTTTCTTCTGAGTTTTATCTTGAAAGTCTCTTAATCTACAGTATTTCTTTTCTTTTTCTTTTCTTTTCTTTACTCACATATTTAGTATAGTTCCTACTTTGAAATTTGTGTCAGGTTCAACTTCTGCATGCTCATAAACTCTTGAATACAGTGGGCAAGTCTATATCTTGTCTCCTGCTGTAATGGCAGAATAGGAATCTATTATATGAATTTAGTTCATGGTCTTTTTCTAGCACAGTCATTTAGATGAGGTAGTGGGGTAAAGCAACTGAATCTTGTTCTAGATTTCTCTATTTTTATCTCTGGTTGGGAAATTTTCTGGAACCAGGCTTTGTTTTCTTTCCTATCTTTTACCTGTGGTTTGAAGCTGTCAAGCTCAGTTCCCTGCTTTAGTCACTGTCATAATGGGAACTTCATAGGTTGCATTGCTTGAATTCCGACTATTAAAGTAGTCCTGACAGCTCCTGATAGTCAGTTACACAAACTAGTCTTCCAGAGGACTTGAACATAGAGTTTTTTTTTCCTTCTTGAGATCTGTTTCCCAGAATGTGTTCTTCCCCACTCTTCTACCTCTTTTCCTTCAAGCTTATCTTTTGAAGGGAAAACCATTGCCTTTTACCCTCTCCCCATCTTCAAGAACCTCCTTAAAAGGTTTTTTGTTTCATGATTTTAAAAAAACCATGACTCCAGACCCAGTTTTTTTTTTTTTTTTTTTTTTTTTAGGGCTTGCTCCTTGCAGTTTTATTTTATTTTGTTTTTATGTTCAGGCCTTATCACCCTCTCATTCCAAGTATTTTTAGTCCTCATCCCATAGCAGATTCCCGGGCCAGGTCCCCCTTTCTTCTCTCCTGCTCCCAATCCCCTCTTCCTTCCCCTTTTTCTCCCCTAACCTTCTTTCTCTCCCTTTCTTATCATCTCCTCATTCCTGTGCTCTCCCCTCTTCCTCCTCCCTTCTCATCCCCCGATTAAGTCTCCGGGTTCCTCTTCCAAAAGGTCTCGGTTGTTCTACTTCCTTTTTCCTAAACTCCTCAGGTCTACTTTGAGGGTCACAGAGACCTCCAACTATATAGACTCCCTCTCTCCTCTCCGCCACCCCCTTACCCCACCACTCCTCCCGCGGCTCTTTTCCACAGCAAGGTAGTAATAGAATTTAAATCTCCTTTTTTTGCCCCTCCATCCTTTTCTCATTTACCTTTCTGGAGGTAAACCTTCGGTTTACAGACCCCAGTCAGATTTCCCATCCCCATCCTCTTGTAGTGGCCTCCGGCCAGGTTTAGCAGCCCCAGGCTCTCATATCCGGTAAAATTGAGTTGCCGCTGGACTTCTAACACATTGACATCGGATAGAGACCTTGCTGGGGAAGAAAAGTGTTTTTGCGGTTGATTTTTTTTAAAACCTCCGGGCGCCTCTTTCCAGTTCATGGGGAGACTATGAATATTGCAAAAAGAGGTATACGTTCTCCAACTCCATCAACGTAATCACTGTTTTGCTGGATGATCCCCATTACAAGGGCAAGACTTCTCTTTGGGGAGGGAGCCTGAGGAGGAAGGCAGGGTGAGTTTTATAGGTTAAAGATAGATATGCAAAAAAAAAAAAAAAAAAAAAAAAGCATCGTAAAAGCACTTTTTAAATGTGCTTTAAAAAACCAAAGTGCGCAAAGGTAATATTTAATTAATACATGGATTATTTTTTAAAAATATTATTTGTTATAATTAGTTGGTCAGCAAGCTTATGTGCCAGGCACAACACTGAGAGTTGGGGAAGGAATCAAGGAAGAAAAAAATAATTGTATCTCCCTCTTCCAGGAGCCTACATTCTAATAAAAATACAAATAACCATGCTTTTCCCCCCAGAAGAATGTAATCCCAGAGGGAAGTCCCAAACTTTTGAGGAGAGGGGAGCAGCAAAAGAGGCCATTTACCTGGATCCTACTGTACCCTAAGAGAGTCAAGTACAAGAAAGCTAGAGAAATAGGAAGGGTCAGATTGTGATGGGCTTTAAATCTCATAACAGTTTTTTATACATGTCTCCAAACCATTAGTACAGTTAGTAAAGGCTTAGTAAAGCTTTTTTAAAAGCTTAAAAAAACATTAGTACAGTTAGTAAAGGCTTTTGAGATGTCCTGTATGAGCATCTTTTTTTTTTTTTAAACTAAATGTATGAGATGGTTAGTTAATGATTAAGTTCACAAAAACTTTTAGAATGTCATTATAAGGGGGCAACTAGGCAGCGCAATGGATAGAGCACCACCCTGAAGTCAGGAGGACCTGAATTCAAATTTGGTCTCAGACATTAACACTTAACACTTCTTAGCTGTGTGATCTTGGGCAAGTCATTTAACTCCAATTGCCTCACACACACACACACACACACAAAAAAAAAAAGAAAGAAAAGAAAAAAAAGAATGTCATTATATATAGATGTCTACAGAGACAGTGTGAACTGAGAGGCCACAAGATTAATATAATTGTTCTCTTTCCCGATTTAGGCTCTGGCTTCCTGGAGAAAACATTCTACTCTGATCCAGAGGTAGGAAATGTTATAAAGTAAAACTTACATATAACTTATATTTACATATACATTCCTAAAATGTTGTATATGAATAGAACTTTTATAAATTAAATCCTATTTCTCACTGGCTTGCATTCCAGTTTCAGAGATTACATCAGTTGCCATTGTCTACAATCCTGATTGATCAAAGGTATATGCACAGAGTATACATATAAAGGGAAAATATCTTGATCTCTGTTGATGTTTACTCCTCTTTCTCCTTGCCATCCATCACATGTTATCTACTAGACATCTTCAGTGGTAAAGGGAAGTATTTCTTTGATATCTTCTTCTGGGCTTCAGCCTTTTAAGGCTATCTATAGGCTTTTTATTCCAGCCTATTAAAATCGACTTTTTAGTGAAGCACTAGCATACCTAGGTAGGGGCAGCCAGCCAGAATGTCTCCAAGCTAATATTAAGTCTCTTCCTTTGATGCCTGTGTCTAGTGCTTGTTTAAAGTCTGTTGTCCCAGACAATTATCTAATTTAGAAAGATAAATTCCGTATTACTCCCATTTAACCTCTTATGGAGATATTTGCTTCCAAAACCCATTTCAGAAGAATATGACAAAAAAGCCCCAGAAGAAATATTTGGAGTTTAGAGCTACAGAATCTATCTTATAACTACCTTCTTAACACCTCCTCAAACCCAAACTCTTTTCCTTGAATATAGTATATTTCTATACCAACCTTTGCATTTGTATGTATAGATGTGTTTTTGAGGTGTTCATATCATGCCAATTCTCTCCACTTTCCATTTTTTATTTATTATTTTTATCATTCACTTTGTGCATTCTTACATTGTGAGCTAGTAAGTTCCCTCCCTTTCCTCTTTTTTTTCCTCCTAGTATTTCCCTATACTTTTTTCTTTCTTCTCTTAAGAATATCAAAATTGAACATTATCCCCAAGTTCTCTGTTTTATCTAATTTAACAACCTTAATGACCCTTGAAGGGTCATTTTTTCTAATATTTTCCTCTTATTTTAATGTTTATTGTTTCATGAAGTCACTTTGTTCTGTCTGGCTCCTAATTTTCAAGGGATATATTTCTCATGTAAAATTTACCACTTTCTTTATAAATTATTAGTCATGTTTGCCTTAGTTTCCTCACTTGTAAAATGAGATAGAGAAGGAAATGGCAAACCATTATTGCCAAGAAAACCCCCACCTCAAAAGTAGTCACAAAGAATTAGACACAACTGGAAATGATCAAACAAAAAAATTTATAAGCTGTTAATTCTCCTTTCTTTCCTCTGTACCTATCAATATATTTAACATAACCTTTAAAAAGTCACTTTATTTCTTCTAGATACTCTTGTAATTTTTGTGATCAGGTCTTTTTTCCCCCTGAGACTGTATTTGCACTTCTTGTAGTTACTCTTTTCACCTGATTTTACCTTTCGGATTTCTTTTAGATCATACTATTTCTTCATTGTGTTCATTTTTCCAACTCATATCTCTAGCTCATTTTCTTTGAGTATGTAGTACTCTATATTTTTGATTGGGTCCAATTCTTCTTTTTTCCATATGCTTGATTAGTGCAGGCAAGTCCACCTTGATCCTATCTGAGGTAGGTAAGACTAGGCTTCAGCCTCTGCAAGAATCCTTGAATTTGGCTCAGTCTTCTGGTGGTTCCATTTAGGTTCAATCTCAGCCCCTGCTCTGTCTCCTTCTTGCACAATACCAATCCATAGTTGTCTCTGTCCTTTTCCTTGACCCTGATAGATGTAGCTAATTACACTGGTAGTAGGTCTCCTGCGAGACCTCAGGTGTTCTATTTCTTAGATGCCACCTTGGCTGTTTCTACTGCTATTGCCCTACTGTGGCTATTTGGCCCTGGTTTATGTCTGTCTTTCTTCTGTCTCTGAGGTACAAGCTGCCTTGTAACCTCTGTTAGGCTCAGTTTCCTTATCTTTAAGCAGGGGATAATGATAACATCTTCCATCTAGGGTTACTGTGAAGATCGAATATCATAATGTATATATACCATTTTTTTCAAAGCCTAAAGTGCTATATAAATATTAGCTTTTTTGTGACTTAGAGAAGGACCTTCCTTCCCTCTTTCTTCTTTCCTCCTTCCCTTCTTCTCTTCCCTCCTTCAGTGAAGCTCATTTGCTCTACCTTCTGTCAAAGACTTGGGAACCTGGACAGTATTTTCTTGCCTTTGTTCCCTAGAATGCAGAATTCTGTTGTGGGGTTCTGCCAAGTCTCCTTGTTATACCAGCAGTCCAGCCCCTTGGGGTTTTTCTGTCTGGAATGAGTCTTGGCTCATGAACTCTTGTCTAAGACAGAATGATCTGAAACTCTACCTTTACTTAGTAATATGAGTATTACACGGGAATCAATCGGGTGGCTGTGACAGATTGCATATTTATTTGAAAGACCGCAGACTAGAAGAAAAGTTGAAAGTAGAAAACCTGTGTCCCTTTCTGTAGAAGTAAGGCAGGAGCCAGGTGCTCTGGTGCATTTACATCAGGAGGGGACTTCTATATATAGAAGTATGTTCACTCGTATCTCAATGGTTGCCAGATACTTATCAATTGTAAACTTATTTTCATATGAACTGCAGTAAAAATAAAACTGCAGAAAAATGCTTTAATATGTTTCAAAGTAAGAATGAATACATTTAACTTTTGATTACCTATTATCTTAGCTGATCCATCATTCCTTACATTTACACAGATCATTAGGGTTTGACTATAGGAAAAAAAGCTCTATTTCAAGTTTTTTTTTGGGAGGTGGGGGGCAGCCGGTTGGTCTTTTTCATTTGTGTCTGGACCTGTCATGTGTTATCATATGGAGCTTTTGGTAAGGAAATGCTGTTCAAAAACAAATTAGCAATTCTTCCTCAACTTATAGTCTTAAAGTATTTCCTGAGAATTGAATCTTTAAATTATTCTATCAAAAAGCATTTATTAAGTGTCTTATTTTGTTCCAGGAATAAAGATAAAAATGAAACTCCCTGATGTCAAGGAAGTAGTACAGGAGATATGTAAAAACATAAATATTCAGAAAATAAATGCAATTTAGTTTACTGAGGGAAGGTGCTCACAATTAGGGGGAAATCTGGAAAACCTTCAGGTGATACAACTGGTATATACTGGAGACAGAACTTCACTATGTGACTTTAAGGATAGATTATAAGGATAGATAGTATATTTCTATATCTATATCTATATCTATAGATATATCGAATATACCATACTCCCTGTCAGAAACCTTCAGTCTTACAGATGACAATAGTTGTATATTCCTAAAAAAGGTCAAGATTGTAAGTGATCTGAGAAAACCAGGAATCCTAGGGGATAGGAATTTTTAACTCTGGGATCTAGAATTCTCTCTTAATTCTCTTTATTCTGAGAATAACACAAAAGTAAACTAAAAGACCAAAAAAGAGGTAGCAATTTGGTTTTAGCAGTGGATGGCACTCAGACAACAGCATTTTGCTAGTATGGAAAAGAGACAGCATGAAGACTAGAACTAATCTTGGCTCTGCCTTTGGAGCCCAGCCAGGGGTGCCTGTTCACTATGAAAAGCTGATGAAGAAGTTAGAAAGAAGAAAACCTGAAGAAATTATCCAGGGCTCTTGTTGGATCATATGTCCACATTTTATTGTAGCTGAAAGCAGAAATCGAGATTCTTATGATTCAGAAACAGCTACTATGGGTCTGTAGTTCCCTTATTCTGTTAAGCTACTGTCCATCACCAAATGTAGTATCTGATAGTGAACTGAGAAGCTGCTACTCCTCTAGATTAAGATAGAGCAGGGAAATAAGAAGCAAGAAACCCATGCTTTTTGTCCCTTTATTATACTCTGAATATTTGAAAATGGTCCTCCCACTGCTAGAGGACTTATCAAAGACTAGATGATTTGACCAACTCAAATGACAGCTTAAAGCTAAACATCTTGCTTTAATTGTGTACTGACAAAAATACCAACAGGTTGGCGACAGAAGCTGGGTGTTCTGCACGTATACCTCATCAACCCTTTTATAATTCAACATATCTTTTCTGTGCTGGTGTCTTACTTTGGAAATTATTGTTTTCATTGAGGATGAGGATGAGGCAGCATGAAAGCTTCTTGTTGGGCATCTTAACTCATTTGCCATATGTCATCATGCTGGCAGCAAAACAGGAAGAATCATGGCTGCTTGTGACCAAAAATAAGGACTAAGCACAAAGTTCAGAAGCAATGATGACAAGATGCAAGGGAGTCTTTTAATTAAGACTGACCAGCAATAACATCCCTGTAGCATTGTGGCCAGACACTTCCTGAGACACACTCTGTCAGGAGCTAAAAATTCTCATCAATCAAGGAATAAACCCTCCCTCTACCCCCAAACAAAAGTGCAACCCAAAATTTGGCTCCTGGAGAATTCTGATTTGCTAAATTTCTTTGATACTATTTTTTCAGGTATTTTCCTATGGATACTAGGTTACAATGGACAATGGATGAATTGTGTCTAATACCATTTCTATGCTTTTAAAACCTTCTTGGTAATCACTGACACCTCTAGAAAAGATGACATGTTTATACTAGATTATTACTTTTTTAATCCATTGATATGCTCCATTGTATAAATCTTGAAAGCTTTGAAACAATTTTAGGTTCTATTTGTTATCTTCTCTGCTGGTAGATAATGTACTTGTTGCTAGAAAGCTACTGTTGACATTAAGCTAAAACATTTGCTTTACTATTTAGAATAAAATACTATTTATTGCTCAAGAAAGAATGGATTGCTTCAGGTAGAACTATTTGCTTAAGAAATAATGACACTTTTGGAGACAAATGACAATTAGTATTCCTAACAGAGAAAAAAAGGGAAGGCAAATATAGATTGCTGTGTATCTTAGATTTGGAAAGAGCATGCCTCAAAGGTTTAGGAAAAGGATACATATAATCCAATAACCTGAATTTTTTCTAAAGAAATCAGAAGGTAAAGTCAGTGGTTCCCTATTATTTCCAGAGTCAAATATAAAATATACCATTTGGTTTGTAAAGTCTTTTGTAACCTGGTCTGTTTCTACTTTTCCAGTCTTCTGTACTTTGCTCCCCTTCAGATACTTTGTGATCCAGTCTTCCTAGTATTCTTTGCATATGACATTTCATTTCCTGAGTCTGAGCATTTGCATGGACTGTCTCTCTATAACTAATATTCTACTCCCCTTATTTCTATATCCCAGCTTTTTTAGCTTCCTTCAAATCTTAAATAAAGTCCCATCCTTTCTCAGGTGTCCTTAATCTTACTATCTTCTCTTTGAAACTAGTCCCAGTTTTTCCTTTTAGACTTTAGATTACTTGAGAAAAAAACAATAGATGCAATTTTTGTCACATCTATTGCGATCTTTTCAAAATATTGGTGAATAGAAGAATGGAAAATGACAAATGTCCTGATTTTTTTTTTTTTACAAAAGGAGAGAGCAGAGAACAAATACCACAACTATAAGCTGATGAGCTTGACTTTGGTTCATGACAAATTTTTGGTATATTATCAAGCATTTGGATATTTATTATCAAAGCATATTTAGTTATATTAGCAAATATTTATCTACCTCTCCTCTTCCCCATCAAGGGAAAGAAAGAAAAAAAAGAATTTAAATCTTAGAAAGAAATACATATAGATGAGCAAAGCAAATTCTCATATTGTTGACATAAAAATTTAGGTCTCATTCAACATCTAAAACTGATCCCCTCACTGTCAGGAAAGTGTAGCATCCTTCATCATTTTCTGGTATTATGGTTGGCCATTGCATTGATCAGAGTTCTTAAATCTTAAAATTGTTTGTCTTTACATTGTTGTTGTTATAGTATAAATTGTTCTGGTCCTGCTCACTTTACTCTGCTATTCATAAGTCTTCCCAGGTTTTTTTGAATCTATTCTTTTTATCATTTTTGGGCATTATTTATTCTGTAGTTCCCCAATTGATGAGCATACCCTTAATTTCAAGTTCTTTGCCAGTACAAAAAAGCCACTATAAATATTTTTATACAAATCTTTTTTTTTTGCTATACCAAAAGAAATACTAATTTTAATACTTTTTGGCTATGGATCCAAATTGCTTTACAGAATGGTTGGACGGTTCACACATCTACCAGCAATGTATTGATATGCCTCTTTTTCCAAAGTCCCTGCAACATTTGTAATTTTCCTTTTTTTTTAAATAAATTTTGCTAGTCTGAGGGGTATGAGGTAGAACCTCAAAAGTACTTGATTTTGGATTTATCAAATTATTGGTGATTTGAAACATGTTTTTTCATATGAATTGATAGTTTATATTTTTTTTCTTTGAGAAGTTACTGTTCATATCCTTTGACAATTTATTACTTGAAAAATGGCTCTTCTTATGTGTTTACATAACTTCCTTATGTGTCTTACAAATAAGACCCTTTTTCCAGAGAAACTTTTTACATCATTTTTCTTAGTTAACTTTCTCTTTAATCATGACTAATTTTTTCCCAGTGAATGAAAATCTATATGCTCTCTCTCCTAGTTTTCTACTCTCCCACTGAAAAACAAGGAAAAATAAAACCCTTGCAACAAGCATAGTCAAGCAAAACTAATTTTTTGTTTCATAATGAGAACTTTATTCAGAAAATTCAAAGGAAAAAGAAATAACAATAATGACAAATTTAATTTTATGATAGTATCTGAGAAGAAAATGTTTCAATGACATGTTCATTTTAATCTTTTTAACTTTTCATTTCTATTTTTAAAGTATATAAGTAGAATACATAACAAGAAATGATACACATTTTATATATGTGAATTAGCACTTCCTCCTTCACAGGCTATAAAATTATTTAGTTTTCTCCCTTTAACAAGTATGCATTGATAATACCACTGTTGATAATTTTGACACACCATGTCATTACATAGATGGAGGGCAAATGTTTCTACCCTAGTAGGTAGAGGAGAATAGACAAATTCGGGTCCACAGAGGGATCACAGAAATAGAGATTTAGAGATCCAAGAGATAGATGAAGTTATCTAGTCAAGGTGTGATCAGTATAAAAATCTTCCTTCTCACCAAAGAGAAAGTTTATTTTCTTCCTATTTATCATCTACTTTATTATCTCAAAAGTTTAGTTGTACAAATACTTATTTTTTTCTTTTTTATTATTATAGCTTTTTATTGACAGAACATATGCATGGGTAATTTTTCTACATTGATTCTTGCAAACACTTCTGTTCCAACTTTTCCCTTCCTTTCCTCCACTCCCTTCCCTAAATGGCAGGCAGTCTCATACATGTTAAACATGTGAAATTATATCTCAAATTCAATATATGCGTACATATTTATACAGTTCTCTTGTTACACAAGAAAAATCTGATTTAAAAAGGTAAAAATAACTTGGGAAACAAACAGAAATGCAAGCAAACAACAACAGACAAAGTATAAATGCTATGTTGTGGTCCACATTCATTTCCCAATGTTTTTTCACTGGGTGTAGATGGTTCTGTTCATCATTGATCAATTGGAATTGAATTGGATCCTCTCATTGCTGAAGATAGCCACTTCCATCAGAATTGATCCTCATATACTATTGTTGTTGCTGTGTATAATGATCTCCTGAGTCTGCTCATTTCACTTAGCATCAGTTCATGTAAGTATTACATCACAAGTTCTGTCAAATTGGGTTATTCACTGTTTTGATCAGCTTTCTGCCTCTTCTTTAGAAAAAAGAATATGGGGAGAGTAGAGAGTATTCAGCACTAGAGCTCTAGTTTTGATAGATATAATTTGCTTCTGCTCCTCTGTTCCTTTTTTTTTCCTTGCCCAGAGCCTAATGACATGTTCTGATCCTTTCTTTCCTTTCATTTCCTTCATTGAGACACACCTCCATGGTTAGAGTTTCTTTTGATTAGGACTAATATTTCTCTTAAATTCTCTTAAGTCTTTTTTCCCCACTTGATTCTTGACTTTCCCTGCTATTTTTCTAGTGGGTGAAATATATTTTTGTACCAATTATATATGTGTATTCTTCCCTCCTTTGACCAATGCATATGAAAGTGAGGTTAAAGCTTTACCTGCTCCCCAACCCCTTCCTTCTTATTTATATTGTTTTCCACTTACTACTCAAATTATGTAAGATAATTTTTCTCATGCTTTCTCTTTACCATGAATTCCTTTCCTCAATTCCATTTTTTAAGATAATCAAAATATTAAAACATACACACACACACACACACACACACACACACACACTCCTAAGCCTTCTCTCTTATTAGATTCCCTCTATATGCCCCAATAATGATAGGATTAAGGATGGACAAATGTGTCATCTCATCATATTAGATTATAAACAATTTTTCCATTTTATTCTTTTATGGTTGTTCATTCATGTTTGCCTTTTAATGTTTCTCTTGATTCCTGTGTTTGTACTTCAAAGTGTATATTCAGCTCTGATCTTTTAATCATGATTACTTAGAAGTCCTCTATATCATTAAAGGTCCATTCTCTCCACTCTCATACCCAATTTAATTTTCTGGGTAAGGTAAGTTTTCTTCCAAAGACCAATCTTTTAAGCTCTCCATTCCTTTCTAGGAGTAGGGTGTGTGATCCTGACTGTGGCTCTTTGGTATTTGAATTTTTTATTTCTGGCCACTTGCAGTAATGTTTTTAACCTAGAAACTATGAATCTTGGGTATATTGTTCCTGGAAATTTTTATTTTAGGGTTTCTTCCAGAGGATTATTTCTATTTCCATTTTGTTTTCTTATCCTAAGAGATCTAATCATTTTTCTTTTATGATTTTTTTTGAAATATGATAGATAAGCTTTTTTTTTGTCAGGACTTTTAGTCCAATGATTTTTAAATTATTTCTCCTTTATTTGTTTCCCAGCCCAATTGTTTTGACTATTTGCATATATTAGCATGTTTGACTTTTATTTTTAACTGGCCATTAAAAAATCCATGAATGTTTTATTTGGAACAACAAAAAAAAAAAGGCCATCAAACCATCCCAGATTCCCCTTTTCCCATTTATACTTTCTCTTGACAGAACCCATGCCTGGGTAATTTTTTTTACAACATTATCCCTTGCACTCACTTCTGTTCCAACTTTTCCCCTCCCTCCCTTCACCCCCTCCAGATGGCAAGCAATCCTATACATGTTGAATATGTCACTGTATATAGTAGATACAATATATGCGTGCAGAACCAAACAGTTCTGTTGCACAGGAAGAACTGGATTCAGAAGGTAAAAAATAACCTGGGAAGAAAAACAAAAATGCAAACAGTTTACACTTCAGTGTTCTTTCTTTGGGTGTAGCTGCTTCTGTCCATCCTTGATCAATTGAAACTGAGTTAGATCTCTTTGTCAAAGAAATCCACTTCCATTAGAATACATCCTCATACAGTATTGTTGTTGAAGTATATAATGATCTCCTGGTCATGTTTGACTTTTTATGTTTTTATTTATGTCTTCTATTTCTTACATCATTATTATATTGTTCCCTTTACCCATCTCAGAGAACTATCCTGTTAAAAAAATAGTAGTTTTTAAAGAGGAAAAGAATCAGAACAACTGATTGATACAGTGAAAAAGTCCAAAATTGTATGAAATGTGTAACAGCTGTCAACCTCCCACCTCCATGAAAGATGGGTTGTTACTGCTTCTCATATCTCTTTATTTGAGTCATGCTTAATCTTTATAATTTTGTGAATTCATTTTTGATTGTTTAGGTTTTCTTTCCATTTATGTTATTGTAGTTATCATGCATATCATTTTCTTGACTCTGCTTACTTTACTCTGCATACAATTCCTTTAAATCTTTCCATGCTTGAGCAACCTTGTTTTCCGCCTGATCTTGCTGGGAATGGTTCTAGTTTGCCCTCATAGCATATAATGCTTGCTGATGGCTTTGAATGGATACTGCTGATCATTCTGAGGAGAATCTATTTATTCCTAAACTCTGTAGTGTTTTTGGTGGGAATGAGTGTTGCATTTTGTCAAGTGCTTTTTCTGCATCTATTGAGATGATCATGTGATTTTGTTAGTTATTGATATAGTCAATTATGCTAATAATATTATGCTAATAGTGTTCCTAATATTGGATCAGTCCTGTATTGCTGGTATGGATCCTGATTGGTCGTAGTGTATTACCCTGGGGATGACTTTCTTTAATTGTACAAGTCTGCAGATAGTTGGGAACACTGGACAAAGTATAAGACCCTTTAATCCAATAAAAGGAACTCTGTGGAAAAAAAATTTTTTTCCATGCTTCTCTGTTTTTAGTCACATATATCATTTCTTAGCAGTCCAGTAAAACATGTATTACAGTTTGATTAGCATCTTGTTGTTCCAATTCTTTGCTACCAGAAAAAGTCCTGTTAAAGCTTTTCTTTCATATATGGAGATTTTCTTTTTCTTTCTTTCTCTTTTTTTTTTATATCTTCCTTGGAGGTATAAGCCCATGTTGATTTTGTTTTAATATTTCTTGCCTGATGTCATCATTAATTTCTATTTGATTCATTCTCATTTTTAAGGAGGCTATTCTTTGCATAAAATTTTATACCTATTGAGCTAAGTTGTTAATTCATTCTTCCATTACTCCTATTTTTCTCATAAGAATGTATGGGGTACAAACATTCTTATTCTTTTCCAAATGTTTCTTCTAGGATTCTCAACTTATAAAATAATTTTACTTCTTAAAAAAAGAACTCTTGCTTCATCTCTTCCAGAAATTCTAGTTTAATTTATTTCCAAACTGTTTTTCTTTGAGACTTGTAGATATTTTAGTCATTCTTCTTTTCTGGGTTTGTGTTTTGACTATCCATGGCACCATAATAGCTCTTATTGGAGGAATTAATTTTTTATTTGTTCTTTTTTCAGCTTTACTTTTTGAATTTAGATTTTGTATTAAGAGTCAAGCACTGCATATTTCTAGAGGGAATGGATGGTCACTACTTAGTCTTTTTTTGTGTACTCTTGAGTTGCTGCTTCCTCAATGCTGAGTTGTTCTAGAATTCCAGGAGCAATTCAGGTGAACTTTCAGTATACCCAATTGATTCATGATCAAGTCTGAATGTTGTCTTCCTGGCCTGAGTTCTGCAACTTTCTGACCAAGGTTTTTGTCTGAAAAACATAAATGTTGGCTTGCTCCAAAAACACTGCCACTGGACTCAGTTATTGTCAGCCAGCTGGAAAACTCAGTTAGTTCACTGACAGAGATATTGGCTCTTCTTTGCTCTGGATTTCCTGCTCTGATTATTTCACTGCAGATTTCAGACGGGGTACTTTACTCCACTTCTGAGATCTGCTTGCTTCTTTGCTTTTTTTTCTTAGTACACAGACAAGGGTCCCTAGAGCCACAAATTAATTCCTTTCCCTGTATTGTTAGGTCTAGGCATAATTCTCCTGCTTAGTTCATACCATGCCTGTGACTCTACGGTGGAATAGTGAATAACAAAGATGTTGGTCGTTACCTGTTCAGGTACCAGGTAGCAGGTCAGGTGTCTTAGTGTTAGATCTGAGACCTCTTCTTACTATGGTATGCAACTTCAGGTAAACAGACTATCATTCATTTACCACTCTATAGTGTTCTGTATGGCACACTTCTGGCTAGATTTCATTTTCTGTATCTTTAGGTCTCTCTGACTCTCTTTGTTGAGATGAAAAAAACAAGGACTAATTTTTAATCAGGATTTGAGTCTGGTTCCTGTTCTATGTATTTATGGAGGAGTTGTAAGGGAGAACTGAGCTGTATACTTCTCTATCTTCATCTCTACCAAATCAGCTGATCTTCTAATACATATCACGAAGGGGATGATTAGTGATGATTAGTGCTATGCTAGTTGATCAGGGGAATGTTATTGATATAGTTTACCAAGGTTTTTAGCAAAATATCTGACAAAATCTTTACTTTTGTGGATAAAATGAAGAGATGTAGGTTAGAGAATAGTATAGTTAGATTTCGAAACTGGTTGAATGGTCTGACTCAATAATTTGATGTCAACTTGGAAAGAGATCCCTAGGGAGGTTTCCCAAGGATCTGTACTTGATTCTATTCTTTCTAACAAGATTTTGTTTTGGCTGTTAGTTTCTTTTTCTTGTAGTTTTTCCTCACCAATTACTAAGATAAAGGCATAGATGTGTATAACATTTACAGATGATACAAAATGGAACAGGCTGCTTTGAGAGCTCATGGATTCCCTCTCACAAGAAGTCTTCAAGGTATAGGCTAGTTTTATGGTCTTTGAGATCCTTTCTGTTCTAAACTTTTTTAGTTTTATAACATGACATTTTCTCTGGTTGTAGGGAATGTTTCAATAGATTCTATGTAGAAAAATGGTTTTAAGTGGATGTTAGTACCATCTAGATATTGCACAGAATCAAAAGTTCATTTTATACCAGGAAACTATTGATAACTTTTCCCCCCTTTCTTCCTCAACTTAAATATGACCAAAAAATACAACATGAGTTGTGAGGTAGGAGATAGGTTGCCAAGGGTAATATTTGTATTTGGAAACATGGCCTCTGCTGCACAGAGCAGTAGCTTTCTAGCTGCCTCCAACGTTTCTTTTGGCCAGTATTTGTCCAAACAGTCCTACTCTTCATTCATTTTTTACAGTTGAGAGGGAGCTGAGTGTTTTTACATGAACAAACTGGCAGAACACCTTGAAGGGTGCGTCAGTGTTGGGATAAGGAGGATAGTCTGAGATCCTGCTGAATGTCCCCCAAATGTCCCACTCTGGGAAGGTGGGTGAGTGAGCATAACACACTGGGGCTTTGGGGAACAGTAGGGCTGATGTATATTGGCTCAGTTAACAAACATCCCAGTGTTTCATTTACTCTAGGTCATTTGCCAAAGACTCTGGGTCCATCAGAGACACTGAAGGCTCTATTCTACTGAGCTCAGCTCCTTATGTTGCAGAAGCTTTGCGTCATTCCAGTGGAAAAAGGTGCGTGATAGACCACCCTTTAGCCCTTCTGGGGAGTAGGGTAGAGAGCACTCCATTCCTTTTGGTCCACTCCTTCAGATTTTATTCCTGAAAGCATTTGTATTTTACCTGGTGATCTGTAGGGAGTAACCAGAATTTTTTATACAGTGTGTGTGTGTGTGTGTGTGTGTGTGTGTGTGTGTGTGTGTTGATGGTGATAGTGATAGTGGGGAGAGAGGGTATGGGAGAGATAGCAATGACAAAAACTGGAAGCATTCCTAGTGGCCTGATTTGTTGAGGTTGTCTAGTTCTGTCTTTGGTGAAAGGGAGCCTTGAATTCTTTCAGATCCATTGAGAATATCTCTGGAGGGCTTAAAGAAGTGTTATGTATGTAATTCTTACCATATTTTTTGACTGCAACATCAGCATGGGTCAATATCCTGAAAAAAATGTTCAGCCTCAAGGAAATTGCAGTTTATTGGTCATTTTCACTAGACATATTTTCTTTTTACTATTTGCTATTTTTCAGGCCTGTCCTATTTTATGCAGACTCTGGATTTATGGGCTCGTGATATTTAGGGTGGTTGCTTTTGTGTATCAGAGGATAATGTAATCAGTAGATTACAAGGAGCCTTAATGTGATTCTGTCTCCTAACAGAGTTGGATCTTTTTCTGTGTAGCTTAGAGATGACATTGGACTCCTCCTTCTTAGCCTTTGCTGGATCCTCATCCAGATAATATCCTCTAAGCATAGGTGTCCCACAGCATTTTATACTGGTCCTCTTCTCTTTGGTAATCTCATAAACTCCCTTGGATTTAATAACTATTTTTATACCGATGATTCCCAAATCTACCTCATCTGCCCTCATTTCTCTACTAACTTTCAGTTTCATATTTCCAAAATGCCTTTCAGACATCATGAACTGGAAGTGAATTAGACATTGTAAACTCAATATGTCCAGAATGTAACCAATTATCTTTCCCCTTAAATTCCACTTTCTCTATTACTTTTGAAGGTACCACTCCTCTCAAGTCTCTTGGATTCAGCTCAGTCCTCAATCCTTCACTGTTTCTCACCTCCCCATTTCCAATCTGTCATCAGGCCTATCAATTTCACCTTTGCAACATCTCCTGATTATACTTCCACCTCTCCAGTACAGGTTCCGCATCGCTTCACACCTGGACTATTGCAGTTCAAGTATCATCCAAGTGCTTTTTCTAAAGTGCAGGTCCAATCATGTCATTTTCCCCTATTCAACAAACTCCAATGCTTCTCTATTGTCTCCAGGATCAAATACTAAATCCTATTTGGCAGTCAAAGACCTTCATAACCGGTAGGTCTTTTTACATTTTATTTTCCATCACTTATACTTCAACCCAAATACACTGGTCTCCATGTTATTTCGTGAACAAGACATTCCATTTCTCAGCTCCAGGAATTTTCTCTGGCTGTCTCCCATTGCTTAGAATGTTCTCTCTCCTCCTTTCTACCTACTGATTTCTCTGACTTCCTTTAAGTCTCCACTAATATCCCATCTTTTATATGAAGCCTTTCTCAACTCCTCTTAATTCTATTTATCTTGTATCTGTCTATTTGTTTGTTGTCTCCTCCATTAGATTGTAAGCTCTTTGAGGGAAGGGACTATCTTTTGCCTCTTTTTGTATCACTAGTCCTTCGCACTTAGCAGGCACTTAATAAATTTTTGTTGGCTAATTGAAATAAAAAATTTCAAGTTAGAAGCATCCTCAGAAATGTCCAACTTGTATTAGAAGAAGTAATTCCATACAATTACCCCACAGGTATTCAAGCAACCTTGATATGAAGACTTCTACTAAGGGGAAAACATTCTCTTCAGAAGCAACCCCATTCTACTTTTGGGCAGTTCTAATTGGAGTGAAATAAGGCTGGGTGCTTACTCTTATGCTTTTTAGCATTATGTTTTCAGCCATGTTGTCAAATGCCTTTAATGAGGTCAAACATGGAATCAAAGTCAGCTACCACATTGATGGTAAATTCTTCAACTTGAAAGCCAAAACTAAGGTTGAGGGAGTATTGGGGCATAGTTTTTTGTTTGCAGATGATTGTGCATCAATGTAGCCTCTGAAGGTGAGATGCAACAAAGTATGGATCAATTCTCTGCTGCTTGTGCCAATTTTTCCTTCAGCCAGCACCATATGGGGAACCATCAGTTACAGTAAATGGTGATGATTCGAAGGCTGTGGATAAGTTCTCTTACCCTGGCAGTATACTATGCAGGGATGCCCACATTGATAATGAGTTTGACATACACTTTGCCAGCGCTAGCTCAGTGTTTGAGAGACTCCAAAGGAAAGTGTGGGAGAGGAAAGGAATTAGACTGACTAACAAACTGAAGATCTACCAAGCTGGCGTGTTGATCTCACCATTGTATGGCTGTGAAACCTGGACTGTTTACCAGTGCCATGCCAGGATACGGAATCGCCTCCATTTGAATTGTCTCAGGAAGCTTATGAAGATTACCCTGCAGGATAAGATACCAGATACTGAGGTCCTTTTTAAAACTAAATTGCCATGCATTCCAACCCTGCTACAGAGAATACAACTCCTTTATGCTGGCCACATTGTTCGATTGGCAAATGTATGCTTGCTAAAAAGATTATTTTATGGAGATCTCACCCAAGGCAAGGGCTCAAAAAGTAGTGAGAAAAAGTCACAAAAGTCTCTCAAAAATTTTAGGATTCATTGTATGACAGGGAGACATTAGTACAGGACTGCCCAACATAGTGTGCCCTTTTAGAGAAGATGCTGTGCTCTATGAGCAAAGCAAAATTGAATTAGTCTAGAAGAAACATGAGATGTGCAAAGTTAGAGAAGCCACCCCAAATGTTCATAGGGATGATTGGTGCCCGAGCACTCCAAGTTTGTATTGGACTGAGTAGCCATAGTTGTACACACTGTAACTTGACTCTGACCTAGTGATTCATTTTGGTCCTCTTTGAGAATGAAGGACAACAACCAACCTAAAAATTTGCTTTTTGTCCCTACAACCCTTGGTTTTATTTCTGCCTAAACACTTTAGTTGCTTCTTTAAAGGAATAATCTCAAGGCCCTTCATTATACTCCCTATCCTCTTTTTGCATTTTCTCTCAAATATCATTGTCCTTCTAAAAGTACATACAGTATTGTAGATGTGTTCTGAATAGGGGGAAATGCAGTAGGACTATCACATCTAGAAGTCTTAGACAATCAAACAATCAATCAGTGAACATATATATTAAGTGCCTAATATGTGTACTTTCTATATACTGAAAAGAAATGTTAACTTTTTAGCTGATACAATGCACAGATGAATCATATTGAGTGTACTGCCCATTAAAACATCTAGATTTCTGAACAGGAATTTCTGTCCACATCTCTGGCATTCTGTTTTTGTATTCTTATTCTCTCATCTAGTAGGTTAGTAATCCTTCCTAGGTTGGTATACTCTACACATTTTGATGATTACGGCATGTATATCTTTATTCCCCATCCTTAAAATCAATCTTGACTAGACTCTACCTTGCTTTCAAGTTAACAAAGTTATCTGCACTTGCTTCCTCCACTTCTTTCCTTTTATCCCCAAACTTTTTGCATTCTGAATTTTACCTTCATCAGTGAACAAAAAAAAAAGTTCCCTTCAAAGTTATCATAGATCCTTTGATTGCCAAATCTGATGGTCTGCTGCATTTGGTACCATCCTCCTAGATAATATCTTCTTCTAGGCTTTGAGTAACCATACTTTCCTGATTCACCTACACATTCTCTGACTATTTCAATCTCCATTACCAGTTTATTGTCCATATCATGTCTTCTAAATCATGGGTATCCTCCTTATATTTGTCCTGGATCCTCTCTTCTTCTGTATTCTTTCTTAGTAACTTCATCAGATCTTATGATTTTTAACTGTCATCTCTACCTAGATTACACACACACACACACACACACACACACACACACACATATATATATTCATGAATACTTAAGTGAGTATGTATATATATTCATGTGGTTGCTAATTCCCACAGCTTGGATTATGGTCAAGGAGCCAGGAAGAGGAGATATGTAGACTATCACCAAGACATTGATGATGGGAGATGTAGGAAGAACTGTATCTTTTAAAAATATATAAATTGGTTGATGGTTAGATCTGTGCTTTATGAAGATTATGTTGAAAGCTATGCAAAGAGTGAACTAGAAAAGGGAGAGACTGAAAGCTAGGAAACCTATCAAGAAGATATTACAAGAATACAGATTAGTGGAAATCAGGGCCTGAAATAAGCTGGTGACCACATGAAAAAAAAAAAAAGAAGGGAAAGAAGGAAGGAAAAAGGCAAGGAAAGAAGATGAAAGGAAGGAAGGAGGAAAAGAAAAATTTAAATGCCTAATATGTGCCAGGTACTTTGTCAAGTGCTTTCTAAACATTATCTAATATTATCACTTGGACTGGATTTTAAAGGAAATCAAGGTTTTCAAGAGGCAAAGATAAAAAGAGAGACAATATTAGACATGAGGGATACCTAAAACACAGGCATGGAAATAGCCAAGACTATAAAGACCAAAATATAGTCCCTGATCTCAAAGAGTTCATAGTCATAATTCAGGAAACATACTAGTAACTTTGTACAAACAAGAAGTATTTGAGAAAAAATAGACAGAATCTTGAGGTGGCTCAAGAAAGTCTATATGAAGATTAGATTTTAATTAAGACTTGGAGGAAGGTAGGGAAATTGGGAGGAAAAGAGCAGGAAAATTCCAGGATGGGAGACAGTCAGTGAAAATTTATGGACTCAGTAGAGGGTCTTGTGGGAGGAACAGCAAGAAGGTCAATGTCAATGTATCATAGAGTAGGAAATAAAATGCCAGAAAACTGGAAAACTAGAAAGGGGACATGTTAGGAAAACCTCTAAAATCAAAGGTTTTATTTTTGATCCCAGAAAAAATGGGAGTTTCTTGAGTTTCTGGAATAAAAGGAGTGATATGGTCATACCTGTGTTTTAGGAACATCAATTTGACAGCTCTAAAAGATAGACTGAAGTAGGGAGAGACTCAAGACAGGAAGCCCAGTCAGTAGGCTATGCACTGGGCCAGTGTGAGGAGATGATGTCCTAGATCAGGATGGTAGGAGTAGCAGAGTAGATAAGAGATATATTAGTGGAATGATTGCATCAGAATTCAGCAAAGCTGGTAACTATGCTTATAGTTGGGTTTAATTTTAAACCTCACTAAGACACAAAACAGTTTTTTAAATTGCTAATTATGAGACTATATTGTCCAGATAATTAGCTGGTGAAAGCCTGCTGAAGAAATGGTCAAAGTAGGCCAGTTGTACTAGCTTCCCATATACTCAATCTATTCCTGCTATTACTGCCATTTAAACCATTTCAGTAGACCATTCTGACATCACTCAGAGACTTCTATCCCTTATGAGTTCACAAGATCATTTTCTTAAGGAGAGGAAATATGAAAGAAAGAGGGAGCCATAGACTCAAATTCAAGTCCACTTAACTTATGACCTAGAGTGTTAGTTGCTAGATGGGCAGAATTGCCACACCATTGTAGAGAAGAACTTGTTCTTTCCCACTCTTGAAGGGAGTCACATTTTGCTCTTTTGAGATCCATAGACAATTAAAGGTCTCGTTGTCTTTGAAAATTCTTTAAACCTGCATCAGACATGGCCAGAAGGTGGCCTCAGAGCTCCAACATGGTTGTCAAGAACCAAGCCAGGAGTGTTTGTAAGTGTTCCAAGGAGAGGCCTCTGTTATCTCAATCAACCCTTGTGACAGTAGGAGGAGCAAAGAAATTAGGATTAAAGAAAAATAAGGGATTTTGATGAAAAAAAAAAAGTCACCCTTGGGCTTTAATTTTCTCATCTGTAAAATGAAGGGGTTAGAATTGGTAGTCTTAGCTCCCTTCCAGCTTAAAATCATCTGCTACTGTGAACTCTGGAGGCACCATAAATATAAAGATGATGATGAATGGACATCTCTCTGGTTTTAATTTTCTCACCTGTAAAAATGAGAGGGTCAAACAAGGTGGACTTTCCTAATTCTACCAGCTCTATTAATCTAGATTTTTATAAGAAAATATATGAAGGGTGATGAAAGAATAATGTCTTTGAGGTTGGTGAGGACAAGAGAAAGTAGAAGTCACAGTCCCAAGGGTTTAGGAGTGAAATAAGTCTGTCATCTGATTATGGAAGGCATTTTAGTGACTTAATTGAAAGAGAAACCACAAGCCCTTGGGAGTAGTAAGACCAGTTGCCTCAAGTGATGGAACTAAAGCCAACAAAGAGAACAGGATAAAGCAAAAATTGAGGTTTTTTCCTTTCCTCTTGTTTGTTCCTGGCCCCATATGGTTTGGGGAGTGAATTTTGGATGTAGCAATTTCCATGTGGGGAAAAAAAAATGAAGTAGGCGTTGTCCTCAGAGTGAAGAAATAAGGACATGCTAAATAAGATGTGAGATAATGTCCAAGTAGCCCAGTATTGTCTTCAGAGGAGAAACTTCTTGTACATACACCTTTTCCACTTCACTGTGGAGAGCGTTGGCAGAGATGAACACGGCCAAAAACAAAAACAAAAACAAAAAAAACCACTTTGTTTTAGTTGAAATTCTTGACTTGTTACAATTCATGGGCGTTGAGTCTTATCTGATCTTGGACTCTTCTGGGACTTAATTAAATACCTCTGCGTGGGTGAGGTTTTGGTGTTGCCATTTCTCTTTCTGCCAGGTAATGGAGGAATGCTCCAAGAACAGGTACAAGAGTGGGGAGTGAGGATTCCCCCCAACTTAAGTAAGAGATTCCTCCATCCCAGATCAGAGAGGCAAGTTGGCCCCCAGGCTGGCTGAGAACCTTTCCTGTCCTTTTAAGGCTGGTGCTGTGTTGCAATGTTTCCCGAGAAGAAGGCAATGTTCCTAATGCTTTTGCCAACAAAGCGCACGAGAGTGATTTTTGCTCTCCTGGAGACATTCCTTCCTGCAGTTCTGCCAGCAACGTCCTCCCCGCATCCTCTTCTGTTTACTCCCTGACCAGAGCCCAGATGGATTTTTGAAGATGGCAAGAAGTTGCCTGAGCAAGTTATGTGTGCCCACTCACGTACAAGCGCATGAACACACACGTATGCACGCATTCGTCCTCCAGAGGACCAAGTCAGCAAGCCTCCCCAAGGGCCTGTGTGTGATTTCATCCAAGAGGGACATTCCAGGCCACTCTGCAACCTTTCAAGTCTCTTGTGAAATCTCTGAACTTGAAAGCAGACAAAAGCGCGTGCCAGACATTGTCATCAGTGTGCTGGAAGCTCAACCTATTAATCAGCCCAAGGTTGTCTCCAATTAGTTTGTGAGATTAACTCATCCTGTCACCTCTAGGAGGGTACAAGGAGTCGTTGTTCCTTCAACTCACATAACCCCAGTTGTCTGACGGGCTCTAGGATGGGGGAAACTTAAGCGCCCAGAAAGGCTGTCACATCCTCACCTTGTTCCCAAGACCTCTGTTCATGAAGCAGCTCTGACATTACAACGTGGCAAAGGGAAGATGCCAGAAAGAGTTAGGACCAATTTCCACTGAAAGAATATTCCAATGTTCTTATGGTTATGTGATCTTAACAACGTGGGCATTCATTCTCTCCAAAAGTGTGAATCCCAAGCCATCCATCCCTCTCTGTTACTCTTTTCCATGCCCTCCCGTAAATACGAGGTAGGAAGAGGACCCTCCCAAAATTCTGGGGACCTTCACACAGTTCTGAAAGAAACACCCAGGCATTCTGGAAATAACTAAAGCAAAATAACAGATATGTAGATACAAATTGTAATTGTAATTTGCGCCAGGCTAAAAGCCAAAGATTGGATGGTTTCCTTCATCTGGGGTAGGTTTTATATTTCTCTTAAGACAGCGAGGGTTATCCTACAACTAGGTCTATGTAGAGACAGCATGGTGTACTGAATTGGATGATAGGTTTGGAGCTGCAGGAACCTTGGAAGACATCTGGTCCACCCCCTCATTTTATAGAAGCAGAAATTAAGGTCAAGAGAGTTAAGATGACTTATCAAACATCACTTAGCCATTGCTTAGCTCAGTGCCTGGCATATTTAAATATTAATAAATACTTGCTGAGTATTGACTGATCTATAGAAGATGTCAAAATTCTCTCAAAATGTAAAGAAATCCCTTTCCTTTATTGTTTAGTTGGTTCAGGTTCTGTTTAGGGTTTTTGTGCCTCTGACCCTGGGTCATATGGGACCATCTCCTCCCTGCTGGACAATTCATAATAGTGGCAATGATATTGGAAGTGATGGTTTGCTTCACAATTAATAGATTGTTTTACATATATTATCTCATTTAACCCTTACAACAATTCCATGATGTAGTTAGAGCAAGAATTTCATTCCTTCCTGAAACAGAAGCCATAGGAAAAAATTAATTACGAAACACCTACAGGTGTATGCTAGATGCTTATGGAGAAAAAGGAAAAGGTTTCTATAGGCAATTCACCTTACAGATGAGAAAATTGTGGTCTAGGAAGATTGAGTGATTTGTCTCAGACCACAAATCCCATTATACAAAACTGGGCGATAATACTAGTGCTTTGTGATCTTCCCACTGCCATTTCTAGAGGCTGACAGAACTGGGTTTTGGCAGATACAGATGACCATTTCTCTGTTTTTGCCCCTGGAAAAGAACAGTTCATTATCAGCCATCTTACTTGATGCCTAGTACAATTGGGGAATCAATGGAGGCAGTTTCTCACTGTCAAACCTAATATGAATCCTCAGTGTCAACATGTAGAATTCTGTGAGTTGGATTCAATGAGCATTTATTATGAAGTCAAAAGGTGTGAGTTCAAATCTTGTTTCTGCCAACTGTGTAAACTTGGACAAGATAAAAAACTGTTCTGAGTCTCAGTTTATCTCTTCAATGAAGGAGTTAATACTGTAATGATATCCAAGGTCTCTTCCAATTCTCAATCCTGTTGTTCTCAATACAAGCTCGAGTAAAACTAGTTCAGGGGGACCTCACTCGAGTAAAGCAATTTATTAGTATGCAGTGGCTGGTCCTGGGCACCTATCTGATTGTTTAGGAAGGCCGATAGTTTGCATGATTGAGCATATAAAGACTCTCTAAGTCTTCTTAGCTCAGCACCCAGATGACTTTACTAAGGTCATTTCTTAAAGACTCCTTTTCTTCATTTTTAAAATGAAGAGGCTGGATTAGATGGTTTCTTCTGAACTTGAAAATCTATGTTGCTATGATTCTGTCTCATACAAAATGAAAGCCATGTTCCCACTTGTCTCCATATTGAGCATAATTGAGAAATTGTTCAAATTAGATTGTAAACTTAATCACTATTTTTCTGGTTTCTACATGTAAAGGGATAAAAAGTGCCACATCTAATGTCTATCAGGTAAGAAGCAAATCCCTCTTAATTAGATGCTGTTGAATAAAGCATCTGCTATAGTCATATTTGTGTGAATATAGATTTAATTTTTATACACATATTAGTAATTATAAGGGTTTGCTCTTAAGACTAGGAGGGAAAATTTACTTTTCTTGTTGAAAAGTAGATTCACTCTTCAGATTTTAATGCAAGTCATGCCATTTCAGTAAATCTTTAATACATGACTCTTAAACACCAGGTACAATGCTAGATATTAAGGATATAAAGATGGAAAATTAGGCAGTCCTTCTTTGCCCTTCAACAGCTTTCATTATACTGGGGAAAGGGGAGGAATACAGTGTACTACACACACAAACACACAAACATACACAACCACACACACTTTCAGGTAAGTAAATACAAAGTATTTTCTAGAAGTAGAGAGCAAAGGATGACTGAAGAGATGAGGAAAAATCTTGTATAGTATAGGGCATATGAATCATGCTTTGAAGGAAGCTAGAGATTTCAAATAACAAATGAGAGAACTGAAAATATTCCTGATTTGAGGGATGACCTTTGACAAGGCAGGAAGGTAGGAGATGGACTATTGTGTGTGGTCTAGTATGACTGGAACTGAGATAAAATAAAGTGGAGTAATATAAAATAAGTTTATAAAAGTGGGTGAGAGCCAGATAGTATAAGACTTTAAATAGCAGATTGTCTGTTTTGCATTTTATTCTAAAGGAATAGGGAACTACAAGAAATTTTTGAGTAGGGGAGTGATATGGCAGCTCTATATTTTAAGACTATCCATTTGGCAGCTCTTTGGAAGAAAACTGTAAGCAGCAATAGTGAGTTTGCTTCCAAAGGAACAATGCCATAATTTGAATGGAAAATACTTTCAAGTGTAGTATTTTCTAAGTGTTAAAACTTGAAGTACATATCATTCATTAAATCTTATATCTATCTTCGAGAGCCCACAAAATTTACCCCTAATAGTTGACAGAACTCCTGGTAAGCAAATAAAGAAGGTGAAAATGACTAACTAAGCAGATGATGCAATCTGCAGCATGTTGCAGATTAGAAGGAGATATCTCAGCCTATGAAACATATTTTAGTGAGAGGCTAAAATGTGGCTTGATTTAAAGCTAATGATATCATGTGCCTAGTCATTTAAGATCAAAAGAAGCCTTAACTATAAAATATTGCTAATGAAACCAGAGCAAAGAGGGCAGGCTCCTACTTCAGAAGCATGGAAGAGAAGTCTCACTCTATGTCTTACGCCAGAGGGTGTGAGTCAGTCAAACTTCCTGGCAGGGGTGGTCTTTGACACATCAGCTAAGGCATATCCTTACCAGGCATGAACTCAATGAATTTGTCAAGTTCACTTTGTGTCTCTTAAGCTTTTGGGTACACGTGGGCATGGGACAGAAAGGCTCTTCCCTTTTTTTAGACTCAATGACTCAGTATCTTTCAGAGTTTGGGATTATGGTTTGTAGAAAACTAGATATTGTAGGAGAATAAAATTACTCTGACATATTCACCCTTCAAGTGCAAATATTAAGTAGTCTGTCTATGAGGGAATATAACTTGTTATCTTCTTCCTGTCAGATGACAATAAAGAACTAGTAATATTTGACTCTCCTGTCATTTTCATGTACTGGTGTGTTGTGTATTTTAGAAGAAAATAATGAATCCATAGAAAACTTTTTGATGTTTAATAAGGTGGCAAGATGATAGACCAGAAAAACTGACTTCAAATCCCCTCTCCTCCCTCTGATATACTTATTATACTGATATTATTATTATATTATACAATATATTATTATATTGGAGAAGTCACTCAGCTACCTCATTGTACAAAACATTTAAAGTCCCAAATGATATGTTCTCCCTTCTGGGTGTTCAAAGATTTAAAAAAAAAAAAGAAGAAAAGCAAAAGCAAAATAAAACATCACTGTTCAAAATACACAGTACCCTGAAGCTTGAGAGGATAAAGATAGGGGTTGATAGGAGCAGAATATAAAATGATATATAAGGATAAATCTCTTCACAAGTGGAGTAGAAATTCTCAGTCTATCGGTTTCTTTCCCTCTGTTCCTTGTGAGCAAAATTTCCACTTGAACTCACAGCCACAGCACCAGAGAGGTGCTGAATAACTGTCAGGGTGTCACTCACAGCTCAACCAAAGCACGCACGTTTTCTTTCATTCTTGCCTCTAGTTACTGAAAACATTTGCTAAAAAATTGCTGCCCCGCTCAGGAGCTGTCAAAGGTAATTGTGTTGCACAAAAGTTACCAAGAAGCATGAAATAATATGGTTACCACCTGGAGACTGTGACTTAATAGAACCTGTCTGATGACCCGCCAAGTCTTACCACATGTGAACATACTATCCTCTGTCTGTAAACCACTGCAGCATAAATTTGTGGGGGAGAGGTGGATCAGATGGCGCTTAGGAGCAATTTACATACAAATCCCTATGTAGGAGTCTTAAAATTCAGTAGCCAGGTCATCAAATCCAGTGAGGTCTGAGGTTTGGGTTGGTTGTATTTCTTTTTTTTTTTTTTTTGGGGGGGGGGACATAGTGAGAAGACACAGGGCTATAGGAAGGAACAAAGGCAATGGAAGCCTGCCACAGGAGGCAAGAGTTCTATTTTACTGTCTTCATAAGCCGTTGATGACAAATGGCCTTGGTATCTGAGAAATGAAAATCAAAAGTTCAGAAGGTAAAAAGGTATCTTTGAGGGACTAATAGTTATACCCTTGCCCCTAAAAAGATCATATCATTCTAGAACAATAGAAGTCTAGTATCTTTATTTTTTAAAATTACTCTATCTTGCCCTGAAAGTCCGCACCACTATTTCACATCTCAAAAATAAAGAGTGGTTATTTTTATTTATGTCTTGGAGGCTGTCCTTCACAAACTCCCATGTTATCCTCAGCATGTTGGGGAAGGATCATGAATCTACAGATTCAAAAAATAATCTGGCATATCAGAAGCCAATCTTTTACAGATGAAAGTAATGTAATAGAAAGAGCACCACACTTTGAGCTGAGGAAAAGAGAGGAGGGATAAGGGAATAAGCAGTTATAAGGTACCTTCTTTATACCAAGCACGTCACAGATATCTCTCTGACTTGTTGAGCCAGAGCACTTGAGTTTGCAGCAGGCTCTAACACATATAAATTTGAGCAAGTCAAATCACCACTCTGTGCTTTAGTTTCCTTCTCTATGAAATGAGCAAGTTATACTAGATGAGCTTGAAGATCCCTTTCCATTTTGACTTAGCTGATCTAAGACTTGATGAACATGAAGATCCTTTCCCAGTTTGACTTAGATGATCTAATACTAAAGGAACATGAATATCCTTTCCCAGCCTGACTTAGCTGATTTAATATTAGGTGAGCATAAAGATCCCTTCCCAGTTTGACTTAGCTGATCTAATACTAGATGAATCTAAAGATCCTTTCCTAGCTTGACTTAGTTGAATTTATTACTCAAAGGCTACAGAAACTTGAAGGTAAATGATTTTTCTTCTGAAGGTGTCCTGTTAGACACCTCTTTAATCAAGTCACACCTGTACTTATTGTTCTTAAGTTACACAATTATCAGTAAGAATTAAGTATTTATGGGGCAGCTAGGTGGTGCAGTGTATAGACCAGTAGCCCTGAAGTCAGGAGGACCTGAGTTCAAATCTGGTCTCAGACATTTAACATGGCGTAACTGTGTGACCTTGGACAAATCACTTAACCCCAATTGCCTCAGCCAAAAAAAAAAAAAAAAAAAAAAAGAAGTATTTACAGATCCTTTCATAATATAACTAATCACCCTGATTGATTAATTTTTAAAGTTCAAATATCTCTGTATTGGTTTTTCTTTAAGTGAAACTCCTGCCTATATTTGTATCATAAAGCTTTACTATCTAATTGGCACTTTGATACAGAATGGTATAACCATACCTTTGTTAAAAGTCACTGAGACAAAAATATTTGAATAAAATTATGATTGATCATAAACTTGTTCATTTTACTCTAAGTTAGCTTAATTGTAAGTTTAAGCATCCTACACCATCAACTATAGAAAGGACAATATATTTTTTTGGTCATGAAATGTTGGTCAAGAAGAAAACTATCTATTCCCACATGGACATAGTCTTAGCATAAAATAAATAAATGTATTTCGGCTTCATTTCTTTGTCAAAGAAAGAAGGCGCTTCAGAAGAGAGAGATAAGAAAAAAACATCTCTTTCACTTCTTTGCAGATGTGGGGACCTATGCGTAAAAAACATTGTATAGATCATTATCTATCTCAACAACAACTTGCTTGTCATTGCTTGTGGATATACTATGCTGCTGCATGTGATAATATATATTAAATACATAATTGAAATTAATTAGTGTGTGTTATAATTAGCATATCATATATATTACAATATATATACTAGATGTATAATAGTATAGTATATAAACAGTATATATAGTATATACACTAACATATATATATATATATATACAGTGTAATTAGATGCATAATATAATTAAAATTATATATAAGAAAGATATATAATAATATATAATATATTGCATACATTATATATAATTACATGTGTAAATATATTTAATTATATTAACTTTTATATTGATTTTTTTTAAAAGAGGTCTTAACATGGCCAAACGCAAGACTATTTCAGATGGAAACACTACCAGCACCAAAAAAAAGAGAGAAAAGATCTTTTTATAGCAGCACAAAAATGTGATGTAATTGGATGACATGAACAATGTCATGGTAACTCCAAAATAGGATGAGATGTTGGAATTTATGATACAGAGGTTTTTTTAAAACATGTATATGAAATAACAGAAAAAAAGACAGTTAAGCTAAGTGATTAGAAGGGGAGTTTCTTTCAATTGTAGGAATTAAAAAATGCAATCAAAAGACATTCCTCTTAACAAAGCATCCATTCAGACAGAAGCTTCTAGTTTATTTAACACAGTGAAAGAAAATAGAAATGAAGTGGATAATGAATAAACTTTTTTTACTTGGTTGTATTGGTTGGTTCAGATGCTTGAAAAATCAAATTCAGTTGCATAATATTGAAATTGCTGAAGAGGTGAGCAGTACAGAAGAGGATGTTGTTTTGAAGTCAATGCAGACAAAAGTGGATACTGATTGGCACATCTTTAATGCAGATGAAAAAAACCTTATAACTGAAAATAATGCTTCCTAGAACTTAAATGTCTAAGAAGGAAAAAAAAAACCCTCAACCTGAATTGAAAGTATCTAACAATATCCTAACAATTTTATTGGAAAGTAATACACAGGGGATTTTAAATTAAAACCAATGCTTATCAGGCTTGAAATTCTCACACTCTAAAAGATTGAAACCATCAATTGCTTCCAGTTCTTGATCAAATAAAAGAGCACGGGTGAGTAACGCTATTTTCAAACACTAGTTTTCAAATTCCTTTGACTCAGCTGTTGAAAAATTTTACAAGGACAAAAATATCACATTTAAAGAATTACTGATTTTAAATAATACCCCAAGTCATCAAGCTACACTTGATTCATCATGTGAAAATATGTGTGTGCAAAGTGGCTGAAATGTGGATAAAGCAATTTGTTCTTACTAGTGAATGTATGAAGATGTAAAGAAAGAGAAGATAATTCTGTTTCCATTGCTAATATATTTTACCCGACAGTAAAAGTTTTTTGGGGGGTCATATTGTCAATGTAAATACTTATATTAATATATCATATTATATTTACATTATTATATTTAGTTTTGTTGTTTAATTGTTTTTCAGTTATATATGACTCTTCATGACCCCATTTGGGATTTTCTTGTCAAAAATACTTGAGTGCTTTACTGTTTCCATCTTCAGCTCATTTTACAGATGAAGAAATAAAGGCACATGGGGTTAATTGGTTTGTCCAGAGTTACAAACTAGTAAGTGTCTGAGACCAGATATGAACTCAGGAAGATCAGTCGCTATCCACTACATGCCTAGTTGCCCCATACTTATGTATGATATTCAGTAATTTTTTAAAGATATTGCTTTCTATAATTATTATTTTCTTTGCAATAAAGTTAAATAAGATATAGACTTTTTCTTATCCTTTGCTGCTATGTTATTTGATTAGAATTAATTGCTATATTTGACATATAGTTATAACTTCAAATAGTGAGAAATCAAATAATATAGTTGAGGAGACAGGCTCTTTTTAAGGTTAATATGAACTGGCTACTGTATTTGGAGTCTGAATATTTGGATTCAAAGACTGGTACCAGATTTGCTGCATGTATGACTTTAAGCAAGTCATTTAACATCCTCCTTATCTATTAAATGAAGTGGTTGGATTAAAGATAATTTCAGAGTTTCATTTTAGCTCTAAATCTACATATATATTTTATATGTATGTCTATATATGACATTTCATATATGTGCATAAATATTAAATAAATACATAAAATATATTGCAAATATTTAAATGTATATGCATGATACATACATATAAATGTATATATACATGGAATACACATATGCATACATAGATGTGTATGGTATGTGTGTATCTTTATATCTCTGGTTAATACTATAGTGGTCCAACAGCTCCAGGAATAGCTCATATTAGATCTAAGAAAATTTATGTGCCAAATTAGATATTGGGCTTATACATACATATATACATTATGTTAAAATATTTTTAGTAGCTCTTTTTTTTATAGTAGCTGAGAATTGGAAACAAAGCATAGAAGTCTATCAATTGGGGAATGGTCAAACAAACTGTGATCCTTGAATGTAATGGAATATTGCATCATTGTTAGAAATCATGAATATGAAAAATTCAGAGGATCAGAGAGGTGAGATAGGAAGAATGAGGGAAATAGTATACAAAGTAACTATCACAATATGAGGTAGCTAAGATCAAAACAAATCCAAATTCTGTAGAATTGAAATGATCAAATTTGGTTCTTAAGATTTAGTACCTCCCTTCCTTATGGGTACAGAACACTGCGTATTATGTTGGACTTAATTGATATGTTGCCTAGTTTTAACTAAACTACTTTTTCACTTTTATTCTTTTATTTTTTATAGTCATTATCCCTGTGAGGATCCAAGAAGAAAGAAACTGTTTGGAAATCAAGGTAATGTTTAAAAAAGTTATCAATAAAATTTAAAAGCCATATTGGGCCTCAATACACTGGGTATTAGTAGAAACCACACTGATGGAGTGGTATGTGTATTTGAAAGGAAGAAAGAATAGTAGGATATGAACCCCATTTGAAAGAAAAACTGGGGGTGGGGTAGATATGGGCATTTTTATTTCTGAAAGCACATGCAGATCCAAATAGGCTTATTTGATAGTCCTTTATTCTGGAGAATGAACGTATGCCTCTGTCTTTGAACTGCAGTTCAAAGCTTCCTGCTCTATTTAAAAAGAAAAAAAAATCTTTCATAGCCTCCAGTCATTTTATTTCACAGAAATCATATACCTCCTTCCTAACTGTCCTCCGGTACCTGTCACGTGGGTCTCTCTGTCCTCCCCTGGTCTAGCTTCCCCCTCCTGTGTCTGTCTGACAGTCTGTCTCTCTGAGCCCTTGTCTAACCCCCCAATGATGAGCACACCCCTTTCTGTCTCTTACTATGTCCCCACTTATTACTTCTCCTCCTCATCCCACTCCTCCATCTCTCCCACTACACACTTTGCTTCTGTTGCTTCCTGATTCCTATTTCCCTTAGCTGCCCTGTCCTGGTTTCCACTGTAAAACATCTGGGAGGACCCTAGGCAGGGAAAGTGTTCACCAGAGGTGACCCTGCACCTCTCTCACTGATGTCTCCTTTGATCTCAGGAGATTATGAAAGAAAAGTGTGAAAAAATGTAGCTGCTAGAAAAAAAATCTTTGTGATTTATACCATCATTACCTAGTAGGGTTAGAAACAAGGACCTATTTATTCTAATAAGCCAAGAATCCTCTGGCTCTCCCCAGTGTTTTTTTCCCTTGCTTTGCCAAACGTTTTCTCCCCCTGTGGTAACTGGGAGGACAGCACTTTGCTCAGGGATTTTATTCCACATGGAATGTTAAGAGAGTTCAGATGCTGAGACAGGTCATGGCAGTGGGGGTGGGGAGAGGTGTGAGCTTATCCAGATCTATGTCTAAGGCAGGACTGTTTTTAAGTTGACACAGTGCTAAATAAAAAGCACCTTTCTTTGATCTCAGTGACTTCCTGGGTAGACTGTCTGATTAGATAAAGATCACGTATCCCCCATCCCTTAGGAAGCTGTAACCTTAGCTTGGCTGCAACTGCTTGTCCCATGCCCCTCTGTTTCCCTCTCACTCTCTGTCTGTCTGTGTCTCTCCCCTTGTTTTAGTTTTTCTTCTTTCAATCTGGGTAGGAAAATGAAGGTTGCAGAGTCAGAGCATCACACTGATCCTCAGAGAAGACATTGGGTAGACTGGTGAAAACTGGAACAATAGATTTTGAGAGGCTCAAATGGACTTCATCTGGTTCTGGGCATCAAAGGAAAATCAGTCTCTTCCTGCAATATGGTTAAGCCCTCAGGATGCTATGAAACAAATTGGTGGGTAGGAAGAGAGGGAAAATCAGCCCCTCAATTGGGTACATTAATAGAGAAAAGACAGGCGGGGGAGGGAGGGAAGAAATGTGTTTCCTAGGACTGCTTGTAGCACTTAGTATTAACCCAGGCACCCAGTGGATGCCCTATAAACATTAATTGAAGATGATGAGCTGCCTCATATGGTTGGACCATATGTGTTTTAAGAAAGGTGACTTAGAAAACTGGTTAGAAATAATGAGCTTTTGAGTCCCAAATCATTTAGCTGATGAGACCTTAAATGGCTCCTATAAAAGCCAGGATTCTAGGGGCTCCTCTATTATTTTCTTCTTTAGACCCAAGCATCAGTCAATCAATAAAACATTTATTAAGCATATGATGTACTTGGAAACTAGAGAAATATAATTCAAGGCTTATACCAGTTTTTCAGCTAAATTACCCTCATGCTTGGCCAAGCAGGACACAAATACCTGTTTTCAACTTTTATTTGCCTCTAAGAATTTGAAGGTCTTGGATGCCTTTCTCCCCTTCAGTTCCTTTTTCTTTCTTCCCTAAGACTCACAGATTCAAGATTGTTAGCCCTCAAGTGGCATAGGTATCTGTTAGTAACTTAACAAAATTAGAGGCAACAGTAGTCCCTGTCCTCAAGGCATTTATAATCTAATTGGGGGAAATAAACTGCTTAGAGAACAATACAGTACAAGATAGTGTGTAATCAAGAAGACAGTCTATAATCATGCTAAGTGGTAAAATTGCAATTCATATAATGTGAGGTTTGAGAAGAGAGAGACTAGTGTGGGTGGAGCTTGGAGTAGCTTGGGGAAACTTCGGAAGAAGTGGGCTTTGAGCTGGGTCTTTGCTCTAACTTCCCATTTCATCTTTTATTTCCATGATGCTGAAGCTACTTCTTAAAAATCTCAAATTGTCAGCTTTTTTTTTTTTTTTTTTTTTTTAAATCTCGTTGGAGTGATAGCTTCCTATTATCCCCTTCTGCTATACACATTCATATGTTTGGTCATGGTTGAGGCTATTCATTTAAAGTGGAGTTCTCATTATGCCATAAATAGTGAAATTTTCTCCTGTAGTAATTAATGCCCAAAGCCCATTGCTGCTCAAATATCACTGTATCCTCCCTTGTTGCCTCTCTTCAAAAACCTAGTTCTGACTGAGTCCATTGGAGAGAAGCAAGAAGGAAACTAATCTCAGAAGGAAGGGACCAGTAGCAGCACTCTGGGCTTCTTCTGAGCATCCTTAACCTCTGTAAACTCTCTGGCTTGCCAAGGGGTGAATGGAATCTATCATGCTCCGTGCCATTAGGATTAGATGGCCTCCTCAAAACAGGCCAGGAAAATACATTCTCAGGATGCCAGACCCCTAAACAGAAATTCCAGATGTATTAGACCATGCTTGCTTTGTTCTTGCCTTGAAAAATACAGAGTGCAGTTATCCCACAGACCACCAGGTATAAAAGACCAATTGCATCAGGAGATAGCCCTAACTTTGCCTCTTTGAAGAGAAGTATAAATTTCATTATGGGCTGGCAGAGTCACATTTTAGCAACTCATCACTGCAGTCAAAGGGGAAACCATAACACTCTGGAAACTGGCCCTCTTAGAGTGGTCTTGCTAGCAAATATTTGAGTTGGACAAGGTGGGGAAGGGTATGTGTGGAATTACTCTTTAAACCTTTCAACCTCCTGTTCTGCTGTCACCTGTCTTGTCTATGTAACTCAAATCTGAGCCAGACTTTACTTTCTCCTATCTCTCTCATGGGGGAGTGTTCTCTGTTAGGATTAAGGGAAGATCAGACCTCAACCCTTGGCCTCTGTTAAACCCAAACATGATGTGTATCAGGAGCACCTGCCTTACAGTGCCTCTGTCTTATTTAGCTTCTAGTTTCTGACTGGAACTAGAAACACCTGGGGGTGGGCAGATGACTTCAGGGAAATCTGTTCCTGTGTTTTTTTTCCTAGCTTTGAGGGAAAGATCTTTTATAATACAGTTTTTATGAATTTTCTAAACTTTTTTTTTCTCTCCAGTGGAAAAAGTTGAGTGTATTTCAGGATAGAACTTTAATGTCTGAATACTGAAATTTTGGCTATTAGGAAAAGAGAAGAGAAGGGAAGGGCACAGAGTGCCTGTTATGTGCCAGACACTATACTAAGCACTTTTACAAATATTATCTTATTTTGTTATAAAAAGTGAGAGAGGGGAATCAATAAGTGCTGATTAATTTTCAGACAGAATTCACTTGAATTCTCAAGGTTCATAGAAAAGGATAAAGTTTGCTTTTTCTTCTGTGGTAATTTTTGTTGTGATTTGGGTTTGATCACAACAAGCAAGGATGCCCTCTGGATATAAACCATTGAAGTAATGGGGGTGAGTGAATGAGGAACTTATGGGGAAAACAAAATAAATTCACAGAGAAATGGCCATGGTGTCAGAGACAGTGATTCATGTCAGTTGACATAGTCCATGACAGTGGTCCAATGTCCAGTTCAGCAAATTATAATAACTGAAAAATGCTAAAAATATCTTTTTAGAGCTATTTGCACTTTTTGAAGCATTTTCCTATCATTAATTTGTTCTTTATAGTAACCCAAAAAAGGAGATAAGAAAAATCTTAAAATATCTGTAATATGTGCTCTGACCTTACTTTCCTAGAATGAGGTAAGCTGCAATTCTCCCTCAATATCCTAGGAGTTACCAAGGCTTTGGGGGTGATTTGAAATGGGAAAATTTTTCCAGTGCTCCCGATTCTAAACTAGTCTCGCTTCTATTAGTTGCCTCAGGTCCATTTAACTATCAAACACTAATTACTTTTATAATGGAATTTTTACTTTGAAGATAAAGTAGCAAAATACCAAAAAAATCTGGCATAGACTTCAATGACTGATCTTTTGGTCTATTACTATTTTAATCTTTCAGAGTTATAGTTATCTATAATATTCTTCACCTAAACAGAAAATATCAAACGACACAACCTATATTCACTGGCTACATGTTGATCTTTGCACCCAAGCCTGAACAGCATTATTTCTCTTTTGTCACCAAAACACAGGTTTGCAGAAGTAGTGTTAGACCAAATGCATTCATACATGCAAACACACACATATAAGGACTGCCCTAGGTTGGATTTACTGGTGACTTTTGAATGTATCTGTTTCCACAGCCAATCAAAGAGGCTCTCCTTCCTTCACTATGTGGCTATTGGGCCAAGATCAAATACAGAATATCTGCATGTGCTCCAAAGTCTCACATAGGGATGATATTAGCTAAGCACTCTGCACATGTTCACAAGTGCTAGAATCACTGTCCATTTGCATGTTAATCCAACAGTAAGTATTTAACACTTACTTCCAGCCAGCTACTATCCTAAGCATTGGGAATACAAATAGAAACAAAAAAGGCCATTTTTGCTAATCAAGGATCTTATAATCTAATTAAGAAAGATAGCACATAAAAACTCCTAAAATATGGAGTATATGAAGTAGGACAAAAGATATATGATGGAGAAGGAAATCCAGGGTGTCAGGATAACTTGGGCCGTTTCTTAAAATAGAGATTCCAGAAGAAACTGACCAGTCTAGAGGAAGGAGCCACATGGGCAGAGGGATCTTGCAGAGTAAGAAGCTTGCTGAAGATAGTCATAAAGACATTTTCCAGGATAAGATGGTTGATGGTGATTGATGGGGAAAAAAGGTTGAATAATCAAGAACAGAGCCCAGAGAAGCATGAAGGAGTGACACATAAATTTTACATGAAGAACCTGAGCCCCAAAGAGAATAAGTGTTTTTTATGATCACACAATGAGTTTGTGGAAAATCATAACTAAAGCTAGGGTTTCTGACTCTCAGGATTCTATTCATTCCTTTAAATCAAGCAAGAGCTTCTTTGTTTTTATTACCTTCTGCCCTTAATGGAGTAGAAATGCCTCATAGTTGATGAAACACCAGAGTTTGGGAAACTCTGAAAACTCCAGCTTTGAAACTCCTTCCTCTTTTCCCCTGGGTCAATGTATATATACTCAGTTCATGGCCTGAGCCCCATTCACTACTATATTCTGTTCCTATTCTGTCCAAGATTCACCAATCCAATAGCAAAAACGTTTAAGATATAAAAATGTAAATTACAAGAGAAAATAAAATAGTGCAATCATTTTGCTCCCTTCCACTCTCCTCTCTTAATGCTATAGAAAAATTTATGAAGAAGTGGGAAAACTGGGCATACAGGATGAAGAGATGATTATGATTCTCCCATGTCCTCTGAACTTATTCTTGGTAGTGAAGGTCTACTTTTCTTTCAAGACAGGCTTGAATTTGCTGAAGCCATCCAGCTTCATCCAGGTTCTAAGATCATAAAGATTTTGTTAGATCTGCCAGATTTGGAAATGTCATGGCAATACTGTTCTGTGTACCATCCTTTTTGTCTCTCTACCCCATCTATAGCTTGCTTCTCTGTTTTTTCTTATTCTAGAAGATCTAGCAGCCTCATTTGTCTTTTTTCTGTCACCACTCTTATGTCGCTCCCTGCTCATAATTGCTCGAGATGACTAAGGACTCCCCCCTCTCCATTCATTTTCATGTCTTTTACAAATTATTTTTCCAAATTAATTTCACCTGGTGCAGTCTTGTTCTTCAAGAACAAATCCCTCTGCAAACATGACATCCTGGAGCTTTCTCCAAGGAACAGCAGCTTTCTTGACTTGGAAGTTGTGCTCCTGTGTTGAATATTAAGTCCTGTCCATGGATGAGAGTCTTACAGGGTAGTCAGGAATCAGTAGAGGGGAGTAACTACACAGATGGCATAGAGATCTAATAGGATATTATCATATCCTCAGCACCTAGCCTAATGCTTTGGATAAAGTAGAAGCCTAATAAATATGTCTGTTCCTTTTGCCATTTACAGTCTAGTATCCAGTTTTTAGTCCCTGAATATCAAGTCCATTAAAGGATTTAATTAGGAGATTTGTAGATGATCCCCAAAGACCTTTTTAATAACACAATATGAAATGACTTCTGGTGAAGTCCCATACCACTTAAACTTTGAACCCAGAAAGTAGCTAACTTGACTTGCAGATGCTCACTATATCAATAAAATTTGCTAATGGTTTGATTTCAGAATGCTTGAAAAGTCAGGATGCATCTCCCCCACCCCCAACACCACCACTTTTTGACAAATGCTTAAAACTTTAACAGGGGAAAAGGTCTTTCTTTCATTTCATTTTTGAGAGAGAAGCTGAAAATATAAATATGCCAGGGAGAAGCAAAACATTGACTTACATTTATACTAAAGTATAATGGCTTCCCACAGGAAGGGGAGAGTTGAGGAGAATTTAGGGTTCCAAAGAAAGATACAGGCTTTATAGTTTTGTTTAATAATGTTATTTATGGTTTTGTCTAGTAATATTATTTTCAAACATTATACATTTAATTCAATGTTTACAGTAATATAGTCAATGAATAAATTATTTTTTAATGAGGAAACTAAATTTCTAGGGAAGTTTTCTGATCATTATATCTCTAATAAGAGAAAATCTGAAATTTAAATCACATTTTCTAGCTCCAAATTCCAGATTCCTCCTATCTATGCCACCATACCCCAAAGTCAAAATTGATGGAGAAAGAAAGAAATAAAGGAGAATATTATATAATACAGAAGAAAGCAGGGGGTAGGAGGTATTAACTGATCAAGAGAAATGTTCTTATCTATTCTCATGTATTCTCACTGATGTTTCTGGCATAGATATTATTTTCATAGGATCATAGATTCTAGAGATGGAAGAAACCATCAAGATTATTTTGCCCAAACCTCTTATTTAAGAAATGAGGAGCCAAAAATCAAAAGAATTCTAGTGACTTGTTCAAAGTAAGTGACCAAGTCAGAATTTGAATTTAGGTTTTGTTGCTTCCAAGTTCAGTGTTATTTTCACTAAATCACAGCTGTCTCCCATCTAGCATAGATGGGATTAAGCTCCTCCTGTTTATTCCAGTAGTGAACTAACTACTATGGAGATCATCAGATCATCTCTTGAAAATTTATAGGAACATTGAAAAGGATGTAGTCCAAACCTCTCATTTTACAGATGAAGAAATAGAAGCCAGAGGAACTGAGTAACTTTTCCATTGTCATCCAGGTTATAAGGGTTTCCAGAAGGAGTCAAACCCAGGTCTTTCTGTTCAAAGTCCTGCCACTATTCATTATACCTTAGGGACCTTGAACATCATCTTGTCGTAGAATCATAAATTTGGAGCTTAAAGGCCATCTGGTTCATTGGATTCTGGGCTAGGAAAAAAAAATGGATCTAATTAGGAGATATGTATTTAGTCAACTGATCCAGTTCAGCCTTTTCATTTTATAGAGAATAAAGGAGAACTCAAAACACTGGAGCCACTGGCCCAAGATTATAGAACTAGTTGATATTAATTTGGGATAAACAACTTATCCATGCTCATAAAGCTAGTAAGTAGCAGAGCCATGACTGGAATTGAATAGCAGTTCTAATTACCAAGTCCTCTGATAGAATCCACCAACCCAAAATCTGCTGCTAACTAAAGTAAGCTTATTATGAAGCATGAACCCAATCAGATTATCCATTCTGACTCTTAAACTGTAGGTCAAAGGGATGTGCTGAACATATTCCTGTGATTGTATTGTTTGGTCTAAGTTCCTCAGGGGACAGTTTTATCAGATATTTTATTGCTCCAAGCAATTAACCTGAATAACCATGAATAGCACTTGGTTTACACTTCCCTTTTGCACTTGTCATGTTTTCATTTTATGTTCTAATCATTTGTGTATGATTTAACCCTCTAGTAGAATAGTATCATGAGAGTTAAGAATCTTCTTTCCTCAACTTATCTCCCTCGGTGTCTGCATATGATGATCAAGGACTGTTTTTGAAATTATTATTGGTATTGAGGGTTCATAGTATAGTAGAAAGTCCTAGGAGGAATCTCCTCACAGACCCCCAATTAATTATGTGATCTTGGATAGATCACCTAACTTCTTTGGGCCTCAGTTTTCTCAACTGCAAAATGGGGGGTGTTATTCTCACCCAGGTCTAAGCTTCTAAGATTCCGCACAAATCTAATTCTTCCCCAAGCCCTCAGTATAGAGCAAGTATAAAATGACACAGAGATGAGAAACTTAATGCTGTTATTCTCTTCATGAGGCAGCCTTTTTTTTAATTTTTTAAATTTTTTTTAGCACAAGTTGAACATGATAGTTGATGTGAGGCATGAAAGTATTTCTCAAGGATCTCTTTTCTTTCTCTTCCCCTTCCATTGGAAAAAAAAGTTGAATATCAATACAAATAACTAAATTAAATCATTTTTTAAGTATCTCCCTTTGGGTCTTCATCATCATCTTTGTCAATCTTCATTCAATTTTCCATATATCTATAATTCATGTATACACCATTTTTCAGGTTGTACTTTTTTTTCACTGTTTGCATTTTTTTCATACAGGTCTTCCTAGATTTCTTTGTATTCCTCATGCTTGTCCATCTTAATTGCATTGTAATGTTCAATTGTATTAATGCCCAATTTTATCAGATAATAATCTGATATCTTTATTAATAAACATTTGGGTTGCTTTCAAATTTTTTTAATTTTGTGTTTTCTTGTGTTTATGTTTATGTTTGTGTTTATGTTTCTTCTTTCATAAGAAATCTTTGAAGAGCCATAACTTTTTAAAATTGTTGATAATACCTCCATGGCATAATCTTAACGATGGAGTTATTGCAGAGGAATTACTTTCCCTTCTCTTAGACATTTTCTATGAGTGGATCTATACCAATATTTTTCTTAAAATTTTTTAAAATTCAGTTTTATTTTCAGTTCTTATTTTTCTTCCCTATTCTACCCATTGAGAAGGCAAGAAAAACAAAAACCATTACAAAAATACATATAGTCCTGGAAAACAAATTCATACATTAGTCATGTCCAAAAAGGAAAGGAAGAAAATATTCTTAAATTTGTACTTTTAATCCTTTACCTCTCTGTGAAAATGTATAGCATGTTTTTATCATGAGTCCTTTAGGTTATGCTTGGTCATGTGTTGATCAGAGTTACTAAGTCTTTTAAAGCTGATTGTCTTTTTAATACTGCTGTTAAACATATAAATTATTCTTCTGGTTCTACTTATTGCACTTTGCATCCTTTCATAAAAGTCTAATTAATCCCTCACATTAATCTACCATAATCTCTTATTCTCCTTCTTTCCTTTAGCTCCTTTCATTCCTATTTGCATGTTGGGTAAAAAATACATACATAGTATATATCTACTATGTATCTATGTATTCTTCTTTCCTTTAACCAGTTTAGAGGAGAATGAAGTTCAAGTGTCAACTCCCTTCTCATACTGCCCTCTTTTTGTTGTATGAATTCCTTTTTGAGCATCCCATTTATGTGAGATAATCTCCATTCTTCTTCTGTGTTCCACTGTCTTCCAGGGTATTTTTTTTTCTTTATCCATTCCATTTTTTTTTTTTGAGATTATCCAAACACAAAAGATTCACACCCAAGCTACTCTCTCTGACTCCTGGTGATAAAATTCTGAGGTTTCTGCCTTTATCATCTCTACAATTAAGAATGTAAACTTTAGTCTTTTAGGACTTCTCCCTCATATTTATCTTTTTAAGTTTTTCCTGATTCCTGTGTTTGTAAGTTAACTTTTCTACTCAGCTCTGGTCTTTTCATCAGGAATGCTTGAAAGTACTCTATTTTGTCAAAAATCCACTTCCCCCTGTAGAACAATATTCAATTTTGCTGGTTACTTTATTTTTGGTTATAACCCTAAAGTCTTTTCCTTATGAAGGCAATCCTATGATATTCTGAAATATCATAATCCAATATCTAATATTGCTACTCTTTTAGGAATATGTGCTAAATCTTATATGGTATTCACAGTAACTCCTTGGTACTTTTTTTTTCTGTCTGCTTGCAGTATTTTCCCCTTAACCTAGGAACTCTGGATTTTGTCTATAATACCACTAGAAGTTTTCACTTTGGGATTTCTTTCAGGAGGGGACCAGTGGATTCTTTTGATTTTTACTTTGTCACTTGGTTCTAAAATATCTTAACAGTTTTCTTTTTTGATTTCTTAAAATATGATGATGTTTAGACTTTGTTGTTGTTGATGATGAGGACTTTCACGTGGCCTAAAGATTATTAAATTATCTTTCCTCAATCTTCAGAGATTCTTAAATTATTTCTTCTCAGTTTCTTTTCTAGGTCAGTTGTTTTTTCCTATGAGACATTTCATACTGTCTTCTATTTTCCCAGTTTTTTTTACTTTGTTTTATTATTTTTTGATATCTCACGGAGTCACTGCTTTCATAAGATCATAAGCTCTTCGAGTGCAGGGATAAATGTTTGTTGAATGAATAAATCTGACCGATTCCAATTTTTAAGAAGTTATTTTCTTCAGTTAAATTTTGTACCCTCTATTCTAGACTACTAATTCATTTTTTAATGTTTCTTTCCCAGCCCTTGTTTCTTTATTATCCTCTCTATTGTTCTTTTTTATTAGTATTTTGTTTTTTTCCTCAATTAATATGTCAGGAAAAAATTTAGCATTCATTTTTACATGATTTTGAGTTCCAAGTTTTTCTTCCTTTCTCCCTCTCTCCCCTCCTTTCTTCTGAAGGTGGTAGGCAGTTTGTTATAGTTTATACATGTGCTATCATACAAAACTTTTCCATATTGGTCACAGTTGTGAAAGAAGCAACATAAAAAAAAAAAACACAAGAAAGAATAAAGTAAGTTAAAAAAACTATTCAGAGTCCATCAGTTATTTATCTGCTTATGGACAGCATTTTCTTCATGAGTACTTTGTTCTTGTCTTGGATCATTGTGTTGCTGAGAAGAGCTGAGTCAGTCATATTAGTCATTACAGAATGTTGCTGTGTATAATGTTTTCTTGTTTCTGCTCATTTCACTTTGCATTAGTTTGTACGAGTCTTTCCAGGTTTTCTTAAAAAACCTGGAAAGTTTTTTATTACATACTGCAGAACAGTCATATACCCCATTCAGCCATTACCCAATTTCCCCATACTCCCTCAATTTCTAATATTTTGCCACTACAAAAAGAACTGGTATAAGTATTTTTGTCAAGTAGATGCTTTCCCCTTTTTAATAATCTCTTTGGGATACAGACCAAATAATGATATTGTTGGGTGTATACAGTTTGGTGGCTCATTGGGCATAGTTCAAAATTGTTCTCCAGAATGGTTGGATCAGTTCACAACTCCACTAACTGTGCATTAGTATCCCAATTTTTCCACATCATCTCCAACATCACTTTCCTTTTTTGTCATATTGGCCACTTTAATAGGTATGAGATGGTATCTAAGAGTTATTTTTATTTATATTTCTCTAATCAAAAGTGAATTAGAGCACTTTTCACATTCCTATACCTATAGCTTTGATTTCTTCATCTGAAAACTGCCATTCATATTTTTGATCATTTATCAATTGGAGAATGGCTTGTGTTCTTAAAAAAATTTGACTCATTTCTCTAAATATTTGAAAAATAAGGCTTTTATCAAAGATAAATCTATATTTGCTGTGAAAAAATGTTTTCCAGCTTTCTGTTTTCCTTCTAATCTTAGTGGTGTTGGCTTTATTTAGATAAAAGCTTTTAAATTTAATATAATCAAAATTATCTAATTATCTAATTTATCTAATTATCTCTATCTCTTGTCTGATCATGAATTTTCCTTTTCCCATGGATTTAACAGGTAAACTATTCCTTGCTCTACTAATTTGCTTATGGTGTCGCCCTTTATGTTTAAATCACATTTTAAATTTATCTTGCACACATTTTGAATTTATCTTGATATACGGTACAAAATGTTGGTTCTTCTAGTGTTCTTATTCAGTTTTAAAGTCATTTTTTAGCTCCTTTAATTATTGCTTTAACTCTTCTAGGGATTCTTGTTGGAATTGCATCTAAGCTACATATATCTTTGAGACTTTGTTTTTATTAAGTATCTAGAATGTACAAGGCATTCTGCTAGGTGCTTGCTATTCAAAGTAAAATGGCAACAAAAACAACAAACAGTATATGCCCTCAAGAGGCTTATGTTCTTCTGTGAATACAACATTTATGTACAAAAGTACCTTCAAGATGGTTTGAAGAGGGAGAGATCAGTACTAACAAGGGAGATGAGGAAAGTCTTCGAGAAAGTGTTGAGTAAATTGATTCTTGAAAGAAGTTAAGGATTGAAAGAGAGCAGAGAAGAGGGAGTTCATTTGCCACATAAGGAGCAAAGGCTGGAGATGGAATGCAAAGTTTGGGGATAGTATATATTTCAGTCTGACTGGAGCTTATGAAGGAGAATTATATAAATATAAACACCAAGCACTATTGGTATTCATGCCAATTTGAGAGAATATAAGAAAAGCCTCTACAGGTTATAAAATTAACAGAAAATAGGGCAGCTAGGTGGCACAATGGACAGAGCACTGGACTTGGAACCAGGAAAACTCATCTTCCTGAGTTCAAATCCAGCTTCAGTAACTTATTAGTTGTTTGACTCTGAATAAATCACTAAATCCTGTTTGCCTCAGTTAGGCAAACATTTAGGCATTTAGAAAATGAGCTGGAGAAGGAAATGACAAGCTACTCCAATATCTTTGCCGAGAAAACTCCAAAATGGGGTCAGAGTGGGATAAACAATTCAACAATCAAAAAGGAAATGAATTCATATATCTATTGACATATTAGAGTTAATAGGAGTTAACTAACAACAACAACAACAATAATAGCTAGCATTTATGCATTATGTAATAATTATGTAATACATAATATTATGCATTAAGTTTATTGAATATTTTACATATTTGATTCATTTTGTTGAATATTTTACATATTTTTGTTGATCTCATTGTTGAATATTTTACATATTTGATTTTTACATATTTTGATCTCATTTGATCCTAACCACAATTTTCAGAGATAGGTATTATTATCATCATCCCCATTTTACAGATGAGAGAATTGCGGCATATAGGTTAAAATCACTTGCCCAGAGTCACACAAATAGTGTTTTGAAGCTGGATTTAAACTCATATCTTCCTGATTTCAAATCTAGTATTCTCTCCACAATACCATAAATATTTTCTATTTTATTTTCCTCTTTTGAGCAAAATTTTCTCCTATAAAGTTATGCACTTTGTTTAATTAGTTGAAAAATCTGTTTCAATATACTCTAGAGTACCATGCATATATTTTCCCCCCAAATTTTCAGAATGGGTACAGTGAGCCAAGAGAGAGAAAAATACTTTTCAAGTATGTCCTTTGATCCTTTGTGTCTTAAGTCAGTCTGTGACATGAGAATCATCAGTCTTTCTTCTTTTATGTGTGCTCCGGGGATAGAAAAGAACTGCAGGTACAGAAAGCATTTTAAATAGAATTAGAAAATTCATGGTCATTTTTGTAACTTATTAATAATATCTGTTCATGCTCCTTTTCATTAGTAACTTGAAGGTTGACACTATTTTGACATATTTAGAGGACAGATACATGCAAGAAAAGGATATTTAGTTATGTACAAACTTAGCTATATTAAAAATGCATTTAGAAATAAAATAAAGCAAGCCTTCAGTTTGAATATCCTTTAACTATTATATATATTCATATATATGTGTGTAAATACACACATATATATTCACATATGAATATATGTGTGTATATACACTCAGAAATCAGATGATTTTTCTTACTCCCTAGTTCTAGAAATTTTGTTCTTTGGTCTGTCTCAGACATATTTCAAAAACTCATTCATAAGCTATATAACTAAGAATGAAGTGATTTTTCTGCACTATTAATGGGCTTTTTCATTTTGAAGGCAAACATGAATATCCATACAGGAGACATTTATTATTCCCAGAACTGATAGAAAATTAGCCAGGCCATAAAATCCACGACTGCTTTTGCTGTTGCAGCTGGGTATCTCAAAGAAAGCCAATAATCCTGTCGTTAAAATGGTTAAGGATGATGTTGTTTTTGCTAGTCCGGGCAAGGCAGTGGTCCCATGTGTTTGACTTTCCAAATCCCTACACAGAGATCTAAAAGGCAAGATCTGTATCTAAACTTTGTTCTTCTGGTGGGGTCCAAATGGAAGCTGCCATTGCTATAAATTTGTTCCTGTGGATCTTTGAGATCCTGGAAAAAATTCCCCATTCTTCTAATCCCTAACCAACCTGAAATATTGTATCAGCTTTAAAATGAATAACCACTTTCTGTATTAATTTATAGCCTTGTGCATAGAATACACACATGAGCCTATGTGCTTAAGTTCACTACAGAATCACTTAAAATATCTGAAATACTAGAGCCAATAGTCACTCACTGAGTTTCCAGCTTTTCAACTGAAAATGGAGAGCAAAGCGAAGAATGCCCAATTATTTATAGCTCTGTGACTTTGGGCAAATCCCTTGATTTCTCTTGGGCTTAGTTTCTTCATCTGTAAAATGAATTTTATTGAACTGGAAGATTCCTAAGGTCCCTTCTAGCTTTGAAAAATTCTGATCTATAAAACTTGTTCTTGACAAATTTTATATAAATATTTTTATGCCAAACAAGAATTGATATTCATGGGAGTTTGATTAGAGTAGCTCAGTTTGTTAGATCAGCATACTAAGAAAGACAAGGTCATGGGTATAACTTGCACTTGGGCTAGTTAGCTTCAATCTTTCCTATAGTTATCTCCCATTTTCATTAAGGATAAAATTTCATTATCCTTATTTTTTTCCTCAATAATAGTTATATTGCTTTAGTTAGTCTGGAATAGTAAAAAAATTAGTCCCTATATATTTTCTTTTTTGTCTTGATGCAGAGACTTTATTTATTTATAATAGCTTTTTTTTTTCAAAAGACATGCAAAAAGAATTTTCAACATTCACCCTTGCACAATCTTTGCACATATATTTTCTACAGATTGGAATAAATTGTTTAGAACTGTCGCTCTATTTTATCCTTCTCCACATTTCGTATCTCTTCTCTTATTGGGAGCATTGATTCTGGAGTCAGAGGAGCTTGGTTCAAAATCTGCCTTTATATTATATATGGCCATAGGAATGGCACTTAGCCTACTTATGCTTCAGTTCCTCATCTGAAAAATAAAAGAGTTGGACTAAAGAGTCTCTAAGGTCTCTTTTACCTTTAGATTTCTATCATCTATGATCATATCCTTTATGATCTTGCTTTTATGGAAAAAAGGCTGACTTGTGGGAGTCAATATACTTATTGCAAACCTGCTACATCCCAAATCTGTTAAGGACTTGAAGTCTCAGGACCTTCTAGGTACCAGTCAGTCAAGTGCCTGAATATCAAATCCCTTAAATTAAACATGCAATTTTGCTTGAGAAAGGTGTAACATCAGTAGAAATAGGTATTACTGTGGAGGGTACAGGAAATCATAGATTAATAAATTGTCATCATCCTTTCTTCCCTAGCCCCTTTGTCTTTAGAGATGTAACCAGCCTATTTTTACAATATTTAGTTATTTTTTTTTTAAAGTGTAGGCTCCCAGGAACACATGGTCCTCTCCTCTGTGATTTTTAGGAATTTATATTAAACTAAAAAATTGGATTACAATCGCAATTGCTCAGAGGGCCTAGTTAGGAAAATTCCAGTCATTTAGACAAAGACTTTTAATCTGCTTTATTTTAAATTTATATTCATCTCTAGCTAACCTTTGACCTCTCTTCAGTTGAGGCAAAATTTAAGTCACAGGAAACATTTGGTCAAAAAAACCAGAGTATATAATGGTGTCTTTTAAGAGACTGAGAAGATGGGCAAAGAGCAGATCTTTTCTCAGAACTTCCCTTTTGTATTTTGAAAAGTGTACACAGACCTAGTAGTTTCAGTGGAAGTCTTCTGCGCTGAGATATCTATAAAGCTGATGGCTCTCTTTGATCTCTTTCTTCTTTGTCATAGTTCAGTCTTTCTCTTTCTTTCTCCTTTCACCTGTTGCCTGAGCACTAGACATTTGAATTCTTGATTCCAAACTGACTTCCTGATTTTATGCAAGTCCCACAGATGTATGACCAACTCCTTCAACTATTCCAAATAGACTTCCTATACAACATTTCTCCATTTCTTCCAGTGGCTTTCAAGGTCTTCTAAATTGACAAAGGCCTTTTGGCACTTAGCCTAAAGCAGTTACTCTTAACCTGGGTCTTTGAATTTACATAAAAGGGTCTTGGAAACATTTCAAGGGGTCTGTGAACTTGAGCATGAAAAACATTACATCTTTATTTCAGTAAAATTGGGTTACTTTGCAATGCTTTTAAAACACTGTTCTGAGAAAAGGGTCTAAAGATTCCACTATACTGCCAAAGGGGTCTGTGTTGTAAAAAAGGTTAAGACTCTCTGGCACAAAGTCTTTTATTAATATATTGATTTATTCAATCAGTAGAGGTATTCCCAAACAGGGTCTGTAGCTTAATTAGGATATGCTGATTTGATTTATTCACTTAATTGACCCTCCATGACTTTTACCCTATTATCAGGCATATTAGGGGAACTTCTTAGTGTAGAACAGCACACAAATACATCTAAACTGATTCCTAGATAATGAGAATAGATTTACCAGTGATCTTTAAAAAACATGAAATGCAGTTATTTCTGAAAATATAGCAAAATATTGTTCTGGGCTTTTCTGGCTTTATCTTGACATGAAAAATGAGAGTGAGTCAGAAAGAGGGAAAGAGAAGAGAAGGAGAGGGAGGAGAGAGGGAAGGAGAAAGAGACTGAGAGACAGAGATAGAGACACAGAGAGACGTGCACACAGAGAAGGGGGAAACAGGGAGACAGAAATAGAGACAGAGACAGAGAAGAGGGAGATAGGGGGTAAGGAAGGAAGGGAAGGACAGAGAGAGGGAAGGAAGGAGAGAGCAAGAGCAAGGGGTAGACTTGTGAGAGTGAGCTTTGGTCACTCTTTGCTGGCTAAAGGAGCAGTCTGTTCCCAATTGCTCATTCCTCCAGAATATTAAAAAACCAAAGTTTGAAAGTATCTTTTCTCCTGATCAGCAACTACAGAAGAAAATGAGAACAAAACCAGGACTTTTATTCTTCTGACCAACTAGGAGAGTTAACTAACTAGTTGTTGAGTGGCACGGAGGAGAGAGCTCTGGATGTTGAGTCAAGAAGACCTGAGTTTAGATTCTGCCTCAGGCACTCACTAGCTTTGCGATTTTGGGCAAGTTCTCTGTACCTCAGTTTCCTTATTTGTAAAATAAGGGTTTAGACTTCATGGTCTTTAGGGTTCTTTCCAGCTCTTTCTAAATCTATAATCCTGTAATCTGTGACCTATGTTTTGAAATCCTGTCTTTTGCTTCCAATTATATTCTTTCTCTTTAAGATCCAAACCCACTTGACTCTGACCTCTGAAAAAGAAACTTCACACTTTATACACTCCAAATTCGTTTGGATCTAAAGGTCTCTTTTCCAAGGAAGGATTCAGTTTTGAGTGAAAGAGATCCTGTATTATTTAGAACAGAATAATTAATTTCAATTCAGAAGATTAGGAACTACTCTTTTCTGGCACCTATTGTCTTAGAGGGAGTCAACTGAGGGAAAACTGGGTTATTTTGTTCAATTTCAAATAGCTGGGAGGTAATCTGGTCTCCCATTGACTGCAGAATTGCCCAGGATGGCAGAGCCAGCAGCCCCGAGATCTAGTCCTATCTCTTCCACTGAGTAGGTAACATTTGTCAAATAATTATAACTCTTTGGGTCTCAATTTTCTTATCTGTAAAGTGAAAGGGGTAGACTAGATTATTTCTCAGGTTCTTTTAAATTCTTGAAAGCTTTTTCTTTAATATATGCCTATTTAGTAGTTAGAATTACAGGTATTTTCCTTTCCCAACATTTTACTTTTAGTGATTTAAAAAATCTCAAATTTCAAGGGTACCTAATTTAATTTGCTGATAGTTTGGGTCTAGGTAAAGGGCTGTGTCAATGGTTTCCCTTAACTTGGCCAACATCCAAGATTTGAATAAAGTTCCTTTAGCCTAGCTAATTGTCTCATCAGAGCTTATAATAAGGGGTAAATGGAAGCATCTTTCATTCCTTCAGCTACATAGTTAGAGTGGGGGAGGGGGTGGGATTGTGGCTAAACAGTTTTGTGTTTACTATGAAAAAGAAGTGGGGAGTTTAGAAAAGTGCAGGCTTAATATGAATCAACCATCTGTTTGGCAATCAAAAAAAAATTCTATACAATGCTAGATTGTATTATTAGATATATGTGTCTAGGTAGTTCTGTATTCTTTCTTGATCAGATTACATAAATTTGGGCCATCACATTTCAGTCAAGTTAGAGTGTTTCAGGTATAGACCAAGCAGGAACATGAAGTACCACATGAAAATTGGTTGAAAGAACTGAGGATACTTAACCTGGAGAAGTGAAGATTGGGGAGTGGGTGGGAGGGAGATATTTGACAGACTGTTTATATGAAAGAGAAACTAGATTTGTTTGACTTCGACTCAATGCAAAGATCTAGGAGTAATACAACCATTCAACATTTATTAAGTACCTAATATATACAAGGCATAAGAGCAGAAGTTACAAAGGGAGATATCTAGTCAATAAAAGGAAAAATTTTCTAACAATCAGAGCTGATATAACTTCCTCATAAAATAACGAGTATTTAATTATCATTAGAGGTCTTAAAGAGTTAGCTGAATGAATTGTTAGGAATCTTATGCAGGAGTTCATTTATGAGTTGTATTTTTTTTCCCAAAAGACAGAATTGTTTAGAAATTTGGTGGTCTATGATCAGAAAAGAGCCCAGGATTATGACAGTCATTCTTTTAGGGTGACAAATTACAGACATTTCCCTCAAGGAATGAATATGCTTTCTGACTTCCACTTTCTTGGAAAAAAACAGAGAAACATGGGGGTATTTAGTGAAGGAATCAATATGGTACTAGAGAAAGAGCCCTAGCTCTTTCCAGGTCAAGAATCAAGATTCAAGGTTTGACTCTGAGCATTTTACCTGTGGAACATTGGGCAAGTCACATACCCTCCCCAGGACCTGTCCCATTCTATAAAATGAGGTTGGACAAATGAACTCTTAAATTCCTTTAAATTCTAGAAACACTATGAATCACTGGGTTTCTTTCTCCTAAGCATCACTGATTGATTAGATTATTTCTGAAATTCTTTGAGATTATAAATCCCAAGTCTTTATTAGGAGAAGAAAGAAATGTCTTCTACTCTTGATTTTTCAGGGATGAATTACAGTTAGTGGTCTGTATGGGACCTTTTTATTTTCCTTGTTTCTTTCTACCTGCCTGTACATTGATTATTTTGCTTCTAAGGGACGATAAGAGGACCAGTAAGGAAAAAGATAAGAGGCAAAAACCATTCAGTTATCATAATTGTGCTGAGGGGACAATTTAACTAGGTGTTGAAGTGGATAGGGTGCTGGTCCTAGAGTTAGGAAAGTCCTGAATTCAAAGGTATCCTCAGATTCTGAGTAATCCTAGACAACTCTCTTAAATCTATTTGACTCAATTTCCTCATCTGAAAAATGAGCTGGGAAAGGAAATTGTAAACCACTATAGTATTTTTACCAAGAAAATCCCAAATGAGGTCATGAAGAGTTGGATACAGCTAAAACGACTGAACAACAAACAACAAATTGTGCTAATATGGTACTTAGAAAATGTTCTTATAAATGGCAAATTATTTTTTTAGGGAGACAGGTCATTAGTCAAAAGGAAATTCATGAATTATCTGTAGACATTAGTTATGTGTCTCATTATTTTAGGAAATTGGGAGTTGATTCTAACCTTCAGTCAAAAAATTCTATCATATTTGAATCTCAGAGCTTCCACTTGTGATTTAAAATTAGAAACTTTTTTCCATGCATAGTCAATAGTAACAAAATATTGTCCCCCAATAATAATAAAAATTTTTAATTTGTATATCACATTGTCATATATGTAGGCTATTCTCAAATAGAGATTGCACCACTAAAATGACATCATAGAATCCCAGTATTGGAGTGTATCTCAGACACCATCTTGCCCAACGTCTAAGTGTCTGGAAATTACAGACACTTGTGTCTGGTCATTCTTGACTTAAGCATTCTATTGGATGATCTGCTTTTTTGAAAGGCAGCATTAAAAGTTAGAACATTTTTCATTTTATTGAATCTAGATTTGTCTCTTGGTAACTTACCCTATTGCTTCTGGTTCTTCCATCTTGGGTCAATTAGAATAAGGGTAAGGGTAAGCCCTCTTCACATGACAGTTTTATGTCCCAAGTTAGGTCTTCTCTCCAAGCTAAACATTTCCAGGAATTCAGCAAGTTTCTGTATGGCACAGATTCTAATCCTTTCATCATCCTGGTCATCCTCCTCTGAACATGTTTCTTTTTACCAATTTGACTTTGTTGAATTGTTTCAATCATGTCCAAATCATCATGACTCCATTTAGGGTTTTCTTGATAAAGATACTGGAGCGATTCGCCATTTCCTTCTCCAGCTCATTTTATAGATGAGAAAACCGAGGTCAACAGGATTAAGTGACTTGTCCAGTAACGTAGCTAGTAAATGTCTGATACTAGATCTGAACTCATGAAGATAAATCTTCCTGATTTATCCACTGTGCCACCTAACTGCTCCCCGCCTTATAAATCAATATCCCTCCTAAAATGTCATTTCCAGAGCTGAACACAAAACTCTAGATATTGTCTGACCAGTCTAGGATACAGTGTAACCATCACCTCCCTCTTTCTAGATTTTAAAAAGAAGGAAATATAAACAGGTATGTTCTAGAAGATAAAATACTGATTACAGGAAAGATATTTTTATTTCCATTTCTCAGATGGTAAGCTTGAGTCCCAGACAGCTGCTTTTCCAGAGAAAATGCAATGAGGATTGGAAGAATATGAGTTTTGCTTACCTTTCATTTTCTCAGACTTCCATTGCTGCTATTTTTCTTCACCAGTTTACACAAGCAGATAATTGTTTTATACTTACTGGGTGCTCAGATTAAAATAGCATCTTTAACCTGATGCTATTTAACTGGGACAAGCATTAGGAATGTGGAAAGAACCTGGTTCAGAAGCAAAAACAGGTAGTCCCTGTCCTCTCTCCTGTGATGATTAGATGCTATGTACTTTAATCTCTGTTCCCTGTCTTCCCTCTTCCATCCTCACTAGAGCAGGGCCAAACATTTAGTCATAGTTCATGGAAGGGGGTGGTTGATTTCATCCCCCTTAAATCTTATTCCTCAGCTCTTTAAGAATATCTTAATTCCATATCACTTAATGGTCAGGGTCAGAAAGGTGAGGTAACTGAGTTGATATTTTCCTTGAGAAAGCCAGCCAGATTATGAAGAAGTACAATTAGCTCTTCTTATTAGAGATGAATTTGGTACGATTTTAAGTGTTTGACTACAAAAAGTTTAGTTACCGCAGCTGGGAAATAATCCTGAGGGTTTAGTGAGATGCAGACCTTGCGTGAGATATTTCCCACTTTTTGAACTTTATTTCAAAATTTGGAATGTTTCCTTATTCTACCAGAAATTTATTGGTATTAGAAACTTGTGCTTTTGCCAGCTTATACCAGCATTCTTAAGATCTGACTATTAAATTTTCCATGTGGGCATATACACCTTGGAAAGAGACGAACACTGTAAATCAGGGCCTGACTAAAATGATAGAGAAAATGTTAATGCAGATTAAGTTTTAAAATGTATCCTGTGTACCTCTTACAAACTTTTTTTTCCTGAGCGCTTGTTGAATGTTTACTAGCATATTGCTGCTTCTAGGAATAGTATAAGGATTTTGGCAACAGATTTAAGCTAAGGACAATACAGTTCTGTAGCCAGACTTCTTCCTTTGAATATCTTCAGTGGTGGCAATTCTTACTCTCTGGGGAGGCTTTTTTATGTTTTGGAAAGAACTAAAGTAATTCACAACTAAATCTGTCAAATAATATGCATAATTAAGATGGTTTATATGGTAGATTTCAGTGGAATGGGCACTAGAGGGCTTGAATCTGATCCAACTAAATGCTACTTGTGTGAAGTTGAGGAAGGAACAGGTCTCAGTTTCACCATCTGTGAAATGACAGGAGTTGATTAACTCTACCGGCTCCTCAGCTGAACTCAGCCTTTTAATGTCACTTCAGGATAAACCACTAGAGGGAGACTGGTGTCTCCTGTTCTCCTGATAGGGCTCTTAACACATTTTGGTGAGACTGGGGACACTGAGGAATTCTGAAGGCATCTTTTCTCCCCTGGAATTGCAAAAGAGCTCAATGTGACATAAGAAATGTTCAGGTTTGGTATATTAGCAGCATTTTAAGTTGTAGACAACTACAGTCTTTATGCCATTGCTTATAATATCATTTGCAAAGTATCTGTATATATTTTCATTTAGAAATCACAATTATCCTGTGAGTTAAGTAGTCTAGGTATCTTTTGAGGGATCCAGACTTGTGATTTTCATGAGTGCTAGGGAATTCCAAGTGAGGATATTCAATACCTCTAAAACTGAATTCATTATCTTTGAGGTACTATAACCTTTCTAGTCACCCAGGTTCCCAACAAAGGTGTCACTCTTAGCTCCCCACTCTCACTCCCCATTTCCAATGTGGTGCCAAAATCCATTTTTTTCTGATATCTTTGTGTACACTCCCTTTTTTCTTTTAACCTTGAACTTCCCTGATGTGGGCCCTTATCTCCTCTGCCTGAACTACTCCAATAGCCTGTCTCAGATCTCTCTCCGTTCCAATCCATTTTCCATTCAGCTGCCAGGGATTTTCCTAAAATACAGATCTATGTCACCTGTCCTATTCAATAAAATCCAGTGACTCCATAGCACCTCTAGGATCAAATAGAAGAGTGTCCCTTTATGACCTTCTTCTGTCTCCCACTCCCAACTATCTTTTCGGTATTCTTATATCCTCTCCCCCGCTCCACCTTAACTCTGCAATACAACACTGACTTCCTTGCTTTCCCTTAAGTCATTACAATTGCTGGCTCCAAATTTTCACTCTGAAACTCCCTTCTCATTTCTGCCTCCTTGCTTTCCTGGCTTTCTTCAAGTCATCAAAATTCTATTTTCGATAGGATGTCTTTCTCAGTCCCCATAATTCTAATGCTTTCCCTCTGTCAATTATTTCTTGTTTATCCTATAGATAACTTGCCTGTCCATGGTTATTTGCACTTTGTCTCCCCCATCATACTTTTGCTTTTCTTTGTCTCCCTAGCTCTTAGCAAGTACCTAGCATTTAACAAATGCTTATTGTCTGACTGCCCTCTCTTAAGGCAAATTAAAACTTCTTTTGCAATTTGTAGTCTTAGATTGTAAGACTTAGAGGATTGTCTGGTACAATGAGAAATTAAATGATCTGCCTAAAATCACAGAATCAGAGTGTAACTGAAGTAAAACTTGAAGGCACTTCTTTCTGGTTCTGAGGCCATTCCTATTTCTACTCTACTGCCTTTCTGGGAAGCAAATGCAGGTTCAATACTCAATCTACTATATGGTGCAATTATAGAGTGCCTTTCCTCTTCACTTAGTACAACGACAAATGTTCCACCTAGAAAGCTTTTAGTAGCTGGCTTGGTACAGATCAGTGATTATTCCTCTCCTTTCTTACAGGGTTGTTATGAACAAAAATTCAGTTACTGAGTCACAAAACCCCTTGGGCCTATAAAGTTTCAGAACCAGTGTTTGTTCCAGCTTGATATAGATCAGAGATAAACAGTTTTTCAGAAGTGAGATACCAAGATTGAAGGGTTTTTTCCAATAGCCAAAGGGCTACTTTATTAATAATTTTAATTCCTATGTTGCCCCCATTAGAAATCTGTTTGGAATAACATACTGCTTTTAAAATGTAAATTTTAATAAGGCAAATTCAAATCTATCAGCTATGTACTTATACATTCACATAAATCAGAAAAATTGATTTGCTTTTCTCCAAGTATTTCCCTGAAATTAGGTTATGAGATAATGGAAGTTCTTGTAAGAGTAGAAAGGATTTGGATGGATAATTTGGAAACACTTTGACAGCAGAAGGAATACACAAAGAATCATGTTGAAGATATGGTTTTCCCACTTTGCATTTTTTACTCATTGACTCTACCTTGCCTCTAGCTATAGGTAACTAATTCCTGATGTAGGTTTATGGATATACTCATCTTACTTGTCTTTGAGCTTTCAGAAGGTCCAAGGAAAAGGACCCAATGTTCCAATCCATCTACAATGCTCACATTTATAAGCAAGAAGAGAATTGGGGGATTTTATGAAATAATCTGTGCTCTTTTCCACTTTTTATAACTATTGGAATCTGCTGAGTGAATAAAATCATGAGCAATGGCATAATTAGAATTTCTGAACACAGTGTAGGTAAAGAGCCCTTCTGATGGGTTTATGAAAAGAGTGATTAAAGGGAAAGACAAAAGGAAATTACATTATAGTGCTAAAAAATGGAGAGGCTTGACATGATAATAATTAGCCATCATATAATGCTTTAAGGTTTACAAGGTATTTTACATATATTATCTCATTTGATTCTCACATCAACTCAGAAAGGTAGGGGCTATTATTAATGCCTTTCTCAGGTGAGGAAACACAGGCAGATAGAGGTTGTTACTCTTCCATGATCCCACAAGTAGTGAATACTGCTGGATTTGAAGTTAAGGCTTCCTAACTCCAGGTCTAGAGCTCTATCCATTGCAACAGTTATCTATTTTAGTTTGTAAGTTGACTAAAGAAACCACTTATGGTTTTAGAGGAGCATTCCAGGTACTTAAATATATACATACACACACATACATACTTACAGGAGGAGTAGTATGTGTGAGTATATATGTGCATATCAGTGTATGTTGGGATGAGGTTGTAAGAGTGGTGAAGAAGTTGTGGCACACTAATATAAGTCATCATTCCACCCATTTTTTTCATTAGAGTAATCTCTAGAACTTAAGGATGGCAGGTAGTTTTGTCTCTTACCAAAAAATTACTTCTGTCTAAGATTTCTTTATCTATGAAAAGGACACACTCTACAATTGCAGAGAAATCTTAAATAGAGATATCTCTGTATGAGGTAGTATAGTGAATTAAATTCACACTAAAATAACAATGACTGATAATACTCTCTTCCTAAGGCAGCTAAGTGGTCCAGTGGATAGAGCATTATGCTTGGAATCAGGAAGACTCCTCTTCATGAGTCAAATTCAGATATTTACTTATTTTCTGTGTGACCCTGTGAAGTCACTTCACCCTAATTGCCTCAGGTTCTTTATCCTTAAATGAGCTGGAGAAGGAAATGACAGACCATGCTAGCATTTTTGCCAAGAAAACTCCAAATAGGATCATGAAGAGTTGGATACAACTGAATCAAATGAATAAAAGGGAAAGTAGAAAAAAAACGAAAAGCCATGTGATTTGGAGAAGGAAAACTATAACAGAGAGGAGGAAATAGAAGGGGGAAGATCAGAGCATCAATTATGCTAATAGAAAGAGCACTGGATTGAGAATCAGAAGGCCTGGGTTCCAAAATCTTTTACTGACATCTACTCTGTGTGACATAGACAAGTAACTAATCTTAGCTCAGCCATTTATGATTTAGCAAGTCACTTAAGCATGAGTTTTGGATGAAATGACTTCTAATGTCTTTTCCAGTGCTCAATCTGAGGTCCCATGATCATCTATCAAATAAAAAAGCCTGCTGCTTTCAGCTTTGATTGATTTGTCAAATTCTTCTTTGAAATTCCTATAAGTTCTAGTAAGGGATTCTGAAGATATAACTTAAGCTTTAGTAAGTATTTTCTTCACAACACAGGTAATATACATATTATTATCAACCCCATTTGACTAATGAAGAATAGGCACTCAGACAAATGGCAGATTGTTGTCCACTCATTTTAGTTGCATTTGATTCTTTCTAATCCCATTGAAAATTTTCTTGGTAGAAATACGAGTGGTTAGCTATTTCCTTCTTCAGTTCATTTTTCAGATGAGGAGCTGAAGAAAAAGATAACTTGCCCATAAATCACACAGCTGGCAAGTGAGGCTGGACTTTAACTTAGGAAGATGAGTTTTCCTGATTCTGAGCTCAGTGCTCTATCCATTGTACCACCTAGTTGCCTTGATAAATGGCAGAGGAGGAACTCAAATGTTCCTATGACTCTTCTTTTACTATACCAACCCACTTTTCAAGAGGTTCCAAATAATGTACAAAATAAAAAATACAGGCATAAATACTATGATGATTTTATTTATAGATTCTCTTTTTCTAGAGTTTTGCAAGTAAAATATTCCCTACAAATCAGTCCTTTACTTGCACCAAATCCCACCCTACAGAAGCAGATCATATCAAAATTGCCTGATGCATGAGACACAACAACTTAATAAATACTTTACAAAAATAATGCAGTTTTTTCCTTAAAACATTAAAAACAATTTAGGATCCCCAATCCCAAGCTCTTCTTTAAACAACAACATTTACTAGCCAACCACACACAAACTGGGAGCATTTGGGGGTGGGGGGAGAAAGGTGAGGTGACATAAAAACAAAACAGTAAGTTTTATTTTCTATTCATCTTGTTCCTCTTTCCAAAAAAGTGCTATTTCCTTCTGAATATTCAAAATTCCTGTGATTTCCAGACCCTGATAAGGCATGGATAAGAACTCGAAGTTTTGGTGCCTCTCTGGCTTTTTCTAAAATCATCCAAGTAAACAAATATTGACCTTATATTCCAGAGGCTTTTGATGGCATTGCAAAAACCAGGCCCCAGATTTGCCATGAAATGCCAAACTCAGCACTAATTTGAAACAAGGGGCCTATGGAAACCTAAACCTCAAGAAGGTGCCTTAGGACTAAATAATATTTGGTTTGAGGTTGTATTTCTTTTTCATTTTTGGCATTTGTGGATTTTTTAAAAGTCATTAATATTCCCTTTCTCTTTTACTTCCCCAGGACAATTCCTTTCTCTATTCTTAGAGATGTGACTAAATATTTTTATGAATATAGCTCCAGAGAAAAGGTTATGCTTGTCACATTCATATTAAATAAGTTATATATAAAAACTGTCTATAATGTTTAAAACTTTTAACCTCTTTTCCCCTTTTCCTTCCCTATACTCTGAAATACTGGGTCAAAGCATGAGTTTAATCACACCAACTACTTATTCCTGCTTATTTTCCTGGCTTACTTTTTTCCCCCTTTCTACATAGGTCTGATCACCATAGACATTATTTTCAGTATGCATAAAAGGGTATGTATGACTTCATATAAAAAGTCTCATGGCTCTATGCATGACCATTCTGCAACTTATGGAAAATACACATGTATTATTATATACAAATATACATATATACTATAAAGAAGTAGATTAACTCCGTTTCAAGCAGATCAGTGCAGAAAATTTGTTATCACAGGTGCTAGGTATAGAATCATTACCTTCCCCCTCAAGGCTGAATAGCCTCACCCTCTTAATATTCCCTAGCTTCCTGGAACTGCTTGTAATAGTCTTCATCAGAAGGGTTTTCTGTGCATTTTTGACCATTGTTTGGAGGCCGGGCTTCATTATACCTGCTCCAATCTCCCTTGCAAATTATCCAGGGCAAAATGTCTACTTTGTAATGGAGCTCTGCAGAGAACTCGATGCTAATCAGGTTTGGAGTCCCAGCGCCTTTTCCCCTGGTAATGAGTTGCATATTGTCATCATAACAACAGTGCTGGGCTGCCAGTGTTGTGCTTTCCAAGGAGAGCATGGATCTGATGCAATATCGGGCTGTAGGCTTGTAAATGTCCAGCTTCTCCTTTGGTCCACTTGCATCCTTCCAGCGAAAGTCTTTCCGCTTATTATGGTCAAAGATCTCTGCTGTGCTGTAGGCAACTTCCGTTGGATAGGAACAAGGGCAGCTGGGAAGGTCATTGATCACTTTGTGCATATACTTCTTTAAAAACTCACTCTTGCAGCTCATCCATCTCTCACAACTGTCAGTGTCTGAAAAAGGCAAAAGGGAAACCATCTGATCACATGCAGAACCACAATGACATATTACATCCAGTCAAGTTGTTAGATGAATTAGGAACAAGAATGGGCAGGAATAGTTCTATAATGAATGAAAACAAAACTATAATTGGGCATTCTCATTCTCCTGCAAATCAAAAGTTGTTTGGAAAATTCCTTTCTGTTAGAGTACTTTACTTAATTGGCTCTCCAAGCATTGAATGTGGAGTGACAGAAAAGTGGAAGCCCGGAAACCCAAGCTCTGGTGATGATGCTTTCTATTTGTTTATTTGCATCATCTTGGTTAAATCACATGGGGCTCATTCATATGTATAGCAAATATTTAGTGGCACTATGACTGATAAAAAGACAAACACACACACATATAAATGTATACTTATGTGTATGTGTGAGAAATAAAACATGTGTAGCAATAACTAAAGTACAAGGTAGAAGGAAGGTGCAAACACCAAATGCTATGGTAGTTCTGAGGAGAGAGGGATTGCTCCTAATTGAAGGTAATCAGGGAAACCTTCATAAAAGTTGGGGTATTTTGAGATGGCTCCTGGAGGATGGGATTAGAAGTGGGGGAAGGGAAGTGTAGTATAAGTTAAGGGACTGAAATATTAAAAGTTAAAGGAATAATAAATAGTCTAATTGACTAGAGCATGGGCATGGGCATATAGAAAAGTACTTTGCAAGTAGTTTTAGAGGGAGGGCTTTGAATGTTAATCTAAGGAATATTGATTTTATTTGACAATCAATGGGGAACTTATTGGATGGATCGGAATGGAGAGAGCTAGGAAGAGACCAGCCAGAAAGTTTGGGACAGTGCCTAGCATTCAATAAATGCTACTTAAGTTGAAGGTTATTTTGAAGCAGTTGGTGAGGGAATAAATAGGAATCTAGGGACTAATTATATGGGCAGCTGGAAGGCAAAAAAAGGAAAGGATGTGAGAGACATGAAGGTAAAATCTATAAGATTTGACAACCAATTGTAGGAGAGGGGTCAGAAAGGAGTCAAAGGTGATGCTAAAGCTTGGAGCCAACATGAAAGGTAGAAAGTTAGTGCCTTTGACATAAATATGGATGCCAGGAGAAAAATAAGTTGGAAGAAAGAGTCTGTTCTTCACCTGTAAAGTGAATGAGGCTACATTAAATGATTTCGAAGGTTCCCTCTAGCTTAAAATTATGTGCTTTCTATGGTTTCAATTAGCTACTTGAGTAATCAGAGTAGATGATAGAGCCTATGAATTACACGTCTGGAATGCCACTGAAAATTTTCCACTGAGGGTCTGTACTTCAAAAGCAAAACTAAACTACATTCGGAACACTGTCAGAAAAGTCCAAATGGAAGGGTTTGCTTTTTTTCCCTGCAGAGAGAACTTTCCTGAAAGCATGAAATGTATGATTGTATACTTAGAACATGCATGGTTTATGTTGATTTTCCTTTCTGATGAAACTAGACCAATATATTAAGATGTCCAAAGACATATAGTTAAGTAGATTGACAGGATTGTCTCAGCATAGAATTTTTAGAGCTAATAGGGACCTTAGAGATCACTCAAAATATTGCCTTTGCAATCCTACTATAGAGACTTTAATTTTCACTAGAAAATGCCTTTGGAGTAAAGCACTGTGCCTTTATAGAGCTCTTGTTAAAAAGAAGTTTATTGTATGGAATGACAATACCAGTTCATTTACACAGAGCCCCCATACAAATAAAGGCAAAGAAAAGTTCCCACTATGGGGTTTTATCCATATGAAGCTACACTGTGGAATGCCACCTGGCAAACAAGGAACACTCAACACTGGGGACAACAGGATGGTACTTTGTATGGAGAAGAGGAAAGAATCTGTAGACAGTAAAAAGTTCTATATTCTTCACATGTTTGCCTTTTTTTCCTACCAGTCCTGATTTTGTAGACCTTTATAGAGAAAAGACACTAAGTAGCATTGGATGCATCTAGACATTTGACACCTAAATTATAGTGTTAAGTCAATGATTGTCGATCATATAATAAGGGATACTAGGGAAAAAGAGACTGTATTGAGGGAAAGTAAAAGAAGAAAAATAGAATTAGTACATATATGCAAATATATTCCTCTTATGGGGCTGATAGTCCTATTATCCAGATAGTCTAAATCAGGACTTCTTAAAACTTTTTCCACTGGCAACCTCTTTTCGCTTAAGAAATTTTTATGTGGCCACAGATATATAGTTATTAAAAACAGGTATACAAATCAAATACTTATAGATAATGAATCATAATTTCATGACCCCCATATTCAGTTGAAAGATCCCATATGGGGTTGCAACCTAAGTTGGGTCTAAAGAAGCTGGGTCTAAAAGTCAATACACAAGTACAAGCACATGGGGATGTTTGCTTTGGCATTAAGAACTATTGGGCTGCTCTTAAATTCTCAAATTCAGTGGCTAAATAAATGCTCTTCTACCTATTGACCACACATTTCATAAGATCATAAATTTAGGGCTAGAGAGAGCCTAGGGTCAAGATCCGTAGGCCCTGAGAAATTCATTTGGGAAGTTTTTGAATCTTTTCAAGCAAGAATAAAGCTCTGATTTGGTAAAAACTCCACAACAGAGCTGATGGGAAAAGGTATAATGTTTTGGAGTGGGGCTTTCTGCCAGCTGGCAAAACGATGAATGGAAATGGAAAGCAATATTCTATTTCTGAAAAAATATCCATTTAAGGAATTAGAGACCTATAAGAAAGGATATTTCCTCCAGGCTAAATTTTATAGGGCATGCTCATGACAATATTTCAAATCTATTTCTAAGACTAGTTTTCTCTGAGTACTAGAACAATGAAACTATGATAATCTATTTTTCCTCCTTCAGGGAGTGAAAAGTCTGAAGTGTAGGGATAGAGATAATTACTGAACCCATAAGAGCTGCTGAGATCACCATAAAAGGTAGAGAAAGAAGAAAATCCAGGATAAAGTCAAAGGATCCTAACAAGTAAGACAGAGACTAATAAAAGAAAACCAAATTGCATAGAGAATTCATCATTGCACATTACTGCCTATCTCCCCACTTACAGTATTAAGATTTTTATCCTTAGTCTGGAGAATCTTTTTGATTGAAATAATTTTTCTTCTATCACCACCTTGAATGAAGTGATAGCATAGGATAAACATAAACTATATCAAAGAATATACCCATAACAATCATATAACTCAATTGACAATTGTAATAGCTCCTCAGTGTATTAGGAGCTAATTAATATGTGCACAGTTCTAGCCTATGTGTGCCTTTTCCTCTTTCCTTCCACCTGGCTGCTGCTCTTTTGAAGTATCCTAGCTGGAGGCAGGGAAAGTAAGTTAAATTAAAAAATCAGTCAACATGGTGACATGATTAGTTTTTTTTAAGATGTGGTGTAGGAGAAAAAGGTGAGGATAAATGGTTGAAAGAATATTTCATGCTAATTGTTACCAGTTACTAAGGCTAATTAAGACCTGGGAATTTGTATATTCCAGTGCCTGATTTCATACCTTTTACTTATTGATTTCCTCGATTCCCTTGCTTGGGAAAGGAGAAAGTATTGCAGAGTTAGAACAGCAAAATATGGCATCATCCTTGCCCAGACTTGGGACTTTTCCTATCCTCACCCGCTCCCCATCCCATTCCCAGCATGGAAATGGTCTGGGACAGGAAGCCAACACTTTCTGGCTCAAATATAAATCCTGTTATTCTCTTTCTGAGAATGTGTATGGAGAAGAAATAATTTTCTGGAAGAACTGGGCCCAGTAAAAGGAAAATGAGGTCTTAAAATGAATCCAAAGATGGTTTTGCAAATGCAGAAGGAGAAAAAAAGCTAAATCAATATTAGGATGAAAATCTTACAGCAACTTACCAACTTCAAAAAGTTTGGTGGCGTTAAATTCTTCACTTCCTGCAAGCAGGCTTACTTCTGTGGCAGCCGTCCGAAAGGTGTCTTCAATTCCTAAACACAGACAGAAGGGCATATTTTTTCCAGTTATATGAAAAAGAGAGGCAGTTTTTTAAAAAAAAGTTTAAACAAAGATCTTTTTGTGCTCTATGTTGCTTTATTGGCATGAATTTGTGGTCAGAGAAAAAAATAAAAGGCACATAGAACATAAAGTATACTAAAGCTAGGATATAGTTTATAGTAAAAATTGCAACATTATTCAAATAACTCTGAACCAGTCCCCAAGGAATTTCCATCTTGTTGGTTTTTCTGTAGTGTGAACTCAAGGCAAAATGGTACCTGGGAGTTACGGTGGAGAGAGATGGGGAGGCCTAGAATTTTCAGAGAATACTCAATATTGAGTATTCTATGTACTGTGTACTATGGTACTATATACCAGTACAAACAGCTATATACCTATGTATAAAAAAATTTCACCTTACATATATTTATAGCACTTTAATGGGGAATAAGGATGGTGTGATGTGGGAAATATTGCCATTTTGAAGAAGGAAAAAAAAGGTCTATTTGTTTAAAAGAATGATTCAAAGTTACACAACTAGTTAATGGTAGGTGTGAGACTAGAACTATATATCTATATCTCTCGATATAATCTCTTTTTCCCTGAAGAAATATAATCTCTTTTTATAAGGCTACTACTCCTTAATTACTTTATATTTGCTTATATTAAAGATACTAAGGAATACCAATAAGGCTTCCAGAAGCAAGTTCAAGACAAGATTCTTCTTTCTCTTCTGAAGATTGATGTAGCTTTGAAAATTATTATAAAAATGTTTCTAGGCTGCAAAATATCTCTTTGACCTAAAAAATCCTGTGCTGAACTTTTCCATGTTTGCCAGCATCTGTCCTGTCCCTTGCACATGGTTCTGCCTACTTCTGCTATGGCTTGTATGACTGGGCAAGGGAATCTTTGAAACTTAGAACTGGAAGAGACATTAAAGGTTAATAAGCTCAACTTTCACCTGAATTGTCAACCTTTTGTTTAACATAATTATCAAATATTTTATTCTGCTTAAACATAATAGTTTCTAAAAGGAAACTCCTTATCTTAATAGACTACTCATTCCAGTTTTGAATGGCTCTAATTATTAGGTGGTTCTTCTATATTCTGAGACTAAATCTGTCTCTCTGTGACTTCTAATCCATCAGCTCCTTTGGGTTTAACTATCATGCCTATGCAGATGACAGATGTATGGATGGATAGATTGATGATAGATAGATATTTGTGAATATATCCTGTTTCTGTTTATACCCTCAGTTCTGTTTTACCAATTGCCTAATAGACATTTTAAACTGAATGTCCCAGAGGAATCTTAATCACATATCCAAAGGGGAATTCATCTTATTTCCCTTCAAATACTTTCCTCTTCCAAAATTCCCTATTTCCATCAAAGATACCACTTTCTTTTAGTCTCCCAGGTTTTAAACTTTGGCAATATCATGGACTCCTCACTTTCCTGCCTGCACTTCACATATCCAATGCAAGTCTTGCCATTTTTACCATCACAACACCCTTTGAATCTTATGTCTTCTCTCCATTTGCCAGATTACTATCTTATTTTGGATCACATCACCTCTCATCTGTTTTTCTAATGGCCTCCTAATTGGTCTTCCTGATTCAAGTCTCTCACCACTCCAGGGCTTGATTACCACATTGTTACCAAAGTGATTTTCCTTACACGCATATATGACCATGTAACTCTCCCTCACATATGACATTCCATTTTTGGTATCTGTACCTCATACCTGGAATATATCTCTCCTGATCTCCATATCAAAGAATAGTATTCCTTCTTTCAAAATACAGCTTAAGGACCACCTTTTGCATGAAACCTTTCCTGATTCCACCCAACTTCTAGTGCACTCTCATCCAAACTAACTTAACTACTTGGTATATATTTATTTTATTAATTTGATATTGAAGATGTATGTATATATTATATTTATATATGTGTATATGTATGTATGTATCTATATATGTAGACTACAAGTATTATATTGTACATCTTGTTTCCCCCCATTAGAATATAAATTCTTATGGGTAGGGATTATTTCATTTTTTGTACTTGTATTATCAACACCTAGCATACTTCCAGGCATATACTAAGAGCTAAATAAATACTTGTTGATTGATTGATTGATGATTCTAGTACTACTTGATGGAAACTCATAGAGTAAGTCTGGTATTCTGCAATTTGTCAAGTTCTTCTATAAATATACAATCCCACAAAAAAGGAAACCAAAAGAAATCTTCATTATCAATAGGTATTTATTAGGTGCCTCCTCTGTGCTAAAAACTAGGGATACAAGAAAGGCAAAAACTGTGAGAAGGAATTCATAGACTCAAGAGGGAAATAACATTGAAACAAATAACTGTGAACATACAAGATTTAGAATGCATACATATACATACACACACATATATGTACATAGATAGACACATACACACAATATAAATGGTAGATAATCTCAAAGGGAAGGCACTTGAGAGTGTAGAGAGTAAGGATGAGAAAGAAAAGTAGGATTTTGAGCTGATTCTCAAAAGAAGTCAGAGATACCACAAGGGATCACACTCTAGGCATGGGGACAATTAGTGAAAAGGTAGGAGCTTCTTGTGTTAGGAACAGCAAAAAGTCAGTATGACTGTATCATAAAGTACAATGAAGGGATCTAAAGCATAAGAAGATTCGAAAGGCAGGAAAGAATCAGATAGTGATGGTCTAAATGCCAAACAAGATTTTCTATTTGGTTGGAAAGGTAATAGGGAGCAGTTGAAGTTTATTGAGGAGGAGGGTAACATAGATACACAAATGTGCAGAAGATGGATCAGAAAGAGGTTTGAAGCAGAGAAACCTATTATAAAGCTATTATAATAGTCTGAATGTAAGGTTTGGCATGAGGTAACAACTATCTGAGTGGAGAAGAAGGGACATATAAATGTCAAAATAACAAAGGATTGTTGTTATACCAATCTCAAGGAACAGTTTGGTGGGTTTTTAGCGCTAGGAAGCAGAGTGTCTTCAAATATCTTGACAGAGTGCAGGAAGTTAGAAATGGAAGACTCAAATGAAACTGTTTTCTTCAAAGTTATCAGTGATCTCTTGCTTGCCAAATATAATAGTCTTTTCTCCACCCTCATCCTTCTTGCCCTTTGCAGCTTTGACATTGTCACTTTCCTCTTCTCCTAGACATTCTCCCCAACAGGGTTTCTTGATACTGTTCTCTCCTAGTTACTCCTACTATTTGTCAGTCCCCTTTGTTGGATCTTCTGCATCACTACCACCATTCTCCTAGTCACCCACATTCACATTCTAGGTTTTATTCTCTATTCTTTACTTACATCCACACCGTATATCCAATCTGATGCCAAGTCTTAGAGACACTGCTTCCCAGAGCTAAAACACCAAACTGTTCCTTCAAACAATCCTTTGTACTCACCCTCTAGCAAACTGTATTGCTCTGACCAGCACCAGTTATTCACTGAGATTTTTATGATTTTCATGTTAACCCAATAACTGTTTAGATTAGTTGGAACTTCCTTTATTTCCCATGGACCTAAGAGCCAGAAGCATGTGATGTGCCACAATCTAAAGTCATCCATCATGTCTCCTAATATGCTAACAATTTCTGAATGCCTGTGCTAGTGTAACCAAACCAGAGGCTGCCACACTCCTGTTCTTGCTACACTAACTCTGGTTCTCTACACTGCTGAATAATCATAAGGCTCAACAACTTGACTAAAGACAATCAATCTGGAGACTATTCCCACAGGGACCCAGGAATACTGGTATTGTCCATGCATGAGCCTGCAGTGGGAACTGCTACTCCAGACTCAAGAATGACTGTGTTGTGGTCCAGCACCCTTGTGTTGTTGTTGTTTTTAATGTATTTAAATTCTGCCTTTGTCCAGTATGTTAACCTCTCCTTCTCAGGAGAGATGGGGGCTTCCTCTTGCAAGCATTCTCCTTACTTTGAAATTAAACTTCTGTCTGATTCCTGCCTCTCTTGTTTGTAATCTTCACGTGTAATCTTCACGAAATCTTCTTCACGTGGCTTTAGCCATCCACAGGTTAAATTCCACTTCCAGTCCATATGACAAGTCTGACTTTAATTTTCAAAAAGGAGCTACAAAGTATGATAAGTTTTTTTTGAGATACACTACCTAATTTTCATTTGACCAGATTTCTTTTTCAAAATCTCTATAATACATTGATAAGAACTGATTTTCCTAATGGGTTAAACGTTAATGTTTCTCTGCCTTCTATGTTAGGGTTCTGCTCTTGGTTTCTCTCCCATTTTATCATAAAAAGAAGGGCATGGAAAAAAGAAAATGGAGGACTGAAATTCAACAAACCAATGGAAAAAACACTGGTTTCATTGAGTTCTTACAACCGTTCTGCTACTAACTAGTGGGCAAGTTATTTAATTTCTCTAAGCCTCAGTTTCCTTTCTTGTATGATGTAGGGCTTGATTAAGTTGATTTTTAATGCATTTTTTGCAATCAGTAAACATTTTCCTTTATTCTTCTCTAACTACCTCTCTATCCAACTCAGAAAAAGGATAACATCCTATATAATTAGCTAAAATCTTAGATTATTTACCAATTTCTGAGAACAAGATAGATTTTGGAGGAGGGAAATGGAGAGAGGTCAAGGGTGATTTTATCTCTGTTTAAGGCACTTGGTAAAAATATTTCTTCATACAATAGGATAGGGGCAGTTAGGATCTTAATAAAACCAGAGATTTAGAGCTGAAAATTTAATTCAGTCCCTTAATTTTACAGATTTGAAAACTGAGGTCCAGAGAAATTAACAAAACTAGTATCTGAGGCAGGATTAAAATATAAATAATCCTGATTCCATGTCAAGCCCCTTATGCGCCATTCCACTCAGCTGATAGTAGAAGTTTAACAGGGACCTGACTGCTCTATTTGATCAAATGAAACAACATATATAAAAAACATATGTAATATAAAAGGCTTTGCAAACCTTAAAATGCTATATAAATGCTAGTTATTGTTGTTATTATTATAATATATAAAAATTGATTATGGATCTGGTCTAATATGACATATATACTCACCTCACACTTATTTTCCAGCTCATATGAAATGTGTAAGATGAAAGTCTATTATACATACTAAATTGCTTGGTAGTTTAATTATGGTGGCTGGTAATGTCTACATTGTTAGTTCAAGTTTGGAGACTAAGAAAATTAATCTAGGCCTAAAGAAATCAGAGTCATGTGATCAGAAATAACTTTTAAAGGTGGCATCTTGCCCACAGAAAGGAACATATATCTTCATGGTCACTTGAACATTTTCCCATTTCTGAATGTCTCCAGAAAAATTTTTTTAAAGAGAAATAGAAAAAAAAATCTGTATACTGGTGTTAGTGTCTGTAGCTCTGGGGAACCTCTCCACCCTTAAAAGCACAATCATAGGAAAGAGGAGGAGTGACATTGAAGAGAATGCAAAAATTGGGCAATGAAGCAAAGCATTTTCAAACTTATAGAGTAAAAAGGATTCCTTTCCTCATGTCCCATACATAGACACACTACATGCATGCATGTGTGTGCGCACACGCGGTTGCACACACACACACAATTTTTTCCCTAATATGCACATTGAATACTATCAAGTCTTTTTTTTTCCCTCCAACTATACCCTTTCATTCAAAGTCCCAGTCTCCCACTTTTGTGAATAGGACTTCTGAGCTCAGGAAAAAAGAAAACTTCTTTTTCTTTCCTTGAAATTCTGCCCTTTTAAAATTTTACCCTCTTGGAGCTGGGAATTTCCCAGAAAGAAGCACATGGTAATATTTATTCAGAAAGGTTATCTGGTGATGAAGTAACCTAAGGGTGGCAATACAAAATGAGACAAAAAATGTCATTAATTACCAATTGTCTGCAGAATGGTTCTTCCTTGTTACTTTGTTGGCATCTCAAACTTAGCATGTACAAAATGGAACTCATTTTCTTCTTAAATCCATATCCTCTACAAACTTTCTTATTTCTGTTGAGGGCACCTCTATCCTTGTTAAAAGTCATAACCTTGGAGCTGTCTTTAATTCCTTTTTCCTCCTTTCTCCTATATCAAATCAGCTGCCACATTTGTCCTCACATTTCTCATCCATCCTATTTTCTCCCATTCATACTATAATCGCCCTAATTCAGTGTCTCATTATCTTTTGCTTGAACTACAGTCACAGCCTCCCAGCAATGAAATGGTATTGTGCCATGATAAATAATGAGAGGAATACATTCAGAGAAACCTGGAAAGATTTGTATTAATTGATGCAGAAACAAATGAGCAAAATTAGGAGAATACTTGGTATGTGCTGTCAGAGAGGTGAGGAATTAAAGGTAAAGAATGAGACTTATTTTTGGACATGGGTAACATGGGAATTTGTTGTGTTTGACTGAATATTTGTTACAGGAATTTTCAATGTGTATTGGCAGGGGAAAATATGAGAGAAAGAAAAAAATTATTAATTGAAAAAATTGTTTAAAATTCTTTTCTCTGCTTTCAGTCTCTTCCATTTCAGTCTATCCTTCACATAGCTCTCAAAATAATTTATCTAAAATTTAAGCCTAACTATTAGGTCATTTCCTTGATCAAAAATATTCAGTGAATAAGCATCATTGCCTACAACATAGTATATAAATGCCACGGACTGGCACTTAAGGCCTTCTTGTCCATCTCATTTAACAATCAGGCTTTCTTCCTCCTCTCTTAACTCCTTGTTATCATTCTTCAGCATTTCCTCTTTTACTTGGGTCTTTGATGAAGAGTTGGTCCTTCTCTGTACTCATCATTATTTCCCCTTATATATTTTTAGAAGTTTGCCAGAATTGTCATTCCCCACTCTATATCCATTTCCTGCTATGATTGCCTCCTTTTCTTAGTTAAACTCGTTGAAAAAGCACTCAGCAGCTCTATTTACTCCTTTCACTCTTTTAACTTATTTTTCTAAGCTTGTATTACCAAGTTTTTTAGATCATTTGAATTAGATGTCCCAATCTTAGTGTGTTCAAAACCAAGATCATTATTTTTTCCCTTTAAGTCTTCTTCTCTTTTGAACTTCCTAAGATCCATTATTATGCAGGTTACCACCATTTTTTTTACATAGTTTAACATTTTATTTGTTAAATATTTCCCAATTACATATAAAAAATTTTAACATTAAAATTTTTTTTTGAGTTTTGAAGGCAAGCAATATGATACTGATTACACATGTGAAGTCATGCTATATACATTTCCATATTAGCCATGTTGCAAAAGAAAACACACACACTCAAATGAAAATAGAGAAAGTTTGAAAAAAGTGCATACTTCACTCTACACTCAGAACTTATCAGTTCTCTTTGTGGAGGTAGATAGCATTTTTCATCATATGTTCTTTGGAATTCTCCTACCTCATTGTCTTAGAGTATTTAAGTCCTTTATAGCTGATCATATTATTTCTTTAGGGCACTATCATCTTAATAGCTAACATTTACATAGAATTTACTATGTGCCAGGTACTGTATTAAACACTTTATAATTAACTATTATCTCATTTGATCCTTACAATAATCCTGGAAAGTAGATCCTATTAATATTATTATTTTTCTTCTTTTTTTTTCACCTGAGGCAATAGCGGTTAAATGACTTGAACAGGGTCACACAGCTAGGATGTGTTAAGTGTCTGAGATCAGATTTGAACTCAGGTCTTCCTGACTTCAGGGCTGGTGCTCTATTCACTAGCCAACTAGCTGCCCTACCCCTTTTAAATAGAAGCTAAGTAACTCCCTCAGAGTCACACAGCTAATAAATATCTGAGGGCAATTTTGAACTCCAGTCTTCCTGATTCCATTGCTCTATCCACCCATCACTTAGCCGCCTAATCTTCCCAATCACTCAAGCTCACAACTTCAGCCTCACTGGATTCCTCACACTCATTCTAACATCTACATATTTAATCTTTTGTCCAATCTTCTCATTTCTACCTACACATCCTCCCTTATCTAAATCCCTTCTTTTCACTTACACTATCTTGGTTCTAATCTTGTCTCCTGGAATAATACATTAGCTTCCTAACTGCCTCAGGTCTATAATCAGTTTTCCACTGTACTATCAAAGGGATTTTTCTAAAGGATAGGGAATTGTTACTTCCCTCTTCCAGAAAATAAAAGTAGGTTCCTATTGTCTCCCAGATCTCTGTACATTTTCACAAATTGTTCTTTGTTCCTGGAACATTCAGTTCCTTCTCATATTTGTTTCTCAATAGCCTTTCTTATCAGTATCTTACAGATTCTGAAATGCAAAAGCTCACCCTGAAAACTTAATAATCAGCTCTAGTAGACTGTAGTCTCACTCCAGCACTCCCCTGGGTCCCATTCCTCAACAAACCTGGGCAGTTTGGACGGTCACATGTTCGAGACTCTGTGGCTGTACAGGCGTAGCCACAGGACCTGGTTCGCTTCTGATTGCCACTTCCACAGGTTACACTGCAGACAGACCATGGGCTCCAGTCTCCTTCCCCATCAATGTAATCTGGATGGAATGAAAGGAGATGGCCTCTGAGGCTAGGTGCAGACACTCTCACACACATGCTTAGACAACTGGCCTTGTACAGAGATTCAGATTAGCCCGCAGATTCTCTGCCGGCCAATTTCATACTTACCAGGGACCACAGTTGAAATGCCACTGGATCAACTGGAGCCAGAAATACAATACCCAGCATTTTACTTTTTTCTAAAATTTCCACATTTTCAAAGTACAGAATCATAGAACTTTAATGACATAAACAGCCTTAGACATCACCTAATCCAAGATTTTCTTTTTACAGATGAGGAAACTGAGGTTCAGACCAATTAACACATAGGAGGTCACACAGTGGCAGAGTTAAGACAGGGGCCCTGAGATTCCTATTTCAGTGAGCTTTCTACTCTGCCCAATGTCTTCATGATTTCTACTCAATTCATCTTTAATTTCTTTCTAGTTTTGAACCTTGGAGCCTCTGCTCTATTTGAAAAGGTGATCTTAGTAATATTGAGATATTTGTGTGCTTTGATGAATAGATAATAAAAAGTATATAAAGTTAACAAATCATTGGTGTTGGATAGGGCAAGAATGGAATCCATATGTTTCTACCTGAGATTTAGCTCTGGTGCCAGCCTTAGAGTTGTTCAATGTTCCTCAGGGCAGGACTATTTCAAAAAAGCAATTCTCTCCTTTTGATTCTTGGCAGCTCAGAATTTTTACCATTAGGCAGGGTGAAGAGGCATTTTATGGTTATGTCCTGATCTCTGTCCATGAGAAGAAAACACATGGGCTGCTCACCACTATCTCCAATGGAAGATTCCCTTCTTTTCACCTCTCTAATAAAAATAATTTTTCCAAACTTTGATTCTTCTGTTATGTAGAATAAAGTTTTCTAATCATATAATGAAAGCAAGTATTTAAAACATCTTCTTGCTATACATTCAGGATATTTTGGTCTCCTTCTCTCTCTGTCTCTGTCTGTCTGTCTGTCTCTATCTCTGTCTCTGTCTCTGTGTCCCTGTCTCTGTCTATCTCTCCTGTACCTACTTGTTTGCATTTACTTATTGACTTCATTTTCCTTATTAAAGTAAAAATTAAAGTATTTTGCAGGAGCAGAATTAAGGAGCAAACCTGATATAATTAATGGTAAAGTAGACTCACCTGAACCCTGGCCCTGACACTTACTGGTTATGTGACCCTGATGGAGTCATTTAACATACAAAGGTTAACATCTTATCTTTAGATCTCTACATGTTCTATGACAGTTTTATGAACCTCAGTTTCTTCAACTGTAAAATCTAGGGGCATTGTGAGGTAAATCCTGTGCTATAAAAATGTGAATTGTGGTTAATGAGTGATTTTTTCCCCCTTCAAAATCATGGGTTTTAGAATCAGAAGAGACTTTGGGGGATCAACTAGTCCAATCCACTTATTTTATAAGCCTAGAGAGTTAAAGGAACTTGTCTATGGTTAAGAGTGATGAGCTTGGAATCTGGAAGACCTGAGTTCAAATCCAACCTCAAACACTCACTAGTTGTGTGACCCTGGGTAAACCACTTAATCCTATTTGCCTCAGTTTCCTCACCTGTAAATAAGCTGGAGAAGGAAATGGCAAACACCTTCAGTATCTTTACCAATTAAACCTCAAATGGGATCATGAAGAGTTGAAAATGATTGATCAACAACTACTAAAGTCACACAGGTAGTAAATAAGAGTCAGGATTCGAACACATTTCTTGCTCACCTTCTTAACTAATAGAACCCTCCCATGAACATCAGCAATGTCCTTGGAGAATTAATATCGGCACAGTTCCCCTTGTGTCAGGCTGAATATCCACACAAACACACATATACACACATACATTATCCACATATCACATAATTTAACTTTTTAAATAACATTTTTTAAGGGGAGAGCCACATTGAGTCTAACTTATAGCTAGAATTTTTAAAATCCATAAAAAGTGGCCAGTGGGAAAGTCAGAAGTAGCCTAGTAAATCACCTGGCTACACATCAGTTGTATAATAGGTGCCAGGCTGGGAATCCTGCCTTGGGACGCCTGTGTAAACTGTAAGACTCTTCAGTGCATTCCAACTGGATAGCAGGGTCACTGAATTCTCAATGCCCAACTAAATATATTCTTGGGCATTTGCCATCTAGAAGAACGTCAACTTGTAATTTTTCTTCTCTATTAAATTGAAATAAATTTGTTTCTTAATCTCCTGCAAAACTGGAATGGAATAGAATAAGCATTTATGTAGTGCCTATTTTGTACGAGGCATCTGCTAAGCACTTTATAAATATTATCTAATTTGATACTCATATCAATCCTGGAAGGCAGTTGCCATTATTATTCTCATATTATAGATAAGGAAACTAAGGTAAACAGAAGTTAAATGATTTGCCCAGCATCATGCATTTAATAAGTGTTGGAGGTTGCATTTAAACAACGTCAGTTCTCTATCTACTATGTCCTCTAGCTGCCTGTAAAATTAAAGTGTTTTGCTCAAAATTTCAAACCATTTTGGAAAATTACATTGGAACCCAAACTCAAATTTTATTGCCTCTTTCCCTTGTTTATTGTGTCTTTTCCTCATTTATTGTTCCTTGTGAATTCATCTATTAAATCTAGATTATAAAATTATGAAAACATCCCTAAAAATTTCCTTCCCTTTGAGGAATAGAAGATTACAGAGCCATTTATCATACTGGTAAGTAATTTCTTCTTGACCTAATTTTAAATGCTCACAAATGCAGTTCCTTTTCAAAATATCTTTATATTTTTCTTTACAAAATTAAATATAGAACATTTACATAGTACTATGCATAATCATTTCCACCAAAGATTAGCAATCTAACATCTTCCTGAGGAGCAAAATGCTTCTGCAGTTTGCCATTGTATATGAATATCAATGAAAATAACATTTTTTTGAGATCATACTTGTTTAATGATTTTGTAAGACAGAATGGGAATTTCTGAATGTGGAAGAAACTTGAAGGGCAGAATTGACTTTATTTTAAAAATTGTCCTTATAAATATGTATAATGAGACCTGGTTCATTCTCTTGTCGAACACAAATCTTTGCTTAAAATGGGGAATTCACATAGGGATAATCTTTCATTTTTATAGTGCTTTATATTTTACAAAGACAACAGTTGTCTCAAATAGAATGTGACTTTTGTTTCACAAATGTCTTTTAGAGATTAAAAAAAAAATCAGGGTGTTTTGGGTACCAGATTTTTGTAAGTTAGTTTCAGTCTCAGTATTGGGGCAGCTGAAGTCATTTGATTCAACTCATCTGATGGGGAAGAAATCACCCAAAAGGAAAAGCAATTTGATATAGTAGAAAGTTCACTGACATTCAAGAAAGCTGGCTCTACCATTTATTGGCTGTGTGATCTTGGGTAAGGTGTTTAACTCTCTCAGTTTGCTCACGAGTAAAATGTTCTCAATGATCTTTACATTTCCTTTTAGCTAACATGTCCTGTTATTTTATGAGTTTTGGGTTGGAAATCCAAAAATCTGTCTCTACCACTTACTAGGTTTGTGACCTTGGACAATCTGCTTAATCTTATTTGGGCTAACGTTCTTCATCTGTATAATGGAAGTTTTAACACTTATGCAAGCAACAGAATTTTTATGAGAATTGGATGAGATAATGTATGTAAACTCTTAGTGAACCTTGTACTAAAAATGGTAGCTACTATTATTAAGATAATTATGCTAATAACTGTGAAAGTTAAATGATTCTTACTAGCAGGGAAAATGAGTTACAGAAGTAGAAATGAGGGAAACTTCGGGAGATATAATCATCATTTCTTCAGGTTTGTGATAGAGAAGAAAAAAGCCAGGTGTCATTTAACTGGAGGGAGCAGATTTTGTGGGGTTCAAAGGAAGGCTGAACCATAAGGATAAAAATTCTACAAGCCAAGTCAGCCCAGGAGGGAAAGGAAACTCAACAATGAAATCCTGAAAACACTAAGGGGAAATCGTTTTGATAAGGATTAAAAAAATTGGAATTTTCTAGCAGAAGCTAGAAGACCACTTTCTAGGTATGTTTTAGTGGGATTGTGTGTGGGTGTGTGTGTGACTGCGAATTGTTTGAAGAGATTAATGTATGTGGATATGGATCCTAACAGTCAATTTAGGTTTTGTTTCTTTTGTTTTGAAAAATATATAGATACAAGATATGAAAGTAAAGGCAATTAACATATAAAAATATGTCATGTCAAGAATGGTAAATTCAGAATAATCTAAGGCAGCTCAGGTAAAAGACAAAGAGAAGAGAGTGTTTTATTTTCTTGTGTTAGATAAAAGAAGGGAAAGAACAGTTTTGGGGGATGGATGGGATGATGATAGCTAACAACAGAGAGAAGGCAGAGTTGCTTAATTACTATTGTGATTCTCTTTTCTCTGCAAAGGAGAATGACCTTTGCCCTGAAAATGACATGCAACAATGGATGTTATTTCATATATATATATATGTATATATCCATATATATAATACCTAAGATAAATAAGGAAATTTATAAGAGAACATCTGTCTGATGAATTTAAATCACCTGAGTTGGGTGAATAGTGTTGCCATCTACTAAAAGAACTGATTATTGTGTTTGCTGAGCCACTGGCAGTAACTTTGGAAGTGACAGAGAATGGAAGCTGTAATATCAAATTGGAAAAGGGAAAATGTCCCAATTTCTCCTCCCAAACAATTATCCATGTTCTAACAAGAAAGGAAAACAAGGAGGGAAAGGGAGGGGAGGGAGAGAGAAAGAGAGGGAGAGAGGGGAGAAAGTTCTCTATCTAGAGGTGGATAACTTTTTTCATCATGAGTTCTTTAGAACTGTGGTGGATCATTGTATTGATCAAAGTTCCACTTTTCAAAAATATGGGAAAAGAAAGGAGATAGGAAACTAAAGGCCAATGAATGTAACTTTGATTCCTGGAAAAATTCTAGGAATGACCATTAAAGAAATAGGTAATAGAAATCTAGAAAAGGAAATAGCTATTGTAAAGAGCTTGTGAGTATGGGTTTATCAAGAATAAGTCAAGCCAGAAAAATCTTATTTCCTTTACTGGATTTAGGGTTACTAAGCTGCTACATATACAGCTTACCAAGATTTTGCCAAAACTTTTGCTAAAGTTTTTCATACCATTCTTATGAAAAAGATGGACAACTGGGGACTAGATGATAGTGGATCTGGAACTGATTGAATGTCTGGATTCAAAAGGTAGTCATGAATGATTCAGTGCCTGTTTCAGCAGAAACATTATTGGCCCCCAGAGATTTGTGCATGGCTCTGTAACACTACAATGAATTGGATAAAGGCAGAGGTGAAATGTTTACCAAATTTCCAGATGACGCAAAGCTGTTGGAAAAGCCAACATACCAACTAAATAGAGTCAGTATCTGAAAAGATGTTTATAAGCAATAATATTGGGTTCAATGTGAGAAGAAATTCAATAGAGATAAAATATAAACACAAACACTTTGGTTAAAAAAAAACCCCACTTCATTACAAATATAAGATGGGGAGCCATGGTTAGAAAGCAGTATCTAAAACAATTTAAGTTTTAATGGACTTAAAGCTCAATATTAACAGTATGTTATGGAAACCAGGAAAGCTATTACAATCTTGGTCTTCTTTAAGAAAATCACAACTTCTAAGAATAAGGAGGAGACATTCCCACTGTACTTTGATTTGATCAGACTACATTTGTATTATTGTATTCTGGACACTACAATTTAGGAAATAACATTAAAAAACTAGAGTGTCCAGAGGAAGGCAACCAAGATGATAAACGGTCTTTTATTCCATGCCATGTGATAATAGGTTGAATGGACTAGGGATGTTAAGAAGACTTGGAGTGACATGATGGTTTTTTCAAGTATCTGAAAGGCTGTTGTGTAGAAGAGAGTTTAGATTTGTTCTGTTTGCCGGCAAAAAAACAGAAACAGGAACAATGGGTGGAAAATTTAGCTTGATGTCAGGAAAAACCTCCTAATAATTAGATCTTTCCAAAAGTGGAATGAGCTTCCAAAAAAGGTGGTTAGATTCCTTCTCAGTGGAGGTTTTTCAGCAAACTGGAAATGATTGACTATTTGTCAGGTATGTATTAGGAAGATTACTTTCTGAGATTTGCATTAAATTAAAAAGATCCTGAGATTTCTTCCAGCAGTAGAATTATGTGATTCCATCTTTGTAACCTGCCAAATGCTATGGAATAATCTTATAACAATTATTATATTATGAAACCATGTCTAATTGTAGAATGCTATACACCTATATATCTTTAGACATATTTGTGAATCCCTATTTTGTCTCTCTAGCCCTACACTGAGGCTTCTTAGATCTAAGTAGAAGAATTCTCTTACTTAGAGTTTATGGTCATGTGTCTATAACTAAAATGTTAAAAAATAAAGATTACCTTTCAAAACTTTCAAAAAAATTACAAAAAGTTAATGGCTAGATTCCTGTCTATCATGGGCAGCTAGGTAGCACAATGGACAGAACACTACTCCTCTTGGAGTCAGGAGGATATGACTCCAAATCAGCCCTCAGACCCTTTACACTTACTAGCTGTGTAACCTTGGGCAAGTAACTTAACCCTTATTGTCTTGCCCAAACCAAAAAATAAAAAAAAAACCCACAAGAATTATTTCACTTTTATCAGCTATTTGCTTACCTCAAGCAGATACGAAACTTCATCAATGGTTCTTAGGTCAAAATCCCTATCTATAAATTTCCTCAAAGATATAGAGGTTAATTAAAAATAATTAGTAAACCACTTTACCTGTTGAGTCTTTCCTTTCCTAACCTTGGACAATCCCTAGGTGTTGAAATAATGATGAGTGCTATGGTATGTAACTATTAAAATTCTGAGCTAGATGATTTTCTTCATCCTTTTTTTATTTTGACCCTCTGTGTCTCTGGAATGTTTTGAAAGCTCTTAAGAGTTATTCTGATTATGGGCATGTCTAAGGGCATTTTCAGGCATTAACATTTATGGCTGGGGGACTTTTTTACATTTTCTTTGAAAACCTGAGGAAGTCATCTTTGATGAAGTATTAGTTGACATGGGGATGCTTTGATGTTGGGATATATAGCAATAATAATAGGATATGAAAAAGAATAAGGTGTCAAAGATCTGGATGTTATTTATAATAAATCTATTATTTATAATTGCCTTTATGGATGTGGAAAAATTACTAAACTTCTTTGGACCTCAGTTTCCTCATCTGTACAGTGAGGAGATTGTGCTAGATAGTCTCTAGCTTCCTGTTCTACTTTGAGGGCCTGTGAAATCAACTTTAGCCTCATGTTTTTATACCTAGAAACTCTTATTTCTAACTTTCTAAATAATAAAAAAGAGACTATTTTTATTTTAATAAGAAATAAAATGATTATTTTATCTTTATTATTGTATCATCTACATCACCTCCCCCATCTCACAAGCCATAAGCCATTTCTTTTTATAAACTTGGTACTGTAATTTTTCTTTGAAAGCTTCTTCAGTGATCTGTGGTTGAAGTCATTTGAGTTCTGATAACAAAATTTCTGCCAGTCTCTCAATACTAGCTTAAGTCCTATATGTCAATCAAAGCCTTTCCAATGATGTTGGTCTTCATTTCTTTTGGCTTCTTTAAACTACAGTTGTTTTAGTCAACACCATTCAATGTAACATTTGTAATATTCTGGTGTTTCTTTATGTTTCAGTAAGAAATTATGTTCTTTGAAGGCAGATATCTATGTTTAAATTCTATTGTATTCTTTTTAGCACCTTACATATCAACTGAATGGTATGTGCTTTATAAATACTTGGAATTAGAATTAAGCATTATCCATTTGTCTTAGGCTGTGTAAAGTGCTAAAAATAGAACTTTGGGATGAGCTATTATAAATCTTGTCTTTAGCTGCCAATCTGAAAAGATAAGTTTTCTTTCCTCAAACATTTCAGTGCAATGTAGAAAAAAGTGTTCATATACTGGACAGGAGGGATATGGGAGGGCAGTATTTTTTCTTTACAGATTAGAAATCCACATTATCCATTTTCTTAGATGAAAAGGCATAATTGATCTGAAGGGATATATGCCATCTTCTCTTTGTACCAGTTTTTTCACTAGAAATGAGAAATCTGGTGAAAGTTTTGTTTAAGAAATGTTTTATCTAAACATTTCAGGACTAAATATGACACCAGGTGAGACTGAATTATAGCACTTTGGCTGCCTGTGTTTCCTACATATGTATAGATCTCCTCTTGTATTCTCCACATATATACATTCTCCCCTTTATTCTGAATGCATTATAGGGGGACAGTGTGTACTATAGAGAAAATATTTTATTACTACTTTCTTACTATTTTCAGACAGCAATTAGGCAACCAATTGCCTGGTAATTGCCATGAGAAATGAAAATAAATGCAGAGTTCTCTAGGTTACTGAGGACTATTACTTGCTGTGCTAGAATTAGCATGCAAGACATATACATACAAAAAATTATTTAGGTAACATTCATCTACTAGCAATCAATGCAAACTATAATATAGTATGGCTCTGGCAAAGAAAGAAATAAAATGAATTTTCTTCACTAGCTCTACTGTAACTAAATTATTTTTAGCATGGGTTTTTACAGTAAGAAGTTATCAATTTAGTCCTTCATCTTTAGATAGGAAACTCAATTTTACTTTGAAAAACAGAACAAAACAAAACAGAAACAACCCTAAAGACCCCTAGCTAAACAAAAAATGCTTCCCTCATAGGGTAATTGGTATATATTTTAAAATTGAAGTCTTACCAGAGAAATGTGGCTTGCTAGTGTCTCACTGGGGCTTCTGTTAAGTTTAGTCTTTATGAGATATGTTTCACAAATGAACAAAAGCCACATATTGTAAACTGTGTTTTACTTGGCTTTGTGTCAATAATGTCTCATCATTCTCATTTCCTCCCCTAAATAGTTGTATAACACTGAATGGAAACTCACCATATTCTGGCTGTTCTTTGGTTTCAAAAGTCCGATGGCTTGGGGCATGGCGATCCCATCCCCTGGGGGGGTTGAGGAAGTTGCTATCTTCTGTAGTGCTATCAAACTTGTAGTCCTGGTCACCACTGTTTACCCTTGTCAAGGTGGAAGACCTCTGCCACCAATTACGCCAATCAGGTGATGGGATTGGCCAGCTGGGCTTGTTTTCTGGGTGCAAGTCTTTCTCTGACTCTGTGTCTGGACCATCAACAACCTCTATGGTAACCTGGGGGATTCAAAGCATGCAGAGAGTGAGGGTTCATTATCCCGACTCACATCTCTAGGGAGTGAGGGTCTTGGGAGACTGTTGTAGTAGGAAGAACAATGGTTTGGGAATCAAGAGATTTGAAACTTAGCCTGATATATCTCCTAGTTGGCTGAGTAGGGCAAGTCACAAGTTTCCTCACTTATGAAATCTCCAAAATCCCCTGGTAATAAAAAGTTTGATGTTTTCATACTTTAAAACTTGCTATTGCAGAAGGAAATGAATGAGGAACACCTTATTAGGTAAGAGAGCAGTCTAAGCATAAGGCTATTAGATTCTAGACATAAAAAGAGAGGTCTTCATTTCATCACTAATGAAATTAAAAATTTTATGCAAAGCTGAAATAGGGGGCTAATGCAGGGTAGAGTAATCCATAATAGTCCATTGAAACTACCTGCCCTCCTATTGGACGCTGCAAACTTCTGGGCATTGTCATCTGCTCTGCCTAAATTTCCCTGCTCTTTACTTGCCATAAGGATACCTAGATTCTTCCATTTTCATTTCAGTTGAGCTCTCCTATATGTTGTCTGTCTTCTCCCCCTCCCTCTCCCCCTCCCCCAACTATATAAGCTCCTTGAGAGCAGTGATTGCATAACTTTTCTGCTTCTATCCCCACGTGCTTAGCATAGTGCTTGACACACTGCAAGCATTTATTTAATACATTTTTTATTCATTCATACGGAACAGCAGTCAGTTCCTTCAGATCTCCATACTATCCATAGACTCTGTTTAGCCTGAGTGATACAAGATAAAGGTAGAGGGTCGCTGATCTCTGGTCTAAGATTTGCAGCTAGAAAACCCGGGAAATTAAGAGATCTGGGTAAAATTTGATAGGTGCTCACTACTTCTTGGGGATAGCTCTTTTCCTGCAGCTAAAGCTCATCACAGATTAGTGTTGCCAAATTCCAGAACAAAACCCCTGAAGCCAGGGCAGGTAGAAGTGCCAAGGTTAGAACCTGCCCAGAAGTTAAAGCTTTTGCATTTTTAACCCACTCTGCCACAGCCACAGGGCTGACAGAATGGAGCTTCTTGGCTCTGAGAGACAATCAGCTTAGTGAGGCTTGTTCAAAAGACTTGTTGGACTTCTTTGGACATCACACAGCTCTTGCAACATCGCTCTGGATGAGTTATGTGTAAATGAATAAGAAACACACACTCCAAAATAATAAGGGCAAGCTGTGCTAGGCAGATGCCTTTTCGGTTTTGCTCTAACCCGACATTTGAGGAGGGATCGGAGATGTCCTGCCAAATCAAATTAGTATTTGCCCATCTATGAGACAAACAGCTCCTTCCCTTTCTGTTAGAAAGGAGGAAATATGTTAACTGAAACAAGCTTTATATTGCTTGCTTTGAAATTGCCAGTTAAATTATTTAGTTATGTTTCTTGCCTATTTAAGAAACTGAAAAGACCTTTCACCAGGTGGAAAACTACGAGTTCCCTGGGACCTAGGAGATAAAATGTCATTAGCCAGAAAATGTTTCCTTAGTTCCTTTCCTGGTGCTACTTTCTCACTCTGGAAGATCCTTCTGTCCTTAAGGCCTCGTTCTCTCTCTTTGGCAAGTTCCTCCCAGAACCTCCATTTTGAGAAAATGTTCAGGCCAGTCCCATGCCCACTCCTTCATTACTCTCCTAGCTCCACATCAAACTCTCTAGATTCCTCCTCTACAACTTGCACAAATATCTTCTTTTCCTCCCCTTTCCTTTTTTGCACCCTTCTGTATGCAATAGAATGTCAGTTTATTGAGGGCAAATACTGTCTTTCTTTTTGTTGGGTCTTTATTCCTAGTATATATTAAGCACCTAATAATACTTGCTGACATGTATGGAAGATACATATTGACATACGAGGCTTTTCACAAAAAAGGTCCCTGTCAGACTAATCAATTAGGAGATTTATTGTCTGTCTCCTACTCAGGTAAATAATAATAATGACAGTATAATGGTAATGGTGATGATGATAGTCTGAGGGGCTTGTCAATGAAGGCCTGAAAAGAAACAGCAGGAGTCTTCTGTCCTCTAGTTCTCCCCCAGTGATCATGCAGATGAAGAAGCAACTGCATCAAAATAATAATTAATCTTTTCTTCTTTAGGACCAATGGGCAGAGATTAGGGCAAGATATTTATGCCAAGAAGTGTAAGACTAATCCCATAAATATAGTAAAAGACATTATAAAACATTTCAATATAGCACAGTAATCTGTGAATCTGTGTTAATGCTTAGGCTTCTTGTCAAATGCCATATAATGTGTTTTTCTCACTCTAATATAGAAGATTTGTAAGTCTAGTATTACACTGGTACCCTAAAGGGGAGTAATGTCAGAACTCCATTGCACTGCTTTGATGTTCAGCATCTTTACATACATTGGTCTTTGGACTCTTTTTCAGATTCCTCCAAAAAAAGAATGGAAGTGGGGAGGAGGAAAGGGGGGAGAACATATTTCAGTACCTATTGTTTCTATCTGCAATTAGTGGCAGGGATAGGGCGGAGGGACGGGATTAGAGAACATAACCCAGGAAGTGGAAAAGACTAGAGCAAAAGAATCGTTGCAGTTCAGTAGTGCAGAACCGAGTTGGGCAGTTACAGGACAATGCACATATTTCCTCTTTGTCGACATAAAACCTTGCATTTACAACCTTATTCCCTTTTGACTACAGATGGAACAATTGAGATGCAGTGACTGTGAGGCTATTAAGAGACTGCAACAGGCCTAGACAGCCAGAGCCATACAAACCTGCAATTGTGGTAATAAAAGAAGTCTATGGGTAGGAGATAAGGTGGACTGTGCCCAACAGTTTGGTATTACATTTGTATGCAGACTGGAGTCAAAGTGATTACTTCGACAAAACAGGCCCTGCAATTTCTCCAAGTTGGGAATAAAAACAATTTCATGTTTAAAGTCATTACCGTCAATCCATGTGTTTAGAATTGTGACACAGATCCAAACAAAATAGGTTTGTTGGTTGGCCATGCAACGAGTAGCAAAATAAGTTTACTCCAGTTGTTATATCAATGACTGAATCTCAGCAATTTAGAGTTTTCTTTTTCCCCTTTAATTTGTACCCTCTCTGCTCCAAGTAAATTAAAAAAAAAAAAAAAACAACAACAACAAGGATCCTCCTTTCCCCTTGTTTCATTAACAATATGAAAATTTCATAATAGTATTTTTTAAAAAGAGACTAATTTTTAACCTAAAATACTACTAGGTCATGATTTGAAGTTTGTCATTAACCAGATTGTTAATTTTATTTATTTATTAAACCTTTTAAAATGTAGGGTATCCCAAAAGTCTTAGTGCAGTTCCAAGCTTTAATATATTCAGAAGTATGAAATCTACATACTTACAAAAAGCATCATTTGGAAAATTAATTATTTGCATTTCTCTTACACTTTGAAGTTCTGTGAATTTAGACATATGAGGCATTCTGTCATTATGTATTTCATATATGACAAATGACAAGTTTCTAATGACAAATGATACTTTCTTAGACCAGTGAATGGATAGTGGAAATTCTCTTGCTTAGTTAGCCTCCTGGATCATCTGATTTTTTTCTTCAATAGTCATGTTAAAACTGTCACATATGTATCAAAATTTCAGTCTTTAGATGATCCTAAGGCTAGGCTTACAAATGCAATCTCCTTTCAGTCACTAAGCCTTAGCTGATGAAGGTGTTTACAAACTTTGCTAATAAACTAGAGTAATGCATATAATACAAGGCAGTAGCTATGTTAAATTATTTTAAAATAGAAATGTTTAAAATTTTTAAATAATTAGCCTTACCACATTTTTTTTGTATGTGGTTGTTAAAGCTTAAAATTGCACTAATATTTTTGGGACATACTGGAGAAGAAATAAATCTTACACCTTTATTACAATAACTACTGACAGAGTGCTTTATATTTCACAAAGAGCTTTAGATACATAATCTCAACAACAACCTTGTATAGAGGGTACTTAGCGCCACTTTACAGATAAGGAAACAGCAATTTAGAGTTGGCTAAGCAACTTGCCCAAGTTCACACTGCCAGTAAATGTCACAGACATTTACTTTGGATTTGAATCCATGTTTCTTCTGGTTTCTAAGTCCAGTGCTACATAGTCACTATTTACCTATTTCTTCAGAGTCAAAGAATCTTGTTATAGAGCAGTCTGTCAGCTGTTACAATGTGAGGAGCTTGATATTGGTGTCAAAGTCTAGCAAATTTCCAACATCTAGTCGAGTGTTCCTAATCCTTTTTCTTCTTCCCCTTAATGAAATTATGTTTTTTTGTATTACAAATATATCTTGTATTCCATCTCCTCCATTACCACATTTGAAAGCATAAAAACCAAAGTTCTCTAAAGAACTCTCAAATAATGCAACTCTTGGCAGAATCTCTCTGACCTTTAAGGGAATTTGCCCACCTTGTGTGCTCGTCTAGACAATTCTCTTTGGGAATCCTGTCTTTCAAAGCCTCTAAGAGACATGGGAGAGTACTATGTAATTCTCTGGCTTCTTTCTACCACTTATGGAAGTTCTTTAAAAACAAACACTTTGCTTCCCCTTTGTTCAACAGGCTCTTCTAAAAGAAAAGGGTAATTTCTATTCATTGGGGGCTGTTTTCATCATAACTACTCACAACACAAGAAATACACCCACAGCTTCTTCAGAGCATGAAGATCTATTATCTAAATATATTTGTGAGATGAGAAGACAGGTCTCATTTTTGAGATAGTGAACTGAATTCCTCTAGATCACAGTCCTCAGCAGTAGAACTGGAGACTGTCTCCAGGTGTTGCATATATTATTTTGTCCACAAGATGACAGCATTATTCTTGGGGCCCATTCCTGGACAATCTTAGCACAAAAATCACTAAGCAGATTTTAAAAAGAAAACTGACTATACTCAGCATGTTGAAATTACTTCCAGTTCTCATTTGTACACAACTGACTGTATATCATCTTCTTCATTAGACTGTGAGCTCCTTGAGAGCAGGGATTATTTACCTTTAGGTTTTCTTTGTATGATCAGAATTTGGCAGAGTGCCTGGCATATAGTAGATGCTCACTGACTGATAATGGAACTTTCAATATACCGGAGATAACAATATTTGGGAGAGACCATATAAAGGTTTGTTGCTCTGGATCTATCTTTTTTTAACTGGCTAAGGAAAATTTCAGACTCCAATTTAAAACCTATTGTCAATGTTGACACTCCAAAATAGATTTTTCCCCCCAAGGGAGAGAGGAAATCTAAAGTAAAAGTACTCAGAGTATTGTAGTGTGACTCATCTGATTGTATGGTGTGGAGTTTAAGAGCCTTGTGGCTATGTAAATACATTTTAGCAAAGGAAAAAAAAGCATTTGGATGGCTGGTGTGCTTTTCATAAGTCTTTTTCAGTGGAAAGAATGGAAGAAAATATGCATATTAGGTTAAATGAATGTTAATCTCAGATCATTCCAGAAAGAAAAATTTTGGTGGTTAAAATTACTGTAGCAATGAATTGATGCCCTAAGCCTAATTATAAGTTTATTTTAGGGATTTTGTCTTTTCACTTGGGATTTGCTAGCTGACAATCAGTTGTATTCTTAAAGCCAAATCAGTACCATGGTTCAAGTAAAATACATCCCAGGTGTTTTACTTTCTTTCTTAAAGACTTTATTTTTAAAAAAATAACTTTATTACTTCAAAGTTAATATCGAGAATCATTTCACCAGTGTGAAGCAATTTATTTTTATTTTGCACTTAGCTGGTTTTTTGTCTCCAACCAATAACTTCCACTGCCTTAAAACCAGACTTGGGACCATTAAAATGAAGGCCTGATTAATTTTTTTTAAAAGATTGCTTGACTTATTTGGAGGGAAAAAAAAAAACTATAAAAGGATCTCAGCTTGTGTCCTATTCAGCATCATTCTGTCTAAAAGGCTAGAAGCACAATGGGACTGGGGATATTCCTTCTCTTCCCTCAGTTTGCCAGTTTCTTCTTAGAAAGGTGTAAGGCAGCTTCAGAAGGCCAACGAATTTGGCAAAACAACTGCCTTGCAAGACCTATGTTTCCTTTCCCCATCCCACTTCCTACCCTCCCCTTCCCAATAGCTCCCTAGTACAGAGCGTGGGAAACCTTTCTAGAAACTAGAGGGGCAGGGGAGTGAGCAAGTTTAGTTGAAAGTGGAGTATCAAGTTCCAAGCTTAGGCATCAGAAGCGAGGAATAGGTGGGGGCAGGAAGGGAGGGGGCAGGTTGCCAAGGAAGAGGGACAGAAAAGGGGGGCATTGGTAATGGAAATAGATTCATTGATAAACCCCCTTCACCTGGCTTCACTCTGCTTCACATAGGAAGGAAATGCTTTGACTGGGCCCTGAAGTCACCCATGGGCTGTCTGTCCTGCTGAATCAACCATGTGTCAAACCAGTGAATTTCAACAAAAGAGTGGAGCTGTGAGGAAGGGGAGAGTGTTGCCAACACGGAAACATATCACCCCCTTTTAAAATGCACCTCATATTTTAAAGGACCACCGGGGAATTGGTTTACTCAAGTGCAATGGTGCATTCGGCTGCAGCCGCCACCCCAGCGGTCAGGCCAGCTCCGAACCAGCCCCAGCCCGCACGGATGCATCTCTGTGCATAAGCAGCCCCAAGGCTGGTGAAGCAGCAGCTGCTCCATTCTTTTTTGACTGACCAATGCTCAATGACTGTTCTTTTGTGGTCTTCCACAGACATGAGGCCATAAATTGGGTTCAAAATACAATTTTTAAGGGCTGACAGGTCATCAGGTCAACAAAACACTCACCTCTTCCTCCAAAAAGCAAATAAACAGACTGAAAAACTGTATCAGGAAAAAAATAGGATGGCACAGCTGAGAAGGGTGGGAAAAGGGTATGTCTTTTGGCTCTCACCCATATTTTTAACTGTAATTGTATCTGGACAGTGATCATCTGTGTTTCCAGTACATTCAGCCAATTGCTTTTTTGTTTTGAAATGACATAATCTTTATTCTGCCAGCCTTGGGGCAACCAATATTCTTTTGGCAGCTTGATGATCTCAGTTGTCCCTAATAGTAACTGAAAAAAAAATGGCAATGCTCATAAAAATGTCACATCCTATTCTCTGGTCATAGCCTCAAAAGCACTGCTCATGAAAGGATCACAGAAATGCAACTTCAAACGTCTTTCAACAAATGAAATCTTCAGAGAATCATGAAGTACACATTTCTTCCTCCCAGGGACTGAAAAAACAAGACTGTAAAAGAGTCACCCAGAACTATCATAGGTGTACATGGGCCTGTTTAAACTTGCCTAAAGAGAAGCACAATGGATAGACCCCTGGGCCTGGAGTCAGGAAGACCCAAGTTCAAATCCAGTCTCAGATACTTACTAGACCCTGGGCAAGTCACTTAACTCTGCTTTAGATTTCCCATGAGTAAAATGAGTTGTAGAAGGAAAGGTAAACTACTTCAGTACTTTAGCTAAGAAAATCCCAAATAGTGTTGCAAAGAATCCCATAGGACTGAACAAAAAACAACAAAGAGATTAAAGCTAACTATTTCCATTTGTATCACATCAGCAGCCACACCTCCACAATTTTAGGCAAAAGGAAACAGGATTCTGAGAGACTGCAACTAAATAAGTATGAACAGCTGAATAAAGCCTTCTCACACTATGCTATTTTTGAGATTTAGCCTCTCTTCCCCCTCCCTCTCTTTTTCCTCTCCCCCTTCCCTCGCCCACTCTTATCTTTTTGTTTCTCTTTTCCCCCTTCTTTTCTCCTTCCTTCCCTTTCTCCAATTATCCCATTTCTTCTTCCATATATCCTCCAACCTTTTGTCTTCCTTAATTCCACTCTGTTCCCCCATCTCCAGTCATGAATAGGAATGTTTTCAAAGCATTCTTCACTTCATATTCAGTTAAACAAAACAGCTTATTATGATGAAAAATGAATTGTAAACTTGGCCACTTTGGATACTTCTCACACAGACAGATTAGGTGTGCAAAAATTAGGGTCCATTCTTGTTTGTCGTCTCCTGCTTTCTTTGGAAAAGAAAGTTTCTCAGTTGTAAACCCCAGAGAAAGTAAAGCCGTGACCATTTTGTACCAAAAAATCTAAAAGTCATGTAAAATGTAGCCAAGTTAATTCTGGATAGGCTAAACCAGCTCCCAGGCTTACTTTATCTGGAAGAGAGAGGAGGAAAGCTGAGAAATTTCCCCAAACTCTGCTCTTGGCTATAATTCTGTATATTTAATAATTTCTTAACGAAGGAATACTTCCCCTTCCTCCCCTGCTCTTGCTCCCATCTTGCTACTTTTCAGCAGCTTGCGTTAGTTTTTGGTAATTTTTTACATTTCTCTTTAGCTCACTCTGGGGCAGCCAGAGGGTTAGGCCTGGAGTCTGGAAGACTTACCTCCCTGAATTCAAGTCTAGCTTCAGACACTTACTAGCAATGTGATCCTGGGTAAATCTAACCTCATTTGCCTCCATTTCCTCAACTATAAAATGACCTAGAGAGGACAAACCACTCTCATATCTTTGCCTAGAAAACTCAAATGAAGTCACAAAGAGTCAGACATGACTAAAAAAAATGACTGAACTGAATCCCTAGTATCTGATAAAAGTTCATTAGTCTATAACTTATAGTCTTCTCAGTTTCCCTTAATGTTAATGTCCTCTCTCTATTTTTTTAAATTAAATTCATTTTTTCAACCATCAAAATTCACCTCTTCCTTTTCACCTTTCCACATGTGTATGTTTGTGTGTATGTGTGTGTATATACACACACACACACTCACATTAAGATAAAATATATATAAGATATAAAGAACATATATTTATGTATGTATATATATATATTCATGTATATGTATGCATATAAATGTATGTGTATAGACACAGAAATATATCATATATATTACATAATGTATGTGTATTACATATACATGTAGTCTCATTTTGTACTCTGAAAGATGTGGAAATTCAGATCATCAGCAATTTCAGAGTACTAATGATGAAACATGCTACCTACCTCCTGAGAAGTAAAAGCCTCAGAGTTGTCTTTACAATATTGTTGTCAGCATATGAATTATTCCATTGCTTCTAAAGTTCAATTCATTCTGTATAAGTTCACATAAATCTTCCTAGGTTACTCTAAAACTATTTTCATCATTTCTTAGAACATTATAATATTCTGTTATATTTATGTACTATAATGAGTTTGAGTCATTCCCCAACCGATAGGCAGTACCTCAGATTCCAATTCCTTGACACTTCAAAAAAAAAAACAAAACTAAATATTTTTCCACTTGGAATTTGTTTTGTTTAAAACTAATCTGTCTCTTAATTTTCCTTTCCCCTTATTCCTCCTTCCCTATTCTTCCTACTTCCCTCCTATTTCCCAATTGAGTGAAATATATTTTTGTATTTTTCTCCATATGTGTATGTATGTGTATTCTTCTCTCCTTTGACTAGTTCAGATAAAAGTGAGATTTATAGTTCCAATAGAGCAGTAATGAATTGAACCAGCTACACCCAGCGAAAGAACTCTGGGAGATGACTATGAATCACTACATAGAATTCCCAATCCCTCTATTTTTGTCCACCTGAATTTTTGGTTTCCTTCACAGGCTAATTGTACACTATTTCAAAGTCCGATTCTTTTTGTACAGCAAAATAACTGTATGGACATGTATACATATATTGTATTTAACTTATACTTTAACATATTTAACATGTGTTGGTCAACCTGACTCTGGGAGAGGGGTTGTGAGGAAGGAGGGGAAAAGCTGGAACAAAAGGTTTTGCAACTGTCAATGCTGAAAAATTACCATGCATATATATCTTGTAAATAAAAAGCTATAATAAAAAAAAACAGATAAGGGAAAAAAAAGTAGGATTTAAAGTCAGATGCCTTCCTCTCTTCCTCCCTGTTTATATGGACTTCCATCTCCACACCAAGATTATGACATTTTTTTTCCTGTAATTTTTCTTTTTGTTCCCCACCCAATATATTCCTTTTACCTTCCCTAGAACCCCTCTAAGGCCTTCTGTCTAATTATATGTCTCCTTATAAGTCCTGATAATGATAGGGTTCAGATAGCCCCTTATGAATGAATGTTTATTCTTATTTACATGTTTGTGTTACTCAACTTTTGTGCTTGTACTTCAGAATTTCTATGTGGTTCTGTTCCTTTCATAAGGAATGCTCAGAAGTATGACTCTAATTCATTAAAGATCCTTTTTATTCTTTTGTAAGATTATCTATTTTGCTAGATAAATTACTCTTGGTTGTAAGTCTATATCCTTTGCCTTCTAGACTATTATTATCTAATCACTCTACTACTAGTGCCTTTCCTATTTTAATCATTTTCCCTTTATTTTGAATATAGCTTGTTTGTACATATTTGTTTATTTGCTGTCTGTCCCTTAAGACTGTATTCTTAAAGTTAGGGACTGTATTTTGACCCTTCTTATATGCCCAGTGCTTAGCATAGTGCCTGGCACATAGTAAGCACTTAATAAATGTTTATTGTCAGACTCATTGGTCTTCGTTTACTTGCAGAGGAGGGATAACATGTTTTAGGAAGATCATTTTGGCCCCTGAGTGCAGGATAGACTGAAGTGGGGAGAGACTTGAATGAGGGAGACCAAACAGGAGGCTCTTGCAATAGTCCAGAAGTAAAATGATTATAGCATACATCGGGGTGTCAGCTACATGAATGGAGGGAAGAGGAAGTATCAGAGAAATCTTAAGAAATAACAAGACTTAGTAACAGGTTGGATGTGATGGGTGAAAAGAAGTGAGAAATCAAGAATGATATCAAGGTTGTGAGCCTGGTTGACTGGGATAATAATGGTACCCTCAATAGGAATGCTGAAATTGGGAAGAGGGAAATATTTTGGGGAAAAGATCACAGCTTCTGTTTTGGCTGTGTTGATTTAACTCATATAAATAAATCTTATTTTATTAAAGGATCTTATATTCAGAGCCAACCCAATAGATAGAGCAGGTAATAGATAATAGAAGGGCCAATACTATAAATAATGCAACCAATTACAATAATTCAATCTCAGTGATCAGTGATCTAAACAGTTCTTGTCAATTAAATTACCATTTATATGCAAATGACTGTCATATAGATATAAATAACTTTCATTTCTATCTTCAGTTCAAATCATTATAATAATAACAGTACTGATGTGGTACTTTCAGATGGGAAAAAGTTTTAAAAAATATCTCATTTGTTCCTCACAACAATCCTGGAAGGTAGGTGTTATTATTACTCCCATTTTATAGATGGGGAAACTAAAGCAGGAAGAAATTAAAGTGACTTTCCCAGAATCACATGACTGATGCCTGAAGCCACTTTTGAATTCAGGTCCTGTACTCTATTCACTGTGCATTTAGCTTAAACTGTCTGCAGCACATACCTATATCAATGTCCTATCTCAATCTCAACAAATGCAAAACAAAAATAATAATCTTTATTCCCAAATCTATTCTTCTTCCAAATTTCTCTAATATTCTTGGAGGCTCCACGATTCTTCTAATCTCCCAATTTTAAAACCTCAGCATCATCTTCCACTCCTCCCTCTCTTATCCCAAATATCCAATCACTTGTCAAGTCTTGCAGATCGCCACTACATCTTATTCAATTATACCTTTCCCTCAAGTCAGTCATCATTCTACGTAAGATCCTATTCACCTCTTGCCTAAATTATTGCAGCGGTCTCCTAATTGATCACTCAGCAAAAATTTTCTTCATTTTCTTCTTCAAGAAAGTTCAATAACTGCAGCTCCAACCTAGTTTTCTAGACTGATTGTACATTATTTCTCCTAACACATTTCCTGTCAAATTGTCCTACCTGATTCCTTACGTTACATTATATCTCCCATTCCTATGCCTCTTCATTTGTACCTCTTGGAATCCTTAGCTTGCATTAAAGCTCAATACAAGTGCTATCTTCTACATAATATCTTGCCTGACATTTACCTCTCAGTTGTTAGTGTATCCAAATAAATTACTTTGTGTTTACTTAACTGTTTTTTTTTTTAATTTTTTTATTTTTAGAAGAGCCTAAGCTCTTTGAGGGTCTACTAGATAATGCAGTAGATTCCTAGAATCAGGGAGATTCACCTTCCAGAGTTCAAATCTGGCCTCGGACACTTATTAGCTGTGTGATTCTGGGCAAGTCACTTAGCCCTGTTTGCCTCAGTTTTCTTATCCGCAAAATGAAATGGGGAAGGAAATGGCAAACTACTCTAGTATCTTTGCCAAGAAAACTCCAAATGAGGCACAGTATTGGACATGACTTAAACAACTACTAAAAGACAACAAGCTTCTTGAGGGCAGGATTTTTTTTTTCTATTAGTAACCTCACCGGCACATTTGTGGGTTTTTTGTTTTATTTATTTATTTTTTGGTTGGGGAGGTTCCAGACTTGTGATTTCATCTTCTAATGTGGAAATTCCCTGTCTCCAATTGTTGTTCAGTAGTTTCAGTGATGTCCAACTTTTTATGACATTATTTAGAGTTTTCTTGGCAAAAGTAATGGAGTGGTCTGTCGTTTCTTCTCCAGTGCATTTTACAGAAAAGAAAGCTGAGACAAACAGAGTTAAGTGACTTACCTAGGGTCACTAGTGTCTGAATCAGATTTGAACTCAGGTCTTCTGACTCTAGGCTTGGTACTCTATCCATCATGCTATCTAGCTGCCCTTTCCAATATATATCAATAATTCAGTTCCCTAGAACACTGAGAGATTAGTGACTCACTCGTGGTCAAGGAATTATAATGTGTCAGAGGCAGGATTTAATTTCATATTTTCCTGAATCCAAAGTCATCTGTCTATCCTTTATACAATGCTGCATCTGACTGCATAGCAGATGCTTAATAAATGCTTGTTGAATTGAATTGTCACATATTATTACCTTTCATCTTGTGAACTATTTCAAGTACGGGACCCTCGAGTTTTTTTTTTTTTTTTAACATATTCTAAAGTGCCTAGGTACAGTATTTTCCATATAGATAAGCAGTAAATAAATATTTTTTAAATTTTAGTTCAGTTGTAGTTTTGCTTAGAACTCAAGAAAAGCTCCTCAATTTCTCTTTTTCTTCTCATAGTTTTGTAAATTTCTTGAGTACGGGACTATATTTGCTTCTTTTTGTATCCCTAGTGCTTAGCATAATGTCTAGTACATAGTAGGTACTTAATAAATGTTTATTGATTTTTTTCAAACTGGCATTTTAAACAAAATAGATCTAAGAAAGGATATTTGCATTCTTACTGTACCTGGCAGGATTTTTCTAGAAGATACGAGAACACTGCCACTAATTGAGTAGTGATCAATCATTCCAACTTTCTTTTAGATGCACTCTCTGCCTTGACTTAAATCTAGCATTTGTTGATGGGGGAAAGGGGTGGGCAAAGTTACCCCCAGCTCACTGAAAGGAACTGAAAATAACTTTGAAAATTAAAAGAGCATGAAAGTGAAAACATCTGCTGAGGGTCAGGAAATTATTATTAACCACTAAGCCAGTGCCCTGTTCTGTGCAATTAGATAAATAGGTGATGGAAGATCACAGTGGAGAATTAAGATTCAGAGCAGGATTTGGCCTTGGTAAAATTATAAAGCTGATGAAGTCAGTGTTTTTGTCTTCCCAGTCCTGTATTTGACTATGCACTCTGTAAGTGTCACTCTCTTCCAGATCACAAATTCCCTCTATTTTCTTTATTTCTTTTAAAACTGCTCTTCAGAAATTTCTCATTCTTAGAATAAATGAGATTAAATCAATGAGTTTACCTTTCTCAGTGGTATTTCCATTTTAATATACTACCCACTACGATCCCAATAACTAACAATATCTCACCATCTTTTTCTCTCCCTCTACCTGTTTTATTAAACCAGAGGCCACAGAGAAACAAAATTACTCCCTCCCCTCATTATCTCATTTTTATCCTCAACTTTTTCTAGTTCAAAGTCCACTACAATCCTACCCACACTATTCAGCTTACCTTCTGAGATTCATATTTTATTTTCTCTTTATTCTGGACTTCTTTCTCTCAGATTCCTTCCACCTACTAGTCCTCACTAAGTCAAGGTTTCCCTTAGATGTCCCTATATCACATACTGCTAAATGGAGCTTAAGAAAGTTACATAATCAGGCTGCCTGGGGATATTATAAATTCCTATTATCCTCATCAATTGGTTTCTCATGTAAACAATGAGCTCTTTCCCCTTTCACTTCATCTCAGCATCCCCATTCTCTCCCCACTTTCTCCAATTTCTGATGATGAGGTAGCCCTACCCAATGCCAAGGTCAGCCCCTCTTCTTGTGTCCTTGACCCTATCCCCTTCCATATCCTTCAGAAAATTGCCCCTTCAATCACTATCAAGGAATATGCCATCCTGAATGTGCCTAGAGAGGAGGTAGCTATTAGTAACTAGTTGCTGTAGGCTCTTGTTTAGGCAGCTAGGTGTCCTGGGCTTGAAATTAGAAAAATCTTTGTTCAAATATTGCCATTTACTAGATGCATGATAATGGGCAAGTCACTTAACCTCTCTCTATCTCACTTTTCTCATCTGTAAAATGACTCAATGATCTCTAAGATCTCTTATACTTCTGAATTTATGACAATATGATTTCTCCAGAACTACTGTTTTTCTTCTTTATTGACTTTAAATATGTCCATTTTTGAAAAAAAAAAAACCTGCCACTAGATTTTGCTATCCCTTCAAGCTGGGATAATATATCATTCCTTTCTTTCTCTGCCACACTCCTCAAGAGAGCTATTTATAATCTTTTTTCTCTTCTCCAATTCTTCAACTTTTCTAATTGAATTTTGTCCTTAGATACAAGATGAGGGCATAATTATCTGGGAAATGACTTAAAAGCAACAAGGATCACACATTTCATTTAACCCCCAATAGTTTCACCTTCTGATCAGAGCACTTTACCTGAATGTTTGGATTTTGTCCATTGATATCAGCTTTTGAGAGATCTGGAAAGTTTGGTAGATCTAAGAGAAAGGACCTGGGACCATCTCTCTGTAAAGATGTATGGCTGTGCTCTTGCCTGAATCGTTGCTTGGGGAATGGTCTGTGTGCAGCTTGATGGTCAGGATACTCCCTCTGCTCTTCCCTGGTGAGTGAGAAACTGGGCTCTGATAAAGAATGGCTGTCCACATTGAGGTTGTTCTAGGGGAAAAAAAGAAAAGTGTTAAGAAGCCATTAAAGAAATAACAAATCAAATAAATCACCAAAGTCAATCAGACTATAAGCTCACACAAGCCCATGGATGGGAATCAGGAAATTGGCATATTATTTTTAACACTGTAACTAATTCATTATAATTCATAATCAGGAAATGCTGCCTCACTTTATAACATTTGTTTCTCTGTCTTCAAATACTGCATCACTGTTGATTCCCCCTTTTTACTTGAGAATTTAGTGAGGATTAATGACAATGGGATTGAATGGGAAGGGTAAAAACACAAAACCAGAGTACCATCTTGAACTAAGATGGATGATTTTCTAGAACTAAATTAAGTAAACCCAATAGAATTCACCACCTAAAGAAACAAGAAAAAAAATTTCCCTTTCTTTTCCCATCTGGTACCATCAATGTACTCTGTGTGTGTGTGTGCGTGCACACGTGCATATGTACATACATGTATGTGAAGCAAAACTTTTTCAATGATTTTAGTTCTGTTGACTTAGTAATTTTTATCCCCTAATTTGAGTTTTGAACAACTCAGATTCTCAGCTAGGTTCTCATTTCTACTTCTTCTCTCTCCTCATTTGGCATATTTTTCTTGCACCTAAATATCTTTTTTCAATAATTTTTTTTCAATTTTCAAGCATTTAGTTTTTTTTCCCCTTTCATCCCCCTCACTAAAAACAAAATATAAACCTTGTGACAATAAGAAAAATACAAGTAAACAAATTACATGGAGAATCTTTTTTTATATGAAACTATTTATTTGATGACATTCAGGAGTACCCACCATCTTCCCAGTCACCCAAGCTTTACGTCTCAAGGTCATCTTAAAAATTTTCACTCTTACTCATCCAATTAATCCAATTCTTTGTACTTTCACTGCATCTCAGAGATATATTCCATATCTCTATTCATACCTTCATTATACTGTTCAGGCCTCCCACCTGGACTAAATAGTCTCCTTGTTTCCTGTTGCTCTCTGATCCAATCCATCCTTCATTCAGCTGCCAAAGTGATTTTTTAAAAGTCTGACTGTGTCACTTCACTCACTACTCAATGAACTCCAGTGTTCTTTATTATCTTCTGTTTTAGATAAAAACTCTTTGACATTTAAAGGTCACAACCTGATTCCTTCCTATCTTTCTATCTTTGACACTGCTTTTCTCATATACTTTATGATCTAGCTACACTGTCCTATTCATGGACTCTTGACCACAACATTTCATTTTCTATCTCAGTGCCCTTACATTTTCTGTCCTCCTATCTCTAGAATGTTCTTTCCCCTCATCTCTACCCTACTTTTTTTTCTATTTTCTTCAAGATTTAGCTCAAACTTCACTTTCTGGGCTTTCCTGATCCCTCTCTACTAATCATTTTCCTTTTCAGACTACCTTTTGTCTACTCTGTACATATTTTTAATATCTAATTATTTGCATATTGTCTACCCCATTAGAATCCTTAGCTCCTTGGAGGCATGAACTATTTTTATCTTTCTTTGTATTCTCAGCACTTACCTCAATGGCTGATACATGATACATATTTAGGAAATACTTGTTGATTGAAGACTGACAGTAGTTATAACATAATCTCAAGAAACTGAAACCAAAAAAGGCATTTCTGCCTTGGTGAGACGTATGTGAGATGGTTAAATAGTGAGTCAAATGGCTACTAAAAGTCCAGTAGGGACAAAAAGAAATATAAAGGACAATCCTAGCCTTGTAGGACTTTATAACATGAGCTCACTAATGGTAACTGAAATGAACATAAGACGTTCCTTACAAGGAACTCCCTGGCATGCACTGTCAGTTAGAGGCACCATAAGGTGATGGCTATCTTCAGTTCTAGGGGTAACCATGTAGGGAATTATTCCTATTGCTATTGATGTGGCTGTTGTAGCAAATGATGTGGTTGTAGGCACCAGATGATGTGATTTAGGAAAGCACCAAATGTTGGGGTTGGGCTATGTGAAGAATTCACAGTGACCATTCTCTTTGACAAAAGGTAGGTTTATTTAGGAGAAAAGATTACAAGCACAATGGAGAGATACAATAGAGAACTGGGAGAGCACATAGCAAGGAAAGGGATTTTAATAATAAATGATGGGAAAAGACAAGTTCTCTGGTGGAATTGACAATTAGCTAGGAGAAAGGAAATACCCCTAAAGGTTGGGGCATGCCCTTAGCTGGGAGGCTAAATCATAAAAAGGATTTGGCACCCTAAAAGTGTTAGCTATAAGGAGAAAAATACTATAAGGCATAGTGGGGATATGAGAGGAGAGACACCAGGAAATATGGTGGGGTTTGAGAGAAAGATACCATGTGGCTTGAGGAGGGAAGGAAGGGGAAAAACACCAGGATACAATGTGGTGGCAGACTGATCCCAAAGGGTTCAGCAAAGATGGTGTGGGCCATGGACAGATTTATAGGGAAAACTTAACCTCAGGGACATAACTGGAATTTCTGACAGGACATAGAGAGTGGTCATTAGAGGTTTGACATAACTTGGATTTCTTGGTTGGACACAGCAAGGTGGAGTTATGAGGTTAACTGATCCCTATCAGTTCCCTTCCCTGTTTGTCTTGGGGCAATACTTCAGTTTTTCTCTGCCAACTGCAACCCAACCATCCAACTCTTCATAACTACTATAGCTCTTAAATTCCTATATCCCATTAACAACCAGACAGAACTTAATTAACTCTTAGAAATAACATTTACTAAAAATTCAGAACAAGAATATCAAATATAGTCCTAGAATTCACTCTTCCCAAAATACACACTCCTGGAAAGAATGGGCTCAAACTAAAGAACAATGGTAGTGAGACATATGGATATGTATGATGAAAAGAAAGATCACAATTTCTGAAACAGCAGAGCTGGAAAGCATCTCTTGATAGAGTACTACCCCAGCTCACTGATAGATGTGGTATTTAAGCTGTTCACCCTCAGCACTTAGACTCTGGGGCCTACCACCTTCCAAGCAAATCATTCAAGCAAGTCAAAACCCTTAAACTTAGCTCTTTCTTTTGGATCACTCTTTCCAGTTCAGGACTGGATCTCTAGGTTTAAGAAACCAAAACCTTACACGGAATTATGATGACTTTCTAGTACCTTTCCCAAATCTTCATATTTAAAGGCTAACCCATAACTTATTTTTCCAATAAGTACTAAAGAATTCAGAGGTTCTGGCTTCCTCAGTTTTTTTTAAATTTTTATTAACAACATAAATTTTTCCATTGGTATATGCAGGTGAGTAACTTAGGAAAGGTAGGAGATACTATGTAGTTGGGAGACATGTTCATTGTCTCTGCATCCCTTTTCAGATGAAAATTCTATTTCCAAAGTTTAACATCCCTTACTAGGGGCAAATGAGCCATGAAAGGTTGAAAATGATCCACTTATCTGAAAAAAGCCCACAATCTAGGTAAGAATATTCTCTAAGTTAGTTTCACTCAGACAACTTATACATGAAACCAGTTGTCTCCATTATTTGTCCCTTATATTTTATATATTTGTCTGGAAGGGGCATACCCTTACTAATAAACAGTACTGACAACAAATACCACAAGAATTCAGAGAGGATTTTAAAGATTATTTCCAATTGGGATAGTCAAAGAAGACTTCATAGAGGAAGTGAGACTTGAATTGGAATTTTATCTATGCTGTAGGGATATCCATTTGGCAGCTATGTAGAGGACAAATTGGAAAGCCAATGATTTTCATTGTCCTCTACATTTCAATTTGTCCTCTACATAGCCAGTGTAGGCCAATGAGGCCAATGAGGCCAATTAGGAGACTATTACAATAATGTAAGCAAAAAAGAATGAGGGCCTGAAATAGAGAAGGGCTTATAAATGGTGGAACCAAAGAAATGGAGGCAAGAAAACTAAAACTACAGCATGGGGTAAGGATCTAGAATAGAGGGTTCATATCTGAAAGTATTTTAAAGGAAAACACAATGGCAGCAGATGATATTGAAATCTCTAAATTGTACTTTGTTGTGATCATACAATAGCTAGAATATTATGTTCTATTCTATTCAGAGGATATTGATAAGATTGACAACCTGAGAAAGGAAATCAGAATGATATTGGACCTTAAGTCTCATGAGGATCAGTTGAAATCCTCATCAGTTCTGGTTAGCTTGGAGAAGAGCAGACTTCGGAAATGACATGCTAAATGTCTTCAAGTACTAGGAATGCTGCTTCACAGAAACTTTTAAATCTTTGGTTTCATTTGGTCTCTATCTCTGGTCTCACAGAGCAGAATTAGGAACAATAGGTAAAAATTGTAAAGAAATATTTTTGGGTTCAATGTTAAAAAAAATTTCCCGATATCAGGATGACAAATGAAAACTATCCTGCTTTAAATAGCCATGAGAACTACCCCAAAGTTGAATGGAATACTTTGGAGGCAATGAGTTTTCCCCCTCCTTTGAGGGTAGATGGATGGGTGAGAAAGTATCTTCAAGTTAGAGCCAAATAACCAATGAATGGATACTAAGTATTCCCCCAACTCTGTCATTCTGATTTTGGAAATCCTCTCATTTATTTCTTCACTGTTAATAATGATCATGCCTTTATATACTGACCAATGTAAAATTCTATATGAGCTTAAAGATGTAGAAGATAGTGTTGTGGAATTCACTGGCTTTTCTTTTTCTTTCTTTTTCTAATTAATCCTAAACTTCTTTTCTTCACCCAGTTTCCTTGGTCTATCTCATCTGAACTTTCTTTGGAAGATTCCTTTGGGAGGTCATTTTCATGTTTTCATAATGGAGATGGGGTAGGGGGCAGGGAGAAGATAGGATTTCACCAAGCTTTGGGTTCGTGGTTAATGCTTTTGTTTTTGTTGAATGTGTTTTGGGGTTTTGCAGTGTACGTTAAGGCTAACTGTCTCCACACATGGCCCCCTCCTCACCCCAAGTAGGAGAGCTGCCACTGCCTTTGACCCAGGCAAAGGAATACATTTAATATCAAAACATTCACCACCCTTGAGCATTGTCCAGGATTAGAAAAAGCCCCAAGACAAGAAGAATCCGGTAGATAATTATCTTCTTAGAGAGTTAAAAAATGGAAAGATTCAGTAGATTTAAGCTAACAAAGACAATTCTTCTACCAAAAAAAATGAACTTAAAAATTAATGGTTCTAAAATTCAAATTCATTATTTCTGTGGATGAAGAAATTTGCTTCTTGAATCAAAAGAGAAAGGAGGCTGAGGCAAAAGATGAAAAACCTACATTTCTTTCTCCTTTCACAAAAAGCAGGCTGAGTGGGAGAAGGCTGGCGGTCCTTCAACATGTTTTGGCTTGCCTTTGCCTTAAAAGCCGGAGACATGGCCAGGGGCATCGTTTTTTTGTTCACCTTTCAAGCCATTTCTCTGTTACGCTTTTTAGCTTTTGGCACACGTGTACTGAGTAAGCCTTGGCATTCTAAGGCATTGCACAATAGAATTCAGGGCCCCTTGAGTTATTGAACTAAACTCCAGGGTAGAAAGGGAGAAAAATCTTCCCTTTCCAAAGAGGAAAAAAATCTCTTTCTAATGCTCAACAGGAGCTAACTGGATTAAACTACTTCTCCATTTGCTTTCTGCCTTCCATCTCCCTCCTCCAAACACATAACCTTGCCCCTTCCTGGCCTCCAACTGTGCTGAAGGAGGCAGGTTCTCTTTACACCCGGGGTGGTTGTAAGCATATAGGTGTGGGAATAGGTTAGTCTCAGAGGAGGCTACCCATTTACTCTTCTCTATTTTGGAGGCTCTGTAAATTAAGCCCGAGTCTCACTGAAGTAAAGTGTACATATTCCTTAATCAGGAGAGGTACATCTATCTAGTTTATAACGGCATAAAAAAGGATAAAATATATCTCTTATTTGCTACTTCTTGGCATTTTGATTAGCTGATTAAAAACAGAATTTTATCTGATTAAATTCTTATTTTAGTTGTTGGATTTTTCTCTTGGTTAGGGATAAAGAGCCATATACTCCTATCTAATCCCAGCTCAGCTACTGATTTTGGTATGACCCTGAGCAGATCACTTAACCTCTCTCCAATTCAATTACTTGTTTTGTAAAACAGAGCTGATAATACATACTAACCTCTCACCTTCCCAGCAGGACTATGAAGATTACATACATAGTGGAGAGTGGAGAGTTAAGGCAATTAGCTAAGTAATTCAGAGCACAAGTACTTTTGCTGGGAATATTCAGATAATTGAGGTAGATGTATTTCTTGGCAGGATTAGACATACAATTGTTGCATTGCTCTATTTCTCCCCAACACTCCTCTGTCCCTCTCCCCTCCCCCCCCTCCACTTTTTACCCTCAACCTGACTCTCCAGTTTAAAGAGAATTTAGAAGATGTGATGTAATATAGAAACTCAAACTTTGGTCTTGCACAGGGCTCTCCATGCAAATCAAGAAGTGATTCTGGAGATCTGTTATAATGCTTTCCTAGGGATCTTGCTATAGGACTGCCTAATACTGTATATTGTCTCTCCTGCCTTCCTTCCTCTCTCCTTCCTTCCCTCTCTTCTTCCCTCCCTTCTTTCCTCTCTTCCTTCCTCTTCTTCCACTCTACATTCCTCCCTTCCTTCCTTCTTCCCTTTCTTTCTTCCTCCTTTCCTCCCTTCTTCCCTCTCTTCCTCTCTTCCTCCCTCCCTACTTCCCTTTCTTCCCTTTCTCCCTTCCAACTTCCATCCCTTCCTTTCTTTCTCCCTCCCCTTTTCCTTCCTCCCTTCTTTCTTCCTTCCTTCCTCCTTCCTTTCTTTCCTTCCTCCATCCTTCCTGTCTTTCCCCTCTCTCTTCATTCCTTTCCCCTACTTTTATCCCTTCTCTTTTCCCCTCTGTCCTCCCTCTCTTTTCCTTTCTCTCCATTCTCTCTTCCCTCCCTCCTTTTCTTCCTTTCATATTCTTCCATTTCTTCCTTCTTCCCTCACTCCCCTCCTCCCCTCCATCATAAATACACAAACTTATTCACCCAACAGATGGAAGTCCTCCTCCTTCTCACTCCCCCCTCCCCTGGGCATCTCAATCCCTGAGTAAGGAAAAGGGATTGACATTCTTTTGCTACTTCAGCAACTTGACTCTCCCTTGAAAGTATTCCAAGATAGACTAAAATTCTATATTGTGTTCTAGCAAAGTTCCAGCATAGTCAAGTAAGATAGGAAAATCCTTTCTCAAATTATGGAATGACAAGCCTGTCAATCACATGCCAACCAGAATTTACTAAAGATATAAAATGTTTTTTTCCCCACTCAAACAGCTACACTGCGTATCTTCCTTATAAAGCACTTATTTTATGCTGCACTTTTGTGGTAGAAATCTATCTGCATTCATTCATTTCATGCATGCATTCATTTAACAAGCAAGTGCCTACCATGTACAAGACAATGTAGATACAAAACCAAAATAGTTCCAGTCTTCAAGGTGTGTGTGGGTGTGCGTGTGTAAAATGAAAGAAGGAAAGGCAATAAGCAATAATTCTATAAGGACTACTATGGGCTGGACACTGTGTTAAGTACTTTTAACAAAAATTTTATTTGAAACTCACAACAACCCTTAGAGAAAAGTGTTGTTATTCCCACTTTACTCTTGAGGAAACTGAAGCAAGAAGTTTTGTGACTTGCTTAGGGTCAGCTGGTAAGTATCTAAAGCTGGATTTGAGTTCTGGTATTCTTGAGTGTAGTCTCCCCTCCCTCATCCATTATACCAACAGCTGACTCTGGTGGGAGGTGTACTCACGGGTAAATAAATACTATATATGGTTATTTTAATATATTGTCTGTCTCTGTATTTCTATGAATGAAAAGAAACTGTACCAATGTAAATAAGCACCTATTTTACAATTTAGCTTTATAGAGTTGCCTGGAAGCACTGAAAGGTTGTGACTTTTCATGGGTCAATTGGTCAGTCAACAAGCATTAAGTACATACTACATGCTAGGCACTTATGTACTAAGTTCTAGGTACAGGTAAGGTTAACAACAATTCTTTACTGTAGATTACAGCCAAGTGTTGTCACATAGTTTGTAACAGAAGCAAAATTTAAACCTGGTCTTCCTGCCATGAAAGCCTCTAGCCACTAAGCCAAATGCACGCCTATCTCCATTATTGCGTTAGTTAAAAGAGTATTCATGGGTCATACCAGATATGGAAAAATGCTTTATGATCAGTAAGCTGTCTTTGAAACTGGACATTAAATTAAACTGGAACATAATGTGAACATATATTTTTTAAGGCAAACAAACTTTCCTGAAATTGTCTTAATTGACTCTCTATTCTGACCAAATTATCTAAATATTATTCATTGTTTTAACATATTTTGTGTTGGAGGGAGAACATCCTACTTTAGTTTTAAAGTTTCTTTAGAACATAAGAAAATAGAAAATTCTATGCTTCATTCTAACAATGATAATGTATTAAGACTACTTTTTTATCTTTGGCATCAAGAAACAGCTCATGTCCTCCATAGTAGATATGCCAGTTATTCAGTAAGTATTTATTGATACTACTATGTACCAAGCACTATGATAAGCCCTGAAAATACAAAGAAAGGCAGAAGTCCCTGTGCTCGTGGGCCTCACAATCTAATGGAAAAAATGACATGCAAACAACTATATAAAATGATATATGCAAGACAAATTGGAAAACAGAAGGAAGGTATTAAGAGGATTTGTAAAATATATAAAATGAGATTTTAGCGGAGACTTGAAGAGAAAGCAGAAAAGAAGATGGAGAGAATTCCAGACTTAGGAGACAGATAGAAAAAAGGTGTCTAAGTTGGGATAAGAAGTGTCTTTTTTGAAGAATATAGCAAGAACACCAATGTCTTTAGATCATAGAATATGTGGGATTGAGTAGATAAGATATTAGGTAAGAGACAATATTAAAAGTAGGAGATAGACAGGTTATGGAAGGCTTTAAAAAATCTAAATAGAGCATTTTATATTTGATTATAGAGGTGGTAAAAAGCCACAGGAGTTTACTGAATTTGGGGTTGATGTGATCAGATCTGAGCTTTAGGAAGATTAATTTGACTGCTGATGGATGGAGCAAGGAAAGACCTGTGTCAGGGAGAGAGTAAGCATGCTACTGTAATAGCTTAGGTGTGAGGAAATGGAAGTCCTACATGCAAGGTGAAAGGGTAGGAGGTGAAGGATGGTGTATAGACCAGAAGTTAAGAAGATGAAATCAACAGAATTTAAAATACCATGTAAATGTTAATTGTTATTATTATTTATTCCAACTCTATCCTTCTTGCTTTTGTGATTTATTAGAACTTAAGGCTTGACCATAAACCTTCTCAGCTTTCATCTTTTCATATTGAAATCTCAACTTGTAAATTTTTATGGCATGTTTTGGTGAGATGGGTTTTAGGCATGGATGGATCAGATATGAGATGGGGTGTGAAAGGTCAGAAGTCAAGGGCAAGAGGTTTTATAGATTTAGAGGTAGAAGGAATCTTTATAGCTGTCTGGTTTGGCCCCCTTTACAAATGAATTAACTGAAACCTGGAGATGTTGTTAATTGTCCATCTTCACACAGAGAAAAGTGTGACAGAATTGGGATTTAGAACAGAAATAGGAGAGTAAAGGAAAAATTTAGGAGATTATAGCACTTTTTCACCTAACATACTGTGTCCCTTTTTAATGTTTAACAGTCCCCATGAAATCATGGTTCCCTAGTTTTAGAATTCTAGAGGATCACTTGGCTTTCTATATCATAAAGAATATTGAGATTCTCTATGATAAGAGATTTTTCTTCAAAGCTTTTTAGCATTATTTTCTATGTTTTTCCTTTCCATGTGTAGCAATGAAGAATAAAGATATCTTTCCTTAAGGCTAATTCTATTCTTGGTGCCCTTCATCTCACTTGTTCTCTGTCTTCTCTAAAGTCTTCCTCTAAAAGTTATTTTTTTTTCTTAGGTCATTTTCAGTCATTCCATCTCCATTAGTTCTCTTCTAGTTATGTACAGAAATGGTTAGGTCTATCCAGTCCTTAAAAAAAAAGTCTGCCCTTGACTCTTTTTTACCCTATTTAGTCATCATTCCATCTTTTTCTCCCTTTTATTACCAAACTTCTGATAAAAAGCTGTCTCTACAATCAATATGTCCATTCTTACATCATTCTACCTCTTGCAATCTGGCTTTATTCTCCATCCTTCTATTCAAATATTGTCTCAGATGTCATCAGTTGTCAAAATCTAGTGTCTCCTTTTCATTTCTCATTCTCTGACCTTTTAAAAAGCATTATTTGATAATCTAGATTACTTTGTTTCTTTGTATCCTCACTCTCAACCCTCTCCATTCTACCACTTAATTTAATTACTCCTTGTTTCCTAACATTTAAGGTGCTTGCTTGTTCACAGCATTACATAATTTAGTGCCAGAAGAGAACATGGCTATTATCTAGTTAAAGGCACAACCCAAAAAGAATCTCACTAATATAATTGGCAAGTGGTTCACCTTCTACCTAAAGATCCCCAATGAGGGGTAACCTAATTCTCTTCATAGCAGCTGTTTAAAAAAAAAAAAAAAAACTAGTATGAATAGGAAATGTTTTTTTTCCCCCGGATATAAGACATTTATCATGGAAATTTTTGCCTTTTTCTCCTAGATTTGCCCTTGGGTCAACCTCTCTTCCTCCCTCCCTCCCTCACCCCATTCACTAATTCCTCTCCTGTATTATAGCCCTTTAAATGCCTGAGTTCAGGTATCATATGTTCTCCTTAAATCTCCTTTACCCTCAGCTAAACACACTTGAGTTTCCTTATCCAATACCCATGTGGTATGGACTAGAATGCCTTTGGTATTCTATTTGTCATTCTCTGGGCATTCACCAACTTAGCAATGTACTTCTTAAAATGTGTTAACTGGAAATGAGCACAATGTTCCATCTGTGGTCTGACCAGGACACTAGGACGGGATAGTTGGGACTACTGCCTACCCTCTCCTTCCTTTTCTTAATAAAGGTCTTTATTACTTTAGCTTTTTGGCTGCTATATCACCCTGTTGATTCATAAAACCCTAAATTTTTTTCCGACAAATAGCTTAATGCCGTACTTCCCCCATCTTGTACTGGAAAAGTTGATTTTTTTTTGTTGTTGTTGGGTTTTTTTTTTTTTTTTTAGCCCATGTGAAACTCTACATTTAACCCTATTAAATTTTATCTCATATTCAATTTAAGTCAATGTTCTAGACTGCCAAATCTTTTTGGACTCTTACTGCTTTACACTATCTTAATTACTGCTTTGTGTTATCAGTAAATCTGATAATCATATGATCCAAATCATTGATAACAAGGTTCATTTTTGAAAGTGCCTTCTGGAGTACTTCATAGGAAATATCTTTCCAAAGTGATAGGGAACCATGTCTCCGAGTAATCAATCCTTCTAATTGTACTACATTACCTAGCTCAGTGATATCAAATTCAAATAGAAATGAGGGCCACTAATCTACAAATAAGGGTTCCTGAGGACTGCATATTAACTTAGTTTTAAATTTTAATATTATCTATAATTAATGTATTTTTATTTTGTCTATTATTTCCTATTTACATATTAATTTGATTTAGACTGTACTTAGTAATTGTGGATTGCATTCCACCTGTGGGCTGTGTGTTTGACACCTCTGGCCTAGCCATAATCCTTTTTTCCTCCACAATAATAGCATGTAAGTCTTTATAAAGCACTTTGATAAAATCTAGTTAAGCATATCTAAAGCATTCTCTTTATCAGCTTAACTGTCCTAAGGGGGAAAAAAAGAAAAGAAAAGAAAAGAAAAAGAAAAGAAAAAAAAAAGCTAGTCTGGCTTGTTTTTGCCAAAGCCATGTTGATTATTTGTGACCAACAATTCAACCTAATTCAAAAAGCATTTACTACACATAAAGCACTGTTCAGGGGGATACCAAGGCAAGAATGCAATACCCTAAAAAAAAGCCTACAGCCTTTTGCAACAAAGGGGCAAACATGCACATAGAAAATAATAAAGACTGGATAAACACTTGGCTGGGTATGCTGTACTGGATGGAAATTATTTTTGTGAATAGTTTGCATTAGATGGTTGATGAGGCACCTTTTAATTCTCAAATTCTGTCTCTGATTCTGTCATTTCCTACAGAAACTAGAGGGAATCAGAACAAGTTTCCTGTTGGAAGTGTCACTTAACCTGAGCTTTGAAGGAAGTTGAGCATTCTGAGAGGTTTAAATGGTTTTCTAGTCATGGGCTGTCAGCTTGTGCAGAGATGGGACATCAAAGATGGAACACCAGGCCAGATGGCACAGACAGAGTATGTGAAGAACTTGAGAAGGTAGGTTGAAGCCAGTCTGTGAAAGTCATTAAATGCCAAATAGAAGAGTTTATCTCTTGTTTGAGGAAAAAGATAGAACTACTAGAAGTTCCTGAGCAGGGGAGTGATATCATAATCTGTGCTTTAAGAATGACAATTGTGTCCATGTTTAGAGAATGAGACAGCAGAAGAATGGGAGGCAGAGAGACCATGTTAATGATCATTGCAATAAGTCTTAGAAAGAAGTGATGAGGTTTGAACTGGGGTAGTGGTTGTGTGAGCAGAGAAAGGGGAATCAAGACAAGGTATATTGTGTGAATAGAATTAACAAGACTATAGATGTAAAAGATGAAGTAAAGGACAGAGTCAAAAATGACTTTGAAGTTATGATATTGGGAAACTGTAAGGATGACAATAACTTCAATAGAAATAATGACATAAAAAGAATGAAGAGTTGGGGAGGGGAGGCTGGGAATATTCTAATAGAGAGTTGGGGTTATAAAATGCATTCGTGATATCCAGTTAGAACTGCTCAATAGGCAGTTGGTAATGCCAGACAGGAATTCTGATGAAAGATGAAGGTTGGAAAAATAAATCTGGGAACAAGCTACATAGAGATAATGACTAAAAAGAAATTTTTCTAGATGTTCACTAACTGTCTCAGGGATGATATATCCTTTATTTTGCCAGGAAGCAATATGAGTATTAAAAATGATAGCCCTTTTAGTTCCAATGGTCTTGTGATGGAGAAAGCCATTTCTATCCAGAGAGAGGCCTGTGGGCACTGAGTGTGGATCTCAGTATAGTATTTTCACTTTCGTTGTTGTGTTTTGCTTGTATTTTGTTTTCTTTTTCATTTTTTTTCCTTTTTGATCTAATTTTTCTTGTGCAGTATGATAATTTTGGAAATATGCATAGAAGAATCGCATATGTTTAACATATATTGGATTACTTGCTGGTTAGGGGAAGGGTGTGAAAGGAAGGAGAAAAAATTTTGGAACACGAGGTTTTGCAAAAGTAAATGTTGAAAACTGTCTATGCATATGTTTTGAAAATAAAAAAAACTTTAAAATAATTGAATAAATACATTATAATTTTTTTAACATGGCCTTTTTTAGGGAGAAGATATTGCCATTTTAATAATATTTTTTTGTTTGTTTAGAACAGGCCCAGGATTTCATTTATTTAGGGAGGGAATTCTCTATCAAGATAGGGAAACCTATTTTGCAACTTAAAGTTTTAGAGATTTTCTTGGGGTTTTTAAAAAGTCTTAACTTGCCCAAGGCCAAAGATAGCATATGCCACTTTCAGGATTTGGACCCAAGTCTTTCTAATTCTATTGCTTGTTCTCTATTACACCATGTAGGTTCTCATATAGTAATGTTATAATATAATGATAATTTATAAAATGATGAGGTAGCAGTAAGAAAAAAGTCTCCATAACTCTATGTTTCTGGTTTCACAGCCCTGAGAATAGAATTCATCAGGGAAAGCAAGAAGGGCACTATCTATGTTCTCCAAAGCTTATTTATCTACCCCATTTTCCTTCAACCCCAATAGTTTCTTATCAGTATTCATGCTCCTCCAGGTACTAGCTTTGGTCCTATTCTTTGCACTCTTTATACTATTTTCTTTAGCAATTTTATTTATTTCCATGGATTTAACTATTGCCTTTGCTCTGCAAATAGTTCACAGTTTTCATCCTTAGTCCTGATCTCTCTTTTGAGTTCCAAGTACTCATTTCCAATTTCCCACAAGACATTTCTACTTGGATATCCTCCCTGACGTCTCAAATTTAACATGTTTAAAATTTATTTCATCAATTTAATCAAGACTGTTAAGTTCCATGAGAGTGTGAACGATCTTATCTGAAATCCCACCCCTCTACAATGCTAATTGCTATGTTCTAAGCATAATTGCTTAAAAAGAAATCAGTGAAACTCAAATAAGCAAAGATCCACTTTAGGGTCATACTGGATGGATAACATATAGAATCATATAATTTTGGAGTCAGAAAGGAAAATGAGTTATAGAAGAATTAACTGAGTTCCTTGAGGTGTCAGAGCTAAATTAATAATAGAGCTAGTACTAGAACTCAAATCTCCTCACTTCTAGGACAGAGTTTTTTCCTATTATTCTTGGCTGTAACTGCTTCACTGTATATCTATCCTCTTTCACCTATTACATGTGTCTAGTCTTTCAGAAAATTGTTGAAAATGAGTTCTTTATAATAAAGATCCTTTTCCCTGTTAAACCTGGTTTGAAAAAGATTCTTAAATGCTAATGGGCCAAGATAAAAGCAGGTAAGAAAGCCAAAGACATTGTAGCAAAAAAGAAGTACAAGGTTCTAAAGTTTTTCTCCTTGTGTCCATTCCCCCCAGGATATCAGTAGTTAGAAATCAAAGATATGTAGCTACTAAATCAGACCACAATTTGACTACTTTTACTTATTTTGGTCATTTTCATGAATTAGTTGGTTCACCACAGCCTCATCAAATATGAAGACATCTAGAATGATCAGTGGTCTAGTCTGGTAATTTTGTTCAGAAAAGCCCAGCTCCAGTTGTCATATTAACTAAGCAGAAAAATAGGAAACCATGCCAGAAAGTAAAGGGTATACATAGTGTAGTTGAAAGAATAAGATATAAAAGCAATAAGCAGCTTTATCCATATCTAGAAAAGACAAACTAGTGTACGGTGATAATGAATGCATCTTGCAAAATAGCTCCTTAGTCTTTGAAGCAAACAACAACAAATACCAGGCAAGTGGAAAAGAATTCTTAATTTACTACCTCCAAACCTCATCAGGGAAAGACAAGCTGGTAAAAATCTGCTGTGAGCTAGGAACATTTGGTGCTTGGTTTTCCAAGCTATTTATAACTATTCCCAGATTAGCACAATCTGGCATACATCCTGAAGCTACATTGGATTGTAAATTCCTAGAAGGCAAGGACCATGCCTAATCTATAGTCTATAAATCCCACACAACCCAGTAGAGAGTATGATGAACACAGTGGGCATACAATAAATGTGAGCTGATGATATGATGGACGTGAGCCAAATTATATTTTATTTTAAATTAGTCTCAGCCTACAAGCCTCAGGAATCCTAATTTAGCTTTTATGTGGTATTTGAAAGAAAAAAAATCCAGGAATTTTCAATTGACAATAATAAAGAAGATATTATTAGAAATGTTTATGGTCTTACGACTTTGAACAATAAATAGCCACAACTGCCATTAGAACTCCAGCCTTTCTCCTTGAAATATACTAATTATATAGCTAATTAATTGTCTGTCCTAATTTTTTTGAGTGAGATGAACATCTGCATATTATTATGGTCAATGTTTGTTTCATTGTTGGGGGGAGGTGGTGGTAAAGGGAGCCATATTGTAAACTTGCTAATGGTTTGAGTCACTTCCATCCTAAGACTCTGCATTTTCTTCTTCCCCTTACATGTGATAAACACACAGGACTTTATCTGTGGGGGCATCTATTACGTCTGGAAAGCTTCCACACATCTAAAAATAAGTTCAAGAACATAATTGGTGGTATTTCAAAGAGAAGAACAAAAGTTTCTCCTCCTAAGAAGATAAAAGAATAAAAGGGCATATGATTATCTTTATGCATGAGTGAGAAGAGAGTACTCCCAGGAATAGAGAGGATGGGGGGAAAATTAAATCAGTTTCAGACTGTACAATCCTTTTTCCTAAGGGGGCAGGGCTGACCTGTTCTTATTGCTCAGGAAAAGTGGCAGAGGGGAGATTGTCTTGAATGTGGCAGACTCAGTGGACTGTCAGTCACCACTGTAATTATCAAAGGGAAGTAAACAGGATATGGCAGCAAAAAGAAAGTATGCAGTTTTAATAAAGGGATGGGATGACAGAGGCTAACCACCTTCTGGCATTGCATGGCCCCTGCATATGCGTGAGATAATTCATTTTAATCACTATGCCTGAGGCAGTGGGAATGTAACTGATACCAAAGCCATGAACCTCAGAAAACATGAAAACATAATGTACTTTTAGGAATCACTCCTGGAGAAAAAGAAAGCAATCTCCTAGTTTGTACCAACTTTCACTTCAAGTCAGGGTGCTATGGAGCCCTTAAGACTAAATTTTAGTGTGAAGTCACTGAGACAAAGAATACGCAAAAGGATTGTTGTGAATATAGATTTGTATATGAAAAAATTGATTGTTTCCTAGAGGAACACATCTCTTATTGTGAAAGAAACTATCCAATTTCTTTCTTTTTCTTTTCTTTTCTTTTTTTCTTTTTTTTTTTTTTTTTTTGGCTGAGGCATTTGGGGTTAAATGACTTGCCTAGGGTCAGGCAACCAGAACATGTTAAGTGTCTGAGATGAGATTTGAACTCAGGTCCTTCTGACTTCAGGGCTGGTGCTCTACTATTCTAATTTTTAATGTTTTTATTCTTTTCCAGTATGCTTGACAGAGAAGTTTGGGAGTGTTATTTCACTAGGTAGTAGTAGATAGTGAATTCTTGACTTCCAAGTTTCAAGTATAAATTCCCTAGAGAAAAAACCCTAGTGCCTAGGAAGATAGCTAACTCATTTCAATTTTATATGGAACAAAATTTGGTCTTTAGGAACAATGAAGGCCCCGTGACTCTCAATTATGTAGGAAATGACTATTTGGTTTGTAGATTATGTAGGTCCAAGATTTCTCTACCCTTTCCTGTTCTTACTAAACTGCTGGGTAGTGCTGTATTAGCAAGTTCTCAAGAAGTAATACCAGAGAAGTAAAGGATCAAACTCAAATATGTTAATTTTTAAAAAGCATTTCTTTTTAAAATATATTTTTATTTATTTTGTTAAATATTTCCCAATTACATGTCAGAAAATTTAACATTTTTTTTTTTTAATTTGAGTTTCTACATAACTGTCAAATGAACATTTCCAAATGGGTATCTCCTAGGTATCTCAAACTGAACATATCCAAAATGGAAATCATTTTTGGTCCAAAATATACTTCTCTTTGTAAATTTTCTATTTTTGTTAAAGGTATCATCATTTTTTCACAGATCTGGGTTCAACACCTCAGACAAATCCTCAATTCTTCACTTTCTTTCACTCCCTATATATAATATCAGCAGTTCTATTTCCATGTCTATTTTGTCATCTACTTCTCACCACTCAAACAATCACTCTAGTTTAGGTCTTCATCATCTCTCATCTGGACAATTGCACTTGTCTATTACTTGGTCTTCCTGCCTCTGCCTCTCCTTTCTGCAGTTCATCTACTCCACAGCTCCACATACCACACTGTTTTCTGTGTCCCTGCCTGGAATGCTTTCTTAATTCTGCTTCTGAGTGGCTGGCTCCACTGAAGCTTATCTCAGTGTCTCCTCCTACATGAGGCTTTTGCTCATCCTCTAGATTGTTAGTGACTTGGGGGGTGGGGATGGAGGGCTCCTTCTTCACCAATATTTTGTGTTTCCTTATTTGTGTACATGTTGTTTCCTCCTTCATCCCATGATCCCCAAAGGATGACGCTCCTAAAGGGCAAGTGCTGTTTAATGTTTGTTATTGTATCCTCAGTGCCTAGTATTGTACTTAGTAGGTGCTTAATAAGTGAATGTATGTAGTGATTCACTTTTGTTCCTATACCTGATTAAAGTTATACTGGGTAAGTTGAAATTAATGGCTAAAATGAACTTTCATATTTTCTTTCTTGTTATTTTGGATAATTAAGAATTAGCCTTGTTGGCCACCAAGTAAGAAGAGAAGGATTTATTTTTGTTTGCTTATATTTGAATTCAAGAAGATGAGTCTTCCTGATTTCAAGCCTAGTGCTCTATCCACTGTGCCACTTAACTGTTGTTTATACAAAGCAAATAATTTAAAAAAAGTTTGTTGAATTGAATGTCAGTAACTATCATTCTTGTCCTTCATTCTGGAAAAGGACCATAACATCAGGGAGGTGATGCTATAATATGCAAGTGAACTGGATTTAAGTGAGGAAGGGCTGTGCAAAGTCGCCTGCCTCACTTTCCTCTTCAGAGACATCTGGGTCCAGTGACCCTATACCTACAGATCAGGAGGATTGGAGATAGCTCTACATACAGTGGGAGACAGTCCTTTTAACCTAATAAGCTAAAGCTAAGGTCTTTAATAGGTCTCAATTTGACTGAAGCAGTCCCCATACCCATAGGACTAGATAGCCATTGAGACAAAAGATGCCTTCTTTCACCTCGTCAAATACACACACACACACGCACACATATAAAGATCCTTAATGTTTCTGGCCAAAACATAAATGATTTCTATTTGCATTCACTCTGAGTCAATCAGGACCCAACAATGACCAAGTGGGGCTCCGTGGGGACCTCTTGATGACCAATCAATGAGAATCAAAGTGATTTGGGTTTAAGTCGTCATGGTCTTTAAGAAAGACATCTAGCCAGTCAAGTCCAAATTATCTTGGGAGGGTTCAACCATCACCAATATATTCTAATTAGAATGAGAAAGATTAGCTATCAGAGAAAGAGCCTCATAAAGAAATAGTTATATTAAAATTACATATTGGCCAATAATAGCCATGGAGGTCCAAGGGGATAGAGGAACATATTTAATTTATTTGAAATTGAGAGTATGGAGGAGTTAAAGAGCAGTAAGACCAAGGATTCTTCTATCCCAGGACAGGTTGAGAAAGATCCAGTGCTTCTGTCCTTTAGTAAGAATGATACTAGTAAAACCTAGGCAGCTCATGACTCTACTTAAGGAGAAACAGAAGTAGGAAAGAGAGGAAGTTTAAGGAATAGCAAGTAGTCTAGTTTGGCTGGAGCATAAAGGGGAATAGTGGAAGATAAGGCTAGAAAAGTAGTTGGAAGACCTAGAATGCCAGACTGAGTAATTTATATTTTATTATATAGGCAACAAAGAGCCACTCAAAGCTTTAAGTAGGAGATTTTTGGGATCATTCTCTTAAGTCTAATCTGGAAATAATATGTAGGCTGTATAACAGAGAGGAAAAAAGTTGTGTTAGGATTACTATTACTAATGTCCATTGGAGAGGTAATGAGGCCCTGAATGATGCTATTAGTAACAGTAATGAGGCAAAGAATGAGGCAAAGGGAAAGGACTCAGCAAATCTTTCAGGAGAAATATCGACAAGATTTACTGAACGGTTAGATATGAGATAATGGATAAAGAAAAATTGAGGATTATTCAGTATTTCATATCTGGTTACCCAGTGCCATTAGGAAAAAAAAGAGTCAAAAAAAAAAAAAAAAAAGGAATTGTTCATTTGTGGTAAAAGAGGAGGTTTGTTACATAAAGAAAAAAGGGTTTGATCCTGGGTTTGATTCTTATTTTGGTTGCTGAATATATAAGCTTAAAAAAGGCTCTTTTAGCTCAATCCTATGCTGTGTCTGGGTCATGCTGATTTTTGAGGAAGTTGATGGACACCCTAGTAGAAATATCCAATAAGCAATTAAAAATGTGAACCTGAAATTTGGAAGAAAAATCTAGGAATGAATACTCAAAAAAAAAAAACATTTTTGAGACTCAGTCAGTTTTCTCTTGCATAGGAAACCTCAAAGTTCTAGACACTTGAATTGGAAACATTTAAAAATACATTAACATAGTACATATTAAAGCTCACTATATGATAGTATCTGGAGGCTGTATGTTGTAAGTGCTCAATAAATGTTTCCTTAACAGAATCTTCCCTACTTCTTCTCATCATATTTCCCATTACCTTCTACTCTTAGCTTTCCTTCCATTCCCAATATCAAAGGTGGATACAATCCCAAGGGAAATTCAAACCTATTACATCCAATTTCATTCAATTATTTTAACTCCTTTGTTAACATCACATTGCTAGTTATTTCAAAGATCTTGAACTGAAACTTAACAGTTTACTATTACACTTTCATGATGCACCTGTATGGCACCTTGGGCTGCCAGAAACCAGTAATGCTCATTTATTAGAAAACCCCTACTGATACTATAAAAAGATTATATAACTATCAGAGACCTAACATAGCCTTAGGCTAAGAAAAGAGAGCTTTATACCACCAGGGCCAGTTCCATTCCCCACCTGCCTACACAGATTGTTCTGATTTGTTCCTGCTACAAGTTACCTTTCACAGCTATTGTTTGATCCCTACCTTAAAAACTAAAGCACCAAGAACAAGTGAGTCCTGGAGATTAGCTTTTTTTAAAATTATTTTTATTTATTTTTTTATTTTTTGGCTAACTTTTGCTGTAAATGAAACAGAGGCTCTCATGCTGATGCTGACTTACACTTTTAAAGGTACCCACCAACATGGTGATGGTGAGTGCACCTAGGTGAAGACATTAGCTCAGTCAGGTCCTTGTTTGTTGTTTTTTTTTTTTTCTCCCAGTTCCAGATTTAACTACATCTCACAGCATAGACTCCTCCATCACGTGATAAGTCATTTGGCTCCTTCATCATTTGGTACTCAATCTATACTTGAATAAGAATAAGTTGTATAACACTGTAGACAAGTGTTGATCTGCTCTCCACTTGGGAGAATCCATTACAACCCTTACCAAATTTGGATAGCTCTAATTGTTAGGAAGTTTTTGTTTACATGGAGTTTACATCAGCTTCTTTGCAATAGGACCCATGGCTCCTATTTCTCCTCCTTGGAGCGAAAAAGATTTTTATGTCTTCTCATGACAATCTTTCAAATTCTTTTAGTCAACTATCATTTCCCAACTAAATTTTCTTTTCTAGGACCTAAATCGCACTAGAATACTGAACTTGAAATGAGAAAGACCTAATTATCCTTGATTGAAGATAGTGCCCTAATTCTCATTTTATTTTGGTTCTGTAATCACTTGAAGTACTGATTTAGTTAAGTAAAATGAGAATCCCCTGAAGTAGCTATTACTTCTCATATGGAAGAGTGCTTTGAGGTGAAATTTTCACCCATGTTTTCACACATGGGATAAGGATGGGGGCAGAACTATTAAAAGGATGGACACTAAATACTGTAGGAGAAGATAGCACAGAGAATATTAGGGGGAAGTGGGTAGTAACTTGCTACCTACTTAGAGCTAGATCCGGGAACAGAAATAAAAGTGGTTTCTGATTCTTTGTGTGTCTTATCAATTTCTCTTCTACAGGAAGCTTATAACTTCAACTTTAGAGATATGAGTTTCTACAGCAGTGAATTAAGAGCCTTATTTCTTCACAAGCTATTGGATTATAAGTGATTACTAATTCAGTAGAGATCAATAGTATTTCTTGATGATTTGATGAAAGATGATCTGAAAAAAGATATGGTTCTGTACTTAACTTCCTAAAAGGAAGCACTATAATCATAACATTGTTTAGTGCCTTGATGTAAGAATCTATCACTTCCTGGGGAAACTAAGTGACCTGGAGCAAAGAAGGCTTGGTGTAAGCCTGAGGTGGGGATAGGGACCAGTCAGATGTTTGTAATTAAGTATAAAAAGGCTGTCACTTGTTGAAGAAAGACAATTAGGCTTAAGAGAAGGGTAGTTTCTAACCTGGACTCTAGGAAGAGTAGTCCATGGATAGATTTCAGGGGATCTGGGAACTTGGATGAGAAAAAAAAATTTTATTTTCTTTTTTGATTTTTTTTTTGTAATAGCTTTTTACTTTTCAAAATACATGCAAAGATAGTTTTCGATATTCATCTTTGCAAAACTTTGTGTTCCAAATTTTTCTCCCTCTTCCCTTTCCCTTATCCCTCTCCCCTAACAGTAATTCAAGATAGATTAAACATGTGCAATTCTTCTACACATATTTCCACATTTATCAATTATGCTGCACAAGAAAACAGATCAAAAAAGAAAAAAATAACGAAAAAAAACAAGCAAGCAAACAACAAAAATCTTTTTGTGATCCATTTTCAGTCTCCATAATCCTCTCTCTGGATGCAGATGGTTCTCTCCATTACAGGTCTACCTGAATAGTAAAAGATTTTTGTTCCATTGTGATGAGGTCCTGAATGGTGGGTGCAGTGGGCAGAGAAAAATTGAAGAATTGATAAAAATTATTCCCTGGAGCAGGCAGGAAGAAGGTTCAGATAATGAAGATTAGTTTAGTTTCCAGGTTCCACCCACTGGAGGTAATCCAGTCAGAAATCCAAATTATGTCAAATCTCTGAGACTAAGTTCTCCCTATATGACTATTTATAATAGTCATAATGCCTATGCCATAATGACTGCCCTCCTTTGGGTCAGTCCACCATGGCACTCTGCTTCTGGTGTCTACAGCTAACTCTTTTAGGGTGCTAAGCCCCTTTCAGGATTTAATCTGCTGGCTAAGGACATGACCCAACCTCTTGGGGTGCTCCCTTTCTACTGGATAATTGTTAAGTTCCACTGAGGAATTTTCTTTCATATGCTCTCCCAGACTATTTCATATTTACCATTCCCGGTGTCTGTTATATCTCTTCATTTTGTCTGTAATCTATTCCTCTAAACAAATCTACCTTTTGTCAAAGAGAATGGCTATTGTGAATTCTTCACATGACTGAACCCTAACTTTTGGTTCAGGCCATCATCTGGTGTCAAAGCCCACATCATAGATCGTATCAGGTTGTAAGTTGATTTTGATGATTCCTCTAAGTTCTTTTGCAATTCTGTAAAACTGTGATATTTGAGGGATTGGAAAGATATACAGAAATCTGTGTCTTCCCTCCCCCCTAATCATTCCAGGGCATCCTCCTTGATTCTGATTTCCAGAACTCTATCTAAAATAACTGTTTAGATATAACTTTTCCCAGAGCACACTTATAACCTCTTCAAACTAATTTAGTCTTCTTTTTTTCCCCTCAAGAATTTAAATCTGAATTCAAATCTCAAGTCTCTTCATAACTACTTGTGCAACCTGGAGAAGTCATATATCCACTCTGACTGTCAGTTTCCTCTTTTGTAAAATGAGAAGATCAGACTAGCTGACCTTTAAGGTTCCTTCCAACCTTTAAATTTTGTTGCTATGATCTGTTGAAATGTTGGTCCAGTCTGACCTTGCTTAACTTATGCAATGCAATGAGATCATAGACTTAGAGATGACTCTCCAACAAAAACAACAAACATAATTAGGACGAAATTAAAAGGTTGTGATGACTAACATATGAAGGAAGAAGACAGGAATGAAAAAGCATGCATGATTTGGTGCATCTGTTATGAAAGTTATTCGCTTAAGAAAATTTAACAAGGCCCTTCCATAAGCTGGCTTCCACTAAAAGTCAGAATCAAGTGGGCAGCACAGAAAGCAGGACTAGAAGGGGAGGCTGGGGTTGAGAATGAGAGAAAAACAGGGCTAAGAACAGAGTGTTAGGTGAACGTTTGGATGAATTAAGGACAGTGTCATCAAGATTGCTAAGGAGATACAAAATCAGCTTCTCCATCAGAAAAACAAAACAAAAACACCTGTGTGGACTGGAGTTACTGGAGACCAAGAGAGAATCCTCTACTTCTCATTCGTTCTTGAGATTAGGAAAATAAACCAAGAAATAAAGGCAAAGGAGCAGGAATTGGCAACCTTTCCAAAGTGACCCTCAGCCAAAAGCTCATTTATTCTTTCTGTCTGGAGTAGGAGGTGGTGGCAAGAGAAATGCCACCCGAAGGGGAGGTGAGGGTTTCACTGCTTAGAGTCTTAAAGGCTTTTCTGTCTTCAAGCTCAGCTATTAAAATGCAAATACCCCTGGGAGAGGTCACACCTTTGGGGTAGGGGTGGGGTTAGCATAAATGGGATACAAGATAGGCCCCTGGAGGGGCAAAGGAGAATGCCAAGAAGGAGGAAAGTGGAGGAGGAGATGATTGGAGAGGTTGGAGAGTGCCAGAGACAAGCTTGCTTAATTTTCAGTTCTTTTTTAGGGCGGAGCCCCCATTAAAGCCCTATCCCTAAAGAGGTGTTTGGTTCACCTTAAAATAGCTTCTGAATGTTATCAGGATCTGGAAAAGGAGTTATTTGCCTATTTTCGAGGATTCAAGGATAATTGCAATTTCTTTCTCCTAAGCAGTTCACCTCTGACAATTGAAATAAATAGAAAAGTTAATAAATCTGAACTGTTTCAGGAGTTGGATAGAATAGCCCTGGCTATAGAAGGCCTGGGTAATTCTTAGAAACTATAGCACTAAGTGGAGAAAAATTCTATCCATGGGAACTTTGACTTTTTCTCCTAACCACAGTGCATCTCCTAGTTTAGGTCATCTTGTTTATTTATTTAGTTTATTTTTGCAGTGTTGGGGACAGGAGGAGAGTCCAGACCTGTAATTTCATTGGTACTTCTTCTAAGGCTATCCATTTAACTTTGAGGTTCCCTCATAAACCTCTTTCACCTCTCCCTTCTTCCTGCATCCCACAAAAGCTCAAGTAGGAGTAGTTTATTCTCCACACAAACTCCACCTAAGTCCTGTTAAAGGAAAGGCAGCTTTGCAGTATTTTCAAATTAAGGGACACTGATAATTATTTAGTAGTCTAATTCTTTCTACCTCCCTCCCATTTTATAGATGAAGAACCTGAAATTTAGAGAGGATAAGTGACTTGATTTAAGTCATACAACTATTTAGGAGAACAGAACTAAGAATGGTGCCAGGATCTCTCCCAGAAAGGCAGTAAGAATTATGACCTTTGAGTTAGGAAGACCTGAGAGTCAAGTCCTTATGTAAAAACATACTAGTTGTTTTATCATGGGCAAAGCACTTATCTTCTTTTGCCTTCTGTTTTCTCATCTGTGAAATAGAGATTACAATATCTATACTATTTACCGACTGTAGTAAAGTCCTGCTCTGATGTATCAGTGAAACACAAGGGACCTTGAGTTCTTAAAGGCTATACCAATGAAACCCAAGTTCTGGAAGGTCCTACGAAGCTGGAAAGGGCTTGAATACAGATTCAGCACTATTGTCTCAGAACCAGCCTAGAGAAAATCATCACCAGATTGTCCACAGGGTAATTTATTTTGGGACTATAGCAATCTATAAAGACCATCATTGAATTATTAGGGAGTGATTATGTTCTGCTTTAATGAGAGAAATGTCTATACTGATGAAATTACAGATCTCTGAAACATTATCTATCTGCTTTATAAGATTAATCATTTGTAAACTTGGAAGTGCTGACTTGTGGGAACTATTATAATTTCCATTGTACCATCTTGCCTTCAACTTGGGTCATCATATCAGGCTCTACGGTAAAATCCAACAGAATAATAGTGGTAGATTTTCATTTAAAATAAAAGCAAAAACAAAAACCTAACCCCAAACCTGATACTTTTGCTAAATATGATTAAATAGGCAAGTGGGGTGGGATGGTGGTGGCCTATGGCCCTAAGTAAATGACCAAATAATTCATAATTATTTTTTCCTATACAGTGTTTCACAATATAAAGGGGGCTCTGCTTTGGTTTTGGTTTTGGTTTTTTCCATGAAAGGGGTCAATAGTTTCTTCATCCCTAAGGCTTATCAATGTAGCTAGGCAATGCCTATGGGAACCACTGGGTGTCACTGGCAGGCCTATAGCAAAATGAGGAAAAAAGATTTCCCTTGAGTGAAAAAATAAAAGAAAAGGAAAGAGAATGAGAAGAAAAAGAAGAAAAAATAAGTCTTACAAGTGGAGGTAGGGATGGGAAGGGGAGATCCCATTAACTTTTGTGGCCAATACTTTGGGAAATTAGACTTGTAATAAAAAAATCAGAGCAACCACAGCAGAAAAAGCCATCCCTAATCTTTAAAAACTGTGCATTCTTCAGTATCTAAACTAATCCTATTAGTTAGTGAAAGGTTTAACACCAAATATGGTATGATGTCTAATTTATACTTTTATAGAATATAAAAAAATTAAGTTCATGAAATCAAAGGAGAAAATATCATCTATTAGCATTAAATTACACATAAGCTCTTTTTTCCTATAACAACAGAATTTAGCAGTATTTGGCACATAATTGTTGTTCAGTTGTGTCCAACTCTTCATGACCCCATTCGGGGTTTTCTTGGCAAAGATATTGGAATGGTTTGGCATTTTCTTCTCCAATTCATTTTATAGCTGAGGAAACTGAGGCAAATAGAGTGAAGTAATTTGGTCTGCATTTTTCTAATCAATAGTGATTTAGAGCATTTTTTCATATGACTAAAAATGGTTTAAATTTCTTCATCTGAAAATTACCTATTTATATCCTTTGATCATTTAGCAATTGGAGAATGGCATGTTTTTAAATGGCTATTGATACCTTTGATTTCTTTTCCTTAAAACTGCCTATTCATATCATTTGGCCATTTATCAATTGAGTAAATGATCCATATTCTTATAAATGTGACTCATTATGTATTTGAGAAATTAGGCCTTTATCAGAGAAACCTGCTGAAATGTCCTTCCTCCTTCTCTCCCCCCTTCTAATTTTCTGCTTTTCTTTTAATCTTGACTCCATTGGTTTTGTTTTTGCAAAACTTTTTTAATTTAATGTAATCAAAATTATTCGTTTTACAGCTTGTAATGCTCTCTATCTTGTTTGGTCATAAATTCTTTCATTATCCATGTATCTGAAAGATAAAGTAGTCCCTGTTCCCTTTATTTGTTGATGATGTTGCTGTTTATTTCTAAATGATGTATCCATTTTGATCTTATCTTGGTATATGGTGTGAGATGTTGATCTATATCTAGATTCTGCCAAACTTTCTATCTTTCCCAACAATTTTTGTCAAATAGTGAATTCAAAAACCTCATTTTAGAAAAACTGGACAGACTGAAATAGGGAGGACCTATGTTAGCAACTGGAATTTTTGCTTTTCCTCAGGTGAATTATAATTCTGACCTCCAAACATAAGCATTTATTGCTTCTTCTTCTTCTATGTAGTTACTATAATTGTAGACAAAAAAATAAGCTCTTTTTGAAAAAATGCTTTGAAGATATTTAATGTAAACCTATGGTACTAGTTACACAGAATATTTATTCCTCCAAATTCCAATCTTCCCCTCTCCTGCCATCCCCTCAAACTTTAGAGAAGGAGAAAACAACGCCTCCCCCCCAAACCAAAACAAAATAAAAATCCAATATGCAAAAACTTTTGAAAAAAGATGAATTTTACAAGTTTTTTTTAAATAATTTCTTTGGAAATACAAAATTTACTGTACCTATAAAATAAGCTAAAGGTGGTTACAGATAAAATATCTTCTAGGCTTTCTCCTGCCAAATTAAAGCAATTAGGCTACTTCCTATTTAAAATGGGGAAAAAAGAGGCTTATGTAGTCCACCCTTCATTCCAACAAACTCACATTTGCTGCCTTCTCTTCCTACTTTCTCTGTCCCTTTTAGAACAAATTGTTGAATTCTCTCTTTAGTTTAGGGTCTTATAACAGATAATAATATTCCCTTGAATTCATGCCCTTTTTAAACTGGGAAATTCTCTTTGCTCTAGGTTTTGAGCAGAGATTCCACAATACATGTTTGATCTCTTCACGCTCCATTTTCATTCATCTTTCACACTCTCTTATCAGTGGGAAAATACAAATAATATGGTTCAGTATTAAGATTAAGAACTGACAGTATCCATAAACATTTTCAAAATAAAAACTGATGTATCTGTTACCAAAACTCAGTGTCCATAGTGGGAGTTGGGAGTGGGTGGGGAGGGGTGGTAAAAATTGGGGAGGAGTAGGAAGGTTTCAATTTCCTAACACTTTTCTAATGTAGGAGACATGATTAATTAGAAAACCAACCCATAAACGGATGAGACTAATAATAAAGAATTGGATTCATCTGTTATAATAATTGAAGCATTTCAGGGGTATATACACAAACTTAGAGAGATAAACAAGTACATAGGAGGATGGATGACTAACAAAGGGGGTGGGGAGGAACAACTACTCATCATTTGTAATCTATGAAACTGTCAGTTAATAATTATTTTAAAATGGTCACTCCCTTTTCTGAAGGAGTCACAGAATTATTCAGAAGAACCTTTTGGGAAGGAAGGGCTTTTCTGCAGGCAGCCTAAAATGCAGCTGAGTCCCTGAAATACAAGAGAGAAAGAGAACTCTCAATGGATAGTCATAGAAAAGAAACCTTCCAATGTAAAAAACATGATGGCTAGCATTTCTACTGGATTGTAAAGTCTGAGAGTTTATTTCACTTCATCCTCAAAATGACACTGTAAACTAGGTTCTAAAGGCATGTCACAGATAAGTGAAGTGAGGTTTACTCAGGTAAAATGATTTGCTCATGATCATCTAACTAAATAAAATATATCCATCAAAAAGCAATTTAAAGATATGTGTGTGTGTGTGTGTGTGTGTGTGTGTGTGTGTGTGTTTATATTTCCATCAAAGAACTGCCACATAGGTAGTGAAATGAGTCAGTTAGAATGGAATACAATTAGGTAAGCACAGGTATTGTTGAATAAATGTATGCTTTGCCTTCTATTAAAATAGGGGGTATATTATTTTTGATCACTATAATGTATAATACATTTCTGAGAAGGCAGGAAGCAGCCTCTCTTCTTGTGGACTTCTTCCTCTATTGTGCAGGAACCTTTTGAACTTTCCTAGCTCTCTCTATCTCTCCATGAATGGCAAAATGTTAACTAATTCATAATTTTTAGGACATTTTTCATGATTTTTCTTTATTTTTTGAAAGAATATAGTATGTTAAAACACTTTCACAAGCATCAGGAATTTTCAAGAATGACCATATTGGAGAAGAGAGAAGCTCTTTTTTGAAGTTGGAATGAATATGCCAGAAAGAGCAATGGATACTGGAAAAAAAAAGAGGCTGAGAAGAGCCTTCCTTTGCTTCCCATCATGTGTTACAAAAGATGAAGTGGCCCTCTTCAAATAGTAGGAGTCTGCCAGTTGGCCAAACCAGCAGCATTCCATTACAGAGATTAAAACCAACTTTATGATTGTGGTGCAAATAATAAAAGGTCTGGCAAGGTTTCCTTCCAAAATAAAAGCTCATTTATTTTCTGAGGTGTATAATTTGGTTGTAAATGTTTTCTTTGGGCCAAAATGGCCCAGAATGGGTTTTAACCTGGAACACATCACTACTTTGCTTGAAAAGAATGGAGTCCGTGTGGTCCATCCACATCTATCCACTTGGGACATGGAGGGTTTCAAGTCTAGCTTACTCTTCTTCACAAGCCTTTCTGGCTGGATTTAGTGTGGTCTAGTGGGTAGAGCATAAGTTTAAGAGGCAGGAGGCTATAGGTCTAGACTGAGTTCATTGAACATGAACTTGGGTAACATTAAAATTCTTTGGCTCTAACTTTCTTCTCCATCTGAAAAATGGGTATTTCCATCAACTTGCTCTTCACTCACAATTATGTTGTGAGTCATTCCTTCTCAGGAATAAGGAAGAAGGTGCTACAATTATCTTGATCGCTATATTAGCTTTATCTTTCCAGTACTTTTATATTCATGTTTTATTGATTTTTAGAAAGTCATCCAGCAATGACTAATATTTGTATAAAACCATAGCCAAATTCTGTCTTGGGTTGTGTGGGTGGCTTTCTGTGACTTCAATGGGGGCTGACCACACACATTTGGGGTAGAATTTGGCCCTCAATGTTTAACCAATCTCACCCAGACATAAACAAATCTTTCTACTTCTCTAAGCTCAAGAAAATAATAGCTTGTTCTACAATATCATGTTTGTCAATTGTCCTGCTTTCCTTATTATCTTATCTCCTAAAGTATCCATTTGTACATGTGTTATTGTTATCCAAGACAGCCTCATAGAATATATATATATATATATATATATTACACACATACCACTCACTTTCCAAATATCTGTGAATATAGACTTAGACTAAGCACAATGGTTAATGCTATCAGAAAGAATAAAACAATCTCCCTTAAGGTTTTCAAAAACTGTCACAACAGTGGGCTTGAGAAAAAGATATAGAAAGGGATAGATCAAGGGAGATAGGGAAAGAAGAAGAACTTCCAGTTAATCTAAAGTGTTGGTGAAACCCAAGTGGAAATTAGACTGTTAGCTTCCTAAAGCTCTAAAGCTCTGCTTCCCAGAGAAACTATCAGTTTCATTTATTGTACAATCACCTGCTGGGAGATGACAGGGGAGTGGTCTCTCCAGAACTGAGCTCTTCCAAGGCCTGACCCCAGAGCAGTATGTCAAGCAAAACGTTACATAAAAAAACAGCTCCCTGAGGAGCATGAAGGTCTCATTCTGAGATTAATGGTCAAACAAAGTTGACAAGATTCTATCTTTTCCAATCAATCATAGTCCCATAAAGACCATTCAAGCACTAACTACTTAGTTGGCAATCATCTTTTGGAACAATCACCTGCTTCAGATGAATAACTCAAGAGTTTTATGGCTAAAAATTCAAATGTAACCATGATAAAATAATATAAAAAAGGAAACAAATGAGGATGTATTTAAGAAATAAAGGATCATCAGGATTAATTCACAAATAATTTTGTTACTAGCAACAATGTTGGCTCTGTCTTCAAATAAATTAATAACTGGAATCATTGGGTAAGGTTCCTTGAGAATTTAATTCAGTCATAAAAGTTCACTGATGCAGGGTGAAGTCACCTTCATGTATCCTACCTGTGCTTAGGTATAGCAAGGAAGATGGAATGCAAGATCACTCTATGGGAAACCACAATGCTGATGCATCATGAATAACTCATAGAAGGAATATTAGCTTTAACTCAGAATCAAACCCATAAAAGCAAAGAATTCAGATCAGATCATATTTGAAATGTCATATTGTTTGTGGTTATAAGGTTTTAGTCTGAGTCAATAGTTTGCTGAGATAAAAGTGATTAGAGAATGCAAACTCTTAAAAGAACCTGATTCTGCCTCTATTTAATACTACTGCTCAAACTACCTTTCATAATTATGAAGTTTTTATCCCAATGAGTTTTTTTAAGTCTTCTTATATTTCACAGTTGCAAAAGGGAGGGAGAATACATTGAAAATCATCTGCTACTTTGAAGGCTGTTTTCAACAGTTTGGATTGTAATTTCCAAGAAACAATCATTTCCTTGCATCCAGGCGACCCATCCAGCAAAACACCAAATGCATTGCTTACAAAAGTGTCCAACTTGCAAGTTCATCCTTGAGATGATTGCAAAATGTATAATCCAGGTGGCACAGAAGCTATATGATGATTTCATTGCATAACAAAAAATTAATAATGTAACGAAAATACAATTTAAATCACATTTTCTGAGCTTTTGGAAGGTTCCACACACATACCCTCCCCTCTTAGGTAAATAAATAGGATAATTTATAGGAAGTATAAAAAATCAAATTCCACAAAGTTGCTTCATCTGCTGTTTGTCCTATTCCTTTCTTCCCCCAAGAACAAAGAGAAGTGGATTTGGTAAAATTCAAGGGTTCCCAAATGATTTTCTAGTGTTTTTCAAAGAATAGAACATTTTTATTATATAAGTTAAAATGGTTTGAGATTTATATTAGTAACAGAATGAAAGGCCAGGCTAGTAATTTCATTGATGGGAAAACTCCCAGGTAAAGAGTCTCCTTCCTCTTTAACTATCAGAAAATGTCCCTACTGGCGGACAAAATTTCTTTTTTTTAAAAAATTTTTCTCAATAGTGTTTTATTTTTCCAAATACATGTAAAGATTAAATGTATGTTGTCCTTTTAAACATATTTCATATTTGTCATATTATAAAAGAAAAATCATAGCAGCAAGAAAACTACAAGAAAGAAAGAAACAAAAAGGTGAAAATACTTATGCTTTGAGCTATATTCAGTTTCCATAGTTTTCTCTCTGATGTGAATAGCATTTTCCATCTTAAGTTTATTGGAATTAGCACATAGAGAATTTCAAGACAGTCAAGTGAGCTTTGTTGAGAGTACTGAACTAAGGGTTAGGAGAACTGGGTTCTAGTCTTAAGCTTTATCATTGCTGCCCCATTTAGCTTTGGGGATCTGAAAAGATTAGAAAGTATTCAGACTCAATGCTTGTAGCATTCACAGAAACTATTAGTTTAAAGTCTTCATTTTATAATTAGTTTCATCAGATTTTTTTGGTTCTTTGAAATGTTTTATTTACTTGACACCCTCTACAGAGGGCACTATGAGAGATGCACTGAGAGATTCAAAACAAGAACCTTCCCCTGAGGGAGCTTATAATCTACTAAGGGGGATGAAATGTTCAGCCTTCTTATTCAACTTCAGATATCATGATTTCATTTATATGAGGGGAAGGGGGTATCTTCCACTGAGAGCTCACAATCATTGTACCTTAATGGATAGTCTTCGAGTTGTTATAGCTAACATTCTGTTACTCTTCGGACAAGCTGGTATTCAGCTTATTTAGACGTATCTCCATAGCAGGACCAGTTTTTAAGACCTTTCCAAAACTTCTATTCTGCTGATATTGTCTTTAAAAACTCAGGGTCACCGATATGTCACGGCAATGAAATCGAACTAGGATTGAGGAGGGAATGGGACACAATACACAAATGACCATAAAACAAAACACTATGGGATAGAGACTTCTTTTGTCTAGGAGGTGTGGAGGGTGGATGATCGAGGCTTCTTGGATGAAGTGCTATTTAAACTGGGCACTGAGGGAAGGATAGGCTTTTAAGAGATTGAGAAAAGGTGGAAGGACATTCTAGGGTGAAGGAACAGCATCAAGAAAGGCTCAGAAGTAGGAGAATAAAGAAAGAATGTGTTCCAGGAACAAACAGTCCATTTTGACTGTCATGAAGGAAGTAAAGGGAAAAAGGAAGGAGCCATTTAATAAGTGCCTGTTAAGCATTGTGTTAAGTATTAAACCAAGTGCTTTTCATGCAATGCTCACAACAACCCTGGGCAGCTATTATCTCCATGTTTCAGTCCAGGAAACTGAGGCAGGCAGAGGGTAAGACTTGCTCAAAGTCACACAGCAAGTGTTTGAGGTCCAACATTCTATTGGCTCTATCACCAATCATCCTCTAAAGGTAATATAAGTGAAGAAGCATAACAGGATAAAAAGCCAAGAAGGAAAACAGGGGTTATTTTTCCTTTTTTCCCCTGAGGCAATTGGGGTTAAGTGACTTGCCCAGGGTTACACGGCCAGGAAGTATTAAGTGTCTTAGATCAGATCTGAACTCCTGACTTCAGGGCTGGTGCTCTATCCACTGCACCACTTAGCTGCCCCAAATAGGGGTTATATTGTGAAAATTCTCAAAAGCATGAATTTTATTTGGCAGGCAGCAAGGAGTCTTTGACCATTTTTGAAAAGGGGAGTAAAATGGTCAGAACTAGATCGGCTTTCTGTCTACTGTACCATACTCCTCTAGATATGATTATAATTATTAATTTTAATCTTAACAATTGTTATTATTGTGTAATTGCAATAATTCAGGGTATCAAAATAAATGCCATAATAAAGAAAATCCTTACAGGAGTGGTGGTAGTAAGGCATTTAATGACATAGGGTCAAGAAATGAGATTTTAAATATAAAAATTCAAATATCCCTAGTCAGAGCTATGATTTTTCACTCCAGGTTTCAAAGCACAGTCTCTTTTTTTTTTTTTAGGAACTTTTTATAAAAAGAAATTCACTTCCACCACCACTATCATCTCCTTTTCTTTCACTGTTTCCTAAGGCTGATTAAAGAAGCATGACTTGATTTTCAATTTCAAACGTCTGGGATGGGGGGGAGGTGGGGGGAAGCATTCCAATAGATTACAGACAGGAAATGAACACCATACACTCACCCAATGAGGCAGATGCTTTTGAATGTGACACTTAGGTAAAAGAAAACTATCATTTTTATGTTTCTTTCTCTATTGCTATTTTCATTTTTATCCTTTGTTGTTATTTCTTTTGGAAATGTATTCTTGGGATTACAATTCATTCTTCAAGTACATTGGCATCACTGGACATTTGGAATTACCTGGATGAAGACTAAATTTTAAATATACTTAAAAAAAAGAAAATAAGACAATACATTTGCCCCCAAGCTATGGAATCATAGCAACATGTTTGTCAGAAGTATAAACTACCATTTTATCTTTTAAATATATTTCCACGAATACAGTTTGTTTAATCCTTTCTTTAGTTCTTATCTCTAAAGAAATCAATATGCCAAAATTATTTTACCAACCAAAATTCCCCCTCCAGCCCCCCCTCCCACAAAACAAACAGCTTATAAAATATGAAGACCAGTTTTTCTTTCTTTTTTTAACAATAGCTGAAATGAATTTTCATTTTTGGCCATGACAAATTGGTATTATTCAGTACCTATTGAGTTTTGGTTGTTCTTGACACTTTTATAATATCTATTTCTATCATAGTACATATGCTTTCCTCCCCATGTTGTTAGCAGTACCATCCAAAGGTCAACTATTTGGATTTAAACCTGTTAGATTTCTTTTTAAAAGAGTTTAAGAATTTTAAAGATTTAAAGAATTTTATAAACAATTTGCTTTGCCTTATTATTGACTATACTATTCCTTTTAAGTGAAGGATAGAAAGATTACAAGCAAATTTCTAAGTTTTTTTTAAAATATGAGTTACCTTGCTAATTGGATTGGACAAAAGTGACTTCTAAACTATAGGTGAGATATTAATTTATGGAGCGTTCTATTTGTGGGAATGGATAGCAATATATTGGCCATACTAATGCTGACATAATTCTTTGGTTTTGTCCAAAGCCCCACAAAAGTTAATAAATCCCCTCTTGTTGTCTGGATAGTTTAAGAATAATGCCATGGGCTTCTTTCTTTGATGGACATAATTAACTCTAAGCTTAAATGTAAACTCCATATATTTTCACTGGCTTTTGCTTATAATTGTCATTTCTTCTCTCATTACCACTCTCTCCTGGCTCCCCATCTTGTTCCTCAAGTCTTCCCTAAAATCCCATCTTCTGCAAAAAGCTTTTCCCAGTCACCCTTAAAGCTACTGTCTTCCATCTGTGATTATCTTTAGTTTATCCGTATATGTAATTTTTGAGCACTGAATGAATCAACTGTATGTTGATTCTGCCATGAGACTGTGAGCTTCTTGAGGCTATGGCAACTTTTTGCCTTTTCTATGTATTCCCAGCACTTAGCACAGTGCTTGGTACATAATTGAAAAATAAATGCTTCCTGACTTGCATTGGTTTGTTAAACTGGACTATAAACCACGGTTCCTCTTTTGGAAGAAGTTTGCACTAGGGAAGTGATGAGAGAAGAAGTAGTAAAAGAAGTATCCTAAGGCAAGAACTGATAAAAAAAATAGGATCAATGAGACTAAAAGTCACATGAAATTTTCAATGCCTTTAACAATCCAGTAATTAAAAAAATAAGTACAATAAATACAGCCCAACATCAACTAGATAAATCCTAACAAGTCTCCATGACCAAAAAAATAACTATATAAAAATTTCAGCAAATGTAGCTTTTGACCTCAATTATCTGAATTATTCGTGTAGGCGGACCCAGCCAGACCATGGCCGAATTGGCACCAGTAGATTTAGCCAAAGGGCTAAATTTCATACATAAAAATAAGATGAATGGAATGTCAATTTGGATGCACCCAAATAAAAATGTATAACCTCCAAGGAATTTAGTCTTCTGGTTAAGGCAAAGTGGTGAAGAAAGATCACTGTACTGGGAATCAGGAAATTTACATAGTCCTAATCAACTAACCATGGGATTTAGGGCAAGTTGCTTTATTACTCTGGGCCTCAGTTTCCTCATTCATAAAGTGTGGCAGGCATTGGACTAGATTAGCTTTTTAGCTACTTTCCGATAACAAAATCATTCCATTCTATAGTTTGATGAAGTGCAGATTTCATCACCCTGGTTTAAATGGGTTCTAACATCTGCTACATTAATTATATGTGCTATATATTCCAAGGATTTTCTGAATCTATTAGTGCTATATTTATTTAATATTAAATAAGGACTTAAAAAGCTAACACGTTTATATAGTTTTTTGTAGTAACAATCCTGTGAGGAATGTAACATTTTTATTTTATAGATGAAGAAACTGAGGGAATCAAGATTGAGTTGGCCAGTATCCGAAAACTAGTAAATGTTCCTGGGTCAGAAAACTATCATACTAATTTCCTTCTGTCCAAACTATTTCAGAGGCAACTAGGTGGTGCAGTGGATAGAATGCTGAGCCTGCAGTCAGAAAACCTCATCTTTCTGAGTTTATATCTGGCCTCAGACACCTACTAACTGTGACTCTGGGCAAGTCACTTTACCCTCTTTACCTCAGCTGTAAAATGAGCTGAAGAAAGAAATGGCAAACCACTCTATTATTTGTATCAAGAAAATTCCAAATGGGATCACAAAGTTAGACATGACTGGAAAAAAAAAGGCAAATTATTTCATGCTCATTAGCACTTGGGAAATACTTTGTAAAAGTCAACATGTGTGTGTAGGTGTGTGTGTGTGTAGAACCAGAGTGGTGAAGATAGTTTGAAATTCTAGGCTCTCTAAACTGCTTCCCCAGCTGTTGGAGCAGAGAAGAGAATGCCTCTTGACATGTTCTCTGAGACTGAATGGGGTCATGTCTGAATGACCTCGGGGTCTTCCAAACTCACCCCGTCATACTACATGGTATGGTTTTAGTAGGCAGAGTCCTATATCAGCAGGAGAACAGGGTCAGGGGGGAAGTAGACAAACACAGCTGTGTGCAGATGTTTCAGCAGCCTTGATAAGGACCCAAGCCATGAGTCTTTGTAATGAACATTAATTGACACTGTGCCCAAGGATTCCCCTCATGGAAAAACTAGGCTACATAAATGATGAGTTGGGGGTGGGGAGGAAGCAGAAGAGTATCATCTAAGGCAAAAGCTGGCTAGCTGGTTTTGAAAAGAGAAATGAGACTGAAAATTTCATGACATTTCCAACTTTTTAACAGTCCAATCATAGCCATTCAAACCTGCCTGGACTGTGTAACTTTATTTATAATTTTCAAGGGTGATGACAAAATGCTGCCTACTTCCTAACAGAGAGGTGATAAATTTAGGGAGAATAATGAGGCTCTCTCTCTTTCTCTCTGTATAGCCAGTGTGGAAATTTATTTTACTTGACTTCACTTTTTAATTGTTTTTTAAATAACAAGGGATCTGTTTTGCATTCTTCTCCTCCCCCAGTGGTTGGTGGAAAGGAGAGAGAATAGATTTTTGTTAATTAAAAGCCAAAATTTAATTTAAAAATTTCAAGGTTGTGGGGATAGGGGTGTTAGTCTGGGCAGAGTATTCTATTAAGAGCACCAGCCTAGGAATCCAAAGATTCAGATTTTGGTGGTGGTACTCTCACTGAACAGCTAATGAGTTCTTTGGGGAGTCATTTCATTATTTTTTGTTCCTCATTTTCCTTATCTTTAAATGAAGAGCTGAGCAAAAATCACTGTAAGGACTTATGAGGTCCAAGAGCCTGTGAAATTCTTTTGGTAAACAGAGTGTTAGATTTAGGATGTTATCTAAGAAACAGGGCAGAATTTCAACTCAAGATACAGATTCCATACAATAGTATGGTTATAATATTCAAGAACATCTGGGCCATACTCTGCTAAAAGACTATGAAATTTAGGGTTACTGGGTTGGAATAGATCGTCTCATGAAATAAAGTTATTAAAAAAGTGCTCTCCCTGGACTAAAAAAGAAAACCTTAGGTGGCCTATGACGTCTCTTTTGGCTGATCTCTTCCTTTAAAAAAAAAGTGTGTGTTCCCTCTATCCGTTCCTCCTATCCCAGCAGCCAGCTCTATCTTATTGGCAGGTTACCACAATGTTTCTATTTGCATAGTGCCCTAAATAGCATGAAAAACCTAAACCATAAGGGGCCACTCCTGTTTAAAAAAGCAACAAAAATGGTAAAGATGCCAACAAACTAAAGTATCTCAAGCTTCCCTGAGCAATGGGTATAATGATTCACCAATAAAAATTAAAAAGGAAGAATAGGGAAGATTTCTGATTAGCTTTTCCTGATATGTTTTTTCCCTAATAAATATTTACAAAAATAACAGGTAACAACTATTATTAATTTTAAGATGTTTTTAATTTGATCTTCACAAAAATCTTGTGAGAAGGTGTTGTTGATACTTCACTTTTTACAGATTGAGGAAACAGAATTTCAGAGAAATGAATTGGCTTGCTCATGGTCAGGTCCCATCAGGGCAAGGACCAAGATTAGTCCAGAAATCCCTTTAACTAATATTACTAGGATAAGAACAAGTTTTCTTTTCTTTTCTTTTCTTTTTTTTTTTTTTTCTGAGGCAATTGGGGTTAAGTGACTTGCCCAGGATCACACAGCCAGGAAGTGTTAAGTGTCTGAGGTCTCATTTTGAACTCAGGACCTTTTGACTTCAGGGCTGGTGCTCTATCCACTGCACCCCCTAGCTGCCCCCGCCAATTTTCTTTTAAAAAAACTATTAGAATAGAGTCTTTACTAAGCATTAGAAAGCTCACTTATCACCTTTGTAACTTAATTCATCATGTGTTTTTGGCCAAGCCATATTGGGTCCTCTATACCTCACTTTACTTGTCAATAAAACAAGGAGCTTGGACAGAGACTCTCTAAGGACCCTTCGAGCCCAGTAGCAATAAGATTCTGTGACCTTTGCCCTGAAAAAGTGGTGAGCTTTGAAGTCTGTTTGTTTTGAACTTTATTTCTATAGGGAAATGCAACAGAGAACAAATTCCATTCCCATTGGCAGTGTGAGACTGCATATGGAAAGACATAAATTCTACCTCATTGCAATCAGTGCATCTTCTAAAAGGGGCGTGTGTCTGCCCATGTAATAGGAAAAGAGGGAGGGGGATGGGAAGGAGCCCGAAAGAAGGAGTGAGGAAGCAGCATACCATCTGGTTAAATGGAATCCCCTCCATCTGGAACCCAGCATGTTGCAAACACTAAGAAAACAGATGCCCGATGGATGTGCTGAACATTTCCAAGGAGAACCAATAGTCTTAACAGGTCTGTTGTGCTGAAAGACCCATCTCCGCTTAAGGGCCGGAATCAGGCAGAGTAAAGGGAAATATTTGAATAGCCCAGCCCTTAGAAATTAGAGTTGGGAATGACTGAATGTGTCACCCTCCTCAAGGTGCTGTCAGGGTAAGGTTGTGACTGAGCACAAATACACACATACATTTCTTTCCATCTTCCTATCTAATGTTCTCTCTTGTACGGTTTCACTTCTGTTTCAGAGGACAGAATGGCTGTAGGAATGTGATGCTTTGATAGGAAAGTAATAGTTCCCAGGATCATGGTATTCATCTTTTTTAGGATGACAAACCTAAGATCATACGCATTTTCCTCTGGAAGTGAATTTTTCCTCATCTTTGATCTGCACTTCCTAGAAAAGAGGGAGAAATAGAGAAACAGGGTCTGCTTAAGGAAAGAGGCACTATGGTACTGTACTGGCTCTGGTGTCAAATCTTGTCCAAACCTTGTCTCTGATGCTCATTAGCCCTATAACTTTGGGCAAATCCCTTAATCTCATTGGGCCTCAGTTTCCTTTTCTGTAAAATAAATCAGTTGAACAAGATGGCTTTTGATCACCTATGCTTCACTTCCATATCTATGGTCCAATGAAGAAATTGTATGACTTTCTTATTTATCGTGTTCTATTGTCCATTGAGTAATTAATGGTGCTTCTTGGAAGTCCTTCCTTTTTTCTATCTAACCAGTTTTTTACTGTAAGTAATTTGCAACTTAGTCTATTTTCTCTTGTTTTTTTGTGAAGAAGTAAAACACCTGGTTGTAATTTAAAATTACTTTCTGTATTTCAAGGCAGTGTCAGCTTGGTTTTTAAATAAGTGGATTATATTGATGATACCTACTTAGACTATAGTCCATTATGTCTCCACAGATCTTTTTCTGCTATACTTGCAACTGGACTAATCTTTCCCTTTTCAGCAACTTTCTTTGTTGTTTTGTTCTTAAGTGAACTACCTCACTCTCATTCCAAATGAACTTTATTATGTTTTCAAGGAAAAAACAGATTGCTTCTCTAATTTAGCCAGGCCAATTTGCATTCTAGTGTTCAAGTGTCAACAAACATCTCTATTTTACCTGGTTTCCCACCTCTAAATGAGTGAGACCTGGACAGTAATATCATTTCAATTGTCTCAGTGATTGATGGAAATCATTACAAGATTAATTTGTGGTGATAGGAATTGATTATGTGAATGACTGAAACCATCAAATTAGCTATTGTGTGTTCTGCTTTGGAGACTGTGTAGACCCATCATTTTGGTGTCATTTAGAATCAGAGTGGATGTCAAGATCTCAGGGTTCAGAATCAGCTGTGTTGTTAGATGTGACCTTGAGAAAGCCATGAACTAGGTGATTCAGCTTTCCAACAGAATATAAATTAAAAAATGCTCAGTCATTTATAAATAGTCAACTCCAGATTATATACAGGATAACAGAAATAAGGCAAAGATAAATTAAAAAAAATAAAACAATCAAAAAGATGAGAGGTCTTAGTTGCAAATTACTTCCAGGAAAAAACTGGTCAGAGAGGAAAGAGTAATAGAGGTTTAGAGATCTTCTTTCTCGGATCAGTATGCCTGCTTTTCTGGAGATTATTCTCTCTCCAATTTTTAATGAATGCAGACTTGTTGTTTTTGTGTTATGGGGGTCCTAATCTGCCTCTGTGCCCAAGTTCTATTGTTAAAACATCAAAGACCAACTGCTGGCTGAGATACAGTCCATATGAAAAGAGTGACCAGTGAATTTACTGCTTGACTTCATTCCCTTTAAATGGAACAGGCCCCATGGTCCTCTTTCAAAGCCCAATCATGAACATATATCTTCTTTATAGGACATCATGTACAATAAAGTGAAGCAATAACTTCTTTTTTGTTAAAATAAAGAATACCTTTGAGACTCCTATGAGATGAACATTCCATTTAATAAACATCACTGTGGTTACACATTTTCAAACTCTCCTAGCATTCTAAGCAGAAGTCTTAGCACCTTCCATTCTGCATGATCGTTTTCCTGTACTAATTAAGTTATATTTTAGAACTTCAATCCCCTCCCTTGAACTTACCTTGCTTCAGGAAAGAAGCAATTGAAATAAAGCAAACTGAGTTCATGTCTCACTGATCATTAATTGACTTGTGGAATATTTGTGAAGTAAACATTTTTATTGAGAACCAAGTCTGATTAAGTTCTGGAATCAGTTATACACAGTACCATCAATGTCCACAAGGACATCACTTCTTCATTTAAGACTCCTGAATTCTGAAATCCCAGGAGATCTTTAAGTATTTACAGATGCTAGAACTGTGGGCAATCATAATTGGTTTTAGTATTGAGGGAAAACAGAAGAACTTTAGTCCTATATTTAAGGAAAAGGAAAATTGTATTCAATTGAAAATCCACTGTAACATAGACATTACTTCAGCATGGCATGGTAGCCCCCAATGTAGGCTGATAATGGAGGCATTTGCAATAAAAACCACTCAGCTGGTTACCACTAGACAACCCCAGGACTACTTTTTTGGTGACTGAATCATAGAGGGAATTGAATTTTAAAAATAGTAGCAAATTCATCCAGGCTCATCTAGCTTAGTCTTCTGCTCAATTCATTTTTCCAGAAAAAGTTTAGTTCTGCATACGTTGCTTTAAATAAGCTAAATAATGAACAGATATTTTCTTTTCCTCTCCTGTCAACCACACACTGTCTGAAAACTTAGTCTCAGAACTGAGTCTAGACTTCTATGGGGTAAAGCACCCTATTAGAAAAACACCTATTAAAAGAAGTAATTTGGTGAATTAAAAAACAAATCTAGCAAAATGAAGAGATCACTTTACTTCTTCTGGGTATGCAAGAAAACCACAAGGAAATCATAATAATAAGAAGAACAATAAGTTCTGAACCTGCATACTCTCTATTGAACTTAGTAATTTAAAGCGGAAAAAAGACAGAAAGAAAAGGAAAAAAAAAAAGAAAGAAATCTGCCCAGAAATTATTCATCTTTTCACACATTTAGCAAATGCCCTGATGAGATGTATTTGGTGGGAGTGAGCATCGAAGAAATTATAGTTCTAGTACCGTTGGTCATATTTTCTATTTTAATTTTAGTTTTCTATACTTATAGCATATCTGCTGATCTTTTAAATTGCATTTGGGTCTGGAGCCTATAGCTGGTATTGATAGGTTCTAAGACATTTCCTAATAGGCTTATTGCTAGTTTCTCATTGCAAAATTGAGATACAACTGACACCATCATGAGACTAGGTTTTAGGGCAGGTTTGAATATTAAACTTGAAAGTATATTACCCCTGCCATACATACATACACCCCTTTACAAAAACCTTTGGAGGGAATCTATAATAACTACCATTTATATAGTGCTTTAAGGTTTACAAAATTCTTTGGGGGAGAGGAAGGGAACAAACATTTGTTGAGCACCTACTATGTACCAGGTACTATGCTAATCGTATCTTATTTGAACTTCATAGCAACCTCTTTCCACTCCACTACTGAGCTACTTCTAGTTTTATAGATGTTATGGAATGTTATCTTAATATAGAACTTATATAGCACTTTAATGTTTACTAATTGTTTTACAAACATTACTTCATTTTATCCTCATTACAACCTGGGGCGGGGTAGGTACTATTATTACTTCCATTTTACACTGGAGGAAACTGAGGCAGACAAAAGTTTTGTGACTTGCCTGGGATCATACAGTTAGTAATCTGCATACTCTCTATTGAACCTAGTAATTTAAAGGGGAAAAGAAAGGGAAAGAAAAAGAAAGAAACCTGTTCAGAAATTATTCACCATGCTTTTCACACACTTAGCAAATTCTCTTTTGAGATATATTTGGTTGCATTGAGCATCTAAGAAATTGTAATCCTGTCTGGGGCCTCATTTGAACTCATATCTTCCTGAGTCTGGATTCAGTACCACTGTGTAAATGGCTAGGACTGCAATTATAAATAGGATAGAGGTGCTATATGATTGTAAGCTCCTTTTCTATTAAATTCTCAGTGTGAGGGAAGGAGGGAATGTGTCTTCTATTTTGTAGTTTCCTTATAATAACCCTGGGATTTAAGTGCTATTAGTATTGCTATTTAATGGATGAAGAAGCTGGGGTTCAAGAGAACAACTGACTTATGCAGGGTCATACAGTTGCCTGGGGCACATTTGAACTCAGGTCTTCCTAATTCTAAGTCCACCAAAGTCCACATTCATAGCTACATATTCTTTTCCTTAAGAGTGTATGCACACATGTGCTCACATGCAGCATAGGTAGGCCAAGTGAGGAATTGATTGAATAATATTTCATAAATAAATATCTACGGTATGTAAATATTTGATGGCAATCATTATAAGATCAATATGGTCATGGTGAAAGGAATTGATTAGGAAGATGTAAAAACAGGTAAGACGTAAACCCAAATGATTGTTAGCTTTTTCCTATTATATTGTAAGTTTTAGGAAGAGAGGTAATATGTTCTTTATTTTTGTAGTTTCCCATAGTACCTAGCACAGAGTCTAGGCTAGGCATCCAATAAATATCTATCCATTGAATTGAATTTAACTGTCCCTCTAACTCTCTAGAATTTTCCAATTGACTGGAAACAATAGCAATAATTACACAGATAAGTAGATATAAAGTAATTTGGAAGAGTTAATTAGCAACTGGGTCAATAACCCAAGGCCTGGTGAGAGTAGTGACCCTGATCCAAACTTTGAAGGAAGTTAGAAAAGTGAAAAAAAGAAGTGAGCACATTTCAGGCATCGGGGACAGAAGAGGAAAAGGCATAGAGGTGGAAAATGAACTATCAGATGTAAGGAACTACAAATAGGCCAGTTTGGTGGGACCACAGAATTTTTGAAGAATTTTCTATAATCTAAAAAGATAGGAAGGGGAAATACTGCAAAGAGGCAGTATTTTTTATTTTTCAAAATAAAGATAGTTTTCAACATTTATCTTTGCAAAATCTTATGTTCCAGATTTTTCTCCTACTGTCATCCCCTCCCTCCTGCCCTAGATAGCAAGTAATCCAATATAGGTTAAACATGTGCAATTCTTATAAAAATATTTTCATACTTATTATACTGCACAAGAAAAATCCGATCCAAAAGGGAGGCGGGGGGGGGGGGGGGGGGAGGGAATGAGAAAGCAAACAATAACAAAAAAGGTGAAAATATAATGCTGTGATCCACATTCAGTCTCCATAATCTTCTGTCTGGATGAGGAATTCCATCACAAGTCTATTGGAACTGAGTTAAATCACTTCATTGTTGAAAAGAGTCAAAGGACTTGTATTTTGGCTTGTTTGTCAGCTTTACTTTTAAAACACTCTCCTTATCTCATGAAATGTATCTCCCTACAAATGTATCAATTTTCATTATTATATATTTTGAGAAATCAAAGGATTCTACCCAGACTTTGTTTCTAAATTTATTTTGGTGTTCTTAACCTAATTCCAAACTATTAAATTGTAAGGTAGATAGTGGTCTAGAACATGGAGATTTTGTTCTTTATCCTTTTTACTGGGAATGGTATAAGGCATGGAGTCCACAGGAAAAAAGATACCAGCAGCTAATCTATCAATTGATAGAGAAGGATGGGGAAGAGAAGCAACAGTTCTGAATATGGGTGGTTTAACTTTTGTTAAACACCTTTCTCCTTCTATCATATAAATAACTACATATGGAAATTAAATAACTCAAGAACTGGACATTGTGAGATTATTCAGATTTTGAAATTCCTTTGGACAGCAGTTTTTAGATTTAAAAAATGGTAATACTTAATAAATTAAAAAGTATTTTTATTTTGAATCATCTCTGGTCTTACCAAATCATATATTTAGAGCTAGAAGGGCCCTCAGAAGTCATTGAGTCCAATCTCCCTCATTTTACAGATAAGGAACTTGAGGTACATAGAGGTTAAGTAATTAGTCCAAAGGTTTGTGGTGTTTTATTTGTTTTTTTCCCTTTTTAATTGCTTTTAATTGCCTAAGGCAGGATTTGAAATCAAGTCTTCCCAATATCATATTCAGTGTTCTGTTCAGTATTTTACTGACTCTATTTCCCATCTCTGTATGTTCTTTTCTTTTCAAGCTCAGTTTACATGTTATCTTCTCCATCAAGTCCACTAATTCCCAACTATAAGTATGTCCTCCCTCTTCAAATTCTCCTATAGTACTTTATCTGGATGCCACTTTTCCCTTCTACATTCTATTATAATCATTTCTACCCAACACACCCTTCCTAGGACATCATTAATTCCCTGAGGGGAGCGACAGTATCCCTTTTTTTGTATCTGCTATTCCTTGAACAATGTTTCATATACACAGGTGTTTGCTGACTTGAACTTCAAGTGAAACAATGGTACATTCTGTAAAAAGCATGTATGATTATCTCTGAATGGTTTTTTACCCTTCCATCCATAAGGTGGAAATTTTTGTGCCCCTTATCTGACAATGGTGCTGTAGGAAAAATGCTTGGTAAATTACAAAGTATTAGATGAATATGACCTATTATTATTAGCAACTTTTATCAAATTGAAATAACGGCATACTTACTTGGCATTTTCCCTTCGCATGGTACTCTCATTCTTTTGAGATAGGTAGTAAGAGTATCCCTATTTTGCAGATGGGAAAATTGAGGATTAGTTGCTAAACTTCATGGACTCTATCACAACATGTTCATCTACCCTCTTTTTCTCCATTCATATGGCCACCAATCTAAATGAGACCTCCCTCACCTCTCACCTGGTTTAGTGAAATAATCTAGTTAGTTTCCTCCCCTAATCCATTCTCCCCTAAATTGCCAAATTAATATTTCTAAAGCATGGGTCTATGTCACTTCTTTGTTCAGTGGTTCATTAATGACTCTACTAAAAAATACAAACTTTTGTTGAGCATTCAAAGCCCTTACCAGAATTTTCCCTTCTTATCTTTCTAGGTGATAGAAAACTCTTAAAAAACTCTGTGGTCTAGCTCACATCTGATAGTCCATTTTGTATCTCCATGCCTTTTCCTAGGCTGTCCCCATGCCTTCTTTCTTTTCATCTCTTGGAATTTTTAACTTCCTTCAAAGCTTGAATCAGAGTCACTACCCTTACTGGGCCTTAGGTTATTGACTTAGTTGCTAGTTCATTCCTCCAAACTATTTTATATCTGTTTATCTATGTATATATTGCTATTGTTTCCAATAATATAAAGAGCAACTCTTTCCATTATCAATTCATGGAACAGCAATGGGCAAATAGTGGATGCTTATAATTGCCTATTGCAATTAATTAGATGATCTGACTGAAGTCATATAGCAAAAAGTTAGTGGGACTTGAACCCAGTTCTTTTTATTTTAAGTGTTATATTGCTTCTATCACACAGTGAGAAATTAAAATAATCTGGCGTCTTCACAGATCTTTCTTACACAAATCATTTCCACTGAAAAAGTATGGAAAAATATCTAGGACAATGTTAAACAAAGCTTCAGTATTGTGTTCACCATCACTGTTGATCAATGTCCTACCTCAGTGTAGGGTAGCTAGGAGGATAAAGTGACAGGCCAGGTTCAAATCTAGCCTCAGATGTTTACTAGCTATGTGATCCTGGACAAGTCACTTAACCTATTTTCCTCAGTTCCCCATCTATAAAATGAATTGGAGAAGGATATGACAAACCATTCCAATATCTCTACTAAGAAAACCCCAAATGGGATCAGGAAGAGTCAGACATGACTGAAAAAAAAACCCAACAACACTGGAGAACAATCACAACATTTCAGTGTAGTGGATGCAACGATCATTTTTAAAATGAGTAGTCATGTAAAAATTATTTAAGGGAGTAGGACTATTATATTCTCTATAAACCTGACAATGTCCTTTTCTTCATGGGTGGTATTGCCTGCTACTATTGCATAGACAATATAGAGTTAGCAAGAATAGAAAAAAATACCATAGAAGTTGGTTTGGGGTAACAGAATTCATGGAAGGAAATATCCCAGAAGTATCCCCAAGGCTGTGGAAGAAGTAGTCAACACCATTGGCTTGTTTTACCTTCTTGCCACTTCACAAATGACACATACAAGTCTATGTTTGGGGAGCTGATGTGCTATATTTGTCAAGGAACCCTGGGCTGTCTCTTTCTGAAAATAGCAAATGTTCCCACTCACAAATGGGGACTCCCCATCACTACCCATCCTGTCAACCAAAAACAACTGACCACATTTCAGTTTCTCCAAAGATATATGACTTGTCACCTCCAAAAACAGGACTATATTAAGACTTCCCAAATTGCAGGTATTACCCTTGACACTTGAAATTTGGGAATTCTCTCTAAAACAGTCCTGTTAGGGATTATAACATCCCATTTCAGAGATAGCCTTAAGTACTTTTCGACCCAAATCACATTAATTGCACCCTTGTTAATAGCAACCTACAATTCTGACATAAAGCTTTGGATGGGCCATCAAGAACTGAAGTGAAACTCTGCCATTATCTCTATCCCTAGAACTTTTTCTATAACTTTATCACTCTTGTGCATAACTATCATCAAATATTATTGCTCACACATAAAGATAAATGGAAACACAACATACTAGGGAATGTTTATTGAGTTGTTTTAAATTGGGGGGGTTATCTCGCCCCATTTATTATCTTTTGTTAGAGCTTTTCAAAAACAAGTGGTCAGATTAAGTCAGAAGAAGAACAGGTAATGGAAAGTAATAAAAAGAGTCTTTAGAATCAGTTAGATTACTTATAGAAAAAGGATGAGACTGAGATAGAATGAGGAGGGAAAAAAATCTGGCAGTTTTATATTAACCAATTATTATTACAAATAACGAAATAGTATTACCAATTATATTAACCAGTCTCCCTTTTATGCATTTTCTCTGCACACAAAATAAGTTTAGGGCTTTCCTTCCCCTAAACAAATTTATGTCATTTAGGGCACTGTATATAGTAGAGATAAATAAGAAAAAAAATCCTTGGTTGATATTGGAAAACGCAATGTTAATATTATCTTTTTCTGCATATAGCATTCAAACTCTGAGCAATGCCTTCCAAAAGTAAGATGTCTTCTCAAGGAGAGGCAAAAATGAAAGAACCACAAAGATGATCAAAAGATCACTGCTTATTTTTTAATCTATAAAATCTATAAAATGAGAAGACTTGCACTACCCAATTCTTAAAAAAAGAATTGGGAGAAGGCAAAATGGTTATTCATATTTCCCACTGCAGAAGGGAAAAAAAAGAATCAAATTGTAACATATAATACTAAAGTTAAATATATAAGGGGGGGAAACATTTTGTCAAGGAAAGTTGTTGAAAACACTGGAGATGAATCAGAAGTGAAAAAGGTTATGTTTATGAGACATTATACTCAGATTTCTTTTAGCTTCCAAACTTAAATAGTCCAACTTAGAAATTAAATTGTTCCACTAAATTTAGGAAAACTTGCAAGAACTTAAGAAATATTGGTTGAATTGAAGTTCTGTGAAAATCAAGGAGGAGGAAATTCCCAGAAATTCTATGACATATTAAGCCACAGAAGTTGTCCATATTGTACTTGTCACTGGTGATTATACACACCCATTTCCTTGACAATCTGGTAGGGGGAGATGAAAAATCCCAACAATATGGTATATTGTTGCAAGAAGAAACAAAAACCCCACACATTTCTAGGTTAGGAGCAGAGTGAAACTTGTTTGTTTTCTTTTTGAAGTGTCCTGTCACAGGGAATGTGGTCCCTTTAAATTTTCCAAGGCAGTTTGTAAAACAAGCAAGTTGTCAAGGGGTTACTAAGAAATATCAGGCAGACCTGAAATGGGCATCAGCATACAGGTAAATGAAAGTCAAATAAACAACTCAAACCTAAAGAAGAGAAGAGAGAGGATTCCTCAATAATTAGGGAACAAAATGAAAAAAAAATTAGGTGTTTGAAATCGGGAGACCTATGGTTTTTAAGCAGGACAGTCTTTTGTTCAAATAAAGAAGAGCATCTCTTAGAGTAGAAAGCCAAAAAGACATCCATGAAGACACCTCTTATATTCCCTGGCAGTTTTTCCCATATGTTACTGAAAAAGGGAGAGAATGGCAAAGAAGAGACTCTGGACTGGGAGAATAGCTGGGGAGGGGGAGGAGATTTTAATGCTGACCAAGTCCTAACCCTGGAAAATTGAATATTAAAAACATGTGAGGAGCTTTTCCCACAAAATTTGAAAGAAGTTTATATTTCTTCATGAAAACCAAGTAATTAGTTTTGTTTGTTTTTTAAGGAAAGGATAAGAAATGATAATACAGCGGTAAAGAGTTTTAATTGTGAACTCTAAAAAAAAGGATTTCTGTATTGATTTTTTTTTAAAGTTTGCTCAAGTTTATTTATAAATTTGAAAGAAGTTTAGTAGGAAGCTACCATCTGGTATCTTGGTGATGGCCAGAACATCATTATAATTGGAGGGGTGAGAGGAACTAAAGCAAACATAAATAAATAAAAACACCATTGTTACAAGCATTGAAAGTTCAGCAGCAACAAAATTGGTAGCTTTTAGCTTTTGGTAGTGAACTTAAGCTTTTAATTCTAGGTGAAAAGGTAAATTACTTTTAAAAGGTGGGACAAAGATTTTTTTTTTAAATGATCAAAATAACCCCATGGAATCATAGATATACAAAGAGATTTCACACAAACACATATCATATAAACACACATGCAGATATACACACACATATATCTTTACACACACATATATATATACACGTATATATATATATATATATATATATATATATATATATGTACACACACAAACGTAAATGTAGAGAGATAGAGAACAAGGAAAAAGGGATACAGAGAGGCAGACACAGACAAAGAGACACAGAGAGAGACAAGACAACGACAAAGACAAAGAGAGATGCAGAAAGATCTAGAAAAGAACTCAGAGGCTATTTAGTCCAACCTCCCCACTTTAAAGATGATGATACTGAATCCCAGGGAGTTTTGACCAAGGTTCATGTAAGTAGCAAGAGAAGGAAGGAAATACTGCAGATGTACTCCAGAATTCATTTAGCCTGCCAATATACAGTCAATTTGAACCAAACACTAGCCTAACAGAAGGGATACAAAGAAAAGTAAAACAATCCTTAACCTCAAGGAGCTCACAGTCCAATGGGGGGGGGGAAGGAGGGGGGAGAGAGACAACAAATATAAACAAATTTGTACAAAGAAGCTATACACAGGATTAAAAAAATCACAGCAAGGCAGTGTGTGTGTGTGTGTGTGTGTGTGTGTGTGTGTGTGTGTGTGTATATGCTCTTATAACTCCAAGTTCAATTTCCCAATAATTGTAAATAGTTCTTTTTTCCAGTATAGTCTGATTTTTGTTGTTGTTGTTGTTAAAGGTTAATAGGATTGATATTCTTTGCCTTGTGTCAAAGGTAGAAAAATGACCAGATTAAACATTTTACAGCACTGGAATACAAGAATACTTTAGTTGTCACAAAAACAAATTAGGCAAGTGTATAAATAATCTTCACTACTGTTAGACAAGTTGTAAGTCTCAGTAGCCAAAAACAACAGATTTTATATAGAAGTCTGCTTTCAAAATGATGCTAATTTTACTACCATTTATGTAAATGACAATCCTTTGGTATAATTCCTTCTAGCTTCTATCTTCATGGTTCTGTTTTTATTTTTTTTAAAACAATGCAAAAAAAAGTAGGTATATGCTTTCTAGCTTGATATTAGGAAGGATTTTTCTTTTTTTCTTTGCAGGGGAAAGGACAAGGCATTTGGTTTAAGTGACTTGCCCAGATTCACACAACTAGTGTTAAGTGTCTGAGGCTAAATTTGAACTCAGGTCCTCCTGAATTCAGGACTAGTGTACTATCTAGATGCCTCATTATGTACAATTTTTAACAAAAGTTTTTGATATCTAAGAGATGACTTACTGAGCCTCCATATCTAGGAATAATTGACATTATTTTATTAATAATGGATAGAAAAGTGAAATAATAAAAATACAAAGTATAAACTCTTCTGTTTGACATTGCTCTTCAAAATTTGGCTTCAAGCTTTCTGTGGATTGATGTCATCACTGATTGTCAGTAGTATCCTTCATATTTTCAGTTTTTCAACCAAACTTCTATTTCCAGTTTCCAGTTCCTAACATTCTATCTCCTGTCTCTATGCTTTTGGATAGATTAGAATATAAATATTAATGATTAGAATACTTTCTCCTCCCCCCTGCCTTCTGGAATTCCTAGCTCTATCTAAAGGTCAGCTCAAGTTCCATAGGAACTCTATAGGAAGCCTTTCCTAAACCCTCCTTTCCATTCCCCATTTACTTTGTTTTAACTATATGTATATATTATCTAATCTATCTATCTGTCTGTCTGTCTGTCTGTCTATCTATCCATCTTTCTGTTGCTATGTTCATGTTATCCTCCTCAACTCCCATGCCCAGAAGAATGTATGCTTTTTGAGAATAGGGATGGTTTTGTTTTTTGACTTTGTTTATCCATTGCCTGCAAATGCCTAGTATATAGGCTGCTTTTTTGTAGTTGTCAAAAGGACAAGTCTGCCTCCAGTTGAGATTTTGAAATACACCTGCTACTTCAAAATTTACATTTTTAAAACCTTGTCTGTTGTTATGAAAGCATTTCTTTCTTTCATTATTTAGGTCAGGATCCCTCCATGTGGCCTGATACTATTCTTCCTGCCTTTGTAGAGTAAGATAGCCAAGTAAATTGCTGTAATATCATTCAGTCAGGAAGAATATAAAATTTTATAACAAAGGACAAAATGAGGGGAAATATGAACCAAGCTGTTAAACTCATCATGTTGCTTAGGAGAAGTCTTTATATTTAGCACACAACATAATAAAAACATGGTTATAGTACTTCTTAAAAGATTCAATGTATTGCTTTTAGCAATCCCTTTGTATCCAAGAAATTCAGAAAAACATGCAACTTAAATTCTCTATCTCTTTTACCCTTTAGTATACCACTTGAATTCCCCCCCCCCCCTTTGGAGAATAACATCCACATTGTCCCTCCCCCCTTTCCTCTGCCCCACACCTTCACATTTCTTCAGCTGTTTCTCTCATTATGTTACTGGCCTGTCAGAAAAGGCAAACTCAAGGTTATTCTAATGATAGCAAACACCTCATAAAGAAACCCGCCAAATTTACTTTTCCACAGAACATCATTTTTTATGGCTTTTCATGAGTCTATGAGGAAAGAAAGCATCATGTAGAAAATATGATTACCAGAAATCTTGAAGATATTAGAAATTGTTCCAATAATGTTAAACTAGTAGACTTATTTCAGCCTATAAGTTTGCTTACATTATATTCATACCAAACTCACAAAGATTGTTGTGAAGATCAATTGTGGTCAAGTCCTTGAAAAGCCTAATATTATTTGTATTAAATAATGTATTATCCTAGATTTTGCTACATGAATTGTGATGTCAGGTGAATTGAAAATGAACAGTGAACAGAATAAAAAGAAAAAAGGGTAGAGGAAGTCATTAAAATTTCAGAAATGCCTAAATTCCAAAGGACTTTGACATTTAGAGGACATTTTCAATGATTAAACAAACTGTTCTGATTTTTTAGAAAATTTGTATACTACTGATAATCAGTAAAGTTACCCTTACTGATCAATCTCCCTTAAAAAATTCTTTTTATACATATATAAAAGCAGGTTAAGATGTAGTCAAGAGTCCTCCCATCTGAACAATATTTAATCTTAATTATTCCCAAGTGACCTGAGAGCTAGAAATCTGGAAGCCCGGTAGGATTGGCTCTGGACAACTTAAAAGAAGAAGGCCTAAGAGAAATCCCAAGTGGCTTTTTGGACATTATTGCACATGTCTTTCCATCCATTATGACTTGATTTGTCAAGTATCATAAACTAGCCCTAAAGAAGTAGGTGCTTTTTGGAATTATAAAGGGGGGAGAAGTCAAATTATGTCAGAAACAACCTTGACATGTGCAATCACTTAGTGTGAAACAGGAATTTGCATCCATTCCATTCAATACCAACTCCCTCCCAAACCCATTCTTTCATCATATAACACTACTACCATATTCGTTCCCCAATTGTTGTTGGGGAGAAGAAAATCTAAATGAATGCAACCATTGGGAAGGTGATGTTCTGAGGAAAGTAATTTATGTAGTTCAAAGAGAATCCTAATAGATGAATCTGATCCTAGATGACAGGTACAGCAAGGAATCCACTAACTTTCTTTCTTCTAAAACTGGCTTTGTCACCCTTTCTTCCCATCAGAAAATGGGAAAAGGTGTACCTTTAACATACCCAGGGCAATTAGAAAGGGAGAGGGCAGGGAGGAATGCATTGAATTCAGGGTCCGTAGGACCTAAGTTGTCATGGAGATTTTGTTACCTGTGTAACCTGAGCAAATCACCCCCACCTCAGTTTCCACTTCTATAACATGGGAATTTAAGTTAGATAATCCTTAAACTCCTTTCCAATTTAAGTCTAAATACTGCCTTCAGAACCAGTCACTTTCACCAAGTGGCAAGTTTTTCCAGGTCAGGAATCCAAACAGAGCTGAAAAGCAACAGGCAGTAAGGAAACGTGTAGAGCTTACAGGGTCCGTGAAGAACTCATTCAGTGTTCTTAGATTGGCTTAGATTGGGTTCTTTGCAGGCGCCCGATTTTCCAGTAGAGCCAATGGGCTGCATGACACTCCCAGTTCACCATTTGCAGGTCTGGCTTACTTTCCCCCCTAATTAAACTCGACTTTTCCCTTTCTCTTGCCTCTCCTCTAGGCCGGAGAACCTAGAATCAATGAGACCTCTAAGCTTTGAATATTGAGCGCTTGTTCCTACTGTCCATGAAAGCCCTTCTCTTCCCGGGTCTGATCAATGGGCTCATCCTGCTCCTTCACTCCGCCTTATGCATCCCAATGCCCCCTCCCTGAACAGTCTCATCTAGCATGCTTGTCCTCATTCACAACCTTGATACCACCTCCCCTGATTTATATGACCCCGGGCACTCAGCTCTGTCCGTTTTAATCCACAAACCTATTCGGGATAATGGTGCGTCCTACCTCCCAATACAGGTCCACCCCCAGCCCACCCTTGCCCAATTTACTTGCCCATTTAGGCCAGAACAATTGCAAGAGACACAGCTCCCCAGGGCAATTTCGTCCTTCTCCCCCAAACCACCAGGCATCTTAAACTGCTCAGTCTTTGCAGGATGTGCATTCCCTGGCCACTCTCTCGGACCTCAGCTGCCAAGTTCCAAGCATCCTCTTCTCTGTCTCGCGTTTCCCCTCCGTGACAGCCGCTCCTCTTCATCCTTCCCGCCCCCTCCCCAGTCCCCAGAATTTCTCTAGGGTAGGAGTTCTGCCCGGGATTCACTCACCTGCAGTTGTCCGTGGCTAGCGTTGCTAGGGGCTGCGTCCGGCCCGTCTGCGCCGTTACCCCGCAGTACAGTGATGTGCAAGGTAAGCAGCAAAAGTCCCAGAAGCAGCAGAAGTTCCGCAGCCAGTCGGACCATCCTCTTCAGCCGAGCGGCTTTAGGACCCCGCGGGGCTGGCGGTGGCAGAGGCGGCGGCGGCGGGGGCGGAGGAGGTGGCGGGGGTGGAGCCGGAGTCTGGGCCGGGGCTGCTCCGGAGGTTGCTGCGGCCGCCGCCGCTGCCGCCGCCGCCGCCGCCGCCGCCGCTATCGCTACCCCCGCCTCCTCCGCTGCCAGCGCCGCCCCCGCGGGACCCCCTCGCTCCGGATCCGCTGCGCTAGGGGAGGCGCAGGCGGTGGCGGGCGCAGCCGGGGCTGGAGAGGAGGAGGACGGGGTGGAGGAGCAGGAGGAGCCGCCGCCGCCGCCGCCACACCACGGCGGAGCCACTGCGGGGCAGGGGGCGTCCAAGCCGGCGGAGAAAACCCCGGCGCTGCCCGACGGGGATGGGGAAGGGGGCGGGGGGCTGCCGAGAGCCCGCGCTGGGGAACTGGACACGGTGGCCACCCTGCGGCCAGCAGGCTGCTAAGGCGACTTTGCAGAAGCACTGGAGACCCCGAGTCCACATGGGCCCTGCAAGTGTGGCAGCAGCTGCAGCAGTGGCAGGGAGAAGAGGAAGAGGAGGAGGAGGAGGGCTTCAGCTACTAGTTACCTTCACTCTCCCCCCAATCTCCCTCGCCGCCCCAAACCACTCACCCGGCAAACCACCTCCCTCCCCCCTGTCTCTCCCTAGTCTCCTTTCCCTCCCACCCACAAGAGGGGGGAGGGAGCGAGAGGAAAGTTTTTTCGTTGGAGCCCACGCCACTCCAAAGTCTGTCCAGGTGGCCCAAGGCAGAGCTCAGCCGGGGGAGTTCAATCCACCCCCTAGGAAGAGCTGAGCTAGTCCCTGGAGGACTATTGGAGTCGGAAGGGGAGAGGGGCAGAGGGGATCGGTAAAGGAGATTAACTTTGACCGGTGGTAGTAGTGTTCGTGGGATATTCCCTCCTGCTGCTGCTCCAAACTTTAAACGCTTTCAAATCCTGCTGAGCTCTGTGCCAGTGGTAAGGGTATGTGTGTGCTAGGGTAGGGAGGTGAGCAGATAGGGTTACTTTAGAAACCTTTATTTGCAAAGAGTAGTTGGAGTCTTGGGGAGCACACCATCGAGTGTCTCATTCCAACCCCTCCCCCGAGGCTAAAAGTGCCTTTTTAGACGTGTCTTGTCACTTGCTTATTATGCAGCCCTGGCCCGCTTTCCCTAGCGCCGGTCCACGCGCCTCGACGCTCCTTCCAAGTCCCAGTAGCAAGGTCCTTTCGGCGAGGAGATCCCAGCTGGGGCAGGTGTAGCTGCTCCGAGATTGGTATCGGGAGGCAAGTCCCTCCGAGAGAGACTCGCCCTGCTCTGGCCCGCGGCTCAGCTCCGCTTCCTGCTACTCCAGAGGGTCGAGGGGGGTGGACTCAGCAGGCAAGTGATGGTGGAGTAGCCACGGGACTCCTTGCTCTTCTCCGGGTTTCCGTGGAGTCTGTAACCTTCGAAGCTCTCATTCTGGGTACCCGAGGGCAAAAAGCGCAAGCAGCCGAAGCAGCAGCAAATCTAGCTAAATCTCATTTCGCTGAAGACCCTTCCACCCCAGGTTTCCCTAGAGCGCTCATTCCCCAACAACGCCAGTAAGAAGGCAGAGTAGCGTTCTCTCCTGGAATGCAGGAACTCTGTCCCCAAGGGCGAGTGGAAGCAGTCGTCTGTATGTACCCAGAGTCCTTCTCGGGTCCTGGGGTGCTCCTGCACGCTCCACTTCTCCAGTCACCTCTTCACGACGGCTTTCCTGTCTTCTTTTTCTTTTTTGTTTCTGATTACTTTCTTCCTTTTCTTCGAACTACCCTCCAGCTGCCTCCCACTAGCTGGGGCTTTAGAGACGCGAAAGCACGTTGGTCTAAAGCTTTTATACTACTCTCCCTTCGCTGGTTTGCTGTCCTTCCCACTCCCCCCTTTCCTCGTCTTCCTATTGCAGGCCGATCACTTCCCCTCCCCCTAGTCGCTTTCTCCAACAGCTTCTCGGCCACCTCCCCATACTAGTCCACTCGAAAACTCCCTACGCAGTCTGAATAGTGCCCCCTACGCAGAGTAAGAACACGATTCCAAGACGTATCAGGGCCCCTGAAACTCCCCCCTCCCCAAGTTCGACCCCTAAATCACTTATACTTTCTACCTACCCACCTCCATCTCCTTACTTCCAATTTTTCCTCCTACCCTATAAACCATCTTATACGGAAGTTTATCTACAATTTTAATTACTCTGCCTGTAAAAGCAAGCTCAGCATTTTCGATCCGAAGAGGCATTAAAACACAAAGTGTATCCAGAATTCATAAGTTTCCTTGTTTAGCATGGCATTTTGTAAATATCCAGTTAACAGTTAACTTTTCCCACAATTTACCTGGTAATTTTAGATTCAGGTACAGAAGCATCTTGAAATCTCAATCTTCATCTTATTAAAAGATTGAAAATGTGTTTACAGAGCCAGCGCTTGATGCCTTCCCCCCCCCCTTTTTTTTCAGTATTGTGGAATTGTACTTTATTTTTCCAGGCAGAGGGAACTCTCAGAAAGGCAGTCTTTTGCCATCTAAATTTGAGACTCAAGCTCCTAAATTGTCAATAATTGTCAGATGGCTGGCTGAAGGAATACCCTGAAACAATAGTGTGCCCTGGTTCAGATGGTAGATCAAAGGATGAACCACAATAATGTCTCATATCCTTCCACTAAGACCCCCTTCTATGTTTTCTAATTAGGATCACTTTAAAAGAAGAGAAAAAACAATCAAACACAAGGCATGAGCACACAAAATAAGCTATTAAAATAGTAAACTATGATTCTATAGTAGCTAAGGAAATCAGAGACAGTTTCAAGGGTTCCTCTAACCAGCAACCCGTGGTCAAGTAATGTTGTGACAATAGAACAAATGGTTTTCTGTTGCCTTGAGCAGGTTGATTTAAATCAGACTTTTTCATTCTCTTTTATCTCCTATTTTCATAACATTCAATTCCCATGTATAAATGAACCTTCTCAAATATGTCATCACTTCTATAAGGCAGTGTCAAACTCTTGATTATAAAGAAAATAATTTTTAAAAATGCATCAGAGCAGTTTAAAATGTACATTTGGGGAAGGGAGTTGTAATTATTATTCAGATGAAGGATTGGATTAACGACAAGAATATAACCATCTGGGTAAGTCTGTTTCTTTGAACTTTACCTATTTTCTGACTTTAACTCTATCTAGGTTTATTTAATCAGGGTCATCATTGTCATTTATCCCTGCTTCAAAACTAGGAAATCCAAATATCCCAATTTCATTTTACCTTCTGCACACAAAACAAGAATTGCTAAGCATGGCCACCATTTTAATCTTTAGATGAAGAGAGAAAATTCGTTCACAATTTTTTTTATTTTAAAAGTCCAAATAAATTATTGATTTAGTATTTGCTTTTTCTTGCTTAGAGGTTCAAATTTGAAATCGTTGTGTAGTTAGGCAAAACTTTAAAAATCCAAATGCTCTATACTTCTGTGTTGCATTTATCCTTCATAGCATCTTATGTTTCACAAAAAGCTTGTCATAATGAATCACTAACTTCAGCAACATTGTTTTAAATCTATCTTTCAGTTTTCAACACAGATAAAGATACAAAGATAACCAGACATAGTATAATATCTCAAAGCAGGAAGGGGGGAGGGAAACATCTCAAATATCATTATATATGAAGAAAAATGCTCCCTTGTCAAATTTTATCTTTCTGAAAGAAATTCCTTTTTAAACCATTCTTTGCTTAGGAAATATCTTAATTTAGATAATGTGTGTATATGTAATTTGGAGATTAGATGAAATGTAATTAAAACCTAACCTAATGTTAACCTGCAAAGAAGGGCTAGACAGGAAAGTGGAGAGCATTTCTGATAGATGATATAATTTGATAGGGAAAGACCTCCCTAAAAAACTTCTAGGAGCCTTTCAAATGTGCATGAGTATTCATCCCGATAATGGTGTAAATATTTGTAGGGGAGTGTACTCCTCACTTAAGGGAGGGGGGTATGTTCTATTGCAAATTTTAATGCTTTCAGCTCCTGTGACTTTGGTCAAATCTCTTAAATTCCCTCAACCTCAGTGTTCTGAGCTGTGAAAACAAGAGATTGGACTAGGTAATCTCTTAAATCCCTCCTAATTCTAAATCTGTGATCTTATGAGATTTTTCTGACTCTCCTATGTCAAATGATCCCCAGGCAAGGCAGTTCAGTTCTCTGAGCCTGTTTTCTCATGTGTAAAATAGGAACAATAATGCCACCAACCTCAAAAGACTCTTATGCAGATCAAATGAGATCATGTAGATTATATTCTGTGTGAGCCTTTGGAAGAATATGGACAAAAGTCCCTGAGGATGGATACTCATGGATGGGTTTTTACTTATATCATTGAGATCACAGATTTGAGTTAGAACACGTTATCAACATGTTAGAAATGAAATATCGAAAGAATGCTTTGTTGTAATAGCAACAATAGTATAACACTTTGATGTTTCCAAAGAATTTTATATGTAGTATTTCATTTAGCCTCACCATAACTTTGTAAGATAAGTGCCATTATTATCCTCATTTTACATTTGAGGAAACTGAGGTTGTATAAATTGTTCTTTCAGGATCACACAGTTAAGAAAGGGTCCAAGGCAGGATTTGAACTGAGGGTTTTCATTTCCTAAACTGATTTTTTATGAAGGGAAAGTAGGGCATCTTTTGCCTCAATTCTTACTTACCCTTTTTTTTTTAATCTTCTTTTTTTTTAAATAGCCTTTTATTTACAGGATATATGCATGGGTAACTTTACAGCATTAACAATTGCCAAACCTCTTGTTCCATTTTTTCACCTCTTACCCCGCACCCCCTCCCCCAGATGGCAGGATGACCAGTAGATGTTAAGTACATTAAAATATAAATTAGATACACAATAAGTATACATGACCAAAACATTATTTTGCTGTACAAAAAGAATCGGACACTGCCATATTGTACAATTAGCTTGTGAAGGAAATCAAAAATGCAGGTGGGCATAAATATAGGGATTGGGAATTCAATGTAATGGTTTTTAGTCATCTCCCAGAGTTCTTTTTCTGGGCATAGCTGGTTCAGTTCATTACTGCTCCATTGGAAATGATTTGGTTGATCTCGTTGCTGAGGATGGCCTGATCCATCAGAACTGGTCATCATATAGTATTGTTGTTGAAGTATATAATGATCTCCTGGTCCTGCTCATTTCACTCAGCATCAGTTCATGTAAGTCTCTCCAGGCCTTTCTGAAATCATCCTGTTGGTCATTTCTTACAGAACAGTAATATTCCATAATATTCATATACCACAGTTTATTCAGCCATTCTCCAACTGATGGACATCCATTCAGTTTGAGAGACCTGGGAAAGACCTTAGCTTAAAACGACCAAGTTTTTCTCCACTCCCCACTGGCTATATTCTCTTGACTTGGGTCTTGCTCTCTGCCATATTGTTCAAAAGGCAAATGTACTCTTTGCCGAAAAAAATTGTATGGAGAACTCACACAGGGCAAGTTGGTCAGAAAAAGTGATACAGGAATAAGAATAAATACTCTCAAGTATCTCTTAAGAACTTTAGAATTGATTGTATGACATAGAAGACATTGGTACAGGATTATCTAGCATAGACTGCCCTTCTCAGAGAAGGTGCTGTGCTCTAGGAATAAAAGAAAATTGAATTAGCCCAGAAGAAACTAGAGATGTGCAAAACGTTCATCTAATGTTCATATGGACTGTTTATGTCTGACTTGTGGCAGAGCATTTCGAGCTACCGTAGGTCTGATCAGCCATAATCGGACACACTGTAACTTGACTCTAACAGTGATGTCATTTTGGTTGTCTTTGAGAATGAAGGGCAATAACCAACTATGTCTTACCACTGGGCTCTGACAACTCTGGAGAATGAGACTAAAGGTTCTGCACAGCTCTGCCTTATTAAATCCAAGTCATTTGTAAGTCAAAATATCAGTTCCCTGATACCATTTGTCCTCTTTGAGAATGGATGGACAACAAACACCAATATCCATCTACTTTTTATAATATTCCATATTGAGGAGGAGCACAGGACTTGGAATCAAGAAAAATCTACTTTCAAATTCCTACTCTTAAAATGTAAGACATTTAGGATTTCTCAGTCAGTCAATTAGCATAAAAGTACCCATTGTGTATTAGCACTGAAGAAACAAAGACAAAAGTCAGATCCTGCTCTCAAAGACTTAACACCAATGGTGCAATGAGGTAGCACAGTAGATAGAGCATTGGGCTTAGTCACTTACCCTTTCTCAGCCTCAGTTTCCTTGCCTATAAAGGGAATAATAATAGTATCTATCCCATAAGGTTATTCTGAGGCTGAAAAAGTACATTGCAGTGTCTGGCACTTAGTAAAAGCTTATACTTATTTTCTTCTTGATGTGAGAGAGAACAAGAAAATAACTAAATGATACTTAGAAGATAAATAGGAAATAATCAAAAGAGCAAAGGCACAAATGTTAAAGGAGGCTAAGAGAAGTTTTTTTATAGAAAGTATGATTTTAACAGAAACATGAAAAAAAAAAGCCAAGGAATCTAGGAGGCACAAATGAGGAGGGAGAGCCTTCCAGGCAGATAACTAGGTAGTTCAGTGGAGAATGCTGGGTCCAGAATCAGGAAGACTCATCTTCTTGCATTAAAATCTGGGCCTCAGACACTTACTAGTTGTGACACCTTGGGCAAGTCACTTAACTCACTTTGTTTCGGTTTCCTCATCTGTAAAATGAGTTGGAGAAAGAAATGGAAAATCACTCTAATATCTTTGCCAAGAAAATCCCAAATGAGGTCATGAAGAGTCAGACACGATTGAAAGCAACTGAACGATAACAGCAATAAGCATTCCAGGCATGGGGAAACAGCAAGTAAGAATGCCTGAAATAGGGAGATGGAGTATTTAAGTTAAGAAGCAGTAAAGAAGCCAGTATCATCAGATTGCAGAGTACTTGGGGGGAATAAAAGGTAGAAAAAGAAGTGAAAAATAGCACCAGGCTAGGTTAGGGTGGGTTTTAAAAGTCAAATACAGAGCATTAGAGGCAATAGGGAACTACTGGAGTTTACTGACTAGAAAGGGTAGCATGATCAGACTTGTACTTTTGGAAGATCACTTTGACCATTGGGTGGAGGATGAGTTACAGTGGGGAGAGACTCGAGGCAGGCAGATTATAATAGTTCAGACATGAGGTAATGAGAGCCTGGTCATAGAATGATGAAGGATAAAAAGATTTGGAAAATATGCTGTGTGAATAGGAATTGGGAAGGCATGAAAAAGAGTTGTCTTGCCATAGTCAGGGTCCAGTTGAGATTATGTAACACAAATTTGTAACAAACTCAACACATTTTTGTAATTTTCACCATCTTCATTCAGTAGTATGTGAGTAGAATGAAAGCAGTAGGAGTAATTTAGGGTAGTGCAAAATCTTATATGAGATCAAGAAACAAAAAATTCAAGAGAAGAAGACTGTAGAGTTGAATTAGTTCACCAGTGGGTTAATATGAAAGGAAAGTTAGAAGGGAAAAAAATCAAGCATTTGTTAAACACTTACTGTTTGCCAGGTATGTCTTAAGCACTTTAGACATAGTATTTCATTTTATCCTCACAATAGCCCTGTGCTAAAATGGGAAGGGAGGAAAGGTAGAGATAGTAAAGGAGTGATGCTCTAGAAAAGAAGTGGGGAATGAAGTTTAGTGAACACATGAAATGGATTTTGGGGTTGCAAGGTAAATAGAGCAGTGGAATGATGATGGATTGTGATCAGATAAATGAATTTGAACATTCATGAACATGGTAGTAAGACAACTGTAGCTAATGGCAAGGTCATGTGTATGAAAATAAGCTAGGAGATGGGGTACAAAGAGTTAAAATATGATTACTGTTTTCTTTGGTGGCTCTCATTGTTTAAAAAATTGTGACTCACTGAGTAGATGGGTATCTATAAGAAGAGTTCTTTATTTTGTGTCATGAACTCCTTTGGCATTTTGGTGAAGCCTCTTTCTCAAAATAACTTTAAAAATATGTTAAATAAAATAGGGTTATATAAAAAAAAAACAAAGGTTAGTGAAAATGAAGTATTTACAGTTCTCCTTTCCATATTCTGGTGGTTAAAGGTGCAGTGCCCCCTGCAATCTTGAAAGTCTTCATAAATTTTTTTGGATTTCCTTTTATACAAAAGAAAAAGAAATTGTGCATATTTATGGTATTAAAAGGTAAAAATATGTTGATGTTATATAATACTATATTTTAGGCATATATATTTTAAGCATTTCTGAGTTTCTAAACTTTTTTTCAGTGTCATTTACTAGCCTTCTTTTGTTATACATGGCTTCTTCAAAACTCCTTGAAAATTTATGCTCTTAAGAGGATAACTATTTCTTTTTCTCTTCTAAATTCACAGTTCCCTTGAAATCTCAGTGCAGCATTTTGGGAACCTTTTTGTTATCTTTTGGCTATATAAGCAGTCCACTTTCCTTCCAGAATTATGAATAATATCCCTTATGCTACTTCTTGTGCTTAGGTCCTAACTGGAAATATTCTGCAGCCTATTTATATCCACCATGTCCTCTCTCCTTCCTTTCTTCTCACTCTTCAATGTCATTTACTGTAATTTAGGCTCCTTGTAGATTTTGGTAGAAGATTTATAATCATATATCATTACTGAGAGGAATTAGTGTTAAAACGTTAGCTTTTGACCTGAGGAACATTAGGATCATTGAAATCAGCCAATCAATAGATATTTAACAAGTTTCTACAATACATTAGGCACTGTGCTAAACATCAGCAATACAAATTAAAAAAAGGAGGACAGTCCCTGGCCTTAAGGAGCACGAAACCTAATGGGGAAAGATAACATATAAGAAAGCTGAAAAGATTGGGGTGCTCAGGTAGAAGAGGTACCCAGCCTGGATGGAATCTAGTGCAAGGACCAGAAGCAGTTATTTCCCCCTTTTTATAGTTGAAAAAAAATGATACAAGTTAAATGACTTGCCTAGGGTCACACAGCTAATAAGTATCTGAAATGGGAGATGAACTTAAATCTTTCTGACTCCAGGTCCAGTGTCCTATCCATTACAACACTTAGCTGCCTAGGCAAGACACTTAGTCTTTCTGGATGTCAGTATTCTCCATTTGTAAGTGAGAGGAAGGTACATTGATGGACTCTGAGGTCCCTTTCAAAATCTATGACCTTATATAACAATAATAGTAATGATCATGCAATTTGTATCATAACAATTGACACATACTTTTGCTGGTGCTTCAAATATCATTTTTTTTATTTTTTTATTTTATAGCCTTTTATTTACAGGATATATACATGGGTAACTTTACAGCATTAACAATTGCCAAACCTCTTGTTCCAATTTTTCACCTCTTACCCCCCCCCCACCCCCTCCCCTAAATGGCAGGATGACCAGTAGATGTTAAATATATTAAAATATAACTTAGATACACAATAAGTATACATGACCAAAACATTATTTTGCTGTACAAAAAGAATCAGACTCTGAATTATTGTACAATTAGCTTGTGAAGGAAATCAAAGATGCAGGTGTGCATAAATATAGGGATTGGGAATTCAATGTAATGGTTTTTAGTCATCTCCCAGAGTTCTTTTTCTGGGTATAGCTAGTTCAGTTCATTACTGCTCCATTAGAAATGATTTGGTTGATCTCGTTGCTGAGGATGGCCTGATCCATCAGAACTGGTCATCATCTAGTATTTGTTGTTGAAGTATATAATGATCTCCTGGTCCTGCTCATTTCACTCAGCATCAGTTCGTGTAAGTCTCTCCAGGCCTTTCTGAAATCATCCTGTTGGTCATTTCTTACAGAACAGTAATATTCCATAATTTTCATATACCACAATTTATTCAGCCATTCTCCAACTGATGGACATCCATTCAGTTTCCAGTTTCTAGCCACTACAAAAAGGGCTGCCACAAACATTCGTGTACATACAGGTCCCTTTCCCTTCTTTATAATCTCTTTGGGATATAATCCCAGTAGTAACACTGCTGGATCAAAGGGTATGCACAGTTTGATAACTTTTGCTTCAAATATCATTATCTGCATTTTATAGAGAAAGAAACCCTGAAAGGTTAGTTGATTTGCCCAAGGTCACACAGCTATGTAAGTTCAAGGCAGAATTCAAATCTATATCTTCCTGATCTCAAGTCCAGCACTCCATTCATCATGCTGAGTTGATTTGCCATTTGCAAACTGCTTATTTTACAATATATGTTATAATAGGTTATCCTGTGATACTGTCAGTTGTAAGGGCTTGTGAAAGATCATGGCAAAATTTTGTTGCTCCGACAAGTTTGTCAATTTTGCATGTTGGTTTCATGAGGATAGGTTTGCATAAGATCTAGATAATGGACAGTGTTCTTGTGACTTCCAAGTCACCAATGGAGTGAAGCAGGGATGTAGAATTGTCCCCATTCTTTTAGCATGATGCTTTCAGCAGTATTGTCAGAAGCCTTCAGCAAAAATGGAAACTGCATCAAAGTTTACTGCACTGACAATATACTATTTAACTTGAATAAGCTACAAGCCAAGACTAAAGTGGAGGGAGAGTTGGTGAATAGGTTTTTGTTTGCAGGTGATTGTATACTCAATGCAGCCTCTGATGCTGAGATGCAGCAAAGTGTAGATTGATTCTCTTCTGCTTGTTTTTGGCTGAAAATTAACACCAAGAAAACAAAGGTTCTCCACCAGCCAGTACCACACTACCCACAGAATTATCAGTTATAGCAAGTGGAGAAATTTGAATGATAAATTAACTTACTTTGGCAGTGTGTTTTCCAGGGAATGTCCATATATATGATGAGGTTGATTATGCATTGCTAGAGCTAATTCAATGATTGAGGGGCTCTCTTGGGAGAGAAGAGATTAGACTACTTACTAAACTAATAGTCTACAGAACTGTTGTGCTAATTTCATTGTTGTGTGACTCTGAAACCCAGAGAGATAATAGTACCATGCCAGCAAATGGAATCACTTCCTTTTGAATTGTTTTAGGAAGATTCTGAAGATCATGAGACAAGTTAAGGTACAAGACATTGAGGCCCTGTCTCAAGCTGAATTGCCAAACATTCAAATTCTACTGAAGAGAACAAAACTCTGATGGGCTGGCCACGTTGTTGGAATGCCAAACGTGTGTTTGCCTAAAAGACTGTTTTATGGAGATCTAACACAAGGCAAGCATTCCCCCAGAGGTCATAAGAAGCAATATAAGGACACTCTCAAAGTCTCTTTGAAGAACTTTGGAATTGATTGTGACACATGGGAATTACTGGCACGAGACCACCCAGCATTAAAGAAGGTGCTGAGCTCTATGAGCTCACAAGAATCACAGTTGCACAAAGGAAACATGAGATTCACAAATTTAGAGCCTTCTCTACTCCAAATATACATATGGTCTATTTGTTCCCAATGCATGGTAGAGTCTTCTAAGTTCATGTTGATCTGATCAGCCACAGTTGGATGTACTCTTCCTTGATCACAACAGAGTGATGTCATTTTAGTCCTCTTCAAGAACAAAAGACAACAACCAATCACTTCATTTGACAATAATTCTATAAGAAATAGAGGTATTCAGTAGTGCTAAACAGGAAGATTTTGATGAATTTTAGTGTGTTTCTTATTGCAAGTTATTTTATATTTTCAGGAAACCAGAAATTCATTGATGTAAACACTTCCATGAACTTAGAAAGCATCCTTGCTTTTAATTATAGATAGCATTTGACCGTTTCATTTAAAGCTTGACTCTCCTATTGCTAACTTGGTGGTAGGCTTCTTTGAACAAAACTCAGCTGGTCCTGAGACAACAGACATAGAATTCATTGGTAGGGTTAGACTTAAGTGCTTTTTAACTTGGTAGGACCTGCCAAAGCTTATCCTCCATTAGCCCAGTCTTTGATAACACAGGATAACCTTAGCACCATGTTGAGGCATTGGAAGAGGTCTTTAACAGAGTTATCATGAAATGGTCACCGGTGGGAATGGAAGATTTTTTTTTTTTTTTTTGATGAAAACCATTACATCTTTTTGCCAATGAAATGCTTCCTGTATCTCAAAAATCTTGTCAGTATGGACCAAATTCTTCTATTCAATTACATTAGTTAAGAGAATTGCCCTCATAAGGTGAAATATCTTTGTAAATTAGTTGCATTGGTTGTTATTATAAGGAGGTACTACCAAATGACCCTTAATGCTTGGCCCCAAATCTCCCCTATGGCAAGTCTTATGTAAGGCAAAGGAAACATAAGGTGTGCTACTAATCAAAACTATGTTAGGTGATTTTTTTCATAAATACCTTAGCTTTACGATGCTTTTTTGTTTTATACCAGGAAACTAACTGGACCTTGGGGAAGTTAAATGGGACTTGGTAAAATGAGAAAAAGGCTAGCAGGCTTGGAAAATTTAACTCTTTTTTTTTTTTTTTGACTACTGGTATCTGGTGAGTTGGAATAGTATATTTCATAGCTTTGTGTGGGGTAATATCTGAAGCAAGCTCTAACTAGTTAATCTGCAAGTGAATTTAATGATACTCTAGCTTCACAGAAGGAAAAGAGTCTACTGACACCTGTTTCCTTTACAGACTAAAATGTATTAAGAGGAATAGGAGCCCCATTCAAAATTCAGTGACCAATTTATTCTAAAAATCTTTAGTAAAAAATATAAAACCCCAACCACTACTGCTTGTGGCTAAGGATTTCACAGTGATTGAGGGGGTAGTGTTTTCCAGAGAGCTTCATTTGCAGGCCAGATGTCAGAGCTGAAATCTGAAGATTCTCACTGTACACTCTCTAAACAAGATGATGAAAGTTAAATGAGAAATGGCCTGGTGAGAAAACAAACATGAAAACACTGTTTACACTTCTTTGGAGGACTCAGTGTGTGGTAGTTGTGATTTTCTCAAAGATTAAGCTTTTCTTTTATTTACCTGCTGTCTAACTTTTCTTTTTTCTTTTTCTTTTTTCTTTTTTTTTTTTTTTAAAGTAGCTCTATGTAGCCATTGTACAGATGAATGCTTTTAAAAATTCATTTGCTGGAATAAAAGTTTTATTCCTCTGTGTCATAAAAACAAAACGGTATCTTTTTGTGGTATTTTCATTCTTAAAAGTCATAGGATAGCCTTTTATTAACTATTTCTTTCTGAAGGCTGTAAATAGTTTAAAAAATAGGAAAAATAATCTTGGTATTATGGAGGCAATATTTTTACTCTACTGATTTTTCACCATAACCATAATAATAATATCTAGCATCTATACAGCACTTTAAAGTTTGCAAAGCATTTTTACAAATAATATATCTTTTTATCCTCACAACAACCCTTAGAGTATGTGTTACTATTATCTCCCTTTAAGAGATATGGAATCTGAGATAGATAAAAGTTGTGACTTATCCAGGATCATACAGTTAGTAAGTATTTGAGGCATCATTTCAACCTAGGTCTTTTTGACTTCAGATCCAACACTCTATATACTGCACCATCTAGCTTCCACTATTATTCAAATCACTTTGCCAAGTTGAAAAATTTCAAAATAAGATGATGCAATATAATATATAATTTGCCTTTCCTTATGGCTACTACATGGAAACTTCAATGCTGGGTGTTAGAGGACATACAAAGTTTTGATAAGAAACATTCTCCACCTTTCTGAAGCTTACAAACAAGTAGGGGAAAATGATCCAAACCCAGATAACTATAATTATACAATACTACAAGAAAATTGCATCACAGACTTGCAAAACAAAGCTATGAGGTCTGAGGGAGAAGATTGTTACCAACTTTGATAAAAGGATGAATGGAAGTTTCCTGGAGAAAATATTGTTTGAAGTGGGCTTTAAAGGATGGGAAAGAGTCCAATTGGCCCCAACAGTGAGAAGGGCATTCCAGTCACAGTAATAGTCCTAGCAAATGGAATGTTTGATGGCGTAATCAGTACACATGTGCACACTCATGCATGTGCACATAAAAAGCAAACAACTTGAAAGATGGGGCTTTCTTGCTTAGCTGAGATTTTCTTCAGATTCTTTGCAAACCTGATTTTAGTTATGAGTGGGCCTTTTCAATTGATATTTATAACAAATTTATAAATGATAAACTTTAGGTTTTTAGCTAAGCATTTGACTGTGTTTAATTCTATTCTTGGGAAAACATTTGAGAGGGATGGATTATATGAGGCAATTTGGTTGCTGGACTTGGTATCAGGAAGCAAGGTCAAATCTGGCTGTGTGATCTGGGCAAATATCTTAGCTACTTTTTGCCTCAGTTTCCTCATTTGTTAAGTGGACATAATAACAGCACTTTTCTTAAAGATTATTATGGAATGAGCTCATATTTTGAAAGTACTTTGCAAACCTTAAAATGCTATGTAAATTCAGGTTACTATCATTATAGACCCACAACTAATGAATTGTACAGATCCTAAGCACCAGCTTAATTTCAACTTGTAAAAGAAGTCTCCTGTGGCAATGCCCCAGGGAGTTGTGCTTGGTCCTGCTGTATTTGACATTCTTATCAGTGTCTTGGATACATATAAAGATAGCATGCTTATCATATTTGAAAAAAAGCTAGGTAGGATAACTAACGCTATGATGATAGACACAGAATCCAAAAAGCTCTTTACAAGTTAGAACAGGGAGATGATCTTATTAACATAAAATGTAGTGGGTACAAAATATTATACTTGCCTTAAAAAAAATCAGCTTTACAAGTGCAAGTTTGGGTGTGGCTAGGAAGCAGATCTTGAAAAGATCTAGGCGTTTTAATTGCACATAAGCTCAATATGTCAACAATATGGTGTAGAGCCAGAAAGTCTTCTTAGGCTACAAGAAGAAATGCAGGGTAGATCCCAAAGATGCCTAGAATTAGGGATACGATATTCTGCCTACCTAAATTACATCTGAAATGCAGTTTTCATTTCTGGGTGCCATATTTTAGAGTGCCACAATGATAACCTGCAATGTTTTCAGAGGAGGGCAATCAGGATTATGAAGGGTTTTGATATCATGATCTATAAAGAATCAATTGAAGTAGCTAGTCATGTTTATCCCAGAGAAGAGAAGACTTATTAGGGTCATGATATCTGTCTCCAAATATTTTGAGTATTTTAAGAATTCTTGAAATCCTTCTAGAATTTTCCATTCTGTTACATGGAAAAGGAATTCAACTTTTTCTACTTGCTCCCCAAAACTAGGAATGGGGTAGAGGTAGGAAAAAAGGCATATTTAGGAGCTAAAACCGTGGCTTAAATTTTGCCTTACAATTAGAGTTGTCCAAAAGTAAAATGATTTACCCCAGGAAGTAATGAGTTCTCTGCCACTGGAGGTTTTAAAAAGCAGAGACTTGATGAGCACTTGTTACATACTCTATAGAAGGAATTTTTTGTTCAGCTATGACTTGGACCAAAGGGCTTCTGAGTTCTAACTCTGGTCTGGGATTCTAACTCTTAAGAGTCTATGATTCTGTTACTTTGATTTATATAGATTCAATTCAGCTCAGCAAATATTGTGTTTAATATGAAAACACTGCTCAGTGCTGAGGACAAAAGACAAAAACCAGAGTCCATGCTATTAAGGAATTTAAAACAAGAAATATGCAATGCAGACACAAGCCAGTGAATACAGAAGATCTAAAACGTCATTTCCAAAGCTAGTTCTAATAACTGGGGGACATCAGAAAGGCTTCATGAAAGAAATAGCACTTGAAATGTGCTTTGAAAGAAGCTAAAGACTCTAAAAGGCTAAAGTGAGAAGAGAAATTAATCCAGACATGAAGGAACTCTTATGCAGAAATATAGAAGACAGATCATTATATAAGGAAACAGCTGGTTACTGGAATAGAGTGTGTGAAAGGGAGTAATGCCAAATAACTGAAAAATTAGAAATCAAATTTTAATTTCAGTTTTAAATGGTAGGCTGGGGATTTTGTATTTTATCCTAGAATCAAGGAGGATTTTTTTATGGGGTAGAGGAAAGAGATAGAGATGTTGCCAGATATGTTTTACAAAGATTTACTGGGACACTGGGTTGATATGATATGATATATAATATGATACAGAATGGGGATGCAAAAGTCTGAAGAAGGAAGGTTAATTAAAAGACATTTCATGTGCAATGTGATGAGGGATAAGAATAGAGAATGTGTGAATGAGAGATAAGAGGAATGTTAAGGTAAGATCAACAAGACTTGGTAATTGATTAGATATGGAGAGTAAGGGACAGGGAAGTATCAAGGGTGATTCCAAGTCTGTGAACCAAAATAACTGGAAGAATATTGTGTTAGCAATAGAAATTGAGAAATTTGGACAAATTTGGGTTTATGGAGATATGTGAGCCCTGTTTTGCACATATTGAGGTCAAGAAACTTTTGGGACACTTAGTCAAAGGTGTACATTCTTAGAGTTCAGGAGAAGTATTAGAATTCTGTGTAAAGAAAGAAGTAAAGAATATGAATTCAAAAAACCTGAGTGCAAATCCCACCTCTGTTATTTTCTGCCCTTACTGCAGCAAGGCAAACCCTGTTTTGATTTGTTTTCCAACTTCTTAGAGGCCATCCCCAATCTTCCCTCTTCCCTTCAAACCTCCCACATATCCTTCCCTGTTCCTTTTTAGCTGAAGACCTATTTAATACTTTGCTCAGAAAATAGACGCTGTTAACACTGAACACTGCTCTTCTTCATCTCAAAACCCATTGACATCATCTCTCATGATCTCTTCCTTTACTCTAGGCTCTAACAATTATGCTAATAGTCATTCTCACCAAGGTCAGCTCCTTCCCCATATGTTTTTGATCCTACCCCCTGCCATCTTTTCTAGCAGACTGGTCATTTCAATTTCAATTCTGCTAATCTTCAGTCTCTCCCTGTCTGCTCGTTTAGTTCTTTCCTTGTTGTCTACAAACATGCCCATTCCTTCACATTAAATTAAAACAACCTTCATTTGACCCCATTATTATTTCAAGCTATTGTCAGAGAAAAAGAAAAAGAAAAGAAATATCTATACTTTTCTCCATTTCCTTTCTTCGCACATATTTCTCCACATGTTGCAGTTTGGCTTCTGACCTCATCACTCAACTGGAAGTTTTTTCACCAAGGTTACCAACTGACCTCGTAAAAAGACAAATCTGATGGTCTTTTTCCAGTCTTAATACTTCTCAATCTATCTGCTGCAACATTTGGTACTATTCTTATCTTGCATTTTCATGATCTTACTCTTTCTTTGTTCTCTTTGTATTTGTCTTAGCATTTATCTCATTCCCTTGTTCCAGGTCATCATCTATATTACACCTCCTAACTGTGAGTATATTCTAAGACTCTGTCCTGGACTTTATTATCCTCACTTTTGCATACATCAACATTGATGGGTTTCACTCGTTATGCAGATGATTTCCAGGTCTATGTGTCTCAATATCTTGAGATCCATTTTTACATTACCAAGTATCTCTTGGGCTTTTCAAACTGGTTGTCTTAGAGACATCTTAAATTTACTATGTCCATTATATGTAAATTGAGGGAGAATAGAAAATTATATCTGTCATATCTATATTACATATCTAGCTCAATCTGAAACCCAGGGAGGAGCCAACCTGTGACTTCATCCATGGGCCCCCTTCAGCTAAATCTCATATTATAAAAAGAGCCAAACTAAAACCCTCTCTTTGCAGAGGTTCCAAGCATGGAGCTTGGCATGTCAAGGGCCGCTGTGCACTGGAATACTCTTTCCATTGCCATTCTCTCTTTACCCTCACCTATTTCCCTAACCAAACTTTATGCCTCTCTGTCTGGATTTCTAACCTTACTTCCAATGACATATGACATATCTATCTATAGATAAGGGGAGAGTTTATGATGGAATAAGTTATGGAGAGGATCATAGGAAGTTGTTTGATTATTATTTTAAAAGTTTTACACAAACAAAACCAATGCAGCTAAAATTAGAAAGAAAGCAGGAAATTGGGAGGAAAGTTTTATGCAAATTTCTCTGATAAAAGCCTCATTTCTCAAATACATAGGGGACCAAACCAAATTTTTAAAAAAGCTATTACTCAAAGGATAAATGGATAGAGGATATAAGAAGTCAGTTTTCAGAAGAAGAAATCAAATCTATCAGAAATCACATAAAAATTCTCTAAATCACTAACAATTAAAGAAATTAAAATTAAAACAACTCTGAGATATTACCTCACAGCTATCCAATTACAATTATGACAGAAAAAGAAAAGAATAAATGCATGAGGGGATGTGGAAAAATAGGAATGGGGGAGTTTTGAATTACTCTAACTATTTTGGAGAAAAATTTGGAATTATGCTCAGTGGGCATGCCTTTAGATCCAGCAATACCATTACAAGGTCTGTATTCCAAAAGTTCAAAGAAAAGGGAAAATGATGTGTATATAAAAAAATATAGTGTCTCTTTGTGGTGACAAAAAATTGGAAATTGATGGGATACCTGTCAATAGTGGAATGGCTGAACAAGTTGTGGTATATGATTGTGATAGTATACTATTGTGCTATAAGAAATGATGAAGAGGAAGGTTTAAGAAAAATGGAAAATTTATATGAACTGATACAAAGTAAAATGAGCAGAACCAGGAGAATGTTGTGCAGAGTAATAGCAAAATTGTAAAAATGATCAATTTTAAAAGACTTAGCAACTCTGTTCAAGAAAATTATTCAAGACAAAATCCAAAGAATGCATGATGAAAAATGTTATCTGCCTCCAGAGAAAGAACTGATGAACTTTGAGTACAGATTGAAGTATGAATTTTTAAAAAAATATTGTTCTCACTTATTTTGTGACATGGCTAACTATGGAAATACATTTTACATATTTCATAGGTATAACTGATACCATATTGCTTACTTTCTCAATCAATGGGGAAAGAACAAAATTTTAAAAAAATGTTGAAAATAAATTAAATTTTAAAAATTTCACTGTCTAAATGGTTTTCACTTTCTTTCTCTCCAAACTCTCTCCCTCTTCTGTACTTTCATAGTATTGTTAAGGGAACCACCAGTCTTGCAGACTTCCAGGATTATAACCTCTGCATTATCTTTGACCCCTTTATTCTTCCTTACAATATAGTTAAAGCTACCATTATAATCATATCCATACCTCTTTTATCACTCACAAAGTTACAAAGTTCAGGACCTTATTGCCTCTTATGTAGACTATTGAAATGACTTCTTAATTAGTGTCCCTACTTCTTATTCTCCTTATTCCAAACAATCTTCTCTTCAGCTGACAAAATGACTTTTCTGCCAATTGACCACATCCCTTTTCTACTCATTAAACTTCATTGGTTTTCTGTTACCTCTAGAAACTATGAACTCTAATTTTTCTAACCCTTCAGAATTTAGTTTCAATCTGTCTTTATAAATTCATTATATACCCCCCAATACTCCATAATTCAGCCAAATTGATTTTCTTTCCATTTCTCACATATTGGACTTCATCTCTCATCTCTGTGTCTTTGCAATTGGCCAAGCCTCAAACCTAGACTATATTTCTTCCTTTCTTCTGTTTTGTAGGAATACTTCCTTCAATATTCAGCTTATAGGGCCTAATAATAAAACTGTTATAAAACCGTAAAAAGTATTAAGCCTGAAAGCATTTTACATACAATAGATTATGTATATCAAAGGGGATTGCTATTTTAAAAATATCATTCATAATATGTTCTAATAATATCTTATTTCCTTTGTCCACTTAATGTTTTTCTTGCTTTCTTTCACTTTTTTTCTTCTTCTTTTTCTTTCTTCTTCTTCTTGTCCTTGTCTTCCTCCTCCTCCTTCTTGTTCTTGTTCTTCTTTCTTCTTCTTTTTTTTTTTTTTGTGATTTGCCTTCTCATATTGCCATAACCGAAGAATTCACTTCTTAGTGGATCTTCTTGATAAGGACAAAGTTTACCATCAGTGGGACAGAATTTGTCTTTTAAGGCAGTAGACTCAATCTGTATGTTAAGCCTTTCCAGATTTTTAGTACCTATCAGACTACCCATATACTGCTGGCATACCCTTTGAGCTTTAAGAATCCTGGATCAGCACCAAGGCAATGAGATGTTGGCATATCACTTCTTGTATAATAAAACCCAACTTTTTTTTATAAATAGGGTATTTTCCTGGTGATGTTGTATGGTTGGGAATTTTAGAATATTAAAATCTTTGAAGAATCAATGTTACACATTTCCCCAAAAGGCAACAGGAAGATAATAGGTTTAAGTAAGTTTGATATATTTAAAATAAAAACTTACATGTAAAAAGCAATATAATTGATATAATTTAAGCAATGTATGATTAGAAAGGGAGATGAGCAGGTCAAGTAGTGAGAGTAAACAATACAACAGATAGACAGTCTAAGTATTATGCTGGTAGCCACATTATGTAAAAAAGGCTTAGAGAAAATCTTCACAATAAATTGGATAGATCCTTTTTTTTAGGGCTCAATTAGAGGATACAATCACCCAGAATCACACAGGCAGAAAGGGTCTGAATGGATTGTATTCTATACTAATAGAAGAAATCCATTCATGAGATCAGGGGCCCACTAAAATATTGAAGAAATCCTTGTAGATGGCATGAGGAATGATAGTGATGAGGTTATGATTCAACAAGATCCATGAAAGTCCTGGGTATAGCTTCATTTAGGAGGTAACTGAGTGGCTGGTTCTCTGGCATGGCCTGAAAGGACAAACCCTATCATATGAAGTGGCTTGATATAATGTGTATATAAAAATTAGAATTATAGGATTTAGAGGTAAAATGTAACTTAGATGTCATTAAGTTGAACTCCTGTTTTATTGGGAGGAATATAAGGCTAAGGAATATTAAGTGATTTGCCTAACATCACGCAGAAAGTACAAGCCAAATAAGGATTTAAACTCTGGATTTCTGCCTTTATATATAGTGTTTTCTTCATTATGTGGTATACTTTCTAGAATCTATAATAAATTTAATAATTAATTAAATGTCACACATTGTAAAACATGGTTTGTTAAATAAGATTTCCTTACTTCTTGAAAGATTTTTTAAGTATATATTTCTTGAATAAAAGGCCTATGTTATAGGCCAGGTTTGACTAAATCCAAGTTAGTAAATTGGACTCGGGGAAGTGACAAGTTCTGCTTGGTCTATGTTGAGAATGAGATGCCTATGGGACATCAAGTTGGAAATGCCCAATGGGGGATGAATATGTGAGATTCCACAGGTAGCTGGTGGATGGTTGGAGACACGCCAACATTTAATAAAAAGAAGTTTAATCTCATAAGTATAATTAGTCAACAGTGATATAGTCTGGTACATGCCAGACTCATCTCTTTAAAGAAATGCCTTGGGTCAAAATAATGTTTTGAATCACATAGCAATAGGACATCTATCAAGTCTGAAGGAGATTAGATGCTTGCGTACTGGCCTTTTATATTCTATATGACCAGAAAACTTTTATTAGAGACTTGAGCCTAAATCCTCAATATTCAATAATCATTTTTCAGGGATAGCTTTCTGTGTTTAAAGGAAAAAGTAGCCCAGCCTACATGACCAGAAAGCCATGCAAACAACTTGATCCTTAGCTGCCTGGATCAATAAAGCCTCAGCTTCTGTGTCTTTTAGAGAAAGAAAAAACCCCCCAAAAAACAAATCAAAAAACTCATCTAGTCAGGATGACAGGAACCATAATAGATATTGCCTTTATCATGGCTTCCTTTACTTTCCCCTTATTTTTGTTGATGTATTATAACACCTTTATTTCCAGATATGTAGCCCCATTTTCCTAGCCAGTGAGTCATATCTTGTAATAAAAATTTTAAAAAGAAAGATTTTAAAAATAGTGCATATCTGTATCTGAATGCAACACACATGTATGTATCTGTGTACATATGCATTTAAATGTATATATTTTTACATGTATAATTCCTCTTTACTTGGGTGTGTGTGGAGGAGGACAAGATTCTTAATTCTTTTCTGGGGTCAAGATTTGTCATTACAATTACATATATGTTTGCTTTATTAAATGATTTTCTACCACTGGTCTCCAGTCCCTTCTTACCAATCTTACATATTTTTAAAATATCACAATAAAGACTTATAATGGGAAGGGATTACTCAAACTTATTTTCTAAATAGGATTATATTGATCTGACCAGGAATTATATGCAAACAGGAATTAGAACTAGTGCTTTAAGAGTCCAGGCCAATTAGACTTTAACATAAAGTTGGTAATATAAATAGAACCAACAGCACTCTCCTGGGTCTCAATCCCAATCTTATCCCAACCCCCATCACAAAAACTATTGAGCTGTGCGCTCTCATTGCCCAGCAGGGGTTGTGGCTTTATCTTGGAATTTTACTTCCCTCTCAACCCCTAGGGGTTATCCTTCTACACTGAAATTTCACAGTATCCTAAAGCACACTTCATTTTCTTGACATGCCATATGACTACCCATCAACTATTTTTTTTTCCCGGAAGCAAAAATTGATATTTATGATTTTGGTGAGAATTTTTTGTGTTTTCTTCTGAAATACAATTTTACTCAATTTAAACTAATCTAATCCTATCAAATCTAACAAGGATTAATTAAGTATTTATTATGCATAAGGTACTATACTAGAAGTTGGGAATACACAGAAAAAATGAAAAATAATACCTGACCTCAAAGAAATTATATTTTATTGAGAGTGAGGTGGTAATTAGGTTCTGTTTTGGATGTAAACTTGAGATACTTATAGATCATCTACTTGGTCTAGTAGGCTTCTGGTGTTGCAGAGCTTCCTACTACATCACCAGCTACCTGTGGGATCTCACATATTCATCTCCCTATTGGGCATTTCCAACTTGATGTCCCATAGGCATCTCATTCTCAATATAAACCAAGCAGAACTTGTCACTTCCCCAGTAAACTCTTCCTAATTCCTTACTTCCTGTTTCTGTTAAAGGTGTGACCATTCTTCAAGTTGCCCAGGTTCGTGATCTTACAATTATCACTGACTTTTCACTGAACCCCATACTTATAGAAATTTAGCAAGTGACTCTGAAACCATTCTTTCTCAGACATTCAACTATAACAAAGGTTTGACATGAACCAAACCATCAACTGATAAATTAATCCATAGTTTAATCACAAGTGATATCCCACCATCAAATAGTCAGTTCAAGTATATAGTTGCTATATTCCTGAAAAATTATATGTTAAGTTGAATTATATTCTAAATCCTTTGAGAGAACTTGATAGTTGAAGTTCCCAGTGATTTATCTTTTCTAAAGGTAGAGAATCCTTTTGTCTAATGTCACCCCAAATATCTATTCATAATAAGGTGAGATATGTACCTCATACCTTAGCTATAGTTCTGAGTTATGTAAAATACCTTTTAATAAATTAATATATTTTGATTTATTAATAAGACATTATTTTAATAAATTTTATTTCAATTAATGGTTTAAACATTCTAAGGAAAGTTTAGAATTTAAAGAAACATTCAAGTCATTTTGTAAAATATTCACCTAATAAAGTTACATCCTAATTTATATACCTTATACCCAGATCTACAGCTATCTAACCCTAGATTCTCTCTTAAGTTTTAGCTCCATATTCTTAACTACTTGCTAGAGATGTATATGTAGACATCAATGGGCATCTGAAGCTCATTATGTCCAAAGTATAGTTCAAAGCATTTTCCTTGCAAAGTTCCGGATCCTCAAGATTTCCCATTTCTTTTGAAGGACGTGCCATCAGTCTTACTTTGTGCTTTACCCCACAACTATTCCCAATAATTTCCCAAGTCTTAGTGATTCTATTGCCACACTGACTCTTGATATTGTGGCTAGTAGGCCATGCAGCAGATAGAGCACTAAACCTGGAGTTATAAAGCCTGGAATTCAAAGCCTGCCTCAGATAAATAGTAACTCTGTGACCCTGAGCATCATTTAATCTCTGCTTGCCTTGGGTTCCTTATCTGTACAAACAGGAATCATAATAGCATCTATCTCCCAGGATTATTGTAAGTATCAAATGAAATATAATGGAAAAGCATCTTGAAAATCTTAAAATGCTATATAAATACTTTTGTTGTTTAGCTGTTTCAGTCCTGTCCAACTCTTCATCATCCCATTTGGTGTTTTCTTGCCAAAACAAAAAAAAAAACCCAAAGAGGTTTGCCATTTCTTTTTCCAGCTTGTTTTACAAATGAGGAAACTGATGCAAATAGGGTTGTCACTTGCTCAAAGTCATACAGCTACTAAGTGTCTGAGGTTGTATTTGAATTCAGGAAGATGAATCTTCCTGACTTTAGATACAGTATTCAATCCACTGTACCAGTTGCTTCACCCAGCTAGCTAATATAATTATTAGCTATTATTCTCTAATATTCAATGTACTTACTATAATATTAACTGCCAGGAGGCAGATCTATACTTCTAAATCACAGATCTTGTTATATAATTCCCCTGTTCAAAAGCTGGAATAATGCTATTGCCTCTACAATGGAATATAAAGTCTGTGGTTTGGCTCTAACCTACTCTAGCCTTCCTTTATAGACCTATTATACATTATTCCCCTTAATGGACTTTACATTCTAGCCACACTGATTTACTTGCTCTTCCATGTAGATGACATTCCTCCTTCCATTTCTATGCCATTGCAGAGTCTGTCCCATATTCCTAAAACACATTCACCAATTAACTCACTTCTGTCTCCTAAAATCCCTACTTTCTTTTAAAACTCATTTCAAATACTACCTCTTTCAGGAAGGCTTTTTTGATTCTTCCAAGCAAAATGTATGGAATCTGCCTTCCAGGTTTAAAAAAACAAACAAACCTTCAAATATTTCAAGATGGCTATTAATTTCCCCAGTAAGCCTTTTTTGGCAGGTTAAACATCTATAATTCAGCAGGTACTTTGTAACCTTGATTACCCTGGCCCCCAATGCCTGAAAGTTAGTTATGTTAAATCTCACACCTCCTCCAAAGTCATCCAGTCCTCTTAAGGAGGTTTGGGCTTTCTATGATGTTGTCCATTGGCTCCAACTCCTACCAATAGTGTTCCCTCACATGTAGGGAGTGGGTTTCTTGCACCCCAGTTATATTTAAGCAATAAAATTAACTTTTACAAAAGAAAATGTATTTCTAAAGTATAACATATGAATATATACATATATACACATATATACATACATACGCATATACACATATATACATATAAACACATACATAAGGAAAGGATTATTCTATATATATACACATACATGTGTATATATATATAGAATGTATATATGTATATGTATATATATAGAATATATATGTATATATATAGAATGTATATATATATATAGAATGTATATATATATATATATATATATATATATATATATATATATATATAATCTATATGTATATATATAGAATAATCCTTTCCTTATCCCCATACCATATCAGTCTCTGGTGAAGGGGACAGGATTAGGTTCACAGTTTATCACAGTCCCAATTCCAGGTCCCAAATCCCACTTGGGCTCTAGTCCCAGTCCCCTTGGCTTTTCAGGATTTTGCCTATCTGCCTGGCTATAATATCCCATCTAGAATCCTGCCTAAAGGTTGCCATGGTTCAAACTCCTGGTCAGATAGGGATTGCTTCCTGAACCTGAAACTGGTGTTTGGGCTGTGGACAAACTGTGGGAGAGCATTACTTTCTGGACACTGCAGAAAGAATACATAGGAAAAAGAGCAAAACTTTTTTATATGGAAGTTTTAAAGAAGTTGCTTGCTCTGATCATGAAGCCAAAAGGATGCAACTCTCACTCATGTTTTGAGGGAACACAGAGAAGGAGGGTGGTTCCATGATAGGTGATATGGACATGCCCTGAACTCCCAATAAACTTGTATCACATTGTCTCAAGGCCCTTCTTCATCTTGGTTTCTATCCTTTAACAAACAATATAAAATTCATTAATCCTCCTCCCTAAATGTATCATCCAAAAACTACTTTGTAATTATAAAGTGTTGAATCCTCTATTTGCAGACTACTCCTCCTAAGCAAGAGAGTGGTACTTATATATGTCTCTTTAATAAAAAGAATCAATAATGAGAGTTTCAGAAAATATGGCAAGCAGGATGGATGGAATGGAGTAGGCAGCAATATTTCTGGATAAAAGAACTTTTCAACACTTATCGGTTCATTCCAAGTAGTATTTACCTATTTGTTGTATGAATAATGTTATCCTTCACTGATGGGTTAGATAAGAGATCCTTATAATAACACCTTTTTCTTTTTTTTTAATTTCAAAAAATGGTTTGATGAAAATAGAAAAATTATAAACCAATATGACATTTATCTTAATACACTGAATATTGCCCCTTGGATTCCAATCTGTTTATTAAAAACATCTCTACAACTCTTGTGTTTTTATGTTGTTTCAGTTTTTAAGTACTTAAGTGTCAATATCATTGCTGGGTAGAAAGTGGCAGCCTTATTCCCCCTTACTAGGAGGTTGGTACTGCTATGGACCTTGCTGTAGTATACATGCCTTAGTTACTTATTCTTGACCTTTTCTCCTCTGAACCATGAAGGATTGGTTAGGTTTGATTCCCTATGTCTGAAGTGCTGTCACATTTTGGGGCTAGGTGTGAAATGCTTTTGTAAATAAATCGATAATATTTCCTCCCACTCTGCACTGAAATCCTAAAAATCCATGTAACTAGAACCCATAAGTGAATTTAATTAAGCCTGAGGAAGAAAATATGACCACCTGATTAGAAACTGCCCCAAAGCACACATTTTCTGCTCCCTTTAACTTTCCCCATACTTTGGCACATACCAAATAAAGAACTTTTGACACAGTCCCCCATTAAAAGTTACTAAGGGGAACCCCAGTATGTTTCTGTTTTTAGGGGAGGGATGCAATTACAGAAGCAGAAGAATCTTACCCTAAAGAGCTGGAATAAGGGAAAAATACTGGGATGTGCAAAGGCAAATTACTGTTGTTTAAAAGGCTTTTTAAAGTATAGTCAGAAATCTTCTAAGAATTGAATTTATTGTTGGAGATTTTTCATTTTATTATTTGCCTGGTAGAAGAGTTCTATGACCTGGAATTTTAAACAGTTGTTGACCAAACAACTTATCTTATTTGTTATACATTTGGTAAATTAATTAGCTGATTATTATCTCTGCAAAGAATTGAAGTATTAAATAACACCGGAAACCACTAAATGGGATAAAGAAAAGTGGGAAGGGAGCTGTTGAAACTTCTCAGAGGTATTATAATAAGTTGTTATGAGATAAAATGACCCTGTTTGTTCCAGTGATGATGGACTCAAGTTGAACCTATTTTTCATAACATTACTTTAATATTTTGTTTTTTTCTTATGGAATCATATTTTGTTACAAGTAAAAATGGCTATTTTGATGACTTCTTGTGCAACTGAAAAATGTAGAAAACGAATGTGTTCAATAGTTTGCTTTATGGACAAGCTCATGACATTGAGTCAGAGTGTTATGACTATAAGATACCTAGAATTTAGAGCCAGAGGGAATCTTAGATGTTATCTCTGTAGCATTTTGGCACTAGGTGATACATGTTTTCACAAAGTGATAGCATCTTATTCAACTCTACTTTGTAACTTTTAACCCCCCCCCCCCACATAACTAACTCCAAATCTAAAAGTTCAATTGAGCTGAAGGAAGAAAATGTTACTGTATTATTAGAAACTATGCCATATCACACATTTGGTCCCTCTTAGTTTTCCTGCACTTTGCCATGCACATAATAAATGTCTTTTAGCTAGCCTCTATTTAAAAATTACTAAAAGAGGCCCTGTAATGTTTCTGTATTTAGAGGAGGAATGGAATTACATAAGTAGAGAAACCTTGTCCTTGAGAGCTGGGATATTTTGTAGGTGCAGAAACTCAGGCCTCAAAATGAAATGATTTGTCCAAGGTGATATATCTAGTGTTTTATTTATGTCAGCTCTCTCTCTCTCTTTTAAAATGACTACATAGTAGTTTATTGCAAAATTCCAGGTAAAAGTTGATCAGGTCAGGAAAGGGGGAAGGTAGATTTGGGAGTGCTAAATATTGTGGAGTGTCTTTTTTTTTAAAATAGCTTTTTATTTACAAGTTATATGCATGGGTAATTTTACAGCATTGACAATTGCCAAACCTTTTGTTCCAATTTTTCCCCTTTTTCCCCCCACCCCCTCCCCTAGATGGCAGGTTGACCAATACATGTTAAATATGTTAAAGTATAAATTAAATACAAAATAAGTATACATGATCAAACCATTATTTTGCTGTACAAAAAGAATTGGGCTCTGAAAAGTGTACAATTAGCCTGTGAAGGAAATCAAAAATGCAGACAGACAAAAATATAGGGATTGGGAATTCTATGTAATAATGGTTCTTAGTCATTTCCCAGAGTTCTTTTGCTGGGTGTAGCTGGTTCAGCTCATTACTGCTCCATTGGTTCATCTCATTGCTGAAGAGGGCCACGTCCATCAGAATTGATCATCTTATAGTATTGTTGTTGAAGTATATAATGTCCTCCTGGTCTCACTCATTTCACTCAGCATTAGTTCATGTTAAGTCTCTCCAGGCCTTTCTGAAATCATCCTGTTGGTCATTTCTTGCAGAACAATAATATTCCATAATATTCATATACCACAATTTATTCAGTCATTCTCCAATTGATGGGCATCCACTCAGTTTCCAGTTTCTGGACACTACAAAGAGGTCTGCCACAAACATTCTTGTATATATCTATGTCATCTCTTTTGTATTCTGCCTTTGGGCCCACTGGCTATGAACACTTAGGTATTATGACCATACTACCATATTCTAAACTTCCACCAGGAACCTTTCCCTCCAGGAAAAAAAAAAGAATTAGGAGATTTTGTATGATCCTCTAATTATGGAAGGGAGTTTGATGGAAACGGAGGGATAAGGTGGAATGCAGAGACACCCAAGTATCTATAAGATTTTCTGTATTATCTGTCTATATGCCAGGATTAGCCAATTCACTAAGCATTTACTAAGTTCCTATAATTTTCCAAACACTCTGATAATGTCAGATACGGAGATTTAAAACTAAACCATTCTTACCCTCAAGGAAGTTATATTCAACCAATGGGGAAAACATGTACATAAATAAATTAATATTTATATACGCAATATACAAATGTGATATATGCATGAATGAATGATAAATGTGTATATATATGTATATGCATATATATATATGCACATTAATACATAGGTAGATATTTACTTACCCAAAGTGTATGTATATGTATGTGTGTGTGTTTGGAATAATAGTCTAGATCTATGATTTCATCATTATGGTGAACTTACAAAATAGAAATAATTTCCTAAGGAAGTAAAAGGTTAAATGGCTTGACCATGGTCACAGAGATAGTATGTGTCAGATCTTCTTATTGATTTCAAGACCAATCCTTTATGTACTTTTCCATATTATTTGTGAGATACAAAATATATTTAGAGTAAATCTAAGGAAATAGTCAAAGAATATAAATATTCATTTCTCAAGAAAAGAAATCTAGGCTATCAATAAACATAGGCAAGAATGTTCCAAATCACTAATGATTAGAGAAATACAAATGAAAGAAACTATAGTTCTACCTCATATTCGTCAAAGTTGACAAAAAATAAAAAATGATAAATGATGGAGTGACTACAGAAAAAATAAAGAGCAGAATAGATAGAAAAAACATTTCATTGAACATTGTAAACAAAACTTTGATATACTGAAGAATTCAGCTTAATGCAATAACTAACCATCCAGCCATTCAGATGCTACTATTCTGATGGCAGAAAGTGAAGACCTTGTTTAAAGGTCCATATAGTCAAAGCTATGTTTTTTTTCCCATTAGCAATGTATGGCTGTGAGAGATGGACTATAAGGAAAACTGAGCATCGAAGAATCACTGCCTTTAAATTGTGGTGCTGGAGAAAACTTCTGAGAGTCCCTTGGACAGCAAGAAGACCAAATCAGTCAATACTTAAGTCAGACTATTCACTGGGATTGTAAATACTGAAACTGAACCAAATACTTTGGCCACACAATGAGAAGCTAGGCTTTATTGGAAAAGACCTTTATTTTTAGGAAAGATTGAAGGCAAAAGGAAAATCAAATAGCAGATGATGAGATGAAAGATAGTGGGAAATAATGAATATGAAATTTAACAGACTTTGTGAGAAAGAATTAAAAGTTGTTTTCTCCCTTTATGGAGTGCTAAGAAATTCCTCTTCTGTGTGGCTCCCTGATGGACACAGAGATCTGGTACCAAAATAGTTGGCATTTCTTTCTGTCAAGAAGGGTTATGATTTCTAAAATCTCTACTGCCCCCTGGCAACTTTCTATCTCTCTCTACAGGTGCTTCTTCTATGTTACATTGTTGCTTATATTCTTCTGTCAATTCTGGTGATTGGATGGATCTCTAATGGGAATCCTTCATAGAACCTAATGATCTTTTGCATTCACCTGACCACCCCTTGGACAGTTCCATCTCCAGGTACTTACTTATTCACCTAAAATCTGTGAAAAGCAAACATGAAAGAAACAAAGGCATCATCTGCTCAGGGTAGTCAGGTTGGGGAATGCAGCTACTATTATCCTATTTTGCTGCTCACAGTAGTTTTGTATCACTTTGCATCACAAATGATTGGTTCTTCCAGTATCGCAGTCAGAACACCTTTCATCATCACAATGTATCCATGTTCAGAAACCAGTCCTGTTTTACATATTAGAGTAGAATCCAGTAGGATATCTGTGCATGCCTTTTAAAATCCACTAAGAAGGGCAAATTTAAGAATGTTTTAAAAATTGAATTCTCTTTGGTTAGTCCTTCCATTATACAAAAAAGTGGGTAATTATCCAAATATCCAAGAGCTTAGTTAGCATCATATAGACAAAATACCTTAAAGACTAAGTGATTTTCCCCTTACTTTTTAATCTCAATGTTATAGGGTTATTCAAACACATTTTTGGGCACATATGATGTGAGAAAATTAATATTAGCAAAGTGTTTTTCAGACTAACTAGAGTGATGGAGTGATATACTGCAAAGAACCTGGAATTTATAGTCAAATGATTTTCGAAATCTATCACTTATAAACTGTGATTTTGGGCAAGTCATTTAACTCTTCTATGTCTCTATTTCCTTCTCAGGAAAAAGGTGTGTGTGTATATGTGTGTGCGTGCGTGTATGTATGTGTGTGTGTGTGTGTGTGTGTTTGTGTGCATGTTGAGTTAAACTTCTATTTTTAATATCCTTTCCACCTCTAAATCTATGATCCCATATATTGTCAGAGGTGAACTTTCTTCTCCCTCTCTCTCTACCCCTACCCAACATCTATGTGGCAATGATTGATATAGGTAACTGACACAAAAAGACTAAATTCTATTTGAATCTATGCTTGATGACCTTGGTCAAATCATTTAACCTCCAGGCACCTCTGTTGACCCTTCTACATAAATGACATAAGGGCAGTCACCTGACAGGAACTTAACTAATTAAAGTTTGAAAAACACTTCAAGACTTAAGGATGAAAGACATTTTGAAAATGCATATAATTATCATTATAACTAATCAAGTTCATTCTTAACCATTCACCCCACTAAAGGGTTGCCATTTATAATATAATCCAGATTGAACTTAAATGTGATTCATTCCTGCTCCCTTTCTTGGTCATTTTGGGAATAATTTTCTTTCTTTCTTTCTTTCTTTCTTTCTTTCTTTCTTTCTTTCTTTCTTTCTTTCTTTCTTTCTTTCTTTCTTTCTTTCTTTCTTTCTTTCTTTCTTTCTTTCTTTCTTTCTTTCTTTCTTCTTCTTCTTCTTCTTCTTCTTCTTCTTCTTCTTCTTCTTCTTCTTCTTCTTCTTCTTCTATGAATCCTATGGAGATTAAGTTTCTTTTTAATGTTTTTTTTGGTTAAATGAAAATTTTAAAAATTAAAATTCTAGAGCTATCTCTCTTCTTTTTCAAAACGCTTTTAGGGAAATTGGTACTACTTCTTCTAGAAAGATCAGGCAAAGTATCTTGATGCTGGGCCACAGGGGGGTAGAATTCCAGGTAGATTAAGATATTCCTCTCTCTTTTCCTTTGGAAAAGCAAAAGAGGGACATGGTGTCCTATAAGCTAACATAGAAATGCTTGATTTATTTCTGACATTTTTCACTCATCACATATCTTTTCTGTTCCCATTAATGTCTTGTACCATACTCTACTTATCTTAGTTATAGGAAGATTTGAGATAAAGTGATGGTATTCACACTCTGATATTTAAAACCCAACTTTTCTTGATTTTCACTGGAATCAAGAACCGCTATGATGAAGATTGAAAATTATAATTCTTTTTCTGCATTTGAGCTGTGTGAAATATAGTAGCTTTTTCACCTGTGAAATTCAAGGAAAAAACCCAACAACCATTGGTAAGCTTAAAAAACCCCACTGAGTCACTTCATCAGAATAAGACCAGCAGTTATTCAAAGAGATTATAAATGTCAACTACCCACCCCCTTATCCCGGGTTCTCCTCAGCATGAGTTGGCATCTGTGCTAAGCCTTGATCTATCTCCAAGTCTGATCCCTGACCCTTATAAAAACCCACATCACTTTCCTCACACTGGGTACCTATACCCATCTACACAATTTTCTTCATCCAGATTCCTAAATATATCCCACATCTCCACAGATGGCTTAGTCTATGTCTCCTTTCACAATGGACATTCCTGCACTTGTGAGTATTTCTGTCAATAAAGCTTGCTTGTTGTCCTATCTCTTTGCCCAGAATTTTTGGACTGTCTGGGTGTACTGTACCACTCAGCTTGGTCAGTTCTCTATGTGGAAATAGGAGCCTGATATCCAAGCAGCAATGCCTGATCTGTGAGTTTTTTTGATTTGGGGGAGCTCAAGATATCTCAAAAATATTAATGTAGTTTTAAACTTTAGCAACTTTAGGGACACCTTTTATCTAGTGAGATGAGGCTAATTAGGAACCATGTGCCTCCTTCAATGATTCAATTTCTTCCCTCTCCCCATATACCATATACCAAACACCCTAGAACTGTGACTAAGGATTTTGCCCCAAACCATGTATCTTAAAAACTTCAGCCTTTTCCCTTTGCCAATGTACATTAACAGATACGCTGTCTTGATTATGTCTTAGACCTTGGTATTCTGAATCTTCCCCAGTCTATGATAAAATAAATTAAGTCCTGCGAAAAATATAAATCCTGAAAGACCCAACTTTTATCTCATCAGTTTTTTGAGGCCTTCACCCTCCCCTGAACTATGATACTTATCTATATAATTATATTTGAAAATGAATCTTGTATTTTTTGCCTTGTGGCATTTCTTCTATCCAATTATGATTTAAAGTTCTAATTATTCAATTTTTATATACCTATGATTCTTTTCTTAATTTGATTGTGATACTGAATAATGTCCTATATTTTTTTCATATCCTCTACAGAGCTAAGCACATATTAGGTATGTAAACAATATTTATAGGTGTGATTTAATGTTTGATAAAGAAATATTAAAAAATATTAAATACAGGTCACAGGAACTGAAGAGAAATGGAGGAAAATGAATTTAAATTTTATAATTTCAAGCCTCAAGATGAGAAGAGTATTTAAGTTATTAATATGGATTTAGTGATAGTGTTGTGTTAAATGTTGGTATAGAATATGCCCATGAGAGTCCCAGGCCTATGAAAACTTAAAAACTGATGCAATGGATTACTTAAAAAGGAACTAATTCCCTATCACTATAAGTGTTTAGACAAAGGTTAGATATTAATATGTCAGGAATAGATTATACAAGTCCCAGGCTAGAAAAAGGGTCTTAAGGTTTTAGGCTGAGGAGTTATATTTTATCCTATAGGGAAACTACTGAAGGACGTTAGGAATAGGAGTGATAAAATCTAACACATACTGAGGAGGATTACTTTGAGAGTTTCATGGAAACTGAATGTACAAAATAAGCTAAAATAGATTTATATATCAAGACATTGCTTCAGAATTCTATGGGCACAAACATAAAGCTATATTCTCTATCTTAGTCATTAGGTAATATCTACTGTAGAATGGGAAAAATTTTATATTGGCTGAGCAGTTCCACCTTGTTATACTTTTCAAACCCTACACTTAATAACTTGTTTCTATAAGACAAAGTTATTTGAAGGAATAGAATGTCAGGACAATTCAACTTTTTTTTTCATCTTTAAGTCTTTAAGTCTCCAGACACACAAATCTGAAAATAGTAGCATCAAATAAAGTGTGAACTTTACCATTTATCTCAAAGGAGGTGTCAATTTGGAGGCCTAATTATATCACTTAAACAACACTATTAAGCATTTAGTGACAATTGTGGTAGCCAGAGACAAGCAATTAGTCTGTGACACAAGGTCCAGGCTAGTACTTCAGACAGTGTTGGAACACTTAACTCTCATGGAAGTAGATTCTATTAACTAGAAGGTTACTGTGGAGACAGATTGGTAAAGAGGAAAAAGGGCATGACTTGGAGAAAGGAAAGAGCTAGGTTTGGATTCTGCCTCTGAAATTTACTAGTTTGATTGATCATGGACTAAATGAGCATCAGTTTCCTTATCTATAAAATATACAGAATAATTTTGTTGCTTAGTAGTTTTTCAGTTGTGTCTGATTCTTTTTGACTTCATTTGTAGTTTTTCTTGGCATAGAACCTGGAGTAGTAGTTTGTCATTTCTTTCTTTAGCTCATTTCCACAGATGAGGAAACTGAGGCAAACAAGGTCAAGTGGCTTGCCCAGGGTCACATGCTAAGGATAGATTTGTACTCAGGAATATGTCTTCTTGATTCCAGGTTAACATTCTACTTCCTTTGCCACTTAGCTGTCCTGAACATAAAAATAAAAATAAAACAGGACTCATTATCTTCCTCTCAAACCAATGATGAGTGGCTACATATATAACTGTTTGACTGAAAAAAAAGTCTGTATGCATATGTATATAAGTTTATTATAAATATGAGATATAAATATGCAAAGAATATGATTTATAAGTAGTTATAATATTAATGATATTCTTTATTATAAATTCCATTACATTAATTCTTGCAGAATACTTTTGTTAATTTTTGCCAAATCCTTCTGTCTATCCAACCTGTGGTTGTAATTCCTTCATAATGAAACAGAGTTTTATTCTAATCTGCTCTTTCCCCAATAAACTTATTGTCATTAAATCTGATATATGATGTACTGGTAAACTATTTCTCAAGCTCATACAATTTATATTCACTAAATTGAAATCTCTTGCAGCTTCAGTACACCTGACTGCCATCTTACCATCTTTTCAGGTTTTTGTATACTTGAAGTAACAGGAACATTATCTAGTTCTACATTGTTATCTAAGAAATTCCCAAAATTGTTCAAAGCTATTTCACATTCTAAAGTTTTCCAATGTAAAGTTTACATGATTCATTTTAAAAAAACAGCCATCCATGGTAAAGTTAGGTTTTCATTAGTCCAAGTAGATTCTTTCATCATTTCACTCTGATGTTAATATTTTAGTTCTATTTTCTAGTGACATAATCCTAGTAAAAGTATTGAATTTATTATTTTTATTGAATAAATTTATTTAAATTTATATGACAATCAAATTTTCAACTTAAGATTCATTTTCTAAATCTCTCAAGGTATACTTGGTAAATTTTTGTGCTTTCTAAATATTAGTTGATTTTGAATCAATTGCTATTGAAAGCAATGAAATTTAATGCAACTGAAAGTAATAAAATTTTTTAAGAATGTCAATCTTTATATTTTAATTCAAGAAATTAATGTTAGCTGATTTGTTTGCCAATCTAGAATAAGAATGAAAAAATTTATTCATTCCAAAAGAATGAAAAATTTTAATGTGTTCATTCATTAGTAGTAATTAGTAATCTACATGGCTCATCTTGATCCTAACATTTCACCAATTTTTATAATTTCAATTCCAAATTCTTTAGCTACTGTTTTTAGCTCGATTTGATTTTTATTAGAGTGGGGATAAATGGAATAAATTTTATCCAAAACCCATTTTAAGTGATTATTATTTTTTATTTCAGATAATGAATGTCAAGTGATCATTGTAATCCATGATTTAAACAGTGCCATAAATCAATGATTCTATGAAAAATCTTCACACTTGGAAGTTACTCCAGACTTTCTTCTTAATACTGTGTTAGCACTATCAGGACAAAATGCAATTAAGTTTGATTTTAAAGTCACAGTTACTTAAAGTAGATATGAATGTTTTGAGAATACAATATGCTATGATTAAATCCAATACTTTTGAAGAAACATTATTAGCAATGCAGGAACTTATTAAGCACTAGAATTGATAATTCTCTAGGATACTTTTCTTAGAAATTGTAGATGCCTTATCAATTAGGTTTCATATTTTGGCATTCTCTTCTATAATATTCTTTACTATTTCATATTCATTTATTTTGCAATATTTTCTGCTTTTCTTGTTGTAGTGTATTGTCTAAATAATATCCTATACCTACTCTATTTTTCTCTTGTTTTGCCCTTTTTGTATTCTCTTGTATCAATATCAGATAAAGTCTACTATGTTTTACTAAACTTTAAATGGTATTGAAAAGCTTTATGGCAAGATTTTTTATTATTTAATTTATGCACTAAATTGGAAATTGTCATTAGCCAATTATTTGAACAAATCTTGATTTTAGTTTGGACAGTAGAAAAGTCATGTTTTCTAATTTTTATTATTTACTTAATTTGCAGAGAAGTTTGCCTCGTAGTTTTATCACTGCCATTTCTGTTTATTAAATATATACTCTATTTCTTAAACACAAGGATATGTTTTTGATTGTCATTTCTAAGTGCTGGGCTGCCAAATAATCATTATAATATTCTAATTAGCTTTCTTTTATTTAAATTAATTTGTATTTTTCTGTAAACATAAATGCTTACTTTTCCACCAAACAATGCAGAATTGCAAGATTACCTATTTCTTCTTTTCATAAACATGATTTTTCTCTTTTTCATTGATTGGTAATCAACAGATTTGAAATTTGGTTCTGTTGACTTTTGGCTCTCCACAATAATTTTCATTCTTGTCATTATTTCCTGTGTCTGTTTCTATCTCACCTTTAGGAAACGTAATAGATCAGTTCATCATTTTGACTTTCTAAAAATGAGAATCTGAAAAATAATTGTACTTTTTATTGGTAAAATTTTCAATACCACTTGGGGGCTAACATAAAAATTGCTGTTGATGATTTTTTCATGTAATTTTAGAAACAACATAAATTTTAAGTTAAAATACTTAACTTGGTTTTTAGTTTATATTCATAACTTTTCATTTACTTTAATGAGTAAGATAAAGTGAAACAATAAAGCTTATATTGGAACTTCACTCATTTGTCAATGACGTGAATGATTTTTTTGTTGAATCAGATAATAAATGGTTTTTGAATACTGGAACAATATTTCCACAATTTTTTATTCCATTTATAATGTGATTGTTAGACACGAAACCTGCATTAACATTTTCTTAAGTATAAAGAATCCACAAAATAAAAAAGCAAGTCCTAATATGTTTTTGCCAATTTCTATGGTTGAAGGTGGATTGGAAATTGATGTTCAGAAACACATCATTATATAGTATTTCCACCATACTGACAAAATTAGCTTCAAATGACAAAATGTAGTAAAAAATAATTAGTAAGTTACAAGTTGTGTATACTTGTTTTTATTTTAATATTATTTGTTTAATTTTAAATTTATATAATGTAATTTTAAATAATGGCTGAGTTTAACAACCAGCTGACAAAATTCCTAAAAATTTAACAATTGGTTGTCATGTTATAACAGTTGCTTCTGTGTTATAAGTTGTCTTCAGCACACTCCTGTCTCAATCCTCTATTCTTCCCAACTTTCCTTTGTTCTCTTAGTTCCCCAAGCTAACAAACTTGACTCTTTACTAGTATTCACTACATCCTTACAATTTATTGTCAAAGCTTGTCATTTTTACATGAAAAAAATCTCTTGTATAGGCTGCTTTCTATCCACAGACACTATGATGTGCTGGAGTTAGTTCTAACTGCTTGTGAAAATTGATTTTTAAATTTTTAGGGTGAGCATTTATACCATAGAAAGCAACAACTGCTATAAATCAACACTTTTTTTTGTTGTTGCTGGTTGTTTAGATTTAAGAAACTGTTAACAGTGCAGATTAAATTTATAAATATGTGTGCACATGTTCACCCCTTTCCCTTTCATCCTGGCTGTTGAACATTTAAAAGCACATCCCTAGTTTTGATGTATAAGCATTGCTTAAGCTCAGCAGAAGTGCAGTAGAAAGTTCAGGGGATGAGGTTCTGTTTTTTCAATCATTGACCCCATTTGGGGCTTTCTTGGCAGAGATACTAGACTGATTGCCATTTCCTTCTCTAACTCATTTTACAGATGAGGAAACTAAGGCAGAGTTAAATGACTTATCCAAAGTCACATAGCTAGCAAGTGTCTGAGACTGGATTTGAACTCAGGAAGATTAGCCTTTTTTACTGTAGGTCCAGCATTCTATACACTATGGCGCCACCTAGCTGACCACAGGCCTGATGACTATAGACTAATAATAATGATAACAACAATAATAATATTAACTGGCATTTATGTTGCATTTTGATGTTTGCATCCCTTGTTTCATCAAAACCTTATAACACCCTTCTCAAGCTTCTCCTCTGGGTCGGGTCCTTGGATGTGAGAGCCTTCTCACTTGTTTCCCTGACATGTCTCCCTCCATTCCAATCCATTCTCTACTCAGATGCTAGAACTAAGGTTCTATTCTGATCATGTCACCCCATTATTCAGTAAATTCCAATAGATACCAATTTTTTCTAGGACCCAACATGAAAATATCTCTCTGGCATTTATATTCCTTTCTTTTCTACCTTTCCAATACTCTTACACTTTACTTTCCAGATGTACCAGCTTTCCTCTCCTATGATCTTCTGTCTTCTGTCTTCTTGCCTTCACATTAGTTGTTCCTCTTCTCTAGACTACACTTTACCATAATGCCTGTCTCTTAGTTTTCCTGGTCTCTTTAAAGGCTCAGTTTAAATCCCACCTGTGGGAAGCTCTCTTGCTTACAATGCCCTTCCTTAGTACTTTCCTTCTAATCAGTATAAGTCTTGTGAAAACATACTTATATAATATCTCATTTCTTCCTTTGAACCTGAGTTCTACAAGGGTTGAACCAATAGTTTTCCCTTTTTTATATTCCAAGCACTTTGCACTCTGATATAATGAGTTCTGGGTGAGACCTGTAGTGAAATAATTATAAAAAAAAATTAGTAGTACAAAGGAGATAATCAGAGGGGAAGGAAAGGGAAATTAGAGATTTAACAATGTTAGGGACAATTTCATTCTTCAAAAAGTAAGAGCATAGATAAAAGGAAAGTCTAGTTTGGATCTGATTCTCATTAGGGAGAAAATAGTTTCTGGAATAGAAATGATGAAAACTCTATGGAGAGAAGTAACCATTCCCTCCTAGAGCTTCTCATAGAGAAGAGGAAATCTGATATGCACACAAGCTTTGTGTGCACATCAGATTTCAAAGGATTCAGAAAAAAGATAAAGAGTATATATCCTATGGCCTAAAATATTTTCAAGAAGACAGCTCAGGAAAGGTACTGATTCTCAAGAATAAAACTCTTAACACCCCAAAAGAAACAATTCCAGCAAGGAGGAAAAATAGAATTTGTTTGAGGAGCCTGATGTAGATGCATAAGAAACACACATCATCTTAGACTTTAAAAAAGAAATGTACAGAGGACGGAAGGATAAGAAACAGAAGATAAATATAAAGCATGGCACAGTGCTGGAGGAATAGTATCAAGAATGTTAAAGATAAGGATGAAAAGAGGAAGATAAGGGTAATTTAAAGGTTTTTTGTTGTATTGATAAAAAAAAGGATGATCAAAAAAGTGCTAAAGTTACATAGGATAATGGTAACTCACAGAGAAGAAAGAACTGCTAGGTTCTCTTTGCTTCTGTTTTTTTTTTTTTTTGACAAGGAGAATGAGACATTCTGGAACTGACATAAAAAGGATGATTAACAGGGAGTAGATACCCAAGATAAGTAAGGAGATAATAGGAGAGTGCCTCCTTGCTCTTGACGACTTCAAGTCTCCTGGTCCAGATGAACTACACCCTTGAATCCTGAAAGAATTTGCAGATATGATTACTGAGCTGTTTCCAGTGATAAAAGATCTTGGAAAATGGGAAAGATATCCAAGATTAGAGAAAAACAAATATCCTGATTTTCTAAAATGAGAAGGGAATGGAATCTATAAACTTTATTTTTTTAATTTTATTTTTATTTTATTTCACTTTGTATCATCTTTTAAAAATTTCTAATTATTTACATGTTAAAATATGCCAAATATTTTATCATAGTACATGTATACAACCCCTCCCTTCAACTGGACAAAATAATTCCCATAGTGGCCAAAATGATCCTGAGTGTTAAGTCTCCCAACTCTTTGGCAAGAGATGAATGTTGTGATTTATCTTTAGGCCTCCAGACTCCTAAAGTCTTTAATTGTTTCTTCTTTTAATTTATTTTATTTTTAATTTATGGAATAAACTAAATGTTTTCATAACAGTACAATAAAAAGGTGATTGCACATGAAACTATGAATCTACTATGTACATCTTGCTATTCCTTTCAAATACACAACATAATTTATCATATATTATCTTACAAGGCAGTATTTATCAAAACTATCTGGTACCAGCTAAGAGAAAGGTAGCTTAATAGAAAAAAGTACATATACAATTAATGAACATAGTAATCTTGTATGTGACAAGTATAAAGACTTCAGGTTTTGGGATAAGAATTCATTACTATAAACTGTAAAGCAGTATGTCAAAAATTAGGCATAGACTAATATCTTACACCATTTACCAAGATAAAGTCAAAATGGATACATGACCTAAATACAAGGAGAAATTTTATAAGAAAATTAGAAGAACATTGGACATATTACTTAGCAGGCTTATGGATATGAATAAATAAGAAATAGAGAATAAAATTATATTTAAAATCATAAGTTTAATTACATTAAATTTAAAAGTTTTTGTATGAATAAAATAAATGTAACCAAGATCGAAAGGAAAGCAGAAAATTTGGGTAAATTTATCAGTTAAAGTCCTCATATCTAAAATATATAAAGAACTTTGTCAGATCTATAGGAATATAAGTCATTCCCCAATTAATAAATGGTCAAAGAATATGAATAGGCAGTTTTCTAATGAAGAAATCAAAACAATTCAGTCATATGAAAAATGCTCTAAAGCAGTATTGATTAGAGAAATACAAATTAAAGCAACCTTGAGATATTATTTTACACATTCCAGATTGACTAAAATGTTAGATGGGGAAAGTGATAAATTTTGGAGGGAATGTGGAAAAATTGAGACATTAATTCATTGTTGGTAGAATTGCGAACTGATCCAACTATTTTGGTGAGCAATCTGGAATTATGCCCAAAAAGTTATTTAACAATCTATATTTCTTGATCCAGTATTTTCACTAATTGGCCTATTTTCAAAGACGATTAAAGAAAAGGGAAAAGAATCTATATGTTCTAAAATGTTCACAGCGACTCTTTCTATGTTGGCAAAGAACTAGAAATTTCATGGATGCCCATCAATTGGAGAATGGCTAAACAATTTGTGATATATGATTATGATGGAATACTACTGTGCTATAAGAAAGTATGAGCGCAATGACTTTAGAAAATCATGAAAAGACACAGAATAATGAACAAAACCAAGAGAACACTATATATAGTAACAGCAATATTGTTTTAAGAATGACTTTATGTGAATGTTATTTTTACTCAAATTAGGTATAAAGGACACATGAACAAAGATATTATCTGCATCCAGAGAAAGAGCTAATAAATAGATAATAAAGATATATATTTATAAATAGATAATAAAGATAATAAATTTACATATGTGTATATATATATATATATATATATATATACATCAATACATACATATACACACACATACATACCTATTTTGTGTCTAATGGTAAACTTCCCTGGGGAAAGGAAAAAGAAAAAAAGTCACCTATAAACTTTAAACCAGGTATTTTAATTTTGATTCCTGGGGAAGTTCTGGAACAGATCATTAAAGAAATGATTGGTGAACAGCTAGGAAGTAAAGCTGGTGAACCAGCATGGTTTCATTATGAATAAATCATGCCAGACTAACTTAATTTCCTTTTTGATAATATTGCTCAACAGGTAAATGAGAGGAATTTTAAGGCTAAGGTTTACACTGATTTTTAGCAAAGCTCTTGATGAAGTAGCTCAAAATTATTCTTATAGAAATGACAGATTTGAAGATAATAACACGAGATGGATTAAGAATTGGATGACTGGACTTAAAGCAGAGTTGTTAACAGTTCAGTGTCATTGTGTCAGGATTTTGCTGTCCTGAATGGCTTAACACTTTTATGAGTGATTTGGCTAAAGGCATTGATAGTATACTCATCAAATTTTTAGATGACAAAGTTGGAAGGGACAGCTAACACTATGAATGTTAGAGCCAGGATACAAAAGGACTTTTATAGACTTCCAGGGCATTGGACTCAATCCAAATAAATGACATTTGGTAGGGATGAATGTAAAATCTTACATTTGAGTACCAAAAATAAAATCAACTTCACAAATATGAAATGTTGAAGTCATGAATATATAACAGTTGTTTTGTTCCATTTTATTTTTTAAGATAATACTTCTCTCCTGAAATTAATTTTGCTTAATCTACTTTAGAGAACCTTATTCCTATTGGTTTTCTTCCTTCTTTTATCCTCTGTCCATCTTTGTCAATCATTTCCCTAGCTTTGAAGTTTCTTTCAACTTAATAATTTTTCTTTCTTCTTTTTTTAGTTTAGTTCTTCTGTCTTCCCCTCTTTTTTCTTTTTCACTTAAGTAGTTGATTGAAAATCCTCCTTCTCCCTTCCAACTTCCTTTGGTTTTTAGATTCACCCCCTGCCATTTTCTGTACTTTTTCCTAGAAAGGATTGTTAATTCATTAATTCTTTTCTGTCTAAACTTTTATTCCTCAACTCTTTATGTTTATTTATTCCTTCTTAAATCTCTTTGTTTTTTGTAGAATCAATGCTTCTAAAGTACCAAGTTTTAGTGCCTTCTTCTAAACAATTTTTATGTTACTGATCTTGTAGACTTTGTCCTCTCAACTTTTTTATTTATGCCCCACTTTTTAGAACTATCAATTCCTGCAAAAGGTAATAGGAAAAACTTTTGATCCATGGTAGAAATCCCTTGTGTCTCAGGATTAGATTTCCTCTGCCTCCCCATGATCATTTTCTTTTCCATTTACCATACATTCGCCACCCTTCTAGGTTCCAGTTGTTTCTAGCAGCTTTGGTTTCTCTTTTCCTGATGAAAAGAATGCAGTCCATGGAGGCATAATGCTATCTCAACAGTGGTCTTTCTGAGCACTAAATCCTAATAGATTAGACTCATTGTAATGTCCCCATCTAGCATTAAATATATATATATATATATATATATATATATATATATATATATATATATATCTTGGGAGTGTTCATCCTCCCTCCAATGAGTCAAAGTTTTCCCTTTTCTTTCCCCCTGCTTCAGTCCCTTCCTTTGTCACCTCAAACATTCTCCTGTATCCCACTTGTTGCAGAGGAAGTACAAGAATTATTTTCCTTTTATTGTTAACCATGGCTTAGATTAGGGTCTATCACACAATCCTTTCTATTCTCCCCCCTTTTCTTTTATACATCTTCATATTCTGCAATCAATTGTGATCAAATACATTGATTCACAGGAGGAGAAGGGTATGAAGGAGGAGTTGGAGGAGAGGTTGCAAGAATTAGTTCATGGTATTTTAGGTTTTTTTTCTTCACTGTCACTTCTTTTATTTCTTTAGATTCTACATTCATCTCTAAACGTTTAGTAAGTAAAAATACCTCCTAATGGTCCCTATATTGCTCTTCCTCTCTCCCATCCTTCCATTCCTTCCTTCCTTTCCTTTCTTCCTAACTTCCTTCCTTTTACTTATACTTGTCTTTCTCTTTCTGGGTTTTTCTTGTTGCTCTTTTGTTTTTGTAATCTCTACAGGCGGGGAAATTTTTTTTTTGAACTCTTAGTTTCCTTGGTAGTTATATTTATTTACCTTTCTAGTATTTCAGATGTTTGGGTGTTGTTTACAAGTCAAATAATCTGTTGTTGTACTGTAGGATGCTTCAAATGCCTTTCTTTTATTGAACATATTTTTTGTGGTTGATTATTAGATTCATATTTATAAGTATTTCATTTTAAGCTGCATCTTGACCTCCTTTCCTTTGGAATATATTTATTTTATCTCCTTCTGCAGTTTTTCCCTGGTTGTTTGTGAAATTTTTTATCATTGGAATTGTGAAATTTAACTATTCCATGTCTTGAAATTTGAAATAGGGTATTTATTTTTTTACTCCTTGAAGGTATTTTTTTTAAAGTTTATAAATTCTGGGCAGTTTTCTTCTATTATTTCTTACTTTATGGTGCTCAGGTTTATTGTTCTATGTTTTTCTGGGACAGCTATAATTCTTAAGTTTTTATATATTTTGTTTTCATAGTCAATGTGCTTTGCTTATATGAAAATCATATGTTATTTACAATTTTTATTACTTTATTTCTAGATTGTGCTTCACTTTAGTATATTTGTGGAAGACTCATCATGGATTCAAAATTGTTTTTACTCTGCTAATTATTTCTTCTGTATAAGTCAGTAATTTTTGTTATTGATTTCCATTTAAATTCTTTTCTCAAGTAACTGATTCCTTTCTAAATGTTCTCTCCAAGATACTGCTGCACTTCCATGGTATCTTATGAATCCACAGGATTCTGTGTTTCATCAGGTATTATTTCAAGTTTCTTTGTATTGCAATATTTATTTAGAGACATTTATAATCTGTTTGAAGTCTTGGTAGTCATCTTTCCTTCTAGTTTCATTACCTTCAATCTTGACTTATTTTCCTGTGCACTAGGTTTTTAACTGAGTTTTCTTCCTCTTGAGGCCTTTGGTGGTTTGGGAATTTTTTCTTCCTTCTTATATTTCCCTCTCACTCATTTCCTGACACATTTTCCTTTGATGGTGGGTTTACTGCTAGGGCCTCAACCTCAAAGCTATCTCAGCTTCCCCCCATGTTGGGAAATTTACTTTTTAGCTATTTCAGTCTCTGCTTTAATTAATTTCTGGGAGTTAGGACTAGCCTCAGGTGGATGCCAGACCCCGTATCTTCAGTGCAATGTATCCCTTCAGAATGGCACTCTGCCTTAGTTCTCAAAGAAGGAAACTCCCTCTAACCAATGCTGTTCTTACTGGGCCAAAGATAAAATCTTATCCTATTATGCAATATTTTAACTAAATTTGTACTCAGCACTAAATTAAACAAACAAATATGGCTTGGAATCCAATTTATAAAACCTTTTTTGCAACTGGAAAAATTAGTCTGTGACTAATCATCCATACGAGCATCCTTTTTCAGGTAAACTGTAGGAAACAGAATCTCTAGGATGGTATACTGAAAACAATACTGGATTTAGATTCAAAGCATCTGTGACTTGCTACCTATGTGATTTTAAGTTGTTATGTCCCTTTGGGTCTCTCGTCATGTACAAAAGTGAGGAATTTTTACTAGATGATTATTATGGTTTCAGTCATATCCAGTTTTAACATTTTTCTTGGTAAAGATAGTAGACTGGTTTGCCATTTCCTTTTCCCTTTTACAAATGAGGAAACTGAGACATCAACAGGGTTAAGTGATTTGTCCAGGATCAAACAGCTGGGAAGTGTCTGAGGCCAGGTTTCAAGTCAGGAAGATGAGACTTCCTGACTTCAGGCTCTATGCTCTATCCTCTGAGTCAACTAGGATCTAGTGAAGTTCTCTCAAATTCAAAGTTCTCAGGCCAATCTTCCTCATAAGCAATTTATATATGTGCCCTGAGGCTACTTTTCTTACCTTCCTAAACTTGATTTCCTTCCCACAATGCTTCTACTCCAACTTAGTCTGCTTAGTCTCAACCTCTTTAAGTGAAAGAATTCTGCAATATGCACATGTTTGCCTCTCTTCTGAACTGGGTCTGACTCTGGCCAGGCCTCTTGTAGTTTATATTCAGTTCTGGAATGGATGCCCTTAATTCCCTAAACCAATCAGGTCTCAATTTTTTTAAAGGAAAAATTAACAGCTTGCATGGGAGCAGAAGTTAGGGTACTGCTGGTACCACAGTCTTTTTTTTTTTCCTTTCATTTAGCCCCCAGTGTCCCAAACACCCAATAGTCTGAGACAATGACCATGTTAAAATATAATTGGTTAACAGTTTTTTTAAAGATACTAAATGAAATATATATGTATATATTCATATGCTTTTGTGATTGTGTATATGAATATACATGATGGTGATTCATCTAAGTTAAAATCTGTCCCCAGACATATACATGGACTCAATTTTCTTATCTGTGAAGTGAGCTAGAAATGGAAATGAAAAATTAACTCTAGTATTCTTGCCAAGAAAATCCCAAATAGGGTGACAAAGAGTTGGACACAAATGAAATAATTCAATAACAAAGTATATACATGTGTGTACTTATATACATGCATATACATAAACATACAATATATCTGCCAATGACACCTTATTTATGCTTGGAATGAAATAGAATTAAAATTAAATTTAAAAATGGTCAAGTGGAAATGTGTCCTGAATGTTATTATTATTATTTTTTTGGTGGAATAGCAATCCAAGTTTTGATAGATTGTAATGAAAATTATATCTATTAAGTATGAAAGTTATATCTTATATGAAAATGGTACCATTTTCATTCTAAAAGGATACTGAAGGAGTTATTTGATCACCATATTTCTCTTAAAAGAAGTACTATTTTACTTTTCAGTAAAGTGAACAATTTAACTACTGTACTGGGCACAAAGATATTCTCTGCATAGAAGACAAAAACTTCAATGAAGTAGTTTAGGAAGACATTTTATTGATTCAAATGAGAGCTTTTGTGTCTCTTTTTCATGAAAAACAACTTTTCTCAATTGTTGTCTGTCTTTGTCTCTGTCTGTCTTTGTTTCTGTCTATCTATCTCTGTCTCTTTCTCTCTCTCCAACAGAGCCATACCATAAAAAAAGAACTTGCTTCAGCTGGAGATTCTTACCTCTAAATCACATCATGAATATTGTTTATGCAATTAAATTATAGCTATCATTTAAGGTTTGCCAAGTGTTTTACAAATATTATTTGCTCTTAACAACTGATAGGTGAATGGTATTAAATAAGTAAATAAGTAGAAGTTATACCACAAGTATACCATATATGTTTCTGACTCTAAATTCATTACTTAGTCCATTGTCTTATTTGTCCTTTTGTTAATTCCTAATTTGTGAAACTCTGGGCATTGGGACAAAGTGACTGAAATTTCTAGAAATATGGAGATTTTTTTTTTTGGTTAGGTCTATTTTTTTTAAGAAAATACTACTTGTGGGCCCCTTGAGGCCTCTTCTAATCAAGAGAATCATGGAAATGATTTCCAAGGTCTTTTTCAACCCCCCAATTTTGATACTGCAATCTATAGAATGCTAACCGTGGAGTCAGAAAGTCCTGAATTCATATACTGCTGCAAATACTTACTAGCTTTATTGACCACAGGCAAATCATACAGCCTCTTTCAGCCTCAATCAAAGCCCTTAGAGCCTTAATCTCTAAAATGGGAAACATAATATTTTATAGGGTGGCTATGAGGATTAAATGTCATTTAATACAAATGGTAGTTATTATTATTATCTTGTGAATATTCTTTTTCCAAGGCAATCACATCGAGAGAAGTTGCTAATTTTTCTTCTAGAGAAATTTTGAAAGATGTCTTTTGTTATATTGAGTGTCATTATTTGAGAATATTTTGGGGGTGGAGCCAAGATGGCGGAGAAGGCACATGAGACTTTCTAAGCTCCTCTAATCCCCTCAACCAACTATTTAATTCAGCCTCAAAAATAGCTCTTCACTACTTAAATTCATGAAGATTAGAAGCACACAATTTATCAGCAGAAAATAATCTGGAAGATCGCCAGGAAAGGTTTGTCCTGAGGGGCCAGGAACCAGACTAGTGCAGGCAGGGAGAGACTAGCGTCCTGAGCAGGCCAGGGGCAGGGGTGATGTCTGTGGCTAGGGAAGTTATAGAGACACTCCGCTATAGGCTAACTGCTCTGCCTTTATTACAAAGCAGTAAACTGGCAGAGAAATTAAAGCCTAAAACAGAGGGTACTCTCTAAAAAACGTCAGAACCTAATAACATCGGGCTTTAACCACCCAAACCCAGAAGTGACCCAGGCAGACCCGTAACACAGCCCTGCAGTTTGGGGCTTTTGCCTGGGGGGGGGGCAGGTACAAATCTGCACAGCAGGGGGCACAGCCTGGGCAGCCTCTAATCGTCACAGTTTGGGGATCAGCCTGGGGCAATAGAACTTCCCCAGCAGGACTGTGCTTCGGGGGCAGAAACACTTCCAGTCCCTGCCAGGTCATTCACTACTCAGCTGCTAATACCCACAGCCCCAGGGCAGGATTTGGTTTGGGGTAGTGAAACTCTAACTGCTCAGTGTCTAGCCCCAGGGCAGTTGTTATCCCACACATTGGAGGTTCTTAGCAGGGCACTTTCCCACCTCGGCCCTGCAGGCCTGAGTTACTTTCCCGTAGGGAACTCTTTCCCAGAGCACTCCTGTACCTCAATGCTTTTTGTAGCCAGCTGGTAGGACAGCTACCCATCCATACACCTTTCACTGCTCTGCAGAGGAAGCTAGTAACCTCCTGGCCCTGAAGGCAGACCCTACAGGCTTTAAAAAATGAGTAAAAAAATCAAAAGGACTATTGATAGCTTCTGTACAGAAAGAGAGCAGCTTTTCAACCCCGAAGAGACTAATAACAGACAATCTCCAGACGATTCTTGGTCCCCAATACAAAAAGCTCTCTTAGAAGAGACTATTAAAAACCTTAAAAGAGAACTAGAAGAAAAATGGGGAAAGGAAAGAGAAGCTATGCAAGAGAGCAACAACTTCCTGAAATGTGAATTGGAAAAGGTAAAAAACTTCCAAGAAGTGCAGGGACACAGAACTTGTGAATTGGAAAAAGAAAATAACTCACTAAAAAAAAAATTAGTGAAATGGAAAAAAAACTCCATAGAGCAAAACAACTCATTTAAAAACTCAATTGAACATATACAAAAAGAAGTAAAAAAAGCTAATGAAGAAAATAACTCACTAAAAATCAGAACTGAACAAATAGAAATGACTGATTCATTGAGACACCAAGAATCACTCAAGCAAAACCAAAAAAATGAAAGATTGGGAAAAAATGTCAAATACTTATACCATTTTACAGGAAATCATCAAAGAGAACTGTCCAGAAGTAATAGAACCAGAAGGTAAAATAGTCATTGAAAGAATTCATCGAACACCTTCTGAAAAAGACCCTAAAATAAAGACTACGAGGAATATTGTGGCCAAATTTCAGAATTTTCAGACTAAAGAAAAAGTATTACAAGCAGCCAGGAAAAAACAATTCAAATATCGAGGTGCCACAATAAGGGTCACTCAAGATCTGGCTGCCTCAACATTAAAGGATCGAAGGGCCTGGAATCTGATATTCTGAAAGGCGAGAGAATATTTTGGGATTATTAAAAGATCTTTTCAATTTTTCCCTACCCTTATGATGTACATGTAACATTTCTTGCAATACATAGTATCCTTGCTTCATAGAAAACATAAGTCTCCCTTTTGGAGACACATGCATGACAACAATGGGTTATACAAATTCATGGCAGAAAAATTCTCTTTAAACCCTTGTTAGAGAGCATGGAAGAGGAGGCAAATATCCCCGAGGATCCCATGTGATGAACTTATTTCTCAGCCCCTTTTAATACAAATGTTAAGGAGCTTTTCCTCTCTTCAGAGCTACATCTGTATATTGCTGTTATATATAACACCACCTTACTAGTTCCCCTATACTTTGTGAATATTGTTATACATAATAATCAGAATATTATCTTAATTAGTAGGATGTTGGAGTAGAAGGGTGCTAGAGAGTAACATCCACAGACGATATTTGTTTAATTGCCTAAGTTTTAGTGGTCCAGTTAGCATGTATTTTTTTTCCTTTTGATATCAATGCTCTGCTCTGAATATTTCAGGACTTCTTGCCTGGCCCTTTCACTGGTTGTTTTAGTTTTCTTCCTCCCACTACTTTTACCTCTACGAACAGTAATAGGATCAATACTGTTGTTTTGGGAATGATGTTATCCTGTGGCTTTCATCACTATTCTTGTCACCTGAAGGCAAAAACTCATTTTCCTGGCCACCATTCATTTATATGTATTATTTTCTCTTATTAGAATATAATCTCCTTGATGGCATAGATTGATTCACTTTGGCATTTATATGTTAATTATTTAGTGCAGTCATATGACAGGTATGTAACAAAATACTTTTTCGTTCATTTATGTTAAGGTCTGGGGAAGGTACAAAGGTAAACGACACTTATCACTGATCTCAAGGAAAGCACTTAAATTTTTTTCTGATGAGTCCAGAAAATTCATTACTTTAAAGAATGAGGAATATTAAATTATTATTATTCTTTTATTTTTAGTATTATTTTGTTTTTCCAAATACATGTAAAGATAGTCTTCAGCATTCATTTTTGTAAGACTGTGTTCCATATTTTTCTCCCTCCCTTTTATCCCTTCCCCAAACAGCAAGCAATCTGATATACATTAAATATATGCAATTCTTTTAAACATATTTCCATATTTGTCATGTTGTGCAAGAAAAATCAGAACAAAAGGGGAAAAACCATGAGAAACAAAACAAACTAATAAGAAAAAGTTAAAAATATGATGCTTTGATCTGCATTCAGGCTCCATAGTTCTCTCTCTGGATGTGGATGGCATTTTCCATCCCAAATTTATTGGAATTACCTTGAATTGTGGAGAATTGTGGAGAAGAGTCACACCCATTACAGATGATCATCACATAATCTTGTTCCCATGTGCAATGTTCTCTTGTTTCTGCTGACTTCCCTCAGCATCAGTTCATGTAAGTCTTTTCAGACTTTTCTGCTTAAAAATGAGGAATTTTAATTAATAACAGATGCAATGTTGTTTTATTTCAGTTAAGATTGTTACCATATACTTTCTCACTAAGCAGTTGTTCTTGTTTCTTGAGAGGGGGATCCTCACAATCTTCTTCTCTTGATTGGGGTTATTTCTTGGATTTATTTTTTGATAGAAGCTAATTATATTTTCTTTTGCTTTCCCTGGCCTCCCTTTCTCTCACAGCCATTGTAGAAAAATAAAAGAAAAACTAGAAGTATCTTCCTTTTTTATTTTCTCATTTTCATCCTTAGTTCTAACTTTATGTCCTTCTACATGTGACATTCTCTTTTTTATTTTATGTCAAAATTCCTATTTTCTGTTGAACACTGAAATCATGGTAGCTAAGCTTGCAGTGAAACATCCAGGTCTGTCTGTACATGTACTTTTATAGATAGATCTATTCCTTTTACTGTTGTACATATAGATGTCTTTTCTCATATAACTTCCATAAGACTTGTGGCCATACCTTTGTCATTAGTCTCTATGTTTTGGCTTGTGTTAAGAGTTGCTAGAGTTAGATAACATGTTCTTCATTCCACATGCCACTCGCTCTCCAGTAGTCTACCCTATGGATATAGGAAGGACCCAACATAAAGGAATAATAATTCAGGACCTTAGGATAAATAAACACAGATTTAGGTCTAAGAAAAGCTCACTTCTAGAACTTTCTTTGTCATTAACTAGGCATGGAAACACAGATAAATTACTTATCATTTAATCTCTGAAATCTAATTTTTTTTTCTAACTTAAAAAATGATAGACACTTCTGGGTGTCAGGAAAATTAGTTATTTAACAGTGATAAGTTATTTTTATCAGAAGTCAATGTGGCATAATAGAAAGATGATAAGATTTGGAATTAAAGATTGTGGATCCAAATAAAATGAATATTAATAAACATGAATGCAATGTCCTTGTGTTTAGAAATTAACTTCATAACTGACCCAATTATTCTGGAGAGCAATTTGGAACTATGCCCAAAGGGTTATAAAACTGCATACCCTTTGATCCAGCAGTGTCTCTACTAGGTCTGCATCCCAAAGAGATCATAAAGGAGGGAAAGGGACCCACATGTGCAGAAATGTTTGTGGCAGCCTTTTTGTAATGGCAAGAAACTAGAAACTGGGTGGATGCCCATCAGTTGGAGAATTGCTGAATTAAGTTATGGTATATGGATATAATGGATGCTATTGTTCTATAAGAAATAATCAGCAAGATGATTTCAGAGAGGCCTGGAGAGACTTATATGAATTAATGCTAAGTGAAATGAGCAGAACCAGGAGATCATTATATATGGCAACAATAAGATTATACTATGATTAATTATGAAGGACTTGGCTCTCTTCAACAATGAGATGACTGAGGCCAGTTACAATGATCTTGTGATGAAGAGAGCCCTCTACAACCAGAGAGAGGACTGTGGGGACTGAATGTGGATCACAACATAGTGTTTTTCACTTTTTTGTTGTTGTTTGCTTGCATTTTATTTTCTTTTTCATTTTTATTCTTTTTTTGATCTGCTTTTTCTTGTGCAGCATGGTAATTGTATAAATCTGTATACATATCTTGCATTTAGCACATATTTTGTTAACATGTTTAACATATATTGGATTACTTGCCATCTAGATTAGGAGGTAAAAATTTGGAACAAAAGTTTTTGCAAGGACTAATGTTGAAAAATTATACATGCATATGTTTTGAAAATAAAAAGCTTTAATAAAAAATCATCATTAAAATTAATTTCACAAATATAAAATGGGGGAACTGTTAATTCATCTGAAAAAGATCGGGGAATGATCTTGATCTCATATTTCTCTCTAGCCACTCTCCAGGGATAATCATATCGTTATTATTATCACTTATAAATATTCTACATCTATAATTATGTTATTTGCTTATCTGACTTTAAATACTAGTTCTTTCATCTCTACTTTCCCATCTTATTCTTCATCTTTTTTCAAAACCTTCAGTTACTCCACGCTTTACTGCTTGCTCAAGCCTCCACTCTGACCTCCTCTGGCTTCAATTTCCTCCCTTTAAAATCTTGATTCTGTATTCAACCAGTTCGACATTACCCTATCTTTTACTTTGGGATCCTTTGTCCTATCATTACTTTTCCTCTTTCAAAACTCAATCCTGGTACTCCAACTATTCATTTTATCTGTTTCTCCATGCATCTGAATGTACATGTAGAAAACTGATTGGACCTATGCAGATTTATTATGTGATCACAATAGGCAATCCTTTTACTCTTTATTGACTTTACTGACTGCCTCAGCTTCTGTTCCACTTTTTTTGTTTTCTAAAGTTAAATTTACCAAATCTCCCTTCTCAACAAAAGAAAATTGAGGAAACCCAACTCAGTATTTCAAATCCCTTTTAAATCATTTCTCATTCTATTGTGTTTGCATGAGTCTGGCAGGAAGAAGTCTTCTCCTTGCAAATGCCAATCTTTTTATTTATGCCCCCAAGGGGATCCCTTTCTCTCTTTCTCTTCCTAATTTTCCTTATTCCCCTGGCTCCTTCCATACTACTTGTAAACATTTCCAGATTGTCCTCAACCTATAATTTATCTAACTCTACCATTTTCTCAGGCTATTGTGCTATATCTCTTACTTTTCATAGACAGAGTCTTAGAGAAAACTCTCCACATCATCAGCATTTCTTTTCCTCTCACTTATTTTTCAGCTCTTTACATTTTGGATTCTGGACTCAACAATTGAAAAACTAGTCTCTTGGAATTATCAGTGATCTCTAATTTTCCAACCTTCTTGAACTCTCCATATTATTTGATACAGTTGATACATATCAAACAGGATATGCCTTTTACTCCTTACTGACTTCCTATTGCCTCAGCTTCTGTTCCAAACTTTTTGTTGGATCATAATCTTATATTGGGTCCAAAATAAAGCAATTAAAAAAAATTCAAACCCTCTTTTCTTCTAAATTTTCTACATGGAATTGAGGACACCACTATTCTTCCAGTCTCCTGAGTTTGTAAGCTCTGCATAATTCTGGACTCTTCAAGCTTGCTTCATATATTTAATCAATTGCCAAACCTTTCCTTTTCCACCTATACATTTCTTGATTATACAGCTATTGCATTAGTTTTGGCCCTGGTCACCTCTGAACTAAATTGTTGCAAATAACTCTAAATTAGTTGCCTGCATTATCTATCTCTACTTCAGTTCATCCTCAACATAGCTGCCAAAATAACTCTCAAGCATTTATCTGACCATTTCATGCTCCTACTTAGTAAGCTCCTTTGTCTTTGCCTTTGAATGCTAAATAAAACACTTTTCAGTTACACTTAAAACCTTAACTACCTGGCTGCAGCCTAGTTTTCCCACATCTTTATATATTACTCCTCCCGATTCAGTCAAACTGGACTATTCTATGGTCCTCATACATGGCACTGCATCTCCTATCTCCATGACATTACACTGGTCAACCCTCATGTTTGTAATATACATCCTTCTTACCTCTGCTTCATAGAATTCTTTTATTTCTTTAAGATATAACTCGAGTATTACCCCTAGTATGAAACTTTTCCTGAACTCCTTGTTCCCTCCCTCCTTAACTATCCTATACTTTAAAATTTATATGATTCTGTTTATGCTTATATATGTACTTCTTGTGTCCTTTATTAAAATGTAAACTCCTTGTGAGTGGATTTTTTCCCCCAGTTTTTCCATTTATATACCCATCCTTTAATATGGATGTAGATTGATATTTAAAAAATACTTTCTGATTGTTTGACTGACTTCAGCCACACACACTACAACCATTCTTGTGATTCTATCACTTACAAATGCTCCATTTCCATGATCATGAAGGATGATAATGTGGTAAAGGAGAATGATGGAAGGGCTCAAGATAATGTATGATTTGACTGATATTTATTGTGTTTCCAGCAGAAAAGAGGTTCTCGTAACTGACTCAGAGTCATACCTGATGAATTCTAAATACTGGAGCATTTGAGAAATTTAGGTGTCTTCCTGATTATCTGGAGAATATACCACGGGACTTTTTGGGACGATGGCTTTTGTTAACCCTTCTTCTTGTTTTAGAAATAACACTTTAAATGATATTTTTCTAGTGGGTTTGACTTCTTATTATAAACTCAACTCAATAAATGAGCATTATGTTGGTTGGTCTGTCACGATAAGTGAATGTCATCCAACTGTGGCTCATTTGTGAATCCTTACTTGGTTAATGTAAACCTAGTGCTAGCCTGTGTGGAGTAATATCTTTCAAATTTTATTGCTTTATAAAAGTCAGGGCAGCTAGATTGCATAGTGAATATATAGCCTTGGGACTTGGAGGCAGGAAGACATGAATTCAAATATGGCTTCAGGTATTTCCTAGCTATGAACTTCTTGGCAAGGCTTTTAAAACTGTTTTCCTCAGTTTCCTTATATGTAAAATGAGCCACAGAAGAAAATGGCAAACCACTCTAATATCTTTGCCAAGAAAATACCAATGGGGTCACAAAGAGTTAGACATGACTGAGATTGAAACAACTCAACAACCACCACAACAAAAGTTAAACTTCGTTCATAAGTTCTTTCTTTTAGTATGTTATCAGTTATCTCAGGCTGTGTATATCATATTGGGTATAGCCTCAGAAGTAGAGAGCCACATGAATTTCTCAAGCAGTTCATGCTAAATTCCAGTTTCAATTTTTTTAAAATACAAAGCCAGAGGAAAAGTAGGAATGTAATTGCAGAATCCTATTGTAGTGATTGTTTCTTTCCTCCTTTCCTCCCTGCCCCCCTTGTCAATAAAGAGTAGTTTTGACCAGCTTGCAAAACACCGAATGGCATGGTTCCAACACATAGTAATATGTATGGGAGAGAACATGAAAAGGTCAATAAAATCCCAGTGTTTTCTCTGTTGTAACATTTCACTAAAGAACTGACCTCAGTTTGTTATGCAATAGAAGAAAAAGGGAGGATAAAAAGCAATTCCCAACTGCCCCACTTACTCCATTTCTATTGAGTACCGAAAGGAGGTGTGACAATTTGAAAGGCAGAAAGGAGATCACAGAAGTGTGAAACTTGCCACCTTTCCTTTCATATCCCTCTGTGGCATATGGACAGGAAGCAAGTGCCAAGGGCTCTCAAGAGAGAGGGAAAGTTGCCACGGAGCTGTTAGCTCTCACACATAACCCAAAGCTGGCTTGGCTTGACTGGTGACATACTGGAACATATGCATTCTGTTTGCTTGCAAGGGACTGGCCTAAGCAGTGTTTGCATTACATGACTGATTCCATCAACAGGGCTTTATGTCAACTGGCACACTTCATGATCTATTGTAGGATTTCGAATTAGAAAGGATTTTAGAGATAATCTAATCTAATCCAATCCCCTAATTTTCATGGATGTGGAAATAGGCTCAGAAATAGTAGGTTTGGGAACAGCTTTATTTAGGTAATATAAGTTCATTACAAGATGGTATGTAATTTCTTGCATGTTGCTTATGGTATTCAGGGAACAGTCTTAAAGAGGAAAGCTTAAACTGCCCAAGCAAGTCCATGATAGAGCTAGTATTTGAATCTAGACTCTTTGGCATCAGATTCAATACTATTTTCCCTAGGACATATTTCTACTTTAAAGTTATCTGGATTTAGTAGACATTTACAATGTATCTTTGTGTTAGACTGGAAATTTGAGGAAAAGTCTAAGTCTATATTTTGTTATTTATTCTTAGGTTTAGAAGGTAGGGTATGATGAATCATTTGACTGTGGATACAACTTTTTTGCTTTTGTCTATGGAAAGTAACTTCTCTATAGAGTAGGTGAGTGAAAGACGAAATCAATTGTGTAAATTATCTGAAATTTTGCTTACTGAAAATTTGTTTTTTATCATTTACTTGTCATTCCCATTAATCTTAACACACCAATGTGAGAAGGCTATTTCCATAGTATTGCTTATATAACTCCCAATAATGAGGTCTTAATAAAATTGGAGTTGAGTTATATGACTTGGACTGTAATAAAAAAGTAAATAATTGCTATAGAAGCCAATTTAGCTTCTGTTAAGACAGCTAAAATGATCTATATGCATTTACTAACTTCCAGTCTTTTAACTATCAATAGATAATATTTATATAGTACTTTAAGGTTTGTAAAGTGCTTTACATATTTTATCTCACTGGATTCTCATAACTGTCCTGTAAGATATTTTTTTGCTATTATTCTCATTTTGCAGATAAGAAAACTCAGACTAAGAGGTTAAGGGACTTGTCCAGGTTCACACAGCTAAGTGTCTTCCTGACTCCAAGTCCAGCACTCTATTTGCTGTCACTCTCTCTCTCTCTCTCTCTCTCTCTCTCTTTAACTGATATTAATGTCCCTGACTGGTGACTTATTTCTCTTACTCTCTCATCCCTTCCCTACTTCCCTAATCTCCTGCAAGTCTGAGCTTCCTAAATTTGACCTCTTTTTTGAATGAAACTGTGTAGATTTAAGAATAAATTGACTGGCATATATATGGTCAAACATGCAAAAATAAAATTGAGGTGTGATTATTAGGTGATGACATTAGGTGATGATTATTAGGTGATTAGGTGATTACTGAGATGAGAAGAAAAGATAGTATGTTCATGAACTTTCTTGGGTATAAAGATAAGATATAATATTTGCTTTATTTGTATTTGATAAATACATATTTATGTGTTGTGTTCATTAGATCACAAACTCCCTGACAAGTGGGTATTTTTTCCTTTCTTTGTATATCCAGTACTTAGCATAGTACCTGGAACGTGGTTAATTGACTGCTGCTTAGGTCTGTATTGGAGAAATGTTTTGTTCTCCCCCAATAGTTTACTTGAATATGCTTGATACTGATATATCAAAATACTTGGCTAGTAAAATTTAAGCCAATTGGTATTTTTTGGATTTGAACATTTTTAAATCTACCAACTAGACTATTAAAAAAGTAAACAAAATTAATTATACCTACAAAAAGCTATTTTCCACATTTGTAGAAATGAATAATTTTAAACAATATTTTAGTCTTTTTGAGTATATCTTGAAAATTTCTTCTCTAGTGACATCAGTGTTTTAATACAATGAAATTCTTTAAAACAGTGCCATGTATGTTTTTCCCTTTTGGTTAATTTACAATGTTTATTCTTTTTCATAATTTTTTTACTTTTATTTAGTTCATAAAGTTTTATTCCTTTCTAAGAAATCTGTCATGTTAAGATTTTTTTGTAGCTGGTTATTTGATAAGTTCTTTAAAAGCTTTTATGTCCTTTGTTCCAAAAACATTATTTCATGAACAAAAAAAAAAAGCAGCACTTATTGTTAAACATATCCAAGGCTGTGATTGATTTAATATTAACCATTGGCAGTTGTAGAAATACTAGTTTGAAAGGAGTCAAGTTATATATCTTAATTGTATTTGTAGCCACCAAAAGATATATTATTTAAAAGACGTATTTTAGGCACCAAATATATTTTTCTTACTTTTGAAAAGCTTATGATTATCTGTATTAACCTGTTTGCAATTCCTCATTTAAAGGCTCACAAGTTCACTTTCTTTGATCTTGACATCATCCACTTGATAATCAATACTTCATATTCTCTCTAGGTTCCTTTGTCATATTCAAGATCCTTATTAATTTATTCTCTGGATGAAATCTATCATTAAACAATTGACATATCAAATAATCCCCATAAATTTGTTCAGTGTATGTTTTAGATCTGAACAAACATAGTCAAGAGTTGAAAAGAAAGAATGAAGCATTATGATTGAGTTGTTTTTCCTTGGTCCATAGTGAATTTGGGGGCATTTTGAAGTAGGAGAGTTAATATTGTGATTTGAGTCTGGCTTACTTCAGCCATGGGTAGTTCAGAGTTTTCAAGAACCATTTCCTGTCCTAACAGCTCTTCTCTTAATAGTGAATCCATTCACTGTAGTCTATACAAACTTAATTAAGAGAACTCCTGAACAAAGTTGGGTCAATGCAATCATTATTCTTTTTTAATAAGTATTTTTGAGGTAAAAATTAGTTTTTGTCCTGAATAAAGGGAGGTAATATTGTTTTTATGCTTTAGAGCAGTGACAATCTTTACTCACACCTAATTTGATCTGCTGTTGAGCAGTTTACTATTGCTGACTTTTAATGCCAGGGGATAATTTTCAAGAGAAGCTGACATGCAGATGTCAAGGTTAAGCCTTTCATTTTGGTCAGTGGATGCCTTGATTTAAAAATAATTGAGTTCTACTTAGCATAGACATGAGTCCTACCAAAAGGAATAATATGGTTTGTGCTATTTCTTTGTTGTAACTCATATTTGTCTGACCCCATAGCAATACAAGGTAAGAAAAGCAATTATAATACTTAGTAAAAAGATTATTAATGAGATTTGTATTTATAGGAAAGACAAACCTGTGTACAATACAAACTTCTTTAAAACTCCTTCATGGCCTCAGTGGCACTTTTTTTAGTGATGAATATCAAGTTCTTCAACTTTAAATGGGATAGGAAGGCATGTTTTCACTTGTGATGGGACAGAGTACTATGCTGGGAAGTTAGGAGTCCTGACTGGATTGGGGTCACTAATTCATTATATAATAAGACATTGGAATAATCATAATATACAAATTCTTACTATCAGTTTTGATTGTTTAGTCATTAAGTTAATTATTGAAGATATCAAAAAGTGATATCTTTCAATTCTTTTAGTTCTTTCTGGGACAAAAGATCACGTAGCACTTGTCTGAAAATATTTTACTTGTACACCTACTCTTTTATTCTTTCTAAATCTAGACTCTCAAAGATTTTGATTTCCCTTTTTTGACAAAAGGGATCACTGCTAATAAATCACTATTTAGGTTCAGAATAAAAATATTTTTATGAATCAAATAAACATGTATAATATAGCCAAAGTTTTATTATCTGAAATTTTAATTTTTAGAGACAGATTTTGACTCGAATTATGTGGAATATTTGATATTTGATTACAGTAGCAAGACCTACAGAAGATAATGACATTGTTTTTAAAAGTGTGTTTGAACAAGTGTTAAGAATTTTGTACTACCCAAGGGCTGCTATAGATAAAAAATTATCAGGATTTAAGTGCCACCCCCCTAACAAAAGAGTAAAGGACGAGGAAAAAGAAGGTAGGATACTGAAGCACCAGGAAAAAGAAAAGGGAATCTAAGAATCATGAAAAGGGAAAAGAAAAAAATTAATAGAATATAGTACTAATTGAGAGTCTATGGATAAAAGGAATAATAGCAATAACTAATATTTTTACAGATTTTAAAGTTTATAAAACACTATACTAACATGCACATATCTCACTTTATCATAATCACAGCCCTATGAAGTAGATACTATTTTACCTATTTTACAGATAAGTAAACTGAGACTGAAGGAGGTTAAGTGAATTGCTTAGGGTCATAGATAATATATCTGAGACAGCTGTCAGATGCTAGCTTTTTTAACTTCTAAGTCTAATGCTCTCTAATATTACAGTATGCTATCTTTATTTCACCTACCACCCAAAAGATTGAACAGTGATTCAGGCAAAAGATTTTGCAGTTGTGGAAATTAGACTTCCCATGTGTAGTAGTGGACTAATGTGCTTCCTTTAACCCATATAAGTGTCTTCAATTTCAACTACAAGAGGTGAAATGGACCTGTGTCCCAAGAATTCCATCATATAAAATTTGTCTGTAAAAGTCTTTTTTTAAAAAGTGAAATGAAATAAGTAAAAAATGAAATGGTAACCCAAAGTAGAGAACACTGGAAGAATATGGTGACTATGAGATACAAGATTACAAGATACCATGTAAGAATTAAGGTTATTTATTAAAACTAGTAGGAATTAATATGTAGTGGGGCATGCAAACACCTGAAATCCCAGCCACTGGGTAGACTGAATCTGATAGATCTTCTGAGCTGCAGTGGGCTAAGACAATTGGGAATTCACACCAAATTCAACATTAGAGGAAAGATGCAAGAATCTATTAGGAAGGCCAAAAAAGATAGCATTGTGGGAGTATACTTGCCTTGTAGACTCATGTAATTCTCTTGTGAATCCTTTAGTAAATCCTTGAAAATAGTGGAATTAACAGCAAAGTCCTAGATGCCAAACACTGATTTTTTTTATTCTTATCAAAACTAAAAATTCAATTCTGTATTCAAGTCACTTTTATCATTATGTTACTAGTCCTTTAAAAAACATGCTCTCTGTCACATTTTCTTTTTGTCTCCAAAGAGTATTCCCTTTGAATTAGATGTTTTCTCATTGGGCATATGTAGGACAGAGAGCTTCCTAAAAAGAGGTCTTTTTGTTTTGAGTATAGAAATATAATCTTTGATGAAAAGGAAGCACCCTCCTCTTCTTCCCCCAAAGGGGGAAAAGTTATTAGTTCCCCCCCCCCCAAAAAAAAAAACTACAGCAGCTTTGGCTTCTCAGTGAAAATAAGTCACTTGGGTGAGTATGCACATACTTAAAGTCCAAAAAAAAATTAATCAGAAATTAAAAACTCATTGGTTTGAATTGTAGGCATAGATCCAGAATTAAAGATGAAAACCTCCCTTCCCCCCCCTCTCCTCCCTGGTCAATTTCCCTAATAGAACCAAAGACCCATCTATTTTGGGCTCTTTACTATGAACAATTCCATTGAAATCGACCTGTCTAGTAAACCAAAAATGTTCATTTTTACAGTAAACTTGTTTTCATGCATAAAAGTTACTGTTTTCAGTGCCTTAATTATAGTCTGAATTTGTTATGATAAACAAAACCAAAACAGCATGAATTTTCAGCACTGCCCTCTTCCCCCAATAATACACAATCTTTAAATATCCATAAATACTATAAAGTAATCCACTTTGAAACCAATATAATTAAGGATTTAATTTATTTCCCAATTTTAAAAATTTCCTTTTTTAATGAACATTAAATAATTAATGACTAAAGTGTCTAGTTCTACAGCTCCTTTATTTACTAGGCAGCTAGTTGTCTGTGTCTCTAATCCCTTCCTTTTTCAGGGACTCGGGTATTGACTTCTTCAGACTTCAACTCTCATTTTTCATTAAATCTAGAATTATAGACATAATTTAAGTTACAACTGTAGAATAAATAATGTGAAAATTTGGGTACATCTGTACAAGCTCATTCTTACAGTTAGGGAAACTTTGCTAAAAGATCACTCTATTTGTTCTTTCCAACTCTGAATGCCAGCTGGATGTTTATCTTACAGCTAAGGTTTTCACAATAGATCTGTGCATATCAATCAGATACAATTAACATGTCATTAAAAAGTCTCTCTTCATAATTATGAGGCCACAAGCTCAAATGTTTGTGCTATAGTAACTTGTGTTCACATATAAAAAAAAAGAGTTCAGTGAGTTCAAAACTCAATTTTTATCTTAGTCAAGATGCTGTACAAATACTAGGTGACAAGACTCCTTGATAGACTTGGCTCTGGGTTTCACAGGCTTGATAAAGTGCATTATAAATTTATTTTAAATATTTTGAATTGATAAGAATTTTTAAAAGTAGTACTGGAATAGAGCATTAATTGACTCAGCATTTTATCCAGAGTTAAAAAGAAATATCAGAATGATTATTCATTCACAAGATTTATAGAGTACATATTAAACAGAAACTTTGAGTGGCATTACTAATATTTAGGTTACTATAATTTAGAGTCAGCCATTGTAGGAGAAAAAGTCTTTATTTTTAACCACACTCATGTCCAGACCTAAATTTGGCTTCTGTCCTCAAAAGGAAAACTTACAAAATTGGAATAAACCATGTAGGATCAGTAGGAGGAAAAGAATATTTTTCTTCAAAGACTTTTCCTAGTACTTGTTGATGAGTTCTACTTCCTTTCTCAAAGCATTGATTTTCCCTCAGCACCTATCCTTTGAGAAATTTGAAATATGGCTAATAGAAATTCATATCTCTTTCCTTTTCTGAACCAGTCCAAAATGACGATGAGTTCTTTTAGAGTCGGTACAAATAAAAATATCTCCCAAGTCTGCAGATGAAATATGCTTTAACTAAAGCACAAGAAAACCTGCTAAATTAAAATTTTAAACCTCTTTTCCCCATTGCCCTGAAAGGCATGGAACCAATGAGGCCGCACAGTAGCAAATGAGATCCAGGCTCTTTGCCATTAAAAATACACTAAGAAGTATATTTTTCTTTTGGAAGCCTTAGGAGAGGAGAAACTTAAATCTGGAACCATATTTCAACCTCTATAGGCATAAGTTGGAGACAGTAAAACTTCAACAGCAATGCTTTCCTCAATTGAGTCAGCTACTCAAGAAACAAAAACTGTTTTAAGAAAGAGAAGAAATACATTTATATTCCTTTTGAGGTATGGAGGGAGTCTTTTTTTGGTTAAAGTCTCTATGTTCTCTTCAAGCTTGGAAACTTAATCTTCAAGTTCAAAGCTTTTTTCATCCAATAGTTCAGGGCGAGCTGACTTTTTGTGTCGTGAGTATTTCAGTCTCAGAATATTACCTATTTCATCAATTTCTTTCAAGACCTGCAATAAGAATATTAGAATAAGTTTTTTCAGTCACTATCACATGATTTAGGCTGTTCTCCCCTGAGGAGATTATATAATTACCATATTAGATATATCTACATTATTGGTTTTTTTTTGATAATCTATTTTAAACCAAAAGAGAGTAAGATTTTGTGATTTTTTTTCTGAACCCAAATGCTTATTAACTTTTAAGTTGTTGATTCTATCTCTTGACATACTCAAAAATCCTACTCATCCTTCAAAACTTATGTCTTCTTTCATGAGTCCTTTCTTTGACCCTCTTCCCTTTTCCCTTTATCCATGCACCAATTAGTTTGAATCTGGATAGTGTGGAGAAAGAAATAGGAAGCAATGGAATTGAAGTCAAATTTACTTGTTTTAGTTTACATTCTTTTTCTTTCTTCTCTCTGTCTCTGTCTCTATGTCTCTTTTAAAATTGGACATTTGCCCGTCTCCTATGTATGATGTCTATCTCATTCACTACACAAAGTATTCTGCTTTAATGATGAGAAAATTTATGATCACAAATAATAAGAGATTTTTGAAAATGTTAAGATTCTTCCATGTGAGAGATAATTTTCAGGCTATCAGTCTCTTAATTGATTATTAGTGAATCAAAATGTCTCTTGGTCTTAATTTTTAGGACTCCATAGTTCTGCAAAGCAAATAGAATTGGGAACTTCTACTCTCATAAATTATTATCAGTAGAGATGAATTTACCCGGTGTTTGTTTGGTGTTTTATATATTTCAAAGCATTTTCATATGAAAAAAAATCTGTTTTCTCTGAAATCCAGTTTCACAACTGTCAACTAATACTTGTCTTAGCTATTTCAAAGGACTACTGTTATCATCCAATGAGGTAAAAATTGGAAAAGTTTCAAAAAGTCCAAAGCATGATATAACTATAGCAGTGACATTAACACTTCCATTTGTTAGTGCTTTTTCTCCTTAAATTATCTTGTGTTTACTTTTTTTTACATGTTACATTTCCCCATTATAGGATAAGCTTCTTTAGGTTAGGAGATTTTTTTTTGGGGGGGGGGTATCTCCAATGTTAGGTCAGTTGTCCTGTAGATAGTTGATGCTTAATAAATGGTAGTTGAGTTTAAATGAATCTGGGAAGTGGGGATAGCAGTAGTTATACCCCTACATATCTTAGGGTTTTTGTGAGAAAAGTATGTAAACAGAAAATAGATGTGTAAGCAGAAAATAGTCTAGGCTAACTATAGGAATTGTGAATAATAAGAGTTTTTAAATGTTAGAATGGTTTGGGGAGACCATGGCTGGGTAGATTCTGTATGTGAAATATCCTTTTTGGAGACCTTTACACATGATAGAGTTTTACATGTGGTCTTAGCTGGAAGCAAAGGGATATATTAGATGCCTCAGATATCCTTGTTTCTCTTTAAAGTAATCAAAGCTATCTACGTGATAATCAAGAGATTTGACAGCCAGTCAGTTAACAAGCATTTTAAAAAAGAACCTTTTATTTGTCAGGCACTGTGCTAACAATTCATCTTATAGTAAATAAAATGAAGACTTTAATCAAAACGAATATTGCAGTGAAGAGGTGTGTGTGTGTGTGTGTGTGTGTGTGTGTGTATGTGTGTGTATGTTTGTTGGTCAGGAAATTACATCAATATTAAATTACAATATAATTAAATAAGAATATATTAAATTGCTTCCATATGCAAGATATTGTTTTAGGCATTGGAAATATAAAGTTATAATACACACGTACATAATTAACTACAAACTAAATATGATTTAATTTCATTCTTTTCTATTTGTGTGAGCACTAACAATTGTGGTCATTAAAAAGACTTATTATGGGAGGGGGGTTTTGATGCGAGTCTTAAAAAGTGCAAAGGAGAGGCAAAAGTGAGAACATGACAAGAGAGAATTTTATGTACTGGTGAATAGCAAGTTAGGTCAGTTTGACTAAAGCATAGAGGGAATGAAGGAGAATAATGTGAAATCAGCCTGGAAAGATAGGTTAGAGCTAGATTATGAAAATATTTAAATGGAATTATCCTTTTTAAATGGAAAATTTTAAATGGTCAGACCCAGTGCTTTAGGAATATCATCAGTTTCTTAATAGTGTAGAGGGAGAGCGATCAGAAATAAATTAAGAGGTTATATTTGTCTGGCTAAGAGATGATGAGTTTATGGAAGTTGGGAAGTTCTGTGAATGAACAGAAGGGGATGAATGTTGTGGAGGTAGATTCCATGAGTCTTGGTCACTGACTGGATATGGTCCATAAGGGACAGTGAAGAGGTTAGGTTGGTTTTTAGAATGTGATGATGATTAACCAGAAGAGGAAAAATATTGAGTTTTCATGTTTTGAACATATTGAGGTTGAGAGGCTAAGGTAATATTTAGATGGAGATGAGACAATGTGATGAAACTGCTCTGAGACTTAGAAAGAAATACAGGCTGAATTTTAAAATTTCAGAGTTGCATGAATAGAGATGAGTGAACCTGTAAGGAGCAGATGATATCACTGGAAGAGACAGTGTAGAGAGGAGAGCCCATGTACCATCCTCTAGAGACAGGTTTTCAAATGTTAAACAATTGAATATCTTTGAAAACAAAATTAGCAGAACTTTCTGGGCCACAAGACCACAAAGAATCCAGTAAAAATAGATGAGAACTTACCGTGTCTAGCATTTCCTTAGTATGTGAAGATGACATACAAAACCGAGCCCGAGCTTCTATTATTGGAGTGGCTGGAAAACCCACTACTACTACACCAATTTTTCTTTGTAATAGGATTCTTGAAAATGCACTGTGCAGGTGGGAGGGAGGAGCAAAACAAAAAGAGAGAATTAGAAATAATCCAACACTATCCACAAGAGAAAAGGAATGTGAGAAATTATGATTATTTGTGGCCAATGCTTGAAAATAGTGGATTAAGTTTATTTTTACAATTTCTTTAAGATGTTTTTTGAGACTTCATGAGTGTAAGCTATTTTTCCACCAATATAAATTGTAACCCTCTTTAAAAGTTAGTAGATGGTTTTTGGGAGTTTCTGGGGAAAATTAATTGACTTTTGGCAAAGCCTAGTAATTAATATCTTCAGATATAGCTAGGCTAATACGTGGATAACAGACAAACATGGACAAAGCTCATAATAGAACTCTATGTAATGGGATCTTGTAGAGTTTGTGCTATGTTAGAATGAGTCTTCAACAACTTAGGGCTACCTCTGTCTTGACTGAGGGATTTTGCCATTTCAGTTAGTGGAAATGATAATTTTTGCAACCCTTCAAATATAACTTGAGACTGATTAATATTAAGACCACACTAAATTTCAGAGGTGTTATAAAAGTTGATTAGCCTTTTACAAGTGGCAATAAAATCTGACATCAAAGGGATGATTTTAATTTCTATTGAACATGCTTTGAAAAGTGTGTGCATAATAATATAGTGCTTTAAAATTTGCCAAGCTGCTCTCTAATACAAAAGACTGATCTTTGGAACATGATGATCTGGTGAACATCAAAATTGCCCCAAAGTACAGTGGAGACTTTTGTGATGGCTGTAGCTAATTTCCAATGATGACTTTATGTACATGAAAGTAGAGTAAGGGATGTAGTTTAATACTTAAAGGGAACTATCATCTCAGAGTTTGGGTTCAGTATTTAATAGTAATTTAATCTCAACCTACTCATCATTTCTTATCCTATGCATCCCTTTTACATGTCCTATAAATGTTCCAAATAATATGCCGAGACCTTTCTGAAGGTATTTTAGCATTGTTTGGCTATCAGTATCTCTAATCTAAATTTATTATTATTATTACCTTTTATTTTTAAATTGGAGGCTTTTCCTCTAAAACTGCCATGTCCCATTGAACTCTTCATTGCAACAAACAAATCTGACTTTATACAAAATCAAATAATACCAAGTTGTATCTGTATAAAATATATTATAGTGTATATTTCTCTACCGAGAAGGGAAAGAAATGTATGTTTATCAGAAATTTCTAGGACCAAGATTGTTCATTATATATCATTCAATTCAGTTGCTTTATAGTTGTTGTCTTTACATATATATGTAAATTTATGTATATATAAGTATGTACATACATATACATGTACACACATATATCAGTTTGGATTTCTTTACTGTGAATCACCTTGGAAAAATATTTCCATGTTTGTTTGAAAAACAGAAGATTTTTTACACAGCTATGGATAACTTTAATTACTTCATCTGAAAAAAAAAAACTTCATATCTTTTGATCATTTTATCATTAAAGGAATGGTTCTTATTTTTGTATATTTGAGAAGTGAGGCCTTTATCAGAGTACCATGTTTCAATTCTTTTTCAAAATTACCATTGTTCATTGTATCCTTCTCATTTATTCTATATTCCCTCTCTCCTTTCACCCTGTCCATCTCAAACGTGTTTTGCTACTGACCACTCTCTTCCCCAGTATGCTTTCTTATCACCCTCCTCTATTCCTGTTTTCCATTCCTCTATTACTTTCTTGCAGGGTAAGATTAATTTTTATACCTATGAGTGCATATGTTATTTCCTCTTTGAGTTAATTCTGATAAGAATAAAGATCATTCACTTATCCTCTTCTACCCCCTTCCTCTGCACTATAAATGTTTTTTCTTGTCTCTCTTTATGGCATATAATTTACACCATTTTACTTTTCTCTTTTTTTCCCTCTTAGGACATTTCTCTCTCATCCCTTAATTTCATTTTTTAAAAGATATTATCCCTTTATATCTAGCCTACACCTATGTCTTCTGTCTATATATGCCCCTTTTAATTGCCCTAATAATGAGAAAGTTCTTATGAGTTACAATATCATTTTCCCACGTAGGAATGCAAACAGTTTAATCTTATTAAGTACTTTTTGATTTTTCTTTCCTGTTTCCTCTGGAATCTTATATTTGAAAGTCAAATTTTCTATTCAACTCTGGCCTTTTCATCAAGAATGTTTGAAAGTCTTTTATTTCTTGAATGTTCATTTTCCCCCCTGAAGGATTAAACTCTCTTTTGCTAGATAGATTATTCTTTATTGTAAATCTAACTGCTTTACCCTCCAGAATGTCTTATTGCAAGCCCTCTTATCATTTAAGCTAGAAGCTGTTAAATCTCGTTATCCTGACTTCAATATCTTCAAGATATTTGAATTGTTTATTTCTGGTTGTTTGCAATGTTTTCTCAACCTGGGAGCTTTGTAATTTGGCTATAATATTCTTGGGAGTTTTCACTTTGGGAGTTCTTTCAGGAGGTGATTGGTGGGTTCTTTAGATTTCTATTTTACTCTCTGATTTTAGATTAACAGGGTAGTTTTCCTTGACACACTCTTGAAAAATGATGTCTAGGTTCTTTTTTGATTATAGCTTTCTGTTGGTCAGTAATTTTAAAATTATCTGTCCTGGATTTATTTTCCAGGTCAGTTGTTTTTCCAGTGAATTAGTTAAAATTTTCTTCTATTTTTTCAGTCTTTTGGTTTTGTTTTATTGTTTTTTGTTTCTCACAAAGTCATTATCTTCTATTTACTCAATTCTAGTTTTTAGGGAATTATTTTCTTCAGTGAGCTTTTGTACTTCCTTTTTCATATGTCCAAATTTTAAAGAAGTTGTTTTCTTCAGTGGATTTCCCCTCCTCCTCCCACATTTAGCCAAGTCTACTTTTTAAGGAGTTTCCTCCCTTCCCACTCCCAGAAAATGTTTTGCCTCTCTATCCATTTGGCCATTTCTGCTTTTTAAGGTATTTTTCTCTTCATTGGCTTTTTGTATTTCTTTTACCAATTGGTCTAGTGTGTTTTTAAGGTGTTATTTTCTTCAGTTGTGTGTGTGTGTGTGTGTGTGTGTGTGTGTGTATGTGTGTGTCTGCTTTACCAAGCTTGTTCTTCAAGATTTTCTTACATCACTTTCATTTTTTTTCCCAATTTTTTACTGTTTCTCTTTCTTGATTTTCAAAATTCTTGTTGAACTCTTCCTTGGCCTGAGGACATTTAATATTTTTCTTAGAAGTTTTGGATATAGGAGATTTGATTTGGATATCTTCTGAAAATGTGCTTTAATTTTCCTTGTCACAATAGTAATTTTCTAGGGTCTGAACTTTTTTTTTTTTTTTTTTTTTTAACTCTTTGTAAAAGTAGGGATGTTCTTTCAGGGTAGAGGGTGCTCTTTCCCGACCTTCAGGGGTTTTGTGTAGCTGTTTTTAAAAATGCTTCCAAGGTGGTATGATCTAAGAAGAGGTGTGTTGATTACTTTCTCGGCCAATGCTTTGTGCTGTGCAAGACCAAAGCACTCTTTTCTGAAACTGTGAGGAGGATCCCTACTCCATTGTGTCTGTAAGCTTGGGTGTGCTAATGCTCCTCCTTAGCGTGGGACTTCCTCTCTGGACTGTGACCTAGATTTGAGTACCACAGTCCTGCCTTGGTGCTAGCAAAAAAAGATGTTCTGAAGTCTCCTTGGGACCATTTATTTAACCCCCTTACTGTCTGTGGGCTAAGAGCTCCAGGAGCTCTTAGGGCCACTGTGGATTCAGGGCCTCCCTAGGCCCCTCCTGGTGTGCTGGTGCTATGACCTGGGAAGCACTGCGCTTTATTCTCATCTAGCTGTGACAAACCTTTCCTACCTGTGTTGTCTGTGGCATCTGTGGGCCCAGAGATATGGAAATCATCTCTGCTGCTACTGATTCAGGTGCCTGAAGCCCGCTCCTGGTTTGTGGGGCCCAAGCTATGCTGCCTGAGCCGTACTGTCCTCCCCTCTCACCTGAGGGTGACAGACCTTTCCTGCACACTTTCCAAGTTGTCTTGGAATGGAAATATGTTTCACTCTGTCTTTTTGCAGGTTCTGCTGCTCTAGAATTTGTTTAGAATTATTTAGAGCTATATGGAGAGGGTTGGGGGAAAACTCTGGTGAGTCCCCTGACTTTACTCTGCCATCTTGATTCCACCTCAAGATTCCTGAATTGTCTTCTGAGGGAAGAGCAGCCACTTAGTCTTTTGGCTGGCTCCTTGAGAGCCTGGAAAAGGTGTTTTGCCTTGGCAAGTCTGCCTGGGATAGGGATACCTCCCTTTTGGGTTTCCTTCCCTGATTTAGCAGCCAAATGGAGATGGTTGGATCCAGGCAGTGACCTTGTGAGTTTGGAGAGGAATGTCTCTACAAGTTCCTCTGGTAACTGGGAGCAGTAGCAGTGGCCTGCAATAGTAGAAACATCTGCAGATGGATGATGAGAAACGTTTTGACTACACTGGCAGCCTTAGAGATTGTGACTTTTCATGATTGAGAAGTATTGATTATAGATCTTAAAAAGTCATTCATCCTCAGAATCCAATAGAGAGTTAGACTGAGAAACTGCCTCCCAACTCCATGAAGGAAGAAAAGAGTATCAAATATGTTTTCTGAACACATACCTCACTACTCTTGTATTTTAATTTTCATTTCACTCTCTTCTCAGATGTTGTCTATATTTATTATAGAATATGCCTTAGATTTTGGGTTGTACCAACTACTCTTACTATACCTGATTAAATAAATACCTTTTCTAAAAATCTGAGTCCATTAGCTCAAACTTATTGAGAAGTTCTCTGATAGGAGTTTTATGTACAACAGTACTAAACTCCTGGGAATCTTGTAGAAAGGAATAGTCAGTTTCCCTTTGAAAAATTTGAGTACCTAATTAGCAGAATGTTCCTAAGAGTGGGTACTACACTTAGAAAGGTAAGTCTACATGCAAACTTTGGGGACATACTAACTAGTCAGATGAAATAAGATGGAATTATTCACACATATGTAGGGAGGTTTTATGTATAGTGATCATTGAAGCTAGACAAATCCTTTTTTATCAGCTCTCATTTAGATAGTGCTTTTAAAGTTTATAAAACACTGCCTTCAGATATAGGAAGCACAAATATTATTTCCATTTTATAGATAGAAAACTTAAATAAGGTGAAATTACTTGTTTATAAGAAACATAAAATGAAAACTTCAATCTATTTCATGGTTTTAAAACAACTACCCTTCTGACAGATTTTTTGATATATCCATATGTGTCAAATTATCAGGTTTTCTCTTTTTTAGTAGCAGCAGAGATTCTGGAATGTAAAGCCTCAAAGTTTGAACAAATTCCTGCATATTTATATTCAAATGACAGACATTAAACAATAGGGCATAAACTTGAAAAGTAATTCTTTTCTTGTTAGGCCCAGCAATTCCCATTTAGTAACCTTTAATACATGAATGAATCCACCCAGGATGAGAGAAAAATGCATCAGACCTGTTGTTAGTATTAAAAAGTTGCTAAGTCTGTTTTTTTTTGTTTTTGGCTTGGAACCTGACAGGTCTACAGAAACCTTCAAGTCATAATTCAGAAAGAAGGCTTGAGCCAGATGAAAAAGAGACATCATAAATTCAGTCTTCTTTCTCAGAATTTTAGTGTTTTGTCCTACAAATTCCTAATGGAGATTTATCAAGTAAATCAAGGAAGACATTATTTTTAAAAGCCAAGAAAATTTCACAGCTACTATGGTTGAAGTAAGAACTGAGAATTAGCCTTTATATTTGGGGTGAGAAAATTAGATGAACATAGTTGTTTATCTTTTTCCTGTATTGCATAGTTCAAGGTTAGCCATAAAATTATACAGGACAAGAGCTCAATAATTATACATGAAATAAAGTGCTTTTGATTCTATGATATAAAGTACTTTGCTAATTCTCTCAAACCAGCTATTTTTGAAACAAAAAAGCCAATTACATAGTTTTCATGTCACTTGTACTCACCAAAGGAATGAAGCTCTTTCTGGTGTATAGAAAACATATGACTCTATTGACCCATATGTAAATAAGGAACTTTTCTGATGGTTTTTTCAAGAAATTTAGTTGAGAAAGGAAGATGACCTAAAGAACACTGGTTGATAGGGCTGGATGGATTAACTGAGGTTTTATTTCTAAGGATGGGGAGATAATGGTTTGTTGTAAGCAGCAGGAAAAGTAGCCATTAGGGTGGGAAAAATTAAAGGTTTGTGAGAGAGTAAGAATGAGAGGATATAATCTTCTGGAGATGATGAGATGAAATGGGATCAAGGGTGCATGAGGAGCTGTTCATGTTAGCAAAGAGAAAGTCTACCTCTTCATGTGAGACAAAATTGAAGGAGATGGTAAGGGAAAATATCTGAATTATATGAGAAGAGGGAGAAAAGAGAAGTAAGAGATAGCTCTTGGGGAATAATCTGACTCAGTTGAAATATGATGTCTTCAACTGAGAGGATAGGGAAGGGGATGCCATGGTAATCTTCAGGAAGGATGAAAAGGAATGGCTGCTATGATGAATAGAATAATGAATTGATTAGGGAGTTGTAAAGCATTGCCTTCCAGTGAGAGTTTATTTGAGATTATGTAAAACAAGGAAAAAGTTTTTTATTTTTTCCCAGCTCCATGTGGCAACTTGTACATGACAATGAGCAGGTCATAAACTCTCTCAGACTTGGTTGTCTCTTCTATAAAATGGGGACAATAATAGTACTTTTCTCACAGGGTATTTTGAAAATTAAATGAAATAATATACATAAAGTACTTTGTAAAACTTATGCTATGTAAATATTAGATGATAATACAGCTTAAGATAAAATGATCTTTTAGGGGCAGAGCTAGGAACAAAGTATGGAAGTTGAAAAGATTTAGGTTTGAAGTAAAGACAAGTTGTAACAATTAAAATTATTGGAAGTGGAATGGGTTATTTCTTTAAATAGTAGGTTGTACTTTCTTACTTCAATCAAAGATTAGATAATTGGGTATGTTCTTTTTTGGGTTTCTGATGACCATTGAGAGCCCACAATTCTATACTTATAAGGTTGATTATCTCAAATGTAAGACTACATTTGTCACTATTAAATTTGTAAATTAAAAAAATACATATTTCAATCAGTGAAAATCTGCCTCTCATTTCCCACCTTGTTGAGAACTTATTACAATTGTTTGAATTGGATTGAATTGAAAAAATCCTTAGAGATTATTTTTCTAAGGGCCAATTTTTCTCTCTCTTGCCCCCATCCCCCAACATGTAATTCCCCCCCCCTTCATTTTTAAGATCATTAAAATACAACCACTCCCAGGCATGCTTAGTTGGACTGTCTCTGTGACCCCTGATGTTGATAAGTTTCAGAGGAAACATGTAGATTTGTCCAAATTTGAATATAAGCATTTTATTCTTGTTTTGTTTAATGTTATTGATAATTCTAATTTTTATTTAAGGACAAGGTTATTCATTCGTATTTACTTTCTTATGTTTTTCTTGACTCCTATGTTTAAACCTTGAAATTTTTATGCAATTTTAGTCTTTTCATCAAGAATGCTTGATGAAAATCCTTTATTTCATTAAATGTTCAACTCCTCCAACTAGCATTGTATTCAGTTTTTCTAAATTATTCTTGATTTTAAACCTATATCCTTTGTATTATGAAATATTGTATTCCAAATTCTCTGCTTTTTAAAAGTGGTGATTGCTAAATTATGTATGATACTGATTATTGCTCCTTGATATTTGGATTATTTCTTTTTTTTATTTACTGTATTTTTTCCAACCTTAAGGCCCTATATTTTGATTATTATGCTTTTGGGAGTTTTCATTTTGCAGTTTCTTTTGGAAAATCATCTGAGAATCTTATTTATACTTTGCCCTCTAGTTCTAAGAGATCTGGACAGTTTTCTTTTATGATTTTAAAAAATCTGACATATACTGTCAGTATACGTATACTGTTTTTTTCTTTTGACATTCTTATATTCTTAAATTTTTTTCTCCTTAATCTTTTTTTTTTTTCAGATCAGTTGCTTTTGCTACAAGATACTTCACATTTCTTCTATTTTTTCATCCTTTTGACTTTATTGTAATATTTCATGTTGTTTCTATCAGGTTCATTCTAATTTTCAGAAACTTTGTTGTCTGGGCAAAGTTTTGTATCTCGTATGTGAAGATATTAATTCTGTGTCAGATTCTTCCATAGCTCTCATTTCTTTTCCATTTTCTCTCAAGAACTATTATTTCATTTATTAAAAAGCATTTTAAACTATTTTCTTTAATTTTTTTTTGCTTTATCTCCTTTAGGAATTGTAGTTGAGTTTGTGTTTGCTGTGTTTTCTCTGAGGTTTTCTTTTCATTCATTGTTTGTGTCTTGAGTTTCCTGACACCATAGTAGTCCTTTATGGTGGGATTTTTTTTTTGGCTCATTTTTCTAGTCTACTTAATTTTAGACTTTTTATTAGGGTTAGACTCAGTCACACTTCTGGATTCAAAGTCTAGGCTGTCCTTTTGCTGTTTCTTGGAGGTTTTAAGCATTGTGTTATTTCAGACTCTCAGGGACAGACAGATAGGCAATATGCAAGCTTTTGGTGATCCTAAAATAGTCTGGTCTAGGGCAGAATTTTATTGTTGGAGCTCCTAATCTGAACTTTCTAAGTTTCTGACCTGAATTTTGGCTGGACTCAGCTCCTCATCAACTAGCTGGAAAGCTATATTAGTTTGGAATGGCAGATCTGAAAACTCACAGTTGGTTTAGAATTCATGCCCAGATTATTTCTCCTCATGTTGGGCTAGATGCAGGAACTGAGATCTTGCTCTGCTCCTGGAGTCTGGGCTCCCCAGCTGTTGTTTGCTTTTAATTTGTTTCTGTCTAGCTTCAGTTTCTAGTATCTTCCCATCTGGAATGCAGTCCCTGGGCACAGGAATTCTCAGCCCACTCTGAGTCAGTGACTCCCCTCAACTAGCTGGTGTATTACATAGCTGCTAGTTGGTAAATATCCCCATCATAATTCCCCAGTATAGATTTGAGTGTCACAGTGTAGGTCTGGGATTGCTTCTTTCTAGGATACATTGTCTCTTCTAGGGTGTTGGAGTACTCTGTTCTTAGTATACTATGAGTATATGAGTCTGACTCCATCCTCAGTGTCTACCTGGGCTGGACAAATGACTCATTATGACTTTTTTTGGGATTTTTCTCTTTAGAATTCAGGTTAGCACATTGTGGAAGGAAGATCTATACTGGTTCTTCCTATTTTACCATCTCGGCTCTAGATTATTACTATCAAATTTAATTTTATTGTTTCTCTTCTCCCCAATTCTAACCATCTGTGTTAACTATATGCAATAAGCATTTCATCTGTGCCTTGATTCGTTTTTGATAAAAATATCAAGTAGCACAGGGTTTTATAAACATATATATGTATACTCAATTTACACTCATAGTCTCTTAGAATATTCCTCTAGAGATGTTCTTCCCAACTAACATAAAAAAATTAACAATCCCTCTTCAGATCCAACCATTCATATAGTTTTAAAATATGTCTATTGTCATTTGTACCGAATCTTTCTATCTAGTGCACAAAAATAGCATGAGATACTGACTCCTTTGCTAGTTGTACGTGACTAATTGATACAACAGCAGTATTGCTGTTAATGTGTATGTGGTTTTCTTCATTCTCCTCACTTTCACTTTGCATCAGTTCATATAAATCTTCACAGGTTTTTCTGAAATCATCCTGCTTGTCCTTTCTTCTTAGCATAGTAGTATCCTGTCACAATCATATATTAGAATTTGTTCATTCAATCCCCATTTGATGGGCATCTCTGCAATTTTCAATTCTTTACCACCACAAAAAAGGTGCTATAAATATTTTGCACACATAGGTCCTTTCTCCCTTTTCTTAATCACTTTGAGATACAGATCTTGTTTTTCTTTTGTTTTAGTTGTGTCTGTGTTTAGTTGTGATTCTACTTGAGGTTTACTTGGCAATGATACTGGAGTGGTTTACTATTTCCTTCTCCAGCTCATTTTATGGACGAGGAAACTGAGGCAGACATGTTTAAATGACTTGCCCAGAGTCACACAGCTAGCAAGTATTTGAGGCTGGATTATTGGCTCCAGACTTGGCATTCTATCTCTATCCATGGTACCACTTAGCTGCATAAAGGTATTGCTTGTTGGAAGGATGTATACAGTTTTATATCCCTTTGGATCCAGGTCCAAAATGTTCTCTACAATAGTTGGATAAGTTCACAATTTCGTCAACAATGCATTAGGTTTCCTATTTACCCACATTCCCCTCCAGCATTTGTCCTTTTCCTTTTCTGTCATGTTAGCCAATATGATTAGATGTAGAATATTTTTTTTCATATGACCACTGATACCTTTGAATTCTTCTCCTGAAAACTGCTTGTTCTTGGACCATTTCTTAATTTGGGAATTAATTTGACTTAATTCTCTCTCTCTCTCTCTCTCTCTCTCTCTCTCTCTCTCTCTCTCTCTCTCTCTTTTTCTCTCAGATATGAGACCTTTACTTAGAAACATGCGATAATTTTTTCCCTAGTTTCTTGATTTTCTTCTAATTTTTGTCTTCATTGGTTTTGTTTCTGCAAAACCATTTTAATGTCATGCAATTAAAATCATTCATTTCATCTCCAGTGATCCTATTTTTTTGTTTGGTCATCATAAACTCTTTCCTTAGCCATGTACTTGACAAGTATTTTTTTTTTTTACCACTCCCCTAATTTGTTTATGATATCACCCTTTATGTTTAAATTATGTGTTAGTTTTGACATCATCTTGGTATACACTATGAGATACTGATCTGTGCTTAATTTCTGCCAGATTGCTTTAAAGTTTTTCTAGCATGTTTCTCTAATCATTTGTCTATCTCTATTTGTGTGAAAATTGTCTTGTAACTGTGTTTACATAATTCCTATATATGACTTGACAGACTCCAACATATTTCATGTTGTTTGCAGTTATTTTAAATGGAATTTCTCTTTCTCTCTTCCTCTTGGGTTTTGTTTATAATATATAGAAATGATGATTTATGTGAGTTTGTTTTGTGTCCTTCACTTTGTTAAAGTTAATTGTTTCAGCTTTTTTTAGTTGATTTTCTAGATTTACCTAAATATACCATCATATCATCTGCAGAGTGTTTCTTTGTCTATTTTTATTCCTTTAATTTCTTTTTTCTTTCATTGCTATAACTAACATTTCTAATATAATGTTGAACAAAATGGACATCCTTGCTTCACCCCTGATCTTATTGAGGGTCTTCTAGTTTATCTTTATTATACATAATAGTTGCTTTCGGTTTTAAGACTACTTATTTTAAGAAAAGAATCCATTGATTCTTATATTTTTAGTATTTTTTAAAAAATGAGAATGAGTGTTGCATTTTGTCAAAAGCACTTTCTGCATCTATTGATATAATCTTGTGATTTTTGTTTTATTATTGATATGGTCCTTTATGCTCATATTTTTCCTAATATTGAACTACCTCTGAATTCCTGGCATAAATCATACCTGTTCATAGTGTATTGTTTTTGTGATATATTGTTTTAGTTTCCTTGACAGTGTTTTGTTTAAAAAATTTCCATCAATATTCATTAAGGAAATTGGTCTCTAGTTTTCTTTCTATTTTTCTCCTTGGCTGAAGTATCAGATCTATATTTGTATCATAAAAGAAATTTGAATAGGCCTCCTTTATGTATTTTTTAAAAAAATAGTTTATATTATAATGGAATTAATTATTCTTTGAATGTTTTTTATAGTCATTTGTTTGGTTTTGGAGATTTTTTTCCAGCATTTTTTAAAGGTTTGTTTAATCTCTTTTTCTAAGGTCAGGTTATTAAAGTATACTATTTCTTCTTCTGTTGATGTGGGCAATTATGTTTTTTAATTATTCATTATTTTTACACAGTTTATCAGATTTACTGGCAAATAATTGGGCAAAATAGCTCTTAATAATTGCTTTAATTTTATCTTCATTAGTATTGTAATTTGCCCTTTTCACTTTTGATACTGGCAATTTGAAGTTCTTTTTTTTTTTTTTAAAACAGATTAACCAAATGTTTATTTTATTGGCCCCTCCCCCTACAAAACGATTTATTAGTTTTATTTAAAATTTTAAAATTTTTATTTAAAATATTAGTTTAATGATTTTTTTTATTTTCAGTTTTATTAATGTATTCTTTGATTTTCAGGAATTCTGTTTAGGTGTTTAATTGGGGATTTTACATTTTTTCTAGTTTTTTCTAGTATGTTAATTCATTTATCTGATCTTTCTCTTTTATTTATGTGTGTATTTAGAAATATAAAATTTCTGCTCAATTTTGGCATGTTGTCTCATTGTTGTCATTATTGTAAAATTATGATTGTTTCCACGATTTGTCCTTTGACCCACTCATTCTTTAGAATGAAATTGTTTCCTAAGTCCTTTATTGAATGTAATTTTTATTGCATTATCGTGTGAAAAGAGTCATTTAATATTTTTGCTTTTCTATATTTATTTGTGTGGGTTTTATGCCTTGATAGATGTTCATTTTGGTGTAGGTGACTTGTATCACTGAAAAAATATACTTTCTATTCCCATTCAGTTTTTTCCAGAGCTCTATCATATCTAACTTTTCTAAAATTTTATTCATCTTCTTAACTTCTATTTCTGAGAAAAGAAAGCTAAAGTCTCCCCTGGTACAATTTTGCAGTCTATGACTCATTTAACTTTTTATTTAAGAGTTTGGATGCTCTGATATTTGGTTCATATATTATTTATTACTGATATTACTTGGGCATCTTTTAACATATTGCAGTTTCCTGTATTATCTCTTTTAATTATTTCAATTTTTGTTGTTTCTTTCTTTTAGATCATGATTGCTACTCCTATCTTTTTTCTTTAGTTGAAATATAATAGATTTTGTTCCAGTTCATTCTTTTGGCTGTGTGTTAAAGGGTCTTATGGTTAGGTTCCAGTTTTAAATACATTCTGCTATTAGCATCCCTTTTATGGATGAACTATATATATATATATATATATGGATGAACTATAAATTCACATTTATAGTTGATTATTGTGATTACTATCATCATAGATGATTACTGTGTATTCTCTACATTCTTTTTTCTTCTGTTTATCCTTCTATCTCTTCATCTCCTCTCTCTTTTTTAGTCTCTTCTTCCCAAGTATATTTTTCTTACCATTACCTCCTTGAAGCTGTACTCCCTCTTATCAACACTCCAATATTCTCTTAGGTTCCCTTCTGCCTTCTTTCAGTGCATTCCTCTTTCTTACCACTTTTTTGAGGTCATTCCAACAGAAATCACTCTTACTCATGTCCTCTGTATATGTAGATGCCTTCTAACTGCTCTAATAATTAAAGACAAAATTTTTAGAAATTACATTTATCATTTTTCCATACAGAAATGTTAACAGTTTTACCTCATTACGTCCCTTATTTTTTCTTTTGTGTTTGCCTTTTGATACTTCTTTTGATTCTTGTGTTTCAGTGTCAAATTTTCTAGTCATCCCTGGTCTGAAAGTTTCTATTTCATGAAATGTCCATTTCTCCTTCTTCCCCACCCTTGTCCCTCAAAGGATTATACTCATTTTTGCTGGGTAGATTCTTCATGATTATTAATTCTAGTTTACCTTTTGAAATATCATATTCCAAATCCTTTTTTTAAAACTCATTTTTCCAGGCTATTTCTTGATTTTGTATGTTAGAGTTGGGTTCTATACCCAATACTTTGTAATGGTATAGCTGCTAAGTCTTATGTGATCCTGCTTATAGTTCTCTGATATTTGAATGGTTTCTTTCTAGTTGCTTGTACTATTCCCTCCTTCTCCTTGGAGCTCTATAATTTAGCTATAGTAGTTCTGGAAGTTTTCATTTTGCTATCTCAGAGGATTAGTGAGTTTTTTCAATTTCTATTTGCCCTCAGTTTCTTAAATATTTGGAGTTTTCATTTACAAATTCTTGAAATATGATTTATAGGTAGTTTTTTTTTTTAGGGTTGTGGCTTTCAAATATTCCATTAATTCTTTATTTTTGTGCTCATATAGTTCTTGGGTTTGTCTTGGCAGTTAGAATTCCACGTACTCTATATTATCTATACTTAATTTAAATGGAATTTCTCTTTCTATCTCTTACTGCTGAGCTTTGTTGTTAAATGTAGAAATGCTGATGATTAATGTGAATTTATTTTGTATCCCAAAACTCTGCTAAAGTTATTAATAATTTAAAGTAGGTTGTTAGTTGATTCTCTAGGGTTGTCTAAGTATAACATAATATCTACAAAGAGTGATATTTTTTATTTCCTATCTTAATTAATTTCTTTTTCTTCTCATTGCTTTGGATAACAATTATCGAATTAGTAAGTAATAGAAGTGATAACAGGCATCCTTGCTTTACCCTGAACTTAAAATTTCTAGCTTCTCCTCATTATAGATAATGCTTACTGATGATTCTAGATAAATATTGCTTATTATGTTAAGATAAGCTTCCTTTATTCTTGTGCTCTTTAATGTTTTTAATAGGAATGGGTGCTGTATTTTGTCAAAGGCTTTTTCTGCATCTATTGAGATAATCATATAATTTCTGTTGGTTTTGTTACTAATATGGTCAACTATGATGACAATCTTCCTAATATTAAACAAGTCTGGCATACTTGCTATAAATTCCACCTGGTCATATATGGCTTTAATTTCTCTTTCAGTGTTTAATTTAAATTTTTTTGCATGAATATTCATTAAGAAAATTGTTCCATAATTTTCTTTTTTTTCTGTTTTGGGTATTATTACTATATTTGTTTCATAATAGGAATTTGGTAGGATTCCTTCTTTGCCTAGTTTTCTAAAAAGTTTATATAGTATTGGGATTAATTGTTCTTCAAATGTTTGATAGAATTTGATTGTCCATCCATCTATATTCCTGGGGATTTTTCCCTTGGGAAGTTCATTGATGGCTTGTTCACTTTTTTGCCCCCTAAGATTGGGTTATTTAAATGTTTTATTATTCTGTTATTCTGGGTAATTTATATTTTCATAGTCATCCACTTCATTTAGGTTGTCAAATTTATTAGCATATGACTGTGCAAAATAGCTTCTAACAATTGTTTTAAAAATCGTACTCATTGATGGTGAATCCATCCCTTTTGTGTTTGATACTAGTAATTTGGTTTTCTTCCTTCTTTTTATAACTAAATTAACTAATGTTTTATCTATATTATTGTTTTTTCCCCATAAAACAGGTTCTAATTTTTGTATTTCATTAGTTAAATGGTTTTTTATTTTCAATTTTATTAATCTCTTTTTATTATTTTCAGAATTTCCAAATGGGCATTTAATTTATTTTTAATTTGTTTTTCCCCCTAGTTGGTTTTAGTTGCATGCTCAATTTATTGATCTACTTTTCCCTCAATTTTATTGATATAAACATTTAGAGATATAAATTATCCTCTAAGTAACATTTTTGCTACATCCCATAAATTTGTTAAATTGTTGTAATTTTCTTTAATGAAATTGATTTTCTATGATTTATTCTTTAATCCACTTTTTTTAGGATCAGATAATTTAATTTCTAATTAATTTTTTCCTTTTTCTTTCCATTGTCTATTACTGAATATAACTTTCATTGTATTATGAACTGAAAATCATATGGTTATTATTTCTTTTTTATGCTTCTTTTATGTGGGATAACATGTCCCTCCATCTTCCAGTGCACTTTTCTTTCTCATCTTTTTATTTACTACCTCTGACTATATATATTTCTTCTGAATACTCTTATAATAATAAGTCTCTTATTTTGAGGTCAAACTATTTTATTCATTTCTGTTTTTTATTTTTTGATTGAGTAATTGTTATATGAGATCTCTTCTGGATCTATTTTGAAAGTCATGTGTTTTTCCAGTGAGAACTTTTTTTTTTTATCATGATGTCTCATAACAATCATTAGTTTCCAGTTATTTAATTCTAATTTTTAAGGAAATATTTGTTTCAGTGAACTTTTGTACTTTGCTTTCAATTTGCCTAATTCTATTTTTAGGAAGTTATTTTCCTTGATAATTTTTTATGTTGTTTTCTATGCTGTTGACTTATTATTCATAATTCTCTTGCATTACTCTCAGTTTTTCTTCTCCTTTCTAATTTGCTTTTTAAACTCTTTCTTAAGGTCTTTCAGAAATTCCTTTTGCATCTGAGATGAAATTACATTTTTCTTTGAGGATTTACATGTAGCCATTTGGACACTATTGTCCTCTTCTAAATTTATGCCTATCAGCATAGTAACATTCTATAGTTAAGCTGTTTTTAAAAAAACAAAACAAAACATTTTTCCTGCCTTTTTTGTGGCTTGCTGTTTTTATGTTAGAGTTGGCCTCTAGTCCTGTACTGTCTCAAGATTTTTGTACTGGCTCTATGAATACAGCATAATAGTATTTGATACACAAACAGTAGTTTTTGATAAATCAAAAAATGCCCATTCCTGGGGTAGGACCTTACTATTTGATAAGTTTCTAAGAAAGGTCTGTCAAAAATTAGATTTAGATAGTCTCAAGTCATATATGATCTGTATATGTATAGACCAATATCTCAAACCATAAAATATGCTTCAAATTGATAAATGATGTTGATATAGTTGATAGTAGATCAAATGACATTGATATTGCAAAGTAAATTAGAGGAGAAAGAGAGATACTATCCTTCTGACTTATGGATGGGAAAGAGTTTATGATGAATCAACATATAAAGGAATAAAACAGACAATTTTGATTACATAAAAAAATCTTTTGTGTAAGCAAAAACCAATGCAGTGAAAATTAGAAGAGAAATAGGAATGCAGGGAAAATTGTTTTCATAAAAACCCAAATATATCCCAATATACCAAAAAATATGGTTGCAAATTTATGAGAATTGGATTCCTTCCTAAAAAGATTAGTGGTTAATTGATATTAAAAAGCAGTTTCAAAGAAATCCAAGCTATCAAAAATCATATGAAAAAAGTGATTTAAATCATTGGTAATTAGAGAAAGGTAAATTAAAACAGCACTACAGTTTGACCTTACACTCAAAAGACTGGCAAAAATGATAAGAGGAAATTGCTAAATTTTGGTGCTTTATGGAAAAATAAGTATACTATTATGCTACAGGTGGAATTGTGAATTGGTTCAACCATTCTGGAAAGCAGTTTGAAGCCATACTAAAAACGTCACTAAACAGTGACTTTAGACACAATTCGATTACCATAGTCATGTATCTCAAAGATCTCAAGAGGAAGAGGACTAGTATCTATGAAAAAAAAAATATATATATATATATTAACTCTTTTTGTAGTAGTCAATCACTAGAACTCTAAGGAAATATCATTGATCTGATTATGGCTAAACAAATTATAATGTATGAATATAATTGAATATTTTTGTGCCATAATAAACAATGACATGGGCAGTTTTTGAAGAAACTGGGAAGACCTATATGAGTTGACTTAGGATGAAGTGAACAGTGTTAAGAGGTTAATATATACAAAGACAAAAACATTGCAAAGAAAATAACTTTAAAAAGTCATAGAATTCTATAAACTCTGTGGAAGAGGCCTCTGTGCCAGGCTTTTTATTGATGTATTGAACTTATCTCCTTTTTCTTCTTTTTCTCCAGGTTGTCTATAGCAAAATTTCTGAAACTGTGGGTCATAACCCTGTATACAGCCATATAACTGAACATGAAGGTTGCAAAAAAATTGGCAACAGTAAAAAAATTTTGAATGCAATGACTAAAAGAGATTTTATAATTGAACATATAATGAATCTGAGGTGTTTGTGGCAGTGCTTGCCCCTTTGCATCATGCAGCTTCACTGTAGCTTTGGTTCTGAACATACAGTATGCACACTTTGCATGGCACATGCACAAACACTACTTTGAGACAGGATTGCATAAAAATTTTTCAGGTTAAAAGGGGTTGTGAGTGGAAAAAGTTGAAGGAACCGTGATCTATAGTATACTTCCATGATTAATATTGCTTTTGTTTCTGCTTATAGACATTCACCTTAATGCTCTTAATCATGCTTTTCTACTTTGCTGCATAGACTCACAAGATTACCTCCTTAACTACATGTATGTCAAGTGACTCACAGTTACATAGGTTGTGGACAGTTGGAAGTTAGAAATTTGGGCCCCATTTTCCAATACTTGCTACTTCCACTTTTAAAACAACTGCTGTTAAACAGATAATCAGGAAATAATCTTTGAATCTTGGTAGTTTGGCCATGAAGTACCTTATGAATTTGTTATTTCATTTCAAGTATATAGCTCTACAGTGAATGATATGATTGGTGCCATAGGCATAGCATTATTTTACCATGTCTCAATGTTTATACTTTGAAAGATATGTTAATACTTACGCTACTTTACTTGGTAAATAAAGGAGTAGGGGGATAACAGGTGATTCTTGATTTCCATAAATAATGAAACCCATTTCATTCAGTTTATTTCTGAAGTATCTTGTGTTTTGGGCAAGTTGCCGGATTCTCTGTATGCCTGGAAAGAAATAGGCATGAAATCAGTTCATTGAATTAACATGAGAGGGTTTTCTTAGGAAGGAAAAATAAAAAGCAAAAGTCACATGAGTTTGGAGCATACCAAGTGCTTGTGTGAACTCAGCTTATTGTCAGTGAGTAGGCAGGATTCAAGATAGTAAAACCCTAAGGCTGGAGCAAACTTCTGTCTGCCCTGGCTTCCACTCTATCATGGTAGTACTCTTGGAAGAGAAGTGTATCTGCTACTGTTTCAATAGTATGAAAATGCAGTAGGAAACAGTTGCTTGCTCCCCTCATCAGGTGTAAGAGGTGCTAGAGCAAAAGAAGGGAATTTAATGTTATGTATATAGTGTACATAATTCATTAGGTTGTGGGACAGTACCAAAAGAATAGTTTTTTTTATATTAGGCCATTTTACCAAACATTTTTACTCAATGTTGCAAAATTATAAAGAATATGTTTGATACTAAAAGAGATGAGAAAGTACCCTTTTCCTTCTAGACCCTAACCCTTTGCTTGAGATCCTCAAGATCCTCAGATGTTGAATATTGTAGATATTGTCAGATATTTTTAGTGAGTTGGCAAATTTTGCTGAATTTTCTCCTACTTTCTTTTTTTTTAAAGAAATATCACTATATATAAAGGATGGTTCTCTGGGTAGGAGAAAGGAAGGAAAGAACACTTGGTAGGACAAAAATAAGATTGAAATACAATTTTTTCAGTGAAGGAGAACTTGATTATATCCTTGATTATTTCCATCAGAATAGGGGAATATAAACAGAACCCTTGGAAATAGAATCACATAGTTAATGTGCCTAATTAAAATTTAATTCCAAGAGAAGCTGGTTATAGATATCTCTGGAAGATGGACAGGAATTTATGCTGATGTAGTGATTCTTTTTTCCTTCTTAATTTTATGATATTGATGATTTGTCTGTATTAGATAACTTCTACCTAGAGGCAACAAGTTATACAGTGAAAAGAAGGGTGGTTGTGGAATTAGGAAGACCTGAATTGAAATATGGCCTCACTAACTGTGCATCCTTAGAAAATCACTTAATCTTTATCTTCTTTGGTTTCCTTAACTATAAAATGAAAATAGAACCTGCCTTACCAGGTGCTTTTAAAGATCAGATGCAATAATATTTGTTAAGCCCTTAGCATAGTGCCTGACATGTGATAAGTGCTTATTTAATCCTTTTTTATTTCTTTCTCCTGAGTCTGAAAATTTTATTAACTTTCTATTTCCTGTTCTTAATTATAATCTTTTCTTTAATTTGGCTGTCCTTAAAGTATTAATATTTTGTGTTTATCAGTAGGCATGAAGTAATTAAGATCTTCATAAGTTCTGCCTTCAAGATGATGAATATAGAGTGGGTCACTGCTTAGATGATTAAATGGATCAAATGAAACACCTTCCAGGGAAGTTATTGAATCACACTGTAGCCCTACTTTGTGACTACCTAGATTTCACATCATGCTTACACTTGGAATTCCTTCCCCAGCTTCTAGCTCTCTGGTTTTTACCTTTCTAACTTTTTCCTCATCTTGGGAGACTTTACTCTTTCAAACACCCTAACCTATTAGTTTCTTATCTCATTTCCTATATCCATCCTATCTCAGACACACACAGAAATGATCATGTTCTTGATCTTGCTGTCACTCCTAAATGCTCTACTTCTGCACCTGCAGGTCCTATGTGACATAAAGAAGGGAAGGGAAAGAAGTGGAAAAAGAGAAAGAAGGAAGGAAGGGGGAAGAAAAGAAGGAGGGAGGAAGGAAGGAAAGAAGAAAGAAAAGAAGAAAGAAAAGAAGGAAAGAAGGAAGAAAGGAAGGAAGAAAGAGAAGGAAGGAAGAAAGGACAAAAGGAAGGGGGAGGAAGGAAGGAAGGAAGAAAGAAAAGAATGAAGGAAGAAAAGAAAGAAGGGAAGGAAGGAAGGAAAGAAAGAAGGAAGGAAAGGAAGGAAGGAAGAAACTTGATTGTATATAGCATTGAGAAATTGGCAATGAAGAATTTCAAACTGACTTTTAAAATTTTAGTCGCATAAACATTCTATTTGTCCTTCATCTAATTTGTACTACTAATAGACATATTTGTCAGTAGATTATGCCTGCCTCATTAGGCCCCCTTACTTTCTTAATTTTCCCTTGTGTATGCTTAGCAAATGTCCAGCATCTCCCTATTAGCTCAGGTAACCATAAAAAAAAATGTCCAAACACCAAGTCATTTAACCTTCTCTGATTTTCATCAAGGGCCCCCCTGATTTCTTTCCAAGCTTGGATTATGTTTTATAGATGAAACAGGTGAGTATATTTATCATTGACCCTGTATTGTATAATATTTATGTGACTAGAATGAATGCACATATGGCACACATATTTAATTAGAAGGTAGTACAAAATTAGGAATGACAACTTACACATTGAATGATAGCATCTAAAAGATTTTGAGAGACTAGGAGATAGAGATAAGCATAGCAAAATATAATTTAATGTTATATAAGTGCCAGATACTACTCCTATTATTACTACTACTACTGCTCTTGCTGCTACTACTAATTCCCTACTCTTGGGTTTAGAAGTCACCTTCATAGGTACAAGATAGAAAAGTGTGGCTAGATAAAAGCTTTGAAAAAATTTTTTTAAAAACTGAAAAAGTTTCAATGGACTGAAAATTCAATATGAATCAATAATATACCTTGACAGTCTTAGGTTGCATTAAGAGAGAATAATACTGAATATATATATATATATATATATATATATATATATATATATATATATATATATATATACTGAGGAAAGTAATACTTCTATTGTAGATGCTCTGGTCAGACATCATTTCAGGATTTGTGTTTAATTCTAGTTTCCACACAAGCAATCAATCAATACGCATTTATTCACCTGCCAAATGACAGTACATGGAGGATATAAATGCAAAGAATGAAGTATCCTTGAAGAACTTTTCAATTGTGGAGATAGCATGTATGTGTATAAGTACATGCAGAATAAATACAAAATAATTTCAAGGTTGTTATATATGTGTATGTTATATATGTGGTAGTTAAGATGGAAGGGCAGGAAAAACTTTGTATGAGCAATATATTGAAGGAAGAGATTTGTTTAATGAACTAGAGATGAAGTAGTTGAATTTTATGCACTTTAACTATTTCAGAGATAGGGAGAAGGAAGTTAGAGTGCCATGTGTGAGAAAAGGAAGACCAGTTTATCTGAACTAAGACTGAAGGAAAAGAATATCATTTAGTAATGTTCAGATGATAGACTGGCTCTAGGTAGTGAAAGAAGAAAATTGTCGAGCTAAAGAACATCTAGAGAAGAGTGACTGATGAATGGTTCCAAGATTACTGACAGTGAAATTTGGTGGAAAGAACTAGAGTTGTTTAACTTAGAGAAGATAAAGCTTGTAACTACCTTCAAGTATTTAAAGGGAATTAAAATGGAAGGGGCATTAACTTGAGTTGTTTAATTTCATTAGACAGAAAGAACAAGGTATACTGAAAAGAAATTGAATGAGATTAACTTCGGTGTGAACTAATAAAAAAGTTATTTTTTTTTCTTTCCTTCCTTTCTCCTACCCAGAGAACCATCCTTTATATATAGTGATATTTCTTTAAAAAAAGAAAGTAGAAGAAAATTCAGCAAAAAAAGTATCTCCTATACTGGAGATAGTTTCTCTTCAATGAAATTATTTGAATAAAGGTTAGATGACTATTTGTTAGCTATGTGGATAATGTTCCTAAATGAGTACAATTTGTCCTCTGACATCTTTTCTAATAATGAGATTTATGGCATAGTATATAAGAATGTTGTACTTGAGTTAGGAAGACCTACGTTTAAAGCCTACTTATGATATATCACTTAGACTCTAAAAAACCATAGTGTGTATTGATAAAAGGGTTAATAGTGAGACCTATGGGTCTACTATCATAGGATTATTGTTTGTCTCTGAAGATCTATATACATATATAAATGACATTTATTAGTTTCTAGAACTGAATGAAACAAACTTAATGTCTTTTCATTTGAGTACCCTTTAAGTATTTGAAAAAAGTTGTCATGGTCCTTGTTTCCCTAGTTTTCTTCATCTATTTCTCATATGATGTAGTTTCAAAATCCTCTTACCATCCTTGTCATGCTTCTCTGGGTATGCTAAAGTTAAATAGCATCTCTTGCAGAACGAGATACTGGGAGTTTAGAACAATGTTATAAATAGATTATAAATCATGAACCACATGACAAAGCTTCTTTAACTGTCTGTTATGACTCCATATGGGGTTGAATAACTGAATTTGGGAGTTGCAAAATTATGATTTGATTTCAGCGCGCATTATATATACCTATATATCTGGGGCTATGTAAATTTTCTTGGGCAAAAGGGGGTTTCAAGTGGAAAAAGTTTAAGAAGCCCTGTAATAGAATGAAATTATTTCACTTGCAAAGAACACTATTCTTTGCTGGCATACTTAGTACATAGTCTCCTAAATCAGTGAACATAGTGCTTTGCAAATAGCGGGTAATTACTATCTTGTTATTTTTGAAGAAATGAAAAATTTATAGTCAGGAGTTTGAACTATCAGCATTATACTATCTAGATAATTAGAAATGATTTGTTCTGTAATCTTAAAGATTCACACAGATAAATAGATTTAATTACAGAGCAAGATGGATATATCATTCAAAGACAAAGTGAAGGGAATTGGCATTGGCTAAGAAAATAGGGAAAAATTTTTTTTCCAGGCATGCATATTCTGCTAATCAATATATTTGTTTCTTCACTATCCATCTTCTGTACAGATACATATGATTTGAGTAGTTTGTAAAGTGTAAGGTATGGAATTTATCTAGTTTGATCCAGAGAGTAAAAATTTTCCTTTTTCCTTTTTTTCTTTTTTTCAGTGGACTTGCATTTAGTGAAGAAAAAAAGTTTAGGTCATTGTAGAAACGAATTTGTATTTGTCATTGGACTTATTCTGGATCTATCAGGCAAGACTTTTCTGTGAAGGAAAGAGATTGATTCAGATGTAGGAGTCCTTAAAATATACATTTCTTTTTCTACCTCTTCTCATTTCTCCATGGGAAGAAAAAGACTCAAGCAAAAAAAAAAAACAAAACAATCCAGATGTGTAGAGTGGAAAAGAGCAAAGAATCTGGAGAGCTGCAAAAACATCTGGATGAATTTTGTTGCATAGATATAACTTCAGTGGTTCTTGAAAAAGAACTCATTTGCAACATGTTATGATCCTAGAAACTTGCACATATTATGAAGGGCAACACATTTGAAAAAGAAGAAGACCAAAAGATGGCAATATTATTTCTTTCTGCTTTTTAATAAAACATTTTATTATAAATGTTTTATGCATATTTTGGATGAGAGACTAAGAAGGTAAGGAGACAATTAAAAAGGACTGGAATTGAATGAAAAGATGTGAGGAGAGAAGTATTTTGAATATAGTAAATAGAATCAATGCACTAAGATATTTACAGAATTAACATTGAAATGTTTGCCATATGGTTAGTCACCTTCAGCATTTATTTTTAGGTTGATTATCCCTGCACAATGAACAGATGACATCAAGCTGTCCTAATGATTCCTCAATGTTTTCCCTGAAAGGCTACAATGAATTCATAGATTGGAAGTATTATGAATGATCTAAATTGCTTTTCTTGATGGTATCATTTTTGTGCTTGTCCAGTAATGATTCATTTTTCATTGTGTTGTTTGCCCTATTACTTAACTAGGTCCTTCTGTCCTTTCCATTCTTAATTAAATTAAGTATAAATGTAATTTTACCTTTTTGCTTCCTATCATTCAATAACTAGCCAAATAGATCATAATACAAATTCTTATTTTCCTCTTAATAACTATATTTTATTACTGTCCTTTGTTTCCTATCCTTGAACTAATATAGCAGACAGGATTTTATAACATTTTGTGGTTATTATGTTTTCTTATGTAGATTACTATGAATGACTCCTATGAAAGATTTTTTTCAGGAAGTTGGATAAGTTACAGTTCTTTTCAATCACTATATTGCTCACTCTTTAAAATTGGAAACATATTTCCAGACTTGGAGGTCCAGAGGAGTCATCTATTCCTATTAAAATTTCCTTATCTGGATTAAATGGGGGTATCACCATACTTATAGAGTGCTCTGAGGTTCATAATTAAAAGGTGCTATGTGTCATTAGCACTGATCATTGTTGATGCTTGGGTAATCAATCCATAGCATTTAGGCCAAAGGAGGCACTCAGATAAAATACTTTTTAGTGGCATGAAAATGTTGTCATGCTTTACTCCCCACCTCTTTTGAAAACTTCATTTTGGTAGATTCTGTTCCTTTTTTTCTCCATAGTATCACTATTAAGACCACATTGCATAGGAGATGTGGTTCCATGGCTTAGTAAACTATAAGCAAAGGAAGCTAAGCATATACTTGGCCACCAGGCTAGATTCTTAGGAGAGGGCTAAATGTTTCTGGCTTAAGTGAGATTTAGGTGGTGGTTTAGGCTAGGAAGAAATTGGGGATGAAAAAGCATCTTTGGAGTACATTTCTACACGTAAACTTTCAGAAATTTATTGTTATACTCATTGCCACCACCATCACCATCATCAAGTATATAATTAGCATTTTAAAGAGCACTAAATTTTGAGAAAGAAGATGTAGGTTATAATCCTAACTCAGTTACTTGGTATTTGAGCATATTACTTCACTAAGTAACTGATAGGAGCCTTACTTTTCCTTAACTGTAAAGTGAGAGTTTTGGAGAAGATGTCCAAGATCACTTTTAGCTCTAAATTCTAAGATCTCAAAGGTAATTGTATTTTGTACACTGGTAGACACTGAGATTAAATATCATTTGATCTGCCTGTTCCAAAGGGATTTGAATAAACCTCACCTTCTACCTCTGCCTTCTTAAAGAAAGCAGGAAACATCCTTTGCTAACCAATCTGTTAAGACAGCCCGTATAATGCCATTATATCAGTTCAGTTTCCAACTTTTTTATTTTTAAGAAATCTATTGGGTTAGGAAAAGGCCACAAACACTTTAACCATCTCTCCAGTGCTATTAAAACAGAACCAGCTGGGCTAGGAGAAAGAAAACAAAACACAAAGCATCCTACTACAAAGCTCTTTGGTTGCTAATAAAAACAGTGGTTTGTGGTATTTCCAAAAATGTTTGGTACAAGTCAATTTCTGAAGGTCTAGGAGGAAATATGAACAGTGGAAGCTCCCAGATCTGTCAGAAGTTAAAGAACATTTCCTCTTAATTCAGCATTCAATGATAATGAAAGCCATTTTAGTAAAAAAAAAAATGAAAAGGAAGGCTTTGGTGATTATGTAAGCCAATTCTGGTGCCACATTCATTTTTCTGTAGCTTTCAAAAAATGGTTGTCTATTAGAGGAAGCATGGATATTCCCAGATGCCTTGAATTGACATTTTATTATTTGTTTTTAAAAATATATACAGAATTGCGCCACATTGCCTACTTCCTCCTTAAATTATTTAGCATAGAACAGGATACAAACTTAGCTATTTAAAATACATGGTGAGACAGTATTGCTTGGAAAATAAGAATTAATTCTCTGATGCTAGAAGGATATTTCTACAAATTATATCTCACAATTAAAAAAATCTATTATTCTACAAAAGTAAATATTTAAAATGAAAACCAAATAGGTGACCAAAATGTCTGGCTGTGAAATATTATGTCTTTTTTCTTCCTCTTCTATTTCTGCCTATCCCCTATTTCACTGTGGATTCTTCCCCAGAACATCACAAAGTTCTAAGATGGAAGAAGGGAAGAGAACTGTGGAGAAAAATTTGAGCAAGGAGACAAAAACTTTGTGTTATTTTAAAAAGATATGTTATAACACTTTGTTTTCTAACACACTCAGCAGCAAAAGAATCCTCCAAAAGATAGACTCTGGTGACCCACCAGAATACTAAGGATTATTTAAGAGGTGACAAACTCACTTAGCAGACTGAGGAAAAAAAATCAACCACAAAAAGTCTCCCCAGAAACTTTTAAAAGTGATTTACTTAGAGAGACTTAGAGCTTGATCAGTTCATTTTTGATGTCAAGAATTTCAGGATTAAGAAATATTTCATGGTCAAACTGATACTCTCATGGACCCTAGTTAGAACTTAATGATTTCCTATTAAATGTGTGCTCCATTACTGTGCAAGAATAGGATTTACATTGTAGTAGAATAGGATTACATTACAGTAGACAGCTGAATCATTGAATGAATAAAGACGCATTTATTAAGTACTTAATGTATGCAAAGAACTATGCTCATTACTAGGAGTATAAATAGAAAAGCAAAGGTAGTTCTTAGGCTTGAGCTCATATTATAGTGGGCACTGAAAGTGGAACTGGTGAAGGGACACTGCTTATCCCAGGGCCTTGGGTTTAAGATCTTGGGGTGTTTTCATCTAGATCTCAAGAGAAGTAATGGTTGAAGTGGTAATAGTAGTTTGGTTTCCCTGCCACAAGCTACTTCCAATCTTTCCCAACAAATGCCTTGAGGTATTTAGAAACGCTTCTAAATATCTACTCCCTAACCTTCCTCTTTTAAAAACCGATCTATTCCCAAATCCTTCAAGGAGAGAGGCAGCATGATATTGTAATGAGAGTGAGAGGGAGAGAGACAGACAAACTGTATTTAAGTACTACCTCTGACACATACTGGCTGTGTGAGTCTGATAAATCACATAACCTCTTGGTGTTCCAAGTTTCTTTAATATTTTAAAGGTTAGAGCAATTGCTGAACTGAATTGGTAGAGAGAATTTCCTTATGGGAAGTTTTGTGAACACATGAAATTATAGATTTGAACCAAAAATCAAAATCTAATAAAAAACAAAACAAAAAATGTCTTGGGGGTCCCTAAAATTATAAAATTAGAGAGCAATTCCATTTTGGTTGATATATTTATTATTTAAATATTGATAGAAGATTTAAACCTTAATTTGTTATCGGTTGACTCCTCAAAAAGGGAAGCAGTTTAATTAGTACTTGTTCCAAATCCAACAGCCAGTCAAGAGTAAGGCTTTGTGGGCATGGGATATAGAAACAGGTACCTATGAAGGATTGGAAGTCCAGAAAGTTAGTCAAGTAGTATTTAAGTGCTTGCCATGTGATTTTGCTAAGGTATTTTGCTAAGTGCTGGCATAGAAAGAATGGAAAAAACCAGTGATTGCTCTCAAGGAGCTTACAATTTAATGGGATCATGCAAACAACTATGTACAAAACAAGATATATACAGGATTAATTGTGGATAGCCACCAAGACTAAAGAGGAATAAGAAAAGCTTTTTGTAGAAGATGGGACTTTAGCTGACTCTTGTAGGAAGCCAGGGAATCTATGAGGGATGAATAAGGAGGAAGAAAATTATAAGTATGTGGGACAGTAAGTTTAAAGGCAAGGTATATGAGCTTAGAGTCAGGGGATAGAGTGATGTGTGCAAGCAAGGAGCAGCAAGGAGGCCTATGTCATTGAATCATAGACTATTTGGAAGGAAGTAAGGTATAAAAAGATAGGAAAGGTAGGAATAGGATTCGAATATTAAGAATTTTGAAATCCCAAGAAAGGATTTTATATTTGACCATGGAGGTAATAGGAAATCACCGAAATTTATTGAATAGGGATGTGATATGGTCAGATCTATATTTTAGAAAGATCAAATCATAACTATTTAGAGGCTGGATTGCAGTGTGGAGAGACTTGTGGTAGGGGAAGAACTAATTCTGTTGTAATAGTCCATAGAACCGAGAGAGGGTAGCTGAAGACAAAATTGTGATTTCATACAGAGCTAATAAAAGAACCTCAATGAGAGTTTGGTGACACTTTCAAATAGCATATCAGATAATGAGTGGGCTGTTTTTAGAAAAAAGGGAACAGCTGTGGATATAAAGGCAAGGGCATAAAATTTGGATTCTAGTTTGAATTCCAGCTGTGCCATTAACCACTTTCATGACCTTGGAAAAATAAGAGTTATCTCTTCCACCTTGCAACTTTTCCAATCAATTTCCATATATCATTGATCAGCATAAGAAATTAAATGGGAATTTTTGAGGAGTTTTATGGAAGCCACAGATGACATTCAAAGGCCATCAGATGAGACAGTCTACAACCAAATACTTAACCCAAATTTTACAATAAAATACTGTACTCCAAAAAATAAAAAGAAAAATTCAGATTTCTCTGATATGAAGGAAAGACAAACATTTTATATTAATTTTCTGGCTTGTGGGGACATGTTAGCCTGCAATGTGAAAAGAATAATTGTATCTCTTTGGGTTTCAATTTCCTCAGATATATAATTGGTAATGTTTCATTTAGCTCAGTATTTGATGTATGATGTTTTCCACTAGAGCATTCTGCTTGATTTTTTTTTTTCTGTATATGTTTTGAAGGCCCAGTGGACTAAGTAGAGGAAAGATAAATGGAAGAGTTACATCCTGATTTTTATCACTTAGCAGTCCTATTTTAGGAAGGAATTAGTCTCTGTATCCAGTTTCTACATTCAGAAAATGAGTAGAATTTGAGTTTTGTGTATATAGATATCATTAAAATTGTGAAGTAGAGAAATAACTCTAACTTTATCAAATTATACCTGAAATCTAGAAATTTTTCTATATCATAAATTCTACTTGGCAAATGCTGTAGGATTCCAGAAAGTTAGCCAGTAGCATTAGTTATGAACTATCCTGTTACTAACATTCTAGGGAATTGTTAATAATACTTCACATTTTCCCCTTGCATTGTCCAGAAAGCTGAACCCATGGGACCAGTGTTTTAGTCTTTGATGGGTATACCATTCAGATGTATTTACACAGTAGAGCTAGGCTCCATTCAATTTAGAGCACATGTTGAATTCTTTAATATACAAATCCACCTGCCTTAATATTCACCAGCTGCGTCTTCTAAGGGCATGCTGAGATAGCAAGTTACCCAACCAGACTTCTCCAAACCAGGGCCAGATTTTATCTTTGTTCAGTGGTGGTAGGGTGAGGAATAGTACTATTGCACTTTTGCCCTTTACTGCTTAGTTGAAAGTGAGCTAATTATGGGGGAAAATATAATTACTGTCTACAAAAATAACTGTGGAAGAGTGACTCCCCCTTCAGTCTCTAGGAAGCTGTGGGTAAAATAATTGTCATTTATTCTCTGAACATAGCGAATGTGTTAACTCCATGTGTTATGATAAGAGAATTTATGATAAGAGAAAAAGAATGCTTTAATTGCAGAACTGGATTTGTTTTATGGGGCCAAAATCCCATGCTATTTAGTAACTATGATTTTGGGCAAAGTAACTTAACCTTTCTGGGCTTCAGTTTCCTAATCTATAAAGTGAGGGGTCTAGATTAGATGGTCCCTTCTAGTTTTAGATATGATTCTGTGAACTATTCCACTTTGTAATCTATACACCAAGAGAAAATTAACTTGAAAAAGAAATAAAATCTGTATCCCTCATGTTGAAAAGGGCATATTATTTTTAGGAAGAGTGGACGGAGATAGCAGGGGCTTTCTTTTTACTCTATAAAACCATCTATAAATTCAGTGATATGCTAATACTCCAGTTCTTTGAGCTCTTCAAGACAAACTTATGGGCAGTTTTTACTGAACTGTTGTAAAACTATATCCTGAATTGATATGAAGTGATAGTGATTTTAAGTAGAAGGACAGAAGAGGAAAGGCAGAAGTCACTGTTGTCATTTTATTAGTGTCATGAAAAGCCAAATATCTATGACCCTATAACTATGTCTGAGCTCCTAAGCTAATTGTGTTTACCAAGAGGTCTAAATATGTGCTGCAGGGAAATGGGCATAAGCTAGTGAGGCTATGCCTTTTCTGCTGACCTCCAATCAAAACACAGTACTGTGGAGAACATATATACTACACACAACAGGTTATTAATCACCAGACATGTCAGTCTCTCAGCTGAAAGCTAGCAGTGCATATCTCATTCCATCTGTTACGTATTAGGTATTGCTGAAATGCCAATGATCTGAAACCATTTAGAAAAGAGCAATATATGCCCTCCCTTCCTATCTTTGCCTCCTTCTCTTCCCCTCCCCTCTTTTTTTTTCCTTCACTTAGCTGTCTATCTGTCTGTAGCTGGTGACTGATTACCAGCTGGATTTAAGAAAAATCAGGTGTATTCTTCCCTGTTTTCCTAGAGGGTTAGAATGCATATTGAGATGTGCATGCAGTACGTGAACACTATGATATATACTTTATGGGTTATTGGACCCATTAACTAAAGGGTTTTAAAGGAATGACCTTCAAAACTAAAACTCATGTTTGTATAGCACTTAACAATTTATAGAATACTTCAATATATATATATATATATATATATATATATTTAAAATTGTAGCAGACCTGGCAGTTTCATTGGGAAAGAAATTCTTGTGTGGAAACTCTCTTTTAGTAAACCAGCACCTGTGCCACAATTTATATAGCAGGAGTTCTTAAGCTTTTTTTTTTTTGTCATGGACCCCTTTCTCAGTCTATTAGAGTCCATGGACCCCTCCTTAGAATATTGTTTTTAAATGCATAAAATAAACATATGAAATTGCAAAGGAATTATTATGTTGAAGTTATAGTGACATATAGCTACCTAATTTTTTTTTTAAAATTTCAGAGGCCTTCAGTGAGGATTAAGGGCCTTGTCCAGGGACATGTAGCTAATGTGAATCAATTAACATGTTTCTTTTTAAAGCAGCTAAATGATATTTCTAGTTCTTTCACATCCACATCTTAGAAAATTTCTCACTTAAGCGTTTTTTATGACAAGACAGATATTCTTCTACAGATGAAGCTCAAAAAAGCAAAAGGTTTGTATAATGTCCTGGAATGAAGTGGAAGAGACAGATAGGAGCCCAGTATTCTGTGTCTATGGCCTCTCCAGGTCAGGACTCTACTGCCAATCTGTGTTTAGGAAAAATGTAGTCAGCTAAGTTTGTGTTTGTATCCTGATTGCTGTAGAAAGAATTTCAAATTCTGGTCCTTCCTACCTAGAATAAATCACTAAATTTCTTTGGGTTTAGTTTCATTATCATTACCATAAGAGGGTCAGAATCAGTGACCTTTCGGATCCCTTCTAGCTCTAAATCTAAGATTATGGATATGGACATACATGTTTTCTCCATGAATGTATGTGAACATATATGATTTCCTTTAAAGAAATGAAATAGACATATAATATGTAATTAGTATCTAACCTTTCTCTTTGAGTAGGGATAAAGGTTCACAGATAGATTATAAATCTTAATGAGACTGAATGAAATAATTTTTAAAAATTATTTTTGTCATTAATAGAAACAGAAATGTCTTCTAAAAACTGGAACCCAAAATTAATGTTGCATTAAAGAAAAGCAATATTTCACTCAAGAAATTTATGACTATCCCACATAAAGAATAGAAGAGGAAAAAAAATTCTGTTTTGAAAGCTAGTGCTGTCAACTAGAATACTGAATTTTTCTGTTTTTTCTGAAGCCCCAAATCTCCTTAGTTGTTCCAGTTTTTAAACTATCAAATTCAAGCATAAAAATGTTTGCCCTTTTCTAACTAATAGAGAAGAGGTTTAAGGTCACACCTGGAAAGTGCTAATGCCACTTTCTTCAAATCAGTCTTGGACCAGAAATCATTTCAATATCTCACCTGTTAATTTCTGAACAAAATTAATTCAGGAAACATTTATTGAATGCCCACTATATAGTAGATCCTGTGGTTAAAGCTTTTTTTTTTTTTTTTTTTTTTTTAATTTTCTTTATCTTCAGCCATTTTGACAGCTGACAAAGAAAAGATACCAGGCCATAAATTAATCAGTAGATTTAGTAAATACCTTCAGAATTTTCTAAACTCCTTATAACAAAGGATTTTTCCTTTGAAGGGGAGAGTATCTGGACTTGTGTTTTCATCATTGAACTTCTGTTAACTTCTGGTATGGAAACTATGCTGGCAATGTAGAGGTAAATCAGAAACTCTTCATAATTTTTAATTTGAGAGAGCTGCCTGGGGCAACAGGAGGTTGTGTGACTTTTCTTGATGAAACATCTAGTATGTGTTAGAAGGAAGGTTTGGATCCAAGGCATCTAACGCTAACAACTAATTAGCCATTATGCCATGCTGGCAATTCAGTAGAGAATTAAATTAAAAACCCACAGGTAAATCTAAATTGTAAAACTCATTTTTTTGGGATACTATATTTTGAGAGACAAAAATGTCTTAAAATGATGATTGCTCAAGCAACCAACTTTGAGAATTAAAAATTAGATTAGCTAGTTTTAGATAGTTGAAGTTATATTAAGTCAGAAACATATGTAGTGACCTGGAAATGTAATTTCCAATTTTTACTTCAGTAGTCTGGGATCCTGAGCTCAGAATTAAATCCTAAATATTAGGATTTGTGACTGATCTAATCTGAAAGTGCAGTACTGAGAGCAAATTTGGTTTTGTTTCCTATATGGGCCTATTTAGTTCCATGGCTGGGGACTAGTTAATCCTAGACCAAGGGAGTATGGACAGTATAAATCAAAAAAAAAAAAAAAAAAAAAAAAAAAGCAAAACTCCATACACATTGGGAAGTACATAATGTAAATCTGTGGATAGTGTAAACTCTGAGAAAAAGTTCAAAGTACAGGCCTTGCTAATGGCTAAAAATCGTTGTTTTACTCCAAGAGAGCATCTTCCTTTTATTTCTTCTGGGATTACATTTAGATTTAAGCATCTACTCTTTGTAATGAAGGTGAGAGGCCATAGGCCACAAACATTGTAGCTACAATCCAGAGCAAGAGTGTCAGCCCATAAGAGATCTCAGAACATGAGGCAGCAAATCTACCTTAAGCCTTTATTTGTCTTCTTTGTATTCTTATCTTCTCTTTTATCCTCTTCCAGGTTAAGTATTTAGCAAGTTGATAGGGAATTGTTGAAAACAAGGCTGCCTGAGTTCTGATTCAAACAGACTATTTTTGTTTCCTGGTGTTTGCTCCTTGCTTCCCATAGGAAGTCTACATCTTTAGCAGAGACTGGGTACTATACAGAAAGGAAGTGAAAGCAAGGGGTCAAGAATATTGAATTTTAATTTACTTCTACTTTTAACTCATTCTGTGGTATGAAGGAAATCCCTTCTTTCCTAAGGTTTCAATATTTTCAATCTTTCAGAAACAAACATTGTTCTAGCTGTGAGTTTCTGGAGGGGAAAGGACTTTGCCTTTCTTTATATTCTCAGCATTTAATAAATTAATTAATTAATTAATAATTAATTAAGCCTTTAATGAATGCTTATCGATTGATGGACATTGCTTGTTGCTAAGAAATATCTAGAATGCCTGTGGAGTTTCTTGATTGAGGACCATAAATGCAAAGTATCCTCAAATGGAAGAAAAATCTAAAATGCAATTTGAACACTTAATGCTTCATTCTTTAGAAATAGAAAGGGATTTGAGCTATTGGAATTAGTTGATAAGCTAGAGCTCATATTGATTAGTATTTTGAAAACAGTTCAGATATATTGCCTAACATCTAGTCTAGACAAATAAAGAACTGTAGCAATTAAATTGGTTGTTAATTTAAGCAAGAATTTCTTTCACTCATTTAACTAGGCATTATTAAGTGAAGGTATTCTCTTGCATTATCTGAATTATCATATTCTATTGGGTATGGATCTAACTTGAAATACAGTGATTTTGTGATGTTAGTCACTAATTAAAAAACAATTAAAGTAATAATAAATATTAGTGACATTTAACACTATGCTGGTGTATTTTTGTTCCAGGTTAATTAGGGGGAAATTTTCTTATCAATTCCTATTCACTCATTCATTCAGCATGCAAACGCTTTACTGGATTGTTTAAATTTTTCAGTCAGTATTCACTAATGATATATAATCTTTCCATAGTTTAGTTGTTAGGACTGTGTCTTATATAAGGATTCTGATAAGGTACTTTATTTCTTAAATTTTTAGAACAATTTGCAAAATATGGATACTAATTGTTCTTAAAAGTTTGATGGAATTCTGCTGTGAATCCATTAGGGCCAGGAGTTTTTCCCTTTGATATTTCCTTTTCAGATACATCTATTTCATTTTATGATATTTGGTTTTTTAAAATCTTCATATGGTCTTCTAAGAGTCTGGTATTTTATACTCTTGAAGGTATCCTGCCGTTCCTTTTGTGTTCTCAGTATTGTTTACATCTAAGTGTGTAATATGTTCTGATTTAATTTTTTTTGGTATTGTGGTCATTCCACCTTGCTCATTTGCTATTTTATTGTTTTGTTTTCCCCTTTTTTAAAAAATCAGAGTAGCTAAAAGGTTTTTTTTTTTAAATCAATTTCATTAGTCTTTTCAAAGAACCAGCTTTTAGATTTTATTTGTCATTTTAATTTTTTACTTTTAATTTATCTATTATGCCTTTAATTTTTAATCACTTCTTTTGTGTTTCTTTTAGGTTTATTTTTGTCTTTCTAATTTTCAAAAATGCATAATCAGATTCAGTTTCTTTTTCAATTTTATTAATGTATATTTGAAGAGACGTAATTTCCCCCTTATCATTATCATTTGTTTCATATAATTTTTGTTTTTATAATTTGTTCTTTGACCCACCCATTATTTAGGGTTTCATTATAAGTTCTCTGTTTGGGCCTGTGCCTTTTGTTTGTGATCCCAGATATAGTATGGTCTATATTATTGAATATATATTTCATTTTTTCATTTGTGGTCAAACTTAGATTTGTAGGGTAGATCACCCTGGGAGCTCATCCTGAGCTTCATTGCTTTTCAGAATACATTATTTCATTTTCTGGTAGATCTAGTAGTGTTGTGATATTCAAATTTCCTTTTCTTTATTTTTGAATGGCTTTTCCCTGGTTGTAATTTTTTTCCTTTGAATTTTTTTAATATCTAAATTTAAACACTGTAAGTCTTAGAATTTGAATCCATGACTTTTTTCATGGAGATGGTCTAGAAATTCTTTCAATTGTTTTTCATTTTTGTGTTCAGAAGTTCTGAGAACACTTCTTGTAATATTTGTTATATTATGTTGTTCAGGTTTTTTGACCAGTGTTCTGTAATCCTTATAGTGTGTTTGTACACTTTATCTTTGATATCAATATGTTTTGTATGAAAAGAGCATCTTTTCTTTTGTTATTGCTTTTTTGCTTCTTGAATAGAGTGATCTTCATTTCTTAGTATTTGTATTTTGCTTAGTTGTTCTCTTGTTTCTCATCACTCATTTCAGTTTTTCTATTCTGTCAGTATGTTATGTATTTAAGTATGTTAAGAATGCATAATATCTTCATAATCTACAGGATCTTCTGTCTCACCAAATGTTGAATTGTTTTCCTTTATTTTGCAGTATTTATTCATAAATATCTATACTTGTTTACTATATTTATTGGCCCTATTTCCTTCTAGTGCTAGGGTTTTCCTTGTTGATTTATCTGCTCTGTGTTCAAGATTTTTGAGTTTTCTTCCTGAGGTCACTTGTAATTTTTTTATTTTTGCTCACTTTCTCACACCTTCTCCTTGGATAATGATTTTTCTTGCAGGTTGCATCTCAAAATGGTTTGATTGGTCACTGAATATAATTGTTAGAGAGTGCACCTGAGGTTTATGATGGAAAAGTATATTTTGTAGATTTTACTCTTGCCATATCATCTTAATTGTGTCTGGTGGCTATTTAAAAAAAATATTTATTTAAAACTAAATACAAAATAGGGCAGCTAGGTGGTGCAGTGGATAGAGCACCAGTCCTGAAATCAGGAGGACCTGAGTTCAGATCTTATCTCAGACACTTAATATTTCCTAGCTATGTGACCCCAGACAGGTCACTTAATCCCAATTGCCTAAGCAAAAAAAAAAAATCCCACTAACCTCTTTTCCAAGTCTGAAATTCTATGATTCTATGGTAGAATTGTGAAAAATTTGAACTGGATGGTGTTTTGTATGTTTTGTATTGTCATTATGCCTAAAAAAAGATTTGAAATTATTTCCTAACTAATGGGAAAATGTTTTTCTCATCTAATTCCAGATGAATGCTGAAAAAGAATTACTGAAAACAAATTCTCTTTGGGTAGAAGCAGGGAGAAAAAATTACTAGTCTCCTAGAATATTTTGGCTGAGAGGAAGTAAATCAAGAGAGGGCCACAAATTATTTTACCCAAATATTGTATTTTCTGTAAAACAGCTTTGTCATTAATGGTCGCTGTATAATTAATTTAATGTGGGCAAAAAAAAAAAATCAGTATGACCATCCTTCTTTTTTGAGCTATGTGATATTGTCAAGAGAATCGGTGATCAAAAAGGGAAATAGGGAGGTGGAGTAAGAGGTTTCATTGTTAAATTTATGGGTACACTTCCAATTTGGGTCCTTCCTGGAAATCTACTAAGACATCATATGGTTCATAAAGAGTATTGAAAGGCAGAGTTTAACAAGTCCAACACGAATGGAAGAATTTGCATACTATTTAAGTCATTCAGTAAATAAAAATCAGAAAGGTTAAGTCTAAGGAGGCCCTCTGTTGGTGAACATTTTTATACATCTCAGAATACAAACCAGTATCATTTCAGTCTATCTGAAAAAAAAAAGAGTTCCTTTTATTTGAGGAATGATTTACAATATTTAACTTCACTTTTCAAGTTAAATTCCTCCATCCTTTTCCTTTAACTCTTCTAAGTTCTCCAAATCTTCCTACAATGTATGCCCCAAAAACAATACCATATAGTATTCCAGAAATGCTATTTACTATCTAGGTGTCCCTGGACAACTTTTTTAGTTTCTCAGAACCTCAGTTTCTATGTTTGTAAAGTGAAGGTGTGAATGATCTCTGAGGTCCCATCTAGTTCTTAATTAAGGTTTTTGTGGTTTGTCTAGGGCAGGGGACTATGAGACTGCCATCATATATTATGAAAATGTGCTATGTCTATGTTGTAATGTATGGAATGTTGGGGGGAGGGAAGAACATCCATTATCCACAGTTGGGTGGATCAAGAAAGACTTCATGGAGTAGCACCAAGTTTAAGCTTCTAAGCAAGATGATAGTATGGGGAAGGTGATGACATGGGAGTACATTTGAAACATGGGGTCAGCTTGTGGGAGTGAATCAAATTTGGAATTAAAAGTAACCATTTCTAAGATCAGCAAGTAATGCAGATTGGTTATAATATAGAGTTCATAAAGGAGAATTGTAGGAAACAAGATTGGAAAAGGAGATTGGAGCCAGAACATGGAAGACTTAGAAATTAGTATGTGTTATATAGACAACTGGAAATCGATGAATAGTTTATATTAGCCATGATGTAATCAGACCTGTGCTGTAGGAGAATTATTTTGGCAGCTGAATGGAAGGTGGTTTGGGAAGAGGAAAGATCATAAGCAAGAAAATCAGTAAAGAGATTATAAGAATAATTCAGGTAGGAAAAGGGGGATGTAGCATGGTAGCTACTGCAAGAGAAGAGGGCATCTATGAGATTTTGAACTAGCATTGACAAAATTTGGCAACTGATTGAATATGAGAAGTGAAGAGAAAAAAGATTAAAGATTTACTTTGAAGTTGGTGAAAACCTATATTAACTGATAGAATAAGGAATCCTCAAGAGGAATACAGGGGGATTTGAACTAACAGTTTTCAAAATGTGAGGGTAGGAAAATAAATTCTTTCCAATGCTTAGCACAGTGCTTCATAAATAAAAACGTGAGTTGTTTGGGGAATGTTCAATTTAAAATGCATATGCTACATTCTAAAGGAGATATCTATTAGGCTATATTGATGGTGTAAAACTAGGGTTTAGGAGAGAAATTGGGATTGGAGATATGAATTTGGGAGTTATCTGTATAGCTGATAATTAAACCTACAAGTAGTAATTAGAATTTCAGTGAAGAATGTATAGAGACAAAAGTAAATAGGGTTCAAGAAAGAGCTCTAGGTATTACTTTTACTAGGTAAAAGTAGTTACTATGTAGAATCAGGAGATGGAAGATCAGGCAGCAAGGGAGACTAAAGAGTAGTCCGATAGATAGGAGATAGCATATTTTATGGAAAGTATTTCCAAGAAAGATGGGTGGTCAACAGTACCAAAAGCTGCAGAGAGTTCAAGGGAGGTTATGGAAGATGCATCCTCAAAGATCATAGATTTAGCAGTTAAGAGATCATTGGTAACCTTTTAAGTTTGTTGAAAAAGAAGAGGGTAATAAATAGATGTTGACTTTGACAAGAAAGTTCATTTCTTTTTCAGAGACCAGAATCAAGGCAGAAATTGTCTTGTCAAGGTTTGTCAAGATTGTCAAGGTTGATCATATAGACAGATTTAAGTTATAGAATAAGGTAGATGAGGAATGTTATGGCATATAATATGTATTTTTTTTCCCAGTAAATTAGAAAATGAAGACATCTGATGACAGAGGGAGTGGTGGAAATTTGGAGAGACTGAAGAGAGAAGAAAAGGCTTAGAACACCTAAAGATAGGAATGGGAAAGCTGGCCAAATGGAAAATTTAAGGCAGTTTAGAAAAGCTTTACTTGAATATAATAATTAAAACAAAATTACATTTTTTTGTGTATGTGCAAGCCTTAATTCTCATGTTGTGTTATGGATGGTGAAACAGTACTTTTATATACAACTTATTTCATCTTTTTATTTTTGCAGATAGGTTGCATTTCAAATAAACCTTAATTTCATACCTCAACCTAGGTGATAAATGAGACAAATGATGAATATTTAGGACTTAATTAGTCCTTGATTAGCATATGATTAGTCCAGACTGCCTTTCAGGACCAAGAAGGAACTGTATGGATTTTGGTTTACCTGGATTTACAAGTAGAAATTTCAGAAAATACAGTAGAATTAGCATACAAACAGCACAGAAAGTGGTGGAGGCAGTGTAGAAAGTAGGTTTATCTGATAGTGAAAGGAATAAGTTCAAATAAGTATTTTTGTTTGAACTGGTATGTTCTGTATGTACTGGTAATGCAAATACACAAAAAAATGAAACAATTCCTACTCAAAAAGAGTTTTAATGGAGCAAAGTTAAAGAGAAGGGAGAGGAGTAATAATAACAGCACTGTTTGTGAGTGACAGAAAGGTCAGTTTGGTAGAAAAGGAGAATATGGGAATGAGGAGGTATTCAGTAAATCTACAAAAATTGATTGGGTATAGGTTGTGAATTGCTTTAAAAACTTAACAGTGGAATTCATATTTTTTTCCTAGAGACAATAGGAATTCCCTTTATTGATGAAGGGAGTGACATGGTCAGATCTGCATTTCTATAAAATTATTTTGAGAGCTGTGTGAAGGATGAAGTAGCGTTTGTGGATGCTTCAGACAGGTAGACCAATTGGGAGGCTATAATAATGATCTGGAGATGTAAGGGCCTGGTAAAAAATGCTGGTTATTTGAGAAAGGTCAAATGTGAGAGATGTTGAGGACTTAGAAATGAAAAGATGTAGTAATGATTGCATAAGGAAAATGAGGAACAATGAAGAATTTCTGAATCAAGAAGACTTAAAGAATGGTGGTGCCTTAGACAGAAATAGGGAAATTTGAAAGAAGGGTGAGTTTTGGGAGGTATATAGTTCCATTTTGGACAATTTTAGTTTGATTTATCTCTGGGAAATCCAATTTGAGTTGGTATGAAGAGTTGATTTACTGAATCATGGTGACTGTATTCATGTTTCATACAATGGCTTAGTATTTATTCTATTTCTCTGTCATTTTGTTTAGTCCTAGCTAACATATGAATTATATCTTATGAGATTTCGTTGGACAAAAAAGTGTTTTTGATTTGCATCTAATGAGCATATATTTATATAGCATTATGCTAGACCTGGGGGGGTGTGATAGTATTAAATAGATATGAGATAGAGACCCTATCCTCAAGGAATTATTGTTTTGCATGCTCTTAGAGGCCACCCAACATTTGTTAGGATGAAAAATCAAGTCTTCTCTCTGAGTTCATTTAATTCTGTAAAGTATTATACACAGGAGATGAAAAAGGGACTACAGTGCATATGTTCTACATTGTTTGTCTGCAGTCCTTCAGTCTATGCATTAACTCCTCGCCAGCCTAGCTTAGGGAGTGAAGGGTGGCTGTTTTTGCATAAACACTGTCATTTTAGTGGCACTGCTATTTCATCTTTGAACCATGGCATCAAAGAAACATTGACCTTATTCTTGTTGCTTGCCTGTCTTTGAAGCCGATGGCTTTGCATTGCAGATTAAAGTAAAGACATTCATCAAGAAACAGATCTGGCAAATCACTCTCCAAACTCGGGATGAAACAAAGCTTTTCAGGCTTCGATTACAGTTGAACAGCAGAATGAGCCAAAGATGAAGGCTTTAATGCTAGTCTCCTCAGATCCCTTAAGATAGCAATGGAAGGGCAGTAGTGCAGTCCTTTTAGTTTTGGCTAATTTTATCCTTTAAGTTAGTTAATAAGTTAATTTTCTAAGCAGAAAAGAGAAAGTAACAAAAGGATACCCAACCTATGTTCTTCATTCCTCCCTTCAATTTAAAATAAAGTAGACATTTGGAAAAATTAAGATCTTATAATACTGTACTATGCACGTTTGATTACATCAAATGAAAACCTTAGTGGAGCAGTGAAATTGTAAACTATATGTTTAGTGTATTATTGTGCTTTTCTTCTTTGACTACCGATATTTTTTAAGGGGGTAATAATTCTTCCTATGTACTGTCTTCCTCTCTAGGGCTTAATAGAGCAAGCAATATGGAGCTGCATCTTAAAAGATAAAAAGTAACCAACAGGCATGCCATATTTTAAAAAAATGAAAACACACACATATGTAATGTGGAATATAAAATAAAATCTCCTAATTTAAATGGGATTATTTACTCCAGATCTGTTAAATTGCTGTCTTGTATGGTTCATTTAAAACAATCTGATTTACAGAAGTTCATCTAATGTTAACTATTTCATAACAAAGCACAAATAAAATATAGGTACATATTCTACATGGTTCAACTTTGTCCAGGTGCAAGAACGACAGAAATAGCTCTGCCAGTAAATATGATCTATCTATATTTGTTGTCTTACCATTTGTTGTTCCATCTAGTCCCATGAGAGATTTCATAGACCTGATTATTTGCTCTGCTATAGGTAGAGACATAGATGTAGCATAAACAGCACTATGTGAATGAACTCTTAAATAATCCACCAGGTCCTAAAATAAAACAAACAAACAAACAACAATAACAACAAGAAAAAACAAAATACAAATAAAATAAATTTAAGGGTGTGGAGTGTGTGTGTGTGTGTGTGTTGCACACTCCTTGTTTTGCAAGGAGTGATAATCTTCCACTTGGCCCACTTCAGGTCTGTTCAAAGGGGAAAAAAGAGTAGACTAGTTTGGTTGGAATGGAGACTGCATGGGGAGGAATAATGTAAAACACACTAGAAAAATACTAGTATTGTTAGTTTTTGCCTTTCTTATCTTTCTAACCAGATTGTAAACTCCTTGAAGTCAAGGACTCATTTGTTTTCCCTGAAAGTATTAAATAATATGTTATCATTATATTGTGGTTTTTGTATCTCTTCCTCTCCACTCCCCCAACACTGATTGAATTGAGTAGACAGCATACATAGCTTTCATGAAACATCTAGACTACTGTTGATGTTGTTGAGTCATTTAATTGTGTCCCAACTCTTTATGATCCTGTGAACCAAGCTGTCAATGGGGTTTTCTTGGCAAAGATATTGGAATAGTTAGCTATTTCCTTCTTCAGTGGATTAAGGCAAACAGAGATTAGGTGATTTGTTCAGGGTCATTACAACTAACTATCAGAGGCTGGATTCTAGAACCTTGGCTTTAAACTGAGTTACCTCTGAGTTAGCTGCTTTTTAGGCTAGTAAGGGAGAGGAAGTTGGAAAGGTAGAGAGAGACCAGATGTAAAAGGTTTGTAATCTCTTATTGATTTAGGCATTTTAATTTTATATAGAAGTAGTGGAAAATAATGAAAATTCTTGAGCAGTATTATTTAGGGACTTGATTGTTAAAAATCAGTACCCTTCATTAGTAGGAAACATCATTAGCCTTTGTTCCTTCCATCTGATACTAAAATAAAAACTATCAGTAAAACAAATCCATTTTGACTCCTTTCAGAACTTGCAATAATTTGAACAAAACCTAGGTTGAACTTTACTTTTTAGAAAACTCATTTTCCTAGATGATGCCAGCTGAGTGCCCTTTTCAAGTATCTTCTTGTGTGTGGTATACACTGAATTAAGTACTTTGGAATACAAAGATGAAAACAAATGACACTGCTTATATTCAAGAAATTTATTTCTATTGGGTAAATGAAAAAAAAATACTCTATAGATTTGTATAAGAAGTAGAGATCCAGAAGAAGTGTGCTAGTAAAATTAGAGGAGAGAAATGAAGTACAATTAACTGTAAGATTAGTGATTACAACACAGAGGTGATGGCACTTGAGTTGAGACCTGAAGGAAGAGAAGGATTGTGAAAGAAGAAAAATGGGGAAGAGAGCATTCTAGGAAGAATTGGGAAGGGGGCTTCCTGGAGGTAGGAACTGGAATGAGTTTGTGAAATAGTCAGTAGTCAGTTTCAATGGAGTGCACAGTACATACAAAACTTAAAAACTCCTTATTCTGCCATTGAACGTCAGTTTGGCTCAACTTACCTTTCCAGTTTGTTTCCTACTACCTCTTTATAGGAATGCTACAGCCAAATTAAATAAATTATTCCCCAAACAGATCCCACACTTTGCTGCTTCACACATTTATTTGTTCTTTTCATGGCATGCCCCCCCATACATCATTTCATATACATACATATATATTAGTTTCCTAAGGCTCAGCTCAAAGGGCATTCCTCTTTCAAGCTTTTCTTGATATCTCCCTCTTGATACTTCTCTGATACATTGGGAGAATCTCCTTTCCTTGCACATTGCACATTGTATCCTCATATAATATTTTTTTGGTATCCTGCCTTGTTTGATGTGCTTATGCTGTTTTTAATTAATTTATTTATGTGTATTGCCTTGAGCTGGGAAGATAGCTTATATTTTGTATTCCCAATAATGTACCCCGCAGTGTGACACAAAAAAGAGGCAGTCAGGAATGTTTATTGAAGGAATGAAAAATGTTGGTGCCTTTAGAAAGCCTCAGATGACTTAATAAAGTAGTTTTTAAATTTAAGGACTACTTCAACAGACATCAGGATGATAAAGATGGCAAAGACATAATGATATAGGACATCACAATCTCAATCCAGCATGATCAGGTTTGTTGCCTTACTGGTGTGGGAGAAGGTCTAAAAACATTCAGGATGTCTTAAAGAAGGTGGTTAGTTGGTTGATGATAGATTTTTGTATAAGTAACAATATCTGCAATGAATTAGCCTCAATCATTTTTTGCGAGATAAAAAGAGGGTTTAAAAATTTGCTTTCAAATGTGGACTCTAATCATTTTTTAACATTGGTTCCTAAGTGTAATTTATCATATTTGATACTAGACAGAAGGTCACTGGTAGCTGAGATAAGGATGGGGAGTCCAAAAGCTCAGGAAAGAGTGAAAAAATAATATTTTTTATTCTGTAGTTGGAACCCATATTAGGCCTACCTCCTCTGTATCAAAGTTATTTTGGTATTTTCAACTTTGTTCATGCTGCTTCTTTCCTTGGTGCCTGGAGTATCTTGCTTAGTTCAGTACCAGTGACAAAGTAGTTTCTTCATAAATACTTGATTGATTATCTTTGCAGTTTGATTATCCTTTCAATTTTTTTGCTTTTCCTTTGATCCTAGTTAATTCATTCAAATATTTATTAATATATTCATTGCAATTTGCTCTGTTCCAAAAGAAAACTGAAGAAGCACAAGATATACATTTTACAATATGATTGAGAAGAAAAGGCATCTCCAAATGAAAGTTATGATCCAGATACATTATAGTCACACAGTATTAGAAAAATAATGCAAAATAGAATGCAATTTAGTGCCAGAATGAGCAATACAGACAATAAGTGGAATACTTGTTCAATTAATGGGGAGACTAATATGAATTAGTGATCAGGAATATGCTCAAGGAAGTTCTAGACTTGAAGGATAGATAACATTTGGGAAGGAACATTTGCCAATGGAAGATTTTGTATTGGGGAGTAGTGAGAGATGAAATTGAATAAATAGAAATGTGGCAATATTGTAATTTTAAATTTTTAATTATTTTTTATATTTGACTGAGAAGTTTATACTTTGTAGGCAATGTGGTGAGCAAGAGAGTGACATGATGAAATTGGAATCTTTTGGGAAGATCTAAATACTACAGGAAAATAGTATTTAGAAACCAGAGACAGAGATTTGTTAAAGAGTCTGTTGCAGTAGACCTGGAGAGGACTAGAGGATTGATAAGATAAAGACAATGGAAATGGGAGGAAGAGATGAATTAAAGACAGACTAGATAAGTGGATGAAGAAGAAGGAGCAAAAGTGACCCAGACTTCAGGCTTGAATTACTGGGAAAACAGTAGTGCCATTAAGACAGAAAAGTTAGAAAAGGAAACTGGTTTAAGAGCCAATGGTAAATCTGAGTCTCAGAATCTATCCTCTTTATGGTGCCTTTCTGGACTATTATTATACATTCATTTCTCTCTTTTTTGAATTTCTATAACACTTAAATTTGTATTATTCAGTTTAACATTTGAGAGGTAGTGAATGTTTAATGAGAAAATGGGTTTTTAATTTCAGAGTCAGTTTGTGGTGAGATTACTTTCAGGAAAAAGAGACAATAAGTGATTTGATATTTGACAAGATAAGCATAAAGCTGAGAAACCCTGGTTAGATAAATCTGAAGGGGGTAGGATGGCAAAATGAATCATCACATCCCTATTCCCCAGTCTCCCTTCTTGAATTAGAAATATTAGAACAATTCCTAAGATCACAGAGCAAATGTGAGTAAAGATTGTCTGAATCCCTCCTAATTTTGTTTTGGAAGAAATTGCTGGGAGGATGGGGGTGGAGGGAGGATAGCGTAAATGATTATACATTGGATTTATATGATAGTGCCATAACTAGTGTAAGCATATTATGAGCATATAAGCATTTCATCAGTGTAATTTTGATTGATTAGAATTGAGATTGATGGACAGTAGTATAGGTGGCAGAGAGCCCCTCACTCTGCTGGGGAAGTAAACCAAATTCACTAGATCATGTATATAGTAAACTCTGGGGTGGGAGTGGAAGCAAGGAATGAAAATTAAGGACTTTGAGAAATAGGGAGAATCTTTGTAAGTTCATAAAAATCTGCTAGCCCTCTTCTTATTTGCTAATTTTCCTAGCCTTTTATATATCTAGAAATTTTATAGAATTACTTCTCTGATCATAGTGAGTATACTTCAAAAAGAGTAATAAAATTTAAGTTTAAGTTCTTGCCTGCCAGTTTAGGTTTTTGTTGTTGTTGTTGTTGTTGTTGTTGTTGTTGTTGTTGGTGGTGGTGGTGGTGGTGGTGGTGGTGGTGGTGGTTTTTTTTTTTTTTTTTTTTGGTCTAGCTTAGTTTTTCAGAAATTGTATATGTGGATTTACACTACCTAGAATGGCTAATCAAAAAGTGGTACTGTGGGTTGGGCTCTGCGGAGCATCAAGGAAGGTTGGAAATCTTGAATATTGATTTCCTCTTTCTCCTGTCTATTCAGGAATCATGAAAAATTTATTAATAGTCAACTTGGGCAGTTTGCAATTTGCATCTGTGTTGTTTCTTGCTTCAGAGAGGGCTATAGATCTCAGTTACAATGCACAAATGTAGGTTCAAAATTCTGATTATTTTCCCTACCCTTAGATCCACGGTTCAAGGACAGGGGTAGCTTTGCTAAAGGAATTCAGACAAGAGGATTGTTTGAATAAACATTTTAGTGCTCATTTCATGACCCCTATTTACTTCAAAGGCCTGTTTAACACAGCTATATCAAAGAACTTGGACCAGAGCTCAGCTGAGCAGGGAGTCAGATTTAACCAGGCTTGCCGTGGATGAATGCAACATCTCACCAAGCTGAAAGACCCATGCCAAACCTGCTTGACTGAATCTTTAGTTGAGCTGTATCTCAGCCTCTCCTATTTCTTATTGCTCTTCCCTTCTGTATTCTAGCCTTGAAGGTCTGAATCATGATGGCTAACATCAAAAAAAAAAATCTTTGCACTATTATTTTTCAGTTGCAGGCTGAAATGACCAAGAGTTTTTTCAATGTATGCAAAAACACTTGAGATATTAAACAAAACCCTCTCATGCACCTAAAAAAAAAAATCTGAATCGTTGTGGGTTCGGCAGAGTTTACAAAATCTCCTCAGCAACTAGACAAATGGAAAGAAACAAACACTTCTCATCAGTTTATCCCTTTCTCTAAACAAACCATTTATAAAAAAAAGTTATGTTAGGTAGAGAAAAGGAATTCTCTGAGTTTTTTTCTCAGAAGTTTCGAAAAGAGAAGATTTCTAATTAGAGTTGTTTATAGCCAGAGGATGATCACATATAATCTCACAATGGGCAAGAAGCAAAGCTTGGCTTTAGAGGAAAGAATCTTAGTCGCTTGTAAGAAATAAAGAGAAAAGAAGGCAGCTCAATTACTATTTTTCAATCTATATGTGATGCATATACATGAAGGGAAATAAATATATTTTGTCAGGAAAAATCATTGTGTGTGTGTGTATGTGTGTGTGTGTGTCTCACCTTTTATATCTCTTTTCAAATATTTGTTTCTCCTTCATGTAGAGTTTTCTAGATAAGAAATTTCGGAGCTTGCTAAGGAATGAGGTTACTATCTTGTCTTAATGGTGTTTAATAGAAAAAGAATAAAGAATGCTATTCACCTCCCGCAATGGGAAAAAATGCTGAGAGAGGAGAAACATTTGAAAATACTTTGGTATTGTTTAGAAACTATGGAGTAAATCCCTAATTTGGTCAATTTATTTTTTTTGACATTCTCTCATTGTTGGTCACTAAACTATTTGCAATTTGATTTTCCTGGTTTTCTCAAATGATTTAATTATCATCTTTATTATGCATCAATTTGAGATGTTATAGCATGATGACTAACCTATGTTGGATTTATCTAGTTTCTAATGTAAAGCTGTAACTTTGAGACACTTAGAGATACTTTTTATGTATATTCAAGATACTCTTATTACACATGGCAATATTATATTTGCTTTCATTACTTGAAGGATTTGTGATTTTGTTGGTATGGTCACTCTCTTTGTTGATAGTGATCACAACTCTTTTATATTTATAGTGGACAGTTTTTGTTAGTTCCTGTGACTGAAATTTATCACTTATACAGTCACAGTCTCAGAACTTCATTCAGTTGGCTTTTGAGCAACAGTATTCTTGAAAGCTTTCCCGCTTGGTAGGATCTGTCACTTTTGACATTAACCTTTGTGAATCCAGAGTTACTTCTATTCCATAATGAGATACCCAAACCTCATACATACATTCTAATGTTATTACTACCATTTATAGTTATAATTAAGAGACATAAAATCAGACTTTTGGATCTCACTATTAGGTAAGAATCCTCAGGTTATCTGACAACCAACTGAACATCTACTTGAATTTTCTTAGACTTAAGAAATAAATGTTTTGAATAGCTGCATTTTTAAAAAGTGGCTTTAAAATTATGTTACTACTGATTTTGAATTTTTATCGGAGGGAAGGCTTTCCCAGTAATGTGAATTTTAAAAGTTTCCTCTTGTTATACTTTTTCACCTCTGAAAAATATGAAATATTCTATTTCTTTTGAAGAACATTGAGTAGAAAGGTAAGAAACTACTTTCAAATCAAGAATTCTTATGACTGCACAGTGTACCATTTTAGTATACAACAATAACAAAATCATACTCAAAATAGAAACTCTTAATCAACATTCAGAAGAAAAATTTATACATTGGAAACAGTAAAGAAAATTAAATATTAATGCTTCTTAAACTTCAAAATGTAACTTTCTCAAATGGAAACATACACTACTTCATTCTCCTTTAAAGACTACATTAGAATCGGAGGCTGTAGACTGTGAAGAATAGACATGACATACAGGAAATCATGTGCTCTTTATATGCTGGAAACTCTAGAGGTCCTTATAGAGACTAACCTAATAAGAGCTGGTAAGCGCTTGGTCACATGGTCAGGTCTTAGAACAATAGCAACAATATTCATATACATAATGCTTTAAAGCTTGCAGAGTGCTTTATCTATATTTCTTATTTGATGCTCATAATAACTATATGGGGTAGCTATTTTTATATGTGATTTGCCTACAGTCATATGACTATTAAGAAGGGATTTAGATCCGGTCTCTTCTGATAAAAAGTCCAGTACTATACCATGCTGTGTACCATTTCTTCCCCATTAAAAAGTTTGGTTTTTGAATTTTGCTTTGAGGTCCATTTTCCCCCTGAAGTTTTGATAACTGCTTTGGCAGCTTGGATCTTATTTTCTATTTCTTTCTACCATCTAGTGGCAGAATAAAAAAACTACAGTGCATCATAGAGGACCTATAGTATTCAGTGGTTCTCAAGTTTTTGTTCTCAGTATCTTCATGTTGTTAAAAAACTATCAAGGATCTGTTCAAAGTTTTTGTTTACCTGGGTTATATTTATAGCTATTTACTATATTAGAAATAAAAAATAATTTTGAATTTGTAGACCCTCTGAAAGGTTTTCAGAAACCCCAATAATTTTTTGGACTACACTTTGAGGACCACAACTTATGATCTTTGATATAATCTAAACCTGCACTTTCTTTCTACATAAAGGAAATTGAGGTCCGAAATAGAAGTCACAGAATAATATAAAGGGTATGAAAATCACTAGAGATATTTTTTCCTAAAAATTGACTATTAAATGTACATATATAAGGGGTACTATAAGCTATTAAAACTGATGAGGGAAGAGTAGTATTATTGAATTCTCTGCTTTAAAAATGGAAAGATGATTATGTTATAGCTTATATATAATATTACTTATTAAAGGCAAAATATATGTAGATATTCTTTGTAAATTGTAAAGTATATAAAAAGTTATTATTAAAAAGGCTACTAGAAGATAGGTATATTCATATGACATTGTTAATTTGTGGTATTCAATTAATTAAAAAAATTATGCACCTATTATATAACAAGCACAATGCTAGATATTGGGGGTACAAAGACAAAATAAAAATAATTCTTGGCCTTGGAAAGCTTATATTCTGCTGGTGTAGAGAAGGAGAGATGAGAAAATGTACACAGATAAATGCAAAATGTTCATTTTTTTTCTCTGGAGGGATACTGTGAGAGAAGCAAGATGAGAGAAAGAAATAAAAAGAATAACATGTGGAAGGAAACTGTGAAGTTGATATGGAGGAATTCATATTTGTGATGATCAAGGATTGAATTGAAGTTGGATGAAAATTTGTCATTGAGGAAAAGCTGAAGAACAAGAAACAAAGAGTTAGGAAGGATATGTTAGTTGTATTCAGTTCTTTGAAGGATTGTTTATGTGGTGAAATAACTATCATTTGTGTTTGGTCCCAGAAGGTAGAATTAGTGATCTCTTAATTGCCATATGTAATGGCTCTTACCCTTCATCCTTCTTGACCTCACTCTAGCATTTTATATAATTGGCCATGCTTTCTTTCTGAATAATCTCTTGTTTCTGAATTTTTAGGACCTTTTTTATTCTTATTTTCCTTTTTGTGTGACTCAGACTCATTGCTCAGACTCCTTTGCTAGCTTTTTATCCATGTCATGTGCCCTAACTGGTTGTAGGATAGCATTGTATATTAAGAATGTATACTAGTAAGGAAATCTAGGAACCAGATAGAACACATTCAGGTGAAGATCATAAAAACAAAATCAGTTTGATGATAAGAGTGTATCTTAAGACCACCTGACTTGAAAGAGGAAATAGAACAGGGATTCACATTCTTGGTGTGATGAATAATTTTAGTTATGCAGACATGTTTAAAGCTGTCTTTTTGCCAAAAGTAGAACAGCTAATAATTTGTTGACTTGTATTAATGATAATTTCAGCCCTCAAAAATAGAGAAAAATGTTAATCTGATTCATTATCAGTGAGGTACTTGGTGATTGGGGATAAAAATGATAGGAATATTGGACAGTAATCACTCCCTCCTTTTAGTTTATGTAGAGAAGAGGAAAATCGGGGATAGTCAGGCTGTACCCTCAATTGGAAAAAAAAATTCCAAGAATTCAGAGATAGTATAGGGAAGATACCATGGACTAAAATCCTACAGGGGAAATTATAATAGGAGGGTTTGGAAATCTTCAAGAATGAAATTCTGAAGACAGAAAGGTGTTGGAATCTTTACTAAAGTGTTAAAACATTTCTTTACAAAGTGTTAAAGACATTGGAGTTAATTTAATCTTAGAGTTATTTTGGGCCAGAACTTGAAACAAGATACTAAGTGGAACTGATTGAACAATGCTTGTGTTCACACCTTTAGAGAGCTCAAGTATCTAAGTACTCAATGGAGTTCACACGAGAATTCAGGGCTGGCTTAGTCTGAATTCACACCTCCCTTGAAATTCTTAGGACCAGAGAGCACTCTGGGAGATAACCCATAATCCCTGCCTTGAGAAGAAGGAGTTAACCTTTGGGAGATGATATATATGGAGGAAGCTCTTGGAGCGAAAGAGAAATTTCTCCGGAACATCAACAGGGCTCTGAGACAGAACACTCTGGAAGAAAAGACTACTTGCCACAGAATGGAGATTGAGAAGCCATGAGACGGAGTTGAGCTGGAGGCTGAAGAAAGCAGAGGCAGGAGCCAAGGACAAAGCTGCAAGATCTCTTGGAGCCAGGCAGAGAGATAGGCCTCAACTAACCAGGCTAGTTTGGAAGGAGAAATAAACGTTTGCAATTTTTACCAGCTGCTTCCAAGAAAACCATCACAGAAAGGGAAACATTTCTGATGAATTGGAAAAATGGGAATTGTTTGAAGATACCAATGTTTATGCACAGGGAATTCCCCAACAAATTTAGTATTTTTGTTTTTTAATTAGTTTTATTGAAAGGTCAGAATATAATTATGCTTTGTTAGGCTACTTCAGCCAACTTAAATTTACAGTGATGAATTAGAAAGGAAATTCTTCAGTCACTCAGATATTTAGGAATAAATGAAGAATCCACTTGCAAAATACTTTGTAAAATGAAGCAAAAAGACACATTGGGGTACTTTGGTTTATCACTAAAGGGAAGGTTTCTTTTAATTTTTTCTCTTCCTCACAGCATGATGTCAAAGGAAAATTTGAACTAGTTATAGCTATTGTGGAAGTTAAGCTATATATTGCACTGATTATCCAACCCCATATGTCAATTTAGATTCATTAGTTTACAACTAGTCTAAAGTGCTCCAACTACCACATAATTAGTCAATTAAATTGCTGCTTACTTGAATCTAGATAGAGAGCTCACACCTCCCTAAATTACAGAAGCATTATGACAATACAATATCCCATACATATTACTTTCAAATACAAAACTCTCTCTATATATACTCTATAGTATTCCTTATTTAAAAGCTCTAGAGTTTTAGAATTGGCATCTTGTTTTAAAAGGGACAGTTGAGGTTTCAGATTGGCAGACTATGAAAATTTCCTGTACAATAAAAAATAATTTTTTTCCCTAAGGGAATGAGATCAAAATCATACTTAAATTTAAAATTTGTTTACAATTTTGATAGAATTTTATAATCACATTTAAATGGAAAATGTTAAACAAAACCAAATTTTTATAATTATTGCTTTATCTAGTTGTATAAAGCATTAGAAAGGTTGTTTATGCTGCCTTAAAGACTAATAATCCCAAGCATACTAAAGTTCATCATACCATTTTTCTGAAGTTGATCTGTTTTTATGTGAACTCATATCACAATTCAAATAACATCAACTAAAGTCGATCACATATTGCCATAAGTACTTCCTATAATCAGTATTAGTGATCCAGATACTACTAGATTGGATCAATATTAACTTGGTTTATGGTATAGTTTCCCATCCTTATTCTATGTAAGTTTTAGTTGCAAAAAAGATCAGATAGTCCTGACCACATTTCCAATTGAAGCACATATAAATCATTTTCCAACTATAGCCTATTTTTTCCTCTAGTCTGAAAACACCAATGCTAGCCTAAGTTGCTGTATTTCAGGCTCCACAGCTTAAATTCATTCTGATACTGGAGTCCACAGTTCTGATATGAAGTCAGCCTTCAAAATAGTTGAATCTCTTCACCATAAGAATCTTATTAAGTCCCAGTTTCAGGGATTGTTGGAAGATGAGCAATTTTGTAATAACTATGCTTCAACTGACGTGCGGTTCACCCAAACAAAATCTACTTCAACTTCTGAACATTTGGTTTAGAACACTTGTTTGATGAGTATTCACTTAGGCACTTTGCTACAAGTTCCTGCCAGAAGGTCAAATCTCTGCAATTTATCTTGGAATGTTTTTGAAGACATTCTATTCCTTCTGTCAATTCTATAAATTTCTGTGTTTGAATCTCCAGTGCAATTATACACAATGCCAATGCAGAAGGTTTTACTTTAAAAAACAGTCTTACAATGGCATGCCTTAAACTGAGCTTCCAGTATTTCAAAACTCAGGTTCTTTCTTCTTTCAAATGGTAAGTTTTCATGAATGAGTGAATAATAAATAGAATTGTAAAAACTGAAAGGCAACAGTAGATCTGACTTTCCAACATACCTTCTCTAATTGAGTCTTTTTTATTCTCATTTTATTTTTAATAGTATTTTCCTTTCAATTACATGTCAGGATAATTTTTGGCATTTGTTTTTATAAGATTTTGAGTACAACTTTTTTCTCCCTCCTTTTCTCCCCTCCTTTCTTCTGAAAGTGGTGGGCAGTTTGACATACAGGATATACATGTGCTATCATGTAAAACATCTTTTCCCTGTTGATGAACATGCACTCAATTTCCAATTCCTTGCCACCACAAAAAAGCTGCTACAAACATTTTTTTGCATGTGTAGATCCTTTTCTGCTTTTTATGATTTTTTTGGATACAGATTTAGTAGTGGTATTGCTGGATCAAGAGATATGTACGGTTTGGTTGTCCTGTGTGTATAATTCCAAATTGCTTTCTAAAATGGTTAAATCTTGCTCTTCTAATTTGCTTGTAGTGTCATCCGGTATGTGTAAATCATACATCCATTTTGATCTTATCTTGGTATATAGTGTAAGATGCAGGTCTATATTTAGTTTGTGTTCTTTTGTTTTCCAGTTTTCCCAGCAGTTTTTGTCAAATAGTGAATTCTTATCTCAAAAGCTGAGGTCAATGAGTTAATCAAACACTAGGCTATGATCATTGACTACTAACTTATTCTACTGATCCTTCTTTCTCTTAATTAGTTTTGATGACTACTGCTTTATAACATAGTTTGAGATATGGTATCGATTATCTTCTTTTGCATTTTTTCATTAATTCCTTTAATATACTTGACCTTTTATCTTTCCAGATAAATTTTGTTATTTTTTTCTATTTTTAAATAATTTTTGACAGTTTGGTGTGACTCTGAATAAATAATTTAGAGAGAGAATTGTCATTTTCATTATATTGGCTCAGCCTACTCCTGAGCAATTGATATTTCCCCAGCTGTTTAGAGCTGACTTTATTTATGTGAAAAGTGGTTTGCAATTGTCTTCTTATATTTCCTGGGTTTGTTTTGGATTATAGAATTTCAAGTAGTTTATATGGTTTCCAATTATTTTAAATTGAATTTCTCTTTCTCTCTTGCTGCTGGACTTTTTTGATCAGAGAAAGAAATGCTGATGATTTATGTGAGCTTATTTTATATCCTGAAACTTTGCTAATGTTAATTATTTCAATAGTTTTTTTAGTTGATTCTCTAGGATTTTCTAAGAATCCTCTGCAAAGAGTGATAGTTCTGTTTCCTCATTGACTATTTTAATTTTTTTGATTTCTTTCTCTTCTCTTATTACTACAGCTAACAATTCTTCAATATTGAATAATAGTAGTGATAAGGGACATTCTTACTTCAACCCTGATCTTACTGGGAAGGCTTTTAGCTCATTCCTTTTACAGATAATGTTTGGTGATGTTTTTAGATAGATACTGTTTATCATTTTAAGGAATTCTTCCTTTATTTCTATGTTCTCTATTGTTTTTAATAGATATGAGTGCTATATTTTGTCAAAAGTTTTTTCAGCATCTATCGAGATAATCATTATTTCTATTTGTTTTGTTATTGACATGGCCAATTGTGTTGATAGTTTTTCTAATAGTGAACCAACTCTGCATTCTTGGTATAAATCCCCTTTGGTCATAGTGTCTAATCCTTGTGATATCCTTGCCATAATCACCTTCCTAATATTTAAAAAAAATTTTTTTTCACTGATATTCATTAGGAAAATTGGTGTATAATTTTCTTTCTCTCTTTTAGCTCTTCCTGGTTTGGATATCAGTACTATATTTGTGTCATAAAATGAGTTTGATACGTCTCCTTCTTTAACCATTTTTTCAAATATTTCATAGAGTATGGGAATTAACTGTTCTTTAAATGTTTGGCATAATTCACTTGTGATCCCATTTGACTATGGGGATTTTTTCCCTGGGCAATGTTATTAATGGCATGTTCTATATATATGGGGTTAAGTGACTTTCCCAGGCTCACACAGCTAAAGAGAGTTAAGTGTCTGAGGGCAGATTTGAACTCAGTTCTTCCTGACTTCAGGGCTGGTGCTCTATCCACTGCGTCACCTAGCTGTCTCTCAATTTCTATTTCTAAGATGGGTTTATTTAGGCATTCTATTTCTTGCTCTCTTAATTTAGATAGTTTTTTTGGTGAATATTCACCAATTTCACCCAAATTGTTGGATTTATTAGCATATTATTGGGCAAAATGCTTCCTAATAATTGCTTGAATTTCTTCATTGGTGGCAATTTTACCTTTTTCATTTTTGATACTGGATATTTGGTTTTCTTCTTTCATTTTTTAAAACTCAAATTAACCCATGCCTTATCTCTCTTAATTAGTTTTTTCCTCCCATAAAGTCAGCTCCTATATTTATTTACTAATTCAGTAGTTTTTTTTAAACTGTCAATATTATTATTTTCACTTTTGATTTTCAGGATTTCCAATTTGGTACTCAACTGGAAACTTTTAGTTTATTTTATTTTTAGTTGCATTCCATATTCGTTGATTTTTTTTTCTTTTTCCATGTTGTTGATGTAAGAATTTAAATAAATTTTCCCCTATGTACTACTTTAGCTGAATTCCATAAATTTTGGTATGTTTTCTTATTGTTGTCATTCTCTTTAATGAAATATTTCATTATGATTTGAAAAGAATTTCTGCCTTTCTCCATTTGATTTTGAGCTTTTCAATACTCTATTGCATAGTCAGTTTTTGTATAGTTGTCCTGGAATGCTGAGAATAATAACAATAATTATACACACACACACACACACACACACACATATATATATTCCTTTTAGTTTCCATTCACTTTTCTCTATTATGTCTAATTTCTCTAATATTCTATTTATTTCCTTAGTTTCTTTCTTTTTTATTTTTAGTTCAATTTATTGAGTTTTGGGAGGGGACACTTGTATAGTTTTGCTTTCTATTTCTTCTTGTAACTTAATTGGGGTCTTCTATAAGAATCTGGATGTTATGCCCCTTGGTGCATGTGTGTTTAGTATTAATATTGCTTCATTGTCTCTAGTATCTTTTAGAAAGATTTTTTTCCTTATCTCTTTTAATTATTTTTTCTTTTTCTTTTTCTTTATATAATAAATTCTACTCCAACCTCTTGGCTTTACTTTGTGTATCTTTCCATTTCAAATGTGTTTCTTGTCAATAACATATTATAAAATTGTGGTTTTTCATCCACTTGGATGTCTATTTCTGTTTTTTTGGGAAAGTTCATTCTATTCATAGTCATACTTACGATTTTTAACTGTGTAGTTCCTTCCATCTTGTTTTTCTTCATGTTTGTTCTGTCTCTCACTTTTTACCTCTTCAGTGTTTTGCTTCTTTCTAAGTCAGTCCCCTCCCTCACTTTTACTTAATCTCTTCCCCACTTACTTCCCTATTGGTTAAGATACATTTCCATATTCAACTCCTGTATATGATTCCCTCTTTGAGCCAATACTGATGAGAATAAGGTTCAAGCGATACCTAGTGCTCACTCTTCCATTTCCTTTGATTTTATAGTTATGAAACTTGGCTATTCTGGTTCTTAGAGTTTTTATATTGGGATTGCTTTCCTGAGGTTATTGGTGAATTCTTTTAATGCATATTTTGTCCTTTAGTTCCAAGACATCAAGACAGTTTTCCTTGATAATTTCTTGAAAGATGTCCAGATTTTTCTTTTGATTATGGCTTTCATTGATCATGGCATTCATTGATTAAAGCTGATATTGTGTCTTCTGAATTTTTTTCCTATGTCAGTTCTTTTCCCAATGAGTTATTTAATATTTTCTTCCATTTTTTGTTCTTTTGAATTTATTTGATTAATTCTTATTTCATTGAATCATCAACTTCTACTTGCCCAATTCTCACTTTTATAGTGTTGTTTGCCTCAGTTAGCTCATGTACTTTTTTTTTCCATTTGACTAATTGTATTCTTTTTTTTTTTTACTTTACATATGTGAACTTTGTTTTTTTTTTCTTTTCCTTTTCTTTCCAAATTTATTTTATTTGAAGAAACATAATAAACAAAAAACAAACAACCCTCCCAAAAGCAATGCAAAACAAAATGAAAGAAAGAATGCTATCATGTGCCCAGCAGAACATCAGGGAGGATTCAAAATATATAATAACAAAAACCAATTTGAGGAAGTATGGATGTATATATATATATATATATATATATATATATATATATATATTAATAGAAGAACTTATATTCATGAGTGTTCATCTTTTCTTTACTTCATTGTAAATTGTTCTTTTGTTCTCTGCTGTGCACCTTATTTACTTTATTCTTTCCCCCTTTTCATCCCATCACCACTCCCAAGCAAACTACTGTTAAGAAAAGATATATTTATGTATATATATGTAGATATATACATACATACACTCACACACACATATGTCTTTCCTATCCCTGCTGACTCTTTCATTAAATTCTGCTCCAATTAAATTTTGGCTTACTATTACTTAACCTCTCCCCATCCAGAGATTCCTCTCTTGTTTTCTTCCCTCACCCTTTGCTTTCAAATCTCATCTACCTATCCCTCCCCACTTATTTCTTTACAGATTTTTGAGGGTGCTGTACCCTTCATGGTATATATGTAGGGTTGCCTATTGAACCCAATTCCAATGTGAGTGGGTTTTCAGAACTACAAGCCCTTCTTCCCCACACTAATGCCTCTGTGTCTATTCTTCCTATTTGTATAACATGATTACTATTTTTACCTTTACTCTGCTAATCTTTCTTTTGAGGTTACCCTATTGTTGATGTAAATATAAAGCATATATTTCCTATGTTTAAAAACATAAATATTTTGTACATGTTTAAACAGTTTGTTTATGTTGACTTCCTTAAAATTGGTCTTTGATTTTGGTTCTTATATGTTAAAATTTTCTGCTAAATTTGGGTTTGTTTGATAGAAAGTCCTGAAAATCTAAAAGTTCATTGAATGTCCATTTTTCCTCATTCAAAATTATACATAATTTTGCTGGATATGATATTTTTGATCCAGACCTAGTTCTTTTGCTTTTCTGTAGATATGATTCCAAGACTTATGGTCTTTTGTGGTAGCTGTTGACAAGTCTTGCATAATTCTAATGTAGCTCCAGCATATTTGAATTGATTTTTCTTGTTTCTTGCAAAATTTTCTCTTTGATCTGTTTTTTTTTAAAATTTGGCAATAATATTCTTGTGTGTTTTCCACACAGGATCTCTTGGAGATGGTGATGGGTGGATTTTTTCTATTTCTACCTTCCCCTTATGTTCTATCACTCCAGGACAATTTTCTAGAATTGTTTCTTGCATTATTGTGTTAAGGTTCTCTTTTTGGTCACAACCTTCTGGCAGTCCAATTATTCTTATATTTTCTCTTCTTGATCTGTTCACCAGATCTGTTGTTTTTCTTATGAGATGTTTCATATTCTGCTCTACTTTCTCATTCTTTATGTTTTGTTATTTCTTGGTCTTTCATAGCTTCATTGGCTTCCCCTTGCCTGATTCTAATTTTCAATGAGTTATTTTCATCTTTGAGATTCTGGACCTCCTTTTCTAATTGGTTAACTTTTTTCATAATCTTATTGTTTTTCTTGGATGGTTTTTTTTTTTCTTTCCTGTCTCTCATTTGATTTTTGAATTCTTTTCTGAGTTCATCTGTAAATTCTCTCTGGGCAGGGAGCCATTTCATGTTACTCTTTGGGAGGGATTTTTTTTTTTTTTGCTAAAGTGTCTTCTTCTGAAGATGAATCCTAGTCTTCCCTGTTCCCATAGTATGTTTCAATGGTAGGATTCTTTCTTTCTGGTGCATTTTTTAAAATAAGAGGTATTAGTGTAAGTACTTCTAATTGTGGGAGTAGGGTAATGGTGCTGCAAATTTCCCTTCAGTTCTCCACTCTGGCCAGGAACCCTAAACTAAGAGCTCCACTCTCCTGCAAGTGCCTACAGACAGCAGTACTCCTTCTCCACTACTTCTGCCCTTAACAGGTGTTGGTTCCTTCTCACTCAGCATGGCATCTCAGCAGCACATTCTGTTCATTCTGTCTTCCTGAACTCAACCTCCACCTTAACAAACAGTCTAGAAGATAAAAGTTTCTGTGGTTTCTGCTGAAGGTCCAGCCACAACCAGCTAGCCAGAGGGGGCCCCACTTGATGTTTCTGCAGAGCTAGCCAGGAGGTGTTTGCACCTCAGACAAGTTAATACCAGTTGGGGGTCTTTCTTCAGGTCTTACTGGGTTGTATCAGGAGGTCCTCTGTTGGGGGAGGCCCCAATTTTTCTTGATTTTTCACTAGTTTGCCCTGAGGCACAAATTTGTTCTATTTGTGGGGCTAATCAGGAGGGCTTGAAATTTACCAACCATCTGCCATCTTCCCAGAATCCTCTGTCCAATTGTGTTCTTTATGGAGTTGTTTCTTCTGTGGATTTTTGTATCTCATTTGCTATATGACCAATTCTACTTTTTGAACAGTTGTTTTCTTTTTTCCAAGTTATTGCTTCTTTTTTTCATGATTCTCTTGCATCATTCTCATTTATTTTCCTAATTGTTTCCTACCTCTCTTATATGATTTTAACGTTCCTTTTGGAGTTCTTCTCTGAGTTTTTTCCTAGGCTTGAGACCACGTCCCATTTTTCTTTGAAATTTTGTGCATAATTGTTTTGACATTGTATTCTTTTTCTGAGATTATATTTTGATTTTTCCTGTCAACATAATAACTTCCTATTGTCAAATTATTTTTATAGAAGTTGTTTGTTAATCTCTATTGGACTTTTTCCTTTTAAATTTGAGCTCTGTTCTTGGGGTAGCAGGGGCATTGACTTAGACTTCTTGTTCTAGAGGTTGTCAGTGCTGGCTGGTTGTCAGACCTGGTATTGTATTGATGTTACCTTGAGGCTCATTGGACACTCTCTTATCTAGTGCTGAGCTAGGGGATTGTTGTGGTGGGTAGTTGTTGCTGGTAGAGGTTGTAGGGGTTTGGCAGTTTACTGGGTACTAAGCTGGGGTTCTAGTAGTTGTGTTTGGAATGTTCTGAGGCTAATGGGGTGTTTATTTCCCTGGGACTATATTAAAGCACATGATTATCTGGCATCTGGAGATTGCCTATTTTCCCAGGGGTATACTCAATCATGTGGCAAAGTCTCAGTGCTGGAAGTTGCCTGTTTACTTAGGCACCAATAGAGTCAGTGTTTACTTTTTTTGCTTGGAGCTACACAAAAGCACATATGTTGATGGTTGTCTGTTTGTCTGGGGCCATACTGAAGCAGGTTGAGTCTAGCCACTGGATACCTCTTTGCCCAGGGCAATGTTGAAATATTTGGTGGCTCTCAGAACTGGAGTTTGCCCATTTCTCTGGCTATTCCAAGGCCCATGGGAATCCTGGTGTTCTATTTGCTGTTCCATTGCACTGGAGCTCAGGAGCTATTGCTAGTTTATTGAGGTGTGACTTGTTGCTGGTTTGCTGGGATGCTTCCTGTTTTGGACACATTCTTTTATTTAAGTGAGATGGACCTTTTCTACTGATCTTTCCAGTTTCTTGTATTCAAAAATTGTTTCACTTTATCCTTTTGCTAGTTCTGGTATTCTAGAATTTGTTTTGGGATGCTGTCTTATGGTTGTTTGGAGGTGAATACAGGACAGTTATTGCTATTTACTGCTTACTCTACTATTTTGGCTCCTAAAGTCAGAAACTAAATTGGTCTTGGTTTACTCAGATCAAAACAGTGGCTAATGGGCATTTCTTTCTTCTTATGTCACTTTTACAGTCATATAGAAGCAACTCAATTTCACATATCCAAGATCTAAGAAAGTTGTACCTTGGATCAGGGGAGGCGGAGCCAAGATGGCGGAGAAGGCACATGAGACTTTCTAAGCTCCTTTCATTCCCCTCATAACCAACTATTTTATCCAGCCTCAGAAATAGCTCTTTACTGCTTAAATTCATGAAGATAAGAAGCATATAACTTACCAGCTGAAGTCAATGTGGAAGATCGCCAGGAAAGGTTTGTCCTGAGGGGCCAGGAACAGACCAGCACAGGCAGGGAGAGGCTAGTGTCCTGAGCAGACCAGGGGCGGGGGTGATCTCTGTGGCTACAGAAGTTATAGGTACCACTCTGCTATAGGCCAACTGCTCTGCCTTGATTACAAAGCAGTAAACTGGCAGAGAAATTAAAGCCTAAAGCAGAGGGTACTCTAAAAAACCGACAGAGCCTAACACTGCCTATAGCTACTCAAACCCGGAAGTGACTCAGGAGACTGAAACACAGCCCTGCAGCTACATCCTGCAGTTCGGGGCTTTTGCGGGGGCAGTTACAAACCCACACGGCAGGGGGGCACAGCCTGGGCAGCCTCTAATCAGCACAGTGGGGGGCTCGGCCTGGGGCAATAGAACTTCCCCAACAGGACTGTGCTTCCCGGAGCAGAGACACTTCTGGTCCATGAAAATCCATTCACTGCTCAACTGCTAAAATCCACAGCCCCAGTGCGGCATTTGGTTATAGTGAAACCTACTGCTGCGTCCCACCCCAGGGGTAGTCATATCTCATACAGCAGGGGTTCTTTGCGGATTTTCAGCTCTGCCCTGCAGGCCTGAATTGCTTCCAGGTGGGGAACCTTTCCCCAGAGCACTCCAGTACCTTGCTGCTTTTTGCGCCAGCAGAGGCAGCCACCCCCCAACACTTCCACAGCTCTGCAGAGGGCTGAACCCTTGGTCCAAGGCAGACCCTAAAGGCTTTCACAAAATGAGTAAAAAATCAAAAGGACAATTGATAGTTTTACTCAGAAAGAGAACAGCTTTTTCAACCCTGAAGAACTAATAGCAGACAATTTAAATTTTTGGGTCCCCAATAAAAAGGCTCTTAGAAGAGACTATTAAAAACCAAAAAGAGACTAGAAGAAAATGGGGAAAGAGAAGTATCAAGACAGTACAGAAAGACATAATCACTAAAAGAAAAAATTTGACAAAGTGGAAAAGAAAAAACCCCTGAAATGTAAACTAGAAAAGGTAAAACTCCCGAAGTGCAGGGAAACGAATTTGGGAATTGAGAAAGAAAATAACTCACTAAAAAAAATTAGTGAAATGGAAAATAATTCCATAGAGCAAAGACTATTTAAAAACTCAATGGACATATACAAAAAGAAGTAAAAAAAGCAATGAAAAAATAACACCTAAAAAATCAGAACTGAACAAAAGAAATGACTAACTTTGAGACAGGAAGAATCAGTCAAGCAAAACCAAAAAAAAATGAAAGATGGAAAAAAAAGTCAAATTTTATTTGAAAAACCGGACCTGGAAAATAGATCAAGGAGAGAAAACCTAAGGATCATGGACTACCCAAAATTATGATGAAAAAGAGCCTAGATACTATTTTACAGGAAATTATTAAAGAGAACTGCCCAGAAGTAATAGAACCGGGTAAAATAGGTGGAAAGAATCCACCAACACCTTCTGAAAAAGACCCAAAAAAAGACTTGAGGAATATTGTAAACCTTCAGAATTTTAGATTAAAGAAAATTTAAAGCATCCAGGAAAAACAGTTCAAATATCAAGGTGCCAAATAAGGGTCACACAAGATCTGCTGCCTCAACATTAAAGGACCGGGCCTGAATTTGATATTCCAAAGGCAAAAGAACTTGGAATGCAGCCAAGAATAAACTACCCAGCTGTTTGACATTTTTTCCATGGAAGAAAGGTTTAATGAAACAAGAATTCCATTTTTCTAAAGAAAACCCGGTAAAAGGAACCTTGAGAACTGTATTTTGTTGTGGATATTAAAAAACACATGTAAATTTGTTTTACTAATAGCATAAAAAGGGTAAAATGGAAAGGAGTAGTGTGGGGGGGGAGATAAAAAGGGGAAATATCCCGGGATGAGGCAAAGGAAAACCACATTCTGAGGGAACTTAGAGGGGGGAGGAACAGGAATCTTACTCCCCATCGAGTTGGCTCAAAGAGGAAATAATTGACAATTTGTTTTACAAGAATCCTCTCACCCCTTAAAAAGGGAGAAAGGAAAAGGAAAAAGGAAAAGGAATACAAGAAAGGGAAGGATTCAAAGGAGGAGGAGGATACAAAGGGGGCTGGGTGAAGGGACCTGTTTAATACTGGAAGGGGGAAGGAGGGCAAGAAAAGAAAAGCAAATCTGGGGAATTAGGATGGCAGGAAATACAAATTATAACTTAACCTAAATGTGAATGGGATGAACTCCCCCAAAAGAGGAGGCAGATGCAAGACTGGATCAAAATCAGAACCTCAATATGCTGTTTACAGGAAACAATTTAAAACAGGGAGATAACATACGGAGTAAGGGTAAAGGCTGGGCAGAATCTATTATGCTTGGTGAAATCAAAAAAAAGGGTAGCATCCTTATCCAGATCAAGTAAAAGCAAAATTGATCTAATTAAAAATAAAAGGAAAACATATCCTTGTTAAAAGGTACTATAGGCAATGAAGCAAATCAGTATTAAAAATATCAAAAGCGTTAAACCTAACTTCCTAAAGGAGAAGAAAGGAAAGAAAGAAAAAATGACACAAAACTATAATACGGAGACCTACTGACCTAGATTTAGATAAACAAATCACAAAACAAATAAGAAAGAAATTAAAGGGAAAAGAATATTAGAAAGACAGGGTATGATAGATCCTTGGAAAACTGAAGGATGAAAGGAAAACTTTCTTCCAGCAGCTCATGGAACCTACAAAAATTGACCATTAAGGAATAAAGATCCAAAATTAAATGCAGGAAGGCAGAAAAAAATGCTTTCTTTTCAGATCACAATGTAATAAAATCTCTCCAACAAAAAGTTAGGGTAAATAAATAAAAAGCAATTGAAACTAAATAATCCCTTTAAAGAAATGATTTGAAACACTTATAGAACAATTTTTTCCCCAAAAATAAATGGGAACATCTCCAAAATTTTGGATGCAAAAGGGTAATAAGGGAAACTTTTGCCTGAGGCACTTGAACAAAATAGAAAAGGAAGGTCAATGAATTTTTAAACTTAAAAGCTAGAAAAAGACCAAAATTAAAATAATCAATTACTAAACTTGAAATCAAAATTAAAAGGAGAAATTTAATATTGAAACTAAAAAAAACTATTGAACTAATAAATAAACTAAGAGTTTTTTATGAAACAAAACCATAAAATTGATAAACCTTTGGAAATCTATTTGAAAAAGGAGAGAGGGAAAATCAAATTATAGTCTTAAAAAATGAAAAGGAGAACTTTCTACCAAATAAAGGAAATTAAAGAAATAAAATTTCCAACTTTAACCCAATAAATTTGAAACCTAAACGAAATGGATACATCCAAAATATGGCTTCCCAGATTATCAGAGGAGGAATAAATTTTTAAATAGTCCCATTTCAAAAATGAAAAGAAAAGCTATTAATCAACCCCTAAAAAAGTCCCCAGGACCAGATGGATTTACATGGAATTCTAACCAAACATTCAAAGAACAATTATCCCAATTTTATAAACATTTTTGAAAAAAGTAGGAATGGGGTCCCACCAAATTCCATACACAGACATGGAATTGATACCAAACCGGGGGAAAAACAAAAGAAAATTATAACCAATCTCCCCATGAATATTGATTTAAAACTTAAATAAAATAAAAAAGATTCAGAAAATCATCCCCAATAATTACCATGATCAAGTAGAATTTAAACCAGGTAGGGGCTTTAATATTAGGAAAACTATAGCATAATTCCAATTAATAACCAAATTAAAAAAAACCCTTATGATCATCTCAATAGATGCAGAAAAAGCATTTGATAAAAATCCAACATCCATTCCTATTAAAAAACAATTGGAGTATAGGAATAAATGGACTTTCCTTAAAATAATCAGTTGGGATCATTTAAAACCAGAGAAGACTATGTAATGGGGACAAACGCAACCATTCCAATAAGATGGGGGAAACAAGGTTGCCCAAATTTCACCATTACTTTTAAATTGTATTAGAAATGCTAGTTTGGAATAAGAGTGAGAAAGATTTTAAAGGAATAAAAATAACAATGAGGAAACCAAATTATCCCTTTGCTGATGATATGATGGTAATTTAGAGCCCCCAGAACTACAAAAGTTATTAAAATAATCCACAATTTTGAAAGGTTCTGGATAAAATAAACCCACATAAGTCATCAGGTTCTTATATATCATAACAAAAAATAACTAAGTTACAAAGAAACTTATTTAAATAACAAATAATATAAAAATTTAGGAATCTATCGCCAAGGGAAAATCAGAAACTTTTAAAAACTACAAAAACACTTCCACACAAATTAAGTCTGATCTAACCAACTGGAAAATATTAAATGCTTTGATTGGGGAGCAAATTAAAAAGATGAAATACCCTAAACTAATCATTTATTTAGCGCATACCAATCAGACTTCCCAAAACCATTTTTGACATAGAAAAAAACAACAAAGTTATATGGAAAAACAAAAGGTCAAGAATTTAAGGAATTAATGAAAAAAAATCAAAATGAAGGTGGTAACTTAAGATCTAAAATTTTATATTATAAGGCAGGGTTTTAAAAACTATCTGATTCTAAGAAATAGACAGTTTGATCAATGGAATAGGTTAGGTTAAAGGAAAAAAACAATAATTTTAATTATCTATGTCGAAAACCCAAGACCCCATTTTGGGATAAGAAATCTTTTTGACAAAAATTCTGGGAAAATTGTAAATTAGTATGGCAGAAACAGGAAATTCCAAACCCTTAAACGGACACCAAGATAAGGTAAAATGGCAGATCTAGGAAAAGAATGAGATCATAAATAAATTGAAGAGCATAGGATGTTTATTTGATCTTGGAAAGGAAAGAATTTATGAACAAAGGCATTAGAGATCACTATTGACTACAAATTGAAAATTTTTGATTTTATTAAATTGAAAGTTTTTGAAAACAAAACTAATGCAGGCAAGATTAGAAGGAAACAATAAACTGGGAAAACATTTTACAGTGAAAGGTTTATAAAGGATATTTAAATATATGAGAATTGCCTTAATTTATAAGAAATCAAGTTCTCCAAACTGATAAATGGTCAAAGGATATGAATAGACAATTTTCGATGATGAAATTAAACTTTATACTCATAGAAAGAGGTTCCAAATCACTATTGATCCAAAATCAAATTAAGACAACTCTGGGATACCATATTACCTGCGATTGGCCAGAATAGGGAAAGATAATGCAGAATTTGGAGGGGATCGGGAAAAAGGGAACCGATAATTGTTGGGTGTGAAACACCAGCATTCTGGAAAATTTGAACTATGCCTAAAAGTTATCAAACTGTGATACCCTTTGATCCACAGGATTCTTTGGCTTTACCCCAAAGAGTTACTAAAAAGGAAAGGGACCTGTATGTGCCAAAATGTTTGTAGCAGCCCTGTTTGTGTGGGAAGCTGGAAAATGAATGGATGCCCACCAATTGGAGAAGGTTAGTAAATTTTGGGTATATGAATGTTATGGAAATTATTGTTCTATAAAAATGACCAGAAGGCAATACAGAGAGGATTGGTGAGACTTACATGAACTGATGCTGAGCAAATGAGCAGAACCAGGAAATCATTATAGACCTCAATAATGATACTGTATGAAGATGTATTCTGATGGAAGTGGATTTCTTCAACAAAGACAAGATCTAACTTAGTTTCAATTGATCAAGGATGGACAGAAGCAGCTACACCCAAAGAAAGAACTAGGAAATGATTGTAAACTGCTTGCATTTTTTTCTTCCGGTTATTTAACCTTCTAAATCCAATTCTCCCTGAGCAATAAGAAAACTGTTGGTTCTGCACATTATCTTGTATCCAAAGATTATTGTAAGCTTTTAAACATGTATAGAACCTTTTGCCATCTTGGGGAAGGGTGGAGGGAGGGAGGAAAATCGAAAGAAGTGAGTCAAGGGAAAGTTGTAAAAATTCCCTGGCATGGGTTCTGTCAATAAAAAGTTATTTAAAAAAATGTTGTACCTTCATTTTGGATAGAAATCTTACCAGTATATTCACAGCTAGAGAATTCTCTGTGTCAGAACCAAAGAACTGCTTTAGATTAAGATCTTTCACTTCGGAGTCCCTAGTCTTGCAGTCATCCAAAGATCATTATGATAAACAGATTCAACTAGTTTCAAATAACAGATCTTTAGCTGACATCTGAACTCCTTTCAGCAGAACATTCAGTTGGTGTAGGAGTTTCTGAACTTCAGTTGATATTAGTGTCCCTATCATCCTGACTTCCTCTCAGTGGCTTTTCCTTGGTAGCAAGTCTTCCTCCTCCTCTTTCTATACCCTGAAAAATTAGTCCATACATTCTGTACAATGTGGAAACTATATGAAGGAGAGGAGATGGCAGGCACTAGGGGGAGGAGACACTGGAGGAGATTTCTAGGGCAGCAGCTCCAGAGATCTCAGAATAATGCCAGTTCCAGATTGTAGAGTGCTGAAAACAAACATTTTATAACTACATATATATTTGCTGATAATAAGAGCAACTAACAAGATAACTATAAGAGCATGACATGCTTCTGTTAAAAAAAAATGGATCAGGAATGTTAAAGCATGGAATAAATCCAGTCTCACTTAGTACAACAAAGTGGGCATCAAGGGAAATATAAGTACTAAAGAAGAGATAGGATTCTTTTCTTGGGTATAGATGTTGCAATAACTCATGAGAACAGAAGGCAAAAAGCTCTTCCTTTTTTGGGTGAGATTTTTGTTTTCTCTGCCAAATGTAATGGCCTTTGCTACAGAGGTGACAGGGGAAAATGTCCAAAGGGAGATGATAGCCAAGATAAGTTAATAAATAATAAAAGTACAACTAGTTGTCATAGAAGAATTCAAGATTAGGGTAGCCTTAAATTATATACTTGGGTACTTAGAGAACTAATGAATTTGATTGCCGAGTCACTTTTAGTGATATTACAAAATTAGAGAATGAGAAATTTTAAAAAATGAAGTGAAGAGAGTCTGCAAACTATCGTACAATCAATCAACTAATTGTTATTAGGTACTTATGTACCATGTATATTGCAAAGCTCTGCCCATATAATAACAAACAGCCCCTATCACATGAACATCAAGGTGATCAGATCGGCCAATATTTAAAGAAACTGTCGGAATATTCATTGGAAGGACAAATACTGTGGATGAAATTTGAATATTTTGGCTATATAATGAAAAGACAGGGCTCATTGGAAGATACCTCTGATGCTGGGAAATATAGAAAACAAAAGGAGAGGAGAATGGGAGAAAATGAAATGAAAAGATAATGTCATGGAAGCAATGAATATGAGCTTGAACATCTTCAGGATATAATGGATTATAAAAAGACCTGATGTGCTATAAATCATGAAGTCATGAAGAGTTAGACATGACTGAAAGACTGATCAACAACAAGAACAACAACATATTTGAATATGAATGTAAGCAGTGAGATGTTCCATATTATATGTGGCAGTTTGATTTCTTTTATGGCTGGGAAATCTTGTCCTATTAAATTCACATTGATGGAATTAGGCTTTTACCAAGAGTTTATTTTCAGGATGCATATGCTTTACTCAGGTACATTTTTTACCTTTCTTCCAGCTATGTATCCTCCAGCTGCTCCAAAGCTTTTGGTGAATGTTCCCATGAACACATCAACATCATTAGGATCCATTCCAAAGTAATCCACAACCCCCTGGCCTCTTGAGCCTAAACTTCCAATACTATGAGCTTCATCCAAGTAGAGGTAAGCTTTGTATTTCTTCTTTAAGGCAACGATTTCAGGCAAACGCACAATGGAACCTTCCATGCTAGATTATAAAGAGAAATGCTAATATCATAATTTATCCTCTGGAAAAAACTTTTATTTCTTTTTTTGTTTGAATACAGATAGGACACTTAGCTAATTCCATATGTTGAAGATAGATACTTACCATTTGTTTTCTCTGAGATACATTTTAAAAATCTTAGTTAAAATTTTTTCAATTAAGGAACATTTTAAGTGTTTGAAAATGAAGGCTGTGCATCTTTGCCTGAAGAATTAAAATAAATTATCTGTTGAATTGACATGTTGACTTTGGTGTCAGGGTGAGGAAAGACTTTATCTCAGTTTCTAGTTTGTTTCTAGTTTAATTGTTATGTTAAAAATAACATTATTTTTAATGATGGAATTGATTCAATCATAGGAGAATCTAATTGATTCATGATCCATGTGATGATAGGTCCATAAATGCTTACTTGACTAATTAGACTCTATCAATCCCCTCTTTTGAGTTGGTGAAAAATGAACATTACAGTGACAATGCCATAAAGGAACTCTGAGTCTATGACAAATTAAACATAGCAAAATAACATACAAGTAGAGCCAGATTCACTGTTTCATTGTAATAATTGATTTATATCATATGTCTAATAGTTTCCTGTAGGTGGAAACATTTTTTAATCCCCTATCATATGCTTATTTGTATTTTAATTTATAAGCTCCTTCTCCTTTTGGAATTAGGTGGGATATAAATTTTATTTAAAAAGCAACATCAAATTTATGTAATTAACTATTGAGATTTTAAGCTTTTAATAAGTTTTCAGAACACTTTGATTACAAAATATTTATGCATAGTTTTGATTGGGTTAAATGATTATTTCAGTTTTAAAAAATATAAAATAAGTCAGTTAAGTCAAATTGCCGATTTTAATGTTTTCTTTTCCTCTACTGAATTTAACTATAAATAAGATTAAATTTAATGCTTTTATCACCCTTTTTAAACATCTAAGTGACAGGTTAGTTTACATAGTAAAAACAGTAAAATTGACATGTACCCCTAGCTTAATAGGTAATAGGTAAAAAATTAGATAAAAAAATACCACAAAAAAAATCTCACAGGCACATTTTTGTGTGTGTGTGTGTGTGTGTGTGTGTGTGTGTGTAGACCGAATTAGCACCCTGGATATCTTAGAATCAGCTGGAGTCAGGATAAGCAAAAGTCTTTGGTCTTTATTCTTGGACTTTAGGGGTAGAAGTGAAGGGTATGGACATAGGATCTCCACGACCTTCCTTTTCCACCTCCACCGCCCTAGTAACTCTGGCTTGTCTTACTCCACCTCCTAATCCTTCCCACAATTCTCTGTATACACCAAAAAATTGACCCAGCACAGAATAGTGGGAAAGGCCATTTTCTAAGCATATGGTAATGGAGTATTGTCCAATCGGTAGTTAGCCTTAAATGTTCGATTGTCCGATCTCAATGCATCAACTCAAGAGTTTCAGCTCTTTACATATGTGTGTGTGTGTGTGTGTGTGTGTGTGTAGGTCATAATTTGAGTCAAATTAAGACTGGCTAACAAAGACTTTAGCTTCAGCACTTTAATATTTGCTTTTGAACTGCATTTAGAAACATACTAATAGTGTTCTATGCATTTATTTCTTTTTAGAACATTTTTTCCTTTAAAATGGAGAGCCTTTCCTCTCTGTCTCAACATTATTGGAAGAAATACTCTTCAAATGTATCTCTGAGCACAGGTAGTTGCTGAAATCAAGTTCAACTAATTGAGATGATAGTTGTAAAGCATTTAGCACAATCTATCAGATAGGTACTTAATAAATCCTTTTTCCCTTCCTCCTTTCCTCTATGTTATTTACCTGACTATATCAGTCAATATTCTTGGAATTCATCCATTCTTAATTGACCTTCCTTGAACTTAACTTCTCTTTTCTTGACCTATGATAATGCCCAGATCTTTCTGGACTCCCTTTCCATGGTATTCAACTTTTCTCTACCCTAATATTTAGTGTCTACCAGTCAGAGGTCCTCAAACTTTTTAAATAGGGGGCCAGTTCACTGTCCCTCAGACTGTTGGAGGGCGAGACTATAGTAAAAACAAAAACTTTGTTTTGTGGGCCTTTAAATAAAGAAACTTCATAGCCCTGGGTGAGGGGGATAAATGCCCTCAGCTGCCGAATCTGGCCTGCGGGTTGTAGTTTGAGGACCCCTGGCTACCTGATGCTTTATAGGTAACTGATGTCTGGTCCTGACTTTACATATCTTCCTGTTGTGGCTTATATACTTAGCATGTATTGTACAGTATGGTTATCAGTTGTCTGTGATATTCTCCAGTAGATTGTAATCTCCAAGAGAGTACAAATTGTGTTTTATGTACACTTTATACCTTTTTCATTGCTTTGAACAGAGTAGGTGCTTAGTAGGCATTTAATTGAATTATGTTATGCATTAGTATGAAATAACATTGTTCATTTTGGCATTCAACAAATTAGTAAATTAAATATATATATATATCTTTATATATGTATATATAGTTATATCCATTTGCTCTCCATCCATCTATCTATCTATCTATCTATCCACAAAACACCCAGTTTGTGCTAGGGACTCTGTTAAATCTTATGAAAGGCAATGATAGAATATCTGCCCTTAAGAGGATTTTAATCTAATGAGACATACCATGATACTTCCTCAAATAAGAATGATACAAAATATAAAGTGATAAGGATAAAAGAGGTTCAGATAAAATACTGATGACGTCAGGGAAGGTGTGGCCAAAGTGGACCTTAAAGGAAGAGGATTTCATAAAATAAAATTTAGAAGAGAACTTATTGTAGGCATCATCCATGATCTTTGAAATTACCGGAGATGGGAAGATGAAATTAAAAAGAAACCCAGATAATAAAAAGCCTTAAATGCTAGGCTAACAAATTTATTTTATTTTATTTTTTAGGAAACAGGTTGAATATTTTTGTGTAGGAGGTGATATGATCAGACCTGTATATTAGGAAGATTGTTTTTCCTTTACCTCCTTTCCTTTACCTTTCCTTTACCTCCAACTGTTTCCCCAGCTCTAGCTGGGGAAACAGTTGGAGGTAAAGACATCAGTAGATTATTGCATATAATAAATGATGAAGCACTGAACTAGGGTGATGGCAATAAAAGAATAGAGAGGAATGAACAGATGCAAAAAGTGCTGAGGAGGTGTTGACAGAGATTAGCAACTATAATTGTATATGAGTGGTAAGGAAAAAGAAAATCAAAGATGACTGTGGTTTTACAAGTAGGTCAATGGGAAAACAGAGGAGCCTTTTAACAGAAGTAGATACATCAACAAGATTAAATTTGGAGATCATGAGGAAAGAAGTTTGTTGTATTCCAATGGAGTATAAGGTAATTAAAGGCAGGAATAAGTTGGAGTATTTTTGTTTTTGTATTTTCATTACTTTATATAAGCTAAATCAAGTCAAACATAATATGGCATATATGAGATTAGGATATATCTGTGAATGGAGACAAAAGCAAACATGATATGATCTAACCAGGCTTTGATGAGATTTGCATCTCCCTTATTTTAAACACTAAATTTATTAGAGAAACTTGTGACTAAATTGACTTTTTAAAGCATAATTTAATGCATATTGAGAATTCACATTGAAAATTCAGCTGATTAAAACCATCAATTTTTTTCCATATGAAACATTGTTAAACTAAGGCCTCTCATCTAAACTTGAAAGTTAATAAATATTTTTTAGTTTAAATATAGAATTTTATATTTATACCTTTTAAATTTCAGTGTAATGCAGTGGAAAAGAAAGTACTGATATTATAATCATAAGAAATAGGTTCAAATTCTACCTTTAGCACTTATTGTTTAACTTTAAACAACTCACCTGTCTGGGTCTTATTCTCCTATTTCAATGAGAGGTTTGGATGAGATGACTTTTGGTGTCTCTTCCAGCTCTATATCTTTAATTCAAGATTTGTTGCTCAGCTCTGTGTAGCCTTTTTTGAATCTTAATTTTGTCTTTTACTCTTTGACCCTTTGGCATTGACAGATTCAATGAATATGCCTGTCATCATGTGTTTATGTTAGCCAGACTCCCATCATATAGAGATCTGGTCTTGAAAGACATAATCCCAACTCTTACACATAATGGCTACGTGACCCTGAGTAAATCACTTAATCTGTAAAAACTCCTGGTAATTCTGCAAGATTATAAATTTACAAAAGACTCTAATCTGCATTATTAGAAGGAATTTCTTCTTCTAGGAGTTCCTGATACTAATGACTTTCTACTTCCTAGCCCTAGGCTATAGAATAATAATCTATGGATTAAAAAGTGTTATACAGAGTAGGACCAAAAACTGAATCTTGTGGCATACCAATAGAAATTCTCTCATAAAATGACATAAATATATTAATTAAGACTATGTATGATCATTATGCAGCTAGGATTTCACTGAAATATATCCAACCTATATATTTTTTATCTTTTTGAAAAGGATACCATAACTATCATATCCCTTGAAGAAATTTATATATCTCTGTATCTAGATTTTATTGATTTATAAATCCAATAACCATTCATAAAAAGGAAATTAAATATGTTTAGCATTATCTCTGCTTTTTTGTTACTACTTCTGGGTGAACCTTTATGGAATTATAGGAACTACTGCTTTCCTTTTTAAGTACCCACAAACTTCCCTATCTGTATCATACAGCTCCCTATTTTTCCTTGCATATGTACACATTAGTAATTTTTTTTCACATTTGGTTCCATCAGAATTTAGCACAGAGATGGGAGAAGAGAAGACTTATTTGTGTTCTTTTCAAGTACATGAAGAACTTTGGGTAAAAGTTACTATAGGTTTTCTGTTCATTCTTTTGATAGCTGTCCTAAATTCAAGTAGATCACTTTTCTCTGATTATATTTTGAAAGTTGTTACCTTCTAATTTTCTGCTATTCTTCTCTTTTGAATGTTATAACTGATTCTCTTATGTTTGCCATACATCACAGCTGCAGCACTTGGTGCAATGTGCATTTGTCCAATAAAGGTCCTGTATTCACTTTCCTTTTTCAAGTTAATGCCATTTTTTCCCATTCATAGCACACTGATCTACCTTTTAAATATAATAACTATTTAGTGACACTAAAATGGTGTTTTATAAATGTAAGTGGGATCCAGAAACCATCCGTCACTTGACACTTGGGTTCTAAATATTCCTTAACCATTCCTTGACTTTTTCTTGTATTTGTTACTTTTGTAAGGGATCTTGGATCAGTGATAATAGAAATAGCAGAAAAGAGGAAAAAATCATGATATCAGAACTGAAAGCAGCCCAATAATGCTGTATGTATGACTATCCACAAATTATATACAAACAAAATATTTAAAAATAGAAATTCTCATATTATTCTTAAGAAAAATCAACTAGAGGTATTTTAATCACTGTTGAGTTATGGCAAAGGTTAGAAAACAGTCACACAGAATCATAGAATGATTGAGTTGCAAGTATAATCTAGTTTGACCTTTTTTGTTTTAAAGATGAAGAAACCAAAATCCAGGGAGATTATGGCCTATTCATAAGAATTTTTGGGTTAGAGATTATTTTCATGGTAAGTTTCACATACTCGTTTGAAAAAAAAAAAAAAAGAAAAATCATTCTCTTCTAAAAAGTCCCTAAAAGCTTTATTCCAGGATTCTTTGAAAAGAACATATAAGAAAAACAAATACATAAACCATAGATTAAGTTATAAATATTAGAGACATTTAAACTTGAATTCTGGTGCAATTTCTTGATTTCTGTAAGAAATCCATAATTTTTAAGTCTGTATTGCAGATACTGTGGCAGAACAGTATTGGGATTTAGATGGGATTTAGGAAATGAACAAAACCCAGTCTTTGCAGTGGTTTCTGTAGGTTGGGTAACTGACAAGAATATTTGACAGTAAAATGCTGGTGGTCCTCTTAATTTCGGCTTTGATCAAAGTGTTTAAAACTTAACTTTCCTTTAGTTGTGCCAAGTTGTGTTTATTTGCAGTTTGGTTCTGTTTATTCTGCTTAAAAGGAGATGTCCAGTCTGCTCTGGCTCAGCTGATCAGCTTTTAAGCTGTTCCAATCCTGAATGACAGGTGTTTAGATAAGAGTTGGTTTGTTCTCTCACTCCAGTTTTATGGTGCATTGCAGCTGGCACAAATTACACAGGAGGAAGAAAGAGGCTTGAATCTGTGACAACATAAAGTCAATTTGACAATTTTTTTTTTTTTTTTTTTTTTTTGAGTAGCAAGTTCAGGATCAATGAGTAAGCTAATTATTCTAATGTTCTTTCACAGTCTTTATGCATCCTGGTTGTCACCTTGTATTCTAATAGGTCTTAAAGAAAACCAGTGATTGACAATAGACTATAAAGGCCAAGTTTACAACTCTACTAGTATGTGAAACAACCAGACCCACTGGATCAGGTATGGGAAGGTAGATGTGAGAAGACTGTCTATTTTGCTCCGATCAGCAGCCAGGATAAGAAATGCTGCAGTCAGTTTTTTTTTTAAAGACAAGAAAAATTTGAAATTTCAGTGTATGAAAAAAAGTATTTGTTGACAAGAAGTACATTTCTTTTCTTTTCTGCTTGTCATTCTTTTGGCTAAAATTATGTTACTTGAGTTACTTTGTAACTATACAAAAAATGCTGCTCCTGCTTTTCCTGCCTTACTTGCAGCAATGCTATTAATTTTCAGATGCAGGAATTACCATTTCATTCATTTTTTTTCACTTTTAAAATAATTATCCCCTAGAAACTTCCTTTCTAATTACTTGAGATTAGGATTAATTAAAAATTCATTTGGGAAACATTCTGCTGAGTTAATAGTTCCTCTGCATAAATAGCAAGTAAGATAGCAAAGGTACTACTTTGAGGGATCTTCCTGCTCCCTTAATAACATAAATATAAAAATCTTGTGTGGACAAAATTGAATTTGAGGTAAAATCTTTCTAAGCCAAACTATGAAGAGATTAGTAGCCCCTGTAGCCCCATAGTCTAAATATAATAGGAATACTTCATAAGTTGTGTTTCTCTTAGTAAAAATGGCTTTCAACAGATAATTCATAAGGATACTCTAAGGCAGCCCTCAATATATTCTATGATTAGATATGAAATGTCATGAGAATTCATGCCAAACAATATCATAGGATAAAATATCTTTGTAACCTGGGATTTTCAATATATGGTAAGCAAAGTTTATAAAAAGAATCAATTCAAGTTAACTCATTTCCATATGCATGCCTCCATAAAGCAGGTTGAAAAATTCCCACAATAAAGAACCACATCCAGAGAAGCAGACATGAGGCAAGGAAAAAGCTTCCTAACAATTAGAGCTATTCAGAAATAGAATAAGCTGTCTGGTGATATTTGGCTGTACCTTGTTAGAGGTCTTAAAGTGAAGACTAGATGATATATTTTGAGAAGAGTATGAAAGATTCTTTATTCAGATATCAATTGTATTATATGATCTATGAGGTCAACAAATTCAGTTAAGGTTTTAAATACTTACTATGTTGAAGGGTACTGGCTAGACACTGCCAAGTAGTCTCTGTCTGTTTTTATACAATATCCCTTTCAACTTTAAGGTTCTGTGTGATTCTGCACTTCCAGTGATCTGACAATGAAGGTTACTGTATAGATAAGCAGATGAGAGCTTGATGGTTTACTAGAGCACTCTCAGACCAGATTCTTTGTAGGTGACTAACTTCTCATACCTATGGAGTATGTAGATCTTTTTCTGACTGTCAAATTTATTTTTTGTTATTTCTCAGATGTTTCAATTATATCTGACTCATTGTGATCTGATTTGGAGTTTTTTCTTGGCAAAAATACTAGCATGATTTGCCATTTCTTTCTCTATTTTACAAATGAGAACATGGAGGCAAACAGGGTTAAGTGACTTACCTAAGGTCATTCAGCTAGTAAGTGACTGATGCCAGATTTGAACCCAAGAAGATGGGTCTTCCTGACTTTAGAACTGACACTCTATACATGATGCCATCTAATTGTCCCGAATAGATTTTAGACCACAGATTAAAATACCCTGATCATTCACATACCTATAGATGCCTTCTACTAGAATGAGGATTTTTTTCCATGCTCTTCGACTTCGGGGCTGGCCATAGATCACAGCTTCTCTTAGTAGCTTCTCTAGACTTTGCATGTCTTTAAATAACAAGCAAAAAAGAAAGTGACTTATAAGAGTGAGATTTTTTTGTGTTCATTTTAGTTTCTAATGATTCTCCATTATTTTAGTTTCTAGCTTAAAAATATCTTTTCTAAGATCAATGTTAGATTCAGATTTAAAAAGATACATCTATTCCCCCTTCCCCCCCCCTTTTAGGTAAAGAATAATTACAAAGAAGTGACAGTAATATCCCATCATCAGGTTCCTCATTATAGTAATTGTGATGATATTAATGATAATTAGTATTATATAATGCTTTAAGTAATTTACATGTATTATCCCATTTGATAAAATTTGTATTTTAAAAGGACTGAGAAGGTTTCTCTTTAACTAATATCTCCCTATCCCATGGATTAGTGGTAGAAATCCTGTAATTAGGGATTTGTTTCATTGCTTTTCTAACTTTCATTTCTCTTCTAAATACTAGTTTTGCATTACTAATTGCCTGCTGGAGTCACTGCCTAGATTTCTCAATGGTATTTCACATGAAATATATTCATTATCTTCCCCATCTAATCCCTTATCCTTTTAGCTATCTCTTTTGAAATCACTGCCAGTTTCCTAGTCATCACTACCATTTTTTAACCTTGAGATTATCATTGACTCTTTATTCTCTTTTCCCACTTTCCCTCAATCAGTTAGTTGTCAAGTCTTGTTATTTTTACTATACAAAATCTTCTGTACTGTTTCCATTTTCCTCACAAGATTAGACGTTTATGAACTCCCATCTCATTCATTTATATTATGTTCTCTCCAGACTCTCCAAATTGCTAATATCCCATCTTCTATTTTTGTGTCTTCGCATAAATTAGTTTTCAGGCCTGGAATATATTTCCTCATTATCTCTGCCTCTTATAAAGCTTCGTTTGTGATAATAATTAGTTAGTATTGTGAGTTGTGACTTGTGAGTTGTGACCTTATACAGGATTGTGTAACTGAATGTGAGGGTCATGAAATTGTAATTTATTATCAGTAAATGTTTGATTTATATATGTATATATATACCTTGATTCACATAAAAATTTCTCAGGTGAAAAGGAGTTGTGAGTGGAGAAAGTTTAAGAAGTCCTGCTCTACACTGTCCTCTGCATTCTAATTTCTTATCCTTATGTCTTATTACTAATCATACCTTATCAAATACTAATTTAGATTATTGTAACTGTCTTTCTTCTTTACTATTTTCATGACTGCTGAATAGAACTGGAAAAAAATCACAAAACCATCCAGATATGATCCATTATAAATTTATGTTACATAATAACAACTAGGCCAAGAAGGCAGTACTTTTTACCTCTTTAGTCAGTTTATTATCTCATTCAAGAACGATGGCTTTTCTAAACATTCTTATCTCTCTTTAGTCTCCTCATATCACTCCTTCTTTTGAGTTCATACTTTATCAAAAAAAAATAGAGACTATTTAATTGAAGTTCCCTCTTCTTCCCTACTTCACTTACATTACTCAGAGATTACCCCTTTCTAACTCCTATTTCATCCTTTTCTCACAAGGGGTGACCAAAGGTTTGCCTTACCAAAACAATCCCTTGAATTTGTCATTTTGATCCCATCCCCTCCCATTTTTTCATACAGAATGTCCATTCTATTAACCTTTATTTCTTTTCTTTGATCTCTCCTTATTTATTGACTCCTTTCTCAAAACCTACATAATGCTTTTCATCCAAAAATTACCTTCCTTCATTTCATCTGATAAACCTCACTTTGCTCAACTTCTTAAGAAAGTCATCTTTACTAGGTACCTCCACTTCCACTACTTTGTCTCCTTAGACCTTTGTACCTCTCCACTTTCTAGGTTTTATTTCATTCTCCTGATTCTTCTGCATATTTGCTCTTTCTCACTTGTCTTTCCTGGGTCTTAAGTGAACTGGAGAAGGAAATGGCAAACCATTCCAGTATCTCTAGAAGAAAATTCCAAATGAGGTCAAGAAGAGTTGAACTACACAATAATAAAAACAACAAACTTAGATCCTATATAGTAACTGATTTTTTTTTCTTCATAAGTATGTTCTGGGCACTCTTCTTTTCTCTCTGTACTATCTTGTTTGATGGACTCATCAGCTTTTTAATATTACATACAGACACACAGACACACACATACACACTAATCATTCTTAGCTCTATATATCTAGCCTTAGTGTTTTTCCTGACCTTTATGCCAAAATTCCCAATTACCTTTTGGATGTCTCAAAATGGATGTTTCATGATATCTCAAATGCTACCTTTCTGGAAAAAAACACATTTTCCTTTAAAAACTATTTTCTTTGTAACTTCCCTATTATTGTCAAGGGACCACCTTCACCTAGTAACCTAGGTTCACATCTTAGATATGTATCATTCTTGACTCTTCATTTGAACTTACTCTAAAGTCTATTGTCAAGTCTAGTTGTTTTTATTTTTATAACAAAGTTTTTCATAAAAGTTCTCTCTCTTTTCTCACATAGCTGCTGCTCTAGAGGAGTTATACATAATCTTATGTCTGAACTATTACTATAGCCTTCTGGTTGGTTTCACTTCCTTAAATTACTCTCCACTCTAAAAAGTGATTGTCCTAAAGACAAGATCTGACCATTTACTAGCTTCAGTGATTCTCTTTTCTCTAGAATAATATATAAAGCTATCCAGATACACTGATCTACTTGCTATTTCTTGTATACAGCAGTCCAATTTCCAACTCTGTGTCTTTCACTGTCCTTTCTCTTATACCTGGAACTCTCATCATTCTCTACTTTCTTTTATTGTGGTGGGGGGATAGAGCCCTGGGCTCGGAGTCAGGAAGATCTGAATTCAAATTTGACTTCAGATTTTTTTTTTTTTTTTTTTTTTTGCTGAGGCAGTTGGGGTTAAGTGACTTGCTTAGGGATACACAGCTAGGAAGTATTAAGTGTCTGAGATCAAATTTGAACTCAGATCTTTCTGACTTCAGGGCTGTTGCTCTATCCACTGTGCCACGTAGCTGCCCCTGACTTCAGATTTTTATTAGCTATGTGACCTAGGAAATCACCAAACCTCTGTCTGCCTTAATTTCCTCAAATATAAAATGAAGATAAATAGTATTACCTATCCCCCAGGGTTGTGAAGATTAAATGAGATATTATTTGTAAAGTTTAACATAGTGTCTGACTCACAGTAGGCATTTAATAAATGATTTTCTCCTTTCTACTTCATATATTCCTTCATGGTTTTCCTAGATTTTTTCATCCTTCAGTCCAGGTATCACATTCCACAAAATATCTTTCTCTATACTTTACCCCTCATTCTTCTCTCCCTCCCATCTAGTGCCCCTCAAGTAGTATTTTCATTTTGATAATATTTTCTATTTATACTTTATATTTCTTGTATGTAGTAGTTGAGTGCATGTTTTCTACTCTATTAGAATGATAACTCCTTGAGGTTAGGGACCATGTTTTTTTTTCCTTCCAAAAAACTTTTTTTTTTAAAAATCCCTGTCACTTATTACAATTCCTGGCATAATAGTATGTGCTTAATAAATGCCTTTGGACTGAGTCATTATGTGATAATTTTTGAGTGTGAAGAGTTCAGAGTTGTTTTTATTTGCTTTACTCTTATTATTAATGATTTGGAGTGATCTTTCATGTGACTTCATAATTTGCAATTATTATGAGTTTTTTGTTCATATTCTTTGACCAACTTATCCATTTGGGACTAGCTCTTTTTTATTTTTTTGTTCCATATATTTCTTGAATATCCAATCCTTATAAAAGATATTAGTTGCAAAGAATTTTTTTCTCAATCAGCTGCTTCCCATTTTATCTTGCATTATTTTGTTCATGCCTTCCAACTTTGTGTGATCATAGTTAAACTTTATTTAAACAACTCTAATATTTCCTTAGCATCATTAGATATAAGCTTCTTTGTTAAGCTTTTAAGTTCTTCACAAACTGATTCCAAACTATCTTTCCAGCTTCATAATACACTATTCCTCTCTTTAGTAGTTTATTACCCAGTTAAACTGATGTTCTTTCTCTTCCTCACACACAATGATTCATGTTCTTTCTCATTACCTGGAATATACTCTATCCTCAGCTCTATTCATAGAATGCCTTTTTCCCTTCAAGATATCTCAGGCATCACTTTCTATAAAAAAAATCTTTTCTGATCCTTCCAAGTGTTAGTGTCCTCCCTAACAAACTACAATGTATTTAACTACTTTTTAATTTATTTTATTTATCTATTATTTTTACATTTATTCTTTACATATTCATTTTTGCATTTTCCCCTAATAGAATAAACTTCTTATGAGTAGGTATTATTTTCATTCTTTTAGTTTGTATCCATAGCACTGTACCTGGCATTTATTAGGTTCTTAATAAATAGTGAACACAAGTAGAGTCACATAGGATAATTCACCAAGGAAGACTAGACTCCCATAGCTGTATTGCTATTACAGATACTTCTATACTTCTTTGTATTTCCAGAGTCTCCTCTGCTTTCAGAATTTAAAACTTCAAGGTCTTTTGAGTCAAGATCTTGATCGTACTTTAAAAAGATCGTACTTCTTTAGGAAAATCCTACTCCATTGGTAGTCTTAGCCATAATAAAATGTTCAAGAACATTAACATCATTGTTTTGGTAATGTGGTAAAGGAGAGATATTTAAAGTGCTAGAAGAAAGAAGCATCTGGCCATAGTCTGCCACAAGATATCACATTTTAAATGACTGTAAAAGGAGACACCCAACAAGAGTGAAACAGAAACATTGAAGCCAATTTTTCACAATGATCAAGGCTGACAATCACCTCCTGAAAGTGATGTTTATGACTCTAATATCAGCTGAGGTAAGGAATACATTTATGGCTTCTTAAGATCAGGCTAAATGATGTCTTTTTTCAGTGGATATTGCCAAATTCAGTCTTTCTTTTTTCTTAATTACAGCTGGTCACTGGAATAGTGCCCAGGTTTTGGAAACAGTCCTGGAAAGTTACATGATGGGTGCAACAACTCCCTCTGGAAGGAACTAAGCAAAATTCTCCTTCTTTACTCCCACCATCCTCTCACTACCAACTTCGATGTTCCCTTCTTCTTTATGCTCATCTCTTTTCTCTTACATCTATGATTTCAAACTTTTGTTGTAGACATGGCGATTTTAAAATATCATATCTAGCTATCACAAGTTGTTTAGTTCGATTTCCTTCTCACCATAAGATGTATGCTGTGAGTCTAGAAAAAAGTAAATGTGATTTCAAGGGCTAAAACCCCATGCAAATGCATCTATCTTGGTGCAAAAGACCACCCAAGTAAAGGACTTATGTTACCCATATTTTATGGTTACATCTTAGTAGTGAATATGTCTATATATGGCACAAATGCTACTAAAGACAAGCAGCTTGTTAATGAGGAGAAAAGAGAGTCTTTGCCACAAATATATTAGTCCCTTAGTGCAGGGATCATTTCTTTAATATGCTAGTAATAGAACTTGGCATGCTCTTGGAGCCTTATTTAAAAAAAAAAAAATGTTTTCCTTTAGAAGATGAATGATAGTACACGGTAACTGGCAGTCCTTATTTGGAGGTGCTCATCCATGTTGACCCATGACTCAAAAAGCATTTTTCCCTTTCTTCTTGTAAATTGAGGATATTATTATTTTCTTTTTTCTTCATCTACTTTAGTTAATTCTTTCTGGGACCAACTATTCCTCTTTATATATCAGTCCTGGATGTCTAGGATGTGTTTGAGGAGGACATTACATAACTACAATCATAGAGATTGGGCATTTGATCTACTGAAAAAAGAGCAGCAGCAGGAGCTGCTAACAATTACTCTAAGGCCAGCTCTCCTCTCTCTCTCTCTCTCTCTCTCTCTCTCTCTCTCTCTCTCTCTCTCTCTCTCTCTCTCTCTCTCTCTGCTTCCCTCCCTCCCTCTCTCCTTCCCTCTCTCTCTCCCTCTTTCCCCCTCCTCCCCCATTTTAAGGCTGCCTGTAGTCATAAGACACAGTGGCCTGACTAGTGTGTTTGACTATGAGAATGTATTAGGAAGCAGTAGAGACAGAAAATCAGGGGAACCTTTGGGCTCCAGGGGCGATGTCACTCTGAGAAGTTGGATTATCTGTGTGGCTTTCCTTGTATACACCTTATCTGTACGTATTTCTCTCTGTTATATTTCCCTGGAGAGAGATGTGTGTGGTGGCCAATGATGAAGGCACTGCAGAAGGTGAAAACTTTGGTCAGTGATGATGCTGCACCACAAATTTAGTGATAACTACATTTGACATTAATTATCTTTGGAGTCTTTACTTGTTTTGCCTGGATCAGAGGCTAAAGGTCCTCAGCAAGGGCTGGAAGTAGATAGGGTAAAAAAAAATAATAAAACTTCATCCTTGAGTAGGGCTGTAGTACCTCTATGTCTCTCTGATCCTCTTCAGACTTCCTTTTATTCTTTTCTATTCCAGGTGTTTCATTTAGTTTTTTATCCTAAAACCTTTCACTCTTCCCTATTCCCTGTGATGAAAAAGTCAATTTGAAACTGATTTTTCTGCTGAAATTTTATGAATCTTTAGTTCTTTGTTTAGTACCTCCAAAATTTAATAGCATATAATATAACTTTCTAGGATCTAGGTGAAAAAAAGGCAAGAGGAAAGGGAAAATATAAAATGTCTTTTAACCTCTATTAATTGAAAAGGAAATTCCATGAATATGGTGGTAAGATACCAGGTTAAGGAGTAAATGTCTTCGGGTTTTATTTTACTGGCAAGAGGCCTTATTGTTAAAATGCTTATGATAATAGCTTATATTTATATGTCTTTATGATTACAGTTTTTTATATGATTTCATTCTCAGACTAATTCTATGTTCAAGGTAGGTCAGGTATCAATTCTTTTTTAAAGACAAAGAAACTAAGGTTCAAGACTATAGGTCATCAATCATAGAGTCATTGTTATTTTTTATTTTTGTGTATTTGTGTACATGATGATCACGTTTTAGTGAGGTTATTGATTAAGTAGAATCTACCAAAGGAGGGTATCCAGTATAGTGAAGGGTCTCCAGGTCATGATATAATGAGTGATCAAAAACACTGAAAGTTTAGTCTGGATGAGATATAGCAGGGATATAGCTTTCTTCAAATATTTGGAAGGTTGACATACAGGAAATAGAATGGACTCATTTTGCTTGCCAAAGGGCAGGACTAGTGATGATGAGTGGATATTATAGAAAGATAAACAGTCTTGATATAAGGGAAAATTTCCAAACAAGTTGAGCTATCTAAAAATGGAGAGTTGTAACAGATTTTCCCTCATTGGACATCTTCAATTAGAATTTAAATAGCTTCTTGAAGGGATTCTTTTGACTTGGACTAAATGAATGAATAAAACATTTATTAAACTCTTACTTAAACTTTCAAGGTACTGGGATAAATGCCAAGAATACAAATAGAAAAGTAAGAAAGACCCTGATTTCAAATAGCTCATATTTTATTATAGGAAACAGTACAAATGGAAGGCTTCAGCTGCAAGTCAGATAAAAGTTCCATGGATCTTAGGGTACAGAGGCAAAGCAGATGATAATGCCTATTTTAAAATATCATTTCCACTGATAAAGTCATATCAGTTCCTGATGTTGAACTATTTGTCAAGTACTTTGGAAGCAGTGAGTTTTCTTTGAGTTTTTTAGTAGCTGTGACTGTAGCCAAACTGCATTTTCTTAGAGACTTTCTCAAGATTATGGGTGAGAGTATTGGGCTATAAAGATTCTAAAGAAATTCTTAAAACTTAAATTCAGTGCCCTGAGCTTTCTTTACCAGGGTCTGAGGGAAGATGATATTCAAGGTGATGGTTTGACCTGCTTAGCATGTTGTTCCCTCAGGGTACTCTGTTTCTCAGCTAGTGTCCTGTGAGTGACAGGTGTTTGATAGTTAGTGGACATGGCTGGTAACTTTTCATGGTAGTTGCTTCTTTGGATGATAGTTGTGAAGGCTAGGTTGGATGAACAGTGATGTCTCTTCTAACTCTTAAATTCTGTGCCCTAATTTAACCTGAGGCTATCAACATTTGAATTAAAGTCATCTAACTACAGGGCCAACCCTTTTAGTATATTATTATTACTACCTGAAAACTTCTCCCTTAATTCCTCAAATTTGATCCTGATCCTTACTTCCAAAGTCTGCTTTGGCTAAGAGTGTAAAGGAGGGATGGTATCATGATGGAGAGTTCCAAAGCAGTCCAAAAGTAGTGTAGCTAGTGGGAAATGAAGTGCTATAGAATCATAGATTATAGATTTGAGTAAGAAGGGACTATAATAGTGCATTCTTTTCCCTGCCTTCCTTATTTTACAAATGAGGAAACAGCCCCAGAGATATTAAGATCACATAATTTAGTGTCATAGACAGGATTTGAGCCTAGGGCTCTTAGAATCTAATTATGTCTTGGATCACAAGGACAGATTTCATATTTTTTTAAAAATTCAACAGCTTTTGGTTGTAGTCACCAGACTTTTTATCTAGATGTACAAGTACTTTAAACAAATTTAATAAATGTAAGTTACATTCATATAATAGAAAACTAATTAGTCTTCACTTTGCAGAATAATTGACAATAGTGAATCAGCAATTGTATATTGGAAAGATTATTGGATTTGGAGTCAGAATACTTCTAAACTTTTCTTGGCCTTTGTTTCCTCAACAATAAAATGAAGGGGTTAACATTTGGCTTGACAGTTCTTATTAAATTCTAAATCTCCCATTCTGTGATATTAATATTCCCTTACATAGTAGTCTTCTTTAGGAAATTTAAAATGTATAGATTTAAAGAAAAGGGATATGTAATTTTTAAAGAAAGATACATATTAAATAAGATAAAATCTCTAAAAGTATGTCAGAACCACATATGGAGTATCATGTTTAGTTGTAGGTGCCACTTTTAAGAAATATATAAACAAAATAATTAAGGTCCCTAAAATAAGCTTGTTTAATGGTCAGCTGAAGGAACCAGAGATATTTATTGAGAAGACATAGGGAGGTATATGATAATTGTCTTCAAGTATTAAAGGCTATCGTGTGAGAGTGGGATTCAGCTTATTTTGCTTAGCCCGAGAGCAGAACTAGGAGAAGTGGGAATTGTTAACAAAAAATTTAGATTGGATGTAAGACAAAACCTTCTTGACAATTAGGATTATTCCAAATAGAATGTTCTGCCTTGTAAGTGTTTTCTCCCTTACTAGAGATCTTTAAGCAGAGGCTAAATTACTCAACACTTGTCTGGATCTTGTAGAGGCAATTCTGGTTCAGGTATGATTGTGCTAGATGGTATTTGTGATGTCTTCTAACTCAGGTTCTGTGATTATAATCTAGGGAAATGACTATTGCTAACTACATTCCTTCTTAAATATATGTTAGATTCTTTTCCTCCTTTTTATTTCCATCTACATCCTAAACAGCCTTCCCCAATTCCCTACCTGGTGGAAAATTATGGAAAGGTCAGACTAGCATGGAGACAATGCCCAATTCTCCCTGGGGTTTCTCAGTCATTTCTTAATATTTCTATTGTAATCAGTTAAAAAAAAAATCTCAGCACAGGCCTCTCATATAAGAAATAGAAACTCATAGCTTTTTACTTCTTGAAGTTGAATTCCTATCCATTGGAAGGAATTAAAAAGAGCATGGAGAAATGGGGAAAGCTCTTCTCTTCATTGTATTCCCTAGGCAGGACTGATTCTATCCAGTAGATGTCAGTAACACTATTAGACAAAAAGTATCTGATGACATGGTTTTCCAAAGAAGGCAAACAAGATAAGCAAGAAGTACTTGCTTTTGGAAATGGGTGTGTATGGAGATTTGGAGAAATAGTAAACACATTTCATTAAGAATGCCATTAATTTACATATGTAGTCAGGAAAGAGGCACATTCAAATTAAGGAAATACTTTAAAATCAAAGAATTAACTCTTTATTCTCTGAAGTCTTTGACCCAGAGAAAGTAAGCAAAGAAATTCATTATTTTGTTTGTATTGGATCATTTTAGGAAAGGTTTGGAGACCACTATAACAAAGAAGTAACCTTGGATTTTCCACCCATTTTGAGAAAACTCTTGAATAAAGCTAATAGGTATGAACAGAATTTCCAAAATGGAAAGCAGAGACAGCAACCCAACTAAACTCTTCTAACATTCTCCTCCAAATGACTTTAAAATGATTTTGAATTCTGGAAAAAAAAAAAAGCCAATAAAAGGTCACTGTGAGACACTTTTTCAATCCAAGACAATTTAGATTGTTGGAAGGAGCAGTTTATAACACTAGGGAGAGCTGGCCAGGAACTCCTAAAGTGGCAATGCCAGTGGTGGGCCTTAGAGATAATTGTGGCAGCAGCAGGTTCATCTTGGGGAATTTTCATCCTAGGAATGGTAAAGGGATTGGACTCTTGGTTAGAAAAGCAATTCAGAGGACCTTGAGCTGCCACTGGGCACAGGATCAGGTGTTGTTTAATAACTCCATTGCCTGTACACAGTTCCAGGGTAAAGGAATGGTTGCATGGCAGGGAAGAAGGGGCCCTCTTTGTAGTTCCAGTTCAGGGAGAGGTTCTAATGGGTATGGCTGCAGTGGAGTGGGGATTCTACATGGGAAATGATCAGAATGAGGGCTAAAAGATCAGCAGCCCCACGGCTCCCCAGATCATACCTCATTGGAAGCACTGAATGAAAACTTAAAGATTTTCAGAACTATCTCTGAAGATAGTAGCACAGTAAAAGACCGAAGCTTGGGATAGTGTCTTTCCATTCCTACGTGAGCAAAGCCCAATTTTAACATAAAGTTCATAATCAAGAAATAGGTTGTATAAATGAGCAAATAACACCAACTGAAAAGCTGTTATGTCCATAAAAAGCTACTCTGGAAACAGGGAAGATCAATACACAAATCCAGAAGAAGACAACAATGTAAAAATGAGCATTAAGAAAGAATCAAATAAAAAAAAAAGTAAATTGGATATGAGCCCACCAAGAATTCCTGGACAAGCTGAAGAAGGATAAGATTGGTAGAGGAAAAATAAGAAAAAGAAATGAGCAACTCAAAAAAATCATGAAGAGAATTAATAGTTTAGTTAAAAAAAAAGGTACAAGTATTGAAGAAAATAATATCTTAAGGAACAGATCAGCCAGATGACAAAATAGACACAAAATTTTATAACTCCTTAATGTGGCTCTCTTCAGCAATGAAATGATTCAAACCAATTCCAATTGTTCAGTGATGAAGAGAGTCATCTATACCCAAAGAGAGGACTATAGGAGCTGAGTGTGGACCACAACATAGCATTCTTACTCTTTTTATTGTTGTTTGCTTGCATTTTGTTTTCTTTCCCAGTATTTTTTCTTCTTGATATGATTTTTCTTGTGTAGCAAGATAACTATATAATTATGTATATATATAAATATATATATACATATTGGATTTAACATATATTTTAACCTATTTAACATGTATTGGACTACCTGCCATCTAAGGGAGAGGAGTTGGGGAAAGAAGGGGATAATTTGGAACAGAAGCCTTTGCAAGAGTCAGTGTTGAAAAATTACCTATGCATATGTTTTGTGAATAAAAAAGTTTTAATTAAAAAAATAATCACTACCAAAAAAAGAAAAAAGCTCCTTAAAAAGCAGATTAGCTAAATGGAAAAAAGAGGCATAAAATTTTATTTAAGAAAAAATTCCATCAGCATTAACATTGAGCAAGTAGAAATTAACAATTCTTTGAGACATTAAGAAACAGTAAAACTGTTTCTTACTGTTTCTTAATGTTTAACTATTATGTCATTAATTAATTAATTAATTAAATTAATTATAATACAATTATATACTAATATATAATAATTATTATATTTAAATTAAAAATTTAAATTAATTATTAATATTAATTATTTAAATTAAATTAATTATTAATATTAAATTAAATTAAATTAAATATTTAAATTAAAATATAATAATATTATATTATTATTATATAAAATTATATAAATTATTTGATATGATTAATTAATTTAATTAATTAATTAAATTAATTAACAGTTTATTATGTTAATTATTTAAAGGATTGGAAAATAGAAGAAAATGTGAAATATCTCCGTGGTAAAACAACTGACCTGGAAAATAGATTTAGAGGAGATAATTTAAGAATTGTTGTACTACCTAAAAGCCTAGAACAACACCAACAAAAAAGACCTGACATATATTTCAAGAAATTGTAATGGAAAACTGACTTGCTATCTTAGAATCAGGAGGTAAAATAAAATTGGAAAGAATTCACTAATCACTTCCTGAAAGAGATCTAAAAAGGAAACTTCGAAGAATATTATAATCAAATTTCTGAGCTTCCAGGTCAAGGATAAAATATTGCAAGCAGCCAGAAAGAAACAATTCAGATACTGTTAGGACCACACAAGATTTAGCAACTTCCATGCTAGAGAAATAAAAGGCTTGAAATATGACATTTCAGAAGACAAAGGAGCTAGTATCACAACCAAGAAGAAGCTACCCAGCAAAATTGTGTAAAATCATTCTGAAAAAGAATGGAAATTTAATGATATAGGGGACTTTCAAGCATTCCTGATGAAAAAAAAGAGCTGAAAAGAAAATTTGACAAATACAAGACAAAAAACATTAATAGGTAAACATGAAAGACAATCATACAGGACTTATTGATAAAGTTAAATTATTTGCATTCCTACATGGGAACACACATTCACACACATACATACACACTCATAACCTTAAGAAATTTATCATCTTATGAAAATTAGAAGGATTCTACATAGATATGTGTATTATGTTGAGATGATCTAAAAGAATGAAAGGGTGGGGGAAAAAATCCAGTGGAAGAATATGAAAGGGAGAGGGAGAATGGAAAAAAAATCTCACATTAAAGAGGTACATAAAGAGGAGTTTTTACAATGGAGCTTTTACTTTTTCAAAAGTGGGTGGTTGTAGCAGATCCCATCCTGATATTTTTCTTGGATCTCTGATTTTCCCAGGAGGATAACTATTCTTGACCTCTTATTTGTTTTACTGCTCTATATTCATCCTGAGCCTCAATTTGAGCTTATTTTTGGGTGGGAAATCTAGAGGACTTGGAATTTTCTGACCTACTCTGCCATGTTCTGAGAATCCTCTCTCTTCTTTTAAATATTTATTTAAGTTATTGTATAATATTCTTTCTTTTTTCCTTCCTTCCCCTTATCCCCTACCCTACAGATGGCTACCATTGTATAAAAATATGTATATGTATATATATGTAAAATCATTCTATACATACTTCTATTAATTCTTTCTCTGGATACAGAGAGCATCTTCCTCCATAGGTCCTTCATTGTTAATTTGTAGTATATTATTTTCTTCAGTATTTTTGTGCCTCTTTTTATTCAATTAATTTGCTATAGTTAATTGATTATTAAAAACAGTCAAAATTATTTAGTTGCTCAAAGTTATTCCTAAAAGAAAATTACTGTTACTGTACATAATGTTCTTTTGGTTTTGTTCTTTTCTCTATTCTTTTGTTCATGTCAGTTCATGTTTTTCTAAGATCATTGATTTCATAATTTTTTTTTATAATTCAGCAGTATTCCATCACAATTGTTCACAATTTGTTCAGCCATTTCTCAATTTACTGGCATCCCCATAATTTTTTTGAATATTTTTGAATATTTTCTTTTTCCACTAATCATCTTTGGATGATTAGTGGTTTTTCTGGGTCAAAGGTTCAAAGGATATAGGCCGTTTAATAACTTCTTTGAACATAATTCCAGATTGTTCTCTAAAGTGATTGGATCATTTCACAGTTCCACTAACAGTGGATCAGTGTCCCAATTTTTCCCTATCTCCTCCAACATTTGTTGCTTTGCCCTATAAGTTGATTTATTTTAGAACATCTATCCATTGGGGGATGACTCTTATTCTTATGGATTTGACAAAACCCTTTATATGTTGAGATATACCTTTATCTGAGAAACTGTTTATAAACTTTTCCCTTCAGTTTTTTGCTTTTTCTTCTGATCTTGGCTACAATTATTTTATTTGTACAAAACCTTTAAGATTTAATATAATTGAATTTATCTATTTTACATCACACACTGCTCTCTACCTCTTTATTCATAAATTTTTCACTTGTCCATAAATGTTTGTTAGGTTATATGTCCCATGTTGTTCAGATTAATTTGTAATATCTCTTAGGAAAAATTAAATGAGTTACAGGAGGAAATAATAAAACCATATCAGAGGAAGACCTTAATATTCCCCTCTCAGAGTGAGATACATCTAACCATAAAATAAATAAGAAGCTAAGGAGATGAATAGAATCTTAGAAAAAATAGAAATGTTAGGCCTCTGAATAAAATTTAAATGGAATAGAAAGGAATTTATCTTTTTCTCAGCTATACATGGCATTTTCACAAAAATTGATCATGTATTAGGACATAAAATCCTTACAAACACATGTACAAAACTAAAAGTATGAAATGTACCATTTAATGACCATGATGCAATAAAAGTTGCATTTCATAAAGGGTCTTGGAAATACAGATTAAAAATTAATTAAAAACTAAATAATCTAATCTCAAGAATAAATAGGCCAGGAGTCACAATGGTGGAGTGAAGGCAAGAACTTGCCCAACTTCTCCCCCAAACTGCTCCAAATTCCTTTAAATAATGACTCTAAACAAATTTTAGAGCATCAGAAAATCCCAAAGGGCAGAGTAGAACATTTTCCAGTCAAATGTAACTTAGAAGCTCAGCATAAAAAGATCTGTGACACTAGGGTGGGAGTTCTAGGGTCGGGCACACCAGTGCAGCCCCAGATCCAGCTCTAGTCCCTGCCTGGTCCAACCTCTGAATCAGTGACAGTACTGGTGGCTTCTAGATCTCTCAGCCTAGAAACACCAAAAATGACCTGGAAGGTGAGCAGAAAAGGTCTGTGGAACCAGAGTAGGAGCCCAGCACACAATCCCAGAGCAAACTTAGCCCCAGACCTCTGCTCCAGCCTGGACCCCAGCATCAGCAAGACAGGACCTCTGAATCAGCAGCAGTGTTGAAGACTTCTAGAACTCTTAATCTGGAGACACCAGAGAGGTCTCAGAAGGTCAGTGGAGAGGGTCTGTGGCAATGGAGTGGAGTCTGGTGTGCAGTCTCAGGCAGCTGTGGTCAGCACACTAGATCTTACAGCTACAGTACAGCAGGGACACTCCTAACATCTCCAGGGAAGAAAAGAAGGCTTGTGGTCAGATTCCTAAAAGGATCTCTGAAAACAGCTACACAAAACCCCTAAAGCTTGGGACAGTGCACCCTCCACCCTGGAAATAGAACCCTACTTTAACAAAGAGTTAAAAGTAAAATAATAGGCTAGGAAAATGAGCAGAAAAAAAAGTTTCTGACCATTATTATTATGATAACAAAGAGGATCAAACACACTCTCAGATGACAAGAAGGATTCAAAACATATACACACTCAGATGGTAATCTACATCATAAGATGCTGTGCCATAGTGGACACAAATGTCTTTTATAGCTAGGCTATGATGCAGACTTCCCAAGATTGGAACATGGGAAGATAGGGTCCCTTCTGGCAAGGGACTTCCAGAGACACTCATCAGTGCTTTCAATGTGGTAAAGTAAGGCATCTGAAAGCTCAGTGTTGGCAAAGAAGACAGAGTGGGAGAACAAGACACGAAATCCTATGTCCAAAATGCAACAGAGGTTTCTATTGAGCATCAGCTCAATGACTCAGGGAAATGGGAAGTGGGGCCCAGCCCCAGGGCCCCAGGCAAAAAACATTTGGAGTATGATGGCAGCCAATGCTACACCCAGAGAGTCTTTGGAAGTTCAGTACTTAGATATGACCAATCATCCAGGAAGCCATATGATGGGAGAAAGAGATTACACCATCAATCAGCCAGGAAGCAACCTGATGGGAGAAAGAGATTACAATTGGGGAGAATAGAGTTGTGTGCAGCTGGGACAACTGAGATACCCCCTGGAGAGGTGAAATCTGTTCCTCTCCAGCCTATGGATCCCTTGCCTCCAGGCACAGTAGACTTGACCATTTCACCTCCTGAGAGTAATTACAAAACAGTGTCTATCCACACACTGATGTGGGAAAGTGGGGAATGTGTAGATAATATCCCAGTCACTAGTACAGGTAGACAGTGTGTGACTTATCACCCAGGAAAAGTAGTAGCATCAAGTTTACTGATACAGACTCCTAATAGGCAATCTGGTGATAGTCACCCAGATTCTGACTCCAAGCAACAGAATACAGGAATATTCTAGACAGCAGCTGTGACAGCTGACCTACCTATGCTCACTATCTATATAAATGGCCTACCATTAGAAGGATTGATAGGCACTGGTGCAGATTGTACAGTCATTAGAAATGCCAGTTGGCCCAGTCACTGGCTAAAGATTAAGGCAGACACCTACATGTTTGAAATAGGAAATTGGATATTTGAAGGTGAAAAAGGAGTTTTTACTCCTTTTGTAGTTGAAAAAATCCCTATCACTCTGTGGGGAAGAGACATTTTACAATAGTTAGGATTACAAATGAGTACTTTGGTTTTTTTAGGCAGGGCTGCTGTTGAAGGCCTGCCAACACTTTCACCTATTCCTATCCAATGGATAACTAACTGACATACCAGTGTGGATAGAACAGTGGCCCTTTAAGGAACTTTAAGAGCAAGTGAGGAAACATCCAGGTAAGATTTATATCTTGCATATCCACTCTTATAGTGGACTTCCAGGTCCTGTTTTTTATGGAAATTCAAAGGCAGATCACTTTCTAACCATGTTAGCCAATACTCCTCTATTTCAGGCAGGCAGCCCATGAATCCCATTCCAAATATCATCAGACTGCTCAAGCTTTATGTTTGCAATTTGGAATATCAAAAGAGGAAGCTAGGAGAATAGTTAAAGGCTGTACAGCTTGCCTTCCTTTCCACACTCCTACACTGCCTACAGGGAAGAACCCTCATGGTTTGAGACCCAATGAAATTTGGTAAATGGATGTGACCCATTATAAATCTTTTGGTTGTCTGCCCTTTTATCCATGTTGTAGTAGACACCTTTTCAGGATTCACTTTTGCAATACCAGCAGCAAAAGAGACAGTGGGAGTGATCACTGAATTCCTTATACAAACTTTTGCAAGCATGGGTGTGCCACAAGCAATAAAAACAGACAATGGATCTGCATATACTTCTAAATATTTTGCATACTTTTGTGCACAGTATAATATTTTATAAACCACTGGCATACCCTTTAATCCTCAAGGACAGGCAATAGTAGAGAAAAGAAACAGAGGCATCAAGACACTCCTCCAAAAACAAAAGAATGGGGGAGCCACAGGTAATTCTAAAGAACTTCTAAATTTAGCTCTCTATAACATTAATTTTTTAATTTTCGATAAAGATGCACTGGCTCCGGCAGACAGGTTTTATAATCCACTGGAGGGCAGTGTCCAGTGCGAGCAGCTCCACTATCTTTAAATAATTGCCAGGTGATGTGGAGAGATCCAGAAAATGGTGAATGGAAGGGACCAGACAGGTTAACTGCTTGAGGGAGAGGGTTTGCTTGTATCTATACAGGTGGAGAAGGAATCAGATGGGTGCCAATGAGCCACATTCACTTTGTCCATCAGAGACAGATGGAGCAGACCCTTGAAACGAAGAAGACCCAAGAAAAAATCAGGTGGTTCCATCTCTGACAATGTGTGCCACTGAAAAAGCATGACTCATAAACATCAAAAATTGTTAGTGAGACTGATCCAGGTCTTTCAAACCAGCAGGAATCATTAGATTCCCTGACATGTGACAAACTATTGCAGAACTTCAAAACTTGCAGGAATCATTGGATTCCCTGACATGTGAAGCAATGGACAATAGATTGGTTTTGGACTATCTCTTGGTTGCTGAAGGAAGTGTATATATGATTGTTATTTATACACCCTCCTTCTAGGACTTATAGACATGTATAATTCCTCATGTTGATTCATGTTGTTTGTTACATCACTACTAGCCTGTGTTGTATTGCTACGTGCTTGTGTAATACCTCCCATGCTGATGGATTTATGTATACCTGTTTCAAGTAAGACCCTTCAGGCCAGAGAAAACCTGCTAACAATATCTGGTTTGGTGTTCTCACCTTCCTGAGAAGTCAGGGAGGGTGTGACCACCTGGGTTTTAAAATAAAGGAAAGTGAGAGATGTTGGGAGGGAAAATAACAGCAAAAAACAAAAAAAACAGGGAATTGTTAAGAGACAGGTCAATTCTCCAAGAGCCTCCACAGCTGTGAATCATAACATCTGAAGGAGTTGCAAGGCAGCCTTTGCTGACACAGGTGTTGCAGACTAGGAATGAGATAAATTGGAGGCAGAGGGAAGAGGAGAGAGGTCAGACAATGCAATGGCCTCTCAGTCAGATAGGTCAGAGAACAGCAACTGCCTCTCAGTCTCCTTTTATCATCCTCTCACACAAGGCGATCCATTCTGCAGGTTTGGGTTGGATCTTTTGCAGTCACTATCAGGTGGCTCCCGCATTACAACAGATTAGAGTGGATCAAAACCCAGAATTCTATAATGTTTTTTGCAAAAGCATACCCTTGAAGTAAAGAGATATACACAAAATAAAAGGTAAGGTAGAGGAGCAGAATCAATTATGCTTCAGCTGAAATAAAAAAAGGATGGGCAGCAATCCCAATCTCAAAGCAAAAGTAAAAATAGATCCAATTAAAAGAGATAAGACAGGAAACTGCATCTTACTAAAAGGGACCATAAGCAATGAAGTAATATACTAGACACATATGTACCAAATGGAATACATTCAGATTCTTAAAGAAAAAATTAAATAAATTAGAGGATCATGACCAAACAAGAGGTATAATATGGTATATAAAATAGATAATTTTGTTTATACTAAATAAAAAAAAACTTTTTGCATAATATACAAAATCAATGTAATCAAGATTAGAAGGAAAGTAGAAAACTAAGAGGCAATCTTATACCAAATGTCTCTGAATACAAGTTATTTCCTAGTTGATAAATGGTCAAAAGGTATAAACAGGCAGTTTTCAGATGAAGAAATCAAAATTATTTATAGGCACATGAAGATGTCCTCCAAGTCACTTTTGATTAGAGAAATGGAAATTAAAACAACTCAGAGATACCACCTCACACCAATCAAATTGGTTAATATAACAAAAAAGAAAAATGATAAATGTTGGGTAGAATGTAGGAAAATTGGGATCCTAATGAACTTTTGGTAAAGTTGTAAACTTATTCTGGAGGACAATTTGGAACTATAACCAAAGGGCAACCAAACTGTGAATAACCCTTGATCCACCATTAGATCTATATTCCAAAGTGGTCATAAGAAAGGGAAAAGGACTTTTATATGAAAAAATATTTGTAGAACCCATTTTCATGGTGGCCAAATATTGGAAATTGAGAGGATTCCTATCATTTGGGGAATGACAGTTGCTGTGGTATATGAATGTAATAGAATATGATTGTGTAATTAGAAATGATCAACATATAGGTTTCAGGAAAACTTAGAAAGACTTGCTCAAACTGATGCAAAGTGAAATGAGCAGAACCAGAAAAACATTGTTTATAGTATGAGCAACATTTATGTGATGATCAACTATGAATGATTTCTTCTCAGCAATGATCCTGGACAAATACAAGAACTCAGGAAGGAAAATGCCATCCACATCCAGATAAAGAACAGATGGATTCTGAATGCAAACCAAAGTATACTATTTTCATTTACTTTATTCTTTTTCATGATTAATTTCCTTATAATCTCTTTCTCCTTTCACAAGTGTGACTCTAATGAAACTAAGTTTTACATGATGACAAATGAATAACCTACATTAAATTGCCAAATAGTTTTGGATGAGGAAGAGGAGGAAGGTAGGGAGAAAAAATGGACCTCAATATTTTGTAAAAATGTTTGCTAAAATTTGTCTTGACATGCAATTGAGAAAAACCTTATACTATTTAAAATTGAAAATTTAAATGCACCATCAACAAAGATTAATTTAGAGTAGTTATTAGGAACTATTTTGTCTAACTACATGCTAATAAATCTGACAGTAAAAAAGAATGAATTTTTGACATAACATAAACTTTCCAGATTAACATAAGAAGAAATAGAATACTTAAATAACTTTCATATTAGAAAAAGAAATTGAACAAGCCATCTATGAGCTCCCTAAGTAAACTTCCCCATGTCCAGATGGATTTACAAGTGAAGTCAAGTAAGCATTTAAAAAATAATTCCAATTCTATATAAACTGTTTGGAAAAAATAGGTAAAGAAGGAGTCCTACCACATTCTTTGTGTAACATACATATGGTTTTAATACCTAAACCAGAAAGTGGAGAAAGAACAAGTATAGACCAATTTTTTTATGAATATTGATACAACATTTTGAACTAAAACCCTTTCAAGTTGATTAAACCAGTGTATCAGAAATAGCATATGTTATTTCCAGATGAGACTTATATCAGGATTGGAGGTCTGATTCTATAATAGGAAAACTATAAATATAAATGATCATATTAATAAAAAAGACAAAACTTATATGATTAATAGTTGCAGAAAAAGGTTTTGATAGAATACAATACTTCTCTCTTTCAAAACCACTAGAAAACATAGGAATAAATGGAGCTTTGAACAAAATAAGTAATGTTTATCAAAATTAATGCATAAGCATCATCTTTAATAGAATTAACTAGAAAATTTCCCAGTAAAATTACTTGTGAAGCAAGGATGACCATTATTGCCTATGTTAAATCAGCATTCTAGAGATGGTAGTTATAGCATAAGAGAAGAAAAAGAAATCAAAAGAATTACTATAGGCACTGAGGAAACCAAACCATCACAATCTTGTATTTGCTAAAATGGTATATATGGAGAACCCTGGATAATTAACTAAAAAAAGTTGAAAAAAATTAACAAATTTAGCAAAATTGCTGCATTTAAAATATACCTAGTATAAGTTATCAGCATTTGTATATATTGCCAATAAACCCCAGCAGGGATAGAGAAATTCCATTTAAAACAGTGGGAAACATAAAATAGTTGGAAGTGTATCTGTCAAGACAATCCTAAGAAATATGTGAGTGCAATTATAAAACACTTTTCACATAAAAAGACAAATATAAACAACTTGGAATATTAATTGATCATTGCTATACCAAGCAAGTAATAGTGAAATTGATAGTTTAACCTAAATTAGTTTATTAATTCGGTGTCATACCAAAGAACTTTCCAAAGAATTACTTCTTGGAGTTAGAAAAAAAAAGTAACAAAATTTATCTTGAAGAACAAAAGATCAAGATTATCAATAAAATTTATGACAAAAAAATGCGAAGACAAGTGTGTTAGCAGTATTAGTTTTGCAATTTTACAAAGCAGGAATCATTAAAACTAGCTTAGAGTGACATAGAATGGTAAATCAGTGGAATAGATTTGGCAGCTACACAATACCCAGTAGTAGATATTCAGAGTAATCTAGTATTTGCTAGACCCAAAGATCCAAGTTTTTGTGGTAAGAACTCTGTGTGTGACAAAAATTACTTGAAAAACTATAATGAGTTTGATAGAAACTAGGCATAGATCAATATCTCATAAGTTACATCAAGATAAGGTCAAAATAGATACATGATTTATTCATAAAGGATGATATAAGGAAATTAGAGTAGCATGAAAAATAATAACTGTAAGATCTTTGGATAAAGGAAGAGTTTATGACCAGCCAAATGATAGAAAGGATCACAAGAAGTAAAACTAACAATTCTGATTACATCTAATTAAAAGTTTTTACATAAAACTAATGCAGCCAAATAAAACTAATGAAGCCAAATTTATTATATTTTATTTTAAGAATTAGCACATATTATATCTTTTTAAGTACCAATTATAACTTAAATTTTGTAAATATAATAAGAAAACACCTTTTGTTCCGATTTTTCCCTCCCACCCTCCACCCACTCCCCTAGATGGCAAGCAGTCCTATATATGTTGAATATGTCATAGTATATCCTAGATGCAATGTATGTGTGCAGATCCAAACAGTTTTCTTCTTGCACTGGGAGAATTGGATTCAGAAGGTAAAAATAACCCGGGAAGAAAAACAAAAATGCAAGCAGTTTACATTCATTTCCCAGTGTTTTTTCTTTGGGTGTAGCTGCTTCTGTCCATCATTGATAAATTGAAACTGAATTAGGTCTCTTTGTCAAATAAATCTACTTCCATCAGATTACATCTTCATACAGTATCTTTGTTGATCTCTTGGTTCTGCTCATTTCACTTAGCATCAGTTCATGTAATTCTCTCCAAGCCTCTCAGTATTCATCCTGCTGGTCATTTCTTACAGAACAATAATATTCCATAACATTCATATACCACAATTTACCCAACCATTCTCCAATTGATGGGCATCCATTCATTTTCCAGTTTCTAGCCACTACAAACAGGGCTTAATACAGTCAAATTTAGAAGGAAAGCAAGAATTTTTAAAACAGATTTCTCTGATAAAGGCCTCATTTCTGAAATACCTAGTAAACTGAATAAAATTTATAAAAATAAGAGCCATTCTCTAGTTGTTAAATGTTCAAAGCATATGAATAGGCTAGTTTCAGAATAAGAATTCAATGGTCATGTGAAAAATTTTCTAAATCACTAATTTGAGAAATGAATTTAAAACAATTTTGAGGTAGATTTAGCAGATTAACTAACATGACAGAAAAAAGGAAACAATGTATGTTGGAGGGAATATGGAAAAAATTGGGGCTTTGATGTAGTATTGGTGGCAGTATGCACTGGTCCAACCATTCTGGAAAATAATTTGGAATTATTTCCAAAAGGTTGTTAAACTAGACATTCCCTTCCACACAGCACCAGCAATACCACCTTTAGGTCTTTGTCCCCAAAAGGTAAAACAAAAAGGAGAAGAGCCTTATAAGTACAAGTTTTTTTTTTTTTTTTTTAATAGTTCTCTTCTTTGCAGGGACAAAGAATTGAAAATTGTGGGTATGCCTATCAATTGGGGATTGGCTAAAGAAGCTGTGATATGTGATTGTGATGATATACTACTGTATTATAACAAATGATGAAGGGGAGGCTTTCAGAAAGGCATGGTAAAGCTTCTGTGAACTGAAGCAACATGAAATGAGGAGAACCTTAAGAACATTGCACCCAGTAGCAGCAACCTTGTAATGAAGATCACCAGTGAAAGTTTTAGCTGTTCTGATCCAGACAATGATCCAAAACAATTCTGAAGGACTCATGATGAAAAATTCTATTCAGGGGTTACATATATAGATCTACATCCAATATCCACTGAATAGTATATATATCTATATCTATATATCTATAAATGTGGCTAACATGGAATCAGAAAAAAAAGGAAAAAAAAACATGAGAAAGAAAAGGCACAAAGGGTGAAAATACTATGTTTTGATTTATATTTACTCTACATAGTTCATTCTCTGAATATGGATAGCATTTTCTATTCCAATACTATTGGAATTGTCTTGGATCACACCATTGCTGAGAAGAGTCAAGTCTATCACAGTTGATTATCACATAATCTTGCTGTTACTCTCTACAATGTTTTCCTGGTTCTGCTTGCTTCACTCAGCATCAGTTCATGTAAGTCTTCCCAGGCTTTTCTGAAATCAGCCTATTTACCATTTCTTCCAGAACAATGATATTCCATTACATTTATATACCATAACTTATTCAGCCATTCCCCAGCTGTTGGGTATCTATTAAATTTCTACTTCTTTGCTACTACAAAAATAATTACGACAAGCATTTTTGCATATGTGGGTCCTTTTCCCATAAAGGGTATGCACAGTTTTATAGCCCTTTGGGTTCTCAACTGGTGAGTTTCGAGCTTCATAGAAGGAGATAATTTGGAGCTCAAATTACAAAGAAAAAGAATATTCAAGATAATTAAAAAAAACAATCTTCTATACTGAATAGTTCCTTCATAGTGAATTAATAACTGATTATGTCATAAAGGCACTCAAAATAATTTGTTGAAGTGATAAATAAGGTTCATATTCAAAAGGTTCCTATAAAAAACTACAGTTAAAGAAACAAATAAAATCTTTAAGGAAATAGGTGCATTCCATAGAAAGAAAAACAATTTTTGCGTGTCACAGTGCCTGATGTCAGTTGGTTATCACATGGATAATATATTTTGGAATTAAAGTTGAAAGCTCTTGGGTCTGAGGTCTTCCCATTTTTATTCATACCTTACTGATGAATATGGTTAGCAAAGTCTGACTATATTAGTGATTAAAATGTGGTCTAGGTTAGAGTGTTAAATTCGTATTTTAGGACCCAAGTGCTCATTTTAGAAGGGACTAATAAGTAAACAAATCTCTGACAGAGAAAGTTTCTTTTTTTTCCTTCTTCAACTTCCACATTAAAAATATTTTTCTCTTTCACCCAATTTTTTGGATGGAGCTGGGCAAGTAAAATATATTTTCAATGAGGTATGCCCTTTCTTGAAACTTCCTTTCATCCTCTTGCACAGTGGATTTGTACTAATATATGGACAAGTGTTATGGAATGTACAAGCATAAATAGATTTTAATCTTCATCAGTGGGAATAGTATCCACTTTGATGAGATCAAATCCCTTGAAATATTAGATTAGTAGTGAACTGAAATACTTGATTATTTTTCCTCCAAAGACTTAAAATGTGTTTATTTTATTTATCTATAAGAAAAAGAGAGGGGGGAGGGGTGTATACACACACACACACCCAGACACACACACACACACACACACACACACACACACACACTATTCCCCAAAAAGCAGAAAATTACTTGAGGGCAGGAACTGTTTAATTCTGGTTTTGTTTCCCCAGATTTTTACATAGTGCCCTGAATATAGTAGGTTTTGAATAACTGATTGCTGAATTTAACTGAGCTAATTCTAACTTCTGACTATTTTAAGCAAATCTGATTAAGTAAAAAATTACATTTTAAAATGTTTTAGAGATAATTATCTGATTTACTAAAAAATTCATGAGGATTCAGAAAAAATTTCTCTCTCTCTCTCTCTCTCTCTCTCTCTCTCTCTCTCTCCTCTTTGGTGAACGTAGTATGAAGTAGTATGTTGTGGAAAGGCATCTGAGTTGTGTGACCTTAGTTCAAAAACCTCATTTTGCTACTTTTTACATTGTGCAAGTCACTTTTCCTCTCTGAGCTTCTGAGTAAAAGGTAGAGTTATGAGGTCTGCTCATAGTGATTCTACAAAAGGAAAAGATATGCAATACAGTTATCCCTTTCACACTGCAAGTTTCTGCGTTGTGATTTCAATATATTGTGGATCAGCATAAGAAATTGAATGAGAATTTTTTTAGGACTTTTTTGGAACCTAAAGATGAAACACGAAGGCCAGCAGATGACAGAGCCTACGACCAAATATGTAACCCACGTTTTTCAATAAACACCCCATAAAATAAAAAGGAAAAAGATAGATTTCTTTTCTGGTATAAAAAGAATAGCAAAAAAAAGTTATGTAAAACTTCCAGATTATAGGGCACCATATCCTTAATTCCCTCGATGTTGGAAAGGATGCAACATGTTAAATATACCATTTGCCTTGATAACTTCCTGGAATCTTAGTGCCTCTCGAAGAGAGAATTGTAGAACGATAGCTGCTACCTGGGTCACAGTCTTCCTTGGCTAGTGAAGGATAGATCTATCTAAGCTAGGAGATTAAAAAAAAATCCCAACCTGTATTTCCTTGGTATGAAGAATTCCTAAGTGTGGAATCTCTCTTCACCTATTTAGAATGTGAATTTTAGGGAATTGTCTGTGACACTGTGAAATTAAGTTACTTGTAGGTAATCACATAAGCGTTAGTGCCTGAGACAGTCCTTCCTGTTTCTGAGGCCATTCTTTTGTCTATTAAACCTTGCTGCTTCTATGATATTTTCAAGTTTTCAAAGCTTTTTCAAACCCTTATCTCATTTTATTCTCACAATACACGGGAGAGGCAGGTGTTTAGCAATATTATCATATTTTACATTTTTCAGATCATTAAGCCTGAGGCTCAGAGAAGTGAAGCATTAGAGGTGGAATCTGGACCTAGTTTTTTTTTTTTTTTAATTTTAGATCTAGTACTGCATCCACTTTACCATGCTTCTTCTAATCATATTTTTATTAACATAAGAGATAACAGTTTAATGCAGTGTTTATTAAACTTTTCCACAATGGTATAAACTTTAATAGGGCTGCTCAGTGGTACAATGGATAGAGACTTAGGCCTGGAGTTAGGAAAACTTGAATTCACATCCTCAGACACTTTCAGCTATGTTACCATGGGCCACTTAACCTACATTGTCTCAGTTTCCTTACCTATAAAGCTGGAGAAATAAATGCTAAACTACCCTAGTATCTTTCTTAAGAAAATCCCAAATGGGGTTGTGAATAGTTGGACATTACTGAAAGGACTCAATAACAACAACTTTCATTAAATAAAAGGTTGACAGAAACTTTGTGGTAACATCCTCTAAAATTATTTGAAATATCTTTTATCAAATAAAAAATTGCATTAAAACAATAATAACCATAACAAACTTGGTAGGTTGTCTTTTTTGAGAAATACTGGCGTTTGTTCAATTAGTCCTTCTGATTCCAAGGATGGCACATAGCTAACCCTAAGTACTGGTTTAATGAGAAGCAATTTAGCATTAAAGCTGTCAATTTCCCACCTTTTTTCTTGTAACTAAAGATCTTTTAACTACCACTTAACCTTATTGCCATACATTATCATCTCTTAGTGAGGTTATAGTACCTTGCCTAGAGATTTAGCAGGTTTTCAGAAAGATTTCTTGATTGATTCAGCAGGGATATTTCTCTCAGAGCATCCCTTGGAAAAATTTGCTTTGTGAGATTATATTATTCATTAGGTTGAGATTTTTTGAGGTCAAGTAGTAGTAGTAGTCAGGACTTATAAGACTACCCATAGCTATTTTTTGAAATGTATTTTGATCTTTTTGCCCCTTCATTTCCAGAATATATATATGTCTGGAATAATCTGTTCCACATCTATTAATTAGTTTCCTCTTTAGTTCAAAGCAATAATAATGGACTATAATATTTGAAAAGTCTGGCTTTCAGATCATAAGTGATACAGGATTTCCCTTGGGTAGGATAATTGGTCTGTTCTTTAGAAAATGGATTTCTTCATATGGAAAGGAGAAACATTGGACTGTAGACACAGCAAATGCTTTTTTCCCCCATAGTGATAGTCTTTGATGATTATTTGATCATTGCGCCTATAACTGCCTGGTCTGGTAGGGACTATGTATTAGTTTAGTTTTTAATCTAGGCGCTACTTCAACTCTTTCCAGGGGTCAGGAAAAAAAAAAAAAAAACACTGAGGTGACACCAAGTGAGATCCTTTCAGAAAGAGCCATCTGCCACAAGGGAATCCTGGGAATTTGCCAAGGAGAGATTCTGAGTAGCATTTTTCCTCATGACCAGCCAGCACTGCATGTGTTAGAGGAATCTCTCCTGGCACCCAGTTTGCTGGACTTTTTCCAGCTACTGCTAGAATAGAGTACCAGAGTGATGTGTTAGAGACAAATAATGTTCTCTGAATTCATTATCCAGCTGCTTCTCTTTGGTTCATCAGTATTTCTTTGTAGGGGAAAGCAAATGTTAGGAATGATTTTTGCAATAATTTATATAATATCTTATTTAAGTGGAAGGAACGAGACATTACAATCTTAGAACTTTTGGAATGAATAGTATGTTATTGACCAAGAAAACTTAAAAGGGTTAGAGGATGTGTCTCAGTTGTGGGCTTTGAAGGAAAGGCCAGATATTTTTATGTCTTCAACTCATTTGATTTCTTTCTCAATTTAAGGACAATTATTTAGATTTTGGAAAATTTTTTCTATTAATTCAAGGTTGGCTTCATAATTTCATATGTATTATAATACAGAGTTCAATAATACTGAAACAAAGAGGTGAAGGAAGGAAGCTGTCGTGTTTGTAATTATGTAGTATTGATAGTGATACTTTCTTATATAATCAGTAAGAAATTATTGAGGTCCTACTATGTGTGCCCAGTAGGATGTAGAAAGAAATTAGAAAATGTGTCTCCTTACCATCATTGAATTTATAGTACTGGGTTGGAAAATAAGACATATATATGAACTTGTTACTGAAGGCAATAATTCTTTGGGATGCTTTTCTTTTCTTTTTCTTTTTTTTTAGATGCTCTTCTTTCTGATAAAAAAGACCATTTTTTTCTATTTATTTTTTTTATTTCAATCTATAGATTTTATATCCCCTTCACTTCTAAATATATTCTTTCTTCCTTCTTGCAAGCCCTGCCTTGTTACAATAAAAGGAAAGGAGAAAAAGTAGTTTAGAAAAACTAGTCTATAAATCATCAACAACTATATCAATAACAGTGGAACTCATTATTTCATATCCATCAGTTCCCACTTCTATAAAGAAAGGAAAAGGTGAATTTTATCAGCTTTAAAGTTGAATTTGTTAATTATTGCAATGTTTAGTTTCTTTTCTTTGGTTCTTGGAATTTTGATTGTAGTCATTGTGTCTATGATTTTCTTTATTATACGGCTTTATTTGATAGCAGTTCTTCGGTCTTCTGTTTTGTGTGTGTGTGTGTGTGTGTGTGTGTGTGTGTGTGTGTGGCATAGTAATATTCTGTTGCCTTCCTATACCACTCTTTGTTTAGTTAGTGCTCAGTAGATTCATTTGAAATTTATTTCAGATTCTTTTTTACTGCAAAAATGTGTTACTCTAAATAATTTGTTGTGTATGGAAACAAATTTTGAGTTAGATGCATGTGGCTATCCTTTTTTTTCCCCAAAGCACAGTTCTCAGGTCAACTATCTAGTTATGTGTCTTATTTTTCTACAACCCCTTTCCTCATTGACTAGTTCTATCCTTTTCTATTTCCCAAATGTGAAGCCAATCAAAACAGCCCTAAATTTCATTTCTTTTATTCTTATAGATTCACAGCAATCTTTCATGGTTGTTAATAGTTTGAAATTCTTCTTTTTTGTGATTTTCTTTTAAAATTTTTATAATACTTTATTTTTCCAGATACATGCAAAGATAGTTTTTAACATTTACCATTGCAAAACCTTGTGTTCCAAATTTTTCTCCCTCTTTTTCTCCTACCCTCTCGCCAAAATAGCAAACAATCCAATATAGGTTAAATATATGCAATTCTTCTAAACATATTTCCATAATCATCATGCAGGCAAGAAAAATCAGATGAAAAGGGTAAAAAACACAAGAAAGAAAAAAAGCAACAATAATAACAAAAAAGTGAAAATACTATGCTCTGATTCACTTTCAGTTTCTATACTTCTCTCTCTGGATGCAAATGTCACTCTCCATCACACTTCTATTAGAATTTGTAGAGGGCTGAAACTCTTGAGTCATTGCAATTCAAGCACTTAGGGCTTGGGCTATATATAGAATACTCCTAATTGCCCTAATAATGAGAAGGTATATTCAATACCTTCCTATCTTTGAACTTCTCAAGGTTTGTATCTGGTAATGAACCAAAGTCAAGTGAATTTTCATGAAAAATTATGATGTTTCCTAGCAATTTAGGGCTCCACCAACAGTATAATTGTCATTGAAATAGCCTCAATCTCTTCAAGAATGCACTTTAAAAAGATCCAGCCTTTCCAATAAGCTTTATGGAAGGCTTGTTCAATAATTGATATAATTTTCTGTTATCTAAACATTTACCTTTCCATATTACTAGTAGTACTTACTGAGATGTCTGTCTCCAGTTTCTCTAGCTACTTTTTCTGGCCCTGGCTGCACTTTGACTCAGCTTTCTCTCTTTGTCCCTTAAAATTACCAGTGATGGTATAGTTGAAATATTGTTTGCTCCCCAACTTTCAGACTTTCATTCTCTCACTGTCACTCAGTAACTTTTCCTCCTTTGAGATTCATTTAATCTATCATTTCTCTTCAAATTAATTCTCACAGATATTTATTTACCACTTTCTAGGATATTCTTTTATTCAATGAGTTTAGTGCCTGGCTCATAATTCTTCTCTTCTCCCCAACTCTTGCTTTCACATACAGTGATGCTCCTCTAACAATCTTAATTTCCCAGTTGCTAAAATTTTCTCTTTTCCTATAACCTATTTGTTCACCACACCTCAAAACACAGAGTTGGTTTTACTTTGTTATCACTCATAAGTGTTCATGAGCTCTGATATTCCCTTATCTGATCACGTCTATTGTCGAGTTTTCTTTCCCCCTGCCTTGAAAATCCTAACCCAATCCTTGGTTCTCACCAAGACCTCCAATCCCTGTACCCTGCACTTCCTTCCCATACCATCCTCCTTGAACTGGCTACAGTTTTTTTCCTTCCTCATTCTATCCATGTGATAATAAACCTATTCAATTTTACATTGTACTCTTGCTCTCTTATGGTATGGAAGATCTTGCCCTGCAAGTCTCAGTCTTACATTAATCTTGCCGTCCTTTGTCATTCTCTCTACTAACATGCTGCTAAATGAAGAAATCATGCTGTGGGAGTACACTACAGTAATCTCAATGGGTCTCTCACTATATGAAGCAGTCTTTTTATGCTTGCTAAATTATTCATGATCCTCCCACTCACCAGAGCAATTTTTCATTCTTTTTTATTCCTCCTTAAGCCTTTCTTTATTTTCAAGAACTTTCAAGTTCTAGGGGTCACTAAAGATCAATATATAGAACTGCAACTCTTATTTCAACAAGGTTGAGACTCTTTCCAACTGATCCTGGGGACAAATATTTTACTCTATAGTTGTCAATAATAGTTTTTTTTTTTTTCCTTCAAAGGGGCAGCTAAATGGTGCAATTGATGGAGTGCTAGGCCTATAGTCAGGAAGGCTTATCTTCCTGAGTTCAAATCTAGATATTTACTACCTGTGTGATCCTGGGCAAATCATTTCACCCTATTTTCCTCAGTTTCCTCATTTGTAAAATGAGTTGGAGAAAGAAATCACAGTCCACTCCAGATATTTTTTGCTAAGAAAATTCCAAAGGGGTCATGAAGAATCAGATCTGACTGAAAAATGTTTGAACATCAAAAACTTGAAAAGTGAAGCCTCTCAGAAATTTGGATATTTGGATACGTCCCCCATTTGGGAAGGAAAATAAGAACAAAGGAAAGGTAAATACTACACCTGATTTGAATTATATGAACTGGGTATTTGATTTGCTTTATCTTGAGAATCAGCTTCAAAACTTTTCTGTGAGTTCTCTGTTGATTGGCCATTGAAGCATTCTGGTAATAATAGACTGATTAGTTTCATTTATAATATTTGGAGATATCCTGCTTGATGAATTTTGTAATGCTGAGGGTTAAAATTATTTTTTAAAAGTCCTATTTGCCTCTGTTTCAGACTAGTAGAGAAAACGATTTTTCTAGCTATAGAGTGATAAGGAGACAAGTAGATAATAGAGAAGTGTTTTTGTATGATACATACATTCCTAAATGATTACAAAACTCATAGTTTTGAATTACCCTTAGTACACAAGGTTCCTCTCTTACACGCCTTTCCATCAGTTTTCCCTTTGTTCTCTCTCTCTCTTTAATGTTTTCTTTCTATCTCTGTCTCTCTGTCTCTGTCTATCTCTCTTTCTCTGTTTGTATGAGTGTCACTTCTGTTTCTCTGTCTCTGTCTTTTTCTTTGTCTCTCTCTTTCTCTGTCTGTGTCTCTCTGTCTCTCTCATCCTCTTTTTCTCTCCCATCCTACCTCCCAGATAATGAGTGCATTGGGATTTAGATTACTTTATTTATATATAATTACTTACTAACTATATGTTAGCATAACATACAGTTGGTATATGTTATCACCATTAGTTTTCCCTTAAATCAAAGCATCACTATTGATATCTGGTTTCTTTCAGTGAAAATGAATTTGTGGAGCATTGAGAGCTAAAATGATAGAAAAGGGAGAGATATTTTCTTTCATTAAAGCCTTAGATAATTTAAGCATCACTATGAAATGATGGTCTCTCTTTGGGAAATTAGACTCAACAGTATGAGGGAAATTTTGGTGAGAGAGTCCATCCAGAATAAATAAGTTTCCATACATTTAAGTAGGAACTATGAATGTTGGTGGTCACTATATTCATATTAGTATGATCCAAAAAATCATAGTCAAAATCCTAAAGTACTTGGCAATTACCACTCTAAAGGAAAGAAGAAATTGGAATTCTATATTCCAAAAAACAAACAAAAAAGGCTTACAGTCAAGAATAATTTAACTTGCAAAACTGAGTATAATCTTACATAGGGAAAAAAAGGATTTTAATAGAAGATTTACAGTTCTAATAAAGTAAATGGAACTCTGAAGATACTTTGAAATGTAAATACAGGGGCTTGTTATTATTTTGATTAATAATGACAATGTTGATAGATGGCATTTAAATTCTAAGGTTTGCAAAGTATGTATTATGTCATTTGTTTCTCAAATTAACTTTACATTGTGCACTGTTATTTTAGCCATTTTATATATGAAGAAACCTTGACTGAGAGTTCAAAGTACTGGCTAAGAGTGGCCAAGCTAGTAAATCACAGAATCAGAATTTTAACCCAAGTTTTCCTAAATTCAAGTCTAATACTTTACTTTGCTACCTGACTCATATGAATGTTGTATATTTTGACCTGCAGAAGATCTCATCAAGAAATACATAGAAAGGTGATTATGTCTGCACATTTGAAAGAGACAATTCATTGATGGTTCATTTTTAATAGGAGAGAAGAAACAGGTGCTTCTTTTGAACTCTAATATCTTAAAGGGTCATGGAGAAAGTTAAAACAAAGGGCCTTAGTGTGGCTTTCCTCTGTTTTGATGATTTTAAGAGAAGAAAGAAAAGGGATGGAAAAAGGAATATACTATGGAAGAATGAAGAGGAAATCAAGAGAACTTACTGTGTTATATAATAGGGATGTAAAAAATAAAGAATATACAAACATGAAAGGAAGGAATAGGAGGAATAGTTATCATGTGGACTTTACTTTCATCAAAGCTAGATAAAGTAGGGTAAAACACATGTACACAAATGCTCACACAGGGTCTGACATACCAATACATTAAACTTATCTGGCAAATGGATAGGATAGAAGGTGAGTAGGAGCAGCGATTAGTTAGAAGCAAAATAAACTAAGTCAGAAGGAGGCTGGCAGAGAAAGCCTGAAATATTGATAAGTTTATAATACTCCTTGAGGCAAACAGGTAGGGGCACTGATAGAGATCAGCTCAGCTTTGTAGTCCCGCCCCTTTGGAAGCCCCACTTTACAGTATCTTATTAGAAAGGCAAGTTATATTTTAAATTTAAATATCCCCTATTAATCTGCCCATGGCCCACCTTTGATGAATCCCTATTGGGATTAGACTATTAAGGTGTTCTGCTTCCTGGTGTCTTTCTTCTCCCTTTTTCCTCCATGCCTCATGTTTTTTCTGTCCTTTTTATAGCTAACTAACTCTTTTAGGGTGCTAAACTCTTCTATGGATATAGCAGACCAGTTAATGACATACTCCTACCTCGTGGCATAGTCCCTGATCCCCTGATTATGAGTTCTACTGGGGAGCTTGTCTTTTCCATTGTTAACTGTTAAAACCCATTCATTTGCTTCAAATGTTCACAACTCCTGTTGTCTATTTTACCTCTTCATTTTCTTGGCAATCCCTTGGTAAATTAAGAATACCAATCAGCAAAGAGAAAGCCATTGTGAATTCTGCACATGTGCCTTGTCCTTTGAGCTTCCTATTTTGAACTAGGAATTGCTACTGTGAACCTCATCATCTGGTACCCACCCTCATCACTATAAAACATCTTTGGATTTAAAAATTGGTATAATAACTAAACCAAAAAGAATCAAAACTGAGAAAGAATGTTATAGACCAATATCTGATGAATATGGATAGAACAATGTCAAATCAAATAATAGTAAGAGAGCTGTGACATCATATGAAAAAAGATTAGAAATTATGAGTGGTTTGCTTATGTCAGGAATAGAGTTCAGATAAAGTAACATTTAAATATTAATGAATGAATGAATGACTCTTTGCAAAGTACTATACCAAACACAAGGAATACAAAGTAGTATTCTAATAGGAAGACAATGTCTATGGAAGGCTTCAGTTGCAAGTTGTATGGAAAACTCCCATATCTTAGGGTGCAATGCAAGGTAAACAATAATTCTACTTCTTAATTGTAATTTCCACTGATAAAATTATATCTTTTTATGTTAAAGCATAAGAAGTTTTATTTTCTGGGGCTCTTGAAGAAATTTTTAGGCTGCATTTTCACAGGATGGTGTCTGAGGGCATTGGGCTTGAAGCTTTGTTATGCCCCAAGTTCTTGGGAATAGCACTCTTGGGTTTGTCCCGTCAGGATTTGAGAAGAAATGAACTCAAGATAATAGTGGTGATGTTTGACTTTACTGGCACATGTTGTTTCTATCAATCCCTTTGACATAGATATGCATGTACATAGTGCACATGCATGTGTGTGGAAATACATGTACATATGTACACATGTATATAAAAACATGCTCCACACATGTGTACATGCACACCTATACATGTGCACACCTATGCATATATATGTATATGTGAACAGGAAATTCTCAAAGGTAGAAATTCAAGCTACCAGTTGGAAATGGAAATAAAATGCTCCAAATCAATAATTATTAAAAAAAATACAGATTAAAACACTTTTTAGGTTCCACTTCATAGTTATCAGATTCATGAATTTGACAATAAAAAAGAATATGTCAGTTTTTGGACCACATGAAGACAAAGATAGCCTAACAAACTGTTATGAATTGGTCTCTCCATTCTTGAAAGCATTTTGGAACTATGCATCAGAGCACCCTTGGTCTGCTTACTCTTTGACCTAGAAATATTGCTATTAGTCATATACCCCAAAGAAATCAGGAAAAATTTCCACAACTACAAAAATATTTATAGCAAATCTTTTTGTATTGGAAGAGAACTAGAAACTAAAACTAGAAACCTGTTCAAGATTTGGGAACAGTTTTTACTACTGGTTTAAAAAGTTACTACATTTTTTAAAAATGCAAGGTTATTATTTAGTTATGTTTCAAAGAATGCTACCCAAAGTAAATTCATTATTTTTCTTAAAAACTTTCTAGTGATAGGGTCTTAAGATAGGATGCTAATTGCTCTGATATTTCTGAATATTTTAGAGGCAAGGGAGAGAAATTTCAGTAGCTTAAATTATAGGGAAAGGAGGATTCTGAGAAGATGGTGGAATAAATAAGTAAATTTCGAGTTGTCCACATTTCCCCTACAAACAGAACAAATCCGCACCTCAGGGTGAACATGGAAAAGCAAAAACCAAGAAGACTTGAGGCAGAACAGGGGTCCTATTGGGATAATCCAAGAAGAACAGAAGAAAGACCCCAGCCCGGAGATTAACCAGTGTGAAGTACAAACATCTCAGATCTAGCTCCACCAGAAACACAAGTGCGGACCCCATGGGTAGCTGGATTTAGCCTGAGCCTCAGCTCAGGCAGAAATACAACTGATTTCAGCACTTGGAGGAGAGTGGAGCCCTTAGTTTGGGGTTCCAGATCAGGAAGGAGAGCTGAAGTGAAGCTAGAGGCATTTCCCCCTACTTACTGCATGATTAGAGGTGCTTATAATAATATTTCTCATTTGAAAAAAATGAACTGGCAAAAAAAAGAACCATAGAACCATAGAAACTTACTATGAGAACTATGAGAACAAGAAAGATTGGGGTTTATCTTCAGAAGAGGTCACTGAAGCAAAAAAAAAAAAAAGTTTCTTCTACCCCAACAAGTAATGGAAATGGTTCCCTGCCAGAAATAATTTATAGAACTCAAAAATAGACTTCAAAAATCAAATGAGAGAGATTGAGTAAAAACTAAAAAATAAAAATAAAAACCATCCAAGAAAAACAAGAAGATTATGGAAAAAAAGTCAACCAACTAGAAAAGGAGATATAATCTTAAAGAAGAAAATCATTCCTTGAAAATTAGAACTGGGTAAGACAAAGCAGTGAAGCTACCAGAGACCAAGAAATAACAAAACAAAATATAAAGAATGAAAAAAATAGAACAGAATATGAAACATCTTATAAGAAAATAACATAGAATGTCAAGAAGAGAAAATATAAGACCATAAGAAAATATAGGACTATTTGAAAGCCCTGACACAATAATGGAAGAAATAATCCAAGAAAATTATCTGGGAGTGATAGAACATGAAGGGAAAGTAGAGATAGAAAAAAATCCACCAATCACTACATTAAAGAGATCCTTTGTGAAAAATACATAGGAATATTATTACAAAATTAAAAAGCCCCCAGATTAGAGAGAAAAATTTGCAAGAAACAAGGAAAAAAAAAAACAATTCAAATATGCTGGAGCTACAGTTAGAATTATGTAGGGCTTATTAGCAATCACAATAAAAGACCTCAGATCCTGGAATAATATATACCAGTAATCAAAAGAACTAGGCGTATGGCCAAAAATATCATATTCAGCAAAATTATGTATTATGTTGAATGAAAAAATAGGACATTCAATGAATTTGCACATTTTGGGGACTTTCTCTTAACCAAACCTGAACTTAATAGAAAATTTAACATATAAGAGAGCCAATATCAAAGATTAATTTTGAGGAACTTAACAGGATCAAATTGCTTATGTTTTTTACATGGAAATATGTTTAAGATTGACATCAGTAATTAGGGAGCTCAAAAGAAAGATTAGGGCAGAGTTGAATAAAGCAAAGATAAATACTCATGAATATAAATTCTATCATTATATGCTTTCTTGAAATGGAAATTTATTGTTATTTATTTTGAATCCTTTATTTTGCTGGGCATATGACAACATTCTATTTTGTCTTTTTTTTTTTAATTCCTTTTCTGTTTCTTTTTTCTATTCTTTTTTTCTTATTTTGTATTTTGTGCAATAAATGAATTTTAAAAATATTATAGGGGAAGTTTTTAACCCATAATGAGAGTTTCCAGGTGTGTATTTTATTTTTATTTGAATATTAACCTCTCCCCTCCCCAAAATCCCCCCACATACAGACACAAACTCTCTGTGTTTTTATTCTGTTACCACAAAGGGTATTCCTCTTGTAAGGAGGATGAATTAGATGACCTCTTTGAATTATACAAGTCAGAGATGGAAAATATCCATATCTTCACAAGACTTGCATACTACAACCAAGGTTGGTTTCTGGTCAGTTTCATATCTGAATCTAAGGCACTTGTTACACAAAGCTTCAGTGTTTGAGTTAGAGAGCCCTAGTAATTCAGGAGATTACAGTTTATATTTTTGAGTCCTGATGGGATTCTACAGTTGCAACAAACACATGTTAACATCTGCAAGGGATTTTTAATAATAATAATGTTAAGTACTTGTACCAGTATTATGTTAATCCTCATGATACCTTAAGAAGGATGATTATCTTAGAGTTGTTCCAGGAATATCTACAAAGAAGTTTAAAAGCTTAAATGTTGGTTTCTTGTGGCTAATGAGAAGAAAAAATAAGACGTGGAAACTAAAAACAAGGAATAGTAACTAATGCTAGAGATTATGTATAGAGTACTGTTGTAAATTGCTGGTATGAAGTTAAACAACATAAAACTGAATTCAGTTCTGTCATTAGAAAACCGATAGTACCATTGCAGTAAGCACAGTGAATTTCTTTTTCATATGTTAGGATACGATCCAATTGCACAAAATAATTTAGTCTATTTACAGATGATGAATTATATCAATAGTTAGATATATTTTACAAAATATATTCCTGGCAAACGATTCATAACATTCCAACTTCTTTCATGAGTTTAGACCATCTGACTCAATTAAGTACACTGAAGATTTCAAATGTCTGCTAATAATTTTAGGTTTCCATAGGGTACCATGTACTCTTAAAATTCTGATTCATTGTGTGGTTCTTCCTCAAATATTTTCAAAATACATTATGACATGTGGAAATTGTTAGCCACATGAAAGCCCTGAAATGACTTCTATGCAAAAAAGATAAAAAACCCTATATATTCCAAATAATAATAATAACTAGAGTTTATGTGCACTTTGTTTAAAAAGTGCTTTACAAATATATCTTTGAACCTTATAACACTTTGCAAATTCAGTGTACTTATTTTATAGATTGGAAAACTTAGTTAGACTAAGGTTAGGTGATTTGCCCAAGGTCACACAGATAGTATATGTCTGAAACTGGATTTGAATTTAGGTTTTCCTCATTCCAGGTGCAGTACTTTATCTACAGGTAACTGCTTCAGGTAGAATGAGGTAGCTCAAAGTACAAAATGGGTTCCTCAAGATTAGAATCTGTCTTTTATCATTCTACTAAACTATGGAGTATTGTAATGTTCTTTGGTTCTCATTGGCATATTCTTTTATCTCCTTGCTATCAATCATAACTATCTCCTTTCGATGACCTCTTTTATCTTTTTTTTTTTTTTTTTTTGCTATATCCTATCTCTGAGCTTTTCATGCAGTACTTATTGCCTACACTCCTCATTTACTATTCTGCATATGCTATATGCATATATCCTGTCTTTTTTGAGAGCCTAGAATGTATCTTATCACAGTGTTTTTTGCTCTTATGCTAAATTGTTGATGATGCTGATGGTTAATAATATAAATCCAGATTTGAATAGATTCGACTGATTCAAAATCATGAAATTTTATAGCACATGAGGGATCTTATATGTGGCCTTTTATCACAAATATTTTCCTTTAAACACTGATATCTTCCTGATTATACTAGGTGTGGATATTAATTATAGAACAGTATGATCATAGAAGAAACAAAATCTCAGGTGTTCCTAAAATAATGGAAAAATGCATTGTAAGTATTAGTAGGCTGCTGGGTATTACCAGTGATGAGTTTAGTTTGCAGAAGAATATAAAAGACATTATCAGACACATGTAGAAGGACCAGGAATGTAATTAGAATGTGGATTTTGCAGGTAGATGGTCTGAATACTACAAAGGAATATCACTGAATTATTAAGAGAATTAGAAGAAAGTTTTGAGTGCATTGGATACATCCTCTGTAGAAGAGCTGTGTAAAATATGGATGGGAATCACCTAGGATAAGAAGGTACAAGTGAATTCCATTCTGCATTGGTAAAGGGAATACTATTATTTCATAAAATGCTAATGGATTCATTAGATATTGATGATAAACTTTTTACTTATAAAATATGGTAAAAATGAAATCTTTTTGGGGGGACAACAATCTACCAACTACTTCAGTTGATAAAACTAAACAATGAATTGAAAATAAATGTTTGATTTTGTTTTGTAGGTGGCAATTGAATTTCTTCATGGATCATATTCGTGGGCTGTTACCTCTGTTAGATTGTTGTGAGTATTGAGAGTTGATTGGTGTTAATATTTCATTGTCTTAAAATGTATAAAATTTCCAGGTAAAAAAGTCAGTAGAGGGTTTCCCTCCAGTGTAGTTATATATGCATTTAATGTTTATAGCTAATATTTACTTAGAATTGTAAGGTTTGAAAAGCACATTATAAATAAGAGAATTTCATTCTCTTAACAGTGAAGTAAATACTATTATTATCCTCAGTTTAGGGATGATAAACTTGAGTCTATACAAGTTGTTACTTTCCCGACATATAGCTAGTAAGAAAGGACTCAAAAGTATCCTCTAACTACTGTGGCTGCTTCTTGGTATTTGGGCAGGTGTGGGGCAACTTTTACAAAATAAATTGATTTGGTCATGAACCAAACCGACTTTCTATTTAGGCAACAATCTTTCATCTAATTCATAATGAACAAGGATTCACAATCTTATTGAAATATTACTTATTGTCTTTTTGATGCTTGACTTAGGAAAAGTTCTGAGCTTTTTTTACTTTATTTTTTAACTTTTGAATCACCTGTAAACCCTCTTGAGTTGCTTTTCATGGCAGTGGAATTGGAGAGAAGCCAAGAAAGTTAAGAGGACAGAAAAGGATGAAGGAAACAGAAGAAAAGGAGAGAACAAAAAGGGAAATTCAGAAGTATGTATTGGTTGGGAACTTAATTAGGATTGGATACATGTGGAAAATATTAAAATTTCATAGAATCTCATTTGAAACAAATCTCAGAGTTAATTTATTGAACTATCATTTATACATAAGGAATCCAAGACTTAGAGAGATGGAGTCTGATCAGGTAGGTTGGGGATAGAACCAGGACAAAAAGTTGAGGACACTTAACTCCTAGTATAATACTATTTCTGCTACATCACATTCCCCGCTTATAACAATCCAAAGAAGAAATAGGACTCTGTCACATTATAAGCAGTGTACCCTTAGCCTAAATATGTTCATTTCAATGTATGTCTATTGAGAGGCACATATACATACAGATACATAGATGTATATATCCTTTTTTTTTTTTTCCTGAAGCAATTGGAGTTAAGTGACTTGTCCAGGGTCAGACAGCTAGGAAGTGTTAAATGTCTGAGGTCAGATTTGAACTCAGGTCCTCCTGACTTCAGGGCTAGTGCTCTATCCACCGTGCCATCTAGCTGCCCTAAATATATATATATATATGTATATATATATATATATATATATACATATATATATATTTATAAATATAAATATATATATAAATATAAATATATACATATATACATACATATATAAATATATACATACATACATACACATATATCTATTCTTAGAAGTATATGTCAAGTAAGAAAATATTTTCCTTCATATTGTATCATAAAAATTTAACAAACATCAAAAATTTTCCAATTCCTAGTAAGAGTTCAGGAAGATTTATAGCACTGGACAATTAAAATGTGGTCTTAAGAGAAAATTCCTTCAGCACATTGCCACAAGATGACTAATGATAACAACTGTGGTGCTTATTTATGTAACATGTGTGTTTGGAAGCTTAAGGTGCTTCAGCCTTGAGGTTACTATGGAGCCTCAAGGCAGTTGTAGTAGCTGAATTTCAGATTTGCAGCCTGTAACTACTCAATTTTTTCAGTCTATTTTTGGAAGGAACTAAAAAATATAAAACTTCTTAAGGCTAAACAAAATTCTGTGTTCAAAGGACATGTCTGTTGGCCATACTTTAGTTTGCATGATTCCTTTTGTACTTACTGTTGTGTTTGTAGGTCCATATTGTTGCTCTTGAAAGTCTGGCTCCAAGAACAATAGAGGCATGATTTAATTCATCACTTAAAATCAGACAACCCTGTGAAGAAAGGTAAAAACATGATCAACATGATATTACAAAACAGGATCAAGATAAAAAATTATATTTGGAAGAAGCTTTGGAAGCCTATCTACTCCAATCCACTCTTGAACAAGAGCCTTCTATCATTCATTCATCTTTTGCTTGAATACCTTTAGTGAGGGGAAAACATCATTGACAAAGGTAGCCAAATCCTATTAACTCATAGACCATTAAATTTGAAAGAGTCATTAAAAATCTTTTAGGTCAGCTTTGTCATTTTATTGATAGGAAACCAAGTGCCAGAGGGGGTTAAGTTACTTGCTCTGGGATGAAACAATTACTGAGTGGCAGAGTTGGTACTAGAACATCGGCTTTCTAAATTTAAGTGCATCAGGGCTCAAGTTAGTCCATCATTATAAAGACCACCAACTGACTTGAATGTCTTTGTGGGCAAGACTTTGAGTACAGATAATCTTAAAATAAGCTGATTTACCTAGACAATATTTCAAGTACATGAATGACAGTTGTGACACATTTTAGGATTCTTTTGACTTATGTTGTAAAGGCAATAATGATGACCTCAGTAAGCAGTACCTTTAAGCTGCAACATGAAGAATTAAACTGATTTAGAAAGAGCTATTTAAAATTACATTAAATTATCTAAGAAGGTTGCAATGTCCCTTTCTCTAGAGATTTTTAACATTAAGCTAAATTCTTTGGAATGTTTTAAGGGGAAGACTATGCCTTTAGATAATGGGAAGAATCTTTTTAAGAGAGCTTTTAAATGTTATAATTCTATGATTATTAATAATATGAAAACCTAGTACAGCTTTAGTGAAAGTTATGTATACTTTTGTCTTCTTGCTATTTTACACAGAAACTGGGAAAAATTGAAACACATCTTCTGAGTTAACCCCTTTGTCTCTGTCAAGAATAGTTGGTATTTGCCCAAAATATTTGACAAGAGTATCTTGAGGAATTCTATCTTTTCCAAAATTTTCTTTGTTCATGCTTCTGGGTATGCTCATTTAGTAATAGAGTATTTTAGAAAGCTTTTCCCCTCAGTATCTACTTATTGTGTGTTACTCTGAATCATATACCAATAAAACTTCATTTTGTGAAGTCTTTAGCATGGCCAGGATTAGAAGATGGTAGCTGCTGAGATGCACATGCTTTTAGCAGAAAATTTTGCTTTCTGCATCATAGTATTTATTTTGTGATGTCCATTTTCTTCTTTTGCAGTGAAGCCTTAAAGCCTCAGTGGACAGGAACATAGGAAGTACATTTTATAAACCTTTTCTAGGGCTCACAGATACCTTGCCCAGGTCTGATCTCAAATATATTCTTAACTCTTGCAGAGTATTCTTGGGAGTTTATCAGTCTTAACATACTTAACAGATGAACATGTTTTTAAGATAAAGAATCATTTTCTGGTGAAGCATTAGAATGTCCCCAGTTAAGAGGGATGGGCCAATTTTTTGGCTAAAGTTAATATTTGTAGATGATTACTTACAAAATAAATTTTTAAGATTAACATTTATTTTCTAATCAATAAGCATTTATTTAATTGCCATTTTTCTTCCCCCACTGAGAAAGGGGAAAAAAAAATCTCTGTGATAAATATACAAAGTAAAGAAAAATAAATTTCCACAGTGACCATGTCCAAAAATCTATCACTCTAACTGTGAAAATATGTTTAGAAGAAGTGCACATGTTTTACCTATATTGGATTACTTGCTGTCTAGGAGAGGGAGAAAAATTTGGAACACAAGATTTTTCAAGGGTGAATGTTGAAAAGTATTTTTGCATTTATTTTGAAAATAAAAAGCTATTATTAAATTTTAAAAAATCATAAGGAAAAGGCACTCTAAGTTGAGAACTAGTTTTATTTCTACAGATATTTGCTATGTAAAATAATTGGATATTGGATGAAGAACAGTTCTGTCATATTTTGCTATTAAAATAGTATATTTTTACGTAAAAAAACAAAAACAAAAATGACTCTCTCATTTGGCATACTGAGTATCACCTCTCTGGTGGTAGGTAATCTTTGTTAGTGTCTTTTAGAATCCTGGCTCTGTTCATTTCACCTTGTAACAGCTCATATAAGTCGTCTTGCTTTCTTAGAAATTATCCCTTACATTATTTCTTATGAGACCGTAATTAATTTTTCATTAAATTTATCTGCTATATTTTATGCTACTCCCAAATTTGTGGATACCTCCTTACTTTCCAGTTATTTCCCACCATTTTTCGAAGTCTTTTGCTTAGTTAGGCAATTTATACCATGGTTTAGAGGCATGGAAGATTGAGTAAAGTCTTGTTATTTATTGCTGACTTATCACCCAGATAGAAGCCAACAGTTTTGTATTCTGGTAATTTGGAACCAAAAGTTATTTTGAAGACCAGCTATATTTACTAAAGGAGTAAATGGGCCCACTATTCTCACAGAATGGAAATCACATTAGTATAGCTAAAAGTAGTAAAAGCTATATTTCTTCAAAATAATAATGCACCATATGAATTCTTACTTTTCCAACCAATGCTGGAATATTCATTGAGTTGGTAGCAAAGCCCATCCCAAACACCATAGCAGCTTCTACTCCCAAAAACTGGGCTACCAGATTCTCCAATTCTTCATGTTTATCAATATTACCTAAGGAAGATAAAATATGTTACATTTTTCATTTGAAAGGAAGATATAGAAACAACATATATGTATTAAAGGACATTAGGATTTCTCCATATCTGACTGACAGGTTTGTAGCATACATTTTGGATTCCAAAAAAAAGTTCATTTGCTTTCTAAATACTATAATATAGCTGCTTTATGGTTTACTTTGAGACAACTGAGAATAGTTTATCATTGTCTCCTATTATTTTGCTCTATCTTAAAATTTTGATTCTGTGTCCAAAAGGGTGAAATAATAGTATATAATAGGCAAGAATATATAAAAGATACAAAATATTGTATTTATATCTATTTATATAAGTATAAATGAATAAATATTATCTAGAACATAGAGTGACAAAGTAGGTTAAAATATTACTGTTAATATATTTGTGTGTTATGCTAAACTATTTTCAACTTGGAAGGCTAATTTTAGTGGAATACATCAGGAATTTGTGCTTGATTATTTGTTGTTTGATATACTTTATCAATAATCGGATAAAGGTAAATAAGATATGTTTATCTGATATGCAAATGATATAAATTAGGAGGGAGAACTAACATTTAATACACTAGATGACAAAGGCAGTGTTCAAAAAATCTTGATAAGGTTATTGGGTAAAAGAGGCACATCATGGGGGAAGGAGCAGAATCAGAAAAAGTCTTATATAGATGCTAAAACTGGACATAAACTTTGAAGGGAGCTAGCAATTTCATGATGCAGAGGTGAGGAGGGAATGAATTCTAAGTATGGAGGACAGTCTGTATAATGGCAAAAATACTTGGATGCAAATTTTTAAACTGAAACTAGAAAAAAATGATGCATTATAGAAATCTAATTGGGAAAAGACCTTGGTGGCCACTTAGTCCAACATATAACTAAAAAAGAATGCCCTCTATAACATACTAATAAAGGATTATTCAATTTTTCTTTGAATAGTAAAGAGAAGGCAACCCAACACTTCTGAAGGCAGTCCTTTTCTGATTATTAGGATGTCTCCCCGAAATCAAACCTAAATTCTATCTTTATAGTTTCCATTCATTGAAATAGAACAAATCTCAGCTTTTTGGTATGACAGCTCTTTAGTTTCTTGAAAATAGCCATCAACTTCCCAAATGCGTTTCTTCTTAGGGTTAAACATAAAGTTACTGACTCATAGATTAAGTATTGGAAATAACCTCAAAGATCATCTTTTTCAGTTCCTTCATTACCCATGTATCTTTAACTCAAGCTATTTCAAAATAGCATATTGAAGTCCTCTGGGTGCATTCTAGCTTATCACATCCTTCCTTAAATATTACATACACACCTCTCAGATTGGCTAAGATGACAGGAAAAGATAATGATAAATATTGGAGGGGATATGGGAAAACTGGGACCTTAATACATTGTTGGTGGAGTTGTGAATTAATCCAATAATTCGGGAGAGCAATTTGGAACTAAGCACAGAGTTATCAAACTGTGCATCCCCTTTGATTCAGCAGTGTCTCTACTGGACCTGTATCCCACAGAGATCATTAAAAAAGGGAAAAGGACCCACATATGAAAAAAATATTTGTGGCAGCCCTTTTTTGTTGCGGCAAGGACCTGGAAATTAAGCCCATCAATTGGAGAATGGCTGAATAAGTTATGGTATATGAATGTAATGGAATATTATTGTTCTATAAGAAATGATCAGCAGAATGATTTCAGAGAAGCCTGGGGAGACTTACACAAACTGATGCTAAGTGAAGTGAGTAGAACCAAGAGAACATTGTACACAGTGATAAGAAGATTATGTGATGATCAATTCTGGTGGACATGGCTCTTTTCAACAATGAGGTGATTCAGGCTAATTTGAATAGACTTGTGATGGAGAGAGCCATCTGCATCCAGAGAGAACTGTGAGGACTGAATGTGGGTCATAACATAGTATTTTTACCTTTTTTTGTTGATGTTTCCTTACTTTTGTTTTCTATTTTTTCCTTTTTGATCCAATTTTTCTTGTGCAGATAATAAATGTGGAAATATTTAGAGAAGAATTGTACCTATTTGACATATATTGAATTATTTGCTATCAATGGAATGGGGTGGGAGGAAAGGAGGAAGAAAAAATTTGAAGCACAAGGTTTTGCAAGGATGAATCTTGAATACTATCTGCATGTATTTTGAAAATAAAAAGATATTATTAAAAATATTGTGTACAATAGGACATTATGGCATCTTTATAAATTTATACCTGCTAGTACATTTTAGTTTATATACAACAAGATAAGCATTGGCATGCCGTGCTGTGAGTAGCATTGATAACAAACTTCTAGAGTAACACAATGGCCTCCTACTACTTTGTGTCTTCATAGTGAATTTGCTTAAAGCCTCAATGTATAATTTATTTCATTATAGCATAGCCTAGGAACAGCTAGATGGAATACTAGTCCTGGAGTCAGGAGGACTTGAGTTCAAATCCAATCTAAAACTCCTAATATTTCCTAGCTATGTGACCCTGGCAAGTCACTTAACCCTAATTTCCTTGCAAAAAAATGATAATAATAATAACATAGTCTGGAGTCATATGACAAGGCAATTTAATATTCAAAATTGGAAAGGAATAACAACATAAACAAAATATATTTTATGTAGTAATAGTTTTCAAAGTGCTTTTATATACTCAAATACTCAAGTGGATATTTAACCTCATAGATTTAGGAATTCTCTACTATGATGAAGGTAGTAATCCATCTCTACTTATTCATTCTCTGTGTTTATGTATCTATATCTGTATATATACATATATATATATTGCTGTACATACATATACGTATATGTTATTTCCCTCATTATATTGTAAGCTTCTTGATACAGGGAATATATTTTCCTTTTTTGTGTTCCTTGCACTTGATACAGTGTCTGGTATATAGTAGGGACTTAATAAATATGTATTTATTGATTATATGACTCTCAACCTTGTCCTCCCAAAAGGTCACAACATTTTCTTCTCACACAGTGATACAGACTCTGACTATGCCATGTGACTAGCCTATCTTTTCTGTTATACAATTCCTTGATGTTACTACTTCCATTTGTTAGAATTTTATATTGTTTACATATTTATATGTTACAGCCTACTCATATTTCTTTCCTTTGTCCTCTGAGTAATGGTTAATTTTTGTTCTTTAAAGGAGGTGATGTTCCAGGCCTCGATGCCATACATATCACTAGTAAAATGTTTGTTTTGAAAATATGAGCCTTTTGCTTTTATGGAAAGCTTGAGTGTTAATAAAAGTGCTTTGCAGCTTTCCCAAAAGTAATTTAGATCACTCTCTTCAACTTTGGGTTTAGCTCACATTATTTATTGTCTGTCCCTGATAAAATCTTGGACATGCTCAGGTGTATATTGAAATCGGTAGCCATAGATACTTTTCATGCATTGTGTAGATAGAAAGACCAAACTCCTTTGAATAAATTCAGATATTTCAGAATGGTTCTGCTATATTTTGGGAATTGATAGAAATGTCATCCAAAACAGAAACACCTAGATGACTTCATTAATGAAGAATCCTTCCTCGAATTGGATTATGCATTTTGACTCTTCTGTCACAGAGATGATATTTTTATCATGCATACATCTCTGTTTTTATCTTCCCCGATATGTATTATCAGAAGGTTATTGAATAGGATTATTGTCTTTTTACGTCTCTGGGGAATTCTAAATGATACTTAAATAGGAGACAGCTTGTACTACAAGAATCTATAAGGTATTTTGTCTACTAAGTTGAATGCATTTTTGTAATCAACACATAAGCACAATGAAATTTGATATTCTCTACACTTTTGGTTAGTTGTGAGATGGTAAAGATATGGATTCTTGTGGAATGTTATTTGTAAAGGCCTGCTTATCCCTTACTAGTAATGTCATTAGTAACTCTCTCAATTCATGTATAGATGACCCCTCAAAGATTTTTAATAAATGAGAAAGTAGGTATATACATCTGTTGTTGGTGTTCTTAGTTACTTTTTTGGGGGGTGTCAGGGCTTTTTTACTCAGGGCTTTTAATATCTCAACTCCCTCAGGTATCTTGTGTATTGGTCTTTCAATGTGCTCACAATTATAGCACTTCAGTACCAATATTCTCTGTGAATACATGATCTAATAATATAGCTTTTTTGTCTTTATTCTTTTTTCATTTGCTTTATTTGGAATCTATTTATTTCATATTTAAGGTGTCCCAAAAATCTTAGTGCAGTTTTAAGTTAGAATAGCTTATTCTAACTTAAAACTGTTCTAAGATTTTTGGGTTTTATTATATTACTCAAAGTTTCAAGAAATATTATTCCATGGGATAGGTTCCAAATGTGGTAGTTTCACTGTCCTTGATGGAAAAAAAGCAGTTTGTTGTATTTTTATTTTTTGGCAATTTTTTTTTTCATTTTCTTGTTTTGTTTTACAATTCTCTTTTTTGTTTTCATCCTTGAATGTCATTCACATTAATTTGCTTAGTTTATATCTTGCCAAGATTTTTTATATTTGCTCTACATTGCTTTTTCAACTTTGTAAGATGTTGTTCATAATTGACTATCATACTTCTTCATAAGATTTTATAAATAAATTTATATTTTAATTCAGCATTACACTTGCCAATCATTTGTCTTTGGCAAGTAAGTAGAATGTTTGTTGACTAGGGTCTTTTATGGATTGAATAATATTAATTGTATATCAAATCTTGTTCTCATGACTCATCTTTCTTCTTGTTTATTAGGAATTGTAATCTTAGGACAGTTAGTGCATAGACAGATGACTAAGAAATAATTTCCATATCCATTATGAATCTTTTCCTGTACATTAAAATGCAGTAGTTTTCATTTGCTGTTACGTTATTGATGGTTTATATGTCCATTGCCTATCAAGTCTTTTTTTTTTTTTATAGAGGAAAATGTTCATGATATAGAGATGAATATGGCTTTAGTATAAGCTACAATTCTTTGGTCTGTCTTTTTTTTCCCTTCTAGAGCCATATTTTTCCATATATTTCTTTATATCCTTTTCCCCACATTTAGGTTAAAAGTCACCGAACATTAGATAATACTTATTTAATTTGGCAAGTCTTATATGGTTCTTCATAGAATTTATTTACCATTTTGTTCTTGGCAATTGATGATGGGAACTGGTAACTGATAATTTTCCATAGTGTTTTTTATTATTTTTGCAAATGATTATCATTAATACTACAATATGTGATGACTAAATATCCCATGAAATAATATTTCTTGAAACTTTGAGGAATATAATAAAACCCAAAAATCTTAGAACAGTTTTAAGTTAGAATAGTTCCCAAAGCTATTCTAACTTAAAACTGCACTAAGATTTTTGGGACACCTTAAATATGAAATAAATATAAAGATAATGTAAAAATAAATGCAAAATAATTAAATGCAAGGTAGTTTGAGAAGAAATTGTTGAGAAAATCAGGGAAGGCTTTATATAGACAGTGGTGTTTGAGTTGTATCTTGAAGAAAAAGAGGTGAGAAAGCCTGGGAAATGGCTAGTACAAAGGTACAGAGACAGGAAATGTAGAGGCCAGTTTAACTGGATCTCAGAATCCTGGAGAATGATTAATAAAATGAATTTGGAAAGACATTTATTTAGTGGTGACAAGCAGAATAATTACCTACTTTTTAATCTTCAAAATCTAGTCTGTTTTAGTAGAAATTTAAAATGAAAAGAGCCAATTTTTCAATGGGTTTGCCAAATTTTAGTTTAGAGAATATTGAATATACTCTAATAGATTAGGAGAAGGAGAAGTAAATTGAAATGGAATATTAAGATAGTGTGCTAAAAGTTATTATTGGCAGTTTGACTAAACTCCTATTGGAGATATATTTATTCAAACAAATCTGATCAGTAATAGTAACATGATAGAGCTTCATATTATGATATATATGTATGTGTATATGTATATACATATATATTTATATATATTGACTCTATGTTAATACTATAATTGTACTGATTTTTATTGACATGAACTTTGTGGCCATTTGGAGAATTAACTAAATTAGTATAAAATACATTAAATTCTGGGAATGTTTTGGGAAATGACATTAAACCAGTGGAAAAATAAATAGAATGAACATGGTTTTGCTCTCCTTTTCACTCAGTGGTGCCCATTAAAATGCACATTTTATCTGTATACATAGTTATATAATTTAGTTTTAGTTGGTACATATTATGTATACTTTTGATTAATGTTATTCATTCACTTTTAGTCATGTCTTACTTTTTGTGAGAAAGACATTTTTGGGTTTTCTTGGCAAAGATGATGGAGTAGTTTGACATTTTCTTCTCCACTTCATTTTACAGATAAGGAGGAACTGAAACAAACAGGATTCAGTGACTTGCCAAGTGTCACATACTAGTGTCTGAAACTGGATTTGAACTCATAAAAATGAACCTTCCTGATTCCAAGCCCAGTGTGCTCTAAATTGGATCACCTTTCTGCCTTTGATTACTTCACCTATTGAAATCCTTGTAGTCAATAATCTTTAACTTCAAGGTTTATGCATGAGTTTCATATTCATTAATCTGATAAATCCCTTAAAGGCTATACCTGGGTTCATGGATAAACCTGAACCTTTCTAGACTATTCAATAAATACATCACAGAGGCATTGTGTTATGAGTGTTTTATCATGAGTGTTATTAATAGGACAAGTGTTGAAATAGATGTAGGATTAAAGTTTGAGGATTCTGAATTATAATCTTAATTTTGTCATTCATTTATCAATTATATCGGGGAAGTTACTTAACATATGAATCCTCAGTTTACCCATCTGTATAATGATAACACCTCTCTTGGCTATATTAAGAATATTGTTTTGAAAATTGAATAATGTGGGACAGCTAGATGATGTAGTAGATAGAGCATTGACCCTGGAATCAGAAGGATCTGAGTTTAAATCTGGCCTCAGACACTTAATACTTCTTATCTGTGTGACCCTGGACAAGGTCAATTAACCCTAATTGTCTTGTAAAACAAAACAAAACAAAAACAAAAACTTGAATGATATGAAACAATATATAAATTGTTTTGCAAATCTTAAAGCAATTAGTTGACAATTATTTAATAAATGATTACCCATAAGGAGCTTGCATCTAATGGAAACAATAGGTGCATGTATAGGTATAAATGTAATAAATATAAATACAAATAAATTCAAATGAGTTAAATATTACAGAGCTTGAGAGGGAAGACACTAGCATCTGAGAGAATCAAGAAAGGCTTTACAGATAAGATAATTTGGATGCTCTATTGGAAAGAAAGAAAAAGAAATCTTTGAAATGGGGGGAAGAGAAAGTACATTCCAGGCAAGGGAGTGTCAGCACCAGTTATGGAGATGAAGTATGGTTTATATTACTCTCACATGTGAAGAATAGAGAAGGTGAGTTTGACTGGATTGCAGAGGATAGTAGGAAGGGGTTAAAATATTATACATATTTTAGTAATGATATTCATATGATAACTAAAATCACATGAAAACCCAAATTTGTTATTATTATTAACAACAATGAATATAGTAAAAGGTTCTGGAATTGCCTCTGTACATATTTAACTCTTAATAAGACAGGCTATTTTAGTTAAAAGTGAAAATGACAGAGAAATTCTGCTTTTTTTGTATTTTGTTACTCTAAGCTATTAAAAAACATAATCAATAATGTGTTTGTTTGCACGGTATTTTGCATTGTGAAAGCATATTTGCTTATGATTCTCACAACTCTGAAGTAGATGAGGGACACTAAGATGACAAGAGGCAATAGAGCATTGAGTCATATTTTAAGTTGTACATACCCATTTCCTGTCTGCTGCTGCATACACCCACTCCATATTTCTTTAATGAATTCCTTACTGTTGTCAAACTTTCATGACTATTTTCTGCAAAGCCGAGATAATTGTAAGAACCCATATTAATGACATCCTGGATAATTTTTCCAGTAAACCTAAAATGGATAAATGACAGAGCAGGGGGGAAAAAGGTAATCATTTCATTTCAGGAACAGATAAATATGGCAACATTCAAATTCTGGACTATTTCAAACTTGGAATCATTGCAATTATGACTCAGAGTATCATTTAAAGAATAGTTGCTCTTTTTATTTTCCCCTAAACTCTCTTTTTGCCACAATATGTTGCATTCCAGTGATGGGTAAAATGAGGCTATAATTAAAATTTAACAAGAGGCTCAACAATTTTTCAGGCACAAAAAATACCCTCTATGCAAAAAAGAATTAATACCTAGCTCTTAAATTTTCCTGAATGTGCTTATAATCTTTAATAATCATTAATAATAATTTTATAATCAAAATAATCTTTAAAGAGATTTAATTATGACCATCATTGGAATCTTAGGTGAGAATGCACAGATGGATTTGTTTCCTGAAACCAGTACATAAAGTACATATAGGCATAGGAATAATTTCAATTTTAGTATAAATCAAGGTGCTGTAGATTATTTAATCATAGTAAACCATCCATAGACCACATATGGAAAAGAGAGAATGAACTGACTTGAAAGCAGAACAGCTGGTTCAATCTTCCTTTGTTTAATGTTGTATGTGTATGTGTATAGCAACGAAAAGGATTTTCTTTCAAACTTCTCAATTGAGGATTTCTCTCAATGTTTCCAGACTAACTCACCTAAATGTCCAGTTGTAATCATCTGTCACTCGTTCCATCATATCAAATGTTGGCCCTGGTACACTGCAGATTGGCCGATTCCAGTTATCTCTGATTCTCATATAAAGGTTCCTTGTAAAAAAATTCTCAAAATCTTGATACAGAGGCACAAAGTTCTGTAGTAAGAGAATTAATTAAGCCATGATATATTTTTTCTGCTTTTTTAAATTAAGGGAATATTGGAGATCATCTTGACTAACATGTTTATATTGTTCCTACTATATAAGAACAATGGAGGATTCCAAAGTAACATAAAAGTAAGTTACAAAGTAACATAAAAACAAGCTATATTTTAGAGAGGATTTTTGCTTAAGTGCAGGTTGTACAAGATGATCTCTGAGTCCTTTTTAACATTGAGTTTATGAAAGGAGGATTTTGGTTCTACAGAGCTTACAAGAAAGATAAGATAAGATATGAAAACTAAGAATACAGAACACTAATGGGGTAAATACCAATTGTAGAAGAGGAGAGTTGAAAAGAAGAGATCATTTCTATTTATGATAGGGAATTTCTATTTTGATGTTGTTGATCAATTTATCATCAAATTAACATATTCTATAGCTATTGTGCATTTATTCTGTGTTAGGGTTTAAATAATAGTTATCAGTGATTCCATTAGCCTCAATCAAGCTTCAGGAGCCTATATATTGGTTTCCCACACTGAAAGATAATAGCTACTGATCCCTTCAAAATCCCTTAAAGAATAATACTTTCAAAAGAAATTTATATATATATATATATATATATATATATATATATATATATATATGTGTGTGTGTGTTTGTGTATACACACACACATTATTTCTAAGTTTAGCTACTTGAAACTTATATATAGCAGCATATCCCACAGAAACAAATGCAACAATATGGAATCACAGATACTTATCTAAAGTTTAGCACCATCTATGGTTTGGGAGAAGATAATACTGACGATTCTTCCTGCTCAGAACCAATGTTTTTCTATGTTACAGATTGGGCAGAAAAATCTTGCAGGAGAAGAATTTTGATTTATAATTAGCAATGATGACAGAGTGAAAAAGCACATATCCAGAATGTCTTCCCAGAAGTCCTTGATCAAAGACAGAAGAGGAATACTAGGTTGAGTGGTGATTGGGAAATCTGAGGAGAAATCTGAGGGGATCGTTTTTTCCTAGCTCAGGTTATCACAGGAAGAGAACCAGAGGCCTCTGAGCACAGAAGAGGGGTCCAAACTGAAGCCCTGAATTGAGATAGAACTGGGGATATAGTTATGTCCTGGAGTAGGGTATACAAGGGAGAGATGACAGCTGTATAACACTGAGCCTGAACAGTGAACTCAGAACCTTCCAGTTCTCTCTTGAGCTCTTGTTGAGTCAACAAAAATGACTCTTTCTAAAGTTATCGATGATTTCTCAATTTCCAAATCTGATGGACTTTTTTGCTCTTTATTCTTTTTGACATTTCTGTTGCATTTAATGTGTTTGACCATGGCTGTTCTCTCTCTTCATTTTCATGATACTACTTGTTGCAATCTTGATTTTCCTCTTTATTCTATTTATCTGAGCTTTCCATTTACTTTGCTGGATAAGGAATTCACATAATTTTCTGGATTATTATAATCATTTCCTAATTGATTTTTATTAGTACTCTCTTGCCAGAGTATATACCAAGGGCAAGCTTTTGTTGTCTAGTACTACCAAAAAAAAACTTGGATCCTGGCCCAGGGACCATAACTGGGACCTAAAACCGAGTAACCAGGTAAAGAAGTTAGGACCTCACCTCACTAAAAGACAATCCTTTTTGTTTACCCCTACTTCCTTGTATTGTTCCCTACAGAAGTTATTCTATTTTTCCCTTATCAAGCCTCCTGTACTTTCGTTCTTCTCCCATCTCAGCTGAAGAAATTATCTCTTATTCTATTGAAAATATGGAGGTCATTCAATGTGATCTGTCTTCTTAACATAATCTTCTACTCTTTCTTTTCTGTAGTTTATAACAAAGAGTTGGCCCTTCTCCTTATGAAGATCATATGAACTTATATGTGAACTTAATCTTATTCTCTCCTCTTTTTTTTTTTAAACATATTGCATCTTCAATTATTCTACCTCTCTTAAATCTTCAACTTCCCTTTGTCAGTTCCTACTCTTGGGCCCTTATATGTATATATACACTCAGTTCTGGACTCTAAAATTTTCACTAGACTCTGTCCTCTCAAGCTATCATTTTATATCTCCTTGAAAAAGTTATCCACAACTTTGTGAGGTCTAGTTTGTGGAGAAGTGATTCCTCCATTTCTTCTATTGTAACTCTTAACCCCTTTGCATTCTTGTTTCCAATGTTAATACTCAACAAAAATGACTCTTTCTAAAGTTATCGATGATTTCTCAATTTCCAAATCTGATGGACTTTTTTGTTCTTTATTCTTTTTGACATTTCTGTTGCATTTAATGTGTTTGACCATGGTTGCTCTCTCTCTTCATTTTCATGACACTACTTAATGCAATCTTAAATTTCCTCTTTATTCTATTTATCTGAGCTTTCCATTTACTTTGCTGGATAAGGAATTCACATAATTTTCTGGATTATTATAGTCATTTCCTAATTGATCTTTATTCCTCCAATCTCTCTCACTATTCAGTATATCCTACATACATCTACCAAAGCAATTTTTCTTAAACACATATCTGGCCACGTGACTCTCTTATTCAGCCAACTTTAGGGATTATTTCTTACTAGGACAAAAGGATAATATTACTCTGTTCTTCCTGGGCCCAGCCTATATATTCAGCCTCACTGGACATTGGTTTTCCTCCTTTCATTCAGCCAAATTAGCCTCCTTTCAGTTTCTCTAATCATCCCAATTAATTAATCTTTCTATGATTTTGCCCATGCTATACTGAATAACTGAAATAAACTCACTTCTTAGCTCTATCTCATAAAATTTCTCTCCTTTAAAACATAACACAAGTACCATCTTCTTCATGAAGCCATTAATGATTCTTCATAATATTAATCCCTCCATTTCAAATTGTATTATATTGAGTGACTTTGTATATATTTGTATTTATTAACTCTGTATTTGTCCTGCATTTATTTTTATATGTCCTTGTCATGCCTACCATGAAAATTTAGGTAAGGGAGGAAGAGGATATTCAATTTTTTGTACTTATATCCATAGTAAGTAATATTTAGCAGTTATTTAATAGATACTTGTTGATAGAGCCTGTAGTTCTGCAGCGCTGAACCTATAGAACCTCTGGGAATTGGCAGGGGTTAGGGCCAGCCTCTGTCTAGTATAACACTAACCAGAGATAGGCCTGCATCAGAGTCACTCAGGTCCTAAATTTATGTCCAAAGTGTGCAAAGGTCAAATTGGAAAATTGTTGCAATAGGCCATATTTTAGAGCAGACTTCTAATGGTACTGAAAGCAGCTTGTTAGCTTGAAATGCTTTTGAGATACTTAAAAAACAAAGATCCCAGTGCCTAGAGATCTTTGAGAACAAAGTTAATATAGATAATAAAGATAATTCAGGTAAGGACCAAATGAGGTCCAATTGCCCTTCTAGAAGGACTCAGAGATTAGTCCTAACCCAGAGTATTAATGAATAATCAAGCAAAAGACAATGATATTAATTAAATATTATAGAACCAGCAATGTCTAAGATAAACCCAGAAGGAAACCAATTCATAACATCTATAAACAAATCCTTAAATGGAAACATAGTTTGGTCAAAGGGCAACTAGAATTTCTGAAAGAAATGAAGCAAGAGTTAGAAAATGGTGTTATAAACAAAATAAGATCTCTTGAGAGAATATGAAAATAAAGTTCTAAATTAAATATTTGAGAGAAGAATTAATAGCTTAATATGAGATGAATATTTTATGAAAAAAGACTATTTGAAAATTGGAATGTTTAAAACACAAGTAAATTACTGCATAAGAAAACAACAAAATATAAAAACTAAAAGGCTGAAACACAACATATTCCCCCAAACAACTAATCTAGTAAATGGGGTTTCTGTCAAGGCCATGACCAAATTAGTTGCCTGCTAGCATATTTCAGGTTGTAATGGAAACTAGAAAATGTGGTAAAATAGAAGGATGCTGTATATTTTAAGTTTCTGAAATAGATACTTAAGATTGAGGAATGGAATCCTCATGTAATATTGATCAAGAAATCTATGGAGAAACAATGAATTATTTTTAAGCTTGGGATTATAGAATCAGTCCAGGGGTGTATAGGGACTAAAAGGCCTGGGTCTTACAGATTTGTTGTTCTGAATGTAGAGCAGGACTGTGAAGTCAACCCATAGGCAAATAGCCAGAGTTAGGAAAATTTTTTCAGTTGCAGAAATAGAGAGTAACCTTAAAAATTAGCCCAAACTGTACAGGTTTAAGGTCAAATTGGCTGAGAAAAAATATTTGAGAAACTTTTTGTTTTTAATTTTTAAAAAATCACTTCATTTACTTAATGTAGAGTAGAAAGAGATATGATAACTATGCAAGATTGTTAGTTAAAACTTTTTTATATTCTTTACTAATGTATCAGAAGAAAATAGGAGGCTTCAAGGCAGACCCCACCCTAGGGCAAACATAAGGGAAGCCATGGAGAAAAATGACAGAGATTAGGCAAGCACAGATGAATTGTGATGTTCATGGCTGAAGTTTGCCTTGAAATTGAAGAGATAACATCCTTTAGAATATTTGAGTAGAAGAATCTCATGGGTGACATGTACAGACATCTTTAGAATTTGGTCCTCCCCTTTTTGAGAGAAACTATTTTTACTTTGAGGGGAATAAGAAAAGGATTGTAGATGGAAATTTGATTCTTTATTCTCTTATCTCCAAAGAATATAATGTGTTAGAATTCTGTTTTCCCTCTCAAACATAGTAAGTTCTGCTATAATATGATATGAGTTTCTAAATATCACCAAAAATCTAACTATAAAAGTCATAGGGCTTACAGAAAAAAATTGAGTCAGGAGCATAACAATCAAAAACATTATCAGTGATGGAATTTAGGAACCTAATCAAATTGGTACTTAAATATTTAAGAAATACATGACTGCTACAATAAATAGTTAAGGGATCAGGATGTTGTTTAGCCTGCTCCTTAGTTCCTATGGATATTGAAAGTCTTTCACAAGTTGGGCAGATTGAACTCTTGTTCTTGGGAGATCATGACAGAAAGTGGTGACCATTTTTATTCTTCTCACAATTCATGCTACACTAGAAGATAAATAGTAAATGGCACTTTACCTTGAAAAAGAACTGGTAAAGCTTGTGGAAGTAGGTGATAGGGAGTGTTGTAACTTAGGGGTTATCATGAACTAGTGCTGTTTTTTTTTTTAACCTATTTACTGTTTCTTGTGAACAAAATTGCATGCAACCTAATATAAAATTACTCCCTGATATGTCATGAAAAAAAAAAAACTGGATGTTTTTGAAACTGGAAAAGAAAAATTCACATTTCTAAATAGGATGGACTGCATCTCTAATGTTTAATAATATTTAGAGATTCAGAAGGAAATATGCTTCCACTGTACCTCTTATAGGCTTCAGAAATTAGGCCTTAGTTTAAAATTGGCAGTTAAGCTCCTTTTCCCCAAAAACTTGTTATACAAAAGACCATTTAGAAATACCAAATAATGTTTAACTTCTGCTAGAGGTTTGTTCAGCAACCCACAACCTGATACATTGTGGAGGAACTAAATCATATCCTTATAAACTTGGTGGTACATTTGTGAGTGATGGCAAGATTCAGGTTATGATCATCTTTGTGTGTGGCTGAGGTGGGGTGGGGGAATAGCTTATGAGAGATAAGTAGGTTGTGGGACTAAGTGGTTTAGATATTTGAGGGAGAACCAGTCTGCATGAGGGTAGTTGTTGAGGGAGAAATAGTGAACTAGATATTAAGCTCATTGCATAAGGAAGGAAGTGATTTGGGGGCCTATAGACAATAACTACCACGATTCTCATTGGATGGTAAAGATGAATAGTGTGAACCTCAAAAGAAAAGAGATTGATGAGAGATGGAAAAAAGGGAGAACCTGGGAGTGGCATTGAGGAGCAAGGAGTATTCCAACCCCCTTGCTTGACTAGTGAGCTGAGGAGAATAAGTAAAGAGTTAGCTAGTGCTGGAAAGAATTGTCAGAAAAACTGTCAAGGGGGAAGCCAGATTTTAGTAAAAGCTTATAGATAGAGGGAATGGGAGAAGAAAAGATTTAAGATGAAGGGAAGATTGTTGCTTTTGGAACAGACATTTCAGAAGATACTATATTCTTAGTCTCGCACATGATAGACTTTAATAAATATTTGTAAATTTGAATTGAATATAAGAATCAGGATAGCCTATCTCACTCAACAGCTTATCATACAATTATTATAAATTAGTAATTAGTGGTAAATAGATATATATATTATTGTCTTAGAAATTGTATATTGCAGGGCCAAAAGCAAGAGGAAATTTCTTCCTTTATCCCTATAATAATTATAACGCAGGAAAGAAAAGGAAAATAAGAACATAAGAGAAGTAGGAAAGTGTATTTCCATCTGCAATGAGGAAGGATCAGTGAAGGCTTTTTGGAGAAGATAAGATTTGGGCAGGACCTTAAAGGATGGGCAAGATTTCAAAAGGTGGAGAGAGGGGTGGAGTGAGAAGTAAAACAACATTCCAGACACATGGGAACAATACCAGTAAGGTATTAAGTTTTCATTAAGTGTGTGCTAAGTTATGATAAATCCATTCTGGCTGATAGTACTGTTTTTAGAATGAAATTTTGGTTTTGGGTCTTCCCAAATTAAGCTAGAAAATTTAGGAAGCATCAGTTTTCCAATGGATTCTAATTCTAGACAAGGGAATTGGACTTTAATAAGAGGGAGGGATCTACTTAAGGATTTTGAGAAGTGTCATGTTCAGATGTGCGCACAAGGAAGATTAAATTGACTGAAAAGTGAAATACAGATGGGAGGGAAGAGAGTAGAAATAGAGACCTGAGTTAGAAGGCTATTATTGTAGTCTTGGTAGGTAGTCTAAGAATAGTGACAGTGGAAATGGGAAGGATGTGTTCCTAATGGTACATAAGACATGGGTTGGTATGCTGGAATACCCTGGAAAAGAGTATAGCCTTTTTCCTGAGGAAAGAAGGTTTCTTAGTAGGATAGGAAGTCTAAAAGAGAAGTGTTCTTTTTGGTTTTGGTTTTGTTGTTGTTGATGAGTTGTTTCAGACAGGCCTGACACTTCTTGACCTCATTTGTGTTTTCCTGGCAAAGAAACTGGAGTAGTTTGCCATTTCCTACTCCAGTTCATGTTACAGATCAGGAATTGAGATAGATAGGATTAAGTAGCTTGCCCATTGGTCACATAGCTAACAAGTGTCCAAGGTCAGATTTGAATTCACAAAGATGGGTCTTCCTGATTCCAAATCTCGCATTGTATCTGCTATGTCTCTTTTATTTATTTATTTATTTATTTTTAAAGGATTGTTAAATATGCCTAATAGGGGCAGCTAGAAGCATGTAGTGAATAGAGTACCAGACCTGGAGACAGGAAGATTTATCTCCCTGAGTACAAATCTGTCTTCAGATATTTATTAATTGTGTGGTCCTGTGCAAGTTACTTAAACTTGTTTGCCTCAGTTTCCTCATCTTTAAAAAGAAGCTAGAGATGGAAATGGCAAACCCACTCTGGTATCTTTGGAAAGAAAACCCCAAATGAGGTCATGAAAAGTTAGACATGACTGAAAAATGAAAAAAAAATATTCCTAGCAGTAATTTTTATGAGAGCAAAGAACTATAAACTTAAGTAGGCATTCTTTGGGGGATGGTTAAACATTGTGATATTTTAATGTAATAGGAACATTACTGTGGCACAAGAAATAATAATTATGAAGAATTTAGACAATTATTCTTAATTTAGAGAAGAGAATTATAATAAATTTTGTAGTTATTACGTAACATAATTTATATTTATTCAGATAATAATAACATTATTAACTCAGAGAATTATGATACATGGCATGCTGTAGCCATAAATTGAAGAAATCCCAAGTAAACAAAACTGCTTAATAAATATAGTAATAAATTTTGGCAACAGAATAGAGTTAAGAAAATGAATCACTTTTTTGCAAAGGTGGGAAGGGGCTATGGAACATTATAAATACTATCAGAAGTTGGTTAGTTTTATGAAACTACTTTTTATTTTTCTTTTTAAATCTTTGTTATAAAGGATGGCTAGCTGAATAGGAGGAAAAGGGAAGGATATATTTCAGAAACATAATAGTGAAAACAAAAGATATCAATAAAAATTAGATAATTATAAAAATCATTTTGGGAAAGTTTGATAATATTTGTAAGAAGAAGGAAAAGAGGGAGATATTGATTATTTCTTGTTAGAGAGAACATGAGTGTTCCAGTAAAGTCTTGGAGGGGAAAGAAGTGAGAGGGAATGGAATAATATACACAAGTGTAAGACTTAATCTTAGAACAGGTACAGGTTTTCTTCTGATATAGTAAGGAAGAAGAAGAGAGTGAGTAAATGCACTGAAAAACTCTTGGAGAATAGTAATTTAATGTTTCTCTTGTTTTACTCATTTAGTTTCTACAAAGTGGGAGGAAGTGAGAGCATCTGTTGTGAATATAGAGGAACTGAAAGTTTGAGAAGAAAGTCAATTAAATGCCGATGATCAATGAGTAGAAGCATTTGATAATATTCCATTGAGGTAACAATACAAATATTTAGTGAAGGGAATCAGATCAGTTTTTAGCCTTACTCCAGAAAAATACAGTAGCCCAGAAATGGTAGGGAAAAATCGTACAATGGAAGTTAATCCAAGTTGATGATTATAAGGTTAAAGAAATAGGAACAAAATGTTTGAAGGGGGCAGATATTTAGAGTTCCAGTTTGTAACTGGTCTTTTCTTCTTGTCATTCAGGGCCTGTGGAGAACAACTCACCCATTACTCTAATGGTTCTTGTACATTATCATCACCATTCAGTATTTACTGAGGAAGGACTTACTATCTATAGATATCAGATGATATACTGTGAAGTAGCAAATGCACTAAAGACTAAAGGAATGCTAAAAATTTGGAGTCAAGGTTCCTGGAGTCAAGGAGCCTGGGTTCTAGCCCTGGCTCTGACCCTTAGTAATAATGGGAATTTGACCAAATAACCTAACTCTGCTTTAATAATTTAATTTTTAAAATAAGGTATTATAGACAGCTTAATTATTCCATCACATATTTAGTAAATAGGAATCTTAGACTTGAAAAGGTTAATTTGCAAATGTGGGCATAGCTATTAAATGACAAAATGAAGAGGCAAAGGTCTTCTTACTTTACAAGGACTCTGAGTTGTAATTAAAACTTCATAAAGCCTATAATATGTTTTATTTGTGTCTTTTCCTCTTCTTTTCTTCCTCATCTCAATTGTATGAAAAAAAGTAAGAGAAATAAAATCCATATAACAAATATGCATAGTCCAATATGATTTTTATCATTGGCCATGTTCATAAACATGTATCTCATTCTGTTTTTTTTTTTTTTTTTTGAGTCCACTACCTCTCTGCCAGGAGGTAGGTAGTGTGCTTTACTCTAGGTAGTACTAACATTGATTAGAGTTATTTAGACTTTCTAAGTTGTTTAAAGAAAAACAAAAATGTTGTTTTCATATTGTATAGATTACTCTCCCAGTTTTGGTTGTTTCATTTTGCATCAGTTCATAAAGGTCTTCCAAGTTTCCTCTAAAAGGGTCTATTTCATCTTTCTATATAGAAAAAAATATTCCATTACATCTATACACCATTTGTTTAGCCTTTCCCCAATAGGTGGGCAGTCTTATCAATTTCCAGAGTGTTTTTTTAATTATAAGAAGAAATTCATTATAAAAATTGTATATATGGTTCCTTTCCTTTTCTTTCATCTCTTTAGGGTTTATGTCTACTAATAGGCAGCTGGGTGATGCACTGGATAGAATACCAGGTCCGGAGTCAGGAAGTCCCAAATCCAACCTTAAACCTTAGTAGTTTTGTAACTCTAAGCAAGTCATTGGATCTCAGTTTGCCTCATTTTCCTTATCTGTACAGTGAGGGTAGGAATAGCACCTACTTCCCAGGTTGTTGTGTATTAAATGAGTTTATAATTATAAAGCACTTAGCATAGTTTCTGGCACAAAGTAAATACTATATAAATGTTAACTGTTATTTTTTATTAGTAGTATTACTGGATTAAAAGATATGTACAGTTTAGTGACTTTTAAAGCATAGCCCCAAATTGCCATCTAGAATATATGAACCACTTCCTAGCTATACCAGCAGTGCAAACAATACATTGCTAAAGCCCCTCCAATAATTATTTCCTTTTTTTTTTTTTTTGCCATTACCTTTCAGATGAGTGTGATTTAGAACCTGAGAGTTGGTTTAATAATCTACCTTCACTCAAGCATTAGTAATTGGAGTATTTTTTGGTCACATTTTTTCATTGTTTACATTTTTTTCCTTTGAAAACTGACTCATCTCTTAACAATTATATCCCTTAACTATTTATGTATTGGAGAATGTTCTTATAAATTTGAATCAGTTACTATATGGTTAGAAATTAATCCTTTATCAAATAATTCGTTGCAAAGATTTCTTCCTGTTACTGTTTCCCTTATTATGTTAAACACATTGGTTTTGCTTGTACAAATGCTTTTTAATTTATATAATCAAAATTGCCTGTTTTATTTCCTGGGTTCTTCTGGATCCTTTGTTTGTTCATAAAATCCTCACATATTTTTGGCTCCAAAAGTTCATTTTCTAATTTGTAACTTTTACTTTCATGTGACTATTTAGAGTTTATTTTGGTAGATAGTATGAAGTCCTGAGTAACGAGGTGTGGTTGGCAGAGTGGGACTGGGGGTATTGATGGAATTGCTCCCTGGGGCAGGCAGGATGGAACACTGTTGGGGATCAGTTTAGCCCCATAGTCCCATCCTCTCTGGAGATCATAGATGTACTCACCTCTGTCCTGTCAGAAATCTGAGTTATGTCAAAGCCCTGGGATTTAATTTCCCCTACAAATCTGTCCCTGCTTCTCACCATCTTTGCTGAATCCCTTTTGTGTCAGTCCAACATAGTACTCTGCTTCATGTGTCTTTCTACTCTCCTCTCCCTCATGTCTCATGGTATCTTTCCTCTTATCCCTCACCTGCCTGCCTCCATTCTTTCTCCTTCTTACAGTTAATTAACTCTTTTAGAGTGCCAAATACCTGTATAGATTTAGCATAGCAGCTAAGAGCATACCCCAATGTCTTGGGCTGTTCCCTTTATCCTAGTTATTTGTCTATTTCATCATTAATTGTTAAAAAACAAACAAAGAAACCTCTTTCCTTTGCTAAATATATGTTCTACCAACTCTATTTCATATTTACCATTCCTAGTGTCTATTGTATCTTCATTTTATTTATAATTTCTTCTCCTAAATAACCTACTTTTTGCCAAAGGGAATGGTTATTGTGAATTTTTCACATGACTGAACCTCAACATTTGGTGCCTACAATCTTGTTTGGTGCTAAACCCCAAATACATTTGGAATCAGGAATTGCTCTTCTAAACCACATTAGTAGTTTACATAACATCTGCCAGATTTTCCAGTTTTCTCAGAGCTTTATTTTTAATGGTGAGTCCTTACTCTAGTAATTGTTTATTGCATGGGTTTATTGAACACCATAATAGTGGGGTGAATATACTCCAGCTAAAGGCTTTGTCCCAGGTAAGCAATTGAGTATCTAAATAGGTTTTGGTGAGATTTCTGGCACTTGTAAGATTTTCTTGTCCCTAATTGGATCCTTGTTGAGTTTCTTGCATTGATAGGATTATCTTGTACAAATAGAACTATTTTGAACTGACTATATCATTGGAAGACCTAGCTATAGATGTCAATCCCTATAAAGATTTAAGCAACAAACATAGTTAACATATCTTATGTTGAGTCTTTTACTAAAGAGGCTCTATCTTTCTCCCAGTAAATTGTGAATTCTTTAGGAACTTTGAGGCTTCTACCTTTGCAAGCTTCACAATAAAACTATTACCCTTGACTGAAAAGCTGGTTTCAGTCCATTAATTTATTATGAATGACTGTGAATTTTTGTCTTCAACCTATCAGCGCTATATTGGTTTGCTTTTCTGTTACATTATCTAATTTGTTTTACTGATCAATTTTTTCATGTTTTACCTAGTATAACTTTGTTTTTGTGATTACCGCTTTGTAATATAATTTGAAATCTAGTACAAGTAAGCTTTTCGCCTCCTACTTTTTTCACATTATTTTCCTTGAAATTCTTGACCATTTTTTTCTCCAGATGAATTTCTTTATTTCTTCTAACGCTATCAAATAATTATTTAATACTTTGATTGGTATGGCATTGAATATATGATTAAATTTAGGTAGATTTGACATTTTTTTGTTATGTTGGCAGGAACTGCTCATGAGCAATTAGTCCTTCTCCAATTATTTAGGTCTGTATTTCCATAATGAGTTTTTGTAGTTGTGACTGAGATAGATAGGTGAAGCTTTTTCAAGAAGTCTATGCAACTAAGCCTAAGTAATGTGATCCCTATGCCCAGAGTTGGAAGAACAGGTCTTGGTCTCAGATTTCAGGAAGTCAGATGATCTCTAGGTCCAGAGGTCTCTAGAGTCCAAGTGATAGGAAGGTCAGTGATAGGAAATGACGGGAAGTGATGTGACCCACAGGAAGCAGACAACATTGGTGACCATTGGTCAATGATGGTTACTTCCTTTTAGTCTATCCAGTGAAAAGGCTTGGGTCTTTTGCTATTTAACCAGTTTAACTGCTTCCAGCTTGTCAGGTCGACAAGCACTGAAGCTGAGATATCTCCCGGGTGTGCTTGGGCCTCTCCCTGCAGGGACTAAATAAATGCTTTCTCTTTGTACAAGAAGATGTCTCTGATGGGTTAATTTAGGGAAGGGGGTATAGTATTTGTCTTACAAATTTGCATGGGATTACCTTTATAACCTTTCAAATATTGTATATGTTTTAAAATAATTTGAATAAAATTCCTTTTTCTATTTTTCCTGGGTTTTATTTATTACATACAGGAATACTGATGATTCATTAAAAATAATAATAATGACAGCTACCATTTATATAGTGCTTTAAGGTTCATAAAGTGCTTTACACATATTATATAGCACTTGTTCCTCACAACAACCCTAAAGAGGTATTCTCCTTATTTTTTTAGGTGAGGAAACTGACTGAGAGAGGTTAGGTAATTTGTCTAGGGCCACAGAGCTAATAATTGCATGAGGCAGGACTTGAATCTGGGTTTTTCTTAACCTCCTAAGTTCAGTATTCTTTCCTTTGTACCACCTAGTTTATGTGGATTTCTTTTGTATCCTGCAATTTTACTGAATATATTAATTTTTTGTTGACTTCAGGGTTCTCCAGATAGACCACATAATCTGTGAAAAGCTATAGTTTTGCTTCTTTTTGCCTATGCTAATTCCTTTAATTTCTCTTTTTTGTTGTATTACTATAATTATTTTATTGGTATAAGTAGTATTTCCATGACTATATTAAATTATAAATGGCAGCTAGGTGGTGTAGTAGATATAGTGCTTACTCTAGACTTATGAAATATTAAATTAAAATTTGTTCTCAGACACCTATTAGCTAAGTGCCCTTGACAAGTCATTTCACCTATATACCTCAGTTTCCTCAACTGGAAATAATACCAGCACCAACCACTAAGCATTGTTGTTAGGATCAAATAAAATTATTTTTGTTAAATACTTAGTATAGTGCCTGGAACATAACTGTTGTTCATCTTTTATTCTTGAAAAAGACTATGAGAGTGATGACTTGTGCATGAATTGAATAAAAGAGAGGCAGAGCTAGGCAAAGTCATCAACCTTATTCTTTCCGAGTCATATTTAACTCTCCTCCAGAGTCAAATTAACCAGGACCGATTCAGTATCAGGAAAACTATTACCATAATTAATCATATCAGTAACAAAACTTAACAGAAATCATCTGATAATCTCAACAGATGCAGAAAAAATCTTTTGACAAAACACTGTACCCATTCCTATTAAAACCACAAGAGAGCACAGGAATAAAGGGAATTTTCCTTAAAATGATAAGCAGCATATATCTAAAACCATTAGTAAGCATTATTTGTAGTGGGGAGAAACTGAATGCCTCCCCAGTAAAATTAAGGGTGAAACAAGAATGCCTATTATCACAATTACTATTCAATATTGGGCTAGAAATGTTGGCTTTAGCAATAAGAAGAGAAAAAGAAATTAAAGGAATTAGATTAAGCAATGAGGAAATAAAACTATCACTCTTTGTAGATGATATGATGATATGTTTAGAGAATCCTGTAGAATCATTCAGAAACCTACTTGAAACAATTAACAGTTTTAGCAAAGTTGCAGGATATAATCACACAAATCATCAGCATTTAAATATATTATTGACAAAGCTCAACAGCAAAAGATAGAAAAATTCCATCTAAAATAACTGTAGACAAAATAAAATATTTGTCTTCTATCTGCCAAGACAAACCCAGGAAATATATGAACACAATTACAAAACACTTTTCACACAAATAAAGTCAGATAATAAATGGAAAAATATCAGTTGCTCTTGGGGAGGCTGAGTTAATATAAGACAATTCTATTTGAATTCACTGAATTGTTCAGTGCCATACCAATCAAAATACCAAAAAATCTTTATAGAGCTAAAATAATAATAAAATTCTCCTGGAAGAACATATGCTCAAGAATATCAAGGGAATTATTGGAAAAAATACAAAGGATGGGGGCTTAGCAGTACTCATCAAAACTATTTGCTACTGGCTAAAAAATAAAGTAGTGAATCACGGAATAGGTTAGATACAAATGACACAGTAATTCCAGATTCTGAGATAAGAACTCACTATTTCACAAAAATTGCTGGGAAAACAGGAAAAATATGTCAGAAACTCCTTCTTGATCTACATGTCACATCCCATATTAAAATAAGGTCAAAATGGGCACATGATTTGGACATAAAGGGTGAGACCATAAGCTAATTAGGAGGGCAAGGGATAGTTTACCTATCAGATCTTTGGAGAAGGGAGAAATTTATGACCAAAGAAGAATTAGATAACATAATGAAATACAAAATAGACAACTTTTATCACATTAAATTAAAATATGTTTATACAAACAAAACCAACACAAACAAGATTAAAAGGGAAGCACAAAGATGGGAAAAAAATTTACAGCTTGTGTTTCTGATAAAAGCTTCATTTCTAAAATATATAAAGAACTGTGTCAAATTTATAAGACTACAAATCATTCCCTAATTGTTAAATGGTCAAGGGATATGACCAGGCAGTTTTTCAGATGAAGAAATTAAAACCTCAGTAGTCATATGAAAAAATGATCTAAATCACTATTACCTAAAGAAATGTAAATTAAAACAACTCTGAGGTACCACCTCATACCTCTCAGATTGACTAAGATGACAGGAACAGATAATGATAAATGTTGGAAGGAATGTGGTAAAACTGTGGACACTAATGCATTGCTGGTGGAGTTGTGAAATGATTCAACCAATCTGGAGAGCAATTTGGAACTATGTCCAAAGCCTATCAAACTGTGTATACCCTTTGATCCAGCAGTGTTTCTCCTTGGTCTGTGTCTCAAGGAAATCATAAAAAAGGGAAAAGGACTCATATGTGCAAAAATTTTTATATCAGCTCCTTTTGTGATGCAAAGAATTGGAAAATCATTTAGATGACCATTAATTGGGGAATGGCTGAATAAATTATGGTATAGGAAAATAATGGAATATTATTGTTCTATAAAAAATGATGAACAAGCTGGTTTTAGAAAGACCTGGAAAGATTTGCATGAAATGATGCTGAGCAAAACTAGCAGGATTAGGAATACATTGTACACATAACAGCAATATTGTGCGATGATCAACTATGAAAAACTTGTTCAGCAGTTCAGTGATCCAAGGTAAATTTAATAAAGTTTGGAGAGAGAACTATGGACACTGAATATAAATCAACACATGCTATGTTCACTTTTTTCCTTCTTTTTTCTACTTTTTTTCTCTCTTGTAGTTTTTCCCTTTTGTTCTGATTTTTCTCTCCCAATCTTATTTATAAGGAAATGCTTTTTTAAAAAATGAATATACATGTATGACCAGAAAACAATTAATAAAAAGTATAGAGATACAAAGTATCTTGAAATTAATGGTTATTAATAATTGCTACTATCTCCAAGGGTGGATTTGGTGAAGGAGCGAGAAACCTGGAGGAATTATTAGATACAGATGAGCAAACTGAGGCATAAAAGGGAAGTACAACATCATAGAGGTAAATGCCAGGACCAAAATTGGAATCTGCCTGTTCTGACTAAAGTTTTATTGGAATTAAAAAAAATCTTAAGAAATCATTACTTTGTAATTGCTTTATATTTCTTGTTTTGATTTATTTATAACTTTAATTACAAAGGATTTTTGTGTAGTTTCACTGTAGAATACCTACATAGATGCTATGTAATAACATTCACTCCTTTCCATGTATCTCCTCTTCCTCATTTCCCAAAGAAATTGAATTTGAAAATAATTTTATGATATCATTCATATAAAATCCTTGATAATTTGTGTTGGCCCTATGGAAAATTCTGAACATTAAACCAAGCTGAGTAAATTAGTTCTAAATTGAATATGAAATGAATGTTTCAGGAATCTATTTAACCTAGATCAAGGATCTTAACTTGATATCGATGAAGTTTTTTTTTAACACATTTATATATAAAATATATAATTTCAATATAATTGGCTTCCTTTATAATCCTGTGTATTTTAAATTTACATTTTTAAAAACATTATTCTGAGAAGGGATCCATAAATTTCACCAGACTGCTAAAGAGATTTTATGGTACCAAAAAAAAAAATGAGTTCCTGATATAGATGAAAGTCTATTATTTAATTATATATTCCTTTCTGTCAAAATTATATATGCATATCTACACATACATATATGTATATACGTATTAAGGTGTTAAGTAAGTGGAATTGATAAGACAATGGTGATCTAATTTAGCATGGTGATTAATAGTTCTCTAAGTTCAGTATAACTGAGTTAATCTTACAACAAATAATGGTTTCCTAATGATATAATGATTGGTTTATACTCAGTATAGAGTATGTGAGTTGGGACAAACTCAGCCAGGGTCAGAGCCAGATTTATTCACTCCATCTTCCATCACTGTGGTGGCAGGCTCTCCTCCTTCTCTTCTCCACTGAAACCAAGACTCTGGAAGGCCTACAAGAAAGCTAGCCTGAGCCACAGGAAAGGAAACTAGATTGTAAAGGAGATAATAAAGGATTTGGACTATTCTTGTGGTGATTACTCCTCTGAAACAAAGGCTGCTCCACAGACCTCCAGAAAACCAACCAAGAACATTATTATTTTTTTAATTTTATAATAGCTTTTTATTTACAAGTTATATGCATGGATAATTTTACAGCATTGACAATTGCCAAACCTTTTGTTCCAATTTTTCCCCTCCTTCCCCCCACCCCCATCCCTAGATGGCAGGATGACCAATATATGTTAAATATGTTAAAGTATAAATTAAATACAAAATAAGTATACATGTCCAAACTGTTATTTTGCTATATAAAAAGAATTGGACTATGAAACATTGTACAATTAGCCCATGAAAGAAATAAAAAATGCAGGTGGGCAAAAATATAGCAACCAAGAACATCATTATATATAAAGAAAAAATATGTACAAGTATAAGGATTAATGGAAGCTGGGTAAAATATTCATACATACTTTTTGTTCTTTTCGTTCTACAGCCATGTTGCATTTTTCTATTCCATGATTTCTCAAAAAATCTCGGAGGTAGCCAAATAATGTTCCAATTCCATAACCCAGGTAAGTTAAAATAGCAACAACCATTGGTACTTCTTCAAAAGATTCAACAAATGGTTTACTGTAGACATGTGGCTTTCCATTTTGCTGAAAATATAAAAGAAAATCTCAGTTTAATACAGACCAGCTTGTCATTTGTTCACATCTGTCTTAGACAGATGTGCTGATGGTTTTCAATCCAGGTTTCTAAGTCTTCAAATGGGGACAGTCTGTGCTTCAGTGTAGCCCCAAGGAGATGCAGAAAAACTACACTGGCTTCAGTACATACAACAACCCTAAGACTCTGGCTCAGTACCAGGTAAGCTGCCAGACTCACTATGGCCTCCAGTCATCCCCATCTCCTTAGCACTACAGCACAGACATGAGTCCTCTATGGGCGTCAAGGCAATATTAATATAGGGTGAGATAAACAGTCAGGGCTTGCAATCTCTTCAGAAGAAGCACAAAATGGTGTCATTTCCCAGGGAGCATAGCTCAAATTTAAAAGAAAGCAAAAAAGACTTAAAAAAAAAAAAAGAGCAAAAAAAAAAAATCAAGGAAAAAATAACCTGGCCATAGAAAGTTATTATGGTGTCAGAGAAGATCAAGAAACAAATCCAAAGATAACAATGTCAAAATATCTATAGGCAAAACTCCAAAGGAAAATGGGAAGTAATAATGACTTTATGTAACATCAAGAATCAAACAAATTCAAAAGAATGAAAAATTAGAAGAAAATGTAAAATAACTCATTGGAAAAAACTGATCTAAAAATAGTTCCAGTAGAAAAATGTTAGAATTTTTGAACTACCAGAAACCATAATCAAAAGGAGAATCTGGACAATCATTCAAGAAATTATCAAGGAAAAGTACATTATTATTTTGGTTGCAGAGGACAAAATAGACATTGAAAGAATCCACTGGTCACCTCAGGAAAGAGTTCCCAAAAATGAAAACTGCAGAGATTATAGCCAAAAGAAGAAATATTCCAAATGGTCAGAAAGCAACAAATCACATATTGGGGAGCTACAATCAAGATTACACAGGACTTAACAGTTCCAGCACTATTAGATCAGATGTCAGAGAACATATTATTTGGAAAGCAAAGGAGATAGGACTACAACCAAGAATCATCTACTTGGTTAGACTAAGCATAATACATCAAGAGAAAAAATGGTCATCTGATGAAATGGAAGAATTTCAAGCTTTCATAAGGAAAAGACCATAATTCAATAAAAAATTTGATCCCTAATATTAAGAATCAAAAACCAAGAGAAACCTAAAAAAGTGAAAAGGGAAAAGAAAATGTAAGGGATTCAATGAAGCTGAACTGTTTACATCTCAAAATGGAAAGATGATACTTTAAATTCTTAAAAATTGTACCACTAATAGTATATCAAAAGCAATACATATATATATAGACAGGGGGCATAGATATAAGTGGAATTTGAAGGGATGACAAAGTAAAGGTGGGATGAGGAAAGACTGAGAGAAGAGTCTTCCCTCATCCCACCTTTACTTAATCTCCTTTACTTCTACTTCTTTATAAGGTAAGATAGATTTTTATATTCATTTCTTCTTTGACTCAATACTGATGAGACTATTACCCACCCTCCCATTTTACCTTCACTGTAATTGGCTTTTTGTGCCTCTATGTGGAATAATTTACTTCTGCCTCTCCCTTCCTTCTGAAACCAGTATATTCTTTCTCATCCCTTAGTTTTGTTTCTGTTTTTTGTCATCCCTTCAAATGGATGACCATTTTTTGACTGTGTAGGTAGTGGAATCAAAACATTGATGAAAGAAAGAGTGAAAAGGAAGAGAGGATAAAATGGAGGAAAAATAGGATGTAAGGAAAAATAGTATTCACAACTGTGATTGTGAATGGAATGAAATCTTCCATAAAACAAAAATGGATAGTAGAGTGCATAAAAACCCAGACATCTACATGTTGTTTATAAGAAAGTCACTTGAAGTAGGGACATACACACAGAGTAAAAACGTAAGGGACTGGAGCAGAATCTATTATGCTTCAGCTGAAGTAAAAAAAAAAAAAGCAGGGAAAGCAATCCTGATCTCAGGCAAAGCAAAAGTAAAAAGTAGACTTAGTAAAAGAGATTAGGAAGGAAACTATATCTGGCTAAAAGGTTTCATAGAATAGACAATGAAGTAATAGTAATACTAAACATATATGCATCCAAATGGTATAGCATCCAAATTCTTAAAGAAGTTAAGTGAGTTACAGTTTCATCACTAAACAAGATAAACAAGAAAGAACATTACAAAATGTAAAAGAGATCATTTTGATTATATTAAAAAAACTTTTGCACAAACAAAACCAATGCAATCAAGATTAGAACAAAAGCAGAAAGCTAGGAGACAATTTTTACAGCAAGTGTCTCTGATAAAGACCTCTTTCTGAAATATATAGAGAATTAAATTTATAATAATATAAGCAACTCCTCAATTGATAAATGCTCAAAAGTATAAATAAGCAGTTTTTCAATGAGGAAATCAAAGCTATCTATAGTCACCTGAAGATGTGGTTTAAATCAGTTTTGATTAGAGAAATGCATATTAAACTCTGAAGTACCACCTCACAAATATCAGATTGGTTAATATTACAAAAAAGGAAAAATTATAAATGTTGGAGAGGTTGTGGAAAAATTGGAATCCTAATGCATTGTTGGGACAGTTTTGAACTGATCCAACCACAGTACCATTTGAAACTGTGCTCATAGGGCAATAAAACTGTGCATATCCCTTAACTTGGCAACATTCCTATTGAATCTGTATCTCAAAGAGACCACAAAAAAGGAAAAATAAGACCTACATGTACAAAAATATTTATAGCAGTCCTTTTTGTGATGGTGAAATATTGAGAACTGGGAGAATGCCCATCAATTGGGGAAATGGCTGAACAAGTTGTAATATACTTGAATGTAATGGAATAGTATTATACAATTAGAAATGAATGACAAGGAGATCTCAGAAAAACCTGGAAGGACTTGTACAAACTGATGCAAAACAAAATGAGCAGAGCCAGGAAAACATTATTTACAGTATCAGCAATCTTGTATGATAATCAACTATGAATGATTCAACCTTTCTCAGCAACACAATCAAGATAAGTTAGTACCAAAGACTCACAAAGGAAACTGCTGTCCATGTCCAGATAAAGAAGTGATGGACTCTGGATGCAGATTGAAGCACACCTTTCCCTCTATTCTTTTTCATGTTTTTCTTTTCCTTGTGATCTGTTTCTTCTTTCACAATTGTGACTAATATGGAAATATGTTCTATATAATAGTATATGTATAACCTGTCAAATGGTCTACCATTTTTGGAAGGAGGAGGGAGGCTAAAAAAATTGAAATTCAAAATCTTGTAAAAATGAATGCTAAAAATTGTCTTGACTTGTAATGGGGAAAATAAAATACTATTAAAAAAACAAAGTATACTCTAAAAGTAAGTGAACTTATCTACAGGATTCAAAACTTCTCCATTTGCTGAGACCAATGGTTCTGTGCATAGATGGTAAAAAGTTAGCTAAAAAATAATGGTTTGGTCATGTATACTTATTGTGTATCTAATTTATATTTAATATATTTAACATCTACTGGTCATCCTGCCATCTGGGGGAGGGGGTGAGGGGAAGGAGGGGAAATAGAACAAGAGGTTTGGCAATTGTCAATACTGTAAAGTTACCCATACATATAACCTGTAAATAAAAGGCTATTTAAAAAATATATAAATAAATAAAAAGAAAAAAAAGAGTTAGCTGAAAGAGAACCTCTGTTCTTGATATTGATTGTCAAGCTAAAATTAGCACAAGTGGAGGAGAAAGTTCCATATTCTGTTGCATCTCATCCTCAGTAAGGATACCCCTTGTGACAAGCTTTTGGGAGACAATGGACAAGAGTGCTATAGGACAAATAAACATTGTAACTTGCATCACCAGAAGGAACTTCCAAAATAATTAGTTCATGTAACCATTTGAGGATGTTATGATTTTTGTGAGTGAAATAAATATGATTGAATATACTTCATTATTTTTGAAAATATTGATTTAATCATCTGACAGATGATTGATGGAAGATTAGCAATGATAAACACATTTTTGGGCATATCTAATGTATGGATTTATTTTGCTTGACTATGTTTATTTGTAACAAGAGGTAATTTTTTAAACTTAGAATATTTACTGGGAGTGGGAGAGAGGGCAAATAATAATTTATACCTTGTCTTTAACCTTCCCATCCCCAGCTCTTAGCACAGTACCTGACACACAGTAGATATTTAGTAAATTCTTCTTAACTTGATATGTACGTAAAATAAGTAAAAGAAATGTAAAAATTAAAAAAAGCAAGAACAGAAAGGGATATGTGTTTAACTCTTTTTTTTGTTCAGATAGAGTATAAAATGCTTGACTACCCTCTAATTAAAATATTCTCTTACAGTTCATTTATATGAAATATTAAGTTCCTTCTTCTTTCTGATTTTTTTTTTTGTATTGTATTCTACTTTAAACCATGAAAAGAAAATAAAGTTATATCCAGGCTTTTTATTTCTTTTATTTAATGTCCTCTCTGAAGATAGAACTTTTCTGATCCTTTTCTTTCCCCCCTATTAAATTGTAATTACTTTATCATTGTTCAGCCCCTTTCAATTGTTCCCCAAAACTTTTTTTTTAATTTACCTTAACATATGTTTACATTTCAGAGTTCTACTCAATTGTGATCCCTTTTTTCAAAAGTGCTTGCAAATTTTTTATTCTAATAAGCATCCATTATTAAATTTTTAAAAAATCTTAAGCAACAAAAATAACATTTCCATATACAGAATACCGAAAGAAGATTCCATATTCATACTGCCCTGGTGTGTGTGTGTGTGTGTGTGTGTGTGTGTGTGTGTGTATGCATGTGTGCTTGTGGCTCACAGTTCTGCCATGATTCTCAATACAGTGACCCAAGGGATAGGAGGTTTGAATGAGGTGGGGGAGACTTGAATGATTTTATTCCCAATTTCTGTTCTGACAACGCTGAGTCGATGATTTGGATACAAGTCTCTGATTATTGAGGCTTGAACTCTTTTAAGTCTGCTTTTCAAGTGCTTCATTTGCTTGGTTTCAGAATCTTTAACTTTGAAACAATAAAAAGATTTTAAGTAGAAATGCCTAGCAGACAGTTGGAGTAGAAGGATTGAATCTTAGGCAAGATTAGAATTTGAAATTAGACATGAAGAGGTTTCAGTGGCTAACTTATTTCACCTTAATTTGAAAAAAAATTCTATCTATGATACACTGGACAACTGGTCCTTCAACTTTTGCTTAAAGCCTCCATTAGTGAGAAATCCACTACCTCCCAATTGAATCCATTCTAGTGTTTGCTGACTCACTTAGAGTTAGTTACCTAAGAATTAGAAAAATTCCTCTTAACATAAATAAATTTGCTTCTCTCTTCTTTTATTTCTCATTTTTCCTAGTTCTGACCTCAAGAACCAAACAGAAGCCTGATCCCACACCTATTTATAGCTCTTCAAATATTGAAAATACCTATCATATCATCTAGATTCATTTGTTATTATTTAATATATGAGGAATTATTTTTCTTTTATAATTAGGATTTCATTAATTTTTGTTTGATCATTGGTACATAGGCATTATTACAATTAGAAAATACAGTACTGGAAAATTTAAAAATGATATAGGGGTAATTCTTTTCTAAAATGTTATTCCAGTTACTTTCTTTAAGTTTGGAGGTAAGTTCTAAGAAGAGGATATAAAATACAGTAACCTTAATATGGATAACATAGTAGGTATTTTACAAAGCAAAGTTTCATCAATTTTGTATTCAATAAACTACAAAAGCTGTACACATTCTCCTGTCTTTAACAGCACATTAAAATATTTACTGGAAGAAAATTTTATCACCACCATCAAAGACACCATTGTTATAGATAGAACAATATTTTTTTGAAGGGGAGATTCAACACCAGGAAGCACTTTTATTTAGAAACAATTGTACAAAGAAACAAAATGGTTGCAGATTAATTAAAATCAGATATTTAAAATTCCTGCTCACAATTCAAAATTGCTACCTTTTTTTAATTTAATATAATATAAAAACTACCTATGGAATTTTAAGTGTATGCTTAATACACTCAACACCTTCTTATTCAGCATTCTATTAATCTGCAGCTGTATTTTTAAAATGGCAACAACAGTAAAAACAAAAAACAGTATGTGATTTCACCTCTTTAATTAGGATTATGAATAAAGTAACTTTAGATGGTTTATACTTAAATAAATGTTTTAAAAAGTAAGTTGAAGATGTGGGATTACATTATTCTTAAATTATGTTTCTAGAGTTACTCAAAACCTGCATTTGCAAAATAGTTGATTATAATATTGTTATGAATTATACAAGAAAAGTAACAGGGACAGTTGTTAAAATACTTAATGTAAGATGTTATTAAGATATGGTTTCTCCAAAATGTCAAGAATTTCAAAGGAATTAATGAAGAGAAAAACAAATGAAGATGGCCTATCTGTACCAGATCTAAAACTATATTATAAAGCAATGGTCATTAAAACCACTTGGTACTGGCTAAGAAATAGAGGAGTTGGTCAGTGGAATAGATAAGGTTCACAGAACAAAATAGCCAATCACTATAACAATTTAGTATTTAACAAACTCGAAGGCCCTAGCTTTTAGAATTAGAATTCATTATTTGACAAAAACTGCTGGGAAAATTGGATACTATTATGGCAGAAAGTAGGCATAGATCCACACCTAACACCATATACCAAGATAAGGTTGAAATGGGTTCATGATCTAGACATAAAGAATGATATTATAAGCAAATCAGAAGAACATAGAATAGTTTACCTTTCAGATTTGTGGAGGAGGAAGGAATCTGTGATCAAAGAAGAATTAGAGACCATTATTGATAACAAAATAGATAATTTTGATTATATTAAATTAAAAAGATTTTGTACAAACAAAACGAATGCAGACAAGATTAGAAGGGAAGCAATAAACTGGGAAATAATTTTTACATCCAAAGGATCTGATAAAGACTTCATTTCTAAAATATATAGAGAAATGACTCAAATTTGTAATAATTCAAGCTATTCTCCAATTGATAAATGGTCAAAGGATATGAACAGACAATTTTCAGATGAAGAAATTGAAACTATTTGTAGTCACATGAAAAGGTGCTCCAAATCACTATTGATGAGAGAAATGCAAATTAAGACAACTCTGAGATACTACTACATACCTCTCAGATTGGCTAAGATGATAGGAAAAGATAATGACAAATATTGGAGGTGAGGTGGGAAAATTGGGACACCGATGCTTTTGTTGGTGGGACTGTGAACGGATCCAACCATTTTGGAGAGCAGTTGGGAACTATGCTCAAAAAGTTATCAAACTGTGCGTAACCTTTGATACAGCAGTTTTAATACAGTTTTGGGTTTATATCCCAAAGAAATCTTAAAAGAGGCAAAGGGACCCACATGTGCAAAAATGTTTGTGGCAGCCCTCTTTGTGGTGGCAAGAAACTGGAAACTGAATGGATGCCCGTAAATTAAAGAATGGCTGAATAAATTATGGTATATGAATGTTATGGAATACTATTATTTTGTAAGAAACGACCAGCAGGATTATTTCAGAGAGACTTGGAGAGACCTACATGAACTGATGCTAAGTGAAATGAACAGAACCAGGAGATCATTATACATGGCAACAATACTATATGACGATCAATTCAGATGGATGTGGCTATCTTCAACAATGAGATGATTCAGAGCAGTTTTATTTGTTCAGTGATGAAGAGAGCCATCTATACCTAAAGAGAGGACCTTGGGACCTCAGTGTGGATCATAACATAGCTTTCTCACTCTCATTGTTGTTATTTGCTTTCATTTTGTTTTTTTTCTCAGGTTTTCTTTTTCTTCCTTCTTGATCTAATTTTTCTTGTGCAACAAGATAACTATCTAAATATGTATACGTATATTGGATCTAACATGTATTTCAACATAAAAAAGATCTGGTTTCTCTCTTGCTGAATCAAAGACTGGAATCCCTTTATTTTTAATTTCTCCATTTTCCACAGGCAAGTCATCTGTAGTCTCTTCTTGGTTAGTTCCTTCTTCTTGTTTATTTTTTACTCCTTTATTTTCCCTTTTGTTTTAATGTTTTGGTTCTCAGATTTATCCTTCCCTTTAGTCTTTTTGGGCTTGGGTTAAACTTTTTCAAGCACCAGTTTAACTGATAATCTTGCAAGAGTGGTTAGGGAATAGTGGTTAAGCTCTGCTACAGAGATCATCTTTTTTGGAACAGGACTACTGAGCTGTGCCATTCCTCCTCCTTCAGGCTGTGTTGTTAGATGGAAACAGATGGTACAGTCAGAATTGTTGGAGAGAAAATACATAAATGGGGAAGAGAAGAAGGTTGAGGCCTCACCTTTGGATTATGCTTTCATTAGGTTAGGAGAAGAAGAGGAGCCAGGAAAGGAGACAACTTAGGAAATTTCAATAGCTGGATGTAAGAATATCAACAATAGTGCTATTATACTATGCCTTCCTTTCAACTTATTTTGTTTTTCATTTGATGTGTAAAAATAGGGAAAAAGCCCTCAAAATAAATTGAATGCAAGTAGAACTATTCCATTCGACTTGTGTGTAACCCCCCCAAAATCCTACTCCATTGCTTTATTGTGATGTGAAGAACTGTGGAATCTTGAAGACTATCCTTGTGCAATATAATTGCTAATTGGTTCTACTATTCTAGAAAAGCTTCATATATAATGGCAATTTGCCAAATATTACCTGAGAATGCCTGGAAGTCCTTGAGGTCAGAACTATTTTTAGAATAATATTAAAATTCTACTTGCCTATTTAAACACTTCATAGGTTTCAACTAAAACAACGTATAATAACAGACTGATTGTAGAGAAAGTGTGGGAATCTAGTTTTTTATTAAGAAAAATGTTAAAGAGATTTGCAAAAAATCTGTCCTCACTATATATATTTATTTATTTTGAAAAACATTTATTTTTCATAAAAATATTTTTAAGACTTCCAGGTCAGATTTTTAAGACTTCTAGCAATGATATATTAATTAGGTTTAATATAGGATGGAGGACTAGACATCTTCTTTGATTCCTACAATTTCTTAAACTATCCAAAACAGAAATTATATGTTAATGGTTAAGCAACTCCAGCTGTCTTTATGGTCTAGGACAACCAGAATCCAAAAAAGGTTAAACCCCACCCCCAAACCTATGAACTGATTTTACTGATCCTATCATCACTCTGCCCTTCTTCTCTGCTTCCCACACTATGGGCAGTAAAGCCTCACTAGCAAACCCAAGAACACACTTTTCCTATGTTGTAGAGTCCCCAGTTTCAATCTATGGAAATCTGCCCTGGCCATGACAGGAAGCCAAGTAGATGTAGCTTCTCAAGAGGCTACAATCTTATATCACTAGTAGAGCCAGTGCCAGGACAGATAACCCTAAGTAAAAGCACTATAAGGCTCTGAATTTCCGGGGTAAAGAAGAAAGGAAAGAAGAAGTAGAACTGGACACTTTGTGACTTTAAGGGAAGAGGGCTCAATGTAATTAGCAGTCTACTAAGAATGAGGGAGAGAGTAAGCATCTAATTCTCTCTAGTTCTATCCATCTAAAAGTCAGTTAGGTCAGAAAAATAGGCTGATGAACTCTGAATTGCTTTGCATTAATAGAGACTGAAGGACTTTGAGAACTGGCCTTCAAGGAAACCAAGGGGAGAGAATCAGAAAGTTGAGTGATAAGGAAAATTAAGGGGGGAAAAGTTACCAAAGGGAGATTGAAAATTTTGTTAAACATTTTTTGTTTGTATTTTTTAAATTAGCGATAACAATAATGTTACCAAAGATTTCAGAAAGAAAAAACCTCAGTACTTTGAAGTTAAGCAATCAAATCAGTAGGAAAAACAGTTATAAAAGAAGGAAACATAGTCTTCAGATTTAGTAAACAAGTTTAGGCATTTATGAATTAATTTTGGAAGGAAAATTATCTAATATTTGATAAGAGGGAGGACCCTCTGGAATTTGAATAAAATATGGAACCAGAACTTGTTGCCCCATTGTGATTTAAAAAAATAATGAGAATTACAAGAGCAGAATTTTTGGCTAAACAAAAATAATGGGAAGAATAGAAAAACTGGCTTCTGAAATAGCAAATCTTATTAAAAAACAAACAAAAAAAGAATAATGGTTTGAGAATAAAGGATGATCTAGAAGAGAAGCAAAATCCAATAACATTAAAAGAAGATAAGCTTAATAAATAAGCCTAAATGTTTTCTCAAAGACAGAATACATAAAGGCAATCTAAGGATTCCAGGTCTCCAAGAATAACATTATAGGAAAATGAACTTTTACATTCTGATTGAGGCAATAATTCCCAAACTTCTGACCATACAATATGAAATATGAATTAAAAGAATTCACAAATAACTCTCTTGGAAAAAAATCACAACCCAACATTATAAACTTTAAGACACATAATGGTGAACTTTAACAATTTAGTTCAGAAATCATAAGTTTATTATTATTATTATCGCTTTTTCTTTACAAGATATATGCATGGGTAATTTTTCAGCATTGACAATTGCAAAACCTTTTGTTCCAACTTTTCCCCTCCTTCCTCTCACCCCTTCCTTCAGATGGTAGGTTGACCAATACATGTTAGATGTGTTAAAGTATAAATTAAATACAATATATGTATATGTGTCCAAACAGTTATTTTGCTATACAAAAAGAATCGAACTTTGAAATAGTGTACTATTAGCCTGTGAAGGAAATAAAAAATGCAGGTGGACAAAAATATAGATTGGTGGATGCCCATCAATTGGAGAATGGTTGAGTAAATTGTGGTATATGAATGTTATGGAATATTATTGTTCTGTAAGAAATGAGCAGCAGGAGGAATACACAGAGGATTGGTGAGACTTACATGAACTGATGCTGAGTGAAATGAGCAGAACCAGGAGATCATTATATATCTCAACAACGATATTGTATGAGGAGGTATTCTGATGGAAGTGGATTTCTTTGACAAAAAGAAGATCTAACTCAGTTTCAATTGATAAAGGATGGACAGAAGCAGCTACACCCAAAGAAAGAACACTAGAAAATGAATGTAAACTGTTTGCATTTTTGTTTTTCCTCCTGGGTTATTTATACCTTCTGAATCCAATTCTCTCTGAGCAACAAGAGAACTGTTCAGTTCTGCACATATATATTGTATCTAGGATATACTGTAACCTATTTAACATGTATAGGATTGCTTGCCATCTGGGGGAGCGGGTGGAGAGAGGGAGGGGAAAAATCGGAACAGAAACAAGTGCAAGGGATAATGTTGTAAAAAATTACTCAGGCATGGGTTCTGGCAATAAAAAGTTATTAAAAATATAAAAAAATAAAATGTCTTTTAAGCCAGAGATTCTACTGCAAGAAAAAAAAATATAGGGATTGGGAATTCTATGTAGTGGTTCATAGTCATCTCCCAGAGTTCTTTCCCTGGGTGTAGCTAGTTCAATTCATTACTGCTCTATTGGAACTGATTTGGTTCATCTCATTGTTGAAGATGGCCACGTCCATCAGAATTGATCATCATATAGTATTGTTGTTGAAGCATATAATGATCTCCTGGTCCTGCTCATTTCACTCAGCATCAGTTCATGTAAGTCTCTCCAGGTCTTTCTGAAATCATCCTGCTGGTTATTTCTTATAGAACAATAATATTCCATAATATTCATATACCACAATTTATTCAGCCATTCTCCAATTAATGGACATCCACTCAGTTTCCAGTTTCTGGCCACTACAAAGAGGGCTGCCACAAAGAAATCATAAGTTTCACAAGTGATTAGGAGAAAGATATTGAAGTTCAATAAAAAGGGTATTTGAATAAGGCAATTATCATGTAAATCTGAGTTTATTCATTCAAGGCAAAATATGGAACTTAATAATTTTTTTAAAAATTGAAATAACTTTAGAAAGAAAATCAAAACTGAAGGATTATACAAATACACACGCACACACACACATATAGTCTCCTTTAATACCATTCATTTTTGGAAAAGAGTACAAAGATATGAATTTTTTTAAATGGATGGACAAAACTAGTTGAAAGGGAAGAAAGAAAGAGAAGTATACTTGATGGAGATTAAAAAAAAGAGGAGGAATGATTATATAACCAAAGAGAAGTAGGAGAGAATAAAATAACCTAATAAAAGCCCCCAGGGAAATGGATAAAAAATGAGAAAAGGGTCTTAGGATGAGAAGAGAGCCTGTGGGAACAAGTTCACTTAAAAAAAGATTATGGTAAAGTAACATAAAAACATATAATTGTGTTTACAGAAGAAGGGGGAAAATATCATAACTTGAAAATAATCTTAATATTAGAGACATCTGGATAAAATTACAAACCTAACATAATTTAAAAGCTAATGGATTAAACAGTTCAATAAAATGAGAAAAATGTGACAGATTATAAAAGAAAACAAAATCCAGCAATTTGTTGCTTACAAGAAGCATTTAAAAAAACCCAGACATACACAGAATACAACTGAGATGGAATTTTTTTTTTTAATTTTGCATCAAGTGAATTAAAAAAAGCACAAGTTGAAACCAAACTATTTGTCAATGCAAAAACCAAACATTAAAAAATGTGTTAAGCAAAAAAAAAAAAGAAAATTATCGTGAAATAGACCACAAATCAAAATTACTAATAAACACATGTACTTAAAATGCCTTAGCATCCATATTCCTAAAGGAAACATCTGAGCTATTAGAAGAAATAGTAATACAAGAGTGACAGGAGTCGTTTAGATAAGATTTAATAGAAAAAGAAAAGAAAAACATGGAAGTGAACAAATTTCTGGAGAAATTAATGTTAACTTATGGTGTCTCCTAAATGGAACAATAAAAAATAGACATATATTTCAGGGTCACATACAACTTTTATCTTAGATCTATTTACTTCATAGCTTTTCTACCTTTTGGAGAGTCAGTCATTTACCATGTTTTATCATTTCTTTCTCTATACAATCTCTTGCATACATTCTGTCCTTTTCAATCATGCATCCACTTTTATCACTTTATCATTTCCTGCCCGTATTATTGCAATAAATACCTTTTTATTGGTCTCGCCACTTTATTTCTTTCTCTACATCTTCCACATAGCTACCAAAGTAATTTTCCTAAAGCACAAGTCTCATCATATCACTCCTTCTGCTTAATTGTCTCCGTGTTACAATATAAACCACTTGAGAATAGAGATTTTTTTGGTATGTCAATTTGCTACTTCTGAAAATTGGCATCCAATTATTTGCTACAATAAAAACATACTGCTGTGATTATTTTTGACTCTTTCCTGTTATTTCTGATTTCTTTAAGGCATATACCTAGGAGTGGAATTACTTGATCAAAAGATAAGTACATTTTGGTAACTTTCTTATTTTTCATTAGCAGCTCTGCTTAGTTTCCAGGTGTACTAGCTAAGCATCCCGCAGGATAAACTAATCTATTGAAATCTCATCACCATGCAGTTTAACTCAGTTGTTGATATTCAAACATCTTCTCAAATCCCTAAATTACTTCTTTCCTCTGACTGGAGGATGGAGCAATAAATTCTTCCCAAAGACTTTTTTTACTTAGAGGACCCAGAACTTTGTAGGTAACTTCGTTTTCCATCAGTGACTTTGTTTGATTTGACTCCAACAATATTATTCTGGGAACCCTCCTGATTTCTATCCACTTTTACTCCACTTAATCCTTTTATTTATTTATTTTGTATATTGTCTTTCCTCATTAGATTAGATACTCCTTGAGGGCAGAGACTATGTTTTTCTTATTTGTAACCTTAGCACAGTGCCTGGTACATAGTAAGTGCTTTATAAATGTTTATTGAATTGAATTGCATTGGGGGAATAATCCCAGAAGAGGTGGAACAATTCATATTTGCATTAGTAATACATCAGTATGCACGTTTTCCTATAGCTCCCACCAAAATGACAAATTGTGAAACTTCCTGTGCACTGTTTTCATTTGGATTTCTCTTATTTTTGGTGATTTGAGACAGTTTTCAAATGATTTCCCATTCTCTTGAAAAACATTTTGTATTATTTATATTAATTTATATATTTACTTACAAACTTGGATATCAGAACTTTATCAAAGATATTTGATGCAAAGTTTTTTTTTTTTTTTTAATATTGGGCACTTTCCTCCTTTATTCTAGTTGTAATGATTATTGTAGTCAGCAAGCATTAATTAAGGGCTTACTATGTGCCAGACATTGGGCTAAACGCTGAAGATTTAAAGAAAGGTATAATCTGTCAATTCACTAACATAGTAAAACCATTTTTCTTATATCAGCATGATATAACAAGTAACAAATTTATATTTAAATCACTCCTAATTGCTTTAAAAAGTGTTTAAGTGTATTTCTATGTTGATCAAAACAATTGATTTCCAGGTATTTTGTGTGTTTTTCAGATATTTTGAAGATTTCTCTTTTTTATTGTTACCTTCTGAAATTTCATATTGCACTAATGCTAATGATTTATGAGGCTTTATTGTATAGCCTGCGATTTTCCTGAAAATATTAATAGGTTCAACAAAATGGATTCTCTGGATTTCTCTAAATAAACTATTGTTTGCAAATAGGAATAACTTTTATCTCTTTGCCAATGTTTTTCTTTTGTTTTCTTCTGTCTCTTTTGTTGTTACCACTAGAATTTTCATATTTATGTCAGATGATAGGCAAGAGTGAGAAATGATTGAAAAATTGTGGTATTTAAATTTACAGGATATCATTGTGTTAAAAGAAATGATTACTATGATGGACTAAGATGAAGTAGGGAACTGATTTGTTTGAACTGATTTGAACTGAAATGAGCAATACTAAACAATTTACATTGATATCACAATGATATAAAAGAAAACAAAACTGAAAGAATTCAGAGCTCTGATCAAAGCAATAGAACATGAAGAACTAAGGATGATGGAATATTTCTTCCACTTCTTGGCAGAGAAGTAATAGACTAGATGTGCAAAAAGAGATATACATTTATTGACATTACTAATATGTTTATTTTACTTAACTATTCTTATTGATTAAAATGGAAGATTTTATTTTGTGACTGGAAAAGTTAGTAAGTAATGAGAATGATATAAGATAAGAAGAAAAGAGAAAGGAACATCAGTGAAACATTTAAAAATATGCAGAAAATTGCTGAAGGAAATTCAGAAGGGGAATTAGATAAACCAGACAGTTGTCACTATGTTAAAATTTAATATATAATATACTTAAATAGTAACTGTATTTGACAGTTTCAACTACAAACCTCTTCTATTATTTGTTCATTTATGTTTACACAATATATATGTATATATATATATATACATATACATACACACACACATACACACACACACACACACACACACACATCACTTACCATGAGGGCAGGGTTGGAGGAGTAGAAAAAAAATTATGAGCCAGGTACTGAACTCATTGAGGAAGGAAGCATAGTAATCCATAGGTCTGTAGACCACCTACCAGGATTTTGATTGGATAATCTCAAAGAAAAAGAGATTATTGTGTGATGGAGATGAGAAGAGAATCTAGAAGTGGCAATAGAGAGCAATGGATATTCCAACTTCCTTGCCTTGAACAATAAGTGAAAGGGAATGAATAAAGGTGAAGTCACTACTAGAAAGGGTAAGGGAGTCTGTTACATTAGGAGAAAGCTAGGTTTCAGTCATATTTAGAAGATGGAAAGAGTGGGAAAGGAAAAGATTTAGAATGAAGGATGAAGGAAAGAAGCATTTGTATAGTTTCCACTGTGTGCCAGGCAATATACTAAGCACTTTACAGATATCGGGTGTTGTTTTTACCTTCATTTTATAGTAAGTGAGCTACATAGGATCACAGAGCTAGTAAATATCTGGGGCCAGATTTGAATGTAGGTCTTCCCATCTCTAGGTCCAACACTCTATTCACTAAATCATTTACTTACTAGGCACTACCAGCTACCTATGTGCCACTTAACTGACTATCAAGGGAAGTTTGTTGCCTACAAAATAGACAGTGGAAAGGGTGGGTAGTGTGGTTAGTACTTTGGGGTGAACTCTTTGGGGATTGAAATAAGGAACTGGGTTATATGCAATGGAGAATGAAGTTTGGATGGTGACCTACAGGAATTCAGAATTAGTGGGATGTATTAGGTTATGACAAATTATGATTGTGTTCATCATTGAGTGAAAGACATCAGTTCTCTTCCCAGAAGGATTTGTAGATCAGGCAAGAGACAAATGTAATACAAGATGGAAAGCAAAGGGTCAGTGAGAAGTCCTATTTTATTTCTCTTCTTGCCTCTGGTTGGAGATTTAGCGGAAGTTGGAAGTTCTTCTCCTTTCTAACTTGGCTTTTTCTCCTCTCTCAGAAGACAAGTACAAGTAAGAGATGAAATACCCAAGAAAAGAAGGAAAGTTCTTCCTCTCTCTGGTTTTTTATATTTGCTTTTTATATATTAAGTGGTCCTATTATTCTTTTTGTACATGCTTTGAGAGGTATTTAGGATAAATGAGAATTTTTGTCAGAAGATTTTACTCCATTAATTTTGTTACTGTGAGCAAGTCTTGCAATCTTATTATAAATCCAACTTGGCTAAATATTGATATAGTATATTTCCTGGGATTTTCTTTAATTTTTTTGCAATGATATTGATCTACAGTTCTATTTCTTTGCTTTATCCTTCCTTGATTTAAGTGTTAGATTTGTCTCATAAAAGAATTTTGTTAGAATCTTTTCCCTCATTTTTTGAGAATAAGTTGTCATAAATCTTAATTATTCTTAAATAATTGGTAGAATTCATAAAAAATTTCATGAGTATTTATGCTTTTTAAAAATTAGTTTCTTAATGACTTATTTACCTTCATTTTTTCTGACGTTGAGTTATTTAGTCTCTCTTTTATAGTCTATAAATCCAGATATTTACATTTTTGTATATAAGCTTCAGTTGCTTTTAAATCTTTTGTTTTGCTAGCATATAATTGTATATAGGAATCCAGGTAATTTTTCCTATTCTCTGTTTTTTGTTTAACCATGAATTTATTTTTATTTTGGTTATTTACTTTTCTTTTAAAATCAGCTTAGCTAAAGGTTTATTATTTTAGCCTTATCAAATAATGTCAGTTGTTTTTAGTCATGTCCTATTCTTTATGTCCTATTTGGGTTTTCTTTGCAGAGATATTGAAGTGGTTTGCTATTTCCTTCTCATTTTACAGATGAAGAAACTGAGGAAAATAGAGTTAAGTGACTTGTTCAGTGTCACACAGTGTCTAATGTCAGATCTGAGTTCAGGAAGAAGAGCCTTCCTTATTCCAGGTCCAATGTTCTATACATAGTGCCACCTTACTACTTTTATCTTACCTGGTATTTAATACTCTTATTTCTCCCAGTTACATATAAAACAATTTTTTACATTTGTTTTTAAAATTTTGTGTTCTAGATTCTCTCCTTTCCTCCCACAACTCCCCTCCCCCATTAAGGAGGCACATGTGAAGTTATACAAAACATTTCCATAAAAGTAATGTTGTGAGAGAAAATATAGATCTCCTCTCCCCTCCCCCCCCAAAATCCAACAACTCTTCAATAAAAATAAAGCAAAAAACATGAGCATTCTTCAATATGTATTCAAACACAATTCAGTTCTTTCTCTGGGTATGGATAGCATTATTTTTCTTAATCATAAGTCTATCAGAATAGTCTTAGTGTATTGCTGAGAATAGCAAAGCCATTCACAGTTGGTCATCCCACAACATTGCTATAACTAAGTACATTTCACTTTGCTTGAGTTCATGGAGAACTTTCCAGGTTTTTCTAAGAGCACCTTGCTCATCATTTCCCACAAAACTATAATATTCCATCATAATCACATACGACAGTTTATTCAGCCATTTCCTAATTGATGGGCATTCCCTCAATTTCCAGTTATTTGTTCTGAGAAGAGAGATGCTATAAATATTTCACTTAACTGTTTTTCAAGTAAGCAGCTTTCAATGTTTTTGTTTTTATCATTTTTTGCAGCCTTCATTTTCCATTGATCTTTTTTCCCCTTGAATTTTCAGTATTTGCATTTTTGTGCTCATTTTATATTTGTTAACTTTGTAATTTGAAAAAAATTCCCAATCCATTTTTTCTTTTTGTTATTCTATATCTCAGAGATAATTTTTCCCCTCCAAGTATTACTTTGTTTTATTGTTGTCCTCTTTCTTAGTTGTTAATTGTTTCTTTGATATTCGTTTATATATAAGTAGATAGACATTGTAGGCATTGTATGAGATTCTGGTGATATAAATACAAACTATCAGAATAACCTCTTCCCTCAAGGAGATTAATAGAAAAAAGTAAAAAAAAAAGATATGGTAAAAGAGCTTACACATACTAATTTGATATAAAGATGTTTAGGAATTGATTGGAACTCTGGTTTGTATGACATGGGGCAAAAGCTCATTTTCCAGACTTTGGATCTCCCAGGCATTATATTCTAAGTTTCTAGTGACAGGAAGAAAATGATAATGGAAAATGATGGACAGCACTAATACAGGGATGAATTACTCATTATTAGAAAGTCATTGTCAAGTTTTCATTTAGGTGTGTATTTTTTATTTATTTTCTCTTTTTCAATATTTCATGTTTTTTAAAACTTTGTTTAGTAGTTTTGATCATATTATAGAGGCAACTTTAGTTATATAGGTACATAGTTTTTTGATATAAAGTTTTTGGGTTACAGAAATTTGTTAAAAACAACTACCCCACCACCATACATAATTTGTAATTTTTTTTTCCTATAAGATGAAGCAGATAGAGTCAAACAATTGAATTTGTTTTCACATGTTGCCCTTTATGTGAACATTTATAGCTGGAGGTGTAGAAATAAAAGACAAGTGTCCAGAAGTACCTAGTGAATATACAAAATAACTTATCATATTGTACTGTGGTATGGTATGTGCCAAAGCATTGCATCACTGCAGGAGGCACACAGGTAATGACTCAATGATGGGCTAGGCTTTTAAGATACCAACAGGTTTAGTGAAATGCGTGGCTCAGAGAACCCTCTGGCCAAGGATCACTAGTGCAAGATGAATTCAGAGCTATGATTTAACTCTTCTCACTAATGTGTCTTTCTTGGTCTTTCTCTATACCTGGAGAAGCATAACACTGACTTCAGCTTTGACACAATACAAAATCAAGAGCTAGTTAAGGCTGAAGGAGGCAAAAACTGTCTTTCTATTGGGAAAGAGAAACTTGCAGGATCCAGCTAATGAGTCCTTTCCTTGTGCAATTATTAAGAGTTGATCAGCAGGTTAGCAGTTACATATGTCCAGACTCACAAGTTACCCCCTCCCTTCCACCCAGTAAATCTTTTGACTTTTTTTTTTCATGTGACATAAACTGTTCAGGAATGTGCTTCCTGGTTTATCATTAAAACTCTCTTACTATTGCCAGACTTGGTTTTTTTGTCTTTTATTCATTTCTGGTTCCTGGAATACACAAGGAGTCCCTGTGGAAGAAGTAGGTTTATACAGAATATGTGCATAAGCTTTCTCTAAAATTTATTAACAGTTATTCACATTAACAGTATAAATCTCTTTCTTGAAAAATAAATCTATTTACAAAATGGATCTATTAACAATATAAATCTTTCTAGAAAAATATGTCTATTTAGGGAGTCAGAATAGTCCATTAAAAACAAGAGTAGAATAGTCCTTTAAAAACAAGACTGCACCTATGATTTATTGGTTTAGAGAACTCTCAGAAAAAGAAATTCCTTCTATCAACACAGCTTGATACCTTCTCTGCAACCAAATGTCTTAAAGAATTGTCTAGGGTCAAATAAATTGCCCAGGGTCACACAACCAATATGCAACAGAGACACATATTATTTTTAATTGCTTCAAAATTCAGCACTCTTTGTAGCCAGATCTGTAAATACATCTTTATGTCATCCTGATTGAGTCTTCCTGGGTTAGGTCTCAATTAAGGCCTTTAAAAAAAATAAAATTTTATTGATTTTTTTCATACACCTGCATTTCTCAGTGTATTTCTTTCCCTTACTAAGGCTATTTCTATATATTACTCTTGTTAAATTTTCTTTAACTGATTGATTCATTTATTTTTTGAAGTTTTCAATAGCAGAATACTTAGAGAGCAGATCTTTTCTCTGTTGATCTAACTGGGTGATTGATTGACCTAGAAGATTTGACTGTTTAGTTGGTGTAAGTTGATCTAGCAGTTAGATTGTAAGCAGCCAATCCATTTGTATTGCTTAGACCAAAGAAGACGCTCCCTTTGTTTTCATATCACAGAATTTATCATTACATCTATAGAGTCATAACCACACCTTATAGGGTCTCAAAACTTATTTTGTCACAGCCTGACAAGAACCACCCACATGTACAGAGTACTTGCCATGGTAGTTTTCCAGGTGTGAATTCATTAGAAAATGCAAAAGTATATTTTTAAAAAGTACTAAGAAAAAAACTAAACTTGGTCATCTGCTGAAAAACGTTTAGAAAGATATTTTAAAGGTACATTTGTTCCCATATAGAAATAGGCATAGGTAAAATGGAAAAGTAATAAAAACAATTTGAAACCATTTTACCTAATTCCAGGTCTAGAGAACTCAAGTGATATTTTCAAGATTACGTGGTATCATGTCACATAAAGTATCAGACCTGGGATTCACAGTCAAGTCCCCTGATTCATAGTCAAGTACCCTTTGCATTGTCCTGTGATATCTACAATCCTTACCAGTCAAAATATTTCTTCTACAATATGCCCCACAAACTGGTCATCCAGACCAGAAAGAAGAGAATTACATTGACCTTTTAGGCAGGTCATTGCACTTATGAATTCTTCTACTTGTAGGAACCTAAATTTGTGTCTGCAATCTCTACCCATTGCTTGATCTTTCAGCAAGTCTGGGACGTCAAATCAACAAGCAATCATTAAGATTCTAGACATGATGCTAGGGGTTAGGATTATACAGACAAAGATGAAACTGTCCCTTTCTCTTTCTTCTCCTTCCCCCGGTCCTGAGCTTTATTTTATCATAAGAGGCATTATCTACATTTGTAACATACAAACACCATGTTCATATGTAATAAAAGTAAATTAATTAAAATTAAAGGTAAAAATCTTGGGAGGAAATCAACTAGAAGTTGATATAAGAAAAGACTTCATTTAGAGGGTTGCATTTGAATAGAATTTTAAAGAAAAAAGGGCATTCTAAGAAGCAGAAGTGAAGTGAGAGTGCATTTCATGCACTGGGATCAGTCACTAAAAACTTATGGGGATGAGAGTTGGTGATTCACATGTGAAAAGCAACAAGAAGCTTAGTTTGGCTAGACCACAGACTATTGAAAGAGAAGAAATGCATGATTTAGTTGGAAATGTAGGGTGGAGCCAAGTTATGAAGAGCCTTAAAAGCTAGAGTGACATAATTGATTCTGGAGGTGATAGGAAAATATTGAAGTTTATTGAATAGCAGATACCAATATTCCAGGAAAATCACTTCAGTGTTGTGTTTAGGATGGATTTGAAAAGGGTGAGAAGGATCAAGGAGATGAATTAGGAGATACTGCAGTAGTCTAAATGGGAGACTTTTGAGCAAGTTGGCTGCCCGAATGGGATTCATACTGTAGGTCCTACATGCCTATTCTAATAAATTACCCTAAAGTTTGTACAAGACTGAATAACAATCAAGAAATTCAATGAGAAAACACATTCCAGAACTGAACATGACATGTCAGAAGGCCAAGGGCAAATATTGTCAGCAAAGCTAGTACAGGGTAGCCTTTCAGTTCAACCTGTGTACAGTAGAATAACCTCTGTGTCCACATGGAGCAAGAGCAGCCCCACTCCTAAGAAAGGTCAGAAAGTCCCAAAGTGAAATCTTGGAAATCCTGAAGAGCAATAACAGATCACAACTAGATTAGTGCCACAGTGTTCAAAGGAGGACACCCAGATCCCAGACCTTGTGTTGAGACTTCATCAAGGGTCTCAACATTCTGAATCTCATAGACCCAAGAGGCATAATTCTGAAAAGTGGAGTTTAGCATAAGAACCAGGGGCACTAAGATTACCACCCCACAAAATAAAACAAAACAAAACAAAAACAAACAAACAAACAAATAAAAAACAATAGGAAGCAAATCTTGGCTCTGGCACAAAAGCTCTGTTTGATTTCACAGGACAGAGTTTGAAGAGAGTAGAAGCTAAAAAGTAGCAGATTTAATTTGTTTAAAGGGAAAAATCTCTGTTTTTAGATCTATATCAATGAAAATAATGAATTCTCTCCACAGAAAGTTATCAACCCAAGGTTAGATGAACATTTGTCAAATAAACTGAAGAAAATATCTTGTTTTCTAAGAGGCCCCTAAAATCCCCTCTAATTCTGTAATTTTAACTTTATCAAATTTCCAAGAATTGAGTGATTTTCTTCATCTCTCTTTGTGTTTTAGACCAGGGCTTCTTAAATTTTTTTCTATGTGAAACCCCATTTCATCTGAGAAATTTTTACATCACTCTATCTTGAATTTGAACAAAGATGTTTTTGGCACTGTTACTGCATGTTGTGTGTTCAGAACCAAGACTAGTGAGATCATGTAGGGCAAGATGGTCAAGTACTGCCAGAAACATCTTGGATTCATTAGGCATTTGATTTTGAATTAATTTTTGGTTGTTGCATTCAGAAACCTTTTACTGTTGCCAAAGGTTTTGTGACCCTTGCATTTAGTGACATGACCAGTCTTGACCAGCAGTTTAAGAAGCTTTGCTTTAGACTACAAATGGTTCATTTCCATTTCACTTGATTTTACAAATTGGCCCCTTTCTTTATCTCTTAGTATGCAATCTGATTTGGTGTCATCTTTTCCTGGTCAGTTATTTTTTATACATTTTCTACTAAAAATAATTTGATCAAAAACTGCTTCAGTGAGACTCATATATCTCCTTGCCCTCACTCCCCACCCCCCAAGCACTGAATTTTTTCAGACATTCAGGTTCTTTAATGTAGGAATCACTAAGAAGGTGTTCAAACATCCAGAATCTTTTCATCAGCCAACTATTTAAGAAATCTAAAAAATATATGCTATTCAGTTTTTCTTTCTGAGTTGAAGTATTTTTCTTCCTTTTATTAAATAGAAATTGAAGGATAAGGAAGGAGGTAGGGATTTCAATTTACAGTTACAATGCCTTTAACTCATAGCTTCAGGAATGTAGAAGGAAATAGAACAAATCTGAAATAAACTTAATCAAATTCCTTATTGACTTTTCCTCAGGAAGAATTTTTTATTGAATCAATCAACATGTGTTTTTAAGTAACTACTATGTGCCAAGTACTGTGCTAGATGCTGATGATATGAGTACATAGAATGAAACAATATTGAAGCTTACATTCTGATATGAAGACAATTACACATTTAAATAAAAATGAATAAAACCAAAAACAATGTAGTTAAATATAACAAAGTTTGGGAGGGAGGGGAACAGTTGTGAGAATCCAGAAAGAAAATGGATCCAGAAATCCATAAAGACCCTTTATCTGAATCTATTTAAAGGAATAGAGTTTTGTTCCATGAGGCAGAGATAAGGATAGTCTTTTTCAGACATGGGGGATGACCAATGCAAAGATATAGAGATAGGAGATGGTATGTTCCATCTGAACAAAGGGAAAAAAGTTTCCTGTTTGCCTGGAGAACAGTGTTTAATGAAACTGGAAAGATAGTTTGGGGCCAAGTTGTTAAGGGTTTTAAAAGCTAAACAGAGGGGCTTACATTTGACCCAGTAGGCCAGAGGAAGTCAGTGACATTGACTGAGTAAAGGAGTTATATTGTCAATATGGCATGTTAAAAAAATACGGCAGCATCAATGGAGGATGGACTAGAGTAGTGACAGACTTGAAAGTAGAAGACCTATTAGGAGACAACTGAAATAGTCTCAAGTGAGTTGATGACTTGAACTAAAGTGGTAGTTGTATGAATGGAAAAAATGATTCAGATGCAAAAGATGCTATGAAGGTAGAAGTGGGAAGATTTGGCCACTCACTGGATATAGGGCATGAGGGACAGTGAAAGAGTTCAAGAAAATGCTAAGCTTCTAGAGATCCTGGAAGATGTACTGCCTTGGTAGAAATAGAGAAGTTTGGAAGATGAGAGAGTTTGGAGAGAAAATTGATATGATCAGTATTGATCATAATTAAGCTTGAGATTCAATTTTAATTCAATTCAGTTGATATTCAATTTGAAGTGTCTGGTAAACAGTTAGTAATCTAGGATTGAAAGCTCAGGGAATAAGCTGGAGCTGAAAATATTTTTGTGACTTATCTACATAGGAATGATAATTAAAACTTATGGGATTGATGATATTACTGAAAGAGAGAGAATATAGAAGTACATAGAACCTCGGGGAAGTTCCCAAGAAATTGGTAAGGAGATAAGAAAAGTGGGGCAGGTAAGAGGAAAACAAGGAGAGAAGAGAATAATAAAAATCCATAGAGGAGATTATCCAAGTGAATAGGATGAATGGTCAACAATGGCAAAGGCAGCAAAGAGGTCAAGAAGAATGAAAACTGGGAAAAGGTCATAATTTTTGGCAATAAAGACTATTAGTAACTTTGGAGAGAAGCATTTCAATTGAAGATAAGGATAGAAGCCAGATAACAAAAGTTTAAAAAACAACTAAGAAGAGTGTAAGTAGAAGCAGCAAATTTAGACATCCCCATTTGGTCACATATATAGAATGCTTATGAGGATCAAATGAGATAATAATTGTAAAGCACTTAGCATATTGTCTGGCACATAGTAAGTGCTATGTAAATGTTAGCTATTATATGTTAATTATGCAAGAATTCTACATATTCTATTTATGTATATAAAGCAACTTTGCAAAATATATTTATTCCTGAGATTTACAATTGTGGGATATTTAGTAAAAATCTCACAATTTTAAACCAAATGAAATGAAGGATGTCACCCTTTATGACTAAATCATGTACCCATTTTGACATTTTCTTTTGCAATGTTAGTCTATACCTAGTTTGTGTTCTGTTTTTGAGTTTTCCTTTGATTTTTTTTCTTCTCTTATTTCTGTAGCTAATATTTCCAGTACTAACTTGAAAAATACTGAGAAATGATTCAAACCAGTTCCAATTGTTCAGAGATTTGGGGGAAAGAAAACAAGTATTTTTTAAATGCTTACTATATGGTAGGGATTGTGATTCTCCAAGAATCCTTAGAAAGTAGGGTTTTATTATTCTCATTTAACCATTAAGAAAACTGATGCAGACAGAGGTTGATAATAACTTGCTCAGTGTCACACAACTAAGTATTTGAGGTCAGATTTGATATTAGGTCTTCCTGACTCCAAACTCAGTGTTCTATTCTAGCTGCCTTTCTTTGGTAGATAGTAACAGAGGTATATAGCTATAAGTTTTGTTTTACGAGAATCAGAGGATCTGAGTTTTCTGTAAAAATAAGAGAAATAGACTTAATTTCAGTTGCCTTTAAAGTTCCTACTACACATGGATAAATGCATAAACAAAGTATGGTTAGGGCCAAAAAAGAATACAAAGTGCTATGGAATCAAATGAAGGAGAAATCACTTCTAGAAGGGAGGAAGACAATTTCTAATTATCTAATTCCGTTTCAAATCTAAATAGCTTAAATCTAAATAATAAAATCACTTAAGATATCATTTTGGGCATGCTAATTTGTATATAAATACAATAATGAAAACTTCTTAGAATTAAGGAGTGAGAATCTAACTGCTAATTGTCATTGTGAAATCTATTTAATATAAACATTTAAGTCCCCTACCTATCTATCCATCTGTCCATCTATCTATACATCCTATTAGAGGCATAGGTTTTTCTCTTATTAATGTTGTTGGCTTTTTAGAACTGACACTCTCTACACAAGAAGCTTTGCAATTTGGACAATAGGCATATTTGAAGAATTTGTATTGAGACTAAATTGAAAATTCATTTTGTACCATGTAGAAACAAACTTAAGCAAATGTCTTTCTGTACCTCACAGCAATTCAACATAAATATGTTCCTTCCTTTTAAAAAAAGTTGAAAACTAATATCAAGGAAAAAATATACAGGATAACCAGAGCCTGAAGGAATGTATGTGCCTCATGAGAAAAGGAGTATATTGAGAATGAGAGTATATATCATATTTCTTCATATTTCACTCAGAACTATCATTTTCAATATAGCAAAAGCTATGCTTATGAACTCGTGTCAGAAATATTTTTATTGTGGGCATTGATGTATGATTAAATTAGCCTAAATTGGATTAAATTTAGATTAAATTAACAATGGTTTAACTATATTCAAATAGTAGGTTAAAGGACTTTAGCATCTGGGTGTAAAATTTCATAAGTAAATAAATTCACCATAGATCAGGATAAGCAAATGTATAATTTTATGTTAATAATGATCACTCACTTTTTCACAGCTTTATGAAATTTACAAAAATATCTTTTTTTCTCAACCATCTTTAAGTGAAGTCTAATACCTCATCTTCTACCTACTTGTACTAGGGAAGGCCTGCATTTACCTTTGCAAAAGTAATGAAATTTGAGGTTTTGCTACTCCTTCTCTCACTGACCCTCTGTACAGTAAAAAGATTTTCCCACAAACATCTCTATGTTGATGAGTTTTAGATATATTTCCCAAATTAGGGTCTTTCTCTTGAGCTCCATTACTATGCTACTTACTGCCAATTGGACATTCTAACCTAGATCTCCTATTTGCATCTCAAATTTTACATAATCAAAATGGAACTTAATATATTTCCTCTCATTTCCTCACCTCTTCCAAGCTACCCCACTGCTGAACATTTTTATTACTACTGGGGACACCATCAGGTTTACAACCTTGGTGTAATCTTCAATTTTCCATTCTCAATTATTTCATAAAGCCTTTCAGTTGCCATAACTTATTATTTCTGTCTCCATAAGATATCTCAGATATGATTCTTTCTTTTACATTTTGATCACTTTTCATACCTTTTGCTTAGGTTATTGTAGTAGTGCTCCATTTGTTCTCTTTTCTCCATTCTCTCTTTTCCAACTCCAATTTATTTAAATAAATTTTCTTAAATAAGTATCTGTACATGTCATAGTGCCACTAAAACTCTAGTGGCTGTTACCCATAGGATCAATATAAACTCCTCTGGCACTTACAGCTCTTCAGAGTCAAGATGGTATAGTACAAGTAGCAATCCAGCTAAAATATCCCATCAGCAATTTTGCTAGTCACAGTTTCAGGGTCAACAATAATATTAGTGCATGGGCTGAAGGAGAACAGGGACCTTTTCTGGATAAAGACCAAAGTACAGATCCAGAGAGCAGTAACCACACTGCTTGATCACATCCTGGAAGCATGAAAAACTTACACACCTCCAGAAATATCTTTGAAAAGAGCAGCATAGGGAAATCTTGAAGCTTGGAACAGTGCTTCCCTAACCTCAGGCCAACAGAGTTCAACTTTAACATAAAGTTCAAAGTCAAAAACGGGCTGGAAAAATGGACAAATGACAACAAAGAATTTGATTATAAAATGATACTGTGGTAATAGCGAAGATCAAGACATAAACTCAGAAGAAGACAACAATTTCAAAAGCCTCAAAGAAAAATGGTAACTGCAAATGGCAGACAAATTAGGAAAGAAATGAGAATAATGAAAGAAAATTATTAAAAGACAACAGTTTGGTAAAAGACACAAAAAATACATCTTAAAACAGAATTGATCTAATGGTAAAAGAAGTACAAAAACTCACTGAAGAAAATAATTCCCTAAAAATTAGAATAGGGTAAGTGGAAGCTAATGAATTTATGAAACATTGTAAAAGAACAGAACAAAATCAAAAGATGAAAAAATAGAAATATTTCATTGGAAACACAATTTACCTGGAAAATAGATAAAGGAAAGGTAATTTGAGAAATATTAATGTATCTGAAAGCCATCATAAAGAAAGAGCTTAGATATCATCTTTCAAGAAAATATAAAGGAAAACTTTCCTGATATCTTAGATCCAGATGATAAAATAGAAAACTGAAAAGATCCACTGATCACCCCTGCAAGAGATCATAAAATGAAAATTCCTTGGAATATTATAGCCAAATTCAAGAGCTTTGAGGTTAAGAAGAAAATATTTCAAGCGGCCAGAAACAATTCAAATATTATGGAGCCACAATCAGAATAACATAAGATTTAACCACTTCAATATTAAAGGGATTATGGATGGATTAGAATATAAAATTCTAGAAGGCAAAGGAGATAGAATTGCAGCCAAGAATCTCCTACCCAGAAAAACTAAGTATAATCCTTCAGGGGAAAAAAAAAAGGTTACTTAATGAAAAAGAGAACTTTCAAGCATCTCTGATGAAAAGGCCTGAAATAATAGAAAATTTGATATCAAACAAAAAACTCAAGGAATATATAAAACAATAAATATAAAAGAGAAATCATGAGGGACTCAATAAAATTAACCTGTTTACATTTCTTTATTGGAAAATGATATATGTCCCTCCTAAGAATGAAATCATTATTAGGGCAATTAGAAGGAGTCTATATAGACAAAGGGCATTAGTATGACTTGATTAAGTTGGGATGATTCCCCCCTCCCCCCAAAAAAGATGGAGTGAGAAAGAGGAATGCATTAGGAAAAGGAAGAGGTAAATTAGAGAAAAATTTTCTCATATAAAAGACATGCACAAAAAGAGCTTTTATAGTGGAAAGAAAAATGGGGGTGAGGGAAGGGCAATGTTTGAACCTTACTCTCACTGGAATTAATTCAAACAGGAAAGAATACATGCACACACATTTATACACACACACACACTCCTCTCACTATTATTGTTAATATGGAAATATATCTTGCATGATTTTACATGTATAGTTGTCATCATTTTACTTGCTTTCTTAGTGGGAGGGGAGAGGTTGGAGGGAGGGAAAGGATTTGGAACTTAGTTTAAAAAGAAAAGAATGTTTTTTAAAAGCTCTTCATAGAGCAGCAAAGTGGTGCAGTGGATAGAGTACCAGCCCTGAAGTCAAGAGGACCTGAGTTCAAATTTGACCTCAGACACTTAATACTTCCTAGCTGTGTGACCCTGGGAAAGTCACTTAACCCCAATTATCTCAGGGGGAAAAAAAAAAGCTCTGATTTCAATCCACTTTCACTATCTTCTTAGATATTACTTTCTTTTCTTCCCTCTATGGTCTGGTCATACTGACCTACTTATTGCTTTTTCATGGCATACTAACTTCATTACTTTGCTTCTGAATTGGTTTCCCCAGACCTGGAATATTCCTTCTCTTTTTATTTTTCAGAACTTTTATTCATCTTCTACATGAAGTCTTTTTTGATCTACCCAAGTACTAGTTCCCTCATTCTTTAAACTACTTAGTATTCATTTTGTATGTTATTGGAGTGAAAGTTGGACTTAAAAGTAAATTAATATCTGCTTTTGACTCTTACTTCCAACAAGGCTCCTTAGAACTGCTTTTCCTTTTCTTTTAGTTTCCAGTACTTAGTAAATCAAAGAGCATAGTAATCACTTAGTAAGTGCTTATTATTTGAAGAGTAAATGTCTAACTTTGGGCAGAAATTATTAACCAAACTGAATCTTAGTTTTTTCATCTGTGAAATAATAATCTTTGTACTATTGCCTTGCAGGGTTTTTTGTTTCAATAGGATGAAATTATGTTAGGTGCTCTTTAAATGCTATTTATTACTGTCACATAATTACAGAAATGAATAATCAAAATAAGTTGTAATCCTTTCCATGTACATTTTATTATTTTAATATATAAATGCTTTACATGATTGCTTATCATCTTAGGGAGAAAAGAGGGGACAGAGGAAAGGAGAGAAACATAGAATTTGGACAAAACTTTAAAAAAATTACAAATGTTAAAAATCATTTTAGCAAATAATTGGGGAAAATAATGCAGCTTGAAATTAATCCTGTATGTAACTTCTACCTATTACTAGTAGATCTTCCCTCTGTAGATCAAAGTAAAACAACTCTAATCCAAATTGCAACCTTTTTTATATTTGTGATCACTCAGAGACCTGCTGTAAAGAAGAAGTTAGTACCTTTTGAAACAATCTATTCCAATTTTGGACATCTAAATTTTAAGAAAATTTTCTATATGCAATCTAACAGATAAAAAACCCCAGAGTTTTCAAAAGAGCACTAAGGGCAAAGAGCATTATTTGTTTAGAGAATATGAAACTACCTTTGAGAACTTTAGAAGACAATACAAATCCCTTGTCTCAGAGACATGAAAATTGAGGTTGAGAAAGGTAAAGTGACAATCAAAGCCACATAGTATTTTCTAAAGAGAAAATACATTGAGAGAGGGATAGGGTTTATTTTTAATTTTCATTTATATCATAGCATCTAGGTGCAAAGTGGATAAAATTCTGGACCTGGATTCATATAAAGATCAGAGTTCAACTCCAACCTCAGATACTTCTAGCTTTGTGACCTTAGCAAGTTATTTAGCCTATGTTACTCAACCCCCACATTTATGAAATGGGGCAGGTAATACCTCATATAATTGTTGTAAGGATAACATGAGATAGTTGTAATATGCTCTGTGAATCTTAAAACACTATTTAAATTCTATCATACTTTCCATACGGTGACTAAATTATGACCTGGATATCAGAAGATTCAATTTCTAGATCTGTCTTTGAAGTCTCATGGTCTGTGGGAAACCACCTTCTATTCAATTATTTTTTCTCCCTCACCACTTCTTTTTCATCATCCTTGCTATCCCATTCCAATATTCAATAATATACGATGTTGTCAATTTTATTACTTCTTATCTAGTGGTGGTTGATTAGAATGTTGTCCTTCATTCTCAAAGATGACCAAAATTAGTCTGAATGGCAGATCAGACTCAAATGATCTTTGAAGGCCCTTCAGGTCAGGCACAAATAGTCCATACACATCTCTCATCTGTACTATTTCAACAAACTAATTAGAGCCTCAACTTTTATCCATTATCCATTTAACCATGATCCACATACCTAACAAATTGTCTAAAACATGTCATGTCAACTGATTTCCCTTAAAATAAAATATAAACTCCTCAAACTGCCATTTACAATCCCTCAGAATCTAGCTCCATTTTACTTTTTCAGTCAGATTGGTGCACTTAGGATCATAGAATCAAAAAAATGCCAAAAAAGAATCTTAGGGGCCATCTGATTCAACCCTTTAATTTTACAGATAAGGAAATAGACTCATTGAGGTTAAGTGCCTTGCCTGTGGTCATAATAAATGGAAGAGCCATGATTTGGAACAAAGTTCTTTCCTCTAGCACTTACTACTACAACAAGCTACTTTTCTCATTGCTTTTCCCTAAAACCAGAATTCTATTTTCCATCTCTTAGCCTTCATGTCTGAAACATATTTTGTCCTCACCTCTGCCTCTGTTCATCAAGATACAATGGCTTAATTTTAATTCTAGGATTAAAAATAAGTTCCTCTATTTGGCTTCTAAAACCCTTCACAACTTGGCCTCAACTTGTCTCTTCAATTTTAAAATATATCATTCATCTTCTTATACTTGATTATCTCCTCAAACTGTCCTTGTTCTTCATACACTGTGTTCTACCTCTCATTTATGTGCGTTTATACCAACTGTTCATCATACCTTGGAATGGTTTTGTTCCTTACCTCAACCCTTTTAGAATGCCTTATTATGTTAGAAATTCTACTTATACTTACTTTTCTGATTTCTCCAGTCCATCCAGGAGCTAAATGCTATCTATCTCATAATATATACATATATATATATATATATGTATATATATATATATACATATATATATATATATATGCAAACACACACCAAACACACACATATACATACGCACATGAACAGTTATTTATGTACATATTTCTCATAATAGAATATAACTTTCTTGAGGGCAGAAACTGCTTCACTTTTGTCTTTGTATCTCTAACACCCACCCAGTAAAGCACATTGATTGACTGATTAGAATCTCTGCTACCTTCTAAAGGAATCCTTTGCTCACCTATTTAGCTGTAGCCTTCTCTGTCTCTCAGAAAATCATGTATATCTGTTTAAATATTGCATCTTCACTCCATACCTCAAATAGTATTTAAACACTTTAAAAGCAAGGGTTATTTTTTATTTTATCTTATCTTTGTTTCTTAAGCATCTAACATAGTGCCTTACACATAATAAGTGTTTAATAAATGTACCTTGGACTGAGCAATCCAAAAGAAAGAGAAGCTACATTAGAAGAAACAAATTATTTTTTATTTTCTGGTTTAAAGTCATTTCCCTGTGAGAGAAAAGAGCATATATAAGAAAATACTTTTCAGTGAACACAATAGTTTATAGAAACATACATATTTCACCTTCCAATTTATTTGTTTTGGATTTCTTTTACAAGACAATTGGCATTAAGTGAGCTGCCTGGGATCACACAACTAGTAAGTGTTAAGTATCTGAGGCCTCATGTGAAGCCCTGAATCTAAGGCTGGTACTCTATCCACTGCAGCATCTAGCAGCCCCTTACCTTTCAGTTTAATAAAGATGTATTGTGTCTCCTCTGTTTAATTTGAGAGCCTGTTGTGGCATAATTAATAGTCAGGAAAATCTGGGTTCAAGTCTCATCTAAGACACATAGCAGGAGACCCTAGTGACAAACTTTTCAGTACCCAAGCCACTATTTTAAGATTATAAATCACAAAGAATAAGATAAACTGCCTTAATAGAGGAAGTTCATTGTAGCAATCTTCCTATACCATAGGGACCACAGATCCAGTAATCATTACAAAAAAAAAATACAAAGTATTTTGTTAGGAACTAGAAGAAACATGATCCCTGACCCACCAGAAGGGTTAGAGCTACAAGAGAAAGTAGTATCATTCAGCTTAGTCAATAGGAGAAAGAAATAATGATGTTTATGGCAATTCACAATTAGTTTCTATACATAATACTTATTAAATATCTGTATTGCAACACTAGGCAATCTGTTTCTCCTATTGCAGGAGTCAAAGGAGGAATTCAAGTTCTAATAATTATGACTCACATCTACATAGAGCTCTTTGTACATAAGCTTTACAAAGCCCTGAAAGTATAATTTGATTCCTTTCATTGAAAGAGTTTGTATCATTTAGCTGATCAGTGATGAAAACCAGAACCCTGTTTATCTATGGGTGGAGTAGAAATGTATTACTAGGTGACAGCAAAATGAAGCTGGAGCCATTAAAAACAGGGAAATTTACAAACATAATTCATTACAAAAAGTTTTGCCATTTATTAAAGTGTATGTTGTATTTTTTTCTTTTTGAGGGAAGGGATTGATTGTTTCATTTTTTTATCTCTAGTGCATAGTACAGGTACTTAATAAATGCTCATTGGATTAGATTGAATCTACAACCCAGCATTGCTAATAATGATGCTGATGCCCTTGTCTTTCTTGACAAACTTGACTCTATCCAGAAAATATTTTCAAGCTGTTACGTTGGACTAGTCTAATCAAGCTAATCTGACCAAAGCTAGCTCTGAGCTTGTTAGAACAACTCCAATGAGATGAAATCATATCAAAAGCTGTTGTGAAATTAGAAATTTCAGTCCTAAAAGTTTTTGCGTCAGTTCTAGAAGCCCCAAATCCCAAAAAAGATCCTTTAATTTTTTGGTAACTCTTTAATTAACTTCTTTATAGCCTAGTCTTTAAGCTTTAGCCAAACCCTTTCCATTTATGGGTCATTACAACCTTCTTGCCCCTTTCTCTATAAGCAATTTAGAACCAACTCTCTTGATGGCATTGATAGGTACTATCTAAATCAGTACTATCCAGGTCAGACTAACACAAAAGGGCAAGCAGATCAGTTCTCTGGGGACAATTAATCAGTTGTTCTAGATATCAATTGGCTGACCTGCAGGTTCTTCTCAGACTACTGAGAGTGAGTGAGTGCCTATGTGGACTCGCTCTGCTTGGATCAAATAGGGACTCCAAAACAGACCATTGAATGGCTTTCCCTATGCCATATGCATATTTGGGAAGTAACCTCACAGTTTCTGGGTTCCATTTTGAACTTTTATGAAGCCCCATCTATACCAGCCTATGCAGAGAAAGACCTAAGAACCTCCTCCTAAAGCATCTGACTTCTTGTCAATGAACTGTAAACCTCAATGTCAATCTTACTACATTTTTTGCTAGGCATTAAGTACACAGAACCAACTTTATTTCATTCAGTTTCAAAGGATTCAATTTCTCCCCACACAACAGTGAGCTATTCCTCCATCCTCAACCAATTTGCCTACTTGAATAGGGGCCAGAAAGCTAAGCCACCTGTTCCTAAGCCCTAGAGCAAAATAACTTTTCCCCTGTGTGAATCCTTATTCTTACTAGTGAACAACTTGGTGGTTTGTGGATTTCCCAGAGAAGGTGTTCCTATACCTCCTAAAGGTATGGGAACCTTTTGTCTTCTGTAGCTAATGGAAAACTTTTCTCCTGAAGGAAGTCAGTTTGGAGGTGAGGGGAAATGGGTTCACATTCTAACCAGCCTTACTTGCTTGCATGTTAGATGTTAGAGAACTTATTTAACCTTTATATGTAAAATAACGTAAAATTTGGACTAAATAAGCCTAATTTCCCTTTGGGCCCTAAATTTCACAATTCACAATTATACTTCTAAGTAAAAGTATATTATGTTGGGTGTACATCTGCCTTCAAATAGGTGGATGAGATCACCATAATTCTCAGGATATTAAGATTTACAAAATATATTTCTCCTGGAACTGGGACTTTGAAGGAAATAATTTCTAAATAATTTCTATTAATACTTGACATAGTTACAAAGTTGCCTTCAATAAGCTAATACTACTTCAAGGGTAGTGACTAAGGCATCAAAACCTTTCTTTGAGCAGATACAAAGAACTTACAAAAAAGCCCACACAGAAGAATGGGTTTTAAAGGTACTGCTGATTCAATGTCCAGAAACTCCTATTTCTTGGAACTCTCAAAGAAGAAATGCTTTAGATTGTATGCACCTCAATGGAAATTCACTTCGGTTTAAAGTTAAATTGTAAGCCTGTGTTGCAGTCATTAATCAACCCAAATAGTTCATTCTTGTACTAGCAGTGAGTGCACTGAGCAAATCCCATTCATATCACATAATCTTAGCAAAAATGATTTTGCTTCCACTCCATTTTTGCTTGTTTTCTTCTCCAAATGTACATCATGCACAGGATTAGGGACCAAAGATAATTAAGGCAAGGAAGGTCCACACTCATTCCTTAGTCCCATTTCCCTCCCAGATTTCAAAAGAGAAAATAAATCACATGACTCTCCCTATTCCGTCATAAAAATGTAAAAAGAATTCTCTTCCTACAGAAAATTCTATCTAATCTTCTACTCAATTTCATTTGAGAAAATTTCAAAGCAAGTGGTAGCTACAGCCAAAAGAATGAAAAAAATAAAGGAGAATGTACTTAGGGCATTAAAGTGAAAGGACAATTTTAAATCTTAGTGTGTCATTTTGAATAGAGTCAATGGATTTAGCAGAGCTCATTCAAGTAAAAGGAAGGAGAAGAAAGTTGGTCTTACCTGTGTTTCTCTAATGATTCCATTTCTTTTATGATTTCCATTTTGGGAGCCATTACTCTGTTTCTGGTGATTGTGAAGTTTTCCGTTACAGACAGTACCACCTCCTGGACTAGCCATTTGTTTAAGTGAATGATCCTGTCAACTTTTCTTCTTCCAGAGTTTCTCTGGGATCTTGATTTTTGAAGTTAGTGAATGATGGGATAAAAAGTTTTGGGTTGAGCCCTAAAAGGAATCCTACTGGTCTGTCAGGCTTTTCCAGAAGAGGAGTGACTGCCTATCTTTTTGCCAGATCTTTGAAACTAAAAACAAACTGTTACCTTTACACACCTCCAACCTCAATAAGTCAGAATGCAGACTCCATAGCAACTAACCTATTTCTAAAACTACTGCTCATGCTGGTTTCTAGCATGGACAGAGACAACCAATTCAGTTCACTGTATCTTGTAGGCTAAAAAAAAAGTGGGCGGGCAGGGAGGTGGAGAGTCATTTAAAGACACATGTTCTCTGAATTAGTCTGTTCAAAATTGTTTTGCTCCCCCTACTGGCTTCCTTCCCCTCCCACCTCATTTTTATATTCATAGTATTTTAACTTCGGAATTGAAAGATATTTTAGAAGTCAACTCTGACAAAACCTGCAGATTAACATTTCTATAATTATAGTAAAATATTTCTTCCTTTTCTAATATTTCATCTGTAATGATTAAGGCTTGCACACAAGTATAGCAATGGAATCATTTATCTTTTATAAGGAAAAGATCTTAGAACTCATCTAAGTCCATAGATAACTTAACTGAGACTTGGTGGGGTACAGCAGCTCACTCAGTGTCACACAGTCAAACATGACTAGAACTCAGGCCTATGATTTACATTTTGCTTATGATATGACCAGTTTGAATCTATGAAACATTAAAGTCCACAAGATAAAGAATTAAGAATGAGGAAATCACTTAAGTTATGGTCTTACATAATTTGAGAAGCAATTAATATAATTTTAGAAATGGTTATTGGGTCATATTTATCATGGCAAGTCTTTTAGTCCTCTTTACCTCATTTTCTCTGTCTGCAAAATAAGGGAACTGATTCTTATATTGCTGGGATTCCTGATAATTTTATTTGCTCAGTAGAGACCTTAGTGGAGCAGAATGAGGTTAAGGTAAGTGGTCAGTTTTAGTAGGCATCCTTGTAAGATTGAACAAGATTAGCACAAGGGATTCGTTGGGCCAGGAAGTTGGTGCAAAGAGGAAAAGCCAAAAGCACAGAGAAGTGAAATGAATGATCAGGCCTAGGCCATGCTAAGAAATCAGTCCATCTATAATGAATATATTTGAATCTGTAAAAAAAGTAAGAGATACCAGGATGCCAACATATGAGGACAAAGATGAAAATATCTGTATGTTGTGAAGAATGTGAACTGGCAAAGTTTTCATAAGGCAGGTGATTCTAATTAAATGGATATCTTCAGCAGTATGTTGAAATGATAATATCTTCATGAAGAAAGATAAAAACAGGAGGTATTCTTTTAAAAAATCAGGGAACTATGATTTCTGGCTTGTAGCAAAACCTAAGTAAGGAATTTTCAATGTTAGTTTATGATGACCCCACAAAAGTGGAAATGTATTCCCATGTCCCTCCTGAACATAATTCTTAGTCACATTCTATTGTTACTTTAGAGCAGTAACTTTCCCTAGTTCTAATGGGGAAGCTGAGTATTGTTGTGGATCAAACACCTCCAGGATTTTTTTTTTTAGTGTGCTTAGTGGAGAATAAGTCTTGGTAGGTGTTAACTAGAAAGGTTCCAAGGGCAATACTTGTGATTGACTGTTCTTATTTCTTGTCCAAGAATTGATCTAATCAGGTACAGAGGCTTATCAGTCACCCACAATTGGCTAAGAAGATAAAAGATTTTTTGGGGGGAGGGGCAAGAGTGTGGGGAGGGAAGGGAGATTTTTTTTTTTTAAATTATTTTAAACTTAAAGATAAAATAGAAAAAGGAGAGGGGGGGTGATTACCATGTGCACAGCAGATCATAAGAGAGGATTCAAAATATAAAGCTATAAATTTCCATTTCAAGAAAGCCTGTATAATTAATACTACACATTGTGTTCAGAGCTGTCCATTTTTTTGTTTTTTTCCTTTTGTTTTTATTTTCTTTTTTCTCCCCTTTCCTTCCTCACCTCAGTCAAAAAGGCTAAAATATTAACTGCTGATGAAATATACATATACACACATATACATACAAATACATATACATATATACAGATATATATGTACACAGATATTGATAATCTTGTATGTATATACACATATGCATTCATATGTATCTATGTAAGACCACTTACTATGCTTGTTTGTCCTGTTTCTCCAAAAGTGGATAACATTTTCCTTCATATTCCAAGTCTTCTTATATTTTTCTAACTTCATCAATACTCATTTCCTACACCACATTAATATTCCAATCTTATACTGTCTAGTTATTTTTCAATGGTCTAAAACAATTGAGTTTCCTTATTTTTCTCCTTTGATTAAATCTATTTGATTTTAACTTTGTCTGAGATCATGTTTACTACCCTGCTTTTTTACATAGAAAATTCCATTCCTGTTCTTTATTATTTTTTTGTATGTATTTCTTATTTCCTAACGCTCCTGACTCCTCTGCTTTAGTTCTACCTGCTACTTTGCTCTCTTATTACTTAACCTACTCCACTTCCAAAGATCCTTCCCTTATCTTCTCCCCCCACCCTTTTTGCCTTGTCCTCTTGTTTCTGAGTTTAGGTTTTATAGCACTCCAAATATGTATGTTACCTCTTTATTCTATTCTTGTCAATCTATATGCCCCTCTATATTTCCCTTCCCTTATCTTATTCCCTCACCCTCTTATTTCTTTATAAATTTAGAACACTTTTATTCCCTTCTAAATATTTATGTAGTTTTCTCTTCAACTCAGATCTGCTATGAGTAGGATTACCTCTAAAAATTCCTTCTTTATGCTCTTCCCCACACCTACTCCCTTACCCTCTTTTTCTTTCTGAATTTAAAAGACTTTTATACCCTTCTAGATATTTGAGTATTGTTTTCTCTTTAACTTCCAAATAAGAATACTGTTCCAGAACTATCAGTCTTCCTCCCCCATCTAATTCCTCTGGGTCAGTTTTTCCTCTTATGCTTCATTTGAATAATTACTCTTTTTGTCTTTTTTTACATGGTTTTGCTTTTTTTAGAGTTATATTATATTCAACTCTACCCCAATCTTTCTTTCAAATTACCCAATTAGTAACAACAATCTTAGACATAGAATTTATATTTCCACATCTTAAAAAATAAGCAGTTTGTCTTTATTAAATTCCTTGTCTTTGATGTTTATCTTATATTTCTCTTGGATCTTATCTGACATATTTTCTATTAAGTTTTTGCAATAAATCCTGAAAGTTTGGCAATTCATTGAATATCCTTATCCCCCCATTCAGAATTATGCTTAACTTTCCTGGGTATGATACCTTTCACCAAAATCTCAGTTATTTCACTCTTCAATATATACTGTTCTAATATCTATGGTCTTTTAATTTAGCTGCTGCTATGTCTTATGTGATTCCAGTTGTGGCTCTACCATACTTGAATTGTCTTTTTTTTCTTGCTTGTAATATTTTCTCTGTGACTTGGGAGTTTTGGAATTTGGCTTTGATATTTTATGTATGTTTTCCTTGTAGGATCTCTTGTGCTGGTGATTGGTGGATTTTTTCTATATCTACTTTCTCCTCTTATTCTAACACTTCAGGACAATTTTCTTTAATTATTTCTTATATTACTATATCCTGATTCTTGTTTTTTATCATAGTTTTCAGATAGCCTGATTATTGTATTTTTTTCCTTGATATATTTTGCAGATCAGTTGTTTTTCTTTCTTTTTTTTTATTATAACTTTTTTAATGACAGAACATATGCCTGAGCAATTTTTTACAGCATTATCCCTTGCAATCACTTCTATTCTGACTTTTCCCTTCCCACCCTCCACCCTTTCCCCTAGATGGCAAGTAGTCTTATACATGTTAAACATGCTATAGTATATCCTAGATACAATATATGTGTGCAGAACTGAACAGTTTTCTTGCTGCACAGGGAGAATTGGATTCAGAAAGTAAAAATAACACGGGAAGAAAAACAAAAATGCAAACAGTTTACACTCTTTTCCCAGTGTTCCTTCTCTGGGTGTAGCTGCTTCTTTCCATCATCGATCAATTGGAACTGAGATAGATCTTCTCTTTGTTGAAAATAACCACTTCCATCAGAATACATCTTCATAGAGTATCGTTGTTGAAGTATATAATGATCTCCTGGTTCTGCTCATTTCACTTAGCATCAGTTCATGTAAGTCTCTCCAAGTCTCTCTGTATTCATCCTGCTGGTCGTTTCTTATAGAACAATAATATTCCATAACATTCATATACCACAATTTACCCAACCATTCTCCAATTGATGGGCATCCATTCATTTTCCAGTTTCTAGCCACTACAAAAAGGGCTGCTACAAACATTTTGGCACATACAGGTCCCTTTCCCTTCTTTAGTATTTCTTTGGGGTATAAGCCCAGTAGTAGCACTGCTGGATCAAAGGGTATGCACAGTTTGATAATTTTTGGGGCATAATTCCAGATTGCTCTCCAGAATGGTTGGATTTATTCACAACTCCACCAACAATGCATCAATGTCCCAGTTTTCCCGCATTCCCTCTAACATTCATCATTATTTTTTCCTGTCATCTTAGCCAATCTCACAGGTGTGTACTGGTATCCTAGAGTTGTCTTAATTTGCATTTCTCTGATCAATAGTGATTTGGAACACTTTCATATGAGTGGAAATAGTTTCAATTTCTTGTCTGAGAATTGTCTTCATATCCTTTGACCATTTATCAATTGGAGAATAGCTTGATTTCTTATAAATTAGAGTCAATTCTCTATATATTTTGGAAATGAGGCCTTTATCAGAACCTTTAAATGTAAAAATATTTTCCCAGTTTGTTACTTCTCTTCTAATTTTATTTGCATTAGTTTTATTTGTACAAAGGCTATTTAATTTGATGTAATCAAAATTTTCTGTTTTGTGATCAGTAATGATCTCTAGTTCTTCTTTGGTCACAAATTCCTTCCTCCTCCACAAGTCTGAGAGGTAAACTATCCTATGTTGCTCTAATTTATTTATGATCTCATTCTTTATGCCTAAACCATGGACCCATTTTGATCTTATCTTGGTATATGGTGTTAAGTGTGGGTCCATGCCTAATTTCCAGTTTCCCAGCAGTTTTTTGTCAAATAATGAATTCTTATCCCAAAAGTTGGGATGTTTACCTTTGTCAAACACTAGATTGCTATAGTTATTGACTATTTTGTCTTGTGAACCTAACCTGTTCCACTGATAAACTAATCTATTTCTTAGCCAATACCAATGGTTTTGGTGACTGCTACTTTATAATATAGTTTTAGATCAGGTACAGCTAGGCCACCTTCATTTAATTTTTTTTTTCATTAATTCCCTTGAAATTCTAATTGTGTTGTTATTTTTTATGTCATTAAAATAGTTTCTTGGGAGTCTGATTGGCATAGCACTAAATAAATAGATTAGTTTAGGTAGTATCGTCATCTTTATTATATTCGCTTGGCCTATCCAAGAGTACTTAATATTTTTCCAATTATTTAAATCTGACTTTATTTGTGTGGAAAGTGTTTTGTAATTTTGCTCATATAATTCCTTACTTTCCTTTGGTAGATAGATTCCCAAATATTTTATGCTATTGGCAGTTATTTTGAATGGAATTTCTCTTTGTATCTCTTGCTGTTGGATTTTGTTGGTGATGTATAAAAATGCTGAGGATTTGTGTGCATTTATCTTGTATCCTGTAACTTTGCTAAAATTTTGAATTATTTATAATACCTTTTTAGTATAATTTCTGGGGTTCTCTAAGTATACTATCATATCTCTAAGTATACCATTGCAAAGAGTGATAATTTGGTTTCCTCACTACCTACTCTAATTCCTTTAATCTCTTTCTCGACTCTTATTGCCGAGGCTAGCGTTTCTAATACAATATTGAATACTAATGGTGATAGTGGGCAACCTTGTTTCACTCCTGATCTTATTGGGAAAGGTTTCAGTTTTCCCCATTACATATGATGCTTACTGATGGTTTTAAATAGATGCTCCTGACTATTTTAAGGAAAAGTCCATTTATTCCTATCCTTTCAAGTATTTTTTTATTAGGAATGGATGTTGAATTTTATCAGATGCTTTTTCTGCATCTATTGAAATGATCATATGGTTTTTGTTAGTTTATATAGCATTGGAGTTAATTGTTCTTTAAATGTTTAGTAGAATTCACATGTAAATCCATCTGATCCTGGGGATTTTTTCTTAGAGAGTTGGTTAATAGCTTGTTCTATTTCTTTTTCTAAAATGGGACTGTTTATTTACTTCTTTCTCTGTTCATTTGGGCAAGCTATATTTTTGAAGGTATTCTTCCATTTCATTTAAGTTGTCAAATTTATTGGCATAAAGTTGGGCAAAGTAACTCCTAATTATTGCTCTAATTTCCTCTTTGTTAGTGGGGAGTTCTCTCTTTTCATTTTTAAGACTGACAATTTGATTTTCTTCTTTCCTTTTTAAAATCAGATTTACTAAGGGTTTGTCTATTTTGTTGGTTTTTTCATAGAACCAACTCTTAGTTTTATTAATTAATTCAATAGGTTTTTTTTTACTTTCAATTTTATTGATCTCTCCTTTTATTTTTAGAATTTCAAGTTTAGTGTTTGACTGGGGGTTTTTAATTTGTTCCTTTTCTAGCATTTTTAGTTGCAAGCCCAATTCATTGGGCAAGCCCATTCTCTTTCTCTATTTTACGCAAGTAGGCCTCTAGAGATATGAAATTTCCCCTTATTACCTCTTTGGCTGCATCCCACACATTTTGGTGTGACATCTCATTGTTGCCATTTTCTTGGGTGAAGTTATTAAGTATGTCTATGATTTGCTGTTTCACTCAATCATTCTTAAGCATGAGATTATTTAGTTTCCAATTATTTTTTGGTCTATTTTCCTGGCTTTTTATTGAATGTAATTTTCATTTCATCGTGGTCTAAAAAGGATGCACTTACTATTTCTGCCTTACTGCATTTGAGTTTGAGGTTTTAATGTCCTAGTATATGGTCAATTTTTGTATAGGTTCCATGTACTGCTGAGAAGAAAGTGTATTCCTTTCTGTATTTATTTTTCTCCAAAGATTAATCATATCTAACTTTTCTAGTATTCTATTTACCTCTTTGACTTCTTTCTTATTTATTTTGTGGTTTGATTTTTCTAATTCTGAGAGTGCAAGGTTGACATCTCCCACTCTTATAGTTTTGCTGTCTATTTCTTCTTGCAGCTCTCTTAATTTCTCTTTTAAGAATTTAAATGCTACACCACTTGGTGCATATATATGTTCAATATTGATATTGCTTCATTATCTATGCTACATAGCAAGATATAGTGCCCTTCCTTATGTCTTTTAATTAGATCAATTTTTGCTTTTGCTTGATCTGAGATGAGGATGGTTACCCCTGTTTTTTTTTTTTTTTTTTTTTTTTTTTACTTCACCTGAAGCATAGTAGATTCTGCTCCAACCTTTTACCTTTACTCTGTATCTCCCTGCTTCAGGGGTGTTTCCTGTAAACAACTTATTGTAGGATCCTGACTTTTAGTTCATTCTGCTAACCACTTCCTCTTTATGGGGGAGTTTGCCCTATTCACATTTATGGTTAAAATTACCAATTCTGTATTACTTGCCATCCTGTTAACCCCTGCTTATGCTTTTCTCCTTTCCTTCCTCCTTATCACCCGCTCTAGCATTAAACTTGTGAGCACCACTTGCTTTTTACAGTCCTTCCTTTTTAGTATCCCTCCCTCTACGTTAGAGTTTCTCCCCCTAACTTATCCCTTTTCCTCACAATTTCTGTATTCCCTTCCATTTAGCTTACTCCTTCCCTTTTTACTTTTCCCCTCCCACTTTTCAATGAGGTGGGAGAAGTTTCACCATAAATTGAATATGTCTTATATTTTTCTCTTTAAGCCAATTCTGATGGCAGTAAGATACACACTATGTTCATCTCCCTCCATTCTTTCTCTCAGATACAATAGGTTTCCTTTGCTTCTTTGTGAGATGTAGTACCCCCACTTTACCCTTTTCTGGGTACAATTTCCTTTCCACCTCTACTTTCTAGAACAATGTAAACATGTTCTCTTTATATATCTTTCTAGCAGAAATATAGATCCCAAGATTTCTTTTTACCTTTTTAGGTTTCTCTTGAGTTCCATGTTTGTAGATCAAACTTTTTGTTTAGTTCTGGTTTTTTTCATCAAAAATATATGAAATTCACTTATTTCATTGAATGTCCATCTTCTTCCCTGGAAAAAAAGATGCTCATTTTGGCTGGGTAGGTTATTTTAGGCTGTATACCAAGTTCCTTAGACTTTCAGAATATCATATTCCAGGTCCTTTGATCCTTTAATGTGGATGCTGCTAGATGCTAGGTAATCCTTATTGTGGGCTCCTCTATATTTGAATTGATTTTTTTCTAGCAGCTTGAAGTATTTTTTCCTTCATCTGATAGTTCTGGAATTTGGCCACTATATTTCTTGGTGTTTTGATTTTAGGGTTCCTTTCAGTAGGTGATCAATGAATTCTTTCAATTTCTATTTTACCCTCGGTTTCTGTAACTTCTGGGCAGATCTCTTTGATAATTTCCTGGAAAATAGTGTCCAGTTTCTTTTTTTAATCATATTTTTCAAGGAGTCCAATAATTCTCAGGTTGTCTGTCCTAGGTCTATTATTTTCCCAAGAAGGTATTTGACAATTTTTTCCATTGTTTCATTTTTTTGGTTTTGCTTGACTGATTCTTGGTATCTCCTCAAGTCATTCAATTCTATTTGTTCGATTCTGATTTTCAATGAAGTATTTTCTTCACTCACTTTTTAAAAATATCTTTTTCTAATTGTCCAATTGAGTTTTTAAGTGAGTTGTTTTGTTCTATGGAATTTTTTTTCCATTTTTCCATTTTTATTTTTTAGAGAGCTATTTTCTTTTTCCAATTCACTAATTCTGTTTTCCTTGGAGTTTTTTTTTTTAATTTCTTCAATGAGAGTGCTGTGCTTTGAGGAACAGATCATATCCCCCTTTGGGGATTCATCTGGAGACAGTCTGTTTTTAGACTCCTTAGGGTTTAAAGTCTGCTCTCTATCCATATAGAAGCTATCAATAGTTAGAGTGAACTTTAATTTTTTCCTCATTTTGTCAAAGAAGAGTCAAAGAAAACAAACTAACAAGAAAAATAAATGGTCTGCTTTTTTGGGGGGAGGGGGGTTGGATGTTATTACCGAGCTTCCTCTACAGATTGCAGGAGGCAGCAGTGAGGCAGCAGCATGGTAGCAATGGCTGGGCTGTGACTGAGTTTTGAGATTCTGAGAGCATTCTGAGTCACTCCAGGTAGGTGTGGCCAGGTCCAGAGAAGCCCTAGCTTTTCAGGGTTATAATCTTTACCCCCTGTGTTTTTAGCTTCTCTGCTTGTCTACTGGTTTGCTGCCAGGGCAAAGTAGCCAACACTGTGTTAAAGCTCTCTCCACAGAAATGACTGAGATCACACTCCACACCCCTCCAGTCTGCTCAGCTGTAAGCTGCCTGCTGTGCTCTCACTGTGGCTGCCTGCCCTCAGCCTGCCATGGTCTAACCATCCCCGCCCTCGAGCAAAAACAGATCTTTTCTGGTGAATTTTGAGGATATCTTCTCTTGGTAATTATTTATGTTTTTTTTTTTTTTTTTTTTTTTTTTCCAATCAAGCACTAATTCCGAGGCTTGTCATGAAATAAATTATTCTGAGAGAAAACTCGGAGCTTAAGTAGATGTGTTGATCTCTTAGAGCTTCACTCCCCCTTGCCCAATTCTAATTTTCAAATAGTCATTTTCTTCTTTAAGATTCTGGATCTCTTTTTCCAGTTGGTTGACTTTCATAACCTTGTTTTTTTCTTAGATTGTTGTAATTTTTAAAAAATTCCTTACTCTCTCTAAATTAATTTCTGTTTCATTTTTTTCATTAATTTCATTTTAAAAAATTTTCTGTAAATTCGTTTGAGGCAGGTGACCATTTAATATTTCTCTTTGGAGTAGGAGGGACTATTTTTGTTTAGTATCCTCCTCTGAAGATAAGTCCAGGCCTTTTCTATTTTCATAGTGACATTGTATAATTGGGTTCTCCCTCTTTTGCCTGCTCATTTTTTTTAAAATTATAGCTAGCTTGCTATTGTAATCACCTCTAGTGCTGGGATGTACGCTATGGTGCCTCTGGTTTCAGGTCCTCCATTAGCTCTCTCCTCCATGCTGGAACCAAAGCCAAAAACTCTGCCCTTCCATAATTGCCCACAGTCACCAGTGTCCCTGTCTCACTGCTTCTCTACTTACTGGGTATGTGTTGGTTCCTTCTCTCCCAGGGTCACATATTATATGCATAGTTTAGCCTAGCATTCTTTATTAGCAGCAAATCCCTCAGTCTTCTCTTACTCAGATTCTCTATTCCCCACATTGTATAGGAGGTAAAATTTCCCTTGGTTGTGGCTGAAGTTACCTCCCAACCCATTTAGCCCCAGGGCTTGCTGTTTGTTTCAATGGAGTCAACCTACAGATGTTTACACTTCATAGGAGCCAAACCTTTGTCCTGGTATCTTTCTTCTGATCTTCTTAAGGGTTAGGAAATGAATAGTAAAATAACAAAGGAGCCTGCAGATAGTCAGATATATAGGAAGAGAATAAAGAGAAAGTTGTGTCAAAAGATGCAAAAAGGAGAATGATCTGAGAAAAGGCTCTTAGGTTTAGCAATCATTTAAGCAGTGAAGGACCCTTCTTCCAACTCAGTTGATAGAATTACTGAGGGCTGGGATTGGTAATGACAAGGTATTTAATGAGGCAGCTGTTGGTTTGGTGAATACTGGACTTCAAGTCAGGAAGACATGAATTCAAATCCAACCTGAGACATTTACTAATTATGTAGTTCTGGAGAAAGTCATTTAACCATTGTTTACCTCAGTTTCCTCAAATTAAAATTTAGATAATAATAGCACAGTACAGTTGTTGTGAGTATTATAAATAAATTTGTAAAAATGGAGCAGGGGATTTCTTTCCATATTGTTAACTTTCCTAGTAAACACAGTAACCTACAACTTAAACACATGGTAGAAGTAGTTAAGATGAGGCTAACCAGTTATTCAGTCAAAACATATTTTATTCAGTTTTTACTAAATGCCAGGCCCTATACTAAGGTTTAAAGATAAAAAGGCAAAAGACACTCACTGCCCTGAAGAATCTCTCTTTAATAGGGAAACCATATGCAAACAACTATGTCCAACTATATGTGGGATAAATTGGATAGAAACAACAAAGGGAAGACACTATCATTAATAAGTATTGGGACAAACTTCTCATAGAAAGCAGGACTTTACTTAAGATTTGAAGAAAGCCAGAAGGCAAAAATGAAAACAAAAGCTTTACAGTCTTGAGAGATAGACAGTGAAAATGTCTCAATTTAGGAGATGAAGTATCTTGTTAGAGAAACAGCAAGAAAACTAGTTTCACTTGATCAGAATACCTGGGGTTAGGGAAAGGCATAAAGCAGTGGTTCTCAAACTTTTGTTTTCAATATCTTTATCTTATTAAAAATTATTGAGGATCTCTTCAAAGAGTTTTTGTTTATCTGGGTTATATTTATAGACATTTACTATATTGGAAATAAAAAACTATTTTTGAATTTGTAGACCCTCTAAAAGGGTTTCAGAGATCCCCAGAATTCTCTAGACCATACTTTGAGAACCACTGGCATAAAGCATAAACAAGTGTGGGAGGAAAGATAAAGAACTGATTTGAATGCCAAACAAGTGTATTTTATATTTGATTCTAGATGTGATAAGGAGCTGCTGGAGCTTATTGAATAAATAAGTGATGTGGTTAGACTTAGGCTTTAGGAAGATCACTGAGAACTGAATGAAGAATGAATTAGAGTGGGTAGAGGCATGTTATAAACAGACCAACTAACAGGCTACTTCAGTGGTCCAAGGATGAGTTGAAGTTGGCCTCTGATAGGGGTGGTAAAAGTATCAGAAGACAGAAGAGAACACAGGAGAGTCTGATAACTGTGAAATCTATAGAAAATGATGTTATAATGATTAAATGGAGCAAAGGGGAAGCAATGAAGGAGTTTAGGAATTAAGAATAATCCTTAGGTTGTAGTTCTAAGTGACTAGAAGAATAGTGGTACACTCAAAAACAATAGGGTAGTTAGAAAAATTGGAGGATTTGTGGGAGAAAGATAATGAATTCTGTTTTGGTAGGGTTAAGTTTAAGATGCCTATGGGACAAGATGTCAAACAGGCAACTGAAAATGCAAGACTGGAAGTCAGTTGGATTAGTATATGTAAAAATCATCAACATTGAGATAATATTTGAATCTATGGAAGCTTATGATATAATGAATAAGTATAGAAGGAGGATGGAGCCTAAGACAGAGTCCTATGGGTCATCCTTAGCAAGCATGTCCCAGATAAAGATCTTGCACAGAAGAAAGCAAATCAACAGCTAGATAGGTAGGAGGGGAACCAGGGTAGCAGGGTAGCAGCACAAAAAACTTGTGAGAAGAGACTACAGGAAGGCAACTAAAAGTGTCAAAGGCTATATAAGATTGAGAAGATTAAAGATTGAGAAAATGCCATTAGATATGTTAATTAAGAGATTGTACATTTGGAGAGAACAATTTTGATTGAAAGAAGAGGCTTGAAACCAGACTATAGGATTAAGGAGAGTATGAGAGGAAAGGAAGTGGAGTCACCAAGTGTAAATGGCTTTCTTAAGAAGTTTGTCCACAAATTGAGGGAGAGTTATGGAAATATAACTAGCATAGATGACTAGTTCAAGTAAGGATGTTTTTGAGGATGGGAGAGACATGGACATATTTGTAGGCAGTAAAAAAATAGCCACAAGACAGAGAGAGACTAAAGACATGAGAAGTGGGTGATGATAAGTGTTCTGAAGAAGGTGGATGGAATGTGATCACCTGTGCACATGATCTGCTTTGGTAAGGAGATATGGTATATTATCATGTAAGACAAGGGGAAAGACAAAAATAGTGTCCAAAGACATCTGAGAAATGTGAGATGGGGAAGAGGAGGGAAGAGGGGGGAAGAGAGAGCTCTTGGTTCTTTAGCATGAGGACCCATTTCAGATTATGTAACAAATTTGTATTGAACCAAGTCAGCATGGTTGGTTTTTTTTTTTTTTTTTTTTTAATTTTCTCCAATTACATTTGGTAGCAAGAGTAGAATTTAAGGCAGAAGATGGTGGGAGTAATCCAAAATAGATGAGCTAGGTGAGCCTAAAGTAAAAATTGCTAGCTTCAAGCAATGGATTACCTATTTTGTTTTATGTTCCTTTTCCTGAACATAGCTGGCCAAATAGCCATCCTGAGACATGCATATTTCTATCCTTAGTGATTACTCTGTAAATTCTGCAGATTGGTGTTGCAAGATGATCTTCTCTCAGGAAGGGCTTCTTACAGTTTTACCTTCTCAGAAAGAATGCATACTCCTAGGAAAATACTATTGCTGAAAAAACTAAGAAAATCCAAGCTAAGAATTATCTGGGCAACAGATCTGGACCTTGAAAATTGAATTGAAAATAAAATATTCAGCAATGCTACAAAACTATTTTTGCTTCTTGGGAGACTGTAATAGATGCCAAGGCTTTTGTTTGTCCTTTAAATATTGATTGATGCATGGTTATGAGTCTTTTGTGTTTTGTTTTGTAGCAGAGGATATAAATATTTATTCTGATATCTGTACCAAGTAGTTTTTCTAGATGAGATCTTATTAATCTCTTTCATAGAAGATCCTAGACATGATCCATACTCAGGCTTTATTTAAGAAGTTTTCTTTTGGATTCAGCATAATGCTGTAAAGAGTGCAGGAAACACATGATGCTCTCTATTTGGGATTGAGTTTCCCCAGGTATAAGCCAGGCATACTTGAGTCCAGAGCCTGAGCCTATTTTCTAAGAAGCCTATTATCCCCAGCACATTAGGAAAAGCAAAAAGCTGAAGATTCTAAAATTTTGCAATAAACTTGCAGGCAAATTAAAATCTTTCAGCCTCCCATTTTTTTTTTACTTACATTTAATTTTATTTTAAGGGTGAAATGGTATAATGAATAGTAACATGGCCTTGGCATCATGGAGATATATTTAAGTCTTGCTTCATATACATACTCCCTTCATAGCCACTTGCAAGTTGCTTAATCTTTCCATGCCCCTAGGAAACTAAGACTATTGGTGTACTTGGAATAAAAGTATTCTCTTGGTATTTAAAATATAATCAAATAAATAGGTTAAAGATATTTTATTTCATTGGTGTACGTACATGCAGTTACCTGAGCATAAACTTTACCAGGCTATCAAAGGCGTTCATGATACACGAAAAAGTTAAAAGTTAAAAAAGTCCATGTGCCATTGGCTGCTTCTGCATGTTAAGAACTGCTCTTCTATGAGCCGGCTGGTGTTGAGCTCCTTCAAAATTCAGTTAAACTGGTTCTTGGACAAAGATCCATGTTGATCATCAGGCTCCCTGATTCGAAAGCTCCCTGGCTAAGGAAAATCTGCCAGAACTTGCACTTCATTGGTGTGGTCACAGAGAATCTGGGGACACCACCAATCCCTGATGAATATACATTTTTTCCTTGAAAAATTATACTCAGTTTTATTAGGTAGTTGATTCTTGGTTGTACTGCAAGCTCCTTTGCTTTCTGGAATATTATATTCTAAGACTTCTGGTCCTTTAATATAGAAGCTGCTAAATCCTGGGTAATCCTGGCTGTAACTCCTCAATATTTGAATTGTTTCTTTCTAGTTGTTTATGGCAACCAAGAATATTTTCTCCTTGGACTGATACTTCTGGAATTTAGCTTCAATATTCATTGGAATTTTCATTTTGGGGTCTCATTCAGGAAGTAATCAATAGATTCTTTCGATAACTATTTTACCCTCTGAAGATTTTTTAAAATTAGAGGCAATTAAAAAAATTCTTGAAATATGTTGTCCAGCCCCCACCCCCTTTTTTTTATTTTTGGATCATGGCTTTCAGGTAATCCAATAATTCTGTACTATGTACAGGGCTTGGGCTGTACATAGCCCTGTACATAGAATGGTGTGATATCATGGAAAGATTACTAGTATTGGAATCAAAAGTCTTAGATTTAAGTTTCAACTCATATTTAGTAGCTGTTATCCTGAATAAGTCACTTAAGCCAGGGAAAATGGGTTCTAATTTTCTTTCACCATTTTGGCTCTATCTGGTTTAGGTATCAGTGCCATATTTGCGTCATAAAAGAATTTGTCAGGACTCATTCTTCACCTGTTTTTCCAAATACTTTATATAGTGATGGGATTAATTGTTTTTTAAATGTTTGGTAGAATTACTTGTAAATCCTTCTGGTCTTGGAGATTTTTTTCTTAGGGTCATTGATAGCTTGTTCAGTTTCTTTTTCTAAAATGGGACTATTTAAGTATTTTATTTCCTCTTCTGTTGATCTAGGCAATTTATATTTTTGTAAATATTTATCCATTTCAATTAGATTGTAAGTTTTTTGGTATGCAGTTTGACACAATAATTAAGAATTATTGTTTTAATTTCTTCTTCATTGGTAGTAAGTTTATCCTTTTCATTTTTGATACTAGTAATTTGGTTTTCTTCTTTTCTTTTTTCTAATCATATTAATCAAAGATTTGTCTATTTTATTGTTTTTTCATAAACCAACTCAGTTTTATTTATTCGATATTTTTCTTTCAGTTTTATTAAACTCTCCTTTGACTTTCATAATTTCTAACTTGAAATTTAATTGGGGGCTTTTAATTTGTTCTTTTTAAGCTTTTTTAGTTGCATGCTGACTTCATTGATCTCTTCTTTCTCTATGGTATTCATCTAAGTTTTTCAAGATATGCAGTTTTCCTTAAGAACTTTTTTGGCTGTATCCCATAAAGTTTAGTATGTTGTCTCATTATTGTCATTCATTTATATGAAATGATTGTTTCTATGATTTGTTGTTTGACCCACACATTCTTTAGAATTAGATTATTTATTTTCCAATGAATTTTTGCTCTATTTTTCCATGTCCCTTTGTTACATATAATTTTTATTGCAGTATAATCTGAAAAGGATGTATTTAATATTCTTTCCTTTTTGCATCTGGTGAGGTTTTTATGTCCTAATATATGGTCAACTTCTGTGTTGGTGCCATATATTGCTGAGAAAAAAGCATAATATTTTCTATCCCCATTCAGTTTTTACCAAAGGTCTATCATATCTAACTATTCTAATTTAATATTTAAATAACATTTTTCTTTCCTGTTTACCTTTTTATGCTTTTTAATCTTAGATTGAATTTTCTGTTTAGTTCTGGGTTTTTTTTTATCAGAAATGATTGAAAATTCCCTGTTTCATTGAATATGCATTTTTTTCCTTGAAAAATTATACTCAGTTTTATTAGGTAGTTGATTCTTGGTTGTACTGTAAGCTCCTTTGCTTTCTGGAATATTATATTCTAAGACTTCTGGTCCTTTAATACAGAAGGTGCTAAATCCTGGGTAATCCTGGCTGTAACTCCTCAATATTTGAATTGTTTCTTTCTGGTTATTTATGGCAACCAAGAATATTTTCTCCTTGGACTGATACTTCTGGAATTTAGCTTCAATATTCATTGGAGTTTTCATTTGGGGTCTCATTCAGGAAGTAATCAATAAATTCTTTCGATAACTATTTTACCCTCTGAAGATTTTTTAAAATTAGAGGCAATTAAAAAAATTCTTGAAATATGCTGTCCAGCCCCCGCCCCTTTTTTTAATTTTTGGATCATGACTTTCAGGTAATCCAATAATTCTTAAATTACCTCTCTTTGATTTATTTTCCAGGTTGGTTGTTTTTCCATGAAGTGTTTTACATTTTTAAAATTATGTTTGATTGATTCTTGATGTCTCATTGAGTCATTCACTTCTCTTTGTCCAGTTCCCATTTTTAATAAATTGTTTTCTTCAGTTAGCTTTTTTATTTTCCTTTTATATTTAGCCAATTCTATTTTTAAGGAGTTGTTTTGTTCAGTGAATTTTTGTGCTTCTTTTTCAAAGCTGTTGACTTTTTATTAATACAATTTTCCTGTCCAACTCTCATTACCTTCTCCAATTTTTCTTCTCCCTTTCATTTTAAAAATACTTTTTCAGCTCTTCCAAAAGAATCTTTTGAAGATACAATTAATTCATATTCCCCTTTGAAGCTTCACATTTCTACATTTTGCCATTGCTGCCCTCTTCTGAGTTCTGATCTTCCTTGTCACCATAGTAGCTTTCTATGATTGGTGCCCTTTTTTTTTTGTCTGACTTTTTAAAGTTGAGCTCTGTTCTTGGGACCTAGGAGACACTGTCCCAAGTTTCTTTTGAAAGAGGACAAAGGCCTTGTCATTGATTTTCCACCCAGGGGCTGGAGATACTGGTAGCTTTCTCTTTGTGCTGGGTTGACCTGGTCTAGTCACACCTATTGTGCTGATGTGATGCTCACAATTTTTAGTCTGTGCTGGGGCTGGAGGCCTCCCAGCTGTCCCGATGGGCCAGGACAGAGAGGCCTCCCCTGCTGACCTGTACTGTAGCTATGAGCTTCCTTCTAGTTTGCCCACACCATGCCAGCAACTGGACTACTCTCTTTTTTTTACCCAAGAGAAAGACTTCCTGAAGTTCTTCTAAATTATATTAAGATCAAAAAACATTTCATTCAGTCTTTTTTGTGGGTTCTTTCACTCCAGAATCTACTTTGAGTCTTGATTAAGCATTGTTTTTGAGAAAAACTGGGGAGAGCTCAGGAAACTTTGGGCTTATCTCTGCCATTTTGGTTCTGTCCCCTTCACACATGCTATTTTTTCCTTCCTGTTTTCAAAGGGTTTAGCCCAGTGACTGATATCTAAAAAATGTTTTTTAGCTAATTGTACAGTAAAGTTCATATTACCCCAGGAAGATATTTTCACTGTATATATCTATAATCCGTTTCCAAGGATGAATAAGTATAGAGATTTTGTGAAGATCTCAGTAGAGACTTCCAAACTAAATCAGCATATCCTTTAATCTTTGATTACTTCATTGCAAAGATCTAATAAAGAAAGGATGGTGAAAAATATGTTGCACATTATGATTAAGAAAGAGGCCAGAAAAAAACACAGTAGCTTCATCTATATAAGTCCTAAGTTTTTTCAGAAGAAAGACATGAGGTGTTAGGCATAGCAAGCTCTAAATTCTAATAAAGCTATTATAAAAAATGGAATCATCTGCATCTTAATGATCATAAAATGACTAGTTATTGAAAGGAAAGTCATTTCCAAAATCATCTATCTGTATAAAATCAGATTGTTTATTTATTAGTGCAAGGATCAAAATCAATGTCAAATTAGAAGAATAAAAAGAGAAATTATGGAATTAAAGAGCTTCAGTTGAACATTTTTAAGTTAAGTGAATGTCTGAGAATACAAGAGGCAGCTATAAGAAAAGAAATTCAAAATTGCAATAAACTAAACATGGTCACCAGAAATTTATTATTTACTAAGGAAGTTTGACTAAAGTAACTTGTTTACTTTAACAAGTAACAAGTTACCACTTTGAGGAGATCAAAAGACCAAGAAATTTTCAGCTAGTTATACTTGTTTATCTCCCTGACAAGTAGAAAAATATTATAACCAAGAGATATACCAATTTGAATATAAACAATATAATAAAACTTTATATAATACTGGAAAATTATGATAAGTATCACCTCATAAAATTCTGTTTTTTTCCTCCTTAAAATTTTACTAATTCTTCTTTACTTTTCTTTGCTGGTTTATCTATTTGCAAGCTAGTTTTTTTAAAATAAATCTTTCTATATTGAATTTCTATTATTATAGCCTCTTCTTATATTCTTAATCATTTTATCCCTGAATTCCTTATGCAATTTTTAGTCTCACTCAGTTAAGTGCTTGGATATAAAAAAAGGCAAAAAAGACAGTTCCTATTTTTAAAGAGCTCACAGTTTAATGGGGGAAATAACATTCTATGTACAAACAAATTATATATATAGAATACATTGGAAATAATCAACAGAAGAAAGTCACTAGTAGTAGGAGAGGTTGGAAAAGACTTCCTGAAGAAGATAGATAGGATTGTAGTTAGAACCCGAGAGAAACCAGAAAACACATACATCTTTTTTTTTTTTCTGATCTCTTTAATGATACTCTTATTTTTTACTTGTTACTTTTATTCTTCTTTCATAATATATTCATAATTCACTTTAGTCTAATAAGCTTACAATATGCTTCTCAATTGCTTTTTCAGGCATCCTTAATTTTAATTCTTTGAAGACAGTGATATTCTATGATTTGTAGCCACACAATTCAAAAATGTATAACTCATAATTGCTGGAAGCTATGTGGAACAATGGATAAAGCACTGGGCTTGAATCAGAAAGACTTGAATTAGTTCTGGCCTCAGATACTTATCAGTTGTGTGACTTGTGTAGGTAAGTTACTTAATTTTTATTTGTCTCAGTTTCCTCATTTGTAAAATGGAGATAATGACAGCACTTCTTTTTCAGAGTTGTTATGAGAATGAGATAATATTTATAAAAAGTACTTAGTGCAATGCCTGACACATAATAAGCACTATATAAATGTTAGCTATTATTGTTAGCTATAGTTTTATATATACTTTATATTTACTTATCTGTGTTTCTTCCCAGTAGACTCTAAATTCCAATAGGGAGAGAAACTCTTCCATATTTGTCTTAATTAAGTACCTTGTCAGGCATGTATCCTGGAACATAGTTGGCACTTAATATTTGCTAAATTGAATTTCATTTAATTCTTGTAGGTGCCTGAACAAGGTTTTGTTTGTGTGTTTCCCTCTTTGACACATTATCTAAATGAATATTATGGAATGGTTTAACCAAAAATCATATTTCTAATCATATAATTATAGTCCTAAGCATGTTTAGACATCTGTTGTGGATGCAGTTCAAAACACCTTGAGGGCCTCAGTAAATCTAGGCTGCAGCAATGACTTGTAGCAATACCTATCACTAAAAAACACATATTTTATGTGATAAAACACATATGTAGTTACAAAGAAGCCTGATATCTATCCAGAGAGATATCTTTTCAAACATTCCAAAAATGTGCCAACAGTATACAGTAAAACTAATATTTCCAGTCAATAAAAGGCATCAAACCATCTTTCATTTGTGAATTCACCATTTTAGCTTTTTTGTAGACCATTTAGTAGTGACTAAATAATTATTTGAACATACCCATTAGTAGCCTAAAAGGTCCATAGAACATTAGTATTGGTGGGACGTCAGGCTTAGTTAAATTATTTTACAAATGGAGAAACTGAGATCAAGTGACAAAGTCATTTGGACAAATAAGATTAGAGTCCAACTCTTTAAGGTCCCAGAGTAGTGGTCTTTATACTTTATCAGTATGTTTACCTTTTGCTTCATTTACCTCCATAATCACTTCCCTCTTATGAATATGGCCAGATTTTATATTTCTTAAATAAATTTAAATTATTTTTGTATGACTCAACAAAATACTTTAATATGTTAATGTTTTCTTGATGTCATTAATGTGGCTGGTTCTCCAGTGGTTAGATCTCAAGCCAGCTAGACCTTTTTATCATTTGTGACTCTTGTTCTCATTTTCCCATAGATCTTTCACAGAGATTCTATCCCTTGTAATATCTTCTCACACACTACATTTAATTGGCACTGATGAAGATTTTTGGGCTGTCCTACTTGGTGTCTTTTGCTGTGAAGTACTCTACTTTCTTTTTCGGAACATACATATTCTGGATAATATTTTTATGTACTTTTAAAATTCAAGTCAATATGGGCAATATGTAGCATATTAATGCTCACTATGTGTTTCTCTATTGCCTTTGAGTCTCCTAAAATTGTAATTATTCTTCAGAGATTATAATAACCTATGACTTGTAGTCATAGAACAACCCTAGAAATATATTTAAATGTTTCTACTCTTATTAGTTTGGATACTCCCTTTTTAGCAATACATATCACAATCCACTAATACTTGTTCATTCAAATATTCTCGTTGAAGTGGCCCCATAAGTTCACAGGGCAGGGTATAAGTTATATTTTTATGTGTACATGTACCTCTTCATTTTCCTCTGTGAGATAGTCAATTTTACTTCTTCAGACCCTGGAAGATTTCATGTCATTTAGCTATGTGAACATACCAATGAATTGTGTTGATTTATTTTTGTTGAATTGATTTTACTTATTTTTAAAAATTATTCTTAGAAGGTAAGGCTCACTAGAAAAGAGATAGTGTTATATTTAGGAATGAAAATAGATCTATGATAATAGATATAATCAGACAGCTAAGTGGCAAATAGAGTGCTGGGCTTAAGAGTCAGGAAGGAACCCATTTTCCTGTGTTCAGATCTGTTCTCAGACACTTATCCAGTTTGCTTTAGTTTCTCATCTGTAGAATGAGTTAGAGAAGGAAAGAGAAAACCTCTCCAGTATTTTTGCCAATGAAACCCGCAATGGAGTCACAACTGAAACAACTAAAAAATAACTATATATATAATTAGAAATGATGTACAAAGGAAAAAATAGTACCCACAAAACACTAAAAACTCTGTGCAATGTCTCAAATGTAATGATATATATTTTTTAAATTGAAAGAAATATTTAAGTTTAAATATCTAATTTTAAAATTTAATAAAAATTTAAAAAATAAACTTCAGGATAGCCTGACAGTAATATTCAGAACTCCAATTCATTTTTTCTTAGTAGTATTTTATTTTTCTAATTATGTGTAAAAATAGTTTTCAGCATTCATTTGTGTAAGATTTTTGAGTTCGAATTTTTTTCTCTCTCTCCCTTACCTCTCCCTTCCCAAGACAGAAAGCAATCTAATATAGATTAAACTTGTACAATCCTTTTAAACATATTTCCATATTTTTCAAGTTATACAAGAAAAATCATACCAAAATGGGAAAAAAATCACAAGAAAGGAAAATCAAGCAAACAAACAAAATATAAAAATATTATGGTTCCATTCACATTCAGTCTCTATAATTTTCTCTCTGTATACGAATAATTGTTGTTTATTACTAGTTCTCCAACAGAACCATAACATCAGGGAGGTGTTACCATGACATGTAAGTGAATTGGATTTAAGTGTCTGGAAACTAGTGTGTGTATGTGTGTGTGTATATATATATACACACACACACACACACACATATGTATAAATGTCTGCATATATGTGTGTATATATATGCACGTATATGTTTATATGTGTGCATATATGTATATGTGTTTCTGTCTTTCTCTGTGTATGTGTGTGTAGTAAGGGCTATCCCTCACATGTAACATGAGGGTGGTATATTGTGGCTTTAAAGGAGATGGGATAGACATATCTGGCCTCTTTTCTCCAAGACACACTTTAATTACTGCTAGAGCAGAAAGCCTGAGTTTGGGGGCAAAAAAAATGGCCTCTCTGCTCTTCTCCAAGAGTTTGGGTTCTAACTTAGAATTTTGTATCTATATATCTATATCTGCTTCCTTGAATATTATTTATCCAGGGGATATGATTTTCAAATTCAAGGTTAAGTTTTACTGTTTCATCATTAAAGGAAGGAGGACTCCAAAATGACTCATTTCCCACCAAATATCAATTCCATGATGTCCACACTTAAATAGCAAAGAAATACATTTACCCTAATCATAAGAAAATAGAAATCACAGAAAGCATATATAGGAAAATATAAAATCTCCTATTGAGAATGAGAGAACTTAAACCTAGAAATTCTTAAATCAAGAAATTTCCTGAAATTTCTTGTGTAGCAAGTTGAAAAGAGGAACATTATGGACATTTCATCTCCTTTCATGTCAGCTTCTTTTCAGTATTTTACTTTAGCAATCTGAACTGGATGTTGGCTCTGTTCATCTTCTCTCTTGAAGATGGAAGCCAGAAGTGCTAGAATCAAGTGCAGGATCAGATCTAGATATCCAAATAGATCTTGAGCTCTTCTTCTCTTGCCCATTTTCACTCTTCCTCTACACAGGTGTGGAGTATTAATCTTCACCAAGAGGAGAAAATTCCAAAATTCCATATCACTGGGCTTTGGGTCTTTTTACATATATATCTTGCATTTGATTTGTATATGTAAATAGACACATAAAAGAAACATATAGAATATATGTGTTATATATACCTTAGCATATCTTAGGAGGCATTAATAGTTTTGGGAAACCTTCTGAGAAGGTAATAATTGAGCTGAATTTTGAAGGAAACAAATGAATCTTGAAGACAGAGGTGTAGCAGAAGTATTTCAGGCATGAGAGAAAGCCAGTGTAGGAAAAGTACGAGATTATGATAAGTATTAAAAATAAAACCTAGAAAAGAAACTTGTAGAAATTATAAGGAACAACTATAGTCTTTTATATTTGATTTTATCACAAACTTAACAAACACCAAATAAAATGAACATTTCCATAAATTTGCAGAACAAAAAAAAATGATAAAATTGCAGATGAAATTGTGAATGAAATTTCAAATATCTATTTTGCATAGCATGCTTTCCTTTTAGGCATGCAGTGGTACCTTGGTACTCATCTTCTTTAAAACTCATCAAATTCAATATTTGACATATTTCTGTGAGGAAAAAAATGCTTCACAGCAGTCATCAAAACCATTTCATACTGGCTAAGAAATAGAGTAGTTGATCAGTGAAATAGATTAGGTTCACATGACAAAATAGTCAATAACTATAGCTATCTAGTGTTTGACAAACCCAAAGAAGAACTCACTATTTGACAAAAATTGCTGGGAAAATTGGAAAGTAGTATGAAAGAGACTAGATATTGATCCACACCTAACACCATGTATCAAGATAAAGTCTAAATGGATTCATGATTTAGACATGAAGAGTGATACAATAAGCAAATTAGAAGAACATAACATAGTTTACTTCTCAGGTCTGTGGAGAATTTGTGACACCAAATAGATAACTTTGATTATATTAAGTTACAAAGTTTTTGTACAAGCAAAACTAATGTAGACGAGATTAAAAGGGAAGCAATAAATTGGGAAAATATTTTTACATTTAAGGGTTCTGACAAAGGCTTCATCTCTAAAATATATAGAGAATTGACTCAAATTTATGACTTTAAGGCATTCTCCATTTGATAAATGGTCAAAGGATATGAACAGACAATTTTCAGATGAAGATATTGAAACCATTTCTAGTCATATGAAAAAATGCTCTAAATATCTATTGATCAGAGAAATGAAAATTAAGACAACTCTGAAATAATACTACATATCTCTTAGATTGACTAAGATGACAGGAAAAGATAATGACGAATATTGGAGGGGATGTGGGAAAACTGGGATACTAATATATTGTTAGTGGAATTGTGAACGGATCCAGCCATTCTGGAGAACAATTTGGAACTATGCCCAAAGAGTTATCAAACTGTGCATACCCTTTGAACCAGCAATATTTCTTCTGGACTTATATCCCAAAGAGATCTTAAAGGAGGGAAAGGGACCCACATGTGCAAAAATGTTTGTGGCAGCCCTTTTTGTAGTAGCTACAAACTGTAAACTTAGTGGATGCTCATCAATTAAAGAATAGCTGAGTAAGTTATAGTATATGCATGTTGATGGAATATTATTGTTCTGTAAGAAATGAACAGCAGTATGATTTCAGAGAGGCCTGGAGAGACTTACATGAACTGATGCTAAGTGAAATGAGCAGAACCAGGAGTTCATTATACATGGCAACAAGAAGATTATACAATAATCAATTCTGATGGATGTGGCTCTTCTCAGAAATGAGATGATTCAGACCAGTTTCAAGGATTTTGTGATGAAGAGAGCCATCTATACCCAGAGAGAGGAGTATAGTAACTCAGTGTGGACACAACATACCATTCTTTTTGTTGCTATTTGTACTTTATTTTCTTTCTCATTTTTTCCCTATTTGATTTGATTTTTCTTGAGCAGCAAGATAATTATATAAATATGTATGCATATATTGGATTTAGCATATATTTCTACCTCATTTAACATGTATTGCATTACTTGCCATCTAGAGGAGAGGGTAGGGGAAAAGGAAGGGAAACTGGAACACAAAGTTTTCCCAAGGGTTAATGTTGAAAAATTATCCATGCATATATTTTGAAAATAAAAAGCTTTAATAAATAAATAAATAAAAATAAAAAGAACACAGGAAAAAAAAAAAAGAAAATATGCTTCAGCACTAGATACTTACTTAGCACTCAGTAATCTTGGTTATTGTCTTGGCTGAGCAGTAGGGATGTGTGTTTGGCCAGGCATACTACCCCAACCTCCTGCTCCTTCCTCTTCCCTCCCACTCCCCCGCCCAAGATTGTTATTGTTCTCTGCTACCAGCAGCTCCTCCCCAGCAAAGGTAGTAGTAGTAGGCAGGACATTTGGTTGGAGCCCATAGTGTTAAGGTTGTGCATGCTGGTGGGAAAGACCTGGGGCAGTTCCTAGAGGATGATGTAGCTGTACCCTATAATCTCCTGGCTTCCCAATTAGTACTAGAAGGGGCACTAAGTGGCCAGCATGCTCAGCAGGGGAGAAGCAACAGGACTGAGAGCAGGATCGGTGGCAATGTTCTGAGTGATGAATTCATTTGATTCACTGTAGGACAAAGTATATAACTCAAAATATATAATTCAGCTACATAATTTTTATTTGGTAAGTCCTTAAACTCTCCTCTAAAATTGTATTTATATAATATAAACTAGGGTGGAGTAGAAACTTTGGTTGACTTCCTAAGGCTATCTCTCCCATTCCTGATACTCAGTATCTCAGCTGCCAGTACAGATTTGCTTTATCAGTAGGGCGAGGGCCTCAGTAGCATATTCTCAACCATATGTTACAAGGTGTGGGAATATAATGTTGGCATCAAACACTCAGGAAAGCATATCATGGGAGCCTAAAAAGTATAGAGTGAACACATATAGACTGAATAAAAAGAAATTCTCTTCTCTAACAAACCTCAGTCCTAAGCTACCTTTCTTCTTTGTCCTGATAGGTCTCCCAGTGAAGAATTTCTCAATATTGGTTGAATATGCAAATTGTTATACATTAGAATACTGAAACATTTTAGCTATGGCCAAGATTTCTCTAATCAATTCAATTGACTTTCAGTCTCCTTGTATCATTATTATCCTCTCACATAAAGAGATCTATTCTGCTGGTCAGAATTAGAGCCCCTGCAGCCACTAGCAGGTTGCTCCTGTAACACGTTCTGATAGGATTCTCTAGTATGAAATAATGGCAGTATGTTTTATACTCTATGTGAGTTTTAATTGGTTGCATTGAGTCATTTTAAAGTTGTTCCAGACTTTCTGAGAACTTTGGTCTATAGCTTTGTTCCTGTTCAAATTTAAAACCTATTTATTTAGATATGAAAATAAGCTGTGAAAGATTATAGTCCATACTTATTTAGCATATGTGATCCTTGAGAGCTAAATTCACCTAAAGTTTTGATTAATAAGGTTTGCTATTTGAGATAAAATCTCCTGGGACTGTAGCTGATATTATTTGGAGTTTTTGAATTCAGGTATGATTGGCTGATATTCCATCAAGCCAGTAATCTACCATCTGAAAGGAACATGCTAGAAGCTACTCAGAGGAATGTGATAGTGAATTGTTACAGGTGGAAGTTAGTATCTGGGCAAGAATTGGGAGGACAATCTTGACCTTTGCTTAAGGTGAGCTTCTTCTGACTCAGTTTCCTAGTGGTGGTCCTTTGAATAAGAACCCACTTGATTATTCCTGAATCTGGCTATAAGGTAGGATTGTTATTGTATACAATTACCTAAGGATGCTTTATCTTGTCATGGATGTGCTCTCAGACTGAGACCTGAGGGACCAGTTTTGATGCTATTATAATCATGTCACTGCTTTTTCCTTTTATAACAAGTTTCTATAATCAGGGCAAGTGTTAAAATAGAAATGATGAGCATAATCAAATATATAGATCTTGAAAGATCTTCAGATAATTTCCTATCTGAAAATATGTGGTCATTATATCTTAAATAAGTAGGTGAGTGTATATTTGACTTAGTCATCTATCTGTTGCTAGATGCATTTATCTATTTCTTTAGCATTTATGTTGTTGATGACTTTCCTGATGAGCATCTTTAATTGTAAAGTTATCTACTCCAATTATTAGAGACACAAATGGTTGGGGTGATTGATGGCCCCAGATGGAAATTGGGGGAACAGAACCCCAATTTCTATGCTGAATAGGCTCATTAGACTCCAAGTCATAGTCAAAATAAATTGTTAACCAGATGAAAAGGGTACTGGATTTGTAAGCAGACCAGATCACTCAGACTAGAGAAGCAATACTCTAGCATAAATTGGTATTAGATCACTTATTGGCTAAGAAGGTAGAGTTTGTGGGAAATTAAATTTTTGCTGTGTGAAAATTAATGATAATGTACAGGTAGTTGTGGAAATTGCCAAAGACATCAGAAAATTTGCCCTTGTCCCATTCTAGACCTCACTGATGTGATTTATAGTGTGGGCTTTGTCATCAAATGGTGGCAGGCACCAAAATTTGAACTTTAGTCATGTGAAGAATTTACAATGATTGTTCTATTTGGCAAAAGATAGATTTATTTGAGGGGAATAACAGACAAAATGAAAGGATGTAAATATGTAATAGAATTGAGAGCATATGAAAGACAAATTCCGCAGTGGAACTCACAATTTCTCAGTAGAAAGAGAGTTGGGGCATGCCCTTAGCTGGAAGGTTAAATCCTGAAAGAAACTTAGCACCCTGAAAGAGTTAGTTAGCTGTAAGCGTAGAAGTGGGATTGAGAAGAAGTGGAGTTAGGGTGGATACCATGTGGCATGGGGGAAGGGAAAAAAGTCACAAAGCAGAATGCTGTGGTGGGCTGATCCAAAACAAGGTAGCAGCCATGGGATGGCCCATAAATAGGTTTTATAGGGAAAATTTATAACCTCAGGGACATGACTGGGATTCCATAGAGGAAAGATTGAACAACCTGGAGGGGGAGGTCCAGTTAAAAAAGGTTCTTGGTGAAGAGTGACCTCAGTAGAGAAAAGGAACAAACCAGACCCAAAGGGATTAGAGAACAAGATAGTTGAGAAAATTTAACAGTACTGATGTGAGAGGTCTTCAAAGGTCAATAAATAAAGAGGAGGAACTGTATAAGATAAACTGAATGAAGACTCTCATAGGAATGTGGCTTTGAACTATGCCCTAATTGTGACTTGAGACTTTGCAATAGTAAGTTGAGTTATAGCTAAAAGCTGCAGGTGTTCCATTGTCTTGGATGAACATTTCCTCTCCTGTTTCTTCCCCCACGTCTTAATTAGCTAGCATTTAAGTACTTCTTTTAAAAGAGATGATGGCTTTGAGAATTCAGGTAACAGAATTCTTTAATCCAAGAATATCTGCTTGTATAGCAGTTCTCTAGAGAAATTTAAATTTCTGTGTTTAGAGTGTGTGTACGCCTGGACTACCCAGATAATGGGAGAAAAGGTGAGGGGGGGGATTCTGGTCTATTTAATCTTGTGTTTTGAAGTTTGTGCTTTATACTTTTCTGCTGACATCTTGTCTATTGGGAGTTGCCCTTTCTTATGAGATTGTAATAAATCCCTTTTGCCTTTTTCACTTTGAGAGTCTCTGATTTTAATTTGGGATCACTGTCCTACACATTCCTGTCTCCAGACCTGGCACTGTATCCACCACACTACCTAGCTACTTCTTCCAAGGCAAAAATATTTATAAATAGTTTTGCTCCTAGCTCAGCCGTCAAAATCAATTTAGTAGTCTTCAAATATATGACATGGTATCATATGAAAGAGGGAATATGCTGTTTTTGCTTAGCTCCTGGTAGCAGACCAGAAGCAATTTATGGACATTGCAAAGGGGAAGTAAATTTAAAATAAAGGAAAATTTAAAATAAGGAAAAACTTCTTAATAAGCCTATCCAAGATGGAATGGGCAATCTTAGTTGGGAATGGGTCCTTTCACAAGGACCAGATTGCCACTTGTCAGGAAAATTGTAAATAAAATTCTTGTTTAGATGCAGATTGGATTAGATGGCATCTGAGAATCCTTTAAACTCTGAAAATTGATTATTAGCTCACAATATTCTTGACACATAGCATTAGTAGTACTATTTCAAGTTTCTTTAGCCACAAGTTATAATGTTGCATTGGAAAACTTCTTTTCAAGTACCATCTACAACTTTTACGACCAATCAGTCATCAAGAAGTATCCTACATGAAGGAAACAATGTATTTCACTGTAAATATCACTGAATTTGACATCAGAAGATCTCGTTTTGGAATCAGGTTCTGTCTTCTACCTCTGTGGCCATGGGCAAATTACCTCATGTCTATCAGCTTTTGTTTTCTTATCTGCAAATAAATATAATAAAAGTTTTAACATCTACTTCATGAAATAGTACTACAACAATGTGAATTGTAATTTTTATTATTGAGGATCAGAAATAATTCAAGGGTGAATCCAGAAAGGAAGAACATACCTTTGGACTTCAATGTTACTGTTAACCAAAGCTTAGAAAAGAACATTGGAGAAGCTCCTTAAGCTCATTGTGGATCCAGGCAAAAGAGATTGAATCTGCCCTGATGGTTTTTCCTGGAAGCCACAATGGACTAGGATAAACTTGAGAGTTTTTTTTTTTTTTTTTTTTTTTTTTTTTTTTTTTAATAGTAAAGTGTTTAGCTTTCCTCTGTTGAAGTTGACTAACTTTGTGGGGAAGAATTTTTTTTTTAAAAGTAACCATTTGGTTTTTAAGGAAGGACAGTTTTTATGTGCAATTCAATATTTCTTTGTGCAGAAGTGCCCAAAGGATATCGCTTGTAGAGTAGATGGGAAAAGGTGGGGGGAGGGAGATAGAAAAGTATGTCAGAAAAGACTACTTTGACTTTGTAATTAAATTATTTTTGTTGTATGAATATATAATGAAGGGTGGTGCTGGAAAAATATTTTTTAGTTAGAAAGAATGTTCCCTATCTTTTAGTTCATGGGACACAATACTCTGCTTGTTTGTTTTTTTTTAATCTCTAGAGGAATATTTTATTGGCAACCTAATAATCCAGCTCAACCTCTTTTCTCACATGTAATTAAGGGTTCTTCTTTGAAAAATACTAAAAATAAAAAACCCAAAATTTTAGATATTTAGCAGTTATCCCCAGATTTCTTTTCCTTAGTGCAAGCTGACATATTTCCATAAGCCAATTTCTGCCCAAATTCATACATTGCCTGAGAACTTTGAGGTTATATTTGGGTCTGCCATAATTTCTCATTAATCATAAGTTATCTTCATCATCATTACCTTCACCTCATCATCTCTATGAATGATATTTTTTCTCTGGCTCATTTTGCTTCCCTTTACCATATGGAGCATTGGATGAGATGATCACTAAAGCTTAAAATTAAAGTTGGTCTTCCAGTTTTCAAATTCTACAAAGTTATGATTCCATTTTAAATAATTCTTATGAAGAAACTGAATGTCTCTATATTAAAAAGATAACCAAAGGGAGTTAGACTGTTTCTGCTCTTTAAAACCTGACCATTGGCATTGCTTCCTACCCAACCATTTCTGCCATCATGGAGGAGGGAAGCAACCCTTGTGTAGAAGAAACCTACCACCAATACCATCCATGAGCAATTGCCACTGATGGTCAGAAAAACTGAAGATAACTAAAAGTGGCAGAGCTCCCAGCTATAATTTCAGCATGGCTCCAGCTATCACAGAGGGAAAAGAACCCTTGTGGAACTTCCTCCTATCGTCTACCTCTACAGCTTCTGTGCCCTCCCAACAGTAGCAAGAGATGTTGCAGACCTGGAAAATAGTTTTCTTTCCACTAAAGTCCTTGATAATCTCAAGTGGTCCAATTTCAGAAATGGATATCGTTCCATTAAAGGAAATATTATTGAAAACCATACATTACTATTTGTTTTACACTAGCATCCTAAGGACCATGGAACCTTTCTATCTTACATACCATTGAAGTTTCCTGTATGCATTGTCTCCCATTATTGTACAAAGTCCTTCAGAAATTACTTTGCTTTTCTATTTGTCTTCTTAGTACTCTGCACGTAGTAAGTGCTTAATAAGTGCTTTTTCATCTTTTCAATTAAGAAATTTCCAAATTGAAGGCAAAGACATTGATATGTGACAGTCACTGGTAAAAACCCACTCAGGATGGGTTCAAAATTTTGAAGAGGATATCTAGTATTTCCAATAAAATACTTAGAAAACATGATGAAAGGATAATAAAATCATAGAGGCATAAAATCTGGAAGTCCTCTAATTTATTTAATAAGTTTCTTTCCCTAACTTCCTAGTAACCCTCTATAATCACCCAAAATTCCTAATTCATTCCTTCCAATTAGAGGATAAAGCATCTTGTGCCAGATGTTCACAGATTTCCAAAGAATAATAAGTGTTGACAAGTTTTCCCTAATGCATCATTGCAAGTGTTGCTGGTCAAAGAGAATGCAAACATGTGGAAACAGAATGTAGAATGTATTTTAAAACCATCAGTTCTTATGAAAACTAAATCAAATGGAAGAAAAAGAAAATTAGGGCAAAATGAATTTTGTTTAGTTTTATTTAATTTTCACAAGAAATATTGCTAAAATTCCATTAGAATCATTTGCTTCTTTTCAAACTACTATCATTTAAGTTACTGTAAATTTATGAGACATTCTTGAATTTGAACTTGAAATATTCTTTTTGGAATTATATGCATTCAGTCAATTGGACAATATGTCTATAGTGTTGAACCTCCATACAAAATAATACTCAAACCCTGATTTTATCATTTAATGTGGGAGAGAGTATATAAATACAAGTAATTCCAAGGACATTAATAGAAGCAAATTAATCTAATCCAAACCTGATTTATTGATAGTTACATATAATGGATATGGGGTAACAGAGCAAGATTAACAAAGAGAGCGTTTCCTATATACATGAATTTTGAGGGGCATTTTGAAGGAGGAGTAATAAAGGAACATGGGTTGGGAGTTGCATGCATTGTGGTGAGAATGATAAATAAAATGATCTTGAAGTACAGAGAGTTCATAATGGCAATTCATTAGAAATGAGTATAGAAAGCTGTAGGTGGGATAGGGATTAGGATGAGGAAGAGAAGATAATGGAGGTTATGAAAGCAAACATACCATTGACTGTGATCATTTGAGCTTATGCTCTCAGCTTAAACAAATTTGATGCTAATAGTCTTTGCTTTTTTTTCTACAGAAAGAAGCAGAACTGTGAAATGCTAAAATGGAGAATATAGAAATAGTCCATGATAAGGAAAGAACAGCAGCACCATTTGGTATTGATGTCATGATGTTTTATGACATATTTATGTCATATGACATATTTAATGTTTTTTATTTGATTGAGCAGATACTCACCTGAGCTGCCTTTCAGGTAGTGTTATCCTGCATCCCTTGGTAATATTTCAGAGGCTCCTCAGAATGGAAGCAAGCTACTCAAATAATCCCTTATTTCCTAATCCATCTTTCACTTGCTTTCATTAATCAGTGCTCTAAAATTCAACCCTTTTGTCAGAGATTCCTACAGCTGAAAAGTTCTACAGAGATTATCTAATCCAAATATTTTATTTTGCATGTGGAGAAAATGAAGCTGAGAGAGTTTGCCATGGATGAGGTCACCATTTAAATCTGGTTTTCTTGACTTCCAGTTCAATTTAATGCTCATATTTTCCTGATGGGGGACAGATTAAGAGCTTGCTGTTTTTTGTTTGTTTGTTTAATGTTAATTGATATGATGTGTCTACTCTGGGTTACAGCTTTGTTTTTTAGTTCCCTTAATATCCTCAGAGAAGTACCATAGAACAATCACCAGTAGATGCCTTTAACAGACAAGAGCCTAACTTCATGGAAAAGGCTTACTGGGGTTGTGTACAACTCTAGAGTATGAATGCAAATCACCTGCTTAAGTCAGATCTGCCTTATAAGAATAACTATTAAAGTTCAAATAAGATTTATCTTAATGAAACCTCTTGAGTAAGGCCTAGAATTCTTTCCTGCTTTGTGTTTATGTGTTCTGCTTATGCAAGCCTTTTGTTGTAATTCTTCCAGGTGTTCTCCACACATAGGGAAATACTTCTTTGAGAGAAGAAAAGGAGTTTAGTACTTTCAGGGGGAGGTGTCTCTTTGACCTAATTTTTCTTTTTTATTTTATACTGATACCCACTTTGGGGTATCCTTTCTGTGAAGTTTGGGAGCATATAGACCCTGAGGCATGGGACCAAGGAATTTCTGACCAGGCTATACAGGCCACTTTGATTCAGATCTACTTAAAAGATAGCAAGGAAGGAATTGCAACCTCTTATTAATAAATTCCTGAAGTATGGTCTTCTTTTGCTCTGCCATTCACTTTATAATACCCCTAATATAGAAAAGTAGTGAAAAATAATGAAAAAGCCAAATGGAGAATACTGAATGGTACAAGACCTGAGGCCAGCAAATGAGACCAGTGATTCTAATACATCCAATAGTCCACAATCCATATACTTTGTTAATTCAAATTCCTGGTACTGTATGCTGGTTTTCCACCTTTGATCTTACAGGTGCCTTTTTATTTTTTCATTCCCATGCACAAGCATTCACAATACCTGTTTACTTTTGAATGGGTATCCCTATTAACGACCAGCAAGTCACTTGGACAGTTTTACCCTTGAATTAGAGACAGCCCTCATTTGTTTGGACAGTCAATCTGGACTTAGTTTTGATATAGGGATCCCTAATTCAAAATGTATATGACATTTTAATCTGTTTCTATTCAAGAGGCCTTTCTAGAAGTCACCATCTACATCTATATGTGGAAGATATAGTTTCCCTGGTTAAGGCACAGATAACCAAGTTACTTATATAGGACATAAACTCATCCCCACCTCTTGATTGCTAACTTCAAAGAAGACTCAGGCTATCCTTTCCTATCCTACGTAGGCCAGAAAGAAGCAACCCTTTCTGGGGTTGGCTGGATTTTACAGAATTTGTATTCCTAATTTTGGTTTTTGCAATGTCCCTCTATCAATCTACCCTGGGCTCTGACTTTGAACATCCAGTAGGGCTCCAGCAGGAATCGACCTTCAAGGATTTAAAGACCAAGTTCATTACAGCACCTATCTGTTATCAGATCTAAGGAAGTCCTTTATCCTGTATGTAGATTAGAAGAGTTGTTGGGTTGTAGGAGTTCTAAATCAGCTCCTGGGGCCAGATCCCTTTCTGGTTGCATATTTCTCAGAAAAATTGAACTGCATATCCTTGTGATGGCTTCTATACATTAGGACAATTGCAGCCACTGTCCTTTAGATGCAAGTATCTTCTAAATTTACCTTGGGTTAACCTCTAATTATCTTAACATCATACTGAGTTCAATCTATTTTAGAATCTAAAGACCACAACTGATTACAAGTAGCTTTTTTACTAAATTATCAAGCTTTGCATTTGGATATACCTAATTTAACCCTGAAGGCATACTAGACTCTAAATTCTTTCTCCTTCCCACTTTGAATTCTGAACTTCTTATCAGTCATTATGAGGAAATGCTGGATCTTACTTATTCCTGTGGCAACAAGGAGTAAGGAATCACTTATCTAAGTGAATACACTGGATCTAACCAGTACCATGGAATCTGCCCTACTCCTTCCTGGCACTTCTACCCAGAAGGCTGACTTAATAGCTTTCAAAGGGAAGTGGGCAAATATTTATACGGATTCCAAATACACATTTCAAATCCTTGTTGCCCATGGGGCAATATGGAAAAAATGGGGACTCCTGACTGCTAAAAATTTCCCAGTCAAGCATGGGAATGAAATTGTGCATCTCTTCCATTTAGAGATACATGCCTTCTCTACCCTGTTAAAAAACAAAAAGCAAACAAACAAAGAAACAAAAAACCCAAACCCCAAACTTCATTTCATGGGACCAAAATGTTAAAAACCATAAGCCAGGAAAGCATGAAGCAGGTTGTGGTCCCTTTAAGAAACTGTATTTTCTGCAAATTAAGACAACTCTGAGATACCACTACACACCTGTCAGATTGGCTAGAATGACAGGGAAAGATAATGCTGAATGTTGGAGGGGATGTGGGAACACAGGGACACTGATACATTGTTGGTGGAATTGTGAACACATAACTGTGCTCAAAAAGTTACCAAACTGTGCATACCCTTTGATCCAGTAGTGTTTCTATTGGGCTTATACCCCAAAGAGATACTAAAGAAGGGAAAGGGACCAGAATGTGCCAAAATGTTTGTGATAGCCCTGTTTGTAGTGGCTAGAAGCTGGAAACTGAGTGGATGCCCATCAATTGGAGAATGGTTGAATAAATTGTGGTATATGAATGTTATGGAATATTATTGTTCTGTAAGAAATGACCAGCAGGATGAATACAGAGAGGCTTGGAGAGACTTACATGAACTGATGCTAAGTGAAATGAGCAGAACCAGGAGATCATTATATACCTCAACAACGATACTGTATGAGGATATATTCTGATGGAAGTGGATTTCTTCAACAAAGAGACCTAACTCAGTTTCAGTTGATCAAGGATGGATAGGAGCAGCTACACCCAAAGAAAGAACACTGGGAAATGAATGTAAACTGCTTGTGTAATGGGCTGAGGTTTGAGTTGATGCACTGAGGTCCCAAGTATGTGAGGCTAAATAGTAATTGGGCTATACTCTATTAATATACATGATTGGATAAAGAATGGCCCCTGCCCATTCTCAGTGCAAGTTCTGATGTGTTGTATAGGAAATGACGATTTTGGTGGGTGGAGGCAGAGGGAGACAGGAAGAGAATCTGGGAGAGATTGGGCCTGGGTTCGAGACTCCTAGCTGCTGGTCGTGTGGCTGCTGGTCTAGCTAGCTTCTTGACTCAGCTGTACACATTGCTATCGCAGATTCTCTTCCACCTCCGATCCTTCTTCACTGAGAACAAAGACTGACGATTTTCCCCTAATATGAATTCCTGACTCCTGCTGATTTAAAAATACACGGTCTTCACATGCTTGCATTTTTTCTTTCTTCCCAGGTTATTTTTATCCTCTGAATGCAGTTCTTCCTGTGCAACAAGAGAACTGTTCGGTTCTGCACACATATATTGTATCTAGGATACACTGCGACATATTTAACTTGTATAGGACTGCTTGCCATCTGGGGGAGGGGGTGAAGGAAGGGAGGGGAAAAGTCGGAACAGAAGTGAGTGCAAGGGATAATGTAAAAAAATTACCCAGGCATGGGCTCTGTCAATAAAAAGTTATTTAAAAAAATAAAATAAAACTATAGATGATGTTAACAAATAAAATAAAATAAAGAAACTATTTCCTATTCATCTGTGATTCCTTTCAAATTCTCAGTCCCTCCTGGCTGAGGCATATCCTCCCCAGATAAGTTGTCTTTCCAGGATGCCAGAGCCTTTGATTCAATTACAAATCCTGGTCCAAAAGCATCCCTTTGAATTCCAATAGGAGATCCGGGCTTGTCCCAACCCCCACTGATTCTGAGACAACTTGCACTGTCCCAGCCCACACTGGTTCGATCTGCTTGAGCTGTCCCAGCCCCAACTAAGACACCCAATATAATGAGCTTCCATCAACTAAAGTCTTTACAGATGGACCTTGGCAGCTCCCTTTGCTGCCAGGACTTTCTGTCCACAGAGAACTGCATTCTCAGTGCAAAATTCCATTTTCCATAGATCTGCCCACTGAAATAATATTCTTTTTCAGTGTTAACCTCTCTTTACCCTCACCTATTTCCCTAATCAGACTTTATGCCTCTCTGTCAGGATTTCTAATCTTACTTCCCATCCCATCCCATAATAAACCTCTTTTATCATTCTAGGCCTTTGGGTCTGTAAATTCCTTTACAGAGAACCTCTGCACCACCAGAAGGGAGTCCCAAAACTCCCTAACCTTGAGAATCCCAAGGGGGTATAGGGGAGCCAACTCTCTCTTTGGTTCCCTGAACCTGCCACTAGACCTTATCATTAAACTCCCTGACCACCAGAAACCCTAATCTCATTTTGGTTCCCTAAATCTAAACCTTATCAATCAGAGTGCCCTTTCTGCTCTTGAGCTAACCTCAAAAGTGCAGCGAAAACTCTATTACTTTATCCCAGTGCAGAATTATGAATTCTTTCCTAGGGAGGTTTGGCAACTGGATATCACATCTAAACTGCCATGCTAGGGATTAAAACTCCTACTTGTATTTATGGACTCTTTCAGCAATTGGTTTGAGGCTTTTACCTATTGGACAGAAAGAACAAACAAAGCTAATAAATCATTCTCAATGAGATTATTCGCAAATTTGGACTACTTTGTTCTTTGCAGAGTGTTAGTGGTTCAACATTCAGTCGCCCAGGAAATGATTGAAGCATTGGGCATTATCTACCATCTCCATGCCATTTGAATATGCAGGTGGATACCTGAGACAAGGTGGAAAAGATGAATCATACATTAGAAAGATCTTTGATCAAATTGACCCTGGAGGTTTGATAGACTGGATAAGGTTGCTGACCTCATTGTTGACCAATTGACTTTCTTAGAGTACATGTAACTCTTGAAGTAGATATTAAGATCCTGAACATCACCTCCTTACCAAATATTCTCTCTCCTTAGGCCAGACATAAATAATAAGAGGGGGAAATGGTGGAATTTGCTGTAGCCCTTACCTTATACCCTGCTCTGTGGAAAACTTGCCCAGGAACAATAGAAATTTTGTTCAGTACAAAGGCTGTTTTTTTGTTTGTTTTTAGCACTTGGGTCATATGTGACTAACCGTATTTACAAACTAGTTCTTTGAAACATGTGGTACAACTCAGGTAATCTGCACCTGGAGTGAACAGCTACATCTTGTTTTTTCTGTTCTTATTGTTAACTGCTCATGTAAGCACTAACTCAGCCCATGATACTTGGCCCAGAAATTGGTGTAACTATAAGATACTTTGTTTAGCTTGCTGCTGGTCTGTTAAGGATTAAGCCTGCCTTTCTTCCTTGTTTGAGAAGAAACTTGCTCTAATTCTTTTCCCAAGCCTCCCAGGCTGATCCTGACTTATCTTCATCATTATAATAGCTTTATTATATGTCATATTTATTACATATAATATGTCATATTTATACTCCTAATAATGGTTACATAACACTTGACCAGTCAACAGTTTGTGAGGTGACAGCATTTAGTGCTTATTACTACACAATTCATGAACTTTTTTTTAGACAAGTAAATTCCCTCATTTATAGAGAAGAGGCTAGAATTTCTATCTCTTGATTCTAAGTCCCAGAATTTTCCCATTGGAAATCTACACTGATTTTTTTCTTTAAATCCTTTAGAATTAGAACACAGGACTCAGCCCACAACACTCTTAAGTATGGCCCAAACCAGATTAAAATGTAATTTGGAAATGTTTAACAAAATGAATAAAGTTACAACAAAACACAGGATAATATTACATTTTTAAATTAAGTGGGGGGGTGGTGGTGGTGCAGCTAGCTGGTGGTGCAGTGGATAGAGCACCAGGCCTGAAATCAGGAGGAGATGAGTTCAAATTTGACCTCGGGCACTTAACATTTCCTAGCTGTGTGATCCTGGGTGAGTCACTTAACCCCAATTGCCTCAGCATAAAAAAAAACAACAAAAACAAAAAGAAAACTAAGTCAATGTGAGCTTCAGGGATCCTGAAGCATAGATTTCTATTTGAGTTAGACAACACTGTTTTAAGACTGTTTAATGAATTTCAATGTATCTGCTATCTATATACCTTCATGTGGACCTTGATTTCTTCTAGGTATTTAGACACATGATATTTTTCACTGAAAATTAAAAATAAAAATAAACATTTTCAAATGCTTATATTTTATTTGCTTATTGAGCTTATTGAGCCTTCTTAAAGATTAAGGCACATGGGAGATGATAATCCCACTGTACATCATGTTAGATAGGATACATCTAGAAGATTGTGTTCAGTTCTGTGGACCTCATCTTAGGAAAGACTTGTTTATCAACGAGGAAGATTGGGTTTAATGATCTGGATACTGTTCAGAAGTGAGCAGGATGGTGAAGGACTTCAAAATCATTCCATAAGAAAATCAGTTGAAGGAATTGGGGACAATTAGCTTAGAGAAGAGAAAATTCAACTATCTTAAAATATTGGTTTCTTGATGAAGAGGGGTTAAGTTGTGGGATTCAAAGAACAGAACCAGGAATAATAGCTAGGGATTAAGTAAGTAAGGATTAAGTAAAATGGGGCTTACAGATTTAAGTCTAACATAAGGAAAAACTTTCCAAGAATAAGTTTACCTAAAGTGGAATGAGCTGTATATAGAGGTACTATCTTCTCCCCTCCTGGAGATTTTGAAAGAAATCATGTCACCTATCATTTGACAATGTTGTAGAGGGGTGTTCCTCAAAAATGAGTTAGACTGGATGACTTCTATCTATTGTCCTTTCCAATTCAAGATTTTGTAGTTATGTTTGGTAGTATTACTGACTGCCAACTGGATGAAATGATTAGGAAGTAACAACAGTATGAAAGTCTTTCTGACAGTCCTTTTCCTCATGGAGACATCATACTGTCATGGAATCATTGATGCTAGAAGGTTTCTTGGACATCATCTGATCCAACCTCCTCTTTTTCTAGATAAGTAAATAGAAGCCCAGAGATGTGAATTGCTCTGGGTCTCATGAGACAGTAATTAGAGGAGCTGACATCCTCAAAAACCAGTTCCTCTGGGTCTAGTTCTGTATCTGCACCATTCTTTCCACTCTACAAGCCTTTTCTCCATTCTGTCAGCAGTGACACTGAAGAAATGAAATACCTGCATATACTTGTCACTTGAAATTTTGTTTTTCTTACGATCCAATCTGACTGGCAATACCTTCTTGAACTCCATCCCATTGTCTTGAAGATTAGGAAGAACTGGCAAGACCTGAGAGGTACATAGAGACCTAAGGACCTTGGTTTCTATCTCTAGGAAACATCACTTTTCTGGGATTCTAATTCTTCAACAGTAAAATTAAAGGGTCAGACTGTGTGATTTCTATGTTTCCTTCTGGTTCTAAATCTTCTAACTTTCTGGGGAGGAAAGATGCCAAAGAATTTGCATTTTAATTCCTTTGCTTTAAGATATCCACAAATGGGAAGCAACTAAGGAGACTGTTCTTCTTGCTACACAGATGTATTTCACCAAAATTATGTTTGCCATTTTGTAGCAGACAAGAAGGACAGTTCTTATTGACTTTTTTCGCACTAGAATTGAAGAATTGTTGTTTTTGAAAAGGGGATATTTAATTCTAACCTTAGTTAACCTAGTCATTATCTATGATTCAAATAGCATTCACAAAACTGCCCTGCGATAATTTTGGGTATTATTATAAGATGTTGCCTCAGAGATTCCATAAAAAGTTAGAATCTAGTGCTTTTTAATTACTTCTCATTCCAGTTTGTTCTAGTAATTAAATGCCATTCACCTAATATTTATATACTGGCTGTCTACGTGAGTTCAGCACTCTGTTCTCTTGTTCCAGTGGTTAAATTTTCATTTATTTTTTTCCCTAGGAGACAGCATTAGGATGTGTACTGTATTTGGAGTCAGATCACATGGGTTCAAATATTGGCACTGCTACTTATTATGTATGTGACCTTAGACAAGACACTTAACATTTCTGGGTCTTAGTTCCATTCATAAAATAAGGAATTTAGATTAGCTAGCTTCTAAGTTCTTTCTAGGTCTAATTTTATGATCTTATGATACTATGACTTTGTTTCTTTTCATTTTATTACTATTTTAGGGATTTCCCATATACTTGAGAACCAAAATAAACTGTTGAAGTCAATATAGTTAGTGAAATTTTTTTTTTTTTTTTTTTGCCTGAAGAAAAGACTAATAAAAGTAACTACTTTTTCTGGAAGAGCTCATTTTTTTTTTTTTTTTTTTTTTGTCCAACTGGTCTTTCTATGTGGTTGATATATTGATTATCTATGATTATCTTTGTGGAGGCTCAATGGATTTTTTTTAATTCCTCTTTTGTTTTCATTTAATTTTAATAGAATTTAATACAGCCTAATGTATAATTAGCCCTGTTTGTTTTTATAACTGAGTCACAAAGAAGTTACAGAGCTTCACAAAGGTAGTTGTGGAAGAATAAAAACTAGAAATAATTTCTCCTGAGTCTAGGAAATAGAAAGCTAGTTGACTAGGAAATAATGATTATTCCACAAAGTAGAGCAGGTAAGAGAAAGAGTATATAGGCTCTTATCTGTATTTTCTTAGGCAAGGAAATTAAGACCGAGAGCTTTAATGACTTTCCCAATGTAACCTATCTTCAATATTAAGTACCAGAGCCTGATTTCTAATATAAGTTTAAGTCTCTAAGAGTAGATCACTTTTCATCACATCTGTTGCTTCTTTGCTAAGTATGTCCTTTACTAATGGATTATATTGTGTCCAGAATGCTGTAATAAATAAAGGATTGGAATCAGAAAGACTTCAGCACGAGTCTCTCATGTGATAGACTAGCTCTGTAATCCTAGGCGGATCACTTAAGTAACTCTAGGACCTTAAGTTGTACAGTAGATTAGTTTTGAATCTTCATTGGAGCAGGGAGTGAAGATATAGAGTTCCCTATACTGATAAAATCTCAAGCCTGGACCAATATTACACACATGTGCTGTGCCAACATTTGTCCTTTATAATAGGATGTGGACTTTATTTCCAATTCTGGAAATGTATCTGTTCATAACATCTGCAATCTCTTTTCAGCCAGAATATTCATATAGGAATTAAATATACAGTTGTGTAGCACTGATATGGCAAAATATTCCAGGTGGTTGGGAAAATGTTTTAACAAAGTAGCAAGCATTGTGATATGAAGCATGTGTCTTTATAGTGGAGTTAAGTGGAAAATTAGAGAAATTAATCAGATCATTTAAAACATTCTTCTCCCCACCCCATTTCCATAAAGTAACTCATTTTTTATTTAAATATATGGGGATTTTTTTTTGAAAACAAACAAATAAACAAATAAAAACCATTGGTCTGTGTAGGAAAAACAAAGGTAAATTATTGGTGGGAAAAAAAACAAGACAAAATGATAGTCTTGAGATTTCTTTTTATTTAACTGTGTAAAATGAAGTGCATTCTTCTGTGCATTCTTTATGTGTAAAATGAAGTGCATTTTTTACACCTTTTCTGTCTTTATCTGATATCTGCACTTGTGAGTTTGTTCCTACTTTGCCATTTGTTTTCCTAAACACTTATTTTTCTTTGGTGGATTAGTAGTCACTTCTGGATATAATCTATTTTTCTAGGAAGATTTGGAATTATTTGTCTGCTGTGCAGAAACCAGGACATGTGAGGGAAAGAATGTCACATTTCATTAAATTCAAAATTAGTCAATTTTATACTCCATATGCAATCTCTAAATATCTCCTCCCAGGTGGTCTAAAATAATTCCAGAGGTGATCTGTACGTCAGAGCAGAATGTGGAATATAGGCTTTTTCCTCCTAGTCTTCCACAGCATAAAGAAAGGCATGATTGAATTCCAACAAGATAGAATAAAATATAAGTAGTCCCACATAGCAAACAATAAAATACTAAGAATTGTTCTATTTACATCATAGAGAAGGAATCTGGTAGCCACGTTGGAAACTTACTCCCCACAAATAGTTCCTAAGTGAATTGGCAGATATGTCTAAGCCATTGTCAAAAATCCTTGAAAGATCATAGAAAAATAATAGAATTCCCTCAGAATTGTCAAAAGCCCAAAGAGTATAAAGTCTGTAAACAATAAACTAGTTAACTTGATTTAAATCCATGGTAAAATTTATGATTAAAGGGATATTTGGTGAATATTGTGGGCCAGGTTTGACCTAAGACAGGTGGTTCAGGTTCAGGATTGAAATGAAATGAGCACTTCTAGTCCATTTGATAGTTAACAAAATATTTACTTGACTTAAACTTGATTGCATGGAAAGATATATACCAACAATAAAACTTTGATTCATTTCAGTACAACTTCCCTGCTTCCATATTTGGGATTGTTACAATCTGGTCAAGTAAGCCTGAGGAGCCTTTTGCATTCAGGCTACCAGGAAGCTGTGTCAACAGCTTTCACCTTAGTCTTCTGAACCATCTGAGTTTTGAGGATAATTTCACTATTTTTTAAAGGAGGAAGCAAAAACAAACATACCATCCCAGGTTACCAAGGTCCTAAAAATCTTCTAAAAGATGTCCACCACTTAAATAGCTTTGAGTCATTCATTACTAATAATAATGACTTCGGGGATTTGAGTGGCCTTCATAGGCAGCACTGTTAGAAAAAAAGAAGAAAAAGTAGAAATATAGCAAAACAAATAATGGCCTCATGACAGAATGATAGACTATGAAGAATAAATACCAGAAATTCCAGTCTTCACCTTCCCTCTTTAGAAAGACCAGATACCAGATCTTAATGAACTATTCTGATTTGAATAATGACAAATCTTTTCAGTTCACTGTGGGTTTCTAAATTTAAAAATTGTGATGATAAGCAGTAGAAGCATCAGAAATTGAAAGATCACAACAGAGTTGATGACATTTCCAGGACAGACACCCATCCTTATCAGTCATCTGTAATTAAGGAGCTAAAATATCACTCTTCGGTTATATGCAGCTTTTTCTTTTACCAAGATGAATACTAAACTCCCTCTATTAAAATATTAAATTCCTACCTTATTTTCTGGGGAACCAACTATGACCTTTCCTGACCTAGTCACCACATCAGGTGGAAATAGTAAATATTTACCCCATTAGGAGCCTCTATTGAGCAACTGACCCCTTTACTGAAAGTTTTGATGTAGAAATTGGAAAGTACCTATTGTAAAAGAAATTCTCATATTAAATAGCCTCTGTGATTCTGCCAACATTACAATTCAGTGATTCTTTTAAAATGGGATCCAATGATTGCTAGAGATCCTGAAAACTTGGAATAATTTAGTATTCTTTCTAATAACATGGGAAGTAACATAGCAGAGCTATGAAGAATAAAATTTTTGAAATTAATAGGCAACTATTACTGGGTCTATATCCTAAAGAAGTCATAAAAGAGGAAAAGGATTTACATGTGCAAAAATATTTGAGCAGCTCTTTTTGTGGTGGCAAAGAATTTGAAAATGAGTGGATACCTATCAATTGGGGAATGGATGAATAAGTTATGGTATATGAAAGTAATGGATTATTATTATTCTATTAAAAAAAGATGAACAAGCTGATTTTAAAAAGACCTGGAAAAGTTTACATGAACTGATGTTAAGTGAAAGAAGCAGAATCAGGAAAATATTGTAAGATGATATATCTTATATATAATTATATATCTCTATATATCAACTATCATGGATTTGGTTTTTATCAGTTCAGTGATCCAAGGCAATCACAATAAACTTTGGATGGAAAATGACATCTGCATCCAGAAAGAGAACTATGAAGTCTGTATAAATCAACATGTGCTATGTTTGCTTTTCTTTTTCTTTTTTTTCTCTCCTGTGGATTTTCCCTTTTGTTTTGATTTTTTTCTTCCAACATGATACATAAAAAAATATATTAAAAATGAATGTACATATGTAACAAATAGTGCTTTTACATGTAATTGGAAAAATAAAAATAAAAAAAGAAATTAAAAGGCAACTTGTTAAAAGATTCAAGCAAGAAATAGCTGTAGTACTGAGATGTTAAGAGGTACTTTTTGTCAGTATGTAATTAATTGAGGATGTTTCTTCAAACAAGAAAAGTAAAACAGTTGACTAGTAAATATAGTGAAGTACTTTAAGTTTGTGCCTACATTTCTTCTATAGATTTGGTATATTTGTGGGAAAGTGCCCATTAAGTTCTTTTAATAAATTCCTTGTAATTATTTATCTTTGCTTATTTGGTATAACTTCTTAATGTGGGGTTGGGGTGGGTAGGAAGGGAGAGAATCTGGAACTCAAAGTTTAAAAAAATGTAAAACACTGTTTTACATGTAAGTGAGGAAAATAAAACTATTAAATTTCAATAAATGTCTTGCTAAGGAACTAATATAGAAGCTAGACTGACTTAAGAAGCAGCACATTAGTGGGGGCTTGTGAACTAGACAGCTATCTATAGGATAACATCCTTGAAGGTAATAACAGCTGACCTTTTAGGAAATCAACCTACCCATTCTAGTGCAATTTGGGGGAGAGCAAGTCCTAAGGGAATATTACACAAGAAACATTTACTAATCATTATTTGCATAAGGCACTGTGCTCTGTTCTAGAAATACAAAGACAGTACAAATAGAAAGGCAACACAAAATAAAAAAGTCTTCTTTTTCAAAGAGGTTTTTTTTTCTATTATAACATGATGATGTCAAATACTTTGCTCTTTTTGTGTCATGGATCACTTTGATAGTTTTGTAAAGCTTGCGGTTGCCTTATCAAAATGTTTGTAACTACACAAAATACAAATACAAAGCAAACCAATTATACTAAAATGCAATTATTTATCTATCCATATATGTGTGTGTACAGACAAATAGACACCCATCTCCACCCCCATACCTACACATACAAAATCTCAGACAAGAGACAAGTACTAAGGTTATGAACCAAAGAATGAAGGTTTGGAGTAGACAGAAAGGGAGGATATGTAGTAAAGAATGTGAACAAGAGAAATCCTCTTTGGAAAGGGGCACAAAATTTAAATTAAAATAGCTAATGAATATATCTTTAGATATGTGGGGTGATTGGGGAGACTAATATTTCTGATGAGAGCTTGACAAACCCTCTTCAGGCTGTTCATCTGCCTTTGGTATCTACCTTCCCTCAACTCACCTGTGGCTCCATGAAACTGTAGCATATACAAAAGCCACACCCCAGGAAATCATCTTGGCCAACAAGCTAAACCAGGTTGAGGGTAACTAAAAGGCGTCAGATCTGTTGATGAGTTGGGAGAATGTCTACCCCAAGCATGTGAAGACTGTATCCATTGGAATGGATGGATGAAAACAATTCGCTCCTTCCATGAAGCCAGCTGAAGCAGGTGCTGTGGAGCTCTTATAGCTTGGTCAAGTATCAAGACACAAGATCAATTATCAAGATGCAAGGTCATCTACTGTGTCCCAGGCTATTGCCAGGAGTCTTGATTTTTGTTCTGTCATCGGACTTAAGTGACTTGGGAAGTGAGAACAAAGTTCAACTTTGTGAAGTTCTGCTTCACTTAAATTCAATTCTTTTGTAAATCAGGATACCACTGGTGATATCATTGGTCCTACTGAAAAATGACAGATAAACAATAATAACATAGACTAACAAACAAAAGAGTTCATGGACCCCAGAGTAACAATTTCTGGAGATTTATAAAACTTAGATGTCAATGACTGCAGCCTCCTTATTTTATAGAAGAGGAATCTGAAAGTCAAACAAGTTAAATGATTTGTCCACAGCCACACAGATGGTTCTTAGACTACAAATCCACTATACTACATGTTATAGGTACTTTCAGAAGGGATAGCGTTAGGTGTATATGTTGGGATGAGACGGGATAAGGAATTTACTTTCCCACTCCAAAATTTTGATCTCAGAGGGCTAGGATTTATCAAATTCCCTTGAAGCTATGTAAGAAAGGAAGGAAAACATTTCGATGGCTGAGCATATGCTGACCTCTTGTGGTTATTTCAATAATAAGCTCTTTATTGAGAAATGGTCAGAGAGTGCTCAAAGTGGTAACAGTGACAGAGAACAGAAAATATGGACTTAACCATTAAGAAAAAAATCCTATTATATATACAGTTAATTCCATTTAATCATATTTTTGAAAGGTTTAAAACTAAACAAAACTGAGATGTAGTTTGGTATGGAAGATATAAATCTTAATTGAAAGTTAGGATAGCCTAAGTTTAAATCTTGTGACACTTACTTAACTATATGATCAAATAGTCAATGATCCTCTCTGAGTCTCAGTTTCTTCATTTGTAAAATGGACATAATAGGATCCACAATGTTATAAAGATCAAATAGTTTGATATATAGGAAATAACCTGCAAAACTTAGAGCATAAATGTATATTACCCTTATTATTATTAGGCATATATATGCACATATACACATACACACACACATACACACACACACACACACATATATATATATATATATATATATATATATGTATGTATAAATGCATAATAGATAGAGCTGACTTCGGAGTTAGGAAAAAACTGGATTAAATTCCTAACTTTGAGAATACTAACTATGTGACCTGGGAGGTGTGACCTTTCCATTGGGTACCTCACTTTATCTCTTAGTGCCTTACGCAACTTTCTAAGACAATAGCTTAAATAAAAGTTACCCATCTGCATTGGCACATGAAATTTCTCACTAGGAACTCCCTCCACCAATGAAATTACAGATCCAATTAAAAAAATCAAAGAAATAAAAAAAAAAAAAACATATTGCTAACTTCTGTCCCTCAGCTCTCTAAGAATGTTTCTAAGGTAGGAAGGCCAACAATGACATTTGGTCAAATGAGACACAGTTTTGGGAGAGTTGGTCTCTATTCTGATACTTTTAAATATGTCCAGATTCTCTTTCCTCTTCCCCCCACCCCATATAGTAAGAATCTTCTCTTAACCTTTCATCCCCTCAAAGTATTTATTCTTTTCACAGCAAAACTTCTAGAGAAAACCACTTGTTATTAATTACCTTTACTTTTTCACCTCCTACTCACAGTACAACCCCTTTAGTCTGGCTTCTTGTCCTGCAACTTGACTCCTCTCTGAAGCATATAAACAAGTGAATCGTTAAATTGCTAAATCTAATGGTCTTAGTTAGCCTTCTTGAATTCTTCCCAACTTTTGATACTTTTGATGACAGAATTTTCCTGGATATTGTCTTGAATCTTATCTTTCATTGCATTCCTCTCTTCTCATACTCCTTCAACTTGTCTGAAGGGTTCTTATTATCTTTTATTTTTGCTGAATACTTTTTTCTTGTTTCTGTAGATGTTCTCTTCTGCCTTTTCTCTTTCTTGATTATTTTATCAGCTCAAACTGATTTAATTATTGCTTCTATGCAGATTATTTCCAAATTTATATATCCATACCACATGCGTCTCCTGGATTGCTTTCTACAATACTAACTGCCTAATGGATATCCTGATAGAAATATTCATCTCAAAATATATCCATCTTTGAATACATTTGAAATTCAAAGTGTTCAAAGCAAGGCTTGCTATTTATCCCCAAACTTACTCTTTTGTCAAAAATTATTTATATTGAGGACATTAATATACTTTTAAACACTCAGATTTGCAACCTGGGAATCATCTTCAATTCTTCCCCCACTTAGTCCATAAACAGTCATTTTCAAAGTTGTGCTCATTCTTTCTCTACAATATTTCTCATATTGTCCTCTTTTTCTTTACTTGTATTATTAAAAACTTAATTCAGACTTTGATAATTTCTGTATCATAATTTCCTCACTAGATTCTGTCCACTTTCTCTTTTTTCTCAACTCCCATCTTCCACCAAACTTCCATAATAATTTTCCTAAATCATAAGTGTGAACAGATCATTTCTATTCTTAAGTGACTCCACTGGTTTTCTATTGCCTCTGGGATAAAACATAATTTATTCTAAATCAGCAAGAATTTGTTAAGTATCTACTATGAAAAAGCTATTTGAGCTAAATACTTAGGATACAAAGAAAGGCAAAAATATTATTCCTGTCTTCATTCTAATAGGGAGATAACATGCAAAAATTGTACATGCAAGATATCCATACATACAAATGGAAGGTAATATCAGAGGGAAGTAATCAGTATTGGAGGGCAAAGGGAAGATGGGGAAGACCAACTGGTTGAACTGAATCTTAAAGAAATTCCGGGAAGCCAGGATTGAGGACTGCATTCCAAACATGGAAGACAGCTCGTGTACAAGATAGGGCTGGTAGATGGTACAGTAAGATGGCCAGTGTCACTACATTGTATAGTATGTAGAAGAGAATAAAGAATAAGTCTGGAAAATGTAGGAAAGGATTCAGAGGGTGAAATTTAAAAGTTAAGGAGATTTTATATTTGATTCTGGAGGACATAGGCTTTTATTGGAATTTATTGAATAGGAGGGGATCATGGTCAGACCTGTCTTTAAGAAGGTCACTTTAATAGGTGAGTGAAGAATGAGGAAAGAATTGAAGCATAGAGACCAACCAGCGGTATATTGCAATAGTCTAAGGATGAGATGATGAGAAGGATCTGGATGAGAAGTTGATGAATATGACATAATAATTATAATAATGATAATAATCACTGGGCTTTACATAGTACATTAAGACTTGCAAAGTGTTTTGCAAATATCACCTCATTTTATCTTCACAACAATCCTGGGAAATAAATAATTTTATTATTCCATTTTATAAGTGAGGAAACTCAGGAAGACAGGTTAAGTGACTAAATTCATTTAGACAGTAAATTTCTGAGACCAGATTTGACTTCTATTCCTGACTCCAGGGTAAGACTTGGAAATAGATTTATTCTTTGAATTAAGAGTAAAGAGTCAAGAATAACAATAATTTTGTAAGATGGGGTACTAGGGAAGATTATAGTAAAGTTTGGAAAAAGGGATTATTTGAGGAAGAAGATAATGAGATCTGTTTTGGACACTAAATTCAGCATTTAAAGCTCTTTGTAATCTGGTTACAGTCAATCCTTCTAGATTTATTTCATATTATTCTGGCAAAATATTTACTTGCCCCTGAACTCTGCATTCCGTCTTGGATATCCATCCTTATCTTTTACACAGGATGCCCTCTGCTTGGAGTGCATTTTTTCCTCATTTCAAACTCAGATTCCTCTTCCTCAAGGGTTAGCTCAGCTGCTATCTCCCATTGCTATCCTCACCTCATCTTTTTATTTATAATGCCTTCACCTGTCTTGAATTATGAGGTCTTTTTTGATCTCTTGATATGGTATAGACTCCAGTAGAACATAAACTCTTTGAAAGTAAGGACAGTTTTTTAATTTCTGCCTTTCTATCCCTAAGATTTTATATTCATAGTTCCAGATGTATTTATAGGGGAAATGAAATTGACTTTGAAGAAATAAAAAATGAGAAACACTATTCAATCAATCAATAACAAAAAGCAAACTATTATTAAACAGTTGCTTTATATCATAAAATTTGCTTCATACTGGAAATACATACACAATGAGTGAAATAATCTCTGCTCTCAAGAAGTTTTTATTCTAATAGGGGAGAAAACAAAGGCATTCATAAATGTATTAGATATAATAGCTCTCTGGAAGGCTTTTACTGGCTTCTAAGATCCTTGGAAGAAATTCAAGTCCTAGTGTCTTTGTAATCAATCAAAGCCTTTTCAGCAGGGTATTATAAGAGAGAATGAATAAAAATAAGTACAAAGTAATTGGCTATAAGGTAATTTGGGAAGGAGCACACTATGAGTTGGTAGTATTGGAAAAGGTTTCATGGAGAAGTCAAAGCATCACCATCTCTATGAAGCTTCTTCTGATCCACTAGATGGCTACTGCAAAGACATTGTGATGAGAGATGGAGTGAGGCCTATGATGAACAGAGATAAATCCAGTTTGAACTGCAAAATGCAAAAGAGGAAATTATGTACAATTAGGCTAGAAAGAACTTGTACTTGGGTACAAGTTGTGAAGTTGGAAGAAATGGAGAGGTCTACTAAAAGGTGTTTTATTTTGTATTTAGGATACAGGGAGAGTTGGGTATGCTTGAAACTAGCAAGGAAAGTTGAAAATTAGAGAGTGGATGACTGAAGTTGCATTCTGCTGCAGTAGATAGAAAGGAATTGGGATGAAAGGCAAGAGATTGGTTTTAGCAAATATTTCATTATCTGAGACTGGCAAAGAAAGATAGAATAGGGAATTATGTTAAAGGGTTTTAATGCAAAGAGAAAAGATGAGGAGGAGTTTATTTTGAATGTTTTAGTAAAGTAGAAAGAATATATTTTGCTGAGAGAAGAGGAAAGATATGAGAGACTGAAGAAATGAAATACAGTATTATCAGAAATTATTTTTGCCCAACTATGTACCAACTAAATACCAATATGTTAAACTATTAACAAATAAAACAAAGTAATTTTTACAAAAGGCAAAGTACACATCAGCAGAACAAGAAATAGAGAATTTAAGTTGCTCACTGTCAGAGGAAGAAATTGTATAAGCCATAAATTAACTTCCAAAGGGAAAAACAAAAAACAGAAAACAAACTCCAGGATAAAATGGATTCACAAGTGAGTTCTAGCAAACATTCAAGAAACAATTTCAATATCACATAAATTATTTGCAAAAATATCAAAAGAAGATATCTTAAATTCCTTTTATGATACCCTAATAAAGGAGAATCAAAATGGAAGAAAAAAGTATAGTTAATATGCCTAATAATCATAAATATAAAATATTATCAAAGAGGCTAAACTAACAAATGATAAAGATTATAAGCTACAAGCACACTGGATTTATACCAGGGATGTTATATTTATATCTGCCAGTATTCCAAAGCCTTGGAGCTATCATGACATTATACATAGTTTAATAATGTCTACTTTTCTTTTTCTACTTTAGCATAGATGATTGAGAGTTCCTTGTAAATCTAAATACATACATTTTATAAAATTTTTATATTTTAAAAACATTTTGAAATTCAGAACTTAAGAAATAAAACAAGAATTTCAATAACAATGTGGAATAGAAAAACAGGATTGTGCTGGCAACTTTAGATTCTTTATGTACAAGTTGCTATTACTTTTAAATATACAACATTATCATGTGATTTTCTCTTTTCCTCTCTCCTTCTCCCATTGCATACACACACATATCCATATATATGTATATATGTATACATGCATATATGTATATATGTCAGTCCTTTTTCCGGATGTAAATAGCATCTTTCTTCATAGGATCTTTGCAGTTTATTTGGGTATTTGAAATAGAATGAGTTGGTTGCTCAAAGTTGTTCTTAAAATAATATTGCTATTGTTATATATACTATTCTCTTGGTTCTACTGATTTCACTCCATTATTTTGTGCAAATCTATCTTGCTTTTCTAAAAATCAAGTTCATTATTTCTTAAAGCATATTTTAATCTATCACAATTTGTTTAGCCAATCCCCAAATGGTGGTCAAATCTAATAATTATTAATATCTTTAGGTTTTTATTTCCTTAACTACAAAATGAAAGAATTGCACTAGATGATCTCTAAGGTCATTCTAGGAGTCAAATTAGTATTGTTTTCTTGTTATTGTTTAGGCACTATATTCATGTTCAACTCTTTGTAACCTCATTTGGAGTTTCTTAGGCAAAGATACTGGAATAGTTTGTTATTGTGTTCTCTGACTTATTTTACAAATGAGGAAATTGAGACAAACATAATTACATGGGCCTTGGTGCTCAGGGTCACACAGCAACTAAGGGTCTCAGGCCAGATTTGATTTTCAGAAGATGAGCCTTTTTGCCATCAGTTGTGGTACTCTATCCACTGTACCTCCTAGCTGTCCCATTACTATTGTTTAAGAAGTTTATTTTATTGTTTTTCTTTGAACAAGATCAGTAATTTTATTACTATAGGAAATATTCCATCAGGGAATCTGCATAGGAACTACCCCACGTAAATTAGTCCCAGCTTTGCAACTTAAAGTTGCCACTTTATCAATGTACTATTTATAGAGCTATAAATAGATTCAGGTATTCTGGAATGAATCTCTAAAATTGAATTAGGAGGAAAAAATCTAAATTTCCTTCATCTAACCCAGGGCCACATGAAAAACCTCCCAGAATCTTGGGAATTCTCTGATTGGAGAGAAACTTGAGAAGGAGGAAAGTATTGATTTAGAGCAGGGAACAGAGTCAGACTAATGCCCAGCTAGTATAATGCCACATCATAAGCCAGCTGAGGGGCTAGAAATCCTTGTTTGAGATATAACAGGAACACTAGTTTTCAGGCAACTCAGCTGGAATTGAGCGGAGGAGACTGAAGCCTCTGAGTTTTTCACTAAGAAATTGAATCCAAACAGTAATTTCTGTAGGAGATACTGATCCTTAGCAATCCTGAATGTAGGACTAAGTAAGGCGTACTCACATCATGTAAAAATATGAAAAGTGTTAGTATCTGACCCAAGCAAAAATTCACATTCTAGAAATGGAGGTTGCCTATGTGAGTAAGTAAAAGAAAACAATAAGCACAACAAATAAAGACTTTGGACAGAAAGAATCCTGAGAGTCAAGTCCAGGAGGAAAAGGAGTAGCATTAAAATATAAGCAGAGAAAAGAATGTTTTAGTCTCAAGGACTATAAGAGTCATTAAATTTGCTATATCCTTTGACCTAGTGATACAACTCCTAGGCCTGTATCTCAAAGAGATCAAAGAATAATGAAAAGAATCTATATGAGATTTTTTTTTGTAGTGGCAAAGAACACTATATATGTATACTTAGGGAATGCCCATCAATTGAGGGATATTTGAACAAATTATGATTTATAAATGAAGTGGAATATTGTCGTGGTATAATAAAAAGATAACATGGATAATTTCAGAATATACTAGGAAGATTTGTATGAACTGAGGTAGACTGAAGTGAGCAGAACTAGTAGAAAAACAACATTCTTAAGAACTTTGATCAAGGTAACGACTGACCACAATTCTGAGGACAGATGAGCAGGCGTGTTATCTACTTTATAATACAGAATTGATAGACCCACAGTGTCAAATAAGATGTGGCTAAGATGGGAATTAAAATTGCTTAATTGTGCATATTTGTTTAGCCAATCTGAAATTTTTTTTCTTTTCTTCCCAATTTGGAGAAAAATGGAGACTAGCAATAGAATATGTATAAAAATGATAGTTGTCGAAGCATTTTTTTAAAAAGTAGAGATAATTACCAAAGGAAGTCCAGATAGAATTTCAGATAAAGGAGAGCAATTTTGAAAGTTACATACTGGATCCTTAAAATATTTCATATCTGTTTATATGTCTTTGGTGCAAAATCCTTGTGAGGAAAATCTGATACATTTTTCTTCCCATTTAACTGTTTCTTTTCTTTTCCCCATGCAATAGCTATTCAGTTTCATGTATTCAGTTATATTTATCTATCTTTTGCAATTATTTCTCTCTCTTGTCTTATTAAGAGTAAATTTCCTACTTATTATGAAAGATATGAAATCTTCTCTTCTATTTTTTAAATAATGTGATCTTTAATATTAAGATCAGGTATTCAAATAAATTGTATTATTGAATGTATAGTATATAAAATGTTGGTATAAACCTAATTTCTGCCTACTACTTGACAGTTTATATCAAATAAAGAACTTTTTCTTAAGTAATTTATGTTTTCTTCTTGTCAAACACTGCTATTGATTTCCATGATTTTTTGTTTTCCTTTGTCTAATTTCTCCCAATCATCTTTCTCCAGTTTTTAAACCAATACCACAAGGTTTTGAAGACTGCTGATTTATGTGTAGTTCGAAGTTCTAGAAGTGCCATACCCCTTTGACTCTATCACCTTTACTCATTACCCGTGATATTTTGTTTTTACAAATGAATTTTGGTATTTTTTTCTATGAAGTTCTATAAGGTATGCCCTTGGTAATTTGTTTGGTATAGCATTAAAAGTATAAATTAACTTTTGTAGTATTATAATTTTTTATGTTGGTACAACTTAATCATGATCACTGCATATTTTTCCAGTTGTTGATATTATTTTTAATCTATCATTAATCTTTTATTTACATTGATAGATCGATCCATAGCTATTTTATTGAAGCTATTGTTTCATTAGTATCTTTACTGATTCCCCAGGATTTTCCAAATATACCACTATATTTCCCTTAGATTATTTTTATATTTCAATTCTTTTTCTTGTATTGTGGCTGTTGCTGGCATTTTCAGAATTTTATCAATTAATAGGGAAGAGTATGAACATCTTCACTTATTCCTGTATTTATTGAAAAATGTTTTATTTTATTTTCAGTGCCTATAAAGTTTATTTTTGGTGTCATAGAGATGTTTTTATGCTATTAAAGAAAAAAGGTCCTCTATGCATATACTTTGTAAGGTTTTCAGCATAAGTAAATGGGGAACTTTGTGAAAGGTGATTTTTTTTTTTTTTTTTTGCATCTGTTGAGATAATCATGTGGTTTTGGATGTTTTGGTTTTAAATAAGATTTTTAAAAATGTTGAGCTATCTTTATATCTATGGCATAAATCCAATGTGGTTATAATGAATTGTTTCTTGGAGAAACACAATCTATTTGACAGTATTTTATTGAAAATGTATGGGTTAATCAATATTCATTAATGATATTGGCCTATAGTTATCCTTCTGTGCTTTATCCTTCCTTAGTTTCATTTTTAGGATTATATTTATATCATAAAAGGATTCTAGTAAAATCCCTTTTTCTCAGTTTTTGAGAATAATTTGTGAAGTAAAAGCAATGATTTTTCTTTTAAAATTTGATATAATTCTATGAATTCATCAAGACAGGAGGTTTTTTCCCCCTTTGATAATTTTTAGAAAATTAATTAATTTCCTTTTTTAGATTAGGTTATTTAAGTTTTCTATGTCATCTTCTGATAAATTATTTCATATTTTTGAAGATATATCAGTTTTGCTAAGTTAACAAACTTATTTCTACCTTCTTACAAGGTACTAAAATATATTCTCACTTTATGTATGTTGAGCATTGTACTAGGCAATGCAAGAGATACAAACTTTAAAAACTGTAGCTGTCTCAAGGAGCTTGCAGTTTAGAAGAGTGATAAGACATAGTATAACACAGAAGTATAATAGAGGATACAAAATTTGCTATATTTGGTCCAAGAAGGAAGCTCTTTCCTGGCAGGTTCATCAAGGAAAGTTGCACATGGAAAATGATGCTTGCTTTTTGATTTATAAGCCAACTAAGGCATTCATTCACCTGACAGAGGAGAGTAGAAGGTCTTCTAAGCATAGAGTATAGTTTCAGGAAAGGAAAACAAAAAGAACAGAGACAAGGACAGATGGTAGAGAAATTTGATTTCAGCATAAGGTACAAAAGGAGAATAAGTAAGAGAAGATAAATTTTCCCTTGAAGTTTTTAAAATTATGATTGGTTTGGCAAGACCTTTCATAATTTATGTTTAAGAAATAACACATTTTCAGGATTAGGAGGTAAGAGGTCCTCACTGAGATTGACTTCTTTTTTAATTTGGTATTAATCATGGCAGAAAGTTGGATTGAGTTGATTATTCTGAATGACTCTTTTAAAGCCTTAGATGCTACAGATGAATTATTCTTTGATTTCTAACTCACCTGCACAATCCAAAGAAGCCCCCTTTGTATATGAGAGGAACATTTCAAAGAAGGGCACAGCTTTTGTCAATTCTGAACAGTCTGACACATGGCACAAAATATAATTTTGGAGATAAAAGCACATGTAAGAAAGTGGTGTAGCCTTATGCTTATGAAAACATTAAATGATCCTCCTCTGCACCCATCAGTTTAGTTATTTAAAAATCCTTGCATTGCTGCTTGCTAGCTGTGTAACCTTAGGCAAATCAATCAATCTGTCAGTAGGTCAACAAACATTTATCAGGGACCTACTATGCATTAAGCACTGTCATGTAATTTCTCTCAGTTTATTCATTTAAAAGGAATGGGTTAAAGTGACTTTAAAGGTACCCTCCAGTTCTAAATCTATGATCTTATACTTAATTTTCTTTTTAAAATTTTATTTATTTTAAATTTATGAAACAAAAAAGCATTTTCATAACATAGTGGAATAAAAAAGATGATTGCACATGAAACTGCAAATCTGTGTGTATAATTTGCTATTTCTTTTAAATATATGATAAAATTGTTACATAACTTTCTTTTCTCCTCTTTTTTCTTCCCTGCACCCACGCATAAATATAACTACCATTAGACACAAATATATATACTTAAATATAATCATTCCATACACACTTCTATTTATCAGTTCTTTCTCTGGATACAGATAGCATCTTCCTTCATATGCCTTTTATGATTAATCTGGATGTTAATAATAGTTAGAATTACTTAATCACTTGCTGTTAGTGTATACAACATTCTCTTAGTTCTGTTCATTTTACTCTTCATTATTTCATGCAAAACTATGTTTTTCTAAAATCATTTGGTTATAGGATATTAGTAATACTGCTTAGTATTTATATTATATATATATATATATATATATATATATATATATAGTATTTATTTATATAGCATTTCTCAATTTGCAAAGCCCTTTATAAATATTACCTTATTTTATGTTCACAGCAACCCTTAGGGGTAGGTGCTATTATTATCCCCATCTTACAGATAAGGAAACAGAGGCAAGCAGAGGTTATGTTTTTCAAGGTCATGTTCAAAAGAGATTTTGAAAATCTTTTTGTTCAATCTTCTTATTTTACAGATACAAAAACAGGTCCAGAAAACCTAATTAATTTGCCCTACATCATCTAGAACCCGAGATTTTTGATTCCTTATCTATGTCCTTTCCACTGCCCCATAACTGATCTCTGAAGAGAGCTTTCAAGATAATAATTGACATTTACGTAGCTCTTTAAGGTTCAAACACTTTATTTGATGCTCACAATAACTTATAAGTTGGGTTTTAGAGTTATCATTATCCTCATCTTGCAGACATTTAACAAGCAAAAAGATCTCAGATGACTTGTCTAAAATCACAGAGCTAATAAGAGTCTTGAATGGGATTTGAACTCAGATATTTCCCACTCAACATCCAGCATATTATTCATTAAGGCATACTGTCTCTTGAAAGCAGCATTTTAACAAAACTCTGAGATTTGCCAGGGCAACTGTAAGGGAGAGCTTCTGAACATGTAAGTCATGTATGGCAGCACACCTCCTCATTTTCTACGCAAAGGTCCTTGAATAATTTATTTGAGAGATGGTAGAAAGTAAATTTATTTAGGAAGAAATCTCTTAATCATTATCCATATGACTGAGTTAATTTTAAAATCTTTCACTTAGTCTTGTTAGCTCATGATTGAACACTTTTCCTGGCTGCAGTTTGTAAGCAAAACATCTTATGCTTCATGTATCTATACTATAAATTATAGGTGACATGAAATGCTTCCTGTTATAGTTACTGAACAATTTTGTTTGTAAGAAATCATTGTTTAGAAGTCAAGAAGAATGTTACATCCACCAGTTTGCTAAAAGACTAACCTGATATCATGAAAACTTCACTCAGTTTAATAGTTCATCAGATGACAGAGTAAGTGTTCAATTATATTTTTTGTTAAGAGCAAAAGGCTTCATGTTTTGGTTTGGATTTCTCTTACTATTAGTAATTTGAAGCATTCTTTCATATGGTTTTTAATAATTCATAGTTCCACTCTTGGGAATTAGTTATTCCCTTTGATTACTTATCTACCAGGAAATTGCTTTAGTTACATTCACACACATACCCCCCAACAAATGTGTATGTGTTTTTCTCCTACCTATCTGACTAGTCCTTCTCAGTCTCCTGATGGATCTTCATCCAGATAATATTCACTAATCACAGCTGTCCCGTAGAATTCTGTACTCGATATTCTCCTCCCTCTATATGTAGTTTGATGACTTCAACAGTTATCATGGATTCAATAATCATCTTTATGTTTATTATTTTCTAATCTACTTATCCAGTCCTAAGGTCCCTGCTGGCTTCCAACCTACTATACCCATCTGCTTATCAGACATCCCAAACTATATATTCTATAGAAATCTGAGACTTAGCATGTCCAAAACTGAACTCATCTTCCTCTTATTCTCCACAAACTTCCTCATTACTGTTGAGAGCACCACCATCCTCCCAGTCTTTCTGGCTCATAACCAAGGTAGTCATCCCTTGATTTCTCACTATCTTTCACCATTCTCCATATCTAATATGTTGGCAAGGCCTGTCTATTTCACCTTTGCAGCATCTCTTATGTTGACCACTTTCTTTTCTTTGATACATCTATGTTAGGATTCTTACAATGTGCTAAGTAAGTGGAATTGAGGAGAAAGTGGTTAAGTCTAGTTTAGCACTGATTTAATCCTATAACAAATAATGGTTTTCTAGTGATATAATGATTGGTATATACTCATGTGGAACATATAAGGAGGAGCTGTCAGGGCCAGAAAGGACAAGTGCAGTAGAAGCTCTCAGAGGCTGAGGCAGATTCATTCCATCTTCCACCTTTGTGCTGGTTGGAGGCTGAAGCACAACCCTTTGGATTCTGAGACATTCAGAGGGAGCTAGAGGCAGAAGCTGGCAGAGGCAAAGGACTAGTGGCAAGAGCTCTCAGAACCAAGGAGAGAGAGAGGCCTCTAAGAAAGCTAACCGGGCACCAGGAAAAGAGACAAGACTTTGAAGGAGACAATAAAGGATTTGGACTTTAATCCCTGGCTGCACTTGTAATTATTGAACTGAAACTAAGGCTGCCTCCAGAAGCCCCCCAAGAAATCTGCTCCCAGAGAACATTATATTTTAGAGAAGAATGTCACATAGCTACCATCTTGGTCCTCATGTCTTCATACCTAGGCTATTATAAGATTCCCCTACTTTGTCTGCTTACTACCAGTCTTTCCCTACTCCACTCTATCTTTTAATAAACCATTAAAATGATCTTCCTAGAGAATAGGTCTGACTATATCATCCTCCTACTGAATAAACTCCAGTAACTCTCTATTGTCTCTAGGATAAAATAAAATCCTTTGGTTGACATTTAGAGCTTTTTAAAATCCAAATTCTCCCACTTTTGACCCTTCTAGTCTACTTGTACCTTATAGTACTCTCCCAAACCCCAAATGTACTCTATGATCCAGTAACACAGGCTCCCTTTTTGATCCTCAAACAATATACTGTCTCCAGACTGAGGATATTTTTTCTGATTGTTCCCTTGGAGTGCTAGCCCATATTTTTGCTTCCTGATTTCCCTTGCTTCCTTCAAGTTCCATCTAAAACAAAATTCCCCAGGAAGATTTCCCTGATTCTCCTTAATGTTAGTGTCTTCTGTCTGTTGGTGATCTTTAATTGATTCTGCACATGTATTGTTTATACATAATTGTTGGCATATTATCTCCCCCATAGTGGGCTCTACAAGGCCGTCTTTTTTCCCTTTCTTTATATTCATATCACTTAGCGCAGTGCCTAACACATAAATTTTTTTAAAAAAAATAAATGCTTATTGACTGACCAGAATTATATAGTGGTAACACAAATTGCCAATGTTTTCCTGACCAAAATCTTGGGACAGGCATATTTTTAAAATCACTTTTATTTTTGGAGAGAGTATACTCAAAAATAACATAGCTTCTATGGATATTTGTCCCATTAAATGTATTTATTAATGTGTGATATAACTAGTGGAAGAATCTCTACCCCTTCTTCTTGGCCACCTTTCACCTCTGTTGGATCAAATATATTGCTTTGGAGTTTACTTCTCACAGCTAGTCTCCAAATCTTATATGACCTGTGACTTCCAGCTCTCTGGTGACTCAATATTCTGATGCTTTAAAGTTTACAAGGTCAGTCTCCAGTGCTTTTTCACTAAAACTGGAAAAAGAACCAATGCAAAGTGACAAAGATTTAAGGCCCATATTAAGTATCCTCATGTTAGCTCCAGGGAAGAACTGCTTAAAGCCTATCCCCATCTGGAGGCTTCCATCATATTTCTCTCCTCAAATACTGCCAGGCAGGAAAGAAGAGCCAGAGACTGAATTTAGCCACTTAGTATCTTTTAAATACATTCTAGCTTCAGCTCAGCAGATAATCAATAGTGCACACCTTCACCATGTGGTTAGCAGATCAGAACCAAGTACAGATGTACTCAAAATTTTCTAAAATTGGATAGTATGTTCCACATTAGGTAACAGGGCCCTTCCATAGGCATGTAATTATGCCTTTCTGAAAGGTGACTCCCCTTTTCATTTGAATTGGGAGTAGGCAAAGCACTCTGTACATGTTGAGGATGGAGCTCCTTTGGGAAAATTCTAATTACATATTCAAATTAAATGCAAGGTAATTTTGATGGAGAAGTCACTGCTCAGAATATCAAGGTATACTTTGGGTAAGAGATAAGACTTGAGACTGAGTCTTATTAATGGGAGCTAGAGATCTTATGAGAAGTGCATCCTAGCAAGAAGAGACAGACTTTTTCTCCCAAGGCTAGGAAGAAAAATCTCCAACAGGTGAATTTAGTTAAATGAGTAGTGAATAATTTTTGACTAGCTTTAAAAATAATCAACAAAATAGTCAGGTAGTTTTTTCTATATACCCCTCTAAGCCAAAAGGAACATATGCACTGAATATAGGATAATTAAAACTGAATCCTCCCTATAAGAAGATGAATACATTAAATGAGTTTAAATCTCATAAAATGATATTAAACTTCTCAACTGCTTAGAGTGCTTAAAGTCCCCAATCACACCTCATTGTGCTGACTAGGTACAAACCAGCACAATTTATCTCACAGATTTGTGTTTCAGGGTACAGTTGTGTGTATGTTGGGGTACTTGTCTGAATCCTCTTGGGAGTTAGTTAATATGAGGTCTCACATACAATCACATAATTAAAAGGTGGAAGACATTGATTCTTCCTAGCCACTTGAAGGAAAAAAAGTGCAACTTGGCAATGGAAGTGTGGAAAATGATAGTTAAGAGTTAATTAGAGAGGAAACTCTAGGGGCTTCTGTGCTGAGAAAAAGTGAACCAGAAATCCATTTGGGGTTACAATCGTTTATGATTCTTGAATTACTTGTCAAGTCCTAATCTTTTTACTGACCTCTCTATAGTTTTGCATCTCTAACTGCCTTTTGGAGATCTTGAATTGTATGTGCATAGGCATTATATATCCAAAAGTGAATTAATTTTTTCCCATTTTAAACTCTCCCCCTTTACAAAATTCCCTATTATACTACTACAATACCATGTATTAGTATACTATCATCTTTCCATTCATGCAGGCTAGAAATGTAGCTGTCATTCAATTTCTCACTCTCTTTTACTCTCCCTGCATCCATTTCCAATTTCTTAACAAAGTTGTATGGTTTTACTTTCATAAAATCTCTTGTGTGCCCCGCCCCCTTTTCTGACACTGTCACCATCCTGGTACAGGTTCTTATCAATTCATTCCTGGACTATTGCAATAACCTCCTGGTTGGTCTGCTTCCAGAAGTTTTTCCCTATTCCATTCTTCAATCAGGTCTCTGAGTGATTATCCTAAAATTCAGTTTTTATTAGGTCACCTATCCAACAAACTCTAGTAGCTCCCTAACACTTTCATGACCAAATATGAAATCTTTTATTTGACTTTCAAAGCTTTTCATAAACTGCCTCTCCCTATATCTTTGCAGTATTTTTTTTTACATTGGATCACAGAGTACTTTGGGGTAAGGAAGGGTGAAAAGTAAATTTGGGATTAGGGTGCCCTAAGGCAGCATCCCAGCTGCCTTTTTTTTCATGTCCAAAGGCCAGACCCTTCCCATTCTACTTATTCTTGATAATCTACACCTACTGTTGGTCATCTTTGGCAGTTCCTCAACCTTAGAGGTTTCTCTCCCTTTCTCTAGAAAGGTATCTAATTCTTTTGCTCTGTGTCTTTGATCATGGATTTGACTAACAAAATGAAATAAAAAACAAACTTTTAAAATCTTATTGTATGTTTCCTGTATGGAATTTGTGAACATCAGGTTTTAAAATAGTCATGCAGATTATAGAAACTTATTCATTGATTACTTAGATTTGGACTTGGATTTTTATTGATCTTGTGAGGGATAGAAATCCTATCCAAAAATGATTACTCAGAGACCTCTCGAAGTAAAAAGCAGAAAAGTTGTTTATTTAATTAATTCTCACGAGAATGAGCAATTCCACCCCGAGGAGGGAAAGAAAGAGAGCTCATGATAGAAGGGCTAAAGAAGGGGATAAGGTATACAGTTTTTATAGGGTTTAGATACAAAGGATTACATCATGAGTTGGAGAACATTAAGAGATAGGTGTCCCCCCACCCCTTAATTGGATGTTATTCGTGCCAAAAACAGCAGATTCCTAGTTCTGGGAGGAACCATACATCAGGCAACTAATTGGCCAGATGTTGGTAACTTGAACAGTGATAAATGTCATCATTCGAGGTTAAATACATATGTCTAAAATCTAAGTACATATTGGCTACCACTCAACATACTCACGCAGGTCACAGAGACCTAGAGAAACTAAAAATACAGAAGAGGAAGTTAAATGTTCTTGGAAGTTCAGCTGCTGGAAGTTCTTCACCTTATCTTTACTACATACAGCTGCTGGAAGTTCTTCAACTACACACACACACACAATCTCATCATATAAATGTTCCCAGTCCATCAGAAAAAAATGCTTTTGAGCCCAAAGCTTTAGCACTTTTCCTCTGTCCCTCTTTTTAATAGGACTGCAGGATTGCTGTTAGAAGACCAAAATAACTGCATCATGACAGCACAGTGGCCTCAGAGAGCAAATCCTATTGGATGAGAATTGAGCTTATTAACATTTCTTTTCAGATCCTGCTGCTCAAGGCAGACATTTTTAGTGGACTTACAGGCAGGATGGTATTGGGAAAAACTTAGCCCAAGATGATTACAGTGCCTTAATACTGCAGGAAAGCAGTCTACCTGACCCCAAAGAGCAGTCTCAGAACTGGCCTTCAGAGTTCCATTCAGTTGCTGTAGTGTGAACTTAAACACTGCAATTAAGGTTAGGTCGGGCATTCAATTATCCCATTTAACTTTTCTAGTTTTATTGTATCCCTCAGTGATAGAATTCACATTGAGAAGCATGCTGAGACTAAAGATGGCTCTCTTTCCTCTTATGATATAGAGCTGTCACTGTGCATTTAGACACTCAAAAACAGGGTTTTAATGAGTTATTTCTCAGACAATCTCTGTGCTGTTCTCCAAGTGGCAAGATATAATCCTTTGTTTATTACGCCTCCTAGAGAGTAAAAGGTAAAAAAATTCCATGCCATAAATGCAAATTGTATTACACTTTATATTTTAAAAATGTTATGAATAACAGTTATTTTGTCATCATCATAACACTCCATGAATAGTCCTTAATCTCCTCATTCCTCCTGTGGCCTCTGCTGCAGTCTCTGACAGGCTTCAACCCCTGGAAAATTGGAGATTTATATCACTAATTACTAGGGGTCACTTCAAAAATTAGCCTAGACTCTTTAGGCTGTACAGTGATCAGCTTCATTTTCCCCTGCAGAGCCATCTGGGTCTAATGGCCAGATATAGATCAGGACAATTGATGATGATCCTAGATGCAGTAGGATATCTTGGCTTTTTGAAGCTAAGTTCTTTAAGACATTTCATTTTAAATGAAGTAACATTAATTCAGTGATTAAAGCTTGGTAAGAATTGAGGGAAAGAATACTCTCTTTTACCTAATTAAAAAAAATTCAATATGGGAAAGAAAGTCCCTCAGAATTTCTTACCACAATAGAAACAATTGTTATTTATATCCACTCTGAGTCAATCAGGGCCCAAACAATGATCAATTGAGGCTTGGCCTAGGACCTATTATTGACCAATCAAAAAGAGTCAGAGTGATGTGAGTTTAAAGTGTGGTTTTCAAGAAAGAAATCTAGATGTTAAATCCCAAGATACCCTGGGGAGTTTTAGCAATCAAAATTTGAAAAAATGAATTGTTCTTTGTCTCTGTCTTTCTTTCAATGTTTTACTCTCAAGTCACTGCATGGGTGCTGCCTCAGTCAAACTGAGACCGGTTAAAAGACAGTCCACTGCAGTCAGACATCTCTGAAGGAGAAAATGAGGCTGGTGACTGCATAACCCTCCCTCACTTAAATCCAACTCACTTGTATGTCATGGTGTCAGCTCCCTGATGTCATGGTCCCCTTCAAGGATGATGGACAAATAATAACAACCAAGCTCTGTCCAGTGGAAAGAGTAAGATTATGCTCTTTCCTGGAGAGGAACCATTGTATCTTTCACTCAAATGTATGCTGAAGGGCAGAGGATGAGAAGGATGATTCGTCCTAAGGCACTGATGGTCAAATTGAAAACCCTATTTAAGAGTAACAAAGGCTAATTCCTGAAAGTTTTTGTATTTTTTACCTCAAATTACTTAGATAGTATTGTGGACTTGGGGCGTTATTAGCTCTGAACTCCCAGGCTGGGACCTTATTGATTTCTTTATTTCTTGATTTCTTTATGAGAGTAGACTCTTTCATATCTAAATAAATGTATTTTGGTACTTTTTAAAGTTAAGATTTTACTCATTCTTTAGCAAATCATTGTCTTCCCTCTTTAGACCTTATTTCCCTCAGGTATAAGATAAAGGGGGAGGGCCTAAAAGGTTCCTACCCTAAAATTCTCCCATCATCGAAAATTCCATGAATATATGACATTTTCATTTTCACTCCATTTTTTCTAAAATAACAAAAAAAAAATTAAGGTCTTTGTCTGACTCTTGTACATTTCCTACAAATATTAAAATCATTTGGTGATATAGATTTTTTTGGATTTGGCTAATGTGTGGTGTCACAAAGGTAGAAATCTAGTAAAGGGATTTGAACTCGATTAAAATGCAAATATATAGGGTGGCACAGTGGATAGAACACCTGGCCTGAAGTCAGCCTGAGTTCAAATCTGGTCTTAGACACTTATTAGCTGTGTTACTCTAGGTAAGTCATTCAACTATTTGCTTCAGTTCCTCATTTGTAAATTGGGGACACATTGGAGAAGAAAATGGCAAATCATTTCAGTATCTGCCAAGAAAACTCCTGGGACAAAAATCCATGTAGTCACAAATTAGACATGACTAAACTAAACTAAATAACTCCAAACAACAAAAAGCTTGTGATGAGTACCACTTTAATATATACATAAAATAAAATAAGATGGGGTAAAGGGGAAAACCCTCTGCCACCCACCTAGCCTATTCATATTAAGAAGTTTTTTCACTATCTATTTCACTATCTATTCCCCTCTGCAGGGGAAAATGAAGCTGATCACTGCACAGCCTATAGAGTCTAGGCTAATTTTTGAAGTGACCCCTAGTAATTAGTCATATATAATCTCCAATTTTCCAGAGGTTGAAGCCTGTCAGAGACTGCAGCAGATGTCACAGGAAGAATGAGGAGACTAAGGACTATTCATGGAGTGTTATGATGATGACAAAATAACTGTTATTCATAACATTTTAAAAATATGAAGTGCAATACTTTTACTATTCACTGTTCTCTTCAAGATATTCTTTGTGGATTAGGGAATATTCCATGGCCTAAGAGGGTGGGAGAAACTGGGAAAAGAGAGACTTTTGTTCAAGTATGGAGGATTGTAAGGATAGTCAATGTTCCCTAACTTATGAGCTGACAAAATTATAGTTATTCCTATTTATCTTCCATTCCCCATGATCTGGAAACTTCCTATAAAATTTTTTGGCCCTCCCTTTGTACCAGAGAAGAAGTCTGAATTCTTCTTTTCTTTTATGAGGTTTTGAGATTATACAATACTATACACATATTTAATTGCATTTCTGAGTTTTTAAATCTGTTTTGTATTATCTGATGGCTTTTTTGCATTATCCATAACTTTTATAAAACTCCCCCCAATTCCTATTTAATTTCTTGCGCTGACTCAAGATATATTGAACATGTCATGGAGAAAAGTTGTGATGTGGAAGGGATAACCAAAGCTTAAAATTCCAGAAGACTACAAATAGAAATTGACTTTTTACCAATATAGCCATTATTCTCTGTCTATTTCTGGCACTGGATACCATCTTGATGGTCCTTGTCTCTTGATCCCTGGTGATAATTGTTTTGGATGTTGGAAGTTCCAATGAGAAGAATAGAGGCTACAAAATACAAATAAGTTCTTTTGGATCTCATTTTTTTTTTGTCAAAAGAGATTTAATTTGTTCTCAGATGATTCTTACTTCTGATATAAAACCTTAAAATCAAATGCATCTGACTTTATTATCTGAATCATTCCAGGCCTTTGAAAGCACCACAGAGATGAGTAAAATAGGTAAAATTCTCTACACTAAAGTAAAAATGGAGTTCAAATAGAAGAAATGATAACTATTAAATGTATTTAGTAGGCAGGAGAGGAAAGTACCATGTACTCCATGTATTAGGTTTCTTTGAAGGTCATCCTGATATTATTAATGAATCCAGATAAGAGTTATCATCTTTGTGATATCACTTTGTGAATCAGTGAATCTGATTTAATTATTGACATTAAAAAGATGAACTTTTGTTTTAGGGAAAAAAATAGGATCAGTATCCTTAAAACAATCCTGTCTGCTCTCTTTCAAATTTAATTCTGAGATCATTTACAGTGTTTGTCCAAGATATATGTACTAATCAATCAGCTTTATGGATTGTCTATTCTTCTACATATCATAGGTTGAACAATGGGTAAATGCTCATTCATCCATTTTAGTTTTCCTGTATGGATGGGTAAGGTCAGTTCTTTTAAAATGAAATGAAATGAAATGAAATCAATTTTAACAGCAAATGACTAAATGTCTTTAAATCTGTATTACCTCTAGATCTTCTGTGTGTATACTTGATGTAATGTGTAACTATTATTTTCACTATTGTTTTCTTCAGTAGCATTTTTACTTCTTTTTGCAGTATCACTTTGACTATGCTATTAGAGTCTAAATATGGTAGCCATTTGATGGTATAAAGAAACTGGTATGAAGATCTTTGTAGATTTTTCCCATTTTTCATCTGTTTGTTGTATTTCAGTTTAATTCTTAAATATCCTTAGGATATTTTGTTTAGTCAAGTCATTTGCCAAATTTTGTTTATATTTGTATTTTTCCTCTATTACTTCTCACTGCTTTATAAGGCATACCCAGTTTTATTAGGAGATATGGCACAGTATATAGGTTGCATTTGGAGGTAGGAAGATGTGAGTTCCTGACCTACATTTGGAATATATTGGGTAAGTCATACAACTCTTTTAGGACTATAAGTTGTGGATCTGCATTGATAGTTTCTTTTTTTTTTTTTAATTAAAGCTTTTTATTTACAAAAGATATGCATGGGTAATTTTTCAACATTGACCCTTGCAAAACCATTTGTTCCAAATTTTCTCCTCTTCCCCCACACTCTCTCCCCTAAATGGCAGGTAGTCCAATACATGTTAAATATGTTAAAATATATGTTAAATATTATATATGTATACATATTTATACAGTTATCTTGATGTACAAGAAAAATTATATAAAGGAGGAAGAAAATCTAAGTGAGAAAGAAAACAAAATGCAAGCAAAAAACCACAGAGAAAGTGAGAATGCTATGTTGTGGTCCACATTCAGTTCCCATAGTTCTTTCTCTGGGTGTAGATGTCTCTCTTCATCACTGAACAAGTGGAACTGGTTTGAATCAACTCATTGTTTAAGAAAGTCATATCCATTAGAATTGATTGGTGTATAGTCTTCTTGTTGCCTTGTATAATGATCTCCTGGTTCTGGTCATTTCACTTAGCATCAGTTCATGTAAGTCTCTCCAGGCCTCTCTGAAATCATCTTGCTGGTTATTTCTTACAGAACAATAATATTCCATAACATTCATATACCATAATTTATTCAGCTATTCTCCAATTGATGGGCATCCACTCAGTTTCTAGTTACATTGATAGTTTCTTAATCAAGAATTCCCTTCCCTGATGAAAGCATAGATTTGACTCTAATCCCTTTTTCATCTCCCACCCTAATTTGTTTATATTATTCCATTAAAAGATATATTATAACATGATCTTAAGATGTTATAAATATATTTCATTATATTTATATTTTTTAATATTTATTTTATATTTTATATATTATATATAATATACTTATGTAATATATATATATATTATGTTTATATATATATTATGTATATAATATATATATATAAAGGAAAGCCAAATAAATAAAAATTCATATCCTATGGCATTTTTGCCCTTGTCTTACCATATCACTCTTGCCAGTCTGCTTGTCAGTCTGCTGACTGACATAGTTTAACATCTTTTCTGGTCTCCTCATCATAGAAATTAATTTATACTTGTTAACTTTTACAGAATGGTTATACTCTGATTTGTTCTTTGTTCCCCACATATTTCCCATCATTTGTCATTAAGTTTTATTAGATAATTCATTTTGGAGAAGAGGCCTACTTTTTTTTTTAAGATTAAAAATATTTTAATAATATTTAATTTTTCCCTAATTACATGTCAAGACAATTTCTATTATTATTATTATTATAGTAACATTTTATTGACAGAATCCATGCCAGGGTAATTTTTTTACAACATTATCCCTTGCACTCACTTCTGTTCCGATTTTTCCCTCCCATCCTCCACCCCCTCCCCTAGATGGCAAGCAGTCCTATATATGTTAAATATGTCCTAGTATATCCTAGATACAATATATGTGTGCAGATCTAAACAGTTTTCTTGTTGCACAGGGAGAATTGGATTCAGAAGGTAAAAATAACCCGGGAAGAAAAACAAAAATGCAAACAGTTTACATTCATTTCCCAGTGTTTTTTCTTTGGGTGTAGCTGCTTCTGTCCATCATTGATCAATTGAAACTGAATTAGGTCTCTTTGTCAAAGAAATCCACTTCCATCAGATTACATCATACAGTATCGTTGTTGACGTATATAATGATCTCTTGGTTCTGCTCATTTCACTTAGCATGAGTTCATTTAAGTCTCTCCAAGCTTCTCTGTATTCATCTTGCTGGTCATTTCTTACAGAACAATAATATTCCATAACATTCATATGCCACAATTTACCCAACCATTCTCCAATTGATGGGCATCCATTCATTTTCCAGTTTCTAGCCACTACAAACAGGGCTGCCACAAACATTTTGGCACATATTGGTCCCTTTCCCTTCTTTAGTAACTCCTTGGGGATTATAAGCCCAGTAGAAACACTGCTGGATCAAAGGGTATGCACAGTTTGATAACTTTTTGGGCATAATTCCAGATTGTTCTCCAGAATGGTTGGATTCATTCACAACTCCACCAACAATCATGTTGTTGTATCAGTGTCCCAGTTTTCCCGTATCCCCTTCAACAATCATCATTATCTTTTTCTGTCATCTTAGCCAATCTGACAGGTGTGTAGTGGTATCTCAGAGTTGTCTTAATTTGCATGGAGGGAGAAATAGCAGCATGTTAAATAAGTCTATCACATTGACCACCTGACCACCCTTGGACCCTCATGGAGACAGTCCAGAAACTTGAACCCAAGAGTCTTTGGCTCTTGGAAGCATTGTTTCCAGTTCAGTGCCTAAGTCACCATCCAAGGGAGGTAACCTCTTGGAGATGCAGCATAGCCATTGCTCCTGCAGGTGCTAAAGCCACATCTATTGAAGACCTGGCAAAGAAAGTTCTTGTCACTGCCTAATGGATCAAGATCAGGAAGTGATATGATTCTGTTAGTGGAAACAACACCAAAGAGGAGGCATTACCATCTGTTTTTCTGGTATACCCCAAGTATCCATGGGATCTTTAATTCATTCATGTCTTTTCTGCTAAAATATAATCAATTACATTTTTGGTCATTATTTGGCTTTCCTCTATACTTTTCTCTAAGAAATATTATTGGTATTTAATATGCAGCTTCTGTATAGTCTTTAAGTTATTGACCTCTTGTTTCTTACTCCTGAACCATATTTTCTCATGTATATTTTCTTCCTCCATGCTCAGTAAAATCACTGAGTATCAAATATATGTTAATTTAATTAGGAGGATTTGACTAAAGTCTGCAAATGATTTTTCTACTTGATTGTTTGCTGCAGATGTTGATACATAATTTTACACATATCTACCACAAACACTAACGTATAATAACCATAGGTTACATGAAATGATTTTTCCAATTCCTCTTGGGCACATGATAAAAACAATTCAGCAAACTTTTTATTTGCCTCATAAAGACAACTTGAGACTTTTCGTTTATCTGTAGCTTCCTTTTGTTTTCTGGCTATATATATACACATATACACATATGTTTTTGTGTATAAACATGTACATGTAAAGCATATTATGTAATTAACTATTAAGATTGTAGATATTAATATGATTAAGTAATTAAGTTCTTCTGGTAATGTTCTTAAATGTGGTAAAAATTGAATTAAGTTTAACACTTTCTATCCCATTATTTGCTATTTCTATCACCATTGCTCTAAAATCAAGAGGGAACTTCATTAAAGTGAGAATGACTTTGTACTTTTTTTTTGTTTGTTTCATGGATTACTATAACTTAATAATACACTAAATGACAGTTCCTCTCGTAATAAAAGTCTTAGTTTTTCAGGAGGATAGTCTTCAAAAAAGCCACAGCAACAACAACGAAAGCCACACAGTTTGTCTCTGAGACTGCACTTTGGCCTTTCCAGCATTGGAGAACCCACACTTGTGCATCACTGATATCACCTTACTAACTCATGATTACTTCCATACCATAATGACACGTTGAGGCATGATTTTATGCAAGAAATACAGTGGTAGCTGTGGGCATTTACAACTCAGATATCATTCAACACCATAAATCAGGGCTTGATTTAAGCAAGTAATGGAGAAAATGTTAATAATGCAGATTAAATTTAGAAGTATGTTGTGCATACATATTTTTTCCCAGAGAAAGTGTTGTTAAGCATTTACTAGCTGCTATTGTTTTACCTCTTAACAATCTAAGAAACTAATCACTAAGTTAAAGTTTTTAGCAATTTAAAGAGAGGATCTTGGTTCATAAGAAAAATAGAATCATTATCTCACTAAACTTTTCCATCTTTAAACTATATACACACACATACATACACACACATACACACATATATATATATTAGAATTATAGCAAAAAAATACATAAAATGGTATATTTTTGTCAGAGGTTTAACTAGGACTTTTTTTTTAGCTCAGGCAAAAATAGATAGTGGATAGTATATAGGTGGAGAGTCATTTTGGAAAGTAGCACAGAGGTTAGTCTAATTAGGTGAAAGGGATGGCTTGTTCACTTTCCTGTTATAATTTCCTTTGATTTGTGAACCCTGATCTCTTACCTTTTTCAGAGAACTGCATGAGTCAGGATTGTCAATATTTGGAATCAGAGGAAGATAAAAGTATGTTCTTCTACCTCTAGCTGTCAGCACCTGGGATAAAACACTTATTGTCCTACCCTAGTTAAGGTTCTGATTTTTGTGTTCTGATTTATGTGTGATATCTACAGTAACTAGATATTTTTATTTCTTTTATAAAAGATGGAGGTTTGTAAGAGTGCATCTAGGAACAGTTATGTGGAGCAGTGGACAGAGAAATAGTCGTGGAATCAGAGGATTTGAGTTCAAATAGAATATAGCTTAGACAATTGACACTTACTAGCTGTGTCCCTGGGGTAAATCACTTAATCCCAATTGCCTTGCCAAAAATATTAATCTGTTGTCATGGCCATTTAGAAAAATTTAAGAACTAGTTCTGAATTTGCTCTGGGAATTTCACTGAGCACCCAAACAACAAAACAGATATATTCTCAATCTATAGTTTGAATAATTTATTTTGATTCTTAGATAGCTGTGCCTAATGAAAACTGCTTCTACTCTCTATTATTTTCTCTCAGCATTCTTTATTGAATAGTCTACTTATTCTAGTGGTTCTGACAATTTTCTCTGTACTGATCACTCAAATATACATCTTCAGACCCGATTTCTTTCCTGGATTTCAGTCCTTTATCTCTAACTGCCTGATGAATAACTCAATTGGGACGTTCTGATTTAACTTCAAACTCAATATATATAAGAGTAGAACTCATTTTATTCTTCCCCCACCTCATGCCAACCAATTGCTCTGCTAAATTTCACTACTTGTTTTCAATGGAAAGTTTTCTCTCTATAATTCAGACTCAAAATCTCAGAGTCATTTTTGACTCTTCCCTCATTTTCTTTCCTCAAATATAGCAAATACCAAGTTCTATTGCTTGTTCTATTGTAATTATTGTGTTTGCATTCCTTCCTTTTTCTCCTTTTCACCAACTTCCTAATTCGATTCCTATCACTTCACCTATACTATTATGTTTATTTTACTGTCTTCTTTTCTTTAGTTATATCCAGTTTTAATCCACTTTATGTATCATACATATTCTTATTAATAAATACTACTTTATAAATAAATTAACAATGAATAAATTCAACAAATATCAAGTATCTGTTATGTACCCTCTTCCATATCCAATCACTTGCCAAGTTTTAGTGATCTTACATTTTTCTGACAACTATCTTTCCTATTGTCATGCCCTATATGACAACTGCCCCTCTTTTTCCCATTCATATAGCCCTAGCTCTCAAAATGTCTTGCCTAGACTACTGCCATAATGTTCCCATTGGGCTCCCTAACTTCTATCATTCATCTCTTAAATCCGATCTTCACATAGCTAGTTGATATTTATAAAGCAAAGGTATGACAATGTTATTCCCATGTTTGAGAAGTAGTGCCTTAAGTATGGAGAAAGAAAAATGTTTAAGGAAGAAAAAAAAAAAGGAAAGAGAAGATTCAAAGGTTGACAAACTTGACTTCTGTTCCCAGAGAAATTCTAGAATGGATCATTAAAGAGATAGTTGTTGAATAGCTATATAGGGAAGTAGTGATTACAAAGAATTGATATGGTTTCATTAAGTCATATAATGGACTTATTTCCTTTTCTGACAGATTTACTAAACTAGTAGTTAAGGGGAATGCTGTGGCTATAGATATGTAAAGTTTCTGATGAACTTGTGTACTTATAACCTTATACCATGCTTATGGAGAAGAGAGTGGTTGATGAGATTATAATAGATAGATTTAGAATTAGTTTTATGACTGGATTTAAAGAATAGTTGCTAGTGGTTTAATTTCTTTTTGGAAAGAGATCTTTAGGGGTACACCTTCAGGATATATACATGATTATGTGCTGTTTAATGTTTTTGTCAATGACCTCTATTAAAACACAGATAGGATGTTCATTAGCTTTACATATGATTCAAAATTCGAAAAGATAGCTAATTCACTGGAAAATGGATTCACAGTCTAAGAGAATCTTGAAAGATCAGAGGATTAAGTTGAATAAAGTAAGGTAGGATTCATTAGGGATTAATGTGAAATCTGAGATACCAAAAAATTAACTTTATACATTTATACATATATGTAGTTACACAAACATATACACATATATATACACACAGAGAGAGACATGTATATCTATAAAGTTAATTTATACACATATGTATGTAAAGTATTTATTAAGTATCTGTAAATGTATGTGTATATATGTACACACATATACATACACACACATATATATATATACATACATATGTGATATATATGTATGTATATATATATATATATATATATATGTGAAAGATGGAAGAGGTATGGTCAGACAATATTTGTTTTGAAAAATATTATGAAGGTTTTAATAAATGGTGAATTAGCACTATGATATATGACTACTGAAAAAGTTAATGTCATCTTAGACTGGGCAGCTAGGTGGTATGGTGAATAGAGCACTGAGGTTGGAATAAGGAAGACTCATCTTTGTGAGTTCAAATCTACCCTCAGATACTTACTAGCTGTGTGATCCTGGAGAAGTCACTTAATCCTCTTTACCTCAGTTTCCTCATCTATATACACTTAGCTGGAGACAGAAATGACAAACCATTCCAGTATCTTTGTGAATGGGATTACAGAGAGTTGAACATAACTGAAAAACAACAATTAAGAACTTGGGCTGCATTGAGAAACAAAACTTCCAGGAATATTGAGGTGACAGGCCCCCACTGTATTTTGTCTTTGAGATTCCTTTTGGACATTGTATTCAGCTATAGTTTAAGAAAGGTATTGAAAAACTGGAAAATATCTAGAGGATAGCAACTGGGATGATAAAAGACCTTGGATGCTTATGATAAGAGGATCATTTGAAAGAACTGGAGATGTTTATCTTGGAAAAGAGTTAGAGGGGACATGATAGTTATTTTCAAATACAGCTAACCTGTGAGCAGAAGATTAGAATTATTCAGTTTGGATCCAGAGGACAGGTAGGAATAATAAATGGGCTTCATGTTATAAAGACCTTTCTAATAATTCAAAATTGCCCTCAAATGGAATGGGCTGCCTTGAATGATGTGCCTGAAAGTTTTTCAACAGAGTTTGAGTAGCCACTTGCTGTTAATAATATAGAAAGATTTTTTTATTTACAGATGGAACAAGAAGACTCCCGAGTTCCCTTCCACCTCTCAAATTCTGTTGAATTAAATTGCTAGGGAATTGAAATCTTAAACAAACAAACAAACAAATAAACAAATAAACAAAAACCCAATCCCATAAAAGTCCCTGACATTAAGGAGTTTACTTTTACTTGGGTTGCTGTTCTCAAAAAATTTCATTGTCTCTCCATTACCTAGAAAATCAATCCCAAGCTCAGTCTTACATTCAAAGTTCTCTACTTTGGTCCTAGTGCCTCTTTAACATTATCTCCCACTACACAAATGAATGTTTTTATTTTATAACTGAGTCATATCTATATTCTCCTTTGAAACTTTGGCCATGGTTGCTCTTCCTTTAATCTTTCTATTCCTCTCAATTTATCTAAGGGATAAACTATTACCTCTTCTTAAAGTCCAGCAACTTGAGGAGATTTCTCCTGCCTAGCACTGAAGTAGTGACTTTATTTTCTGAAATCTAGTAGCACTTATTATCTGTGCTTGATAGACATATAACATAAAGTACTTCTTGATTATTAGTTTTCCTTTTTTTTTTTTAAATTCCTATTTTTCCAAATTTATAGTTAGGTACTTGAGCACAGGGATTATGTCCTTTGTCTCTTTGCATTCCTTCTGTCAGCAGCATGATAGTACTAGAACCAGAAATCTGGAGTTCAATTTTTGACTCTACCCCCAATCCTCTACCTCTATGATCTCAGGAAAGTCAGGAAAATATCTGTAAATGTAGGAATAATTATATCCGACAGGGTTTCTATAATGATTAAATAAGAAAAACTTTAAAGCCTTAAATAAAATTTGGCTATTATTATCATTTCTGTCTTACAGGGTTGTTGTATCAAATGTGATAGGTATACAAAGTATTTTATACACCTTATAGCTCTATATAAACATCTGCTGTTATCCTACAAGAGGCACTCAATTATTGAATGATGTGATGGTGATAGTGGTGATGATGATGATAATGATAAATGATTTAAAAACAAACTAGGGTATGTATGCTGTGCTACAGGCAAATGCTTCTATCCATCTTTCTGCATGCTCAGAAAGAGGAGCATCTGACCTGGTGCAAAGCAGAACTCAATTCAATACTAAGCAGAACTCATTTGTAATTACAATTTATTTTTAGCCAGTGTTTTATGGACACAATAAATAACCTTGGATTTCTTTTTCATAACTGGTAAAATTCAGAAAGCTAGCTACAGGAGGAGAGACTCAGGTAGTGCTGCCCCTGGGGACAAATATAGGTAGGACACACTGAAGACACTTTTCCTTTAGGTTTCCTCCTACTCTTATCTCTCCCTCCAGTCCCCAGCCTCAGGGCAGAAGTGAAGATCTTTTAGAGAACACCTTTTGCATCTAGGGCTGAGAAGTACAAAATGCTAATGATGCTGGGATTTTGGTAGAACACTTGCTCCTCTCTCTGGAGAATTAGAGTTCTTCACTTTTAAAGAGTTTATGCTCTAGGGCAAAAGTGTCCTGGTTGGTAAATCTATCTTGGTGTTTCCGTCTGGAAGAGAAGAAAAAACTGGCACAATTGTTTAATTTTCTTCTGAAAAAAAAAAAAAAAAAAAAAACATAAGCCCTCTCTAAGACCCCAGGTCCTTAGGCTCCTGTTTCAATAGATGTAAAGGTTACTATGAATCAGGTGGTCAATCATATGCATTTATTAGGCATCTATTATATGTCAGGCACTATGTTAAGTTTTGAGGATACAAAATCAAGAATTTAAAATCAGTAATTCAAGAACTGGTAATTTTTTTTTTCTTTTGGGGATTCCCTCCACCCCTGCAGATTGTCATCTATTATAATTTATAGCTGGGACACCAAGAAGTCAAATGACTTGCCCATGGCCAACAGTTAGTATATGTCAGAGTCAATGTTTGGACACAAATCTGCTTGACTTCACATTTAGCCATGCTTTCTCTGCTTTTAAATAGTATGAAATTAATACTGTGTGGTTCAGATGGAGAGGTGAGTGACCACCATGTAATAAAATAGTCAGAGATATGTCTAGGAACAAAATGAAGGTTTATACATGTTCTTGGGAGTAGTTCCTCACACAGAAGATCACTCTCACCACTGACTCTCATCTTTATTGGCCAAAGGAATGTGGTTTTACGTTCTAATCTTGGGAACTACCTCAGAGACAGAAAATTGAACTTTGGCCAATAAGAGTGTAGCTGCCCATATCTGGTTTAGATTGAGGTTACAAGGGAACGCTGTCATGGCAAAATAGCAAGAAGGGGATGTAGATATGTCCTAACAGGTGTTGGTTTAGACCTACATTAACTTTGGGGTTGGTGAAGTCTTACTCAGTTTTCATGACTGTCTGAGAGATCTCACTCCATCTTGTCAGCTGGAAACAGGGAATGGATTAAATAGGAAAAAAAATTGTAGGCACAACTACCCTTCCTGTAGATTTTTTTTTTAATTCACTGGATGGACTGAAAAGGAAGAAACCATTGACCAATGGTCAGCTACACTGTCTACTTTCTGTGGGTCATATGACTTCCTGAAATTCAGACCTAAGATGTGATCAACTTCATCTCATTGACTTTTTGAGAATTCTTCACCTGGTCCCATTCAATGCTATCTAGTCAATTTGTGCAAAGTTGAAGTTGAATACACTTATAACAACTTTATATTAAGTACAAAATTTTGTTGTTTTCCAAAAACCCAGAATATATAGTAGATCCATAATAAATGTTGGTTGATGAATGTACTTAAAATAAGATAGACAAATATACAAATGAATAAATATGATATTCAGGTACATCAATGTATCAAAGATCTTTGCCACTCTAGGAATTTTCTGAGATTTGGAGAAATTAAATGACTTGTCCATGGCTACAGAAGTAGTTAAGTGTCTAGTGGAATTGAAACCAAAGTCATTTTATTTGTTTATGTTTGTATGTGTGTGTGTGTGTATACAGTCCATATGTAAATATATATGTATGTATGTATTCAGGAAAGATTGTACTTTTTTCCTCCTTTTTCCTTCCTCCATCCCTCCCTCCACTTCTACCTTCCTTCCTTCTCTTCCTTCCTTTCTTCCTTCCTCCCTCTCTTTTCCCTCCCTACTTTCCTCACTCTCTTCTTCTCTTTCTCTCTTCCTCTCTCCCTTTTCCTTTTCTTCCTTCCTCCTCTCTTTCCCCCTTCCTCCCCTCCTTCATTCTCTTTCCTTTTCTTTCTTTCTTTCTCCTTCCTTTCTCTTTTCTTTTTTCTTCCTTTCTCTCTTTTTATTTCTCTCTCTCTCTCTCTCTCTCTCTCTCTCTCTCTCTCTCCCATCTCATAAACTTATGGACAAAATCTTCCCACTCTCTTGACCAATAAAGAGGTTGAAGAGGGAGTGGTGAAGACATTTTTCCAAGGCCACATAAGGTGTTGGGGAAAGATCCAGCCTCTGCCTCCTGGAGATGTGAGCCTAAATCCTGTGCATTAAAATCATGAAACCCCATTTCCTTTCCCCTGAGACAATTTAAACTTCTTTTGGCAGTCTTGGGCCAACATAGTTGCCAAGAAGAGAATGCAGGGAAAGGCGTTGTCACACTGTGAAACATATTTTTTTCTTCCTTGTCTTAAGAAAGCTCAGAGACTTGTATGAATTACTGAGTGTATGTTTGTGTATAAATCCAATGTGATCATTGGAAGTATTTGCTGTTTTAACCAGTGTTCTCTGTGAAATCATTGAAAACTATTTCCAGTATCTATGGATTAGAGCCAGAAATGCCTCTTTTCACCCACAATTATTTCACAATTATTATTGTTATTGTAAAATTTTGATTTTACAATTGATTACAGTCTAGTATTTTCTGTTTGGAAGGACTTCTGGGGAGTATGCCCCTAGCTAGCTGATGATTAGACAATACAAAAAGAACTATAATCTCAGTCACCTTTGAACCTTCACAGAAACAGAACCACAAAATTATAAGGGATTGTATATCCTATCCTGGGACTGAATATCTACTCTAGCTGACTAGGGAACAAACTGAAAGAGACAGAAGAATGCCAATGTTAGGAGTATTTTGAATCAGGGATCAAGTTCTGTATCAGATTTAGACTTCAGGAGACTCCAGAGACTTCTGGTCTAATTGCCTGAGGGCAAGCCAGAAGCTGACTGACACTAACTAACCTTAAGGAGAGTCTTCTTTACTATAGTCAACAAACGGAGTATATGGGAAATGATCACGAGCCATTTTTGCTGAATAATTAATTGCCCTATGGCCACCAAATGTGATCCACAGAAAAGTCCTTTGACCATGAATACTGCAGTCAGCTTTATATAAAGCCATGAAAAGGCACAAGAACCAAAGGAGAACATGATGCTGTTTTTGATCTGTCTGCCTTCTTCATGAACACTGAATGGTGTGGGGCTATGAACAGCCTTAGAGTAAAAAAAATCCTAGATTTGAGTGAAATTTAAGTTATGACATTTAAGTAACTATATAACTCTGAGCAGTTTTCTGAGTCCTAGTTTTCTCATCCATAAAAATGATCTTTATACTTTATAGGATTGAATTTAATGCAACAAGCAATGAATAGTCTATTGCATCCCAGGAAGTAATTGTGCTAGTTGAAGGGAATATGCACAGGGATTGTGGTTTCATCTAAAAATGAAAGGATGCAGCTAAATGGAGTAGTGGAAAGAGTTCCAGACCTGAAGTCAAGAAGACTTGGAGTCAAATACAGCTTCAGTCACATACTAACTAGATATGTGATTCTGGTAAAAGTCATGCCTGCTTCTGTTTCCTCATATGTAAAATGGGGGCTCCTATCTTCCAGGGTTATTATCAGGACTAATGAGGTAATAATTGTAAATTGCTTAGTATAGTGCCAGGCCCATACTAAACACTAATTGAATGTTAGCTATTATTAGCTATTAAACTCAAAGAGTTCACATTCATCAAGCCGTTATAAGGAAAGAACTTTGAAAACTATTAAGCAACATGTAAATATGAGCTATTGTTGCTTTGTCCTCAAGTTGTTCTCTGATGCCTTGGCTAGGTGAGGAGATGACTTTAATTTCTCAAAGATTATATCAGTAGAGTTTGAGTGCTAGCTAGAAAAGCTTTGCAAATAGGTGGGGAAACTCATTGTGGCTCTGCCATTGGAGGGCAGTCCTAAATGAATTTCAGGAGGGTTATCACTGGATTTTCTTTTCTTTTCATTTTTTTTTTAAACACAGTCACTCACAAGATATGTAGGGATTGTGATTTTTTTCTTTTTTGAATGGAGGCAGAGAGAATATAGGAAAAAAAAAACACTTTTGAAGCACTGATGGATATGGCAAAAGCATCACCCTCTCTCTCTGGACTATCTGATTGCTTCTCACCCACACATAAATGGGGAATGTCAACCATAATATTTTCCCTCTTCCTGATACCTGGTTATTTCTGGTTTCCTTATCTAGGGACTACACTGGGTGGCTAGAGTTGTGATGAGCAGCTGCCCTAATTCCTAACCACACCCAATCCCAGATTTAATCCTTTGCTCTCTTACCAAATCTGGCAAGGAAACAGATATGCTAAAACTATCCAGAAAACCACCAAAGAAGGTGCACAAAGAGCTTTTGTTCTGTGACCTACTTCAGGCACACCCAGGCATATAGAAGCCAGGCCTATTGCTTCACTATCCATTAGATGGCTGTCTTGCATTTCTTTCTATTAAAATGATTCTTTCTCCAGTATGTTTCTCCTTCCATCTTTCTCTCTCTCTCTCTCTCTCTCTCTCTCTCTCTCTCTCTCTCTCTCTCTCTCTCTCTCTTTCTCTTTCTCTCTCTCTCTCTCTTCCTCTCTCTCTCTCTCTCTCTCTCTCTCCTCCCCTCCCCCTTTCCTTCTCCCTCTCCCTCCCTCTTCCTCTCTCTCTCTCTCTCTCTCTCTGTCTCTCTCCTTCTCTCCTTTTCTCTCTCTCCCTCTTTCCTTCCCTTCTTTTTCATTCTCTCTTTCACATTCTCTCATTCTTTCTCTCCTTTTCTTCTCTCTCCTTCCTTCCCTCCTTCTCCCTCTCTCTTTCATTCTCTTTCACATTCTCTCATTCTCTGTCTCTTTCTCATTCTCTCTCATCTACCTTTCTCTTATTCTTTCTCACTCTCTCTTACCTTCTTTCTCTTTCTTTCTCATTCTCTCTTTAATTCTCTCTCCCTCTTTCTCTCTTTCTCATTCTCTCTTTCACTTTCTCTAATTCTCTCATTCTCTCTCTTATTCTCACTCTTTCATTCTCTTTCTCATTCTTCCTTTTTTACATTTTCTCATTCTCTTTCTCATCCTCTCTCTTTCTCTCCTCTCCTCTCCTTCCCTCCCACTCCCTCATCTCTCTCCCTCTTATTTCTCTCTCTTTCCCTCCATCTCTCTCTTTCTATTCTGTCTGTCCGTCTCTATTTCTGACAGACTCTCTTTGTCTCTATCTCTCTTTGTCTCTCTTCTCTTCTTCTTCTTCTTCTTTTTCTTCTTCTTCTCCTTCTCTCTTTTCCTCCTTCCATCTCTCTTTCCTTCTCTCTCTCCCTCCTTTCTCTCTCTCTCCTCTTTCCTCTCTCTCTCTCTCCCTCCCTCCTCCTTCCCTCCTCTTTCTC